>NC_081828.1:132357109-133607109 GCF_030867095.1 Alligator mississippiensis
TTTTGTTAGAATGTTGGATACAGTCCAAAACAACCTTTCTCTTTTCTCTTTTACATTGAGGATATTATGTTGTTGTGCTGTGATGCTCACACTCCTTTGGTGCATGGGAGCATGAATGGTACTCTTGTAGTAAGGCCAACTGTATTAAGGCCCACATGAAGGGCCTATGTACATTGTGAAGACAGGGTACTAAGCTTCACTGGTGAGGCAATAAGTCCTGCCCATCTGCTTCCACTCCATGTGTGCCAAATGCAGAAACAAATTGACGAGGACCCCCAGGGCATCCTGGCGCCACGTTTAAAAGCTGATTTTCCAGTGTGCTCAAGAATAGCAACTTAGGCCATCCTCACCACCTCCCTTCCAGGGTTGATACAGGAAGAGAAGAATGGGTGGGTGGAGCATAAAGCTCTGCTGACAAGATACAAACATAGCCAAAATCTCATTTTCTGATTTTTTTTTATTGACACCTGGGATGTCTCCACGGGCCTCAGACTAGTTTTATTGCACCTCACCAGCACTTAGTTACTTTTTTTCTGGCCTAATATTGCTGATTATTGGTGTTGCTGGAATTATACTGCAGATACCCCATGGGACTGTGGAACCAGGTAAATCAAACTATGGTCATAAATTGGATACCATAGTTGTTAATACGCTAGTAGAATGGCTGGCAGTCTACTGCAGTCTGTTTGCCATAGTAGGCCACACTTGCAGCTCTCATTGTGTTATGTGGGCTGCACCCACACAACTTACTTCCTGTGTATCCATTTAAAAAATGTTTTAACAGGATGTCACACGGGCCACAGCAGTGCACTGATTGGTCCACATGTGGCCTGCAGGCCACAGGTTGAGAACCACTACCATAGAGGGTCTATAAATCTACTAAAAATACTCCACATTGCAGATACCTTCACTAGAAGTCTATATATCTTCAGTTACAAAATGTACTGCTGCCTTTTTTTCCTGTGGTTAGCTGAGGCACTGGAAGATAAAATAATGATCTCCTCCCTCGTCGCTGTTTCCCAGAAGTACAGCATTTTTTTTTTCTTTCTCCTTATGTTGGTTTCCACACTCCCCTGGATCATGATGTCTGTATTCTTTGCCAGTCTGTCTCGCTCCTGTTCCTGACTTCCTTGAACTTGAGCCTATGCTTTTTCGGCACAGGGAGAAGTCATTGTTTTGCTCCTTCCCCGGACAGTTCAGCTGCGTTTGTCTCTAGTCAGTGAGTCTGGGTAGCACATGCTAATTAATAAAAAAGCAAACACAGCACACCAGCAGCACACACTAGCTAAGCTTGACTAAGACACCAGTATGTTTGAGACAAACATACAGAAGGCTGAACTCTCCAGATTAACTGAATGGATTCTGTTGCTGTATGTAAAAAGCATGCACAGTGTCTTTCTCAGGACACTAGGGTGAATTTTTGCATTTACATGATGAGGCAATAAATATGGCCAGGTAGGTGGTGAGAGTTGGGGACAGGATGTAACAACAACTAAGCTACTAGGGAGAAGGGAAAAACAAAATGAACCCCACACACCAGCTTTGAGCACTGATAAATAGTAAAGGCATTAAAGGGCCATCAGCCGCTCACCCAGCAGAACCCTGCATTTATTACAGCATAGCAAATTTCCAGAGATGAGCTCCTTTCATTTAGATCTGCAGCTGCTTCTGACATCTCCCAGCTGAAAAGGGTTGAACATCCTAGCAATATTAAAAACTCATTCTATCTTCCTCTTGAAGCTGTGGAGGAAGAGCAATAAAAAAAAAAAAAGACTACCGTGTCCTACATGTTTACTCTCAGGCATAGAAGACTGTATCAATTTTAACTCAGTAAAAACTTAAGTCAAGAGATTTGTTTCCAGGATCCATGCTCACATTGCGTGCATAAGCCTCATTCAATGAATATCAGACTGATCTTTACGGTAATACTGTGAGTCATCACTTAATGGTTAGTCTCCCACGTTTGGAGCTCATTATGTGGTAAGATTCATTATAAATAAATCCTTTTATCAGAAGAATTTAAATTCCCATTACATGTTACAGGTGCTTAAATAGCTGCAGCTTAATTAACTAATGATGCTGGCCAAACTGCAAAACCAGGCTGCCTATCACGTGGTCATACTGTACACACATGCAATTTTGCTTGACAACACAAATCAAGGCTTGCATAGAGCTCGCCACTTTCACAGCTTAGCCTTCCACAGTTACAGGTCAAGATCGACATTAGCAATACATCTGTCATATAGCCAGCTGGTGGATGAGATTGCACAGTACAACATCCTTCCCACACAGTACATGTTCATGAATCAAAAGATGGCTTAATTTCTACACCCTGTATCTCAGTTTTCACTGTACTATGCTTGCTGTTCAATTCTGCAACCATCTGCACTTGTTGAATTAGAAATCTTAGTTCCAGGGGAAGATAAAACAAAAAACAACATTTTTCTCACAAAGAAACATTAATATCTCGCCTAGAAACAAATTGTCTTAGGGGTCTTTCTGATGCCTTGAACCACTGGAGTGAAGCTAAGTTATTGATGTGTCTAAAGGAATGTTTGATGCTGGATTATATGATGTAACAGAATAGAGGCCCTACTTTATTTATTTTTGTAACCCACCAGGTAAAATCTAGATTGACTACTCCTTTCTTTGGGTATCTAAGTATCAAACTCTTTTGTTACATAACAGCTGCCCTTTAGGATTTTGAAAATTAAAATTGAATTTTTCTATCAATATCACTGGCTGCATAAATGGAGGGAATGCATTCTATATGCTATTACTATTGCCACATCATGGAATAATGGAAAAATGAATGAAAAAAAACCCTCCATAAAATAAAATCTTATGTGAACCATTCCAGAAGCAAATTTGAAAAATATTTGGTTTTGCTCTGAAGAGGAGATACATTTTGAAATGGAAAAATTTCCTGAGAAATAGAAATCTGAGCTTTAACCAGCTCTATTAATGACTATCTCAGCAGAGGACAGATATTGAAGGAGTTTGAAGACTAAATCACTGTCTCTTCTAGTCTATTCAGGGCTGAAGCAGGGCATTGTGAGAAACAGTGCCTGTGCTGCTGCCTGTTCTGTGAGAATAGGCAAGTCCAGTCTTTTTACCTTAACAAGAATTCCCCTGGGAGGGAGGTTTTGGGGGAGTTCATATTGCAGCAACTCCTGGATCTTTCCAGGAATTAAATAGGTACTCCCATCCACCGTCAGTTGCCTGCTATTTCCTCCTTTCTATTACTTCCTTCGATAGCCAGTGTTCATGGTAGCAGGGTGCTAGTAGTAGTATTGCCTCTACTCTTCAAAAAGGCTGAGCTTGGCCCTTGTTCAGGAATACAAGGTATGTGCAGACATTTTGTGCCCTTATCCTTATCTTCCCAACCCTGAGCATTAATATTAGGCAGAACAGAAATAAGACACAAGAAGTGAACATTTTTTTTTTTCTAAAGCTCAAAAAATTATCTGCAGCCCAGATACTCACTGTTGCTTGGGATGACTACGCTATGAACATAAAGCTGTCATCACATCCCTCTCACTCGCATATTTTCACCTGTTCAAGCAATATGCTCTCTGTATTTATCTTGTAAATAGGATTTCAAAAGAAGGGCAATAAAATCCTGTTCCCATTATTTGAAACTGCAGTCTTTGATCTTACTAGCTTAATAGAAAAAATGCTATCCACACTCCTATTCAACACCTTAATGTAGGAATTCCTTGACAGGTAGCTAGAAGTGAAAGGGGAGAAAGTCTCTAATATCCCTGTTTTAAAAGTGGACCTTTCACAACCCCAGTTTCAAATGTCTTTTGTATACAGGAAGAGTGATAGGTCTAGGGATTTGTTATACAGTCATAATGTTGTTGGCTGTCAGACATTTCCCTTCGTACTCCAAACAAAAGTTCATGGGGCATCCAGGACAGACAGAGGCATCTTTCCAAAGCTACTGCTCCAGCTATTTTTGCGGATGTAAATTCCATTGCAAGGAAGTGTAAATTTAATTGAACAGTTAATGGCTATTTCTTGTTCAACTTTTTAACTTGACATTTAGGGATGGGTTCCCCCGCCCTTTTTTTTTTTTTAACAGGTTTTGTTGCTGCTATTTTTTCCTCAATGAGTCTTTTCTCACCTCTCCCTTCAGCCAAACTCCATCTTTACTCTTCTAGTGAGAAAAAATAAAAAATAAAAAGGAAAGAGAGAAAAAAACCCAACAAAATTAGGGGTTTTTTCAGTATTAAATAACATTTTCCATTTGTATTTTAAAAGTTGCTTATATATTTTTTCTTTGAACAGGAATGGGGATGGGAGAGAACCTGAATTTGAGATGAAAGTAAATTTGTTCTCTTTTGAAATCTTTGGCAAAAAGGGAACTTTAAATTTTACCCAGGTTGGCTGCTACTACAGGTGTGAATTAAAAAAGAGCAAGAGAGTAGTTTTAACTAGCTATTTTTAAGCTATCCATTGCCAGTACATATTATTCAATGCTTTAAATCAGTTTTTCTTATTACAAGTAATGGGCATTTGACTTTAAGTCAAATGACCAGTGGCTTAAGGGGATTGAACACAATAAATTTGTCACTGATATTTTTTTCTCACAACTAGACCATGACTTCTCTTATAATTTACTGTTAAACCTTAGCCTGAACACTTATTTACTGTCTGACTCACATGACACCATGTATACTGCCAAACTGCTATTGTAATATCAGAGCTCTTACTGACATGCATAACAGCTCTGTGATGAGAAGAATAAGCAGGGAATTTTTCAATGAAGTTTGTTTTCAAAACTCCAAATGGAGAAAAGGTAATTTTAGATTTTCTTTAAAAAATATCCATTTTTCTAGTTGAAATTATGTTTTCAGTTTAACCTTTATAGAAAAAATATGAAAAATTAAAATCAAATATTTGGATGGATTTTTTAATTATTTCTTTCAGTTTTTAAAATATTTTCATATTTACTATTTTTACTCACAATTACAAAATCAAAATTTTCCCAAGCTCTTAAATTCATATTCAACTCAGCTCTAGTGATGGACACTGATGCCCTCTACCAGATGAGAGTGGACCTGTGCAAGCATTTGTGATTAACTTGTCTTCCAGTGACTCGTTGTTTGGTGCCCACAAAGAGGAGATAAGCCCCAATACTACAAAATTGCTTTAACTCAAGGGGCAGAGGAAGAGATCTTAAGTTCTCCTAACCATATGGCATCATTTAACTCATGACTGTGGTGTCTGTGTATGTCTGGTATGTAGCTCACATTATTTCATATGAGTGCTTGCTGGCAGTATCTTGGTTGCAGCTTGGGATAAAGCACATTGTGTCTTTGTTCTCCTCTTAGGAACTTTAATAAATATTTTGCCCTCTGTAGCAGTTGTGTTCCTTATATAATAGTTACTTTGCTAGTGTATGCAAAATTCCATGCTATCATTTTAATGGGATACATATAAATCAAAAGGAAAGAAAAATAGATGAAGTTGCTTTTGGTTACTGTAGCTTAGGCACTATTTTAAGCAGGCTCACATGTTAGGAAGGTGACTTTAAGCAAATTGTTTTATTTCATGGTTTTTAATTATACGTTTTATATTTGACTCATATTTAGCCACTGGGCTCACAGCCTTCATGAGCAGATTTATTCACACAGGGGATCCTGGGCCACCTCAGAGAATTTGTGGTTGGATTTAACATCTGTGGAACCTACACACCATTGCAGCAGAGACTTGAACCTGGTCTTTTATGGTGTGTCATGGGACCCATGTAGGTAAATTAAAGAGAAGTGTTACATCACATTTGGTGCTAGACATATGCTACAGAAATAGGAACATTAACAAAGATTTATTCTAATTTCAAATAGCTGCATGTTGAATCATGGTCTGCTTTGTTCACCTTTTTGTGAATGTTCATACAACTGAGATTTTGTTTGGTGACTCGCTGTCCTTTCTGAAAACATGCTTGTTTGTGTGTGAACAACATTCATCTGCAAATGCAGGTTTGTACTGATTCCTTTAAAAGTGTTCACTCTTTGTTAATGCAGGTTCACCTATCAAATAGGGAGCAGAAACAACATCAAAGTGTGGACAACAAATAATGATTAGCAAGTAGTCAAATGTCATTCCACAAGTGGAGAGTGCTGGCCCCCAAATTAGGAACAAATTCATTATCAAAGTCTGTTTATGAATAATTTTTAAGCAAAATATACCAAGCTGAAATCATCCAGTAAGTTGCTTGAGTAGCTCAGCCAGCTCCAGCCCAGTCACAAGGATTTCTTTGAAAGAAATATTGAGGTATGGAACTATCCGTTTCATTGATCATGCTTGCATTACATTATTATGTACCATATGGCACTGACTTAATTCAGAACACCAAAATCAATGGAGCTGTACTGATGCACAGCAGAGGCTCACTAAGCATGCCCTTATTCAACCTCAGCAGTAGGGTTTGAGGACAGCCTCTTAACTTGTTTCAAAATGCCAGTCAGGATCTAGAGGGGATCATTATTAAAGTAACCCTCTTACTAGATGAGCTGAGCTAGTCAGAAATGCAGTAAACTTTTCTCAACCAAGAGTCACTTCTCAATAACCAGTTTAGGAAGAAATTCATTTTGGCTGCAGATCTTGGCAACTCTGATAAATTGTATCTCCTGTATTTGAGCTACAACTGGAGAGGCTAAGGTGACCTGGAGCATAGCACATAAAAGTCCCCTGGGCCTCCCAATTCACTCACTATTGCTGCAAAAAGGTAGAAAACAGCATTTGTAGCTAGTCTCCAAAACTGAAACGGGCATTCAGGACAAAAGAAAAAGTCAGCTGGCTTGAGCGCTGCCTTTGTTTTTTTCCAGTGATACTCTGTTCAGTAGCTCCCAGGTGGGAGTGATATTTGTCTGATTCTCATAGACCAAGAAAAATAGGCCAAGTGGTGTCATGACAAAGTATTGGCACTTGTCTGGAAAAAAAAAAGAAAATGTCCTTGTCTAATGATAGAACACTAAAGTGGGTTTCCCGTGAAAACAAACCAGATACAACCTATTCCAAATAACAGAGTTACAGACATATTGTTATCCAGCATATATACACATTGTGCAAATCTAACGAGTCAGCCACAAGTAATATGTAATGCACATTTTCTTACAATAAACAAATCTAGAAAAGCTGACTAGAGAGGGGATGGATGCAACAGAAATGCATGAGATGACATTCCTATCGGTATTTCAAAAGGACCAAAAAAAAAAGTTGATTTCTATTAGGATGTTGTATGATAGTTAACAAATATTTTAGGAGCTTCCATTTAGAACCATGTAAAGCAGGAAGGAAAGGAGAGATGGGAGAGTGGCGAGGGGACAGCAAATGTGAGGGAACAGTTCATAGTTCTGGATATGGTATTATTTCCACTTCCTGTCCTAAAGTATTTCATAGTGCTTCATAGCCATGAGTTTACAGCTATGTTATTAAAGCGTTTGGAGATCTTCAGGGTGAAGTGGAGCACACTAAAGTTGGCACAAAACCTGAAAACCATACAAAAATCAGGTTTAACTTATGGTACTATTTTTTTAAACCTAGAACAGATTCCTGAACTTGGGCAGACCTTTATTCTGTCTCCCCATCTACAGACCAGCTTCCTCCCACTCAACTGCCAGCTCCCCCAGTTTCAGTGGGGTTGCCAAGTTGCCATTCCCTGATAACACTTTCTTTGGAGATTGCCAGGCAAAGGCTATGGACTCGTGCAGCCCACACACAGGTCTTGCGGAGAGTGCACAATGCACCTGATCCCCATGACATCAGGTATGGGAAAAGAGCCACGTCTCCATCTTAAACCTGTAGCCGGGTGGCAGCATTGGCAAGCACATCTTATGGAATGGAAGCAGTAATAATCCTACTCATCAGTTGCTAAGGAAAGGTGCTTTAGCCAACATGCTCCGAACAACAGGATGAGCTCTGTGGCTGCCTCCACAGCAGAGAGCATTTTCTTTCTTGAGAACAAGTGCTTCCTGCCCCTGAGAAGAACACTGTATTGTAAAAGATATTACACAACACAATTCCCCTATGCTGATTGCTGGGGCGATAGGACCCCGTAAAGCCTGGATTGCTGGGGCGATAGGACTTGTTAACTCAGGACTTCATAAAGCCTGACGAGCAGCTTCACTGTTTTTCACTAAGAGGCATAACTGAAACTAGGAAATATGTTGGGGAGGAGGGAGGACAGATGGTGTTTTCTCTGTAGTTTGGTGTTTGGGAAGCTGAATTTGCAGGGTCTGTCCTCAGATAACCCTTGATTTAGGATAAAAAAGTGTGATGTGTCAGTACATGAATGATACTGTGACACAACCAAAACCAAGAAGAGGAAGAGGTTTTTATCTAAAGGATGACCTACAGCATTTTCGTCTTGGGGTCTGATGGTACAAGTATTAAACAGGTGCTATTGAGCACTGCACGTTTCATTTCAAGATTCTGATGTTGAACACAAAAAGCCTCTTTTCCTGATGATTTCCAACAGATCTTTAAAGCCTCATTCTTAATATGCACTCCGATTACCTACTCTTCCTCTAGACTTGGAGTCGAAAACCCTTTTCCAGCAAGCTCTCATCCTCCTTTAGCGGGGGCTGCTCTCTATTCCAGGTAATCCCAAATTTAAAACTGAACTGTCTTTTTATATCAGTCCTGTACCACTTTCTCCTCAGCAGAGCAATTACATTCTTAGTGACCAGCGAAGAGCAATGAAAACAACCAACTGCCCACCCCACCCCCCCCCCAAAAAAAATTAGTAACAAATCTGCTTTGCCCCCAAATTTACTAATTTACAAATCTTTATGCTGACACTGGAATTTAAAGAGCGAGTGTATATGATCCACAATTAAGAGAATGTCATTCTCCACTTTACTTTGCTGCACCTCATCCATTCCAAACGGTGATCAAATGACTTAAAATGCTGTTCACTCCTGTATTCACTGCTTTGGTAACAGGTGGTCAGTGCCCATGAAATTAATATTGTATGCATGAGAGATAGGGGCAGCAAAAGAGTATGAAGCACAGTACATGAAATTAATAATACTCTGCTTCTGACCCTTTCTGATGGATCACACACTTCTGTCTATCCCAAGACCAGCAGTCCCAAAGCCACCACCAAAAAATCCCCAGACCCCACTCACTTGTTTCCATTCCATACCCACTGTTTGCTGGAAAATGTCATGTAATCACACGCTCAGGGATGCTCAGTCTTGGGCATGCTCTTGCAATAGGCACTGGTTGCACTTGGCACTGCTCTAATGCCAACCACCCAACAACAAAGGTGAGTGAGAGCCTATTGTGGTTGCAGAACTGCCACAGAGGAAGAATATACATGCCCAAAGATTTCTATGCAAGGGCCATCTTAGAGATGAACATTGTAGAAGGAGTGACGTACTGTACCAATGAAGGAAAGAAATCTCATAGAACTTGGGAAAGCTGCCACCACCAAATCTTTGGCAATGACACCAGGAAGAGAAGAACATACTGATACTGATGTGCAATTTTACAGAAATTGGAATGGAGATAGAGTGTGATTTGCCCAAGATCACACAGGATGGTTGTGGCTGATGCAGAATTGAACCCAGCTCTCCGGTGGTGTACTTGGATGCTCTATTTACCATTCAACTAAAATAAACCCCAGCTAATGCAATCTTCTGATATTAAGTATTCTCTCTGTGTCTTTCCTTCTTTCCATCAGCTGCTACTCACTTTGCATAAAACAGAAATAGATCAGGTGTTTCCATGGCCATTGTAAAACACACAGGGGCAGGCTATTCATGTGGATTTCTTAGTCATCCTGAGCCAAGTGACACTAAAGGTGGCAGCTCCTTAATACACCCTCATTTCCTCATAATAATACTCTTCATAAGCAGGTAGATAGTTAGTACTTGTCCTGTACCCCCACCCACTGCTGAAAAACTCTTATCCCCAGACAGTTCACTAAGTAGCATCCCTCATGTACTTGCACTGACAAAAGGTTTCAGTGCGTTTCCACTTCAGATTCTAATGACCAGTTCCAAGCATCTCTAAAACTAGCAGAAAAGGGCACTCAGATGTGAATTGTGCAAATTATGGTCCTGATCATGTTCCTCACAGCGTCACTGTTTTTTACTCCTGGCTTAGGGGAGATGATTTTAAAAGAAAAAAAGGTAATTAAGACTGCCAGTGGCAACAATCCTATGCTGAATTTGATCAGCTGCACTATACGGATGATTTGAAATCTTATGCTACGGCTTTACCGAATGCAAATACAGTTTTATTTGCATCACTCTGGCATCGGTAATGTTAAGAGTTTTCCCAGTGAGTGGATAACCTGGTTTATCTAGTACAGATCATTTTCACCCAGTGAAAAGTATTACCTTTCCTTTGTATTATTATTCTATTAATACCCTCACAGACAGAATCATTCAGATCAAATTGGTCTCTTCTCAACGCCGAGGGACAAACATGGGAGATGTTTTCACTTGAGTTCTGCTCAGTTTCACTCATGAAGGCTCTGGCATTGATGGACATCCAGACTTACCCATGCCTACCTTTGCCTCAAATTATCTATCTGTTAGGTGGAGATGGTATCACTGACCTCCTTTGCTAAGCACCCTTGAGAGCTCCTGATGAGCAGTGTGCCCGCCTCCGCTCGACCAGGTGCTCCCGGGCTGTTCTAGCCCGGGTGGCCGTTCTCACTGGCCACGAGCTCACGAGAGGGCCTCGGGAGTGACGGGAGGCCCCCTAACCTCGCCTGCCACGACTTTGAATGTAATCTCAGTGGTGGGAGGTCTCCGTTAATGCTGCCTCCCGGGGTCGTTGCGCCTTCGGCGGGCACTCACGGGGCTCCAACCTCCCCTACACCCCGGCCAATCACCACCTGCTGCTGCTAGTCTTCTAGTGGCCTTCCTCAGGCGGCCCCGGCGTGTCTCCGGTCCTGTGCCTCCCGGTGGTCCCCACTCCAGAGAACCAAGCTTCCTAGGCTGGAATCCGCCTTGAGGGTTTCACACCCCCTGATTCCCTGCTGCCCCTAGCCTATACTGACCCGAGGCCACCGCAACACAAAATGAGAGAGCCTAAAGGAAAGCGAACAACAAAACAGAAAGTCGAGCCCTTCTATCGCGCCTAGCCCGGGATCTGACCTGGGTACCTAAGCCCCGATCGACGGGCTGCCCTGGCTCAGAGTCCATCGGGTGGCTTAAGGCCACCGACTCCCCCGGGAGTCTACTCTCCAGGACTGTGGCTCCAGCTCTCTGGGAGCCTCGTATCCGGCGCTCACTCCCCCACCGGTCCCACTGCCGGTTCCTCCGCCGGCCCGTCTGTCAGCTCTCTCGCCGGGTCCGCTGCCAGTTTCCTCACCGGCTACGCTGCCCGCTCCTTTACTGGATCCGTAGCTGGTTTCTTCTCCAGTCTTGCTGCCGACGTCGTCTCCACCTTCTCCGTCGGCTCCTTTAAGAACGCAGCTCTCGCTGCTGTAGCTGCAGCTTTCTTCGCCGACTCCTTTAATGGTGTGGCTCTCGTTGCTGCAGCTGCCATTGCTGATGCCGCTGCCACTGCCACGACTTCCCCCCGTCGGGCTGGGTACACGGGCCCCGCGGGCGCGGGTCCCGCTCTCGGGGTTCCCTGCAGGCTTTCCCCACTTCCGGGCTGGCCCCGCTTCCGGGGCCGCCTTTAATCTCTGCTGGGCGGCATCTCCCGCCGGCGTCGCCTGGCCCCAGCTGTATATAAGCGCAGCTTACAAACCGCGCTGGCAGTTTCGTTGCGCGCGTGTCCCTGCCTGTCCCGGCCTCTGCGTGGGGTAAGTAAATGGTTACTTCCCCCCCTGGTTCGGCCCCGGGGTACCCTTCTACCCCCGGCGTCCCTGGGACACAACCCCCCCCCTCAAGATGCCTTGGGGCGCTTCTTCGGACCCAGCTCGGGTCGTACCTTTCAGGCTGGTCTGTCCATTTGGCTGGTCATCTCGGCTCCTGGTCTGGTCTTTTCCGTCACACCTGGATAGGAAGTCCGCTACTGCATTATCCTTCCCCGGTCGGTGTACTATGCAAAACTTATAAGGTTGGAGTGCCAGGGCCCACCGTGTTATTCGGGCGTTATAGGTCCTGGCCGTGCTCAGCCACCTTAGCGGAGCATGATCCGTTACCAATTTGAATTCTCTGCCCATCAGGTAATACCTGAAGTAGTCTACCGCCCACCGTATGGCTAAGCATTCCTGTTCTATGGTGGAGTACCTTCTCTCCGCCGGCAGCAGCTTGCGACTGGCGTACGCCACGGGCCTTTCACTGCCCCTGTCCTCCTGGGTTAAGGCGACCCCCAACGCAGTCTCCGAGGCATCCGTCTGTAAAACGAAGGGTTTTTTGAAGTCAGGAGCGTGTATTACCACTTCCTCGCAGAGGGCTTGTTTCAGCTTTCTGAAACTTCGCGTCATTTCTTCTGTCCACCTAACTACCCCTGTTTTCTGCCCTCTGAGTGCCTCTGATAAAGGCGCGGACAATACTGAGAAGTGGGGTACAAACTGCCTATAATAATTGGTGAGCCCCAGGAATGACCGAAGCTGGCGACAGTTTTGCGGGGGCGTAAAATTGCGGATAATTTCTACTTTATCGGCTAACGGTCTGATCATGCCTCTGCCAACCAGAAACCACAGGTATTTAGTTTCCTTCTGGGCCAGGGCACATTTCCGAGGGTTGGCTGTTAGCCCCGCCCGTCTCAATTCCGTCAGGATGGCTCGAAGGGCTCTTTTGTGCTGTACCCATGTCCGGGTATATATGACGATATCGTCTATATAGGCCGTGGCATACTCGGCATGTGGGGCCAGTATCCGATCCATCAGGCGCTGAAACGTCGCGGCTGCACCATGTAACCCAAAGGCCATCCTGACAAACTCGTACAGCCCCCATGGGGTGCCAAATGCCATCTTCGGCTGATCTTTTTTGGCCACTGGGATCTGCCAATACCCCTTCGCGAGGTCGAGGGTTGAGATATACTGGGCATCCCCTATTCTCTCGACTAGCTCTTCCACATGGGGCATCAGGAATGCGTCGAATGTCGCCAAGGTATTCAATCGTCTATAGTCTACGCAGAGTCTCAATGACCCATCAGGCTTACGCACTGGCACTAATGGACTCCTCCAGGGGCTTCTCGACGGCCGAATGACCCCTAATCTCAGCATTGAGTCTACCTCTTTACGAACGGCTTCCAAGAGGTGGTGTGGGATGGGCCGCCACCTCTCCCTCACTATTGCTCCAGGGGGGGTCTTTATAGCATGAACGGTGTCCTGAACCCACCCGGGTTCCTCACGGAATACGTCTCGGAATTCCTCTGCCAAATTTTGGGCCTCTTGCCTTTGTACAGGGCCCACCTCCTCTCCGATCCGGACCAAGGGGCCCCCCTTGGTGAGCCTGGCCCCTCTCCCCAAACCCTGGGGTCCAAGGTCCTCGTTATCTGCTTCAGAAAAGGCCACCCACCCTTTGGGCTCCTTCCTCTGTCGCAGGAGGTTCACGTGGTAGATTTGCTTTTCCCGACGGTGGCCGGGCCTATGGACCTCATAATCTACCGGTCCAACTCGTCGGAGAATTTCGAATGGCCCCTGCCATTGGGTCAGGAGCTTACTGGTGGATGTCGGGAGCAACACTAGAACCCTTTGGCTGGGTTCAAATTCCCGTTCTCACGTGCGGCTGTCATACCTCTCCTTTTGTCGGGCCTGGGCTTCCCTCATGTTTTCATGAGCGAGGTCCTGGGCCACCTTAATCCTTTGCTGAAACTCTCTTTGGTACATCTGCGGCTCTTGAGAAGAGCTTCCTTCCTGTTCCCAATCTTCTCTCAAGACCTGCAACAGACCTCGGGGCCGGTGCCCTAACACCAGTTCGAACGGCGAGAACTTCATCGAGTCCTGAGGGGTATCCCTTAGGGTAAACAATACTAGCAGGAGGAGGAGATCCCACTTTCGGGGGTCCCCCTGAATGCAGTGCCGCAACACCCATTTTATTGTCCTGTTAAGGCGCTCCACTAGGCCATTAGTCTGGGGGTGGTAGACAGAGGTGTGGAGTTGTTTTATTTGTAATGTTCGGCACACGGCTCTCAAGACTCCAGACATGAAATTCCTCCCCTGGTCTGTTAATATTTCGTGCGGGATCCCCATCCTGGAGATCCATTTTACTAACTCCTCCGCAATGCGCGGGGGGGTCACTGCTCGCAAGGGGATGGCCTCTGGGTACCGGGTGGCATAATCCACCATCACCAATATGTATTGGTGCCCTGAGCTACTACGGGGAAGAGGTCCGATGACATCTAGGGCTATCCGTGAGAATGGGGTGTCTATGACGGGCATAGGCTGGAGGGGTGCCCGTGCCGGACGCTCGGTTCTCGTCTTCTGGCACTCGGGGCAAGCTGCACACTGGCGGGCCACTTCCTCCCCTATCCCGGGCCAAAAGAACCACCGGCTTATCCTCGCAAGGGTCTTGTCCCGTCCAAGATGCCCACCCATGGGGCTCGCGTGTGCTAATCGCCAGATGGTTTGGCGGAATCGGGTGGGTACCACTAATTGGGAGTGTAAGGCCTCCCCCCACCGCTCCCCTTGCACGCGGTAAAGGAGGCGGTTCCTTACCTCGAAGTAGGGAGGCCCTCCTTGCGGCGGTGCGGGGACATCTTGGGGGCCCCGGGCGCGCTCCTGCAACTCCCGGATCTCTGGGTCCTCTGTCTGAGCCTCCCGAAACTAGACAGCTGGTGAAGTTGTTGAGGTCTAGCTCGCCCACCTCGTCCGCCGATTCCTCATCCTCCTACGTTTCGTCCAGCCAACCTTCGCAGTCTCAGATCTTTCTAAGGGCTACCTCAGTGTCCCTTACCCTGTCCAAGACATCGTACACGGGCGCCCAGTCTCGCCCTAATAACATCTCACACGCTAATCGCGGTACAACCCCAACTAGGAGTTCTCCTTGATGTTCCATCACCCTGAGGTGCACCCACTGGCGCTCGACTAGTCGGGACTCCCCATGGAGACAAGCTATCCTCACGGGGTGGGCCCCCTTCCGGCCCTGTGGCCCTACCAGATCTGACCTCACCAGTGACTGGGCGCACCCTGAATCCAGGGTCGCTTGCACAGGGTGACCCTCCACCCAGGCCTTCACGACTGGGCAACTCCAGGCTGCATTCTCCTCCCCGATCGCATAGCTACAGTCCATTGGTTCGCTCGATTCCGGACCCCTCCATTTTTCGGTTGAGGCTCTCGACCTGTCGGTAGGGATCCAGTGCTCCACCGCTTGGTTTGGGCATTCTCTAGAAAAATGGCCGTTACACCCACACCGGAAGCACACGGTTTCCCTGGTAGCCCCCCGACTTGGCGGCCTCTGTCGCTCCGGCTCTTTGGGGCTCCCTGGGGAGTACCCTGGGCTCCGCCTCTCTCGAGGGTAGCTGGCCTCCGAGACCGTGAACGCCTCCGCCAGCTTTAGGGCTTCATCGCAGGTGCGTGGGGTGTGCTGTCGGACCCAACGTTGTGTCCGTTCTTCCAGGTCGTTTTGGAACTGTTCGAGCACGATCTGATCTGCCAGGGCTTCTCGGTCCTGTCCAGCTGGGCTCACCCACTTATCTAGCAGGTCCCTCAATAGTTGTAATAGCACTCTTGGTCGTCTCTCGTCAGACCCCTTTTTGGCCCAGAATAGGCGACGGTAGTGCTCCGGGTTTATTTCCAGCCTGTATAGGATGGCCTGCTTCACTAGCTCGTAGTCCCGGGCATCCTCTCTCGAGAGGGCCTGATAAGCGGCCTGGGCCTTGCCGACGACCAGGGCGCCCAACTGGCTAGCCCAATAGCTCTGATCAAGCCCTGTCATAAGGGCATGCCGCTCAAAGGCTTCGATGTAAGCTTCCGGGTCGTCGTCTTTGGTCATTTTGGGCATCTTAAAGGAAGATAGGCCATGCCGAAACCAATCTTGTTGCCTACCCATCATCTGTTGTTGGGAGTCCAGGATCTGAGCTAGAACCTGTAGGTTCTGCCCCAGGACATCGACGGGGCCTGTAGCCGCGGGTTGCATGTTGGTGTAGGGATCCACGTTGGGGTCCTCCATGTTCCCGGCCAATGCACCACGTTGTGCTCGCCTCCGCTCGACCAGGCGCTCCCGGGCTGTTCTAGCCCGGGTGGCCGTTCTCACTGGCCACGAGCTCACGAGAGGGCCCCGGGAGGTGCCTCGGGTGGTGACCGGAGGCCCCCTAACCTTGCCTGCCATGACTTTGAAAGTAATCTCAGTGGTGGGGGGTCTCCGTTAAAGCTGCCTCCCGGGGTCGTTGCGCCTTCGGCGGGCACTCACGGGGCTCCGACCTCCCCTACACCCCAGCGAATCGCCACCTGCTGCTGCTAGTCTTCTAGTGGCCTTCCTCAGGCGGCCCCGGCGTGTCTCCGGTCCTGTGCCTCCCGGTGGTCCCCACTCCAGAGAACCAAGCTTCTAGGCTGGAATCTGCCTTGAGGGTTTCACACCCCCTGATTCCCTGCTGCCCCTAGCCTATACTGACCCGAGGCCACCGCAACAGAAAATGAGAGAGCCTAAAGGAAAGCGAACAACAAAACAGAAAGTCGAGCCCTTCTATCACGCCTAGCCCGGGATCTGACCCGGGGTGCCTAAGCCCCGATCGACGGGCTGCCCTGGCTCAGAGTCCGTCGGGCGGCTTAAGGCCACCGACTCCCCCGGGAGTCTACTCTCCAGGACCACGGCTCCAGCTCTCTGGGAGCCTCATATCCGGCACTCACTCCCCCGCTGGTCCCACTGCCGGTTCCTCCGCCGACCCGTCTGTCAGCTCTCTCGCCGGGTCCGCTGCTGGTTTCCTCACCGGCTACGCTGCCCGCTCTCTCGCCGGGTCCGCTGCTGGTTTCCTCACCGGCTACGCTGCCCGCTCCTTTACTGGATCCGTAGCTGGTTTCTTCTCCAGTCTTGCTGCCGACGTCGTCTCCACCTTCTCCATCGGCTCCTTTAAGAACGCAACTCTTTCTGCTGTAGCTGCAGCTTTCTTCGCCGGCTCCTTTAACGGTGCGGCTCTCGTTGCTGCAGCTGCCGTTGCTGATGCCGCTGCCATGACTTCCCCCGTCCGGCTGGGTACACGGGCCCCGCGGGCGCGGGTCCCGCTCTCGGGGTTCCCTGCAGGCTTTCCCCACTTCCGGGCCGGCCCCGCTTCCGGGGCCGCCTTTTATCTCTGCCAGGCGGCGTCTCCCGCCAGCGTCGCCTGGCCCCAGCTGTATATAAGTGCAGCTTACAAACCGCGCTGGCGGTTTCGTCGCACGCGTGTCCCTGCCTGTCCCGGCCTCTGCGTGGGGTAAGTAAATGGTTACTTCCCCCCTGGTTCGGCCCCGGGGTACCCTTCTACCCCCAGCGTCCCTGGGACAAGCAGCTCTGTATAGAATCTATTGTTATTATTACTGAAGTTAACATTTCTGAATCCAGTGCTCCTGGAACCTCTCTTGGTGTTTAGGATGAGGCCAAACAGGGACCTATTTTGTACTTTTTTATCAGGAAAGATAGTCTGATTGTAGCCGACAGGGTCAGTGTTTAGGCTTCCCATTCACCCCAGTTTCAGATGTGGGTATGGCACAGATACTACAATTAGTCATGTCCATTGTTCAGTTCTACCTGGAAATAATGAAGATCAGGGTCCACCCCAATAGGTTCCATATCAGCTGTGCCCTATTGTACAAGCCAGCTCCTGTGAATATGATTGATCGTGAAATTTTTGCTGATGTATCTATTATAATACAGTCTCACCTAGATGCCCCTCTGTTGTACAGCTCATACTCTTTCCTTCTTCCCTGACAGCCTAGCTCACTAAAGGACTATATTACCATTGGGTGATTGCCCAAATCATAGTTCTAATTAGGTAGGAGGAAAAGGAATTAAGTTCTGAATCAGCAAGGTACTTATATATGTGACTTACTTTGGGAACACTAGATTCAGTGAAAATATTTATGTTCTTAAAAATGAAGCATTTTACCTTGCTGAATGGAAGCCTTAATATGCTGAAAGACTCAGCATTGTCTCCCTCTGGTATTTCCATCAGAAATAACTAGATCTTCTCAGGGAACACTAGCAGGCAATATGACCCTTCATACTCTCACTCCTCTAGCCATCGGCTTCACATATTCCACAGGGCCCTAAATTGAGTGTGTTTATAAGCAGGGACATTCCTGCCTGGTTTTCTAGGCCCTGGGAGTTTTAATTAGCTCAGCTCTTCCCTAAACATACTAGCTTGATGCTGTTTATCTCCTCTGTGCCAATAAGTGTTAAGATGGAACATCCCCATCATTTCTTGAGGAGAAAGAATAATACCTTAATAGTCAAGGAACATTATTATAGATATATTTACTTTCTGTTTTCTCCTAAAAGTTTGATAAAAATATTTTTTGATTTTGGAAATATTGATTTCTTCTCTCTATTTCTTCCTCCTTACTAGGATAAGCAGAAATGTTCTTGTCTAACAAAAGTGGCTCTGGCATAAAGTACAAGTAGCACCTTGTCGTGACAAATAAGCTTCATTTATTAATTGGCATTAGTAATGTCCATGCAGATCCGGGGATAGCATGTTGACTGCAGCTGAGCAACTAGGTAGCCCGTGATTGGCTGCTGGGTCCATATGATAGTGTAGCAAAACCCCCAGTTTTTCTTTTTTTGTATTTATTTTTAAATGCATTCCCTCCCCTTCCCCAACCGTTTCTGACTTTTTCTCTCCCTCTCTATTCCCTATAGATAAGTATAAGTAAGCTAAGATGTAGGATAAGCTTTAACATTTTATTTTAGATAGTAAGTTTTATTTTTCTCTCCCCTCTTTGCAAATAAGTTCCCTGCTATTTTGATATCGATACCCACTGTTTTATAAGTGATAATTATTATGTTTGTACTGCTTTTATATTGTGTGATTACTGTTTTAGGCCTATATATGTAAGTTAGCATAAGTCATGTCAAATTTCCATTTTGTATGTCAAGCCTCCATCTTGTGTCCTCTGCCCGGGCATGCCCTGTGTTGCAACTGTATGATTCATGTACCCCCTCCCATGTAAATTGGTTCCCAGATGAATCAGAGTGATTGGGAATGATTGAAATACAATGGTAGCAGGCCTCTACTGAATGGCCTGTAACAACCAGGCCATCACCTCGCATTGATTCATCAAGCAACCATGGACCTCACCCAGGAACAGAGACAAGAACCCAGCATTTGAAAGACAAAAGACCCTGTAGAACCAGCAACTCTACCATTGTACCCCACCATTACAGACACCTGAAACTGCACATCCCTGCATGGAGCACACGTGCTCAGTACACCAAGGACTGACCCTTGTCTGGGCATGCCTCCTGTCACTAGGATCACACAAGGTCTGCCCCTATAAAAAGGGGCAGTGAAGACAGACCCAGTGGGACACCCTCTCCATCTAGACCAGCACCATGCCACACCACTGATCCACCCAGAGGCCCTGCCAGTGACCCCCCTCTGGACAACACCTACTGGACAAGGACCCCTTTCCAGCCTGGATAGGTAGCTATCCCCACCACCCCCTCTTCAACCAAGGACTTGGACTCTGCTTCTCTTCCCTACCTGGACTCCAGACCTTCCACCGAGTCTCTTTCTCCTGCTGCCAGTGTGTGTGTGTGTGTGTGTGTGTGAGAGAGAGAGAGTGAACTAATAACTTCATGGGGCTGTGTAGTGTGTTATCTGTTTAATAAAACTGTTATTTGGACCCCTAAATTGGGTTTTGCTTTACTATGGTTTAGCCCTGCTCCAATCTCTGCTCCTCTAACTTCTGTCTCATTTCTCCCTCTCCTGCTTCTGGCTCGCTGCCACCTCCAACACCTGTCCTGAGCTCCTCTCTGCCTCCAAACCCCCTGTTTCTTTGCCACTGTCTTATCCCCACTGCCTTTTCCTTTTCCCCTGAGCAACCAGGTTTCTGCCTCAGTTTCTTTCCTGGGTGTCTCCTCCTTGCCACCATTTATCTGCTCCCCCACCCCACTAATATCTCAGCTGTTTGCCTCCATTTCCAGGTCTAGTCTACCTTAAGTAAACCCAAGCCTCAGTTCCTCAGCCAGCTTCTCTGTAGTCTACCAGTTCTAATCCTGGTTCTGGCAATTTTTACTCCCTACACTTTAACTCTCTCTCTCTCACCTGAACCTTCCCCCAAGTATCCCAGGCACCCCAAGCACGCACATACACTGTACCATCCAAGTTAGGAACTTACCTGTGTGTATGTGTAGGTGGGTTATATGTGTGTGAACTGGTGTGTGTGTGTGTGTGTGTGTGTGTCATTGTGTGCATGATATACGAATTAGTGATCTGTGCCTAACTTTTGGGGTGTATAGTGTATGTGCTTGAATTGGTGATAGGTATGCATGTGCCTAGGCTGGTTTGGATGTGTATGTGACTGAGCTGGTAGTGTGTATGTATATGCACCTAACTGATTTGTGTATTTGTATATGTGTAATTGTGTCACACCCTCCTGTCTAACAGTGCAATATTGAGATCCTGAGAGTTGGCCTGACCCCACAGGGCAACAATAGAAGCCTCCATTCCCTCCCCACCACCCTGCCTGGCTGCAGCTGACAGCTTGCCATAGGCAGGAGGCAGGGTTGGGGACAGAGGCTTTGCTGGCTCAGCTCTGTGAGAGCCTCAGGGAGTGGCCTGCTGGGTGCCTGGCTGAAGTGCTAGCATGGTACCCTGCGAGGGGGACTGGGGGGGGTGGGTCACAAAGGTGCCTGGGAGGCCAGAGGACAACAACCTATCTTGAACTGATAGGGGATCTGGTGCAGAAATTTGATGCACCAGTCTAACCTAAATTGATTAAATTTGAGTGACACCGAATCTAGATCTATCTTACAGCAGGTTTCACCATTTTTAAACCAGTCTATGTGCACCCAGCATCTGTCTTATGGGTGCAGACCAGTTTTTACGCACTTATACCAGTTTGTGTATAATGTCTGTCCTTAGCCTCACATATTTTTGCACAGCAGGGAGCACAGAATTTAGAAAGAGATTTTCCTAGACCCTTCCGAAAGATTACTCTCTTACAGCAATGGCTAATAACTTGGGGGAAAAAAATTCCCCCAGACAGCCAGACTGCCACAGGAGTCACAGGACTTGGTTTATGCCTGATTCTGGTTTCCTGAGTGATCTTGAGTAAGTCACTACAGCTCTCTCTGCCTCAGGCTTCCAATCTATTAAGTGGGGAAAATGGTTTTACCATCTTTGTTGCATCTTAAAAGATCTAGGTATCAGATGATTGGAAAAGTTAAGTTTAGCCATATAATTTAGAATTTTGGTAACTTTTCTTACCTTATGTGATTATGAATAAAATGAGTATATTTAATACGTAATGGTTCCAAAATGTTATCTTCCTCCACCCCGCATACCCACATTTTCTCTTCTTTAAAACTACATAATCATGATTATCAACTAAACTCATCCATATTAGATTAGCTACTACAGCAATTATATGATCATTAACAATATAGGGCTCCAAAGATTAAGGACTTAATGAGTATGGAAGGTAATGAAATACTATGGAAAGTATATCACAGGATTTAATATTGTGTACCTTAGTGGTCTGTAAATCATGTAATATAATCCTACGATTCCATTACTTGACTGAATAGAAATAATCCTAAAATCCTGTTAGTATAGGTTTATTAATTATATTGCAGAAGTGCAAAAAGTAGCATGTTTATCCAATTGCAGCAAGCCACCAGATTTGTGAAATCTGTCCAAGGAAGCAAAAATTGTTCTGTAGGAAAAAAAGAGTGCATTTAAAATGAACGCACGATGCTGGTATGTCTCTGTACTGCCTATTAGACTGTAGCCTGCTATCTTTTGTCAAATCGTATGTCACTATGTCCACTACAAGTCCCCCCTGCCCCCCAACAAATAAACTCCGCTGGTTGATAGCCAAATAAATAAAATGGGAGAAGTAAAAAGGAACATAAAAAGCTTTTACAATTCTGTTGGTTTTTTTCTTAATTACAACATTATAACCATTCTCTCTCTCAAATGCACATACGAGCATGAATTACCATGTTAATTCATACCCTGATTGCACACACTGACTCAGATGAGCAGTCCTAGTAGTTCCAAAGCAGTCCTATGGACCCCTGCCTCTTTCAGTGAATAATATCCGTCCTGCCCACTAAGGGCCCATGTGAACTTCCTGGTATGCTGGTGTAATTTAGAAATAATATGGATTTGTGCCATAATAACTGGAAACAGAAGTGAATGCAATATGCAGTACACTTCGGTAGGATATTTGTCTCATCCATCATAGGCCCCTGCCTCCTTTGCTCATCATAACATTGTCCCAAATGGCAAAGAAGGCTAGAAGAAAAAGCCAGCATGTAAACATACATACTGTACATATACAAGGAGGTTAAGTATTTATGCTACATAGACAATGTTAACCTTGGTATTTCCCAACTGCTTTGTTTGCTAGTCTTTTTCTTATTTTTAAAGTAATTTCCATATTTTTGTAATTTCTTAGTTTTTAAAAAAGATAAATAGAAAAGAAGATGATATGCTCTCATGCACTTAAGTGGGCAGTGGATCTTAGAATATGCCTTAACATTAAAAAAAATATAACCAAAAAAATTCCTATTTTTTTTACTAATTCAAAAAAGGACAATATTATTTTTTTCAGGCTATGAAACCAGATTGTTAAATTAGTTGATTTAACTGAACTAATAAATTAAGCCAATTAAGACATGCAAATAATAATAGAATTTAATTAATGGAGATTATAATAATTATTCTAAATGAATTCCACAATACATCTGTCCAGTTAATAATTTAAATATTTACTGAGTTCCAGCTAACACTAAGAACTGCAGAACTGGCTACTGTAACAGCAGCAATAACTATACATGATATTTGTTTTCAAACAGATGTTGAATATTTAAAAAAAAGCTAAATTTCCTAAAGTAACAGTGCATGAAAACTGGGAGTTATAAATGTGCCTTTGGGTATGGATGTATGAACATTTTCCAGTGGGGTAAAAGGAAGCAGGGATCAACTGCTCCCAAGCTGCTCCACTCATGTGAATAGTGCTATTCTGTGATAAGTGGGAGCAAAACCATGGTAGTTCTGCCCTCAGTGAAAGAGGACAGTACAACTCAATTCCCTGTTACTCCACAGTAAATTATTCATATGTTCATAACCTCAGGAGGCTCAGTGGTGTTCAACCCATGGCCTATGAGGGAATAACTTGAGGCCTGCAGGCTCTCTCCCACTCACCCCTAAGTGGGCAGGGCAGTCCCAAAATGGGAACTTCGTCCTGGTCCTAGACTGCATGACTCCAGGATAGCATTTGTCCCACATTTTCAGTGTTGTGTAGGGATCCAAATTTTCTGTTCACCGTGGAAAAATGCAGGAAATGGCAGGTTTCCCCATGCAGGCTGGCAGAGTTCCAGCCTGCAAGGGGCTGCAGGGAGCAGGACACAGGGGTTGCCATTAGGACTGTGCGAAGTTTTGGTTGCTGATTCGATTCGGTGGAGATTCAGCCCAATTTGGTGGCTGAATCTCTGAATCCAAATTGAATCAGGAGATCCTTTAATCTCTCCGAATTGAATCGGAACTCTCTAAATTGATTCAGAGAGATTCGACTATTCGGACATAGAGACAGCTTTAAATGCTTTTTTGCATACCTCAAGGGACCAGGCGGCTCGTGAACGCTGAGATGCTGGGGTGGATGGAGCATACCACAGGAGCACAGGAGTACACCCACAGAAGTACACTCAGCAGCAGACCTGGAAGTAGACCAGAAGCACCTCCAGCCCACCAGGGAGTGCACTGGGGGCCTGCCTGCACCCCCACCAGCTTGGCGACTAGTGCCTCCTGGGTCTGGGGGGGCACCCGTTGTCCCCCTGCAGCCAATTGCTGAGCTGGGAGGGGACACCGGGAGGCCCCCAGCGCACTCCGTAGCTGACCCAGAAGTGGACTGGAAGTACTTCCAGTCCACTTCTGGGTTCACTGCCAAGTACACAGGGGCCTCCCCCGTGTTTCTGTGGGATGCTCCATCTGCCCCAACATCACAGCATTCACGAGCCATGCCTGGTATCTCAAGGTATGTAGGAAAAAACATTGAAAGCTGTGCCTATGGCTGAATCACTGATTCTCTGAATCAGCACTGAATCTTTGGATTCGAATTCGGCTGAATCGAATCTGGGACGTAATCCACATCAACAAATCGAATCCAAATCTGAATTGAATATGGCCTGTTTTGCACACCCCTAGTTGCTATGTACATATCCAGGAATACAGCCCCAGACAATTGTGGAGGGCAGCTCCCCCAACTGCCTACAGGTAAGTTGGGCAGGGGACAGATTGAGGCCCCATGGTGGGGGAGGGGATAGGACAGTATTGGCAGCTGGGACTGCGGCTGCTGCTTAGCCAAGTTGGTGCATGGGGCCCGGGGTAGTAACACGTGGCCACAGGGCCTGGCTTGGGAGTGGGATGGAGCCATGGGTGGCTCATACAGGGGCAGGGGGCAAGGCAGCTCCCTACAAGACTGCTACGTGCACTTCTTGGGAGAGGGGTATGGGGGGGCAAATGCCCCACAGATTTCTGCGAGGGGTGGGGGAGGCTTAGGGCTCCCTCCATTGCTTCCCTCCCCTGGAAACCTCATGCTGGCCATGTAACCATGGTGAGGCACCCTCTGCCCGCCCAGCAGCAGTGGCACAGAATTGTACCCCCCCCCCATTGCTGCTAGATGTGCAGGGGGTGCCTTCCCATGGTGGCACAGACAGCACGAGGCTCCCAGGACAGGACAGCAGGGTGGGGAGCTGTGAACAAACAGCAGGCAGCCCACTTCTGCTCCTGATCCCAATGGACTCTGCTCGAGCTGTGCTGTGGAGGATGGCGGCAGAGAAGGAAGGTGGGCATGTGTCCCACCTTCTAATCTGGAAGATGGTCATCCTACCACCACTCCCCACATCACTCCTGGGCTTTCTGTCTTTTGCCTCCCTTCTCTAGTTTCTGTTTCCTGCCCCTGCTCCCAGATGTCACACTGGATCATGGGTGGCCAGGTCTAGGATTAAGGTGCTGATTAGGGTTGGGACCGAGTAGGCAATTATTTCACTGGAGGGCCACTTAATAAGGAACTGTCAAGGACTGCAAGAGTAGTCCTGCCCCATGACAAGTGTTCCTCACCCAGTCACCTTCTTGGGACTGGAAATCCTGTCATTAACCCCTGACTTTACCACTGGAAGTCCCTCCCCTTGCCCCCAGAAGTACTCCTTTTGTTGGAGGGGTTGCCGTCTTGGAACCAGGAAAAAAAGAAATCATGTATTAAAAGTCAAACATCTACTATAAAATATTTTAATTTAATTTAAAAAAATATGTTTGTCCTGATTTATTTGTGTTTGCATGGTATATAGAGAGGTGATTACATAATAGCTTAAAAATGAAGTCTTTCCCTTATATATTGTGTGTGGAGGGAGTGTGTGGGGTGTGGATATGTATGTACGGTGGAGTGTGGGAGGGGTGTGTGTGTGGGGGGTTTGTGAGGGGGTGGCTGTGTATGTGGTGGGGTGTAGGGTTAATTGCAGTGTGGGATTGTGGCAGAAGGCCACCTCTGTTTCTCCCCATAAACTCTGCTCTGTGACAATTTGGTTAGAATGGGCCCAGCAGAGGATACACACCTTATCCTATCTCTTTAGGTAACCTGAGCTGGATACATGCTCCCTCTGTCCCTGTGACTGGCATCACATACCTGGGTGAGGGGCTTGCTCCCTGGGGAGCTAGAAACTGCCAGTGTGTCCAGCAACTAATGATGCATTTCAAATTGGTTGGCTAACAGCTAACAAGTGCTGGCCTCCATTGGACCAGGTAAATGAGGTCACAAGGGCTATATAAGCTAGGGACTGCCCAGGAGGAGGGGGCAGCAGCCACGAGGAAGACTCAGAGAGAGAAGAGCTGGACCATCTGAAAATTGTTCTCTCTCTCAAAACTCATGATCGAGGAACTGCCTGCCTCCAGACGGAATCTCCACCTACCTCTGGATGATACTTATGAGTAAGCTACCTGACATCTAACGAGATATGTAGCTTGCAGTAACTCAGATGCGTGATCAAAGGCTACCCAGCCATGGGAGTTTGCTCTATGGGATTTCTCTGATATTGCTCTACCCTGTACCCTATTCCAATCCTACCCCTTGTAACCAATAAAGTTCTCCTTTGTACCTAGTGTGGAAGACTTATTGGGAGTGGGTCTAGATTACGCCTTGGGGTCCCCTTGGTTTGGCTGACTAAGGGAGACCACTACTTGTGCTTCTGACTGAGTGAAGCATCCCAAGTTCTTTAAGTGAATCAAGTACCCTCAAGGGATACTAGGCCTGTGTTTCCCAGGGTGCGCAGAGCCAGAATCAAGCCCAGCCCTGGGTGGTGACAGTGGAACTCCCAGGCTAGTGGGTGTGTTCCGCCAGACGTGAGGTGCCCCCAGAGAGGCACTTGGAGCCTGGAAGGTGGTCAGGCACAGTGAGGTGGGTGGCTTAACACAGGAGCACCCCCTATTGGCCTGCCACACATATATGCATATGTGGGGGCTTGTGGGGGAAAGGTGTGGCTGTGTGGGGTTTGTGGGGTGTGAGGGAGAGCCAGAGGGGTGGTTGAGGACCCCCCCCCAACATATTCCCCGCCATGGTGCACAGCCTCTACCACCGGTTGCAGCAGCAGGTCCATGCAGGCACAGACTCCTGACAGCACACAGCTCCAGCCAGTTCCAGGAGCTGCATGTAGCAGCAAAGAGCAAAGCCAGGCCAGCCTGCCTCTATCATATGGAGCTCTCTGCGACTCACGGTGAGTCACCAAGGGGGAAGCCCTGTGACATGGAGCTGGCTACTTTCCCTGCTCCCTGCCATCACATGCAGCTGCTGGAACACCACTGGAAGTGGTGGGGAGCCCTGCCCCCTGCAACCCCGTGCAGGTCTGGGACCTGCATGTGGCAGCAGGGAGCGGGGTCAGGCCACTGGCCAAGCAAACACAGCTGGGCGGGCCACTGGGATGTGGCAGGCAGGGATATGGCTATGTTGATCAAGCCAAGGTCCCAGTTTGGCCTGACATGGGAAGCCTAGGGACCAGATACAATCTATGTGGATGGCAGGGGCCCCCTGACCACTCAGAACTTGGGCACCTCTGTACTAACTAACTGGGTCATGGCTTCTATCCAATACCCTTATTCAAACAGTAATGAGGAGAATTATTTTGCAACCATATCTATAAGGACAGAACTTACAGATTTGCTAATACATGACTCGGGTCCAGATAAACCTTGGTTTATGTCGACTCTGCAGCCAAATGCAACTTTACTTATTCATATTTACTACAAAACTGCTCCTGCCTTCCTTCTTGTTTCCTTTACAGAAGGAAGATCAGAGAGTATTTCTAACCCCACACTGCCTTGGGGACCTATACCAATGTGAGTTTATTTATTACCCTTCACTTTTATCCAAACATTTTCTACTGTGTCAGAGAAACCATTCATTATATCATTTCTTTTTGCAGTCTCAATGACATCCATCATTGGTAGTCATATATTCTGCTCCCACTTTAGGTCTTTTACACTGCTTTGGAAACTGCTAGCAAAATTCCTATGCTCAGACTTGTGCTTCTTTCCTTCCTGTCACCCATCCACCATCAGTTCATCTCCCTGAAGCTGATAACATACAGAAGTACATCTGTAAAGAAATCAATCCCAAAAAAATGTCTGTGATCTGGAGAGGAAACATCAGATTAAAAACCTGCCTTGAGCTTCCTTTCCCAGCCTCTCCTGCCAATGTGGTTGTCTCCCCTTGCTCTAACTGGTGGAGGCAATAATTATCAGTGGAATTCCTGTTGAAGAAACAAAAGGCATTTTATTAAAAATATAATTATGGGGTCTCAATACATGTTTGGGGACATTGCCTAACTATCAAAATCCCAATTTTTGGTAAATTTGTCTCTGCTCCTGTTGGTATAAGATTCATTCTTGGAAATGCATGCCTCTGTGGCAGTGAGATTCTCTCTCTCTCTCTCTCTATATATATATAGAGAGAGAGAGAGAGAGAGAGAGAGAGGTTTATAACAGTTAATACAGCCAAAGACTATTTCATATAGGGTAAGTCAGTGGACATATTACCTAGGGATTTGCATGATTACATATTCTTCTATGACCTTATCACCATATTAAAATAACTCTGACCAGGTAATGTGTTTACAGTAGCAAAGAGGATAGCTATACTGCTTAGAAATGCAATTGGATTTTCTCATAAAGTGTTGTAGCGATATTACAAGCTAAATACCCAGGAAATTACTGGAATATGATGGCAGGATAAGTTACGAGTGTAATGCACTACATAATAACATACAAGATCCTGTAAAACCCATAAGGTCAATTTCCTGTGAAACTGATACATCATTTTAATAAAAAAAATAAAATTGTGAAGATACAGAAGAGACTCCATAGTTGTAACTGAAAGGTTAGTTGTAAAATTTAGGTTGATTTTTTCCCCCCCCCCAAATTTCATTCCAAACATGCAATTTGTTTGAAAATTCATGTGTAAAGTAGATGAGAAGATTTTTCATCTGATACTAAGATAATTTGGAAAATTTTCACATAACATTTACATAAATATTAGCACTTTGTTACATTGTTTCATAATTTGTCCAATCTATTTCTTAGCACAAGAGACACTTCTGAACTCCCAAATGGACAAGGCTCTTGGAAAAAAAACAGATCCTTAGCTGGCATAAACTGCTGTAATACCACTGAAGCCAAATCAACCAGTGGTTGAATTTAGTGGTCATGAACTCTATTTAAACAATCATGGATCTGGGACAATGAGTTTTAAAAAGTGGTATAGATGTTACTAATGGTCTTTATTGAAATAAATTTATTTCCACAAGTCACATGGGGAGATTCTCAAGTCAAAATGACTTTCAGTGGGGTTCTGCCAGCTAATCTGCATTTGCAAATCTGCTCCTCCTCCTCACTAACAAGGGTGGGATTATTAAAAGTACTCATCGCCAGCCTAACTCTACTTCCATTGAAGTCAGTAGCAACAGATGTCAGGGAGGAGGGAGCTCTGCCCTCTCAAGATGAATACAGGAGAATTGGATCCAAATTGGCTGGGTGGTAGGAAACAGAGAGAGAGCCAGGGACAAGTCGGGCTAGCAGCCCAAGCCAGGGAATAAAAGCTGGATGACCTTATCATAGTTTACATTGTGTCCGCATTGCCAAACCGCTATGTAAAGTCCCAAGTGCAGAATTGGTTTCAGGAGAGGCATAGGGCAGTGCATTACTAGTTTGTACTACAGTAACATACATTGCCCCCCAAGAATCCCAGGGAATTCTGTCCCTGAGAGTGCTTATGATTCAGTTTATGGTAAAACCCAACAAGTGAGTGTGATCAGTGGCAACAAGGAAAGGGAAGAAAGGATATAACAGTAATAAGATTTCACAGTTGCATATGATAATATTTTTAAGTAAATAAATCTCTAATGCCCTCTGTCTCCATACCTGCCATTTGCAGACTGGTGGCATCACTGCTGGAGGAAGTTTTGCACATATAGCCTGGGATGTTTTTAGATTAAGACAAGGCAGTTTCATGAATAGCACAGTCACATTGTAATCACAAGACACTTAAAAGACATGCCTGGGTGCATGTGAGGTATTAGGACATTTCACATCTGCTTTGCTTTGCACCCCTCGAGCCCAATTTCTTTTCCACAAGCTGCTTCCCTAGGTAGAAATGGTCAGAAAAGGCCTGATCCAAAGCCCAGTCAATTCAGTGGAAGAAGTTCACTGAGTCCAGTGGCTTTGGGTCAAGCCTGGCTCTCTAGGGAACACAGATATATTTGATTCTCTTTCAGTCTCTTGTAATACATTAACTCAAAGTGGCAAGTACTGCATCCTTTTTCCTAGGCCATTTAGCCTGTTCATTTAGAAGTGATGTGTGCAACTGACTTCAAACACACGATTGCAAATGGCAATCCTGTCACATACTGCAAGAGGTGCCTACCAAACCTAATCAGTAGATTTGCTGCTTCCTTATGCTTAGGCACACATATAGGGGGTGTACAAACAAAGTATTATTCAACCCACATGCAGACTGTGGCACAGAGATCTCTTCTGATCTGCTTAATGGCTCTGTTTCTGTTCTCAGAAATCAGTGACTAGCTGTTACATAAAGACAGCACAACAGCGAAAAATAAATGGTATCATCAAGCACGATGAACCTTCCAGCTCCCTCTCATCTCTTCAGCCTTTATTCTAACTAAACATTGCTGAGACATCTTTTAGGGTTACCAAAAGAAGCTATCAAGCTTCCAAAAATCCTTGTCACATGAAAGGAGACAGAATTCCTTAAGAATTACCCCTGAACCAAGAGACAGATCCTTTTTTTTTTAAAGGAGAGCAAGTGCCTTTCCCTGACCCCAGTGCAGTCTGCATGTTTGGTCTGTTTCTTATACATTTCCCCAAGTTATTATTAAACACAACCTCTCTAGCTAACTGCCATCGGAATGAAAGAAGTCAGCATGGGGGCATTCTAAAATTACACCAACTTGATTAAAATTAACACAAAGCCACAGCACCTTGTTTTGCTAGTCTTTGCTAGTACAACCCGTAGCTTGCACTAGCAAACGCAAGCCCGTATCTGCTACATTTCTGCACCACTGACATTTGATTTAGCTTCCTCTGAGAGCAGTTCTATAAAATGACAAACCCAGAACTTCATTTAAAACCTTCCCCTTACCCTATCCACAAAGCAGCAGCAGTGGTCCCATTAAGCAGGCTCTCTGATTTCTGATTCTTGCAAGTCACTGCTTTCCTCTTCTTAATCACTGTCGCAGCGCTCACTACCACTCTACATGTCCCTTAGGCAACTGGGAAAGGCGTGTGGGGATGGGCATCACGGTGAAGTTGCTAGGCCCTTCCTGATATACTGCAATAATGAGGACTGGGCCAGAATACAACATCAGGCTGTGCCAGATTCCAAGCACTCTGTTGACCTAGCACCTGTTATAAGTCATAAACTTCTGACAATCAGCTGTTCAGCTAATATTAACCAATGAAATGGCTGGACATGGCCAAGTGTAATGGGGGGGAGAGAGGGCAGAGAAATCAATGCATAAAACAAGTTATACCAAAAAAAAAAGTACTGTTTCTTTTTTTCTCTTTTTGTTTAGAAATGTTCTTGCTTGAACTCCCCCTCCAATGGGTTATCACACAGTCATTCCAGAATCTCGTTGTGTTCCCATTGATTCATTACGTTAGCCAGTCTTTCCTTCCTGCTTTCTCACGTTTCAGATATTTCAAAAGTTCCTAGCCATAAAGCTTAAAAACACAGATTCTTATTTTCCAGCATTAAAAAAAGAGGGAGCTCTTCTTGTAGAAAGTGAAACCATAGCTCTTAAACAACTCCTGCAACCGTAGGAAAAGAAACACAAAGCTCAGCTTCAGCAACAGTGAGAACAGTTGCACTACTTCATTTCTTAATGGCATGTTTGTGATTTGTGACTGGGGGAAAGCGCGGTGAAATATGGCACTATTGCATCCACCAAGGAGATAAAATAAGCTACCGTTTATTAAAGTGACTCATAAAAAGCAAAACAAAGCAAAAAACCCACATACCCAGCAAAGCTTACACAGCATGTTAATATCCTGCTTAGAATAACAAATACCTACCACATGGGCTTTTCTTCCTTTCTTTTTTTTGTATTTTTAGGAAATTTTGAAACTGGATTTCCTATGTCCCCTTAGTATTCCAGGGGTCTCACAACAGTGGGAGAGGTAAATCATGTATACTGTGGTAACAATAGGCACCAGAGGGCAGCTTCACTATAGCACTTGTGCTTCAGCTCAGCTTATTCTGGTTTTGATCAGCTAAAGACAAGACCTTACACAATCCTGACTTATTGATACATCAGTTTCCTTGTATAATTCATCATGGTGTATGAAGGGAAAAATGGTGCAAGGCCACCCTTTTTTTCCTGAGCATCTAAAGGGAACAGAGCCTAATGAGACCATATGTCTAAACGTCTATATGTTTATGGAAAAAACAGGCTTCAGTGGGTAAGGTCTTTTCCATGGGGTTGTGTTGGCTGTGAAACTTTGCTGCTGGCTTTGTTTCGGTTGGACTATTATTTTAAACCCTGGCAAGGACACCAGGTGCCATGTTTGTAATATATATTTATTTTTTTTAATTAAATGATACTCTTAAAAATGTCGGTAGAGGCATATAAGAAATAAGGCCAAATTTTCAGTGCAGTAGAGACAGAGTAGATGGACATGAGGAACAGAAAGCTATCTCAAATCTGAGAAGCAACAACCCACTACATTCTCCTCCTTTCACCTTCTAGAAGACGGGAGGACAGCTGAATAGCTTTGACAAAGTATATAGCTCCCATCATATTCAGCTGTGGAGGTGGGCTGTGGGAAAGGCCAAAATGGAAAAAAAAAGATTAGAACAGGAGCTGAGGCATCTGCAGTCTTACACAAGGGGCAGGAATAAAAGGGAAAATTGTGCATCAATTCCAGGAATAAAAGGAGAAAGGGAGAATTGTGAGGCATCTTAAAATGGCCCTGAGTGAGGCCAAGGGATTATGTCTGGCTAATAGGAGAGACAAAGAGATTAATTAGGAGTTGATGGAAAGGAATTAGGAGTGAGAACTTCGGGGAGGGGGAGGTGGTTTGCTATCCCTAGGTGTAGGGGTGCAAAGTGAAGTTGAATTGGTTGAGAAAAGTAAAGGCTGGAAAAGGGGCCAAGAATGGTACCATGACCCAGCCAAATGGAGGTTCCAGTACAAAGGTGTCCTTATGTTCCTTTTGCTTCTGCTGAATAAATTCCTTCATCTCTGGGAGAGAACTTGATTCATAATCAGAGCCTGATTTCTGTTGTCTTATGACAATAGCCTGTGGGTAGAGGGAGGATTCAAACCGTTTCTCTCACTTTCCCTATTAACCACTGTGTTTTTTGCCAGGACACTGCAAGACAAACTTCTCTGTTGTACCCAAACACTGAAGTACTTCTGCACCACACTGCCATTCTGCATTTGAAAACTCTCAGTCTTACTGGAACACAATAGGCATCTTTCAGACAATCTCAAAATTCTTTAAAATAGTTGTAACAGTTATTTAAAAAATACCTGGGCATCACAGGACCAGATGAGATCCTGGTATTGCAGTCTAAGACATTCCATTAGGGTGTGTGTTGACGAAACAGGTGCCCTAAATTGAAGCAGTGGGTTTTAAAAAAACAACGCTTCAATTTAGGGCTGATTAAAACCCCGTGTCGTGCACACACCCTGCTGACTTACCTGCCTCTCTGGCAGGGAGGGAAGGGCAATCTGTCAGTGGGCAGAGCGGTCCCTGGGCTGCAGGGGGGGAGGGGGCTGGTGCTTCCCTCCATGGCTGCAGGCACCCAGCTTGGGCAGTCCTGGGGGGCACCGCAACTGCTTAGAGAAGCACCAGGACCCCATGCAGCTCAGGCAGGCTCCAGGTGTGGGGGGAGATCAAGCTCACTGCTTTTCTTGGGTGGAGCCTACTTTCTCAGCGGCTACCAGGCTGCCTGCAGGGCTTCCTGCAGAGCCGTGGAGCTGCATGGAGCCTGGTGCTTCGCTCCATGGCTGCAGGGGCAGCAAACTAAAACTCCTCAAAGGAGTTTTAGTTTGCTGCACCCCAAGTCATTTAAGGCGCATTACACTGCTGAATTCCTAAAGCGGCTGGAATTGATGTACAATACACCACCAAGCTGTGCAAACACCGACACCATTAAAACAGTGCAAAAGCATTTCTCCTGCTTTAAAGTGTTGTACACACATGCCTCTTGTTTTGTCTACACAGGACACTAGGCTCCAATCTCTTTAGATGTGTGTGTTCAACCACCACTGTTGATAGCAGTTACAGGAGGCAGTGCAGTCCAGGGAACAGCATGCTGGACTGAGGCTCATGAGAGCATATTCTATTCTTGTCTCTGCCACCAGCCTCTAGGTCACCTTAGGCACATTACAAGAAAATGAATCAAGTTTTTATTTACCATATTCAGAGAAAACTGTATCTTAATAAGTTTAATAAAGGGTATTTGCTTTGGGAACACCCACGTGCAAACCACATATTATGGCGATTTCTTGGTGGCTCCTCATTTGGTATCAAATTAGAGGTAGATCTACACCAACTAGACATGGCCTCAAGCTGTAGAATTCAGATACCATTTAATTTCTCAATTTCAAAGGCATTTACTTAAGCTCAGTTGGGCCCCCTGCAATATGTATATCAGTACAATATGCCTTACTTTTACTGTACAGCACCTATAAACTTGTTAGGACAGGGACTGAATGTGCTAACCCATGTATCCTAAGAAAGCTATAATAAATACTAACAGGGAGAACTGAAGAGTGCTGGTTTAATTTCTCTACCTTCGCTTACAACCATCTGTTATACTTCAACACAGAACCAAGCTAACAGTCTCTGAACTAACAGTGGGTCCCTTTAAGGCCACCATACAGCAGTAACCTGAGAAACCCAGCACAGCTGGTATAATCAGTCAATATTGCACAAGTAGTTACAATGTGAAGCAAGCTGCTCAGGATCTGGCAGGAAACTAGTGTTGGACCTGTTCCTGGGTATGCGCCTCGTGTTACTTCCCACAAGAGGTTATACACCACCATCGAATTTTCTCACATAGCGCCGTATTGCTTTTACGTTGTTGCCCCTTGTCTAGCAAACAGCTGCTTCCTACGTGATATAAGCTACCTAACTTGTTGTATATCTACAACCAAAATGCTATTGAAACAAGCTCACACTAATGGGAGGAAAAGTAAAGAAAAAGTGAATTTCACTGTTACCCCCTTTCCTACTTTTTAGCTCCCCAGGTTGGAAGGATAAAAATCATATGGCTAGATGCAAAAAAAGGACTTGGATACCTTCTCGAACATAACAGATACTGTAGGTGCTCAAGAAGAAAATTTAGAGCCTTAAAACCTGCCTGGTTGCTCCCTAATCTTGAACATACCTAAAAAGTTCTCCGAGCACCAAAAGTCCTGGATCCTCCTTGGCACAATCAAACTTCTTTACAAGTTGAGAACCAAGGGGAACAGCCTCCCCCCAGGAGTGGTGCAGTCATCCATCCTGGTGATCTTCAAATAGCATCTTGACGCCCATCTTGCCAGGGTCATCTGATCCCAGCGGTCTTTCCTGCCCAAGTGCAGGGGGGTGGGGGAAGTTGATGATCTGTAAGATCCCTTCAAGCCCCAAACAACTATGAAACTATGAAACCATAGCAACTATCATCCCTGTATTATGTTTTCCATTTGCTGTGAAAAAAATGCAGTTTTTTCTTTGAAGGAGAAAATGTGGGAAACTGCTGTTTTCCCCTGCCAGGCTGGCAGAATTCAAGCCTGCAAGGGGCTTCTTGGAGCTGGGGGAAGTGGGATGCAGGAGGTGCCATGTGTTTGTGTACATTTACACATATGCATGGGGCCAGGAACACAGAGAGCAGTGGTGGAGAGCAGTCTATGGGGAGGAGCAGGCACAAGTGACATAGGCAAGGGTTGGGGGGGGCAGACTGAAGTCCCCTTGGTGAGGGAGGGAGTGAGGCAGGGTTAGCAGCTGGGGCCAGGGATGCTTCCCAGCTGGGGCAGTGCATGGGACCTGGGGCAGGAGCAGGAGTGCACAGCCATGGGGCCCAGCTGGGAAGTGGGATGGAGCCATGGGTGGCTTGTCCAGGAGGTAGGGGGAAGCTGGTTCCCCACTGCTGCATGCACTGCCAGAGAGGAAGAATAGGGGGGGCATGTAGGCTCAGGGCTCCCCACCCTGCTGCCCTCCCCCTGGGGCTTCTGCAGCCCACCAGCTAGGACCCAGCATGTGAGGGCAGAGAGATGGGGAGGATCGGTGTCCTGCTTTTGCACTTTGAAAAGATGGTCACTCTTTCAGTAAGTGGTTTCCAACTGGGCCCCCACACAAAATATTTAACTATTCCTCAATAAGTAGGGCAGTTTCAACAGGAAGCACTGGGAGACATAGTATAGCCTGTCCAAAGCAATCTCCGGAGAGATGGCAGATATGGATTTGAATCCTTTCTGATAGACAGGACTTGATACTGCGTCTCCCACATGCTGAACGAATAGCCTAATCTTTCAGCTATTGAATGAAGGAAGAGCAGCTATCACCAGCTCCAGATGCTCTGTGCAAAAGAGCAGGACAAGACACCACCTAAGGAAAGGGCTCAGGGCTGTTAATCACCACTAGAGCCAGCTGTCACCTTACACTATGGAGCTAGAAGCCTGCAAAGGGGAAGAGTTTGAGAGACACATTCCTCTTTTCAGCATTTCTTATTGGCAGTTCCTCACTCAGTGTGTTGGGTTATGTAGCTCCCATTCTTAAAGCACTCAACTCTGCCTATGCATTTTATAAAGAGCCTAAGTGCCTAAACTGGGACTGAGATTCCACTTAGTGAGGGGCCTAAAAAGTCAGTTGTCACCACTCTCAGCACTGATGCATCTAGCTTCTGTGACTCCAGCTTATAGTGCCTCATCTTCATCTGAGAGGAGAGTATATATGGAGGGTAGCTGTTACTCAAAACTTCATTTTTGGGGTTTCAGCTTATCTGAAGAATATCCATACTGACAACTGTCTTGCTTGTGCTCAATTGGCATTTATAGACATGCTCAGGGGGGAGGGAGGGGATTTTAAATGGAGTGGCTCTGAGAGCCGCTTTAATTAAAGCACCTGGAGCATCATCTGTATCAGTGTCCTTGCACTGAAAAATGGCGGTGAAGATGCTTTTACTAACTAAAGCTTGTTCAATGAGCTTTAAAGCATGGGGACACTGTTACACATTGGAGTCTGCTGGAGTGCAGTAACTACCACGCTCCCGCAGACTCAATTAATTGAGTCTGCTCCATCATGCTGTAATTACCTCTAGGATAGAGTAGGCTCCCACAAGAAGTACTGGTTTCTGGTCCTACTTCTTTCCTTTCCGAAGGGACATTTTGGATATTTTTACATATGCTCTGGGGGCAAGGGAATGCTTTAATTAGAGTGGCTCAGTGAGCCACTCTAATTAAAGTGCTGCAGCATCCCGTGAATTCAGTGTCCCACCCTTCAAACTGGCAATGGGGATGCTTTAACTAAAGCTCATTCACAGCAAGAGAAGTTCAGGTTAGATATTAGGAACAGGTTGTAGAATCTTCATCCTTGGAAGTTTTTAAGATCCAGGTAGACAAAGCCTTGGAGCTGGTCCTGCTTTGAGCAGAGGGTTGGACTAGATGACTTCCTGAAGTCCCTTCCAACCCTAATTTTCTATGATTCTATGAGGTTCTTCTCTTGGCTCACCATGTTAGTATCTCCTCCTGGATTTTAACACCTGCTAAGTGCGGCATACACATGCATGGACCAGGTATAGTTTATGTATTCCACCCTCCAAGATAGGAAAGTGGGCATAAACCTTGGAGCAGGACCTTTGAGACCATTGCTCCTTGTTCTGTCATCTGCCACCACTAAGAACAGTTTAGCTCCATCCTCCATCCTCAAAGCACTTAAAATGAAAAATTAAAGCTTAATATCACACTTAGAAAGAAGTAGGGTAAGCAACTTGGCTCATTTTTACAGATAGGAAAATTGAGGGAGCGAGCAGCTGATAGTGTTGGGACCTGAAATGGAACTCAACCTACTTGACTTCCAATTGTGTGCTTTAACCTCCGGGTCAAATAGCATAAGGGAAATGTCTGTTATTTTGCTGCATTTTAGCATTTTTGCTTCCATTGTGTACAGAAGAGTAAAGAATTTGCTCTTATAACTCAATATTTGGGAGACAGGAAAAATGGGAGAAACAAGGGTTGGAATCTGTTGGAAGCAGTTTAAAATGCTTTTCTTGTTGTGTGGTGGCCAGCTTGGGGGAAGAAGCAATTGCATTCTCCAACAGCTTTGCTTTTTCAATTGCTACAGCATAGCCAATTCCATTTCAACCACTAGAGATATTAGCAACTTCTGTTCTCCATCTAAAAAGGGTCTATATGTTGTTGACTAGCTGACAAATCCAAAATACATCCCACAAACCCCTGCTGTGAGCTAAATTGCTGTTCATGTATTACGTGTACCACTTAGGATCCATCTTCTGAACTTGCCAGTTGCCAGGGCTTTCCCCCCTCTATTAAAGAAAAACAGAAAAAAGTGTGCTGCACACTTAGACAGCCAACTTTTATTTTTAGAGATATGAAACAGTGCCTTAGCATGTCTCCAAACAGAACAGACTGCTCCCTAACAAGGCAAAATATAATTATTAAAAAAAAAATTGGACTGTATGTCAGAATCAGACAGGAAAACATGCATATATAAAATGTTCCAGGAATAGCTAAAGGAAGATGGAGAATGAAAAGTCTGAAAAACCCACAAATGGTTAAGTGGTGAGTTGCTTGTCCCACAGTCATACCACAAAGACTATTCATTGAACCTGGCATCTGTGCACTGGCCTATTTACCATCCAGTTTTTCTTCCACCCCCTAAAAATGCAGGCAGGGACTGAAAAGGTTTTAGGAAAAACCACTCTGGTTAACCAATTATGTAATGATGCTTCCTGACTTTCAGTTCTCTCAGGCATAGGCTTACTAAATGAGATGGTGTTATGGATGGCCCTTACCATAGCACAGCTCCTCCCAGTTTCGGAAGCTGTGCAGTTTTGTTGGTAAAAGGAAGCTTCGTTCTTTTATGGGGTCCTGCTGGGGGAATACTAAGCCCCTTTGTGGTACAGAAGTCTGTTACACTGACCCTCTGGTGAGGGGAAGGTCATAAGCAGGCTTCCTTAGCACTCACTCAGCCCGACCAAAATGTAAACCGAAGAAGAAATATAAAGAGCATACACAGAATGAAGGCTGGCTCAGTCCTTCCATATTTTTCTCCTATGCAGAAGTAACTCATCTCTTGCAGGTCCCCCACCTTCCTCCATCATTATCAGGCCTAGGTAAACATGAAAGTTGAGAGACATGCTTACAGAAGTAAGCAAACTTCAACATACGTGGCTTAAAGAAAAATAGCAGGTGGCAGGGGACTCCTGATTAAAATTCAAGAGATGCCCCACAATGGGTTCCCATTGGGTATATGCGAGTACTGCATTGTCCTTACTCCAAGATAATAAATTCAGTCTAACTCTGTGCTGATACTTGTACAAAATACAGCAGTACATCCACAATACCACACTACCACCATCACACTTATAAATGTAGGTTTCTCAATATTGTAATAGCAAACAAGCTTAGGCAAACTACCCTAACATTGTACATGAAAGTGAAGCAGTCTCAGAGTATGGTTGGATGAACAAATTATACTGAACTACAAGGCAAGAGGAGGATTTGCAATGAATCAGCTGATCTGTAGTACCTGATCCATGTGTCCATTCTAGTCTACCGTATGTTGAATTGGGAGCAGTTTACCTGAATAAAATAAATAACTGCTATTTCATCAGCTTTCAGTTACTGCAATGCAAAGCAGACACATGAAACAGCTACTGTAGATCAGTTGACTCGCTCCAAACCCTTCCCTCATTTTTTAATTCGTTATAATTTTTAGATCTATCTGACAGTCAAATTTTATACATAAATACAGCAAAGATGTATTTATAGAAAACAGAAATTTCCCTGTTCCCAGGCTTTGTTTCTGTAGGAGATCAAGTTATTTTTTTTCCCCTGACTTCTACACATGCCACAAAACAGATTATCTGGATTACTTGCCAATCAGCTTAGTTTAACTGGTAAAACTGATACAAGGCTGGACAAGAAAACAGATCTCTCGGGATCAGCCTGATATATACTGTTGTTGCCACAGCGCTGTCCATGAAGCCTCTCAGCAAGCCAGCTCACCCATACACAGTGCCAGATGCCCATGGCATCTATTTAAGGTTTCTTTTACCCCAGTGGAATGATTAGAGGACAGAGATAGTAAATCTTTTTCCATTTGATTTTGTGGTGGCAACACCACTGTAGATCTCATTTCTAAATGCCATGGATGAGCTGTTGAAATCAAAAGAAAAAATTGAAGATCTGGGAAGTGAGATGTTCCAGTATGTCTTATCCTCCCCTTTTCAGGGTTCCACCAGTCTCTGGTATATCAGATATAAAGGCTTTCTCTGTCTCAATCTCTACACTTTTTCAGGACTGGCACCACTAGAAAGAGAGGCATGAAAAGGGCTCTGAAAGCTTGGCTCAAGCTAAACAGATTAACTCCCCAGCATGGATCCTTGCTTTCCAAATTTGCTCCATGAAATATTTATGCACAAATGTACCCTGGGAAAGAAAACACATTTTAAGATTTACAGAAGCCAGATAAGGGGAAGTATATTGACTGATATCAGCATGTCCCCATCCCCCCCCTTTTTTTTTTCTTGCTGACATCCTAAGGTTGCAAAAATCAGACACAACAAGCTAAGCATTGTCTGCTCTCAAAAGTACAAGCCCATCTGGTGAGCCAGTCTGGTCTGTTAAAACAAAATAGTCAGCCATATTGTGGCATTGCTTTTTATGCAAGCGTCCTGCTCCCGCATGTGTTTCAGTGGGGAAAGGAAGGGAGTTCTGCTTTAAAACTGCTGCCATGATATGGTCTGCTAGGTTTTACTTAATGCCTCAAGGGTTATCTAAAATGGGACACATTCAAATACATCTACCAGCACAATTCAGCAATTACTTTATTCAAATTGATGTGGTGGGAATGCTCCAGACAATGGATATTTTAGGAATTGTCAGTGAGAAAATAAACTTGATTTCTTAGCTCTTTCCATACATGTAAACATTTAATGGGCAAGTTAATATATGTCTATTTACTTAAGGCAGATAATGAGCATCCTGCAATAGAAATTGACTTGTCTTTTGTGCAGTTAATAAGTATACACACACATAGTTAATATACGACTATTTAGGGCAGATAACGAATGTCCTGCAACAGAAGTTGACTCCTCTTTTGTGCTTCATACTGGTAGAAGCCAGGCTTGCTACTGGAACTCATTAACAAAACTCTCCAGTCATATATTATGTTAGAAGTTGGTATGGTAGAGTATGGGACATGTTTTGTAAGGACAAACTCTGTCTTGTTTAGGAAAATGGTTCTATCACTTTAAATAATTTGTAAGCCCTCTAGTGGCACTCACCACATTCTACATTTTAAAAGCAGCCAAAAAACAGAGCAGCAACTAGGCTTTGTGTATATTTAGCATATGCAGTCATATGAGTCAACTATGCCTCCATGCTTTCTTTATGTGGCTCTGTTGTGCAAAACAGAGCAGACTTACTAAGAAAGAGAGTGGGAAAGAGAAAGTTATTATAAACAATATTAGGTGAAACATCAAAGATCAAATAATGCCATCTAAAAACTCACACGTGAACAAGATGTGTTTTAATTCCAGGGGTTCATTAACATGGGGCACACAAACTCAAGGCTGGGCTCAGACCCTGAATTTAGAGTAAGCACTAAAAGGTTTTCATGCGAGAGAAAGGATTTTTCTTTTGGCTATGGCTTTTTTACAGAACCTCTGATCTAGCGAGGGAAGAATTCACTCAAGGTCAGACTTTGGGCAAAGCAGCTTACAGTGGACCAACTATCCCAAACCCCCTGTAATATAGAAGTTACACACATAATGGTGTCTCAAGAAAAATACCTATGCGAGAGTGTAGTGGAAGAGATCTGAGCAGTCTGTAAGGAAGTGCTAGGAAAGGTAGAGAGACTATAAAAGCAAAAACAAGGCAGGGTAGGTTAAAGACAGGTACCCCACTGAGTTTTATAAACACTACCTCCAGCCAAGGCTTTAGATAAGAAAGATACTTGTAACTCATTGTGGTTATCTGTGAATGTTTAAGCAGAGTTGGTATAAAAGCAGAAGTAAATGGTAGAATTTGTATTATATGAGCACTTGCTGTATAAGGGAAGCAGTGGTCTAATATATCATAGACTGCTTTGATGTGTAAAACTAGTGCTCAACTTTTTAGACTACACACTATGGCTAAGTACAGACATTCAAAAAGCCCGAGACAGAATTGATCTAAGTTATGCGGGTTTCTGTAAGTGGTGTAGGATAGATTGGTAGCAAACAGAACACATTTGCCCTTTGGTGGAGGGGCATGCATTGTTTTTTGAAGGAATCCAGAGTAGGTGCTTGCACAACCTCTGGGGGGAGTTTGTTCCAGACCCTGGACACACGCACCATAAAAAACTTTTTTCTTATATCCCTCCTGGAGTTTATGGCCATTAGATCTTGTTATCCCTTGGGGAGCTCTGGTGAACAGGTGTTCTCCCAGGTCCTGATGTACCCCTGTTATGTAATTGTAGGCTGCCACCAAGTCCCCCTGAGCCTTATCTTTTCCAGACTGAAGAGTCCTAAGTCCCTCCTTATCAAGTCCCAGACTCTCCTTATACAGCCTTCCCTCCAGGCCTTGGATCATATGAGTGGCTCTCCACTGGACTCTCTCAAGCTTCTCCACATCCTTCCTGAAGTGGGGGGCCCAATACTGGATGTAGTACTCCAGCTGCGGTGTCACTAGGGCCAAGTAAAGCAGGAGGGTGGCTTCCCTGGTTTTGCTTGAGAAGCATTGGTGGATGCACGCCAGAGTTTGGTTAGCTTTGCCAGCCACAGCATCACATTGGTGGCTCACATTCATCTTGTGGTCAGTCAAGACCCCAAGTCCCTTTCGGTCATGGTGCTAGTGAGCGTAGCACTGCTGAGCCTATAAATGTGCTGGGGTTTCTTCCTACCAAGGTGCAGCACCTTACCCTTCTCTTCATTGAAGGCCATCAGGTTTTGATCAGCCCTCTTTGAGAATGTGCCCAAGTCGGCCTGCATCCCCAGCCTGTCCTACAGTGTGACCACCCTCCCCCATAATTTGGTATGCCTGAGAGCTTGGTGAGTTCACATCCGACTCCCAAATGCAGATCATTAATGAAGATGTTAAAGAGTACTGGGCAAGTACTGAGCCCTGAGGGACTCCACTGGTCACCCTGCGCCACACTGATTTGCTTCCTTCAACTAGTACTCTTTGGGTCCGACCCTGTAGCCAGTTGCCTAGCCATCAAACCATATGATAATCAAGGCCACAGTTCCCTAGCTTAACCATGAGGACATCATGGGGAACTAGGTCAAAGGCCTTCTTGAAGGCCAGGTATATGATGACCACGGCATCGCCCTTGTCCAGGGCATGTGTTACCTGGTCATAGAAAGCGATGAGATCGGTCAGGCAAGACCTGCCAGTCACAAAGCCATGTTGGCTGACATTCAAAAGCTTGCCTTCCATCAGTCTGGTGCTGATGGATCCCTTGACAATTTTCTCAAGGATTTTTCCCATGGACAGATGTAAACCAATCAGTCTTACAGTTCCCCAGGTCATCCCTCCTCCCTTTCTTGTAAATAGGGACCACACTGGCTCTCTTCCAGTCATCCAGGACCTTACCCGAGTGCCATGATTTTTCAAATACCTCTGCCAAGGGGGATGTCTGCCAGCTCCTTCAGGACTCTCAGGTGCATTCCATCTGGGCCCGTAGACATATGAATGCCCAGTTCCTTGAGGAGTTCCCTCACCTGATCCACCTCGATTTTAGGCCCTTTGCCCACTCCCAGATTGGTTTGTGCAATTCCTGACAGTGTGATCCTCCTGGGAGGGTGACAAACCAATGCAAAAAGAGTCATTTAGGAGATTGGCCCTTTCTTGTGCACTGGAAGTCAGTTGCCCCATTGAATCTCTCAGGGGCCCAATGCTAGCCTTGTTCTTTTTCTGGCTTCTCACATATCTGAAGAAGGACTTTTTATTGTCCTTGATTCCCGTAACTAGCCTAAGTTCAGTTTGTGCCTTAACCACTCTCTACAGGTGCAGGTGAGTACAGAGTAATCCTCTTTGGTAATGCTTCCCATTTTCCAGCTGGTGTAGGCCGCTCTTTTGAGCTTAATAAGGTCCAAGAGTTCCTTATTCAGCCATGGGGGCTTTCTTATCTCATGCTATGAAACAGTGTGGTAAATGTCTTTAATTTCCCAGCGTGTGTCTGCTGGCTTTAGACAAAGTGGGCCTTGAAAGACACTTTGCTACAAACAGGTTTTTAAAAACCAATTAACCCTTGCCATTCCCCTGGACCATTGTTCCAATGCAATATCTACTTTACTTACAAGCCAATTTTTAAAAGCAAACTTTTAAATATTATTTTTTATCCATCAGTGGGTCTGATCGGGGGCCGGGGGGATTGATGGATCTACAAGAGGGTTATCTGTATAGGGCTGGGGAGGAAGAGCACAGCTCTAGGTCTGGGGTGAGCAGCTGGGCTCTCTCAGTCCTGGAGCTGTGCTCTAAATGCTCCATTCTATAGATCTGGTTAACCCATTCCTAAGTTCACTTCCTCTCAACTTGGATTGGGCCCACCATTTGTTGCCCAATTTAACCCACCTGAATGGCTGCACAAATAGGCATTTAGATCAACCTAACCCTATAGATCAATCTATATATATTAGACTGGACATTAGGAAGAACTTTAGACTGGACATTAGGAAGAACTTCTTCACAGTTCGAGTGGCCAAGGTCTGGAACGGGCTCCCAAGGGAGGTGGTGCTCTCCCCTACCCTGGGGGTCTTCAAGAGGAGGTTAGACGAGTATCTAGCTGGGGTCATCTAGACCCAGCACTCTTTCCTGTTTATGCAGGGGGTCGGACTTGATGATCTATTGAGGTCCCTTCCGACCCTAACATCTATGAATCTATGAATATTTAATGCCTGTACATACCCATATAGTAACCAAAATAGACATATAGAGCACAAGCTTTTGTGAATTGAAGCTCACTTCATCAGATGCTGTAAAAGGATTTGGAACAAGCAGTGTATAAGCAGAAGGGAGATATTAGAATACAAAAGACAAAGAAGGGGGAGAAGGGGGTGGGTGGGAAATACAGGCCCATAGTTTTTAAATAACTCAGGCTGTACTTACATGCCTACAAGTCTACAGGGAGAGACTGGAATTAAAGTGATGTAACCAGTGCAGTCTAATGCCGAGTTTCATAAATCTATCAGGTGCTCATGTAAGGATCCCTCATTCTTATGACAGTGATTGCAATGAGAATGAAAAAATGCCACAGTATCATTTCTGATGCACCAATAAAAAATAGTAGCTTAAAAATGTTCCTATTGACATACTGTCATAAAAAGTAGTGGTGAAAATGCAATAGGAAACTATTCTCATAATGAAGATTCCCAAGGGAATACAGTGCAGCAGTCTAATTCTCAGGTCAAAGGAGATCAACTAGTATCACCATAGGCCTGTGTCCTAATGACAAGGACTATATATAGAATAGAAAATAATTTACATGTCAACTGCACATGAAGTACAGGCAAAGCATCAATAGCCCATGGAAAAAAAATATCGTTGGCTTCTTCCAGTGCAGAATAAATGTACCACAACTTTTGCATTACATACTCTTTGCTAGGGCTGTGTGAAATTTCGCCACCAGTTTTGTTTCGAGGCCGTTTCAACTCGTTTCGAGATCGAAACAGCAAAATTTAAATGAAACAGATATCGTCGAAACAGCCTCGAAACAAAATGAGGCAAGTCAAAACATTTCGAAAATTTCGAAACGTTTCGACTTTCAAAGCTGAAGCTGGGCTTGCCTTCAATGCCTGCAGGGAAAGAGAAACTAAATTAAGGAGAGGGAGGGGAAAGAGGTGGGGACAGGGAGGTGGGAGGGAAGGAGTGCTTTCATTGTTGACTGTGTAGCTGTCCAGTGACTGGTATCCTTTCCTGGGGTCCCTTCTGACCCCAGTCAGTTGTACAAGCACCCATGACACAAGTTTTGCCTGTCAGCAGCCAGAGGTGCAGGGCCCCAGAACCCAGAAGCCCTGCACTGATCTCCTTGACAGCTGGCAGACTTCACGGCCTCAGCAGGGGCTAGCAAGCCTGCAGCTTTCACCCTGCTGCCCCTTAACACACAGTGTCACCCACGTCACAAGTTTTGCTTGTCCACAGTTTGAGGTACAGTTTCCCCCAAACCCCTGCACCCATCTCCTTGAAACTTGGCAGGCTTTGTGGCCTCAGCAGGAGCTAGCATGCCTGCAGTTTTGACCCCACTGTGGCTTAACACATACATGTGACATGAGGTTTTCTTTCAGGACTTTGGGGTGCAGTTTCTCCCTGCACCTATCTCCTTGAATCTTGGCAGGCTTCATGCCTCTTATCAGTCTTCATGCCCCAAGAGATGACTGACACTTTGAGTTTTGAATGTGAGAAAATTTTCCTCCACCCCCGCCCCACCAATTTCAATTTTCTGCAATCTTTCCCCCCCTCCTTTTCTCCAGACCATACTACTTCCTGCTAATTTGAGAGGAGAGAGATGAAATCCAGGGTAGGTAGTACTAAGATATAGTGATTTATTTTAGAAGTAGCTAAATGCCTGCATCTTTTTAGTAGCTAGTACTACTCTGCCATTGCATTTGCAGAATCATACTACATCCCTTAAAAGGAAATCAAACAGTCTAGTCCCAGTCTAACTCATTAGCACTGCAGTACTCTGGACACTTTGGGAACAGGCAATGCATCTATTAACATATTAAGAAGGAAAATAACAAACATGCTTTTAAAATTTTGTTAATTCAAACAGGAAAACTGGTACAGCAGTAGCAGAATCTGACTTTGGAAAAGAGTCCAAAGGGGGTTGGAAAAATTCTCAGATAGATTCAAATCTATCTTGCTAGAAATTTCATGAACACTATCTTGACACTTGTCTTTTAAAAAACATATTTCTGTTTTGACATCCCAGTTCAGAGAATACTGCACTCATGCCAACCCAGTGTTTGTGTTTTGAATAACTCAAAACAGATGAGGCATTGGTCCAGAGACAAGATATCCTCAAAACATCTGTCAACCACTTCAGCCCCTAGAGTTCAAAACAAACTCAACTGGTAGCTCTGTTATTCCTACAGCATTCTGAGCTCCAGAATAGTTAATATTCCTCTGCAGCCAGCCATTCAGCAGAGGATTAGATAAGCAGCATGATGTCAAACCAGTGGCACAGCAATGGTCTGAAGTTCACTGGGAAACATATAGAAGGGAGTGGGGGAAAGGTTAAAGATCAAAAATCTCATTGGCTGGCTTCAAGAGAAAGGTAGCAGCAATGTAAGTAAGAAGAGTCAAGGAAGTTGTATAATATTCCATCAAATATCTGATCTGGAAAGGAGAAAACAAGCAGTATATGGTAAACAGGATGGAATTCATCCCTATACAGAAAACCAGCATAATATATGCGCATCAGCCAGGGCTTAAATGAAAGTAGAGAGGCTGTTTGTTGACCTTCTATACTGGGGCGAAATAGTCATAGTGAACATCAGATTGAGGTTGGATCTGGGGAATAGAATGAAGGAAGGATTATAAGGTATTCTGATCATGGCACTGTAAGCTAGCACCGCACAATAAGGTAACTGTTTGGTTTTTTTTCCTTTTCTCTTGCATTTAAATTCTGCTGTTAGATGTAACCGGCAGATTCACAGCCCTCACAGTCTATTGTCTAGAGGAGCACAATTAATAGGGGCACAGCACCTCCAAAATCTGATCGATTTTCCTAAAATGTCTAAAAATGGATTTCAGGGTGTGTGAAAATTTGGCCTTTCCCCCTTTATTTTAATAGTGCAGCAACTGGCTGTGTGATGCAGTGAATTGTTGCATTTTGCTTTAGCTTTTCACCACAGCAAGTTCAAGACCTGGTCTAAATTTAGAGCCACCCAGTAAATCTCACCTCTGATCTTCTGTTCTCATAGTCTAAAGCTCTGATGGCAATTTGCACCAATGGGCATGCAGGACAACAGCCATCATTGGGACCTAAGCACACAGCACTCCTCCCCGACTAGGTTTTCATTAGGAAAGGGTGTGTACTGTAGTAGCCTTTTCTTAGCATTTGCATAGGCTAGTGCTAAGAAGCCTGTGCAGGAAGATAGGCAGCATCATGAAAATATCAGATGTACAGCATGTAAGATCTCTACTGAGTAAAGGCTAAGAGATGAGATGGGTTATTGCAGGAGAGGTTCAAGATACTGACCACATCCATACTGTTTCCCTGCCAAGCCTAAGACTCCCACCAAGAAACTAGCTGTGTCTACCCACACTTGCCCCTTCTCTATGTATGCCCAAACCAGCAACCAGGCAAAGAACAGAGAGTGCACTTCCCAGCACTGCTTTCATTATCTCTCAAAACAGGAAGCATATGCATTTCTCATGTTCCCCTCAGAGCTGCATCTCGCTGAAGGAAAAGTCACAGGTTTTAGAGGTATCTTGCAAAAATACCAGATGCAACCATAATAGTAATGATGGATTCCCAAGGGCAACAGAGAACCTCAATGTACATACAGTTGAACCCTGCTAACCAAATTCTGTTTGCAGTTACACGTCTGTAAAAATTGCCTGGGTAGAATAGAGAACACTTTTTCGGAGCAATAAATTAAGTCCCTAGTTCTGTGTGTGATTTTTCTTAATCTAACAGCTAGAGTGACTCATCAAGTAAAGCAGGTTATGTCCATGAGGACAAAAGCACCATCATACAATATCATATTTCTGTTCTCTCAAGAAGTGGGATGGTATAGAACAGCAGGGGACATGAATAAAATAAAGTCACTCAATATTTAAATTTATTAGGATTCTGAAAATTAATGAATATTTAGCAGTGCAACCCATATTTGATTCAAAAAGAATTAATAGAGCCTTGACTTCTAGCATCTGTAACTAGTGCTGATTTATCTAATCTGTGCTGCATCCTACTTATGATGGAATGGGGGGAAAGAATCCTGCACAGCAGTGAAATAATAAAATGGTATTTGTATATGCAAAACAGTTCAATTATTTAGTGCAATTAAAATAATATCTCAAAATCACTTGAAAGGAGAGTAGCACATCTTTATCAAGTGAAAACTAGACTATATGAATAAACAAAGTATGTGTGCAATAAATCTTGTGGAATAAATTTTAAGCTAATAAAAATACACAATATGGAAAATGAATCAGATTCCAGCATTTAGTGTTTATTTAAAAAAGCAAATAGACTTAAACCTGTTTGCTTAATTAAATAGATATATCTCTTATGTTTATGAAAAAAGGACCATTTCTAAGTATTTCTGCTTATTGCTCAGAATAGGTTTAATGATTGTCTTGCTTAATACACAACAGCAAATAGAAAAAGGCTGGAATCAAAACAAGATTTGATGAGACTTCTCAATCTAGGCCATGGGGTAAGACATAGGACTGGTAAACACTTGGAGGGCAGAATCATAATCTTGGCTATGCCACTGACTCCCTCATTATCTCCTCATCTTGGACAAAACCACTGTTTTGTTCTTCAATTTCTCAGTCTGTAAAATAATTGATGATAATACTTATCCCTTGTGAAGTGCTCTGAAACCTACAAATAGAAGTTTGGCTATTTTGTACTAGGATTATTATTATTTTTTTGTACATAAAATCTACCCACTTTCTAAGATGGAAATTGTTGGCATGTGAGGAACATAAGGTGACTCTGAAAGGTAAATCTTTGACATTAACCTCAAGTCAGTTGCCTCTTGTTGTACCTTTCTGCAAAAGTATCCAGGTAGTGATCCATCTCTCCTACCTGATGACTTCACTTCATGAAGAACAATTTAAAGAATTCGAACTCTCTGTTCATACTTGCTACTAAGGAAAACAAAAATGTCCAATCGAGTCTTAAAGGAATTTAAGCAGAGTTAATATTGCTGGAATCCTGTGACCCCAGCTGACTTCCTGCCCCTGGGACAGGGGGCTGGATTCGATCTTCCAAGGTCCCTTCCAGCCCTAACGTCTATGAAATCTATGAAATAAGCCATATTTTTTTATAGTTTCAGTTTTGGAAATTAAGTGCTACATATTTGGGTCAAATCAGTTCAATTACAGTTTATGCAAAGAGTATAAATAATTTAGAAAGGATTAATACGTGTTTAAAAAATGCTTGACCAATCATTATAAAGAGTGTTATAGTTTTAAAAACATCTTAGCGATAAAGCTTATAACAACTATCTACAGATTGACTACCTATAGTATACATACCTGCCACATGCTCAGAAGGTATGTCATTTGATAACCCGCTACAAGAAATTTATAAGAACTATAATATATAAACTACGAACTACAATTCTTTACAGGTGATATTTACGACAAGGTCTACAGAACACTTAAATATTTCAAAATAGGGTTCAAATAGGAATTTACTCATCAAAAGGGCTCAGAGGTTGCGTGATGACCATCAGCACAGAGCTAAAAATAACAATAGCTGAGTAGCACATGTGTAACCAGACTTGACCCTAGTTTACACTACAACCATTCCCTGGCAAAACTTGAGTCTCTCTCCTGGTACAGTAGCACCACTTTTCTAACCAAAAGGAGGCCCCTGCCTTCTGCTAGCTGCCATGGTTCCTTCAGCAGTTCTGCCTTCCCAGGGTGCACTTCATCCTCAACCAGTACAGCTGATACAGGGAAGCCTCATAAAGCTGAACTGAGTGCAGCATGGAACGTCAAGGAGGCCTCCACCCAAAGTAGCCTGTAGCCAGGGAACTCTTCTGGGAAATGAAAGATGTGGATTTGAATCCTCAGGCTTTAGAATGCAGGTCCCACCATTCCCAGGGACGCACTTAACCATTTAGGCTATTAGATAAAAAGTCCACTACCACTACCCCTGACTGCATTCAAGAAAACCGAGCTGAATATCGCTAGTGTCAATCAGTCGCTGGTGTGCTCCCTGAAGACAAGGAGCCTAAACATCTAGGTGCTAAGTATGGATTGCTTCTAAATATGCATAATTACAATTTGAGATACCAAGAGAACATTTCAGGCCAAAATGGAGGGGAATAGTAATTCTCAGACCTAGTGCCTTCATGGCCATTGGGGTGGGTTTGGTCTGGATTGTCTTTTTTGGAGGTAGGTGCCTAGATTTTGCCAAAGTCTCAATTAGGTACCTACAAGAAGTTTGGATCTAGCCTGTAGTTAGTCTGTGCCTCAACTCTCCTAGCTGTAAAATGGGGAAAATTGTATTTCCCTTATGTTGGTGGGGGGGTGGGGTTGGAAATTTTAGGATACATACCTAAAGACACAAAATGCATAAAGCAAATGGCTCGGACACTAAGAGAGTGGGGCTCTACAAGACAAAGTCATTTCTAGGCTGAAATCCTACCCCTCCTGGTGTTAATGGCAACACTGCTATTGATTTGACCCCTGTTCCCTATTACAAGAGCTTAACAATGTAAAATTAACAGTGGCTGGTCAATTCTCTAACCTTTTCTCTTTTGGTTCTTCATCCCTCTGCATCTCACTGGCCACACTGCAGTTAATTTTGTGGCAGAAGCATTTATTATCAAAGTTCATACATCAGCACTGGTTTGTCTTGTCCAGGTTTTCTTAGGCACCTCCTACTTCCCACAGCTTAACATGTTTGAGAGCTCAGAGAATCTTATTTGAACATGCAGCGGTCAGCTTTCTAGTCTATTATTCTTTCACTTATTCCACATCGTATAGCAAAGCAACCTCTAACTTTGGATAAACTTAATTCCCTCCTCATGCTGAGGAAAGTAGAAATCTTTCTTACGCTGTGGGTACAATATGTAGAGTAGTGATATTTAGAGCAGAGAAGAAATGTATCTATATGCTGTGAGCAGTCTGTCAAATAATAGGAAATATTCAGCCAATGGCATTTGCAATACAGACACCTCAGTTTGTCAGAGCATTAATCTCATTGCATGTATTATCTTTTATAGGAGATTGCTCTGCTGTCATGTGTTATAGCATTGCTTTATGTACTGTACTCCTACCAGTCACAGATCATAGGACAAGAATTCCTTTAAGCAGACATTTAGGAGAAAAAACAGATGAGACTATTGTTTCAGATCCTGATTATGCAGATTGGCTTCACTAGTAAGGAAATTAACTCTCTGCCACAGCTGTGGGGACTAAAATTACAGAACAATCTATATTTTGAAAACTTTGAAAATCTGCCAAAAGAGAAAATAACATGATTGAACAACAGCTTTTATAGAATCAAAGTGAAATATTTCAGTAATGGATTTATTTAGTGTTTTTGTTTAAACACTTTGATCAACGAGTTAATTCTGATACACATTGTGATGTAAAAACCTGAATATATTTTAAACCTCCTGTTAATTAAAAAATGGACAAAAATAAGGAATTACTTATTTCTAGGACCAATCCCCTGAGCAACTCTTCCTTGAATATTCTGAAACGTTTGTTTAACCTTTCCTTGATCATTTCTAGCTATGTAATGCTGCTGATTTTCACTGAAAAGCCAGAAAAGCATTTCATGCTACAGTATTTCTAATCTGAATGGAAGCAGGAAATCCTGGAAAAAAACAGAATGGATCTGTTTCTATGGGCTTTTTTAAATTGACTGGTTTAGTTATAAAACTTAGAAATTTAAAAAGCAATGGGTATCAGTTGTAATTCCTTCCCTGGGGACTGTATCTTGATATAACAGCAAGGCTTGTGTTCCAAAGTATGCCTGAAGAGTTAATGAAATGGAAGCTTTAACACCTAATAGGGCTAGAAAACCTGGAAAGTCATCAAAAGGGGACCAGATAAAAAAGCAGTCCACTGGCCCTCTAGCCCAAAAACCTATCCCTCTTAACAGAAGAAAAGTTATAGAGGCAACAAGATATCCATTCTAGCTAAACACATAATAGACAAGGTTGGAACAGCCTTGTTGCCAGTATATATGATGTCTAATGAGAAGGATTCAATTTTTAATTGTTAGTGGCTGAATTCAGATACCCTCTAAATTAGCATCCTGGATGCAACTTAAATCATACACACCATTTATTAACATTGTGGCTTCACTTCCTGTGAACAACACGCCAACACAATTTAAAATACATTTAAGCTTGGCTTTGTCCAACCTATCCAGGTTACAACACTATTTGAGACAGGCTAGGTTGGTCATACAATTCACTAATATTTTGTTTCTGTCCATTGTTCAGAAGATAACTGTGATAGTCCCCTACCTCAGGGAGTAGGGGAGGAGAAGTATTTTGTATTAGAAAAACTCAAGAGAAATGATAAAAAATGTTTTTGGTAGAAATTCTAGTTGTTCATAAAAAACAAAAAATTAAACAAAAATCATATTTTATAAAATCAGACACTTGTCAAGCTCTATCATTCAGTTCTTCATTACAAGAGCTACCAGAACCTGTAGCTAGCATTTTACAATCTAGCACAGCCATGCTTTTTTGCAGCATAATACTACCTGCAGTGCCTCACACTGTAAGACTACCATTCATTATATGGAACAACTGACAGCTTCTTTCCCCTAAGGAGACCTGAGATTACTTAAGTCTTAAGTCTGAAATACCATACCCCTGTCAACCAAAGTGTGCAGAAAAGAAGCTCATTTAGTAGTGGGCCTGGTGGCATACAAAAATAGCCACTGGCCAAAGTTGGAATCAGCACAGCAATTAAAACTATTGGGTCAGAGCAAAAACATTGGCATAAAATTAGTAGTGCTCCCTTTATTTTGCCAGTTTACACCAGCTAGAGATCTGGCTTATTATATAACTTCTGTCATCAGTTAAATATTTAACTCATTAGGGTGCTGATCACAAAACAATTGAAAGATATTTTTGGGATACTCCTTATAAAAGCACTGAAAAGGACCACTCATTCTCTCTTGCTATAAAAGAGAAACTAAAATAGAGCACAACTAGTACATGGTACAATAGATCCTGTGTATAGCATGTACCAGGAATGACTGACTTCTGTTATACAAAGGTTTAACTTAGACCACTGAACTTTTTCTAATTATGTGCCTGTATCCTGAATGCTTGCAGATCCATTTACTATAACCTCTCTAAAGTGCTAGTGTCATGCACATCAGTTATAAGAAAGAATTTGTTGAAAGACATGCAGGTTTGTTATATAATGCTACACTGTACTTTGGGGGGTGGGGAAAGTGAGGGCTGGAGCTGGAAATTTATACAGTACTATCTGCTGCATTTTGTCCTAATTTAAGGTCTATTCACACCACTTTTTCATATAGGCAAATGTCAAAAGCATAGAAAGTACCTGTTTAGTTACCCATGGTCAGTCCATTTCAAACTGCAGCAGGAAAACATTTGCTGACCCAGAGCACATAAATTACATCATTACCTAATGAACTGTTGCAGAATTCATTTGAATGTAGCAGCCTTTGTGAGGAGTGAGTCTTCCCAGTGATTAAAGTGATTTAGACAGGAGTAGTTCAGGGTACACAATATTAATTTAGGGATGAGTCATTATGTTCAGTACCAGACTGGAAACTAATGAGCTGATTCAAATTCATTTAAATCACTGGGGGGGGGGGGAAATACTAAAATTACACATATGGTAAAATATCAAAACAATCTTTTTGACACCCAAAGCATCCAGGGTTTTCTTTGTTCCACTGTAAATAGTTTTTAGAAGAGTCTAAATGGGCCCAAGCTTGCTCCTGATGAGTTTTAATGGAACTACTATCATTAGCTAGAGTTATATAGCCTCCCCGATATTCCTCTGTGATGATTCTCCCTCTGGTGAGCAGTGCTCATGAAGGGAGCCACTTTACCAAACCCTGCTAGATCTCTTCTACTGCCCGAAAAAAGGAAATTCCTAAATGGGCAGGAAAATGTTGGAGGACCCATGTCCAGAAGTATCCTACTCCCACCAGTTCCCAACTGCTACAGCCAAGGCAGTAGGGAGCAGAGTCAAAAGCACAGCTTCTTGCTACCATAGCTGTTATAATGACATTTCTTTTGCATATTGCATACTACAGGTTGTAAACTAGGACAGTGTTCCAGGTGGTCCTGGCCTGAACCAAGACCAAAGTGGCCACTGCAGGCCAAGAATCAAAGAAGCACAAAGCCCCTTGCCCTTAGATGAATATGCCCTAATTTGCTTCAAGGTGGTTGAGATCCATTAATAATTCAGGAAAGCTCATGAAAAATGGCTTCTTCAGCTTTGAAAACTTGAGAAATATTTAGAGGTTGGGACGCTGTCATCTGACTAAAGCCAATGGAGTCTTTTAAAGAGTACCCCATGATAGGCTGACTACAAGAAATAGCCTGTTATTTAGCATCGCTCCATATCATATTTTCTCACATATGACATGAAAACTAGAATGTGCACTATATACAAGAAATAAGGCAAGATCAGTTTCTGCCACTTACTGGGCAAAAGCAAAAGTAAAATCTGTATAAGAAGCTCAGAACAATGGAGTAGGCTCAGCTCCCTAGCTGCTACGCAGTTACTTACTACAAGGAAAGATGTTTTTTGTTTTTCATTCTGCCTTTCAGGCTAAGTACAGACAGTCAAAAAGTCTCAGGCTAAATCAATTCAATATTTGCAGGTTAGTCTAAAACATGTAGATTGAACCAATAAGCAACTGAACAGACATTCACTTTTGATTCTGGAAATGTAGCCATGGCTCAGGCCAGAAGCTGGGGGGTGCTAAAGCATGTCTCCCTGCTGGGCTGCAGCAGACAGCTTGCCCAACTTTAGCCCATCCACCCTGCAAGGGGGGAGGAGGGGTTGCAAGGGATGTGCAAAGCATCTTGGGATACTGGGGAACTGAGTTAACTTGAATCTGGAAGGGATCTGGAGCAGAAATTTAATACACTGATTTAACCTAAATCAAAGTCTGATACTACCTCCATCCAGGCTTATCTTAAATTGGTTTTGGTCATTTTCAAAGCGTTTTATGGACGCTTAGCTTCTGTTGTGTTAAAGATTTGAACCAGTTGTCGATCACTTATATCAGTGTATGTGTAATTTCTGTCCCTAGCTTCAAGAACAAGGTGTGTATCATAATCCTGGATGTGTTGTATGCAAGAAAACACAGTAATACCACATACTTTTTTTCTTCAGTGGATCACTGTCTCTGCCTACCAGACAGTAAAATCTATTCATGTTATATAAAAGCCAGAAAAATAGGGCTGAGGTGGGAACTGAGTGGGGCATAGAACATGTATTGGCTTAGTGTGCAAGGGTCACTCTTAGCAAAGCAACTTGTATGCAAATGATCATTTGTAACACACACATTCAATAGACTTGTTCCTTTTTCCATGTAACACATGTCTCATTTGGGGCCTAGTTGTAGCTAGATGGATTATTCTTCCCCCCCCCACCCTCCTCCCACACCCTGTGATTGAAGGCAGATGGGTTAATCACATATAGCCATTGCAAAGAAAGAAGAGCAAGGCTAAGTCTGCTGACATCCTTGCAAATCCTCCATCACAAAGACCTATTGCCTAACCAGTGCTTTTCTCTCTCTCCTGATTATGACTACAGGATATTTTATTTTCCTTTCTCCTCATAGTATGAGGCATAGAGGAGCTTTCTTTAAAAAATACATACACAGAGAAATGGACTCAAATCCACTGGGTGGAAACATAATGGAAAAACACCCTTGTTTACTTTTTCGTCTTTTAACGTAGCCTAAAGTATTGTTGCTACTTGTTGTGTTTTAAACACAGGATTAGTGTTTTAAACAATGGACTGACCATCAGCTAAGTATCAATGGAAATGAATTCCCAGAGCGATGACACCCAAGCAGTTATTGAATTTTATCTTGTTTCTTCCCTAGTCCCCTAATGCAAAGGGCCAGCATCCCCCTCAGATACCTCAAATTTCAGAGAGTTTGGCTCTTGCTCTCTTTCTGGAGGTCGTGGTTTCAAATCCCATGGCAGCCAAACTGCAAATTCCTGTCCCTTTAAATTTGGAGAAGAACAAATAGAGCATTGACTTCAGAATAAGAAAGCAAAGGATCTATTGCTGGTCCTGGCACTTGCCTGCTGAGTGACCATAGATAAGTCATATCTTCCTTTTGTGCCACTGTTTCTTCATCTGTAAATTAGGGATAATGATACCAAGCTTATTTGTAGTACTTTGCTATCTACTGCTGTTCAACAGTAGATAAGACCTATTATTATTGCAGTGGGATTGTGAGTGGACAAATGACAACTAAGATTAGAGCAAACTCATTCTAACATATGACTGAAGGCTGCATTTAAATTGAAATCTCCAGAGCTGAAAGTCTACAGCACTAAATTATTGCACCATTTATTCTTCCAAAGAAGGTGGCTTTAAATGTTTGCTTAAATTCCATCAGCTCAGTTAGCTCCTCTGGTAAAGTTTAAATTTCCCACTGGCTCATCAGTGTGGCCTTCAACTTTTTTAGGTTCTTTGTTCACTTTGAGCCTAGTTGGTACATTCAGGCTTAGGATGAAGATCAAATCTAGGGGGTAAAACACAAATTGTTTACATGCTTTGATGGGCTCATTCACTAGGGGTTCAAAACTCTGATGAACTATTTTCTGCTTGCAGTTCAAGCCTGACTCCCTATAAAAGGCAAATGATCTAAAACTCAAAATTCAGTATTTACCATCCCTCATGCAAATACAACATACATATTTGTGCCTCAGTTATCTACATGCATCTTGGCTATTAGTACAATACATGTAATAGCCTTCAGACTTTTTTTCTATCCACTCATATCCATTTAATTACTGTCAGCTCTGCAAACAGGACAAAAAATGATGCAGTTCTTTCTGTATAACCTGTCTAATAAATTCAATAGGTGTCACTTGTGCGGAAGGGTCTATATTCCTCAGCAGTAATATGTCACCAAGAAGCAGTTTCAGGGCGTTTCACAGTTGTGTGTCAGTGTTTATTTCAGGCCTTATCTTCAGTGAACGTCTTGCTAAGAGAAATTAATTCCCTGCATCTGTCATTATGGGAACAAAGAAAATGCACTCTCTGTGGAAGGGCATTATTCAGTACATTAGGCATTGATATGACAGTTGTCTTCATCACACAGTTGCATGCAACAATAAGTAACCTCAGTCTTCAAACCAAGGTTGATAAAAATCATATTATGAAGGTAACAACATGGAAGCATTTTCTTTTATATATAGTATATTGCATGTATGCATGTGTACACACACACACACACACACACACACACACACACACACACACACGTACTGCTTTTTTAACCCCACAAAAGACACATCTATCATAATTTTAAAGATTTTTCCTTAATACAAATTATGGTAAATTTAAAAGCAATCATAATGTTAGAGAAATAACTAAAGACTATATATGTCTTCCTATTTAACTGCCTAATAATCCCTCTTGGAACCTTTGGTAACTGTTTAATGGTATGCATATGAAATGAACAAGTTTGTCCTTAAGTTAAGATGTTAGGATTTCTCCCCAACTCTGGATCTGTGCAACAATGATTTGCAGGAATCCACCTTAGCCTGACTTCATATATAATGGTCCAATAAACAATTCTCCCTTGGAGTCCTAAATGAGAGGTGTGACAGGGGGCCCTGGGGCTAGATCTTGCAATTGCCCTAGGCAGGTGAGCAGGCTGTCTGCCCTCTACTCACCTGCCACGACTTGAATGTTAGCATGATATATTAAGTGGAAGGCTGCCCATTCACTACCCTAATGCCAGGGGGTGTCATCCATGGCTCCAAACCTCATCTACACTGTGGCCCATGCATCACAGATGGCATCATAAGTTCTTAACAGTTTTGGCTCCACACTGGGCCCCATAACATTGTAGTCTAGACCCCCAGCTACATCCCTCCTAATCAGGCAGCCTACTCTGCCCTCATTCTGGGCTGCCAAGCTCCCTTCACTCTTCTCCCTCTCTGGGACCTTTGACAACACAGGCCCTGGCCTCGCCTCCAGGCCACTCTGGCTCTCTGCCTCCCTCGAGATGGGCACTCCAGCCCTTTTTGACCCTTCTGGTCCTGGCCCCAGCATTGACCAGTCAAGGGTGCCTCGAGTCAAGCTCCTAAGCAGCTAGTCCACTCTCTCTTATGTGGGTCTGCCTTCTCGGGGACTACTATGGGGTTACCTACCTGGCTGTGGGGACTGGGGTTTTAAGACACTCCTCCTTGCCTTACACTGGGGAGGTAACTGGCCTGGCATTTCTGGGAGTACTGTCCTGCAATGGACAGTTCAAACCTGTTCAAGCCTGACTCCCTATAAAAAGGCAAATGATCTAAAACTCAAATTCACCAGACCACCCTTCCTTGGCAGGGTGTAATTTCAGGTCATGCTCAGGACCAGGAGCCTCCAGCCATCCCCATAGCTCCTGCCCTTACCTCCAAGATGTTCCTCGAGCTGTAGCTCAGCTGGATGACGCTACTGCCTCGGCAGCTGGCAGCAAACTGCTGCCTCTGCCTGGTTTGCCTAAGTTTGAAAATGGCTGTCTTAATCAAGCACCAGCCGGCTGCCTGCCTCCAGCCCTTAAAGTGCCAAACACCCAAAGGTGCACTGCTACAAGGGCAAATCATTGTGGATATGTTTATGAAGGGAAAAATATATATGTGTGTGTGTGTGTGTGTGTGTGTGTGTGTGTGTGTGTGTGTGTGTGTGTGTGTAAGGTTCCTTGGGTGAATTTGATATCTTTTATTAGACCAACCCAAATAGTTGGAGAATAGTTATTAAGCAAGCTTTCGAGTAAGGAAGTACATATATGTTTAACATTCATCCCTGGATAGCGTCCAAAAAGAGGGGGGGAAAAAAAGGATAAAGCTATAGATATGTTTGAGGAGAAAAGCAAAATTGTCCTGTTTGTGTGATATTTGGTAAAGTGAGGACTCAGGAAGAATCAGAAATACAGATGCAGAAATGTTTCAGTAAATACCTGGAGGCAACTGAAAAAAAAAAATACTTGCTTATAAAAGGCATATGTGTTCTTCATTTTATTCAGGGTTTTTTTTTTCTGAAATAGTGTGTAAAAACTGTCAATTTAGAAAATTATTATAGTTACTGAAAATATTCAGAATGTTTGGAAAAATTATTCTACACACCAGAGCTGAAACATTCACCTTAGTGGCCATTCTATGGTACTTTAAGGTAAAAACTAAGTTCAATTTGGCTGCCTTCTTGTATCTTTTATTAATTTTCTATGGTTATTCCAACAAGTGATTTATAAGCATGTCACCATAATTTATTTAAACTGAAATTTTACTGAAAGCATGTGCATCAGAAACCTCATTCTGGACCTGGTTCCCAGCCCCACGAAGTCAATGGGCTTTGGAACTAAGAATTATTCTTATCCAGCAAGGGAATAGGAACAATATCATATGACCCAAAAAGCCAATCCACACATTTGAGTTTCAGTTAAACATTCTCCATGGGCTTCCAATTAATCTCAAATGCAGCTGTTTTCAGAAATCAAAAGAACCCACTAAGATAACTTAAAAAAAAAAAAAAAATCTGTTTGCAGGCAATTTTTGGACCAAAAAAAAAAAAAGAAGCAGCTGACCTCATCACATAAATTTTGACTTAGCTTTAACATTTTTAGACAAGAGCCAGATTTTTCAAACCAGATATAGCTGGCTAGTAGCTACTTAAGCATCTCTTCATCATTTAAGGATATCCCCAAGCGAGAAGCTCTTAAGTATCTGGTTCTGTCAGATTTAGGGATGCTTCAGTCCAGCCAAGTAGACCAAAGTAGTTATAGCCCTGCAGGAGGGAAGAAATGCAGGATTATTACTAATATTCCTATAACTCTTCTGCCAGACACCAGTTGACAGCAAAAAGGGCTGGGTTCAAATTTCAAGGTACCCAATAAGTCTTTACTGAGGCTCAAGCCCCTACCCAGAAATCTGGGCTCAACGAATTTGGCTGCAGGTCCTATATAAACAAAAACCCCTCCTCACAAGCAATGTAAACACAAAGGACAGATTTATTACAGAAAACAAAGGCAAGGAAAACACAAAATGCAATTTAAAACACTATCAGCTACAAGCCATAGTCTATAGGTTGCACCGTATAGGCTGGGGAGACTTCACCCATGCCCAGGCAGTCTGGGATTTTGGAGCTCCCCACAAAGAGCAGTTCCAGGGGCCTGCACCTCTATACCTGCCCTTCAGCAATGGGCTGGAAAGGGAGGCCCACACTGGAGAGTCCTATGAGCTGCTCCTTCGGTTCAATATTCCATGGGGAGCTGCTGGAGAGTGTAGGTCTTTCTGTGTTGCAAAGAGCCCCTTGTTGCTCCCTACAAAGCTATAGGTACCAAACTCTACTTCTACATGGTGGCTTTGAGGGGTTAACTGTGGCTTTTGTCAGCATACTGCACCCCAAAATTTCTAGTCCCAATCTGCAGCTCTACTGGAGCAGAAACTGCAAGGGAGCTCAAAGGCGCCAGACCTACTGCTCTGGGCCTGGAATAAACCACAAAAGACAGTCAGACCATTCTGCTCTGGGCCTGGACTAGGCCACAAAAGACAGCTAGGCTTATTAGGCTACAGCCTGGACATCTAATCTCAACTGTATACCTGTGCTGACATACAATAGCTATTAAACACCAAGAGGCAGCTCAGGCCTATCCTGGCCAATAACTGCAAGAACTTCATTCCTGGTTACTTTGCTCCAGGGATCAATACCTCCTATAGTATTATCCCACTCAAGCCAGGCTCAAATCTGCCAGGCCTTTAATTCTACCCAAAACTGCCAGCAAGACATATGGTTGAGGTCCAGCCTCACAGCTAGGTTGCAACATCAGCTAAAACGTGCCAGGTTCTCAGCCCTGGTCCAAACCATGGTGGGCTTTTAATCCTAGCCCAGCTCTGCCAATAAAACATACAGCTGAGTTTCAGCCATGTAACTAGGCTGAAACCAGAAGTTGCAACAGCAACTAAAATATGCCAGGCTCTCAGCCCTAGTCCAAAGCACACCAGCAAAACTGCTAGGCTCCAACCCTGGTCAGCGTACTCTAGGGATTAATACCACCATGGTATTTATCCTACTTACCCAGCTTTTCAGGTCTCAGCAGCCTCAGGAGAAAGAGACTTGAGTGCTAGTTGAGAGGTTTCTATATACCTGGTGTGACATCATCCAATCTTTTCCCATCAGGGCTTGCCCTGCCCCAGCTTCTCTCTCAACCAATTAATTTCAAAAGCACGCTGCTCCATTTAACCAATCAGGCTAGCTGTCTGATTTCCTGTTTACACGACTGACCCCCATGCCCTTTTAATCACAGTAAACAGCAGGGGTATCCCTAGACAATAGGCCTAACAATAAAGTGCCGCAGCACCAGGCACTTAAGCGCATCCAGCGCTGTGTCTCTTGCAGTTGTATAAGCGATGAAATGCATGTCAGCATGCAGAAAGTGGCAGCAGTCTGTTTTTTTTAACTAAAACATGTCAGAGGTGTTTTAGTTCAAAAGCTCACTGCCGCCATTTTATCTGCGCTGACACACATTTTGCCACTTATACAACTGCAAGCAATGGAGTGCTGTGCACATCAACTTGTGTGCGAAGCAGACTCGATTAATCGAGTCTGCTCTGATGCGCCAGATCTCTGGAGTGTCCAAGCACAAAAATGTATATGTATAAATGCCCACAGGCATCTGCCTAACTGCAGCATCTCCTGCTTCCTTCCAGCTCACCCAAGTAGGGGAGAGAAAAACAAGATAGTCAAATACAAGAAGCAAAATTATAACACATGCTGTATGAATTAGACACACACAACCCCTCCCACCCCAATCATATTTAAACTAAAACAAAACACTTAACATAAACACACTTTGCAGTAAAAAGTGGCTGGTACATTGTGTGGGTTACATTCCATTTGCACTATTCAAATGTAATAGTCTGTAAAGGAAATTGTGAATTTTATATTACTGCAAAACCTTGTGGTCTACAATTTTTCTGCCTGTAATTAATGAAGGGTAGGCATGTTTTCTAAAGAACTAAATGAATCTAATCCCCAAAGTATCTTTCAGCTGCTTTTTCTTAAAAAACATATTTGAAACTCTAAAGAGCAGGAAGAATTGCCCTCAGGCTTCTACAGCATTTCTCAGGAGCCTCCACTTCTTTACCTAGCTCTTGAATCATTCTGAAATATCCTTCTATTCTCTAAAGGATGTGCCAGCACCCCTAAAACCTCCTGATCTTGCTCTCAAAAGAAGACACTTTTCTGTTTCCAGGTGATTTTCTTACACCCCAGCTTAACAAATGCTTTTTCCCCAGGTCTAGTCTGTAGTTTTATATTTTCAGTTCAAGTTTAGTCAAAGGAACGGGAACATTTTTTAATTAATGTTCTCACTTCCAATACCTCAGGAAGCAAAAGATGCTTTGTACAACAACATACAGAGCAAACATAAAGGATGGTCTTATGGTTAACATGCTGGACTGGGCCTTCAAAGTCAATACCCAGATGTGACAAATTCCCTCAATGATGTTGGGCAAGTCACTTAGGCCAAGTCTACACAAGGATCCTGTCACTATACTGAAATACTACACCAGAAATTGCTTCTGGTGTGGAAGTAGCAGTACTGGCAGGATCACCATTTTTTTGCCAGAATATTTTATTTGAAGCCCCAGACCCACTTCAATATGCGACCAAATAGAATAGCACTTATGCTAGAAGCTTTTGCTAGCAGAGCAAGGTTTAGCCGAATCGCACTCAAAGCTAAGCCCATGAGCCTGGGTGACTGGTGCCACCTGAGTCAAGGGGGTATGTGCCCCCATAGCGGCCAGTCAGCAACTGGGCACCAGCACTCTCAGGGGGTGCATGTGCACCCCTACACATCACCACTGCCCATCAAAGTCTGTAATGCAGTTCTGTGGGAGACTTCTGGTCCTACCATGGTTCACATGAGGGCAAGTTACTGTGCACACAAGTCAAGGGATCTGTGCAGTTAAAGCAGTCTGCCTGACAATTAACAGTTGCAGGATTCAGACCTTAGTTGCTCTCTCTGTCTCTTTCCCCGGTTATAAAATGGCAATAATTTATCCTCTCTTCCATTCTCTGTTCCTCTTGTTCATTCATACAAAGGTTCTTCAGGACAGAGACTGTCCTGTTGTTATGTGTATACTGGGTTGGCCTCTCTCTGGCTAGTGACAGACATTACACATAAACTGGTTTAAGTGATCAAAAACTGGTTTAAAATCTGTAACAGAACAGATGTTCAGTGCACATAAACCAGTTTGAAAATGGCTGAAACTGGTTTGAGATAAACCTGGCTGAATGTAGTATCAGACTTAACTGACTTGGGTCAAGCCAGTTTATGCAGTGTCTGTTCCAGACCCCTTGCTGCTTTAAAATAAACCAGACACTCCCAGCATCACGGCATGCTCTCTGGGCAAAGCAGAGCTCTCTGCTCCAAAGCAGGGCTGGCCCGTCCCCTCTGCTCCTTCACTGGAGCTCCAGAAACAGTGGGCTGCTTCTTCCCTCTCCCGTACCACTCCCTGCTAAGCAGGAATTCCCCCCTCCCCTCTGCCTTGCTGAGGAGGTGCCTGTGTATTAGCTAGCAGGCCACAGGCTGGCTAAAGTCTGTGCTGAATCAACAGGTAGAATCAACAGGCAGCTGATAATGCCCCATTGTTGTTTTCTTAATTGGGAGATAAACACTTATCAATTCCCTGCTGGGCTAATCACAGCATCCTGCCAGAGCCTGACCACAACCCATTCCTCCCCCTCAGCTCCATGGTATAGAAGGAAGGGAGGGCTTCTCTAGTGCTCCCCAGCTTCTAACCTGAGCTACTGCAGGCATGTACCTGCGTTTCTGGGATGTCTGTCCGGTTACAAAACCGACTTAGCCTAGGCGGGTTAGACTAACCTGCAAAGATTGAACCAATTCAGGCTCAGGCTTTTTGAATGTCTGTTGCTAGCCTCTATGTTACTGCAATATAAATAATCACAATACTGTAGTGTGTCAGACATAGCAGCCATTTAGGGGAGACATTTGGAAAGGCTACAGAGAATCCTATGGTGTTCAAGCTAACTGGAAGTTAACACATTCTTAGCTTAATATTATTAAATAAAGTTTTACAAATTAACTTGTTTCCAATTGGCTCAATGAAATGGGTATTTTCCAAGTCTTTCAGAATATTTATATCTATCAGTATAGGTCATGGTTTGTTAGTTGGTTTAATCTTCTACTGTTTTACATTTTTTTTAATGATCTATTTTTTAATTCAGTCATCACTCTTTGCACACTGCCAAATGAGATTTTTTTTTGTTTGTTTGTTTAAAGAGATTAGAAAAGAGAGGGAGAACATGAGAAAGAGACTACTGCTTTAGCTATTTTATTGTCTGTTTTTTAAATCCTATTATTTGGAATTACAGGAATAATGATAATGGATTTATATACAGTGATCACATTATATCTCTCTCTTTAAAGTTTATTATTGATAATCGCCTTGGTGTTCACCACTCGCTGTCAAGCCATTATCCAATCACAGGTTCATAATAGATAATTTGATTAAAGATATTGTATAAAAATATTGAAAAAAGGTTTTCTCCATAATGCTTACACAGAACAATTAGAGAATGCCATCAAAACAATTCCTTCCTCCCCTCTCCAACAATTCACACAAAGACGTTCTTTGTTTGCAAAGCATCTTTGTTCTTTGTCCTGTGATGCTTAATTAAGGATATAATGGAGAATATTATAGTCATTTTAGACTAGGAAGTAATGAGGCCTAAGGCGAAGCATAGAGCTCTATTTAACTCAAATCAACATACAACTGTTGGTAATGCCCTTTACAAAGGATCTGATTGCTATTATAATTTTCAGAAATAATTTGCAGTTACTTTTACCCACCCTAATAATTAAACTTCTTAATTTCTTGAGTGTCATGACTCCCGGCAGGATAGAGTTGGGTTTTAAAAAGAGATTCTCTCAAACCATGTGCCTTGATATGATTACATATTGGCATAAAGTTTTCTTCCCAGCAACACCTGCCTCCTACAGCTGGATGTACACTGCATCTATCAAGTTATTTATGTGGACATCAACAGTGTAATGTCTGACCACCTGCACACTGTTCACACTCTGGGTGAATTTTATGCAGGAATCTATTCTGCATGTAGAGTCCAAGTGCCAGTAGAATTCACTGTGCCATTGTATGGGTGTATGGGAAGAGAAAGATCTACCAATCCAATAGCCAAAAAAAAGGGCCTTTAACCTGTGGGCTCAGGCCACTAGTGAAAAACAATAGCAAAACTAAATTATGCAGACTCACCACATACCAGCAGATACGGTGAGCAGCAGAGAGTGGCCACTATCCACTCTCATTGATTGAACTTGTCATTATCAGATACCCAAGATAAACCAATTTACACCCCTAGTCTCTGGATTGGACATAATTGTTGCCTCCCAACTGCATTCTCTTCAGCTACATGAAGCCACATTTCTTAATCTTTACACAGATTAAATGATTATCACCTCCAGGGATGCAAATGTGATATGATGAAGTACTTCCAAGGGTGTTGTTTGCTTTGGTTTTAAGGCAATCTTCTGGAAAAAGAGACCAGAAGAGAAATCCCAGAGATTCCACCATTTACCTTTAAAATGTGGAAGCCTCCCCCCATTGATTCCAGTGTGAGCAGAGCTAGAGTCAGAGGAGGTAAGTTACATGCAGAAACAAGCAGTGTTTGTTTGACCACACTAATCACTTGCTTAAACCCTAACCAGGGAGGACCTCTAAGAATGAGTGTTCAAGCTTAATAGATATTAAACTCCAAGACCTCTTGATGAAAATGCCAATTTTTTGAAGATGCAGCAGCTTTTGCACTGGGAGCTTGATTGGGACCTTTAAACTCACTCACCAAATACCAAAAAACAAACAGTAGTAAAAGTATTACCTATTACCAACTTGGGGCTCAATTTCTATGATAACTATTACTAAGCTTAGTACAAATGGAAGTTTTATTACTATAGGGTACAATTATTACTGCAATAAGCCCATCTAAGAACTTGTTCCCTAGTCTGGACAAGCTGGAAGGTTTTTCAGGATATAAACAGCCCAAGGACCTATGAGGGAAATTATCTCTCAATTCTTAACATATTAACCCATTTTTGATGTTTGTTTAAAGCCCATCTCATATGCTGACACCATATATGATGGAAGCACAGTACTGGCTAATAAATATAAAACAGGCGCTTCCTAGCAATGATTTCTAGATTAACATCTTCCAACCATCTGCAGACACCAGCATGATGTTAGCTTCAGACCGGCACATCTAATGTTATATGTGCTCAATATAATCAGAATAGATTCATGCAACACTCCAGGAGGGTTCAGCGCCTAGCTTTAGCTGGTTCGGCTTCTAACTTCTCCTGTCCCTATACATCAAACCTAAATTGCTTGCCCTCAAACCAGGTGGCACAGAGCTGTTTTAAGAACAAATCAAATTGGAATATTGTTTCCCAATCTCAAAAAAATTAATTTTGGAGTCATGCGCTCCAATGCACTTCATGTTGAACATTAGACACTGCATGCAGCTAGGTAGCACTAATAGCACCTGAGGCAATTTCCTTTACTCTGTTTCTTTTCAATTGCCAGCTGGAGTCTGGGCTAAAAATAGTATTGACATGACAGAATAATGAATCCTAGCAATAAGCGTATTCCGCAGCAATGCAAGGCTCATTATCTATGTGCTAATGGATGAACAGGTTAAGGACGGGGAGAATATTGCAGTGTGGTACGATAGAATGAATGAAACAATAATTCGAACAAAACAGTTACTCTAAAGGGCCTGAAAAAAAAAAAAAAAAAAAAAAATCAGAGAATGCTTGTCTGTTTATGCTAGTGTAAAAATTACATGCCATAAATAATTTAAAATATTCATAAGAACTTTTTCTTAACCAGTGTTCTTTCTATGCGACTGTGACAGGGGTCCGGCTCAGGGCCATGTCACAATATCAGTCTGCCCTCCTCTCTCACCTGCTATGCCTTAATGATAATGATTATGATGTCACTCAGGCAGGAGGCTGCCCGTTTACTTGCCCAATGCTAAGGCCATTACACACAGCTCTGACCTCCCTTTACCATGTTCCATGCCTCACAGATGACAACATAAGCTAATGAGAGCTCTGGCCCATGGCCAGGCCAAACTTGGCCCCTTGTAGGGCCTCTAACATCCAATGCACATACTCTGCCCTTCACTGGGCCTCTCTCACAGGGCCTCTTGCACTCTGTCCACTCTCACTGGGCCTCTCACATACTGCCCCTTCCTGGGCCATTCACAACCTGCCTTACTCCATGCAGCACGTTGGGTCTCCCTTGGGCCCTACTCTGCGCAGCACTTTGGGCTTCCCTACTCACTCTCCAGCTGGGGTACATGCAGCACTTCAGGCCATCTTCTCAGACCTACTCTACGTGACCAACAGCCTTATGCCTTACTCCAGGCTGAACTCAGCCACTGAGCCTTCTCATGCACAGCACTTCAGGTTGACTGTGCACCCTACTCTGTGTGGGCCTCCACATATTTCTGCCCCTTCACTGGGGCAATCAGGGTCTTTCACCCTATGGGCTCGAGTGTTTCTCACTAGGCATGCCTGGCCTCATGCCATTGGGGGTCTTTTGCCCTATGGGCTCAGGTGCCTCTTTATAGTTGTGCCTGACCCCATGCCTGTCCCTTCCTCAGGGTAACCCACCAAAATGTGGGGGCTGGGGTTTTAAAGCACCCCCACCTGCCGTTCACTGGGGAGGTAACTGGCCTGGCATTTCTGGATGGGAATGCCTGAGCATTCCCACCAGGCCAAAACTGCACCCTGCTGGGAAAGGATAAGTCATACCCATGACCAAGAGTCCCCTGCCATTCGCATAGCTCCCGCCCTTACTTCCAAAATGTTCTGAGCAACAGCTCAGCCAGGTGTTGTTATGCCAGCTGCCAGCAGCAGACTGCTTCCTCAGTTCTCAGGGCCTGGGTTAAAATGGAGGCATCTCTGCTCCCTCCTCCAATCTCAGGCCCCTCCTAGGGTCATATGGCTGCTTGATTAAGGCTAACCCACACCTACAAGCTGCCCTGCTACCTGCTCTCAAACCTTAAAGTGGCAGGCACCAAAGGTACTCTGCCAGTGAGCAACTTCTTGTGTTGTATGAAATTATTCTGTTTAATCTATGGGACAATATAGTAATTGCACTAAAATCCACAATTACTCTCCCCACTCTGTGTAGGTGAAGCATAAGCAAGAACTATTCCAGAGTAAAGCATTTTAAGTGAAAAATTACTAGAATCCAAAACTTGTGCAGAATGTGTCAGTTGCCAGAAGTAACCTACAGTACTAGAACGATCTTCCCCTCAGGTGCTTATGGAAAAATACCAGCAGATACACATTCTCATTACTATAAACTAAAGGCATATTGTATTACTTTTTGGCGGACTTTAAATGGAAAAATAAAATGAGGACAAGTGTTTGGTTCAATGATGTTGAAGTGCTGTTACTGTTTCTGAAACCTTTTTTCAAGCACTCACATCATAACAATAAAGGTTAGAATTCCTGCCCTTTGAAGCTAATGGCAAAATATCTATCGCTTTCAACAGGACTTTGAGAAACTACCAAAGTCCATTTAGATCAGGGGCAAACTTAAAGGGTTAACTACATTAGTAATTATATTAGTGATTAGGAAACAAAAACAAGTCACTGTTGAGTGCTGTTGTAATTCACACTCACCATTACTAGAACAGAAAAGAGCAGAAGATAAAAGAGGGTTCTGTTTTTTTCAGCATGTTTACTTGATGCATTTGACATAAGTTTATGCATAGTCAGTTTTACTGTTTTCTCTATACAGCCAGTCATCCTTTTCCCCCAGCCTGGTTTGTGCGTGTCTTATTAGCATAAGGGGAAAGAAGAATATTTATTATAAAACAGGAATAATAGATTGTAACCTGCCTTCTTCTCTCAGAAAAATGAATTAGTTAAAAAAATTGGTAAAAGGCATACAAAAAATTGGGAAGTTCATTAAAATATAGTATACAGTCAGTATTTTTCTTGTGTGGCACAGAAAACTGCCCTTTTCCAATCCAAAGATATTTTGTAATGGTGACCAAGTAAAGAAGCAAACTCTGGTTAAAAGATGCTCTCCAAAGACCTAGAAAGCTACAGAGAATGTCTAATGAATAATATAGCTCGCCCAGCAGGACTGGGATGGGGGGTTGCAATAGGGGACTTACAGGGAGCTACTGACCCAGGAAAGCACAGAGCATAGAAGATTTGAATTGAGTTGCTTTCTTAGGCCCAGCAGAGGTGCTTAATTGCTTATCGCATGGTGCCATTAGAATGCAGATTTTCTCTTTTAGAAAATTTAATAGGACACAAATTATGTCCAGGCATTTACAGAGAATAGCCCAACAATTAGGTCTTGCCTAAGGTATGCTACTGGAAACACAAGAGAAAAAAAAAAAAAAACACTTTGAGGCAGATCAACCATCAGTAACAAATTTCTACCTTTTTTTTTGGGGGGGGGGGGGGGGGGGGAAGAGTATGCAGTGCTCTGTAAAGAGAATTTCAGTCCTGGGACCAAAGTACAAATACAGACCCCACTCCTGCAAGTAATGCTATAGAATTCAATGAGATTGGCAATCAAAATTTAATACACACTGAAGTATTTGTGGATGTCAGAGGATGGCCACCACTTCAGCTCCCTTGCTGCACTGCACTGTGCCCCCACTGGCACTGAGGGCTCTGCCATCCTGCTCCCTGGGACAGGGGCAGGAAGTGAAAGCTGAGTGTGGGAGTGGGAGCCTAGAGACCACAGGTGCAGGAGCAGCTGGAGTGATAGGGGGAGGGGCAACTAGCTCAGGGACTGCACATTAACCCCTTGTAGGCCATATATAGCCTGTGAGCCACCAGTTGGACAGCGCTGCTACTCACAAATGGATGATAACCGAGAGGAAATCAAACCATAGGATAAGAAATGAAAACAAGACTTGAGGGTGGAGATGGCTAACCATTAAAAGAAAACCATTATTGGCAAGGTGACTGAAACCAAGAGAAGATTATGCAAGGTAGGGCTAATAATGGGCAAAACATGCTCACTTAAGGCTTTCAAAGTCCAAGTGAAGCATTTGAGCCTCCAGCTGTTCTGAAAAGTACCCAAACCTACAGTCACAGCTTTTCTATTTCCCTTAGTCTTGATTATCCCAGACCACCTGGATAAGTTGAAGATCTCAGCATGACATTTGCTGTTTGTTTGCAAGACTGTTTTTTAAAAGCAAGTTTAGGTCTAGGTTCACAGTTATGCTGCAGCTGAAAAATAATTTCCGAGACTGTGGTTTTTTAACTGCATTACCCACAGGTCCTATTCTGGACTCAAAGCCATGGGGCTTAGATGGAAATGCTCAGTCCCAGAATGAGAACTGAAATGAGAACTCCCAAATGAGAGCATTGATTACAATTGTTGGAGTCCCTGGAGCATCAGCATCTCTCTGTTCCATCTTCAACTTTCTGCTTTGTTTTGTTTAGCAGAAAATTTTCATGAATTAGTCTCCTAGCTCTCTCCACATACCCTCACTGGTTGTAGATCTATTTTCTCTGCCATCTACTAATTCCATCAAATTACCCACAAGCAGGTAACTTGGAACAAAGAAAAAGTTACTAACAGTGAAAACTCACCTCAAACTAGATAGGCATTACAATAAGCTCTCAGCTTCCTTAAATTCATTCTGTTCATGTAGGAGATTTGAAATCAAGAAGACAGACATAAGATAATTTACTATCAAATCAATGGCAATATTTTAGTAGAAGATGATGGAAAGTGGAACAATTGTTTCTTGAACAGAAAAAGGAAGAGCTAGAGCTTGATATTTCTTAGCTCTGGCATACAATAGTCAAACTTTAAAGACACATTTGTAAATAGTTTATCTAGGATTAATAAATTATTAATAGACATATTACAGCCAGGAGTAGCATGTGTTATAGATGAGAATAAGTGAGTTTGTGGACAGTGTTATAGAGCTACTGAGCTCTTGGTCTTTAGCATTCTCTAACAAAGAATCGTGGTCCAAACACTTATTAATGCTTTATAAGTGTTCGTTTAATATAAAAAGCAACAAAGTAAGTGTTTCTTAAATTGCATAGATGAATACAAATTAAAAGAATGGTCCTTGAACCTGGACATGGAGAAAAAAGACACTTCTTATTAGCATAGGTGTTAAAAAAGAAAAATGGCCTCCTCCTAATATATTCTAAACAGAAGGTTTGGATAATAGCTGAACAATTCTGAAGTGGAGAATAACTCCTGGAAGGAACCAGTTGCCAAAGACAAAAGAGGAGAAAATAAATTACCTACATTGATTTTAGTCTGAGACTCAGAGAAGACTATGCTTGGTGCTAGAACTGAGGAAAAGTAGGGCAGAGAGAGTCTTCTTCACAAGAGTAATGGAGGATGAACCCCATGGAGATTAAGCTGAAGTGAATGCTGAAAATAAGCTGAACTGAAGCCTGAAAATAACTCTTGAATTTGTGCAAGCTGAAAAATGGGTAAGTTGAAACTGGCTGAAAAAACCCCACAGTTAAACTGAACCTGCAAACATAAGTGTGGCATGAAACAAAGAATGGGGAGAAAGGAAGTAAGGAGAAGAGTTATAATTTCCCTCTTGAAACTGTATACAGTAAATGTTCTGTTAACCAGCATCTTACAAGTAGGCATGCTCCACTAACCAGCATGTTGCTTGTAAGATAAAGTGAAACCGGAAGTGCCCACCATGACACTTCCGGTTTCTCCGAGCCCCCATGACTTGGGGCAAAGCAGCCTGCTTTGCCAAGCCCCCATGACCTGAGGGCATAACAGGCTGTGCAGGGCCCGCCTCCCTGTCCCACGGGGCCTGCAGGGCCTGTGGGAGGGGTGGCAATGTGGCGGGAGGGGAGGAAGGAGGGCCCAGATACGGTGGTAGAAGCGGCGGTCAGGGCCGCTAAATTAATCAGCATATTTTATTATTCGGCATCTCCTATTCCCCGGGGGATGCCAGAAAACAGAGCTTTTGCTGTACCATGTATTGTTCCTTCCCCTGGAAAGATGCAACTGCTTGTTCATTATGAAGAAGTGTGTGTTAAAAGCTTAAGACAAGATTTCCCCCCCTATAAGTTATTTAGCCTGCACATATTGAATATATATGTGGTGTAAGCTTGTAGAGCATGTTTAAAAGTTAAGAGTGACTCTATAAATAGACCATAGGTGCTGACTCCATGGGTGCTCTAGGGTAATTACCTGTGGGTAATGCAGTTAAAAAACCACATAGTCAGAAAAAAAAAAAAAATGAGCACATGCTCAACACCCACTGGGCTGCTCGCAGGCATTAAACTCTGCGCCATGCAAAAAAAACATGCTTTACTGGAAGAAGCAGTGCATTACTAAAACCCAGCTCTGCTGAGTCAGTCAGCTATGAGATAGAAACACCATCAAAGCCCCATTGAAGTGCCCAATCATTACAGATGCCAGGTGAGCTGGGTTGAAGTAACACACTGCCTCTTCTTGGCATGCATAGGGCTTGGTGTGGGAATGCACTAAGTTTAAAGTAAAGCGCCTTTTTTGGGGGTGGCGGGGTTAATGTCTGCAAGCACCAACTAGCAAAAACCGAAGTTGGTGCCTATGAAAAAGACCACATACATTGAAACAGGATGAAATGTTATTTGTTGTTAAGCATGACAAGCCTTCACATTTTTTTCTCTGGACAGAGCAATTGAAGGTGGTTGAAACTGATCTAGCCCCAAATTTACCCCTGGATATTCTAGGACTGTCCAACTAGCAGTTTCCACCCTCAACCAAGTTTATCATCATTGCAGTACAGGTCACTGACAGAAGTGGGAGAAGGGAGGAAGGAAGACAAATTGGTAAAGGTCTCTGGCCATCTTTTTCTATGAATAGGACAGAGAAATATCTATTTCTTTAAAATTTAAAGGATGTTTGAGTTCAAATTTAAAATGAATTTTTTCCTAGTTCACTGAGAACTGGTTCTATCAACCTGGGGATTGTGACCTGTAGAAAGTGGGTCACAAAGACAGATTCAGGATGCTCACGTCCACCCGCCTATTTTTATGGCTCGATGGGAAGTCAATCCAAAACCTCTTTTTTTTTTTAAATGTAACATGAGATTGTAAGGTGAGGAGTTGTGGGAGGGTGTGGCAGGGCAGAAAATCCAAGTTCCTATAAAAAGAGACATGAAACCAAATTTTCATGTGATAAAAATTACATTTTACTGCATATACTGATCTTCTACAAAACATAAGACAAAGAGTCTCCTATGCTATAGCTATACTGTATACTTTGCTGTCATTTTTACATATGAGTGTTACAATTAGGTTTGTTCAAGATTCAGAAGTCCTAAATTTGTATAACTGGAGCATGATAGGGCTCCTCCAGATGTTCAGATAATGGTTTGATAGAATCTGAGCACAATCCAGAAAATCATCCTTCCCACAATGCCACACAGGCATGGCAGGAGGTGCAATTGTGGGATACAGCATCTGATCCTATCACATCTTAATGCTGATGGAAAGGAAGTCCAGGGATCCCAGGCTCCCCCAGCAGCAGCATACTAGTAGCAAGCTACTGTCATGGCTGAAAGAACCACCAGCTGAGGAGATTCCCAGCCATGGCAACACCATACAGGCTGCATGGCTGGGAATCTTGTCAACTGACAGGGCTCCCAGCCACAGCAGCCCATGGGATAGTGCTGTGGGTGAGAGACTTATCAGCTGCAGGACTGCTAGTGGTGGCAGTGCATGGTGCACCTCCGTGGCTAGGAGCTCCGTCAGCTGACAGGACTCGCAACCACAGGGGTACAGACTAGGGCTGGGTGAAGCTTCAGGTGCTGATTCCATTCAGAGGAGATTCAGCCTGATTCAGCAGCCGAATCTCCAAATCCAACTCAAACTGGGAAACCAATAAAAAGGTCTGAATCAATTTGAAGCCTCCAAATCAATTTGGAGAAGATTTGGAGATTCAGGCAGTCCCTATTGCCACCACAGGGAGCTGGATCCTGTGCCAGTAAGCGGGGGGGGGAGGGAGGCTGGAGGACAGAGACACCCCCACCAGGCCCCACCCCCTGCCTGCTCCCCCAGCCCCCCTGAGCATCCCCCAACCCCTGCCTGCTCTCCCAGCCCTGTCAATGGATACCCCGCTGGCCCCAGCATCCTTGCACTTAAAAAAAAAAGCAAACAAAAGCGCCACATTCACTAGCTACTGCAGCAGCCATTGGGGCCTCTGGGGGATCATGGCAGAGCCCTTCCATGCAGCGCAGGGCAGCAGGGATCACCTCCCCCCCCAACCTGGAAGGAACTAATGAGTGCAGGGCTTTTATTTATTTATTTATTTATTTTTAATTTTTTTTATTAAACTACCGGGACACTGGGGCAGCCATTGATGGGGCTGGGAGAGCAAGCTGGGGGTGGGGCCTGTTCAATTTTGACATTTGGCTGATTCAGCACTAGCCAAGTCTCTGAATCGGATTCGGCCAAATTGATTCGAGACAGTAATTCAAATCACCGAATTGAATCATTGCCCCCTGAATTGGCCAAATCTGAAGTGAATACTAGCTGCTTTGCACCGGCCTAGTACAGACCCTGCTATGTCTACAAATTAAAGCTGGGTAGAAACCAGTTATAAAGTTATTATACATTTTCAAGCTTTAACTTTATAACTGTTTGGAATTTTTTAAGGTGTGATAAGTAACTTACACACGTCGCTGGTCTAAATTAATTGTGCAATTTACATGTACTATGCAATTACTCTGTTAAGTGTAGAGCCAGCCTTAGATCTCTCACCACTCTTCAGTTGTGCATAGATAGTAACCGTGATGTTCTTTTTTAACTTGGCTTTGAATTACTGTCCTAATTCCCTTGAATGCTCCATGGAGGAATACCAACCCTGCTGTCTTAGAAGTCATCCTGTTTGTAATTCCTTCAGGGGAAAAAATATTTTAAGATATTACCCATGTTTTGTTACTAGGAATTTGTATTCCTTTAGAATTCAGCTTTTTAGAACCTGCCTGTTCCCCATCTTCCAAAGTTATACAGGAGAATTTGGGAACATGTCTGCTCTAGCAGCTTCGAAGGAAAAGCTGATTATAGAGCACAACTGAGGGCTAAACTCTGTAAGTACATTTGGAAGTATTCCTTTCAGACACAAGATTCCTAGTTACAAGTGCAGTACAACTAAAAGCAATTTGTAAACTGAAGAAAATATGTATGTGTGAATTCATTCATTCAACTCAGCATAATACCTGAAGTGCAAGTGATAGTATGTCCTTGCTAGAGAAGTCTGTGGAAATCACTTCATTAAAATAACCTAAAGTGTACTTTCACCATGTAGAGTAATAGCTTGTCTAAAAAATATCCTCTAATATAGACCCAACTAAAATTTCACTGTGTTGCAATATACATGCTCCAATCATGTTTTACAACTACCTTTTACTCTCAGCTTGTGTGTCAAGAGGATCCTTGTTTGTAGGGGTGAGATTGCCACCAAATAAGAAATCCTAACACAAGAATGCATATTCAGTTAATCTAGTTAGCTGCTTTTGGCTCTGCAATCTGCCATTATAAGAATTAGCAAGGCTGTAGCACAGGTAGGGAATATACATGACCAAACCCACATGATACAGAGCTTGGCACCAGAGGCCTGGCCTGGCTTGGTCCTAGTGAACAAAAGTAAGGGACCAGTATTTAAGCCATAGACTTAAGACTAGCAATTAGCAGTGAATAGTAGGGCTGTGTGAAACAGCACCATTCCATTTCAGCTTCCATTTCGCTGTTTTGAAGGGACAGTGTTTTGTTTCACTTTTTCAAAACACTGCTCTGTTTTGTTTCGTTGAAACTGTTTCGCTGTTTCGATGCATTTCAACATTTTGCCCATAGGCTATAATGAGGAATCACGAAAATGCTTATAACTTTGTCATTTCTTTCCTGATTTAAATGAAAGACTGCAGGGATGGTAGCCCCTGCTGAGGCCATGAAGTCTGCCAAGTTTCAAGGAGATAGGTACAGGGGTTTCTGGGAAACTGAACCTCAAATTGTTCAGAGCAAAACTTGTGTCACTTGTAAGTATGAAGGCACAGGGAAAGCTCAGTTCAATCGCTGCTCTTTATGCTGTTTCTCCGTTCCTCCCGCAGGGCACTGGGATTGAAAGGGACCTTAGGGAAGGATCACAGTCACTGGCCAGCTACACATATCAATATTAGAGCAGTCCTTCCCCTCTCTTCCCTGTCCCTCTCCTTAGTTTCTGTTTAGCTGCAAGCAAGCCTGGCTTTGAAACTCTAAAGGATTAGAAACTTTCAAAACATGTTGAGTGCCCTCATTTCAAAGCTGTTTGAAAGCCTTTTGGTTAACTTGAATTTCACTGTTTCAAGCTCGAAACGCATCAAAACAGCTTTGAAACAAAACACCTATTGAAATTTGGCACAGCCCTAGTGAATAGTATTCAGGATGGCATAATTATACACATATTGAACAGGTACATTTCTTAAGATGGGAAATATTTGGAAGACACAAAGGCATGAATCATTGCAAAGTTCTGACCACATTTTAACTGCATTTTCCATAGTAATGGGCCGACATGAAAAGGATTTTAATGATCCCGCCACTTTCCATAGAATGCATAAGGAGACAGTGGAACAACCATTAATTATCATGCTTTGTCTCTCTTTCATCTTCTAATTATCTGTTATAGCATACATCTTTGAGTTTCTAATAAAAGTTTGTATTCAAGTTGTCCTCACCAGTTACTGTTGGTGGGCTATCATAAAAACATTATTTCTGTGGTTCCTAGAACAGAACCTTTTAAAAAGAGAAGTCTCAGGTTTTGTCTTCCTAGAAATTCCCCCTTATTGAGGTGCATGGTGAATTCAATATGGCTAATTTCAAAATCAAGTTAAAAAACATCAGAAAATTTGATGTTACTAAGTCATCACAATTATATGTGCTCATCTGACATATAGCATATACACAAAATGTATAGCAAAACTTTGATCTATTTAGAACTGAAAATATAAGTGATAGAAGCTTTTCTAGGGTATGCAAGGCCCTAGAGATCATACCTGTAAGATGTCTAGGGGAACATTTAGCCTCATGAACCAGGTGAAGGAGAGAATGGTCGGCTTCACTGCCAAGTGCTCCAGATCTAGGTGGTAATAGAGAAGAGAGCTCATGTAAACAAATTCATTTCCTGTTCACTTCATATACAGTTCCTCCATTTCTCTTTAACCTCTGTTAACCATATAAACTACAACAAACCTAAGGAGCAAATTAATTTCTAGCATTTCACAAAGTGATACACCTAGATTCTGCTTCTAGATTAAGCATGAATAAATATTTGAAATGAGAAATATGCCCTAGGTATCAGAGCCAGAAACTGGATATTACAGCACCTCCTCTCAATTTCCCTTCAGTCATCACTGGGTTAAGCTCAATAGAGTTAATAAATATTATCTATTCGTTTTGTACTTTATGCTCACTCAACAAGGGAGTAATACCTTCGGACCACATAGCCCTTTAAAGCATTCCAAACAAAGATCTTTCATGGCTGACTGAACTACCAAGTTGAATATTCTAATATCAGAGTAGAAGAAGCACCTGTTAGTGTAACTCATTCAGCTTGCAGACATCCTAGAAAGCTGTGGGCATAGATCCACAGATGCACTCAAGTGGAATTTAAGCACCAAAATTCAACAGTGATATCCACAAAACTTGCACCTAGCTGTTTAGATGCCCGAGGCCTTTCAAATACACAAGCTTTTACGAGTCTCCCCCGCACCTCCCAAATATGTGCTCAGATCTGCCTCCATTTGGGAGACAGCCAACTATCATTCCACTTATGTCATGTTAGGTGACATGCCCCTTGAGGAGCCCAACCTGATAGTCTTACTTACAGCATGCCTAATGCACACTGTTCAGCATGGCCATTTACATTAAAAAAAATGCAGCCAGAGGAGGACTAAGAAATGGAACTACTACCTTATTACATAATAGCCTTGTGGTTACATCAGTGACAGAAGTGAGACACCAAGAGACAGTCATTCTTGTTTAGCCTCAGGGGGGGTTGAACCCATGTCTCCTGCAAACCAGGAAAATGCCACAACCACTAGGTTATAAAGTGAGGCTGATGTGTGGATACTAGGGCTGTGCGAAATGGCACCATAACATTTCGACTTGCATTTCAATGGAACAGTGTTTCATTTCAAATTTCATTTCAATTTGAAACCACTGTTCTGTTTCATTTCGTTGAAACAGTTTCGCTGTTTCGACATTTTGCCCACGAGCTATAATGGGGAAGCACAAAACAGCCTATAACTTTGTCATTTCTGGCCTGATTTGGATGAAGCTTGCAGAAATTGTAGCCCTCTCTGAGGGCATAAAGTCTGTCATGTTTCAAGGAGATAGGTGCAGGGGTTTCAGGGAAACTGCACCTCAAAGACCTGAAAGCAAAACTCACGTCATATGTATGTGTTAAGCCACAGTGGGGTCAAAACTGTAGGCTTGCTAGCCCCTGCTTAGGCCACAAAACCTGCCAAGTTTCAAGGAGATAGGTGCAGGGGCTTTGAGGAAACAGCACTTCAAGATGAAGACAAGCAAAACTTGTGACATGGATGACACTGTGTATTAAAGCACAACAGGGTGAAAGCTGCAGGCCTTCTAGCCCCTGCTGAGACCACAAAGCCTGCCAGCTGTTGAGAAGATAAGTGCAGGGCTTCTGGGTTCTGGGCCATGTACCTCTGACTGCTGACAGGCACAACTCATTACTTGGGCAATTGTGGGACTGTGTCTGTTTTGGGGCATGGGGGGTGAAAACTGTAGGCCTGCTAGGCCCTGCTGTGGCCACAAAGCCTGCCAACTGTCAAGGAGATAGGTGCAGGGGAAGTCTGGGTTCTGGGGCCCTGCACCTCTAGCTGCTGACAGGCAAAAAAAACCCAAACTCATGACATGGGTGGGTGACACTGTGCGTGTGTTGAGTGAGGGCGCACCTTAACTGACACCAAGGCAGAAAGCAGAGCAGTTCAAACAATGCTGCCTTTTATGCAGTTTTTCCTTCCCTCCCCCAGAGCACTGGGACTGGAAGGGACCTCAGGAAAGGATGACAGTCACTGGCCAGCTACACAGTCAATAATAAGAGCAGTCCTTCTTGAAATGTTTAAACAATTTTGAAATGTTTCGATTTGCCGCATTTTGTTTTGAGGCTGTTTCGAAGCTCTCCATTTCATTTCAATTTTGCTGTTTCAAGCTTAAAATGAGTCAAAACAGTGTCAAAACAAAACTTCTGGTGAATTTTTGCACAGCCCTAGTGGATACCTGTAAGAGTGTTATGTATAAATTGCTACATTGGCCTGGGGATGGCAGGAGTAAACCAGAGGGAATAGTAGATGAGTAGGCTAAGAAGTCTCTCTGAAGAAACAAGCTTATTGTTTTATAAGTTTAACTCTTTGGTCTTTTGAGAACAACACAGCCGGTAGCTCTGTGGTATCAAGTGAATGTTGACTTATTTGTGAATAAAAAAGTATGTGTTAGTGCTGGATTATTATTCTCACTATCCTGAAATTGCATTGCTCAAAAGCACAACAGCAAACCACACCATAACTCACATCAAATCAATTTTTGCCAGACATGGGATTCAACAAATTGTGAGAACAGACAACGGACACCAATTCAACTGTCTTAAGTTTAAAGAGTTTGTAAACAAATATGGATTCCATCACAACACTTCAAGTCCTAAATACCCACAATCCAATGATCTGGTGGAAAATGGAGTACATATATTGAAGGAATTGTTGAAAAGAGCTACAGATTCACACATCAATGTTTACCTGCCCTTCTTAAATTACAGGGCAGCACCCATGAAATGTGGATTGCTGCCAGTAGAAATGCTCTTTAACAGGACACTCAAAACCAGGCTGCTAAATCTTGTGGATGATGCTCATTAGAACAAAAACCCAAACCTGAAAAGTTTAAAATGTCAACAAACTCAAACAAAAATGGTACTATGACATGGGTTCCAGGGAGTTATCACAACTGCACAACATAGATATGGTGCTTATTTCAGATGGATGAACATGGAAACAAAAAGCACTTGTTTCCCATCCAGTTGCTCCCAGATCTGATCAAGTAGTTACACTGGAAGGACAGGTATTAAGAAGGAACAGATGACACTTGCAGCTTATAAAGGGGAGAAAAGGTGCAGCATCACGAAATTCACCAAAGGAAACAGCTAAAAACAAAGCAACAAGGAATGAGAGAGAAGACTGAAAATGGCACAGAAGTAAAGATATCTGAACAAGGAAACCAAACAAGAATTGAACCAATAAGAATTGACAATGCAGAGAAACTAAGAATATCACTTAGAGCTAAAAAGCCAACACAAAGACTGATAGCGACCAGTTAATGTGCTTTAACAATGGGTTGAACTAAACTTCCAATGTTAGTATTATATGGGGATATGTTACATGTAAAGGGGGAAGATGTATAGATACTTAAGAGTGTTATGTATAAGTTGTTACATTTGCTCAGGGATGGCAGGAGGGAACAGCAGATGAGTAGGCTAAGAAGGTTCTCTGAATAAACAAGCTTTATCTTTTTATAAGTTGAAGTCCTTGGTCTTTTGAGAACAACACGGCTGGTAACAGGAGCACTGTCCACCCCTTCTGTTGAAGCTGGGCCATGTGCAACAGAAAATGAAAGATTCAAGAGCTCAGAGAAAGGAAGAGGGAAGCAGATTCTGCAACCTAGTTATAAGGCCATTCCCCTGGGAAGTGGAAATATCTGGTTCTAGTTCCTGGTTTGTATTTTATCCAGGGACTGTTTAATGCATAAGCAGTCTTAGGATGAAGAAGAAGAACCTAAAGGACCATCCTCCCTAGGGACTCTCCATATAACTGGACTAGTTATGCTCCCTCTCTTTTCTGGGCCCAATAAATCTTACATTCACTGCTACATAGTAGCACAACTTCAACAGAAAGCTTGGAGACAACCCTCTCCAATCCTAGCCTAAACTGTAATCTTGTGATTTGGCCTCTTTCCTGGGAAGTGAGAGATGTGGGTTTAAATTTATTTATACTGACCTCAGGGCTCGCTTGTTCCGAGTAAGTACTCTTCCCACTTCATAAGCATATACACGTGGGCACCAACACCACAAATCCCACTTCATCTTCCCCCTCCATGGAAGTATTTTAAAGGAAAGGAATGGCCCAGCATTCAGAGCCAAAAGAGACACATATCCTAGAAGATGTTTCAGGGCATAAATCCCATTCTTACGTAAGTGCCTAAGGACTACAGGTAAGAACTTGATTCCAGGAAACAATGGAATCTCAGGCATACCCTTCTTTCCAAAATTTCACCTACATATGCCCCGCCAGCATGCTGGTAGTCATGAATCCCATTCTGAGATACCGGATTCTTCCCATGAATTGTATATGGAGTTGAAACATCTCAAGGCAGGGTCTTCCCTGAGTAAATCATTCTAGCCAAGTGTCTGTCTAATCTACTCTTGAAAATTTCCAGAGATAAAGATCCCACAGTTCCAGGTAGCTTGACCATCCTCATAATCAGAAATTCCCCCTGGCCCTTGCTGTTTAGTAGTTTGGGTTTGTTTATACTGCAAATTTGTAAAATAAACAATTGATAAAAATCTGGCCCCCAAATTGTAGGGGAGCATGATAGAGGTCTATGTGCTACATTTGCGAGGTAATTTAAAATTTGAGACAGACAGAGAGAGAGAGAGAGAGATCCCTGGAATACTGTATGAGCATTATAAATCCTTAAACACTATCTTTTTTCCCCAGAACATCTGATTAAAATCAAGAAGTCTATAATAGCAGCCATTATTTCAACATGGAAATTAAGGTTATTGTTAATTCTTTTCAACATGTATCAGCTCCCTTCTAATTAATATATATTCATTACCACAACTGAAATTAAAAGATGGCTATGAAAGGCCTTTTCATTTCAGCTGTATATATCATGAATTGAATTAAGTTACAAAAGTGGTAAATGTGTTATATGAATCTTTAAGTACCTAGTTCATTTCATACGGTGGGTACTGGGGCTATTCACTCAGGTATTACACTAAAACAGTAATTCCAGAATAGGCAGGGATCCACTGTGTGATAATAAGGCACCTATTTAAAAGGTATATTAGAGCTAAGTACTGGTTCATCATAAAATTCACACTAGTTGTGTGGTAGCCAAATGGACTGAATTCACAAGGTTTTGAAGGGAATTTTACAACAGGTTCAGGTACTGATGAGCAAGCAAGCTAGTAGAGAAAAAGGTCTTGTGTAGCTGCCAAACAGAAATTCCACAGGAATGCAAATCACCAACTGGCTGCAATTTTAAGGCTTTTTCTACACACATTTTTCAAATTAAATTAGTATATATCACTTGTTTTGATCCTTCCCCAACAGTGTATAAGAGTTTGAACCACCATGTTGCATTTGGTTTCAAGATGTTTTCTTTAGTTTTGGAACATTTCACTTTTAAGTTTTAATTTTTGGGGGGGGGGGGAAGGGGGGCATTATCTCACTCTGATTTTCCTCTCTTCCTCCCCCACAACTTTTTTTGTTTGCAGGCAGCAGTAAGTAAATGACAGAGTTGTTTAATTTTATTTCTTGTATTTAAAAAAATCCACCACCAAGAAAAATCCACTTCTCTGCCTTTTTGAATGAAAAACAAAATAGGAGAAGGAAAAAAAAGAGCCCATGGGAATATCTCACTACTTTAAAATAAAAAAAAAAAAAAAAATGAAAGACATAATAACAATTAAGGTCTTTCCCCACCTTTTTTGTTACAGAAACACTTTAACCAGCTCTCCAAAATAAAAGTGCCCATTCACCTGTCCTTATGGAGTTGACTAAGCTAAGAAAAAGGAAGAGAAAGCAGCAACACTTGCAAGTATTGAAAACAGGACTGGAAGGTGCCTCAAAAAGTCACCTAGGCCATCCTTCTGGCCCTAGGCAGGATCAGTTATACCTAAACCATTCCTGACAGATGTTTATCTAACCTAGTCTTTGGAATCTCCAGTACTGGAGATTCCACACACTCCTTAGGTAGCTTGCTGCAATGCTTAACTAGTCATATAGTTGAAAAAAGTATACCTAACCTAAATATCCCGGGTTGCAATTTAAGCCTATTATTAAGAAGTTTAATTCCAGTGGACAGAGTGAATAGTTTACAGTATTAACTTCTGCTTTTCAGTAACCTTTTACATGTTGGAAGACTGTTAACATGACTGCTTTCAGTGTTCTGTTCTCTAGAATAAGACAACCGATTATTTTAATCTTTCCTTAAAGGACACTGTTTCTAGGTCTCTGGTTTTCTCCGACTGACTTCTGCAAATACACATAGCAAGCTCTACACTTCAAGAAACTGGAGGACAGCTAAAAGCCCCAAGCAAGAGACTACCGTCACTGCTGGCCCAATGAGCAACCCCTGCAAAGCCATCAGGCCAAGGCACTTAAGGGAGCTCACTCCTGCCCCAGCCCTGGACCGAACTGTAAGCAAGGCAAAGGCCCCCATGGGCCTATACACAAATGCCAGGAGCCTGGGGAATAAACAGGAGGAACTTGCCCTCCTGCTAAACACAAATAACTACTATGTCATAGGGATAACGGAGACCTGTTGGGACTCCACCCATGACTGGACCATGGGTATAGACGGCTATACCCTGTACAGGAGGGACTGAGTGGACAAAAGGGGCAGGGGTGTAGCTGTCTATGTCAAGGAAAGCTACACATCCCTGGAAGCTGACATTGGCACCCATGGTGGATGACTGGAGGCCCTCTGGGTTAAAATGCATGGGGAACACAGCACAGGGGATACTACAGTGGGAGTCTACTACAGACCCCCTTCCCACGATCAAGACCTTGACCGGGAGTTTGCCAGGGAATTGGCTGAGGCCGCACACTCCTGGTGTATGGTTGTCATGGGAGACTAACTACCCAGACATCTCATGGGGGGAGTGCTCAGCCAAATCCGAGCAGTCACAAAGCTTTCTCTTGTGCGTGGATGACCTATCTGATGCAGGAGGTCTACGGACCGACAAGAGGTAAAGCTCTGCTCAACCTGGTACTGGCAACCGGGGATGACTTAATCAGTCACCTAATGATTGAAGGGAAGCTGGGTGGCAGTGACCACAAGCTGATCACTTTCACCATCCGCTGTAAACCTGGCAAGTCAGTCAGCAATACAGAAGTCCTCGACTTCAGGAAAGCTGACTTTGACAAGCTAACAAGGCTAGTCAGTGAGGCCCTAAAGGGCCACAACCCAAAGGGGAGGGGAGTTCAGGACAAGTGGATCCTGATGCACAAACAAAGTTTATCCCGTCTCAGAAGAAAGTCAGCAAAAGGGCACAGCAGCCCCCTTGGCTCTCCAGGGAACTGGCAGACCTCCTATGTCTTAAAAGGAAGACCTACAAAGGATGGAGGACTGGAACCACCATCAAGGAGGAATACTCTGCTCTGGTCCAGAACTTCAGAGAGCAAACCAGGAAAGCCAAGGCTGCAACTGAACTCCAACTAGCTACAAATATCAAGGACAATAAAAAGTCCTTTTTTAGATATGTGGGGAGCCAGAGGAAAAGGAAGGGTAACATTGGACCCCTGCTAAACCAGATGGGGCAACTGACAACCAACGCCCAGGAAAAAGCAACCTTGCTAAATGGGTACTTTGCATCAGTTTTTCACCAGTCCCATGGGACGCCCTTGTCCACTGCAGGACAGGGAGGCCCGAGTGAGGGAGATTCCTTACCCTCCATCAAAGCTGACCTCATGAAGGAACACCTTGACAGGCTGGATACCTTCAAGTCAGCTGGCCCTGACGGTTTACATCCAAGGGTACTCAAGGAGCTGGCTAGCATCATAGCTCAGCCCGTGGCATGGATCTTTGAGAACCCCTGGCGCTCTGGTGAAGTGCCTGAAGATTAGAAGAAGGTCAATGTTGTGCCTATCTTCAAGAAAGGAAGGGAAGTAGATCCGGCAAACTACAGGACCATCAGCCTGACCTCTATCCTGGGGAAGGTTTTGGAAAAGATTATTAAAGAGGCCATCCTTAAACTAGCTGACAGCAATATCCTGAGAGATACCCAGCATGGGTTTGTTGCAGGTAGGTCTTGCTTGACCAATCTCATTTCCTATTATGACCAGGTGACCTATCACCTGGATAAGGGGGAAGAGATTGATGTCATATATCTTGACTTCAAAAAAGCTTTTGATTTGTTATCTCATGATCACCTCTTGGCAAAACTGGCTAACTGTGGCCTTGACCTCACCACGATCTGCTGGCTGAGGAATTGACTCCACAGTAGGACCCAGAGGGGGGTGGTTGACAGAAATCAATGGTCATGGTGCCCTATGACCAGTGGGGTCCCTCAAGGCTCTGACCTAGGGCCTATACTTTTTAACATCTCTATCAATGATGTAGATATTTGTGTCAGAAGCGTACTGGCCAAGTTCACCAATGACACCAAACTCTGGGGTAAAGCATCCACACCTAAGGATAGGAGGGTGATCCAGGCAGATCTTGACAGGCTAGTGAAATGGGCAGATGAGAACCTGATGGTGTTTAACACTGAAAAATGCAAAGTTCTCCACCTTGGGAGGAAAAACCCATGGCATCCTTATAGGCTTGGCGGTGCTACGCTGGCTAGCACTACGGAAGAAAAAGACTTGGGTGTCATCATTGACCACAAGATGAACATGAGCCTTCAATGCGATGCTGCAGCTAGTAAAGCAAGCAAAATGCTGGCTTGCATTCATAGATGCTTCTCAAGCAAATCCCAGGACATCATTCTCCCATTGTACTTGGCCTTGGTGAGGCTGCAGCTGGAATACTGCATCCAGTTTTGGGCTCCACAATTCAAAAAGGATGTGGAGAAGCCTGAGAGACTCCAGAGGACAGTCACGTGCATGATTAGAGGTCAGGAAAACAGACCTTATGATGAGAGGCTGAGAACCATAGGACTCTTCAGCCTGGAAAAGTATAGGCTCAGGGGTGATCTCGTGGTCACCTATAAGTTTATCAGGGGTGCTCACCAGGATCTGGGGGAACGACTTTTCACCAGAGCACCTCAAGGGATCACAAGATCAAATGGTCATAAACTGCTCTGCGACCGATTCAGACCGGACATAAGGAAGAACTTCTTTACCGTCCAAGCCCCCAAGGTTTGGAATAGATTGCTGCCGGAGGTGGCTCAAACACCCACTTTGAATGCCTTCAAGAAATGCTTGGATGTTTATCTTGCTGGGATCCTGTGATCCCTGCTAACTTCCTGCCCCTGGGACAGGGAGCTGGACTCGATGATCCTCTGGGGTCCTTTTCAGCCCAAATGTCTTTGAAATCTATGAAATCCAAAAGGAAAACATCCTGGGAGGTGGGATTCAAAAGGAAGTCCAAAGGAGCAAAGGTTTATGAGCAATTCTGAAAGGCCCTCCCCACATAAGAGTACCCATTTAAGTCAGACCTCTTAAACAGGAAAGCTCAAAAAGTCTCTCTCATTCACTGGGCTTTTGGACATTTTCTAATAAAAAAATCCAATACCTCAAGGAAAATATAGTCAAAATTTCCACTGGCTGAGTGGGACAATTGGTAACCTGAACTTTCCTTCCCATCTATCACAAGAGCAGTGTGAAATCTGATTGCTGCCTCTTTTCAGGATAATAGTTCTTCACTAAGCACTTTGCATCTACAGCTCTTTGCATCTACAGATTTACAAATTATCAACATTGCTAATTAGTCAGTCCTTCCTATTTACCTCTTTCCAGTCTGCCTTTTCTGACACCATTCAGATGTGCACCATCAGGTCTTCTAGACACTTGGTTAGATTTTTTTAGAAAAGGAGAAAGTGGATAAATTATCTAACTTTCATTTCACTGGAAGGAAACCTTGGTGTAAGCAATGTAAAAAAAAGTAAAGAAATAGCTCACTAATGAAACATTTTATTCAGTTTGGGCCAATTATCTTGGTTATAGTTCACCAGCTTGTAGTGATAAAAGTCATTAATGAGCTTTGTCACTGATAGGATTACTTTCTAATCTTAATTCTTTTAGGATTATTAGCTTTAAAGCCACTTCCATGAAGATAAGTTAATTTATACTAAAATGAAATTGAAAACTAATGTGTAGGTACTTCTGCATCTAAGCAATAGAGCCAAGTAGCATTGCAAGTGTTCACTTGAATAAAAACTGCTAATTCACTCTATTGTGATTTGCAAACTTGCCTGACAAGCAGCTCCCAAAACAGATCTTATACTCCCAGTTCATCTATGGTCACACCTCTCTAGAGGTGGGCAAAAGAAGAGATTCAAGGACACCATGAAGACCTATCTGAAGAAATCTGATATTATTAACATCAATACGTTAGAGGCTGAAGCACTGAATCATCCCAATGGTGCCATGATGTATGACAAGGTACCAATCACTTTGAGCAAACGCACCTTGCTATGGAGATGGGTAGATGAGAGAGACAAAGGGCAGGGCACAAACTTCTAACATTTGCTATCTACAACTTTTTAATTACAACAATATTGGCAGAGGTAACAGTCCTTTGGTATGGAGAACAGTCTTCCACTAAACAGAGGAGTCATTATTGAGTCTGGAGATGGCTGAGGAGGTGAATCCAAGATCTGCACATTCAACTGCAGACATGGCAGATAATTCTGGGAGGAAAGAGTAGATCCTGGTAATGTTGGATTACAGCTTTTTCCGTTTGTCTTTCATTTTTTTCAGATAGATCCTCAGGGTGTTTTGAATCTGAATCTCTTTTTTTGACCACCTCTAGAGTGATGACCATTGATGAGTAGGGAGTTTAAGACCTGTTTCAGAAGCTGGTTGTTAGGCATCTTTGATACATGTTCTGTCCAACAGAGCTGGTGCCATGTAAACATGGCTTCAATGCTGGTGGTGTTTACTTGAGCCAGAACACTGCCATTTGTTCTTCTGCCCTTCCAGCTGATACAAAGGACTTTCTGAAGATGTCACTCATGGTAATATTCCAAAGCTTTCAGGTATTTCCAATATGTTGTCCAGGTTTCACACAAATACAGCAGGGGAGGAAAGACAGCATCTTGGTACTCAAGAAGTTTACTTTGGGTCCTGATATCATGATCATTGAAGACATAATTTCAAGGATGTCCAAAGACAGCACTGGAAGATTTTCTCTGACATTGATTACCATAATCTCTATTTACTTTTTAGGCAAGATGGCTACCTATGTAGGGGAAATGCTCTCCAAAGATTGTCCTAAATAATTGTAATGTGGAGGAGCAACTGGTTGGCTTGGGATGGGCTATTAAATTACCTTGGTTTTTGTGACGTTAACAGTGAGTCCAAGAATTGTATAAGCTTCCTAGAAGAAAATCAAGAGTAATCTGGAGCTCTTCAGTTGAATCATCAATGAAATGAAGAAGAGCTGTGATACAGATGGCAAAGGGTATTGATGGAATCACATACATCTTTTAAATTACACAACTCTAGTTCTAATAACAAAAGGTGCCAGATCCAAGCCCTTGCTTAGGACAGTTGCTGTCATGTCATCATGAAGGAGTCTGATGATAACAAATTTTAATGGATATCCAGTTCTCATTAGGATCTTCCCCAAGGCCTCTCTGTTGATTGAATCAAAGGTCTTAGCTAAGTCAACAAAGGCCACATAAAGGTCTTGGTGTTGCTTGCAGCACTTCTTCTGCAGCTGTCTAGGAACAAAAATCATGTCTATTGTTCTGCTGAGTGGGCTGAAACCACATTGGGATTCAGGTAGAATCTCCTCAGTAAGGTGCATATATCAAGGAGAAAGTGGGTGAGCATCTTCCCAGCTATGGACAAGAGTGCAATAGCACAAAAATTGTTGCAATTCATTCTATCTCCTTTCTTGTATATGGTGACAATTTTGGCATCTCTCAGGCAATATTATTACAACTATATTTATGGAGTCAAAACTGTTTTAAAACAGAAAACAGGTTGTAGGGATTTTTTAAAAAATGAGCTGTTTTCTCTGTTTTTTTGTTTGTTTTTCAAAACTAAAAGCCCCCAAACCCAAATATTTTGTAGTCTGATTGCCTCACAGATGTGTTATTATGAGCCATGCTCATGTGGCTCATAGTAACACATGTGGCTCCTGTGTTACTATGAGCCACATCTTCCATGATGCATTACAGCTAAGGACCCCATGATATATTGCCACCTTCTCCAAGTGCATTGAGGGAGTAATCGAACCAGAAAGTCTGGATAGGGAGGAAAAAAAACAAACCCCAAAACAAGATCATGAGGCATCTGGACTTTTGATTTATGACAGTTATGACCAGGACTGTCAAGGGGATTTCAAAGCACATCCCCGCTCTGAGAATGCTCTGTCCACAAGGAAGTAGGCTATTCTCGGCGAGTACCCTTCACTCCTCCTTTTGAAGGCGTGCTTTGCGCTGCACAGCGGTTCAGCTCCAACTGATGGGGTACAGAGTGCTTCCAAGTTCAGCCCAGCCTACAGCCTGGTGGTTAAAGCATTATCTGGAGAAATTAAAGCTGTGGGTTTGAATCCACTCAAAGGAGAGCCTAGAACCCAAGTCTCCCACTTCATGGGCTAATGGACTAACTGCTGTGTATTACATAAAGGGCAGGCACCAGAATGTTGCAGGCCTGATTCAGGCAACTAGGCTCCAGAAAAGGGGGGCATTCAGACACCTCCCTGTGCTTAGTGCTTCCTACTAGCTAGTTCTTGATTGGTCCCCCTTGATTATGCAGTACAACTGTGCTTTCTAGATCACCTTTCTGAGTATATTGTAGGAGAGTAGACCTGGATACTACTCTGGGGACCAGGTTCCTAACTTGTAGACATCTAAGTTCCTTACTGGGTCTGTCACAAAGCGTAGAGTTTTATACCATTATTGCAGAGCTAATAAATTAGCTGTTACCATAAAAAATGAGTCATCAGCATAAGAGAAGACTATAACATATATGAACTAAACAAAAATATCTACAGTACCAAGTTAAAGACCAAAAAAATTAACCAGTTAAATAGTGCAACACAGGATCTTGCTATATGCAAAGATCACAACCTCACAAGAGAAGCAATGAAAAGACTTCCAGCACCCAATGTCATGTAAAACAAGTGTATGAAAAGAGTGCCTTTTCAGAAAAGATTTTCTAACAAACATGGCTTTGCCTGCATGATTGTAATATCATTTCAGTGATCATGTTGCCTTTAATCTGAAGGATTCCAAGGGCTTCACCAGTTATATCTAGAAGCAGAATCCAGCCACCACTAGGATGAACTGATTATCATCAGTCTGAACAAACCACATACCAATAAATAGAAGGATCAGCACTTTTGGTTACAGGAATCATGCCAAATCTATATTTAATAACCAAGCAGAAAAGATAAGTGTTTGCTCACCAAGGAAAAACTTTTCTAAACAAACATCTTGAGGCTTTTGCTTATTCCAACAAATGTTCTTTCCAAAAATATTTATCTAAATATTAAGCATCACCTACTCATAAATAATGAGCCAGATGAGAGGAGATATAGGTGCATTTGCTGTGCATGGGTGAACATTGCTGGCAGTGAAAACTGGATTGTTTTGAATGTTTAACTACAGGAAGGAACTACAAGACCCAATTCATTACTGCATTACCCAGTTTTCTGCTAAAATAACTCCATACTGTCAATGGTGACATATAGCTAAAGTAATATCATGGTATATCAAGGCCATAATCTACAAGGATGGAGATTATGTCATTGTCTAGTGTCACATTTTTTTTTATTACTGTATACAGTGTTTCAGAGCCTTTGTTTCCATAACCATGTATCAGCATTGACTGTGGCAGGATGTACAAGTAATTTGTGTAATAGGGCACAAGTCTTTCACCCATATGTCACCAATCGTATTAGAGCTGATATTATCAGTGACCAAATATCATTGCTGTTCAGTGGTTAATGGGAGTAGAATTGGAGTAATGCTGAGCACTTCAAAAAAATCCCACTTCATGTCTGTGTAGACTGGGGCTGCGGCACACTGGTAAAATTAAATAAGGAAATTTGCACCTTGGCTGGTCTTGTTCTACTAGTTGTGTGGGTAAACAAAGAACTTCAGTGTTCAGGACTGTCACCTCAGCACAACTTTAACTAAATATATATTTTAATGAGTGAGGGGAGGGAGATAGAACAGAAAGAAGGGAAAATTCCATTTTTAAACCTCTTAGCTGTATGCTTCTGGGGTGCTTCTGGATACCAGAGTGCTGCCAGAAATCTCGGTGTACCTTACCAGTATGTAATTAACAGCCCTTTAAAATAGTCACTTATGTGCAGAAGAACTCAACTGCATAAATAGAAGTTGTTGTTATTCTTTATTGCACTCCATAATTATAGGTAAGGATTTGTTTTTCATATTTATGAGATTAAAATACTGCATCAAGCTGTTCAGATTTTTATCTTCAAGCCACATACTGTAAGATTTGATCGCAATCTTTGTATAAAGTCTACAGGAAATCTGGAAAATTATTTCTTTTCACTATTTTTGTCCTAATTAAATAGAGTACAAAGTGCCTGTGATCATAAAAAAAAAGTGTTTTGGATGAGAAAATTACTAGTAATTAAATCTCTACTGTTAATTTTTCTCTTTTTTATTATTATTGGTAGATTTTTTTCCCCCACTCTAAAAGTTAAGTCCTGATCCCTTGAAAATAGCTTTCACCCCTAGATTACATGGTTCAAATTTAGACTATGTTGGAACTCAGCATAAAGTCTTTGCCATCTAAAAACTGTTCAGCACAGTGGCCCAAGCAGAATGAAAAGCTTCAGCATGTGTAGATGAAACAGGGGCACTAAATTGAAGCACTGGCTTTAAAAAACACTGCTTCAATTTAGGGCTGGTTAAACCTCCGTGTTGTGCACACACCCCACTGACTTACCTGCCTCTCCAACGGGGAGGGGAGAGCGAGGTGCTGGCAGGCAGAGTGGTCCCTGGACTGCATGGGGTGGTGGTGCTTCTCTCCATGGCAACGGTGCTCCCCCCCCCCACCCCAGGCGGCACCCACCCACAGCACCTGGCTTGGGTGGTCCCGGGGGCACCGCAGCCACAGAGGGAAGCACTGGGCCCCCATGCAGTTCAGGTAGTCAGGCAGGCAGGCTCCAGGGGGGAGGGGACAATCAGACTCGTCCTTTTTCTTGGGCGGAGCTGCTTTCCCGTGCTGCTGTCAGGCTGCCTGCAGAGCTGTGGAGCTTCATGGAGCCCAATTCTTTGCTCTGTGGCTGTAGGGGCAGCAAACTACAACCCCTCAAAGGAGGTTTAGTTTGCTGTGCTCCAAGTCATGCAAGATGCATTACATTGCCGAATTTCCTACAGCAGCTAGAATTAATATGCAATACACTGCTGACATGTAAAAACACTGACACCATTAAAGTGGTGCAAAAGCATTTAGCTTGCTTTAAAATGTCATGCACACACTCTTCTCATTTCACCCTTGCTTCTGCCTACTACCTAGTGGACAGATGTCCACATTATTTAAACCAGGGGTTGTCAACTGGGGATATGCATACCCCTAGGGGTACTTGAGAAGGCCCTAGGGGGTACATGTGGGTGGGCAGGGATGGAGTGCTGCCATCTACTATCTCACACCGCTGCCTCCCAGGAGCAGGGCTTGGGGTGGGGGGGTGGGCAGGCGAGGTCAACAATGCCTCTCTGTGGGCCACACAGGCACCACCTGGCCTGCCAGATGCAGGGTGGAGGTCACACACAGAGGCCACCACCCTACGCTGCTGCCATTCTGTGTCCAGCCTTGAGCCACCCCCTCCTTCCCACTCCATGTCCAGCTGCCAGGGATACACTTATTTTAAAAGGCTGAAAACTAGTGATTTAAACTATTCCTCTAATTATTACTAACTGAGTCTCTTGTAGACACTGTCAGCAGGAAGGCCTCAGATTAAGACTTCAGTAGAAGGCACTCAGTAACTAGCTGTTAACACTCCTTATTCTGGCAGTACTAAACAGGCAGTAGATGCTGAACAACATTACCTTTGCAACTAGGAAATTTATCCCACTAGATAAGGCACATTAATGGAACAGTACAGAGAAACTGGTACCAGTGCTGGCCTTGTGGTACCAGTTCTATAGCAAAATGGAGGAAATAGTCTCTAGGGACATCAAACCATCATGCTGCATTAAAGTTATCCTTAAAAGAAATATCTCCCAGATGAAAACACAATTAGAAAGCTAAAATGAATAATTTTCATTTAATATGAAGGATTCAACATGCTCTTTAATCAACCTTTTTCTTCTGTTTGACTATAAAAGAGAACAAAAATTCTGAAGGAGTTTTTTTTTTTTCCCTTAGGGATCCAGTTGAAGATTAAGCAATAATCAATATCAGGCAGTAAATAATCCAATCTCTTAACTGAATGCAATGGGAATTGAAGGTTCTTAGCACTTCAAACAAATGTGTTTTAAGAACATACAGTCTCCTCTTTAAACAGCAGTCAAAATATTTCAGTCAAAGGAATGTCAAACTCAACACCAAATGTACATGGTAAACCTTAGAAAGCCTATAAAAGACCTAGATAGATAAACTGATCAATCCCTTTCTATCAGGATAAGGAGACCCAAAATGTCTTTTTGAAGTCACCTCTCTGCATCACAAAAATCAATGTGGTTCCTAACTTCAGATATGTTGAATACAAAAGCCTTAAAAATGCAAAACCTCTGTCTAAGGATCAATATACAGTGGCTCTGCATGAGCCCCCTGAAACGCTGAGGCCGCTGCAGAAACTGGTGAGCATTTCCCATTTTTGTTTTTGTTTTTAAAGGGCTGGAGCTGGCCTGGGCAGGGCAGCCATGGTGGCGGCTGGGGAAGCGAGGAGGGGGATCAGGGGGGTCATGCAGAGCCCTCCATACAATGGGGAGAATCAAAGCTCTCCGAATCTTTCCAAAGCTCTCTCAATCTTCAGAACTGATTCAAACCTTTTCATTGGTCCCCTGATTCAATTCGGATTTGGAGATTCAGCCACTGAATCAGGCCGGAACTCCTCCATATCGAATCAGCACCCAAAGCTTCGCACAGCCCTACTTTTTTACTCTTAATTTCCTGAGTTCTGTAGGGCAGATTCTGTTATCCTGGATAGGACATAAGACTGAAAGGGACCTTTCAGGCCATCAATCCCAGGTCTAAAAAATACACAAAACTGTCTGAGGTACTGAACGCCCTACTGCACTAACATGCAGATTATACCTTGAGGCATAGAGCCAAAGACAAGGAAATAGCAGTGGCTAAAGATGGTTTTTATATTACTTTACATCCTGTTGAATTGTGTTGATTAGTTGTACAAGTTTGCTTTTCTCCTTCTTCTTTTAGTAATAAAAATGAGGAATAAAAATAAATAAAATGTGTCTGTCTGTCACAAGAGAAGCTTAAAATTCAGTCTATCTGCATGCACATTCCAAACTCAAAATGAAATTTGGCTAAAGAAATAAAAATCTCTTATGGCTACAAGTGAAATATCTGATCTGTATTCTAAATTAAAAGCTGGCAATGGCTTTGGATTTGATAAACTGTATAAAAATGGCATGAATATTTAGAAGAATTATTACTTTTCACTTGGGAATGAAGTGTGCATGATATCATGCCTTCAGCTCTGGGTGGTGTTAAATTGAAAATCACTAATTATAAGACTATTCACTGGGCTTAGAATAAAGCAAAAATATCCAGCTCAGATGTCTTATTTCTGTTCCCAGACAACTGGGTAATTTTAGGTCATGTAACTTCTGCAAACCACCACTTCTCCATTATATGACTGGAAGGTACCAGGTGGTTTGAAGAGGTTTTCTAGACTCTGAAATGTGTCCAGAGAGATTGTGGAGAGAAGATAAATAAGGAGAGTGATTTTATTTGTAGCCTTCACCAGCATCTTTAAGATACTCCAAACAAGCATGGAAGAGCACACTCCAAAAAGGGGGTGATAAAGCAGAAGTTGGCAAGGCTAGAGTCTGACAAAGCACTATACCTAGCCTATTCCCATTACAAAGCAATTTAAGGTATGCTGAAATTCTCCATGTTATTATTTATGATTTTTTATAGCACTATAGCTATGAAGGGTACTTCACTGAGGATTTGATAAGGCAGCCCTTTTCTCTGAGGAACTTAGTTTAAGGCCCTGATCCTGCAAGCTGCTCTGGGCACTCTCCCCCTTGCTTTCTGATAGGCACCACTTATTCTCAGCTCCCACCCCAGCTCTCTGGGATTTCTGCTTCTGCCTAGAGGGCAAAAGTTCTTAGTTATACTTCTAAAGTACAGACAGCAGCACAAGGGATATGGGTGGGGCAGGGAAAGGGAGGCACAAGTGGGCAAAGGTAGCTTAAGATAAAGACACCATTTTGCTTTTTACAAAATCATTTGCTTATTTATTAGGTAAAGGTAAAGTCATGCCTGACCAACCTGATTACTTTCTATGGTGAGAAGACTTGCTCTGTTGATGTGGGGAGACCAATGGATGTGGTGTGCCTTGATTTTAGCAAGGCTTTTGATATGGTGTCCCACAACATTCTCACAAGCAAGCTAAGGGAAGTAAGGGTTGGTTGAATGGACTGTAAGGTGGATAGAAACTCGCTGAATCATCAGGCTCAGAGGGTAGTAATCAATGGCTTGGTGTCTAGTTGGCACCGGTATCAAGCAGAGTGCCCCAGGGGCTGGTCCTGGGGCCAGTTTTGTTCAATATCTTCATCAACAACCTGGAAGATGGCATAGAGTGCATTCTCACCAAGTTTGCAGATGACACCAAGCTGCAAGGAGTAGTAGATATGTTGGAGAGTAGGACGTATTTACTACTTCCTTCAACTTGGGTCTCTCTTCAGAGAAACCTAGAGAAACTGGAGGATTGGGCCAAAAGAAATCTCATGAGGTTCAGTAAGGACAAGTGCAAAGTCCTGCACGTAGGACAGAACAATCCCATGTACCAGTACAGGCTGGGGGCTGACTGGCTTGGCAGCAGCTCTGCAGAAAAAAACCTGGCAATTATAGTGGACAATAAGATGAATACGAGCAGCAGTGTGCCCTTGTTGCCAAGAAGGGTAATGGCATACTGGGCTGCATTGGTAGGAGTGTTGCCGACAAAACAAGGGAAGTGATTTTTCCCCTCTATTTAGCACTGGTGATGCCACATCTGGAGTACTGTGTCCAGTTTTGGACCCCCCAGCAGAGGGCAATGAAAATGCTGACGGGGTTGGGGCACATGACTTCAGAAGAGAGGCTGAGAGAACTTGGCTTATTTAGTCTAGAGAAGAGAAGACAGGGTGCGTCTACACAAGATGCTACATTGCCATAGTAACATGCTATGGTGACGTAGTATCAGTGGGCACAAACCGTGATGCCGCAGCTACGTCACCATAGCAATGCACTCCTTCAGTATAGCACGTTGCTATGGCAACATAGTTGCTAAAAATAACCGTGTGCCGCCCACACGGCACAGTAACGGCTGTTATTGCACCATCATTTAGTACTTCCTTTAATCATGAAGAACCTTAAATGCTCCCTGCCAGGTATGCGGCATGCATCCAGGTGCTTCCTGGGCACTCCAGTGGCAAGACGGGCACACACTGTCCCTCTGAGTATACTGATTCCGAAGACACACCGGGTCCCTTCAGGCTGCAGGGAGAGCATCCGGCTCTGCTGCCAGTGCTCCCCCTTCTCCCCCCACTCTCGGCTCCGCTTCTGAGCTTCCTTTAAGCTCCGAGCCTTCTGGCATCAAACCAACCAGCAGGACTCCTTCTGGCCACATGGTGCCGACCAGCTCGCCCACAGACCAACCATGTGGTTGCCAGTGCTGCAGTAAGTAGGTCCTGAGTCTGTCAGACAGGGGCACAGGCATCAGGCCTTGCTTCAGGTCATCCCTGTTAGACTGTTGTAATATTATTGCCTAACCTCAGACTTGCAGTTAATTTGCTCTTTTCACATGATCCCAAAATAATTGTGTATCATGTACATGCCTATGTGCATCCTAGCCTCTAGATCTTTCTCTGTGAACAAGACTCATAAATGATTTTCAGCCACAGAATTACACGCCTATGCTGGAAATACTTATGTACACATTTGTCTCACTGAAATCAGCGGTATTAGCTATTTTCTCAAGTCCTTGCCTTGCAGCATCAGGGAGGTCCATTATTTTATATATGCCTGTGTTCATTCCACCATCTAGCTCAGGGCCCTTTTTTAAAAACTGTGCCCATTTTTAGTGCCTTCAGTGTAAATGCCACAGAAAGAAAACATGCCCATATTTTTGTAATCAGCTGCTGGGAAAAAGCTGCTGAGGAAAAAAAAAATCCAAGTTAGTTTTAAAAAAAAGCCCCCAAAAGTGTGATATTCAAGGTTTGTGTGGCTAAATGTCAGTGAAACATTTTTCAGTGTGAGGTTCTTACATCTGGTCTCCTCAAAAAATGAACATTGTCTTGACGCAGTTCTCTGCTAGGTTTCACGAGCTGTCAGACTCTCCCCAAGCATCAACCATAAAGTAAAGGAGTCATTTCAATGGTCAGTTTTCAAAGAGATGTTGGCCTCCATACAGTAATGAGCCTTAAAAAAAAAAAATCCTGAAAACACTCAGAAACAGTAGGTGGATAGGACAGGCATATAGGACACCCATTAAAAAAAAAAAAAAAAAAAAAAAAAAAAAAAAAAAATCAGACTGAAGAACCACAGCCCATAATAGACTGCTAGGTTATCTGACAGACCCTAAATCTGAAGCCATCATGAAATCCATGCTCTTCACATTTATTTATGAGATTTGCCCAAGACAGGACTTGCTTTTCTAAATTGGGTGCCAATTTTGGAATTCATAAAACCTCTTTAGATATAACAGCTCCAAAGTAGAAAAAACAAGTGAAATAATTTATTCATAAATGGAATTTCTACTTCATTTTGCAAACAGCAAGGCAGAAATTGGCAGAGGACTTCTAAAGATTCTGTCCCTCTGTTGATATATAAAAAAAAGACAGCTTTCACAGCAACAGAACTTCCACTAGGAGTTTGCTCTTTTAAAGACCACTAAAATGAGGCATTGGTCAGACTGCAGTTGGAGTACTGCATCCAGTTTAGGGCGCTGTACTTCAAGAAGAATGTTGACAGACTCAAGAGGGTCCAGAGGAGAGCCACTCATATGGTCAAGGGCTTACAGGACAAGCCCTATGAGAAGACCTGGACCTCTTCAGCCTCTGCAAGAGAAGGCTGAGAGGTGATTTTATGGCCACCTACAAATTCATCAGGGGGGTGCAGCAAGGAATTGGAGATGCTCTGTTCACCAGGGAACTTCTTGGAGTAACAAGGAACAATGGTCACAAACTGAGAGACAGCAGATTTAGGCTAGTTATCAGGAAAAACTTCCTCATGGTAAGGGTGGCCAAAAAGTTTGGAATGGGCTTCCAAGGGAGGTGGTACTCTCCCCTACTTTGAGGGTCTTTAAGAGAAGGCTGGATAGGCATCTGGCTGGGGTCATCTGACGCCAGCACTCTTTCCTGCCTAGGCAGGGGGTGAGACTTGATGATCTGTTGAGGTCCCTTCGGCCCTAGTATTTATGAATCTATGAAAATTCCCTAGTGGGACCCATATTGTATGCTCACATTAAAATTATTTATCTGTTTTGAAAGTCCTCTCTAAGAAATGGCAACAAGAGCAGAAGCAACAGCAGAGCAAAGGATAAGCTGTTTGCCTTCAGGTATGATGGCTGGAAGACTTTACTTTCTTGAAACTGAATCTAGACTCCTGCCAGTAGATTTTCAGTAGTTTCAGCAACAACAGAAAAAAAAAAAGAGAGAGAAGAGAAACTGAACCAACAAGATGCAAGTATACTTCCCTCTGACAACTGTCCTGATCTGAAAGATATCAGATGGGACACCAGCCTAACTTATTCTTCCAGACATACCCTGATGGAATAAACAGGTGATGATTAGCACAAACTTCTCTGGACAGTCATATTTCTTGAGGCGTTGTTACAACACTTCTTTCTCCTGTAAAAGGCTTCAGTTAAAATCAGGCATTTCTCACATGCCTTTCCCAAGAATCTGGCAGAGAGCAACATTTGTAAACGGCACAATGCCTTGCTTTGAAAGCAACACGCCACAGGAAGAAATAGAATGACACATTGTAGGAATGGACTGAGAAGGATTCTTGTCAAGGTTGTGGCAGCAGAAGATGCAAAGATTTTTTCCCCAGTAATTTCCATGCTAATCTGTCACCCTTTTCCTAATTGAAGGATAATGCCATGCAAATTATTTTCAGTGAGCTGTTTATTCAGAGAATTTAGCCATTTTTTCCTGTTCACAAATGATTCAGGAACTGACTTTGATTTTTATTAATTTGGTAGTTATTCAAATTTATTCACTGAATACTTTATGTAAATATGGCTGTTGCTTTGCGTATTTGCTCATTTTTCCTGCCGTGTTTGATCATCTATGATGCAGTATATTGCCTCTGCCACTTGCGTGAAAGACTCTTATACCCATAAGCAGCTTTCAAGATGACCAGAAACTTTAAGTGTTATTCCTCACACAACATAAATAAGAGAGGCAGTTAACCATCCATGCTAATATGCCTGTAACAGGGTGCCACTTTCCCTGCGGCCCACCCACCTGTTCCTGGGCCAAGTGCCCACGTTCTCACCCACCACGCCTTGTTGTTATAATTAATTAATGGATGTTAATTAAGTGGAAGGCTGCCCATTTTCTGCCCCGATGCCAGGGGATGCTATCTGAGGCTCCATTCCTCTCCTACACCAGAGCCCAAGCCTCGCAGATGGCATCTAGATGTTCTCATCATCACCGGCCCCTACACTGGGCCCCAGAATCCTCCTGACTGAACCCCACCTGGATTCCTCCCCTCAGGCGGCCTCTTCCACCATCATACCAGGCACCATAGCTCCCCGAACCGATCCCCCTTCAGGTGTGATCCCCCCAACGGGACCTTCGGCTCTCTAGCCCTGGCCCACCTCCAGGCCAGTCAGAACCCCAGGCCCTCAGCTCTTGGGCGTCCCTCATGGTGGGCCCCCGGCCCTTCAACCCTTCCGGTCCTGGCCACAGCATGGGCCAGTCAGGGGGAGTTCAGACAGGCCTGAGTCTATGGCCCTTTTCTCTCTCTGAGGGTCCACCCTCTGGGCCCTCCAAACAAGGGGGTAACCTACCCAGTTGTGGGGGCTAGGGATTAAGGCGCCCCAACCCGCCTTTCACCAGGGTGGTAACTGGCCTCACATTTCCTGGGGGCTCCCGCGCCACTGAGAGCCCTAACAGGACACCCACTCCCAGCAGGGTGCAGTTTTAGGTCATGCCCAGGACCAGAAGCCTCCTATCCTTCCCCTACAGCTCCTCCCTTACCTCCAGATGATACCAGCAACCCTCCAGCCAGGTGGTGGTGTTGCCTGGCCCCTAGCAGCAGAACTGCCTTGTTTATATGGGCAGCCCTGAATCTAAAATGGCTGCCCTCATTAGGCACCTGGCAGCTGCCAGCTCCAGGCCCTTAAAGTGGCATCTAAAGCACAAACAATGCCCTGCCACAATGCCATCAGGCAGAAGGCAGGGCAAGATGGCACCTAAAAGACTAATCAATTAATCAAGCTTCATAGGCAACCAGTTCATCAGGTGCTATGATGAAGCAAGTTATTGCCAGAAAAGCTTATTTCTTTGGCTAGGGGCAGACATTACACATAAACCGGTTTAAGTGATTGGAAACTGGTTTAAACCTATAACAGTACAGCTGTTCAGTGCATATAAACCAGTTTGAGAATGGCTGAGACAGGTTTGAGATAAACCTGGTTGAATGTAGTATCAGACATAACTGATTTGGGTCAAACTGGTTTATGCAATGTCTGTCCCAAACCCCTTGCTTGTTTAAGGTAAACCAGAGTCCCCCCACCATCCTTGTATGCTTTTGGGGCTGGGCGGGGCTCTCTGCTCCACAGCAGGGCTGGCCTCTCCCCTCTGCCCCCTGGCCGCAGCTCTGGCAGTCTCTGGAGGCATCTGCCTGGCTTCTGCTCAACCCCCACTCCCGCCACTCTCTGCTAGGCAGGCATTCCCCCATCCTTCACAGACATACAGCATTAGCTGGCAGACCACATGCTGACTACCTCCAAGCTGTGGCACACAGAACAAAGGCAGAATCAACTGATAGCTGGTAATGTCCCTCTATTGTTTTCTTAATGGGCTGATAAACACCGAGTTAGGGGTGATAAACATTTCCTGCTGGACTGGTCAGGACGGGGGGAACCCCCCCCCCCCATCATAGCATTCTGCCAGGGCCTGGCCATACCCCCCTCAGCTCAGCTCAGCTCTGTGGAAGGGAAGGGAGGGCTGCTCAAGCACCTCTGGCTTTTAGCCTGAGCCACTGCAGACATGTGCCTGCATTTCTGGGATGTCTGCCTGGTTACAAAACTGATTTAGCCTAGCCAGCTTAGATTAACATGCAAAGATTGAATCAATTCAGGCTCAGGCTTTTTGAATGTCTGTCTCTAACCTTTCTGAACAAGTTAGTCATTAAGATGCCACCCTAAACAACAGAAATTAATCTAAGTACCATATTTACTCAAATAAAAGATGGTCCCCCAATAATGGATATTCTATATATGGAACATCTATACATTTGTTATAATTTTCCAGGTATAGAATATAATTATTAGAGGTTTGCCTTGAATTTTTCCCCCTCCTGTTGCTACAGCAGAGAAAATAAATCGGGGGGGGGGGAGGGGGAAGTCAGGTAGCCCCCTTGCCTCTCTTCCCTCCCAATTTCTTCCCCCTGCAGTCTCCTCCCCTCACATCTTACTGATCTCCCTGAGCACATGGAAAGGAAGGGCAAATTTGAAAACACTTCCTTGGAAATAAATTATATGCAAATTACTAGACACCCATAGACTTAGCATGTCAAGAATTGATACATTTTAGCTCTTTTGAAACTGCTAGGGTTTTTTTTTTTTTTTTAATAAAATGGCACATGGTCATAGAGAAGTGCATTTAAACAGAGCACAGGTACTCCATAAACCCACTTTTAAGAAACACTTTTGTATCAACTTATACATAGTATGCATAATATTAGTCCAAAGCCAAAAGACTCCTGATTTACTATATATGTTATTGGGATGGACCTAGGCAGAGTCAAGAGCATTAAGTCATGGTGATCCTACAGATCAGTATTGCTCAGTATATGTGTGTACTCCACACCTCCCTCCCCCCCTACAAAGGATCCAGGTGCTAATTATCCCCCCCACTCATGACTCGAACCAGGTGTTCTTGTCATGAGTTCTGGGATCATCCAAAAATGTATATGTAGATGAGTTTCAGGGCAACCTGGTCCAGATCTACCTCATAGAGGGAAGAGCCACACTAATCATATGTGACGAGCAGACAGAAGAGGTGACAAAGGGATTCTGGGTAAGATGTCTGGGGTCCCATTTGGTGATCTTTGCCAGACATTTAAGGCTAGTGAAGAAATGGGAATCATTGGAATGGGAAAGTAGGGCACAGCTCAGTCCTGGGCATGAAGAGGAAGCAAAAATGTATACAATGAAGTGGTTCACCCTGACTTAAACAGTTAGCAATGAGGGGGTACTGTGGACACTACCATGTACTTTATTTAGATGGGGTGCACTAATCTGTCTTTGAGATAGAGGGGAAAAGGTTCCTTCCCCTGCTGGAGCCCAGGGGCCTCTTCTGGACTAAGATCAAGTGTAGTTGCTACACTGGCCTGGTACTCAAGCCAAAATGGGTACTCAACCCAATGGATTTTAATGGTACTGTGTAGTGGAGGGTGTACCCCTGTCCAAATGCACTGTGGACAAGACATCCTACAAGTCTTGTAATTAGCTTCCCACTGGCCAGCTTCCAGTGGGAGGATCTCGGTTACATGCCTATTTTGTGGAAATGGGGAACTCCTCCCTAGCTTGCTCCTGTGGCCATTGGCTGAGGGCAAGTGAGACTCAGAGGCATCTGAACCCCAAGCCTCTGGGCATGGGCCTGCATGTAGGATGCCTGCTGATGGATTTGGAAGCATCTAAAGCCCCACGCTGAAAAGTCTGGGGCAGAGGATATTTGCCAGTTGCAATGCCACATATGGCGTTTGAAGGACAGAGTTTTGCTTGATCAAAAGGATTTAGAACTGATCTGGAACACAAGAAAAATTCCAAAATATTAAAGAAAAGAAAAGCAAAGAAAAGAAAAGAAAAAGAAGTTCCTATCAATATATTTGCCCAGTCTGGGCCACATGTTTTATGGTCATACTCAGTGTTTGCTGCATGTAATCAACTTCATGGTTGGTTTCCATTACTGAGCACATCCTACTTTTGGCAGGAGTTTAAACGATAGACAATGCATTTTTCTTGTATGCAAATATAAAAACAAGGAGCTTCCCTCGCCCCTCCCCATGCAGATTGGGGGGGAAATCTTGTCTTATATTAGAGTAAATATGGTATTTACTATGCAAAATACCCATTTTTTTTTCTGTGCAGAGCACATAAAACGGAATATTGGATTAACATGCTGATTTTCTTTGAACAAATTTTCATCAACATGCAGCAGTCATCCAGGTCCATGTGAGGAACCAATGGAATCCTCTACATTATTTGGCAGAGTTTCAGATTGTCAAACAGACATAGTAATCTGGCATAACTGATAATTTTAGAAGACATTTCTTCTGGGTCTTTCCAGTTGTTCCTTTGGAACTGAACTTGAACTCTTTTGTGTTTTTTCCTTCCGTTTAAATTCTACAGCTAGAGGAATACTTCCTATCAAACACTTCGATAATACGCATATTTTTCTGCTCCTAATCTGTGAATTAAACACATTGTAAATTCTGGGGATGCTACACACCAAATTCAAAATCTTCTGGAAAGTCATGGTTATTGAGACTGAGGGCAGAGTTTGTGGTGCTACAAAAACACTTAGACCCAAGTTTGTGTATCTGCGATGAAATCTCTGAGTGAAAAGGATTCTGAAGCTGCAGGCTCTACTTCCTCATTTCTTTCTTCTACCTGATGAGTAGCACTGTGCAAAATGGGCCCTATTCAATTTGGATTCAGCCCAAATCAGTGACAGTGATTAGATCCATTGATTTGGATCACTCTCTGATTTGATTCGGCCGAATCCCAATCTGAAGATTCAATGCTGATTCAATGAATCAGTGATTTGGACATAGGCACAGCTTTAAAAGTACATACCTGCTACCTCAAGGTATGTACCTCTCTACATACCTTGAGGTAGCAGGCACGGCTCATGATCACTGCAGTGCTGGGGTGCATGGAGTGTCCCACAGGAGCACAGGGAGCTCTCCAGCATGCTCAGCAGTGAACCTGGAAGTGGACCAGAAATACTTCCAGTCCACTTCTGGGTCTGCCACGGTGTGTGCTGGGCCCGCCCCCAAATACCCTTCCAGCTCGGTGATCGGCCACAGGGGGACCTGGGTGCTCCCCCAGACCCAGGAGGCACCAGTCACTGAGCCTGGGGGTGCAGGGGGGGAGGGGGGGGCTATGCGCTCTCCAGTGGATCAGGAAGTGCTTCTGGTCCACTTCTGGGTCTGCTGCCGAGTGCACTGGGGACCCCCCCCCATGCTTCTATGGGAAACTACATTTGCCCCAGCACTGCAGCATTCAGAGCCCCTGCTACCTAGAGGTATGTAGAAAAATCATTTAAAGCTGTATCTACATCCAAATCGCCAAGTCTGTACGAATCTCTCCAAATCGATTCAGAGAGATTAAATGGTCCTCTAATTCAATTCAGGTTCGAAGATTTGGCCACTGAATCAGGCTGAATGTCTGGTGAACTGAAACAGGGACCGAAGCTTCGCACAGCCCTATTGATGACCTCTTTATATAAATGCACTTCTTTAGGTGTCATTTAAAAAAAAAAAAAAAAAATGAAAAAAAAACACTGTTCATATTTTTTCTGCTTTGTTATGCAGCTTCCTCCGTTCCTTCCACCTAAAACCTGTGAATGTGTCTGTCTGAATTATTTTAACACTCCTTTTACACACTTTGATACCATTGTTAATTATATGATATCACTCATTATTTTTTCTATGGGATGGATGCAAAAGGGAAGAATTGACATTACATAGCTACCATAACTTTGGTATTGCCTAATTTTCGAATGGTTGACCTTGCAACCTAAATAACGTCCTTTTAACAATTTTTTCCACACACGATTTATATCTAAATATTTCAGAGAGTCTTTTCAAGTCTCACAGATATTTAGGTTCTGCAAGAGAGTTAACAGAGCTATCATAGAATAATAAGGTTCATAGAATCACAGTTGACCCCATCCTCTCCACTCTATTACTCCTCTGTATTTTTTCTTTTTGTCAAACTTTTGAACAGTCACCTCTATGCCATCCTTCATGAGGGTCCCTTTATATGTGGATTCATTAAGTTATCCATCAGGCAGGCATCTATCTTTCCATTTACACTTCTGAGTCCCACTTAATCCACTTCTGCCCTGATACATGTACTATATCTTATTGATTTATGTAGAAAATCCATTTTGTTGTTCTCCTTTCCTACTCTCTGAATCTATTCATCATAAAATGAACTCCTTGGCTGCATCCAGACATGCATGGATATTTGCCTCCCCAGGGACAACTAGCAACGGCGCACCTTGTGGTACCACTTGTCACAAGGAAATGCCTGTGCCAGGCACACTCTGGTGCATGGCAAGTTACCCCAGGTGGGGTAGGAGTGGTTGGGAGCAGCACTAGGCTGGCCCCAGTAGCCTTACCTTGGGTCCTGGGGGCCTCCCAGGGCTGCAGCAGTGCAGCTCCAGCCGGCCAGGCTCCGGCTTTGGGCGAAACAAGCTGCCACCATGTGCACCGCTTTTTTTCTTTTTGCGCGAGTCAAAAAAAACCCTCCATTCTGCTCCCTTGCAGCACGGAGAACAATGGAATGTGCAACATGTGGCATTGCAGACATGTCTGCAGTACCACATACCGCATGGCCACACTCATCTGGATATGACCTTTGGGGCCAGGAAAGCTCCTGAAGTAAGTATCACAGACAAGCCCACAAACAAAATAGTAATAACAAAAATATGGGATTGTGCCACTAGTGAATGGTCTATTAATGTCACCTAGCATTTTACACAAAACATTTGTTGCTCTCTCCCGTAAAAGATCATTAACCTTGTATATGATGCTTATTTCTACACAGCACTACATTTTTCGTCTGTCTAGATTACAACATCTTACAAATGTCATGACTTTATACATACTTCCTTGATCACGTTTCACTTAGTGATTGAACACTCTATCCTCAAGCAGTTAATTTGTTTCTGTGTGTATCAGAAGAGTTATGGAGGAAAGCAGGATACGTCTGAAGACTGGAAGTGAAACTTCCATCCTGAGAGAAGTGTTGTTACACATTTTTTCCTCCAAAGAAAACCCAATGGAAAGCAGCAGGAAATGATACATTACTCTTATTTCTCATTGCAAAATCTAATGATTACAGTTGTGTACTTGCCCATCTAGGTCTTACCTAGATGAGCAATTCCTATATGCCCACCTAGGAATTACCAGCATAATTCTACCAAAGATAGACTTATGGGCTGCTTGTACCCATGATGGGGGTTTAGTTCTCCCTAAATTGAAACAGTGGGTTTTTAATTGTTAGGTTTTTGTGTTGATTATGGAACAGTGACAGCCCACTGGCAGCTCCCCCCTGGGCTGTGGGAAGGCCTCACCAGAATTAAAATAAATAAAAAGTGGTGAACGACCTGATCCTTGCCCCCCCCAGAGCCTACCCATCTCTGGCTAAGGGGTGAGCTGCCCATGGGCCCAGAGCTGCAGGGGTGGCCGAGTTCTTCCCTCCATAGCAGCGGCAGCCCCCAGCCATCATCCACCCACTAGCACCCTGCTCAGGCTCTGCCAAGGGGAACCCCCCCCCCCCCACAAATGGTGAGGGGCCTGATCTTTTTTTTCTTTTCTCCTGGAGCCTGCCTGCCTCTTCTATGGCTGGGGGATGAACCGACAGCAGGCCAAGCAGCCCCTGAGCTGCAGGGGTCTCTGGTGCTTCTCTCCATGGTGACAGCACACTCTGGGACTCCCCAGATGGGCTGCTAGCAGGTTGGTGCTTCCTGGGGGGATGCCACCACCATGGAGGAAAGGTCTGGAGCTCCCCACAGCTCAGGGTTCACCAGCAGCTTGCCCCCCCCCCCCCACCATGGGAGAGATGGGCAGGCTCCCTCAGAAAAAAAAAAAAAAAAAAGTGGGCCCCTTCCTGCTTCCCACACCCCCACATCTTGGCAGAGCCTGCCTGTGTGAACTGCTGCCAGGTCACACAGCCCCTGAGCTGTGGGGGGGCCTGGTGCTTCTCTCCACAGAGGCAGGACCCCCTGGGGCTCCTTGGCTGGGGTGCTGCCCCAACTCACGAGAAGCATGCAGCCTGATTAAATGGTGCACAGGGTGCTGAAAGCCTGGCCGTGCTCAGGGATGCTTGGGATTGCCGGGCTTCCAGCACCCCATGCACCATCCCCACCACTTTCCTGCTGCCTGGGACCAGCATTCCCTTTAAACTGCATAGCATATGCAGCTGCACAGGTGTGCCTGGCAGTTTAGAGGGAATGCTGCCTGAGACCACCTGGGAATGGGCTGGTTTGCCCCTGGACAGTGCAGAAAGGTAGCATGAGGGCGGCTGGGTGTGCTGGCAGACAGAGAAGGTAGCAGGGATGGTGCATGGGGTGCTGGAAGCCCACAAAGCCCAAGCTTCCCCAAGCATGGCTGGGCTCCCAGTGCCCTGTGCACAGTCCCCACCACCTTCTCCGGGTGTACCACTGCAATTTGTTACATAGCAAACTAAAATACATCAGATGCATTTTACTTTGCTAGATGACAAAATCACTTGAAGCAAAATACACCACAGCACATGCACAGCGTGATGAAATTAAAACGAGATATGCTGCCACAGGTGTAAATGGTGATGCCATTAAAATGGTACAAAAGGGTAATTAAACCACTTAAAAGGCCAATTTCATCACACATACAAGCCCATGCTGATTTACTTCACCTGAGAATTTGGTCCCAAGGTTTACTAAAAATGTTGTGGTTTCATTCCTGAGTCTGTTGACTTTTTCATTAGTTAACTAATGTGCCATTTCTGCTGATGAATGGTACAACTGCCTTCAATTTGCTCTTGTAATTAAGGTACACGATCAATCACTTGTTATTCAAAAGCATGATGAAGTGTTAAGGTCTTGTGAAAAAAAATCATTTAGCTTCTGCAGCAGAATGTGGAAGCCCTCAGAAATCCACAGAGATTTGGAGAAAACCATTTTCCAACACACATAAGCTAAAGTACTCTGTTCCTGTATATTATGTAGAGATTTTTCATTTCCCAGTGAGAATGGTGATTATAAAACTAAGAGGATAATAATGTTAATCAGGGCAGCCATAATGTGGGCAAGCACTATGTGAATTTTCCTAGCCTGTCTGTCAATGCTCTTCCAGCCCAATCTGCAAACAATTCCTTCTCTGACCCTGTCCTAATGGAGGGAGTGAAAGGGAAACTGCTTTGGATTAAACACAAAACAGGTTGGACCTTAAACAGGTAGGTTCAAAAAGCTTTGATGAATTTTTATTTTTTTCCTTGTGGCTTGTGTAAGTATATCTGAGTCTCAGTTGGCACAGGAAACTAAAATCATAAGATGTGCAAGACCAGGCTGTTCACACAGTATTTTTGCCTAAATCAGCAGTAGGATATAATTAAACTACATGATAAGACATGTAGTTAAGCAATGTCCAGTAAGATTCAGCAGATGCATGTTCATTTTTGATTGCTTACCCCAACAAGTTGGAAACCACTTCAGTCATGCATCAGGTGTCCAAACACTTTTTTGATGGGCCATAACACTTTACCACTGAGCTCAAAATCTGGGTTTTCAGCATGCTCAGGAGTGGTAGTACAGGTGCCCTCACAGACTTGTGTCAAGGGTTGATGCACACAGAGTGGGAGTGGGTGAGCAGGGCTTATGTCCTAGGGAGCATGACTGAACTCTCTCACTCTGCAGGTCAGCTATGCCCTTAGAAGCCCCAAAGGTTTTAAAATTTAAATGTGTAATATGGAGGATAAGAGGAAAAGTATTATATCTCCTATTTCTCCCCTGGAAATTGAGGCACAGAATGATTAAACAACTTACCCAAAATCACATAGGAAGTGTATAACAGGGCTGGGAACTGAACACAAGTTTTTTTAAGAGACAGTCCACTGCCTCATCCACAAAAACATCCATGGGTGTGTGTAGATGAAATGGGGGCCCTAAATTGAAGCTGTAGGTTTTTAAAAATGCCACTTCAATTTAGAGCCAATTAAACCCCCACGTCGTGTACACACACACACTCACACTCTGTTTACTTAACTGCCTCTCCGGTGGCAGGAAGGGGAGGGCAACCTGCCAGCAGGTGGAGAGTTCCCTGGGCTGAGGGAGGACCGATGTGTCCCTCCAAGGCAGTGGCAGGCCCCACCTAGCCGGCACCCATCCACAGGCACTTGGCTCGGGTGGTCCCAGGGGACACCACAGCCATGGAGGGAAGCACCAGGCCCCAGTGCAGCTCAGGCAGGCAGGCAGGCAGGCTCAGGGAGGTGGGGGTGGAAATTAAGGTTGCCACTCTTCTTGGGCGGAGCCTGCCTTCCTGGGCTGCTACCAGGCTGCCTGCAGGGCTTCCTGCAAAGCAGCTGAGCTGCATGGAGCCTGGTGCTTTGCTCCGTGACTGTAGGAGCGGCAAATTAAAACTCCTAGAAGGAGTTTTAGTTTGCCGCGCCCCAAGTCATTTAAGGCACATTATGCCGCCAAATTTCCTACAGCAATTGGAATTAATGCGCAATGCACCGCTGAGGTGTGCAAACATTGACACCACTAAAACAGTGCAAAAGCATTTAGCCCGCTTTAAAGAGTTATGCGCACACGCTCCTTGTTTCATCTACACACAGCCCGTGACTCCAGTTTGGAACTTATAACCTTCTCCCTTATTTCCTCAATGAAAAGAATTGATATGGGCTTGGGGAAAACCTATAACAAACATTACTAGCCAGAATCTATTCTACCATATCCTCTCAAGCCCTATGAGGAGAGACTGAGGGACCTGGACCTCTTCAGCCTCCCCAAGAGAAGGCTGAGAGGTGATCCTGTGGCTGCCTACAAATTAATCAGGGAGATGCAGCAAGGGATTGGAGATGCTCTGTTCACCAGGGTGCCTCTTGGGGTAACAAGGAACAATGGTCACAAACTGACAGACAGCAGGTTTAGGCTAGATATCAGGAAAAACTTCTTCATGGTAAGGGTGGACAAAATTTGGAATGGGCTTCCAAGGGAGGTGGTGCTCTCTCCTACCTTGGGGGTCTTTAAGAGAGGCTGGATAGGCATCTGGCTGGGGTCATCTGACCCCAGTACTCTTTCCTGCCTAGGCAGGGGGTCAGACTCAATGATCTGTTTTGGTCCCTTCTGACCCTAGCATCTATGAATCAATATTAGCTAACTGACACAAGATTAACAACTGCCTTTCATTTGGGAAAAATACAGGAAACACTTAAGCTCTGTCATGAAACCAATAAAAACCCAAAGTAATTACAGCCTCTACCCAAAACACAGGTACAAGTTACTTCCAAAAACACAGCACAGGCAAGGCCCATACTAGTACAGCTGTCAGTTGTTTCTAGTGGCAGTATGCATGCATGAGAGATAGAGGCCAAAAGAAACTATCACAGAAAGAGGGACAGAGGCTGAGCAGAATGCAAAGAAGCAGCTTAAACAAGTACTAAACAAATATAAGTACTGTTTAAAACTCTTTTTAAACAGAATGCTGCCTGAAAGGCAGCTGGCAAAGAAATGATCTCCCATGTTCTGGAGAAATAAGATTTTTTGAATATTTTGTAACCAAAGAAAATAGCATCAAAGATACAGGATCCATCATTGGTTGTTCTTCCAATCAAAACTGCCTGTTGGATTCTGATTTTGTGACTGGTTGGGTCAAAAAGAATTAACATTTCTCTCTTTCTAGGTTTCAGTGAAAGACCTGCATATGTAGTAACTTATACTGACTTACACTTTAAACAAGTGGAGCCTAAGTATAGGTTCTTAAATCTACACATAAGCATTTAAATAAGCTCTACAGAAATATGGAAATAAATTAAAGTTGCTAGATGTTTAGTACTGCTGAAACTCAGGCATCTTCTTTAGAAGAACAGTGAACTCCTATTTTTTGAGAATCTTGTCCTTTGCTCTTTGAGAAGACTCATGTGTCATAGATTGTTATACGTCTCCCACAGCCCATATACAGAACTAACCATGGCACTACGAGGAATTTCATACTTATCAGGTTCAATGCCAAAGTATATCAAACCTGTATGCAGTGAAACTGAAGGATGGGGTGGCAAAGGCATATGTAGGCCATCTTCATGCCTTCCCTGATGTTAGCTTTGGCATCTCCCCTCCAGAGAGATGTTTGAGCAATCCTGTGGCTACTCAGACATTAAGGAGTATATTTTATTTTCACATGTGAACTAAACCTTTGCAGTTCTTTAATGAGATTTTATGAGACTGCTCTCAATTGCATCCCATGACAGCCAGTCAGAAATGATCTTGGAATCCCACCAACCCTTGATGAGGTGAGGAAAGCCATCTTGCTGAAGAGCTCCTCCCAGAATCTCAGTGTGGGTTTAGGGGCATTGAAAGGCACAACTGACACAATCTTCACTGCTTGCCAGCTGCAGAACAAATGCCAGGAACAACAAACCTCTCTACATGGCCTTCTTTGACTTCATGAAAGTCTTTCTGTCAACTGAGAAGCCCTGTTGAAGACCCTTCTGACGTATTGATACCCACTGAAATTCGTCACCATTCTTCACCTGCTCCATGACAGTATGCGAGCGGTGGTTCTCAGTAATGGATCTATTGCAGATCCCTTTGAGGTTAAGACTGGGAGTTAAGCGAAGCTGTATCATTACTCCAATTCTCTTCTCGATATTCTCCAGCATGAGGGTACATCTGACCACCAACAAGCTTTCAGTCAGAGTGGAGCTAAGCTACTGAATGGATGGTAAGCTATTTAACCTCAGCTGACTCCAAACCAAAACCAAGACTACTCCAACCTCAATCATCAAACTCCAATATGCTGATGATGGTGTAGACGGTGCTCACTCCAAAGCAGATCTTCAGGCTATCTTCAATGTCTTTACCAAGGCATATAAGAAAATGGGACTCACACTTTACATTCAGAAGACTAAGGTTCTCCACCGACAAGCTCTTAATGAGCAGTCACCAGGTCCACTAATTCAGATTAATAGTAAGACTCTGGAAAACATTGAGTAGTTGTCATACCTCAGAAGCCATCTCTAGCAGAAGGCTGACATAAATGAAGTCATCCAACATGGCCTCAAATGGGCAAGTGCAGCCTTTGGACACCTGAGGAAACAGGTCACAGATCACATCAGATTCGAAACAAAGCCCATGGTTTATCAAGCAATCATGATTCTTATTATACTGTATGGAGTAGAGACATGGACAATGTACAGGAGACACCTCAAGTCATTGGAAAAAATAGCATCAATGATGCCTGCAAAAAATTCTTTACATCCAGTGGAAAGACAGACACACCAATGTCTTCTTGCAAGCAAACACCACAAGCTTCAAGGTGATGATTATCCAAAAATCAATTTTGCTGGGCTGGCCACATAATCTAGGTGGCTGACTCTAGACTCCCAAGGCAAGTTTCATTTTATGAGCTCTGTCATGGTGTATGCTGCTTAAGAGGAGAGCAGAGAAAGCACTTTAAGGATATCTTTAAGATCAACTTGAAAAAAATGCAACATTGACATCAATTTGTGGGGGAGTATCGCCTAGGACTGTCCCAAATAGAGGACGAGTCTGCTGCAAGGATCTCAGTCTTTGAAACCTCACAATGACAACAGGAGGCAGAAAAGTGGGAGCCGCAGAAACAATGTGTAGTGGATTGAATTAAGAAACCAGAGCCATCCACCCTGCACAGAAACATGTGCCCGAGTTGCAATAGGACCTATTGATCCTGGGTTGGCCTTGCCAGCCATCTTCGGACTCACATTTAAGGCAATCATGGAAAACAATCATCCTTGACTGCAAGGGTCACCGACAGTGAGGATGATGAGATTTTTTTGGAAAGATATGAAGTTCTGGATGCTCTTATGAACTAAAGTGAATCTTTTATATTCACTCTGATCACCTCCCTCCTGTACTGTGTTTGAGAACTCATTGTATTTTTAGAATTTACAGTATTAGAAACAAGTGAAATTCAGAACACAAAATCCAGACCAGTAAGAGAGCTGACAACTGGACTTTAATCCTATGAACCTGTACTAAGATTTTGGTTCTGGGATACATCATCACTGGAAGCAGCCTGTTTTCTAATTCATGTGTATACTATACTGTATACAACATGTGAAATCTGCACCATCCTAATTTACCTCTGAACCCAATTTCCAAAACTCTAGCCTAGCCCATGCTGAGCCACACAAAATCCTATCATTCTCTTTCCCATAGGTCAGTCCTGCTCCCACTGAAGTTGATTGAAAAACTTTCACTGACCTCAGGGATGCAGAGTTTGGGGCCAAATTTTGTGTCTGTCCAGCTTATGTCCATTTTTCACAAGTTCTTTTTCTCTCTCCTGTGCCATTTGTTTAATTTTTTTCCCTATTTTGAATTTGACTCTTGTTTCCTCAACTTCCATTTCTCCTCAGTTTCTCTTTTTTCCTATGACTTTGATTCTGCTCATGTCTCCTTACTTCTACACCTGCTGTCTTACCTGCTTATTTTTCTTTCCTATCTCATGCTCTCAATTTGCTTGGTTTTCCTCCTTGCTCTTCCATCCTCCCCACCATCTCCCAACCTTTTTCTTATTGCACTTTCCCCTTGTTTCTTCACCAGTATTTTTTCCTTCAGTCATTTCCTCGTACGCTCTCTGTCCATTTGCTTAATTTCATTTTCTACTCAGCCAGCTGCTATATTCTCACTATATTTTACTGAAAACACCTCAAGGAGTTCTTCTTTCCTTGAGGTGAGCCAGGAAGCCAGCATATTTTGACTGAAACTGGCAATAGAAATAAATGGACTAGAGATTAAAAGCCAAGTGGTGGCGTACAGACCCAGTCCACATTAAAAAGGCCTTTAAGTATCCAGAGAGATTCCTAATTTAAATAAGGACTGCTATAGCACACAAAATTATTTGCAAACCATTTTTAATAGTATATCAATATATAACATTCTACTGTTGATTAGAACAACAGCAAGCAGGTTCTACTAAACTAAATTACTGCATTCAGCAAAAACATAACTAATTGAATCTGCCCAAAGAAAATATAGCCGTAGACAAGAGAATGTCTTGTTTAAGATCTCTCCATACATTTGAACATAAAATGCTAATAAGAAAGTGAAAGGCAAATTATGCTCCTACTGGAAGAGAAAGAAGAGCAAGAACAGCACTAACAACAGTAAGACTTCAGATCACTTTTCTTTATCACATCAAGGTACCTGTAATACTTAATTTTATTATGACAAGAATTCTTGAGACTTCAGATTGCATGTGTATGTGTGTAAATTTGTTTTGGGCCTGTGCCGAGTATCACAATAGTCTATGAGGCTTAAATGTATAACATTTACATAGTGTATTAATTATACCTTGAAGGCATTAGCCTTGGTTTCCATTAAGAGTACAGAACACAGCTTGTACATGTTGTTTTCTCATTTTAAAGCAAGACATTGTATATGCAGTTTCAAGAACCTTTAAAGTTAAAAAAAAAAAATCATGATTTTTATACTAAATTCATGTGATTATTTCAAAATGTATTATGTTTAAAAAAAATATATCATTTGTATTGCTTTTTGCCAAAATTTTGAAGCTTAGGGACATGTCCTCCATCCATCCACCCACTCTCAATTTGTAGGAGATTTCTTCAATTTAACTTAACCTGAAATAACTACACAATTCACAGAAAACAGGTACTCCCATCCCAGCTGCTAGCAGTGGGGAGTTCCACATCTACTCTCTCCAGGCATTTATACACATGCTGCAGGAGCGGAGAGAAGGGGGGGGGGGGGGGTACTTTAATTATAGCTACTCCGAGAGCCGCTTTAATTAAAGCACCCAGAGAGTCTTGTGTATCAGTGTCCCTGCACTTCAAAATGGTGGTGGGGGCACTTTAACTAAAGCTCGTTGAATGAGGTTTAGTTAAAGTGCTCCACTACTATTTTGAAGTGCGGGGATGCTGATGCACGAGACACTGGAGGCTGCTGGAGTGTGGTAATTACCACGTTCCAGCAGACTCAATTAATCAAGTCTGATCCAACGTGCAGTAATTACAGTGCATTGGAGCAGCCTCATGGTTTGTGTATAGGGGCCTCCTAACTGTTAGGTTGGGGGAACTATCATATATTATCTATCTTATAGTGCAGACAGCAGTACAGCTCCCAACTAACTCAGGATGATTTTTGCAAAATGTTCTAAGTAACAATGTTACCCCAGACCAAACAGGAGGTCACTGTTGGCTCCAGGGGGAAGGGTGATCTAGTTGCCAGCTGGGAGCCTGCAGCCAGGTTCCCATAATAATGATCAGCGCTCTCTGCCAGTGCTCGCTGTTTTCAGAATGGGAGAGGGGAAAGGCAGCAGAGGGAGTTCATTCTTGGGGCTTCCCAGCTGGTGCTGAAGGGTGGAGAGCATGAATTGAAGCCTCCCCACCTCAGGGGAGGGGGCAGGGAATAGGACAGGGACAGGACTCCCATCCACCCACCTTACCCTGAGGGGGTGGGGGCAGCTAAAAAACCCCAAACTGAACTCCCTCTGCTCCTTTTCTGCCTTTCCATTCTAAAAACAGCAACAGGCTGGGATCTCTGCAGATGCAAGTTACAAAAGATGCTACATTTTTAAACATCTTTATTTGATACCTCATGCAATGAGGGGTCAGATTTTCAGCCAATCAGCCATTTTTAAGCTGTCACAGCTAAAAACAGCTTTCTGTGGCCAGATCAGGCAAAAATCGTCACTGCACCTTTAATCTCCTACGTTTTTACTCCCCAGAAATTCAGCAAAATTCAAAGCACATGAATAATCTGTTTCAAATGGAGGCTTCAGTCACACTTCCTCTTGTCTGATCCGCATTTTCCCCAATTTACCCACCCTGTTCCTCCTTGCTTTGCTATCCCCCCATCCCATAGTTCTGCCTTTCACGTTCACCTGCAGTCTCATCATCTTCCTTTTCTCCTCATACCTACAGAGTTTCTAGAGCAGATTCAAATACACCTCTGAAGCACCACACAAAGGAAGCACCTCTTAGAGGTCAGCATCACACAGGAACAGTACAATAGCTGAAGTGTGGGATTATTGAGGCCTCAATTTTGGAAAGCATTTAGACACACGTGTAATTATACTGAAGTACAATGGGTAGGGGGTCTACTTAAAATCTTACCAATTTTTGTGGGTTGGTTGCAGAATAAAGAGCAAATTCCATAGACATTTTGCAGATGCGCTCCCACAGCCCTATCCCTCAGTGCTGATTGGTGGAGAGACCACAATGGGGGAAGAACAATGAGGGAGCAGCAGCCCTTTTTTCTGCTGCCCTTCATTCCACCCTGCCACCTTCTCCTCCCAGATGGGCTAAAATGCTGGTCTAAAGTGGAAGCAAGGACTGCTGGCTCTGACTGGGGAGCCAGCATTTTATTTTTATTAATTTTTGTTGTTGTTGATTTTGTGGGCAATCCTGAATTTTACAGTTTCTACAAAATCCGTGAAACTGTAATTTACCTAGACCTCTAACAATGGGACATGTTTGGACAACAGATAAAAAAAGACCCAAGCCAGAGCTCCTTGGAGTCAACAGGAGCCTTTCCCCTAATTTCAGTGGCTTGTGTATAAGGTCCCTAATGAACAGAGCTGGTCAGACACTATTTTGTGACATTATCAAGCGAAATATTGTTTTTTTCTTCCCCTCCCCCCCCCAATTAGGTCACATAAATGGTTTTTAAATGCTTTCTCCTGAATGAGATGAAATTCCCCACTAGTAGAGGGGAGGAAATAGCTTAGGTAAGCCTAGTAAAAGGTGTGTGTTAATAATGCTGACTATATGTTGCATCTCTCCTATACATTCCTTGAAATTGCATCACACAGATATGTGGTAACTACAGCCTTATGGGGAGGGCATAATGAGGAGGTGCTCAACACAAGACAGAAGAATTCCCCAAAGATAATAATGACATGCACATACTGTATGTACCTGGGAGAAAATGAAATTAAAAAAAAAGAACAAAACTCAGAAACCTTTGAAAATTCTCATAAATATCAGCCTATGTTGACAGTTTCCTTGGGTAAGCACATTTGTACTGGCAAATAGCCAGCTTTTCATCCTTTACTTCATCCTATGAAGATATGGCATTTACTAATTATTAGAATTCTTACATAGCTCTACATTTTGAGAAAAAAAAATCCATCATTATATTTTAAACACCTAGCCCCTGAAGAGGTCGAATGAGAGCTTGTATATCGATTTAATGACTTCCCTCATCCTGAACTATTTAGACAGAAACTATATGAAGACAGCAGGCCTGCTTCTAGGGGAAGAATATTTTACATTAAAACATACTGCCCCTAAAAGGCAATACCTCTTAAGGCTGGATAGGCATCTGGCTGGGGTCATCTGACCCCAGCACTCTTTACTGCCCAGGCAGGGGGTCAGACTCAATGATCTGTTGAGGTCCCTTCTGACCCTAGCATCTATGAATGTATAAAAAAAAAAAATAAAGCACTAGGCAAGCCTAAGAGTATCATTGGTCTACACTTCCACCAGGTGAATAAAGATTGCTCCCTTACTCACTGACACTTTCACAGCCTGTATATTTTTTAATCACGTTATTATAAGTAATTGTGTGTGTGTGTGCGCGTAACACAATGTATGATCAATATAAACAAATGTTGTGTGTGTGTGTGTGTGTGTGTGTGTGTGTACACACACACACACACACACACACGTTATACATTAGACACATACACAGTATGTGTATGGGGAGTCCTCTGTCTATATAAATATATCGATTTCATATGTACACATACATATATATTAATGATATATGATTTTAAACCATCAATATTATTTTAATGACAGGATTATCATATAAATAAATTAACACTTTATGTTTATATAAGTGAATGTGCTATGCAAAATAAAAATAAATGTATATATATATATATATATATATTTATACTCAAATATACACACACACACACACACACACACACACACACACACTCCTCATTGTTGTATGTAAACACTTACATATAGAGGAAGGTATTTTAGGCAGAAATATTGATTTCAAGTTCACCTGAATTCTTACTGCCAAAGATGTCAGAATTTTAGTCCATTAATTTCCCCTCCCTTTACCAATTCAATAACAAATACCAACTTACTGATATCGATTCACCCCATCTCAGCTAAATGTGAGGGCCATTGAAGTCTAATGTCTGTTAATGTTCATAAAGTACAATGCATTGATTACATATTTGCTCAAAAAGACAGAATGGACTTTATATAACAGAATATGGGATTTAGAGACAAGCAGAGCTGGAAGCCTCAGGGGGGATACTACAATCATTCACCTTTACATCTCTGGCTTCAATTGTCAACAACAGCAGTGACATTTCTTTTTTCTCTTTTTTTTTGGAACACATTAAAAAATGTGTCCATGATGTGACTGACATTTAAAAATGCAGATGCACATTCTTATTGTGTATTCTTTATATTACAGTAACATCAAAAGGCCAGGGCTCTAGTGTGATAGGAATGGTACAACAATGTGAGAGAGAAGGTGGTACCTACCTAAAAAGAGCTCATACTAAATTTAAGATGAGGCAGCAAATAGATATGACAAACAGATGGAGCATTAACTGTGAGACAGCTGTTCAGCAAACAAGATCAGGTGTTTATGGTGGATCATAAGCTAAACAGGAGTCAGCAACATCATACTGTTGAGAAAAAAAAAAAAAAAAAAAGCACGTCACAGCATGAGTTTTTATACACCGGAATGTCATATGGAGGACATGTGAAGTAATCTTTCCTCTCTACTCAGTAAGGACTCAGCTGGAGCTCTGTGTCCAGTTTTGGAGAGTACAATTCAAGAACTTTTTAGGAGTGAGATTTGTGAATCTTTTGGAGAGTATCCAGAGGAGAGCAACAAAAATGAGGACAGCATTGGAAAGTGAGATCTATGAGGAAAGAATACAAGAATTACACTTATTAAGTCTAAGTAAGAGACAACTGTGCGGAGACATAACAGCTTTCAAACATGTAAAAGGTTACTGCAAAGAGGATGGTTATAAACTGTTCTTGTGTACCAAAGGCAAGACAAGTAATAATGGCTTCAATTGCATCAAGGGAAATTTAGTTTAGTTATTAAGAAACACCTTCCATCTGTAAGGATAGTTAAGCACTGAAATAGATTACCTTGAGAAGGTGTAAAAATCCCCATCACTAGAAGTTTTTAAGAACAAGTTAGTTATCCATCAGGAACAGTTTGGGGACAGAGGGATGGAGTAGATGACCTTACAAGATCCCTTCTAAGTCCTATTTCCTATTCTATAAGATAGGGAAATATGCTTGAACAGTATAATAAGGAAGGGTCACAACACGTCAGCTGCCTAACTACTGCCAAGTTTTTTGCTGGCCCCACATCATAGATGGCTTTTAAGGAGAGATTTAAAGGAAAATGTATGTAGTGGCACTTTATACAATGTTCTTATCATACATAATGGCACTAATCAGGCAATATAAAACAATGCTTTGCCTGGAAATCTAACAAGTGGGCAACTGGAAGCAGCATCATTGATGGATCAGAGGTTGGAGCTTATGTCTCAGTACATGATCCATACCACAAAATGCCAGCCAAAAGCCAAGATTAAAAGAGCATGCAGAGTGAACTTCTGGATATTATATTCTAGGGTGGAGCAAAAATGCATAACCTTGTGCTGCCTCTGCCTATGTCGATTCAAAATACATATGCAAGAAGAATAAGAGTTTTCACATTTCTATTTAGCACTTTTTCTGTCATTAAATTCATTTTTAAATTAAAGTGAAAGAATTACCTCCTGCATCACATTGCTCACTAGGCAGACAGACACAGGTAAAGTGCAACAAACAGGAGTTTTGCCCATGTAAGGAAATGCAGAATGTCTCCCCTATCCCTGCCTCCCACCCCCCGAATTCCTGTGCTGTCTACAGGATGGAAGGGGGAGAAGGGAACTGTGGGCTGGGGTTTGCTCAGCTTCAGCTGTAGCAGGGGCAGGTGGATTGGAGCCCCCTGCCTCAAGGGCACTGCAATTTACCCACCTCTGCTCCAGCTCAGGCTGGGCGAACCCTAGCCCACTGCTCCCTCTCCTTCCCATCCTGTAGACAGCACCAGAGGCAGGGCTAAGCTGCACCAACCCAGCCTTACTCACACACAGGGACGTACAGAAGTTAATGAAGGTGCTCTACTTGGGAGTGCCTTCATTGGAACACTCATGTAATTTGCCATGTGATTGGGCACTTTTAAAGTGCTCTTCAGCCATGCTGTTCTGGCAGGACATGGCTGGAGAGCATGTTAAGGGCATATCCACACATGCAAGCATGTGCGCTTGCAGCAGCTCAAATAGAAACAGTGCAAATTTGAGCCAGGGCTTTTTGCCTCAGCGTACGTGCTCGGACATGCACTTTGTTGCGGAGCAAATTGTGCCACTTGGGGCAAAATAACCCTGCCTGGCTCCTCCCAGATCTGCAGCCAGGGGGAGCTAGAGCCTGGGGCCAGCACCCAGCAATATTAAAAGCTTCCCTTTCCTGGCCCCATCCATACAAAAAGTTGCCCTAGCAAGCAGCTCAGAGCTACTTGCTCTCAGGAACTTCTGGGGCCCAGCCAATTGGTACCTGGGGACACTGCCCCTTGTGCCATCTGGACTGCTTTAGCAGCATCCCAAATCCATTTTAAAAATACCCCCCAAATCCAAGTTCTTTCACAATTAAAACAAAAGACCACTCCACACACACACACACACACACATCTAGAGAGAGAGAGACAGCAATCAGTTAGGTAATGCTTTATTGGTATATTTGCAATGTGAAAGCAATGTGGAAGCCTACCAGTCTCTATCATCATGAAAAAAGAAATTCTAAACACCGATATGTGTTGATGTGTACTTTTGGTTTTCTTCACACATGATGGGTATGTGATGGAGGGGATGTGGTGTTTGCAGGAAGGGGGTGGGAGTGTGGGTTTGTGTGGAGGGATGTAGGTTGGTTTGTGGGTAGGTGTGGGGCAATTGCTGGAGGGACTGTGGGTGTGGGGAACCTCATGGGGGGGGCTGCTCAGGAGGGGTGGGTCCTCTCGCCCTCACAGGGTACAGCCCCTCCACACAGCACATGGCATGCCCCCCCCCACAGGGCCCCAGCTCCCCCCTGGAGGGCCACAGCCCCTATCCCCCACAGGGCCTCAGCCCCCCTGCCCAGGGTCCCAAGCATCACAGAGGGCCACAGCCCACCTTGCCCAAGGCCCATAACTGACCTTTCACAGCAGCAGCGAGGGGACTCTGCACTGAGCCCAGCCAGGTCTTGCTGGGTCTGGGGCTGCTCCTGCTACCCAGCTGGACCAATCTTGTGGTGGCAGGACCTAGCGCAGCATGCAGGGACCGCATGCTGGGCCCAGCTGGGTCCTGCCACCCTTGGGGCTGCCCTGCCACCCAGCCGGGATGGGCCCATGGTGATAGGACCTGGCGCGGCATGTGGGGACCACGTGCCAGGCCCAGCCAGGCCCTGCCATCCTTGGGGCCATTCTGCTGCCTGGCTGGGCCATTCCTACAGTGGCAGGACCTGGCGCAGCACACGGGGACTGTGTGGAGCCCAGCTGGGTCCTGCCGGCCCTGGGGCTGCTCGTGCCACCCGGCCCAGCATGAGCAGCCCAGTGCCAGCAGGACCCAGCTGGGCACCACACGGTTCCTGCACACTGGGCTGGGCTGGGCCAGGTATCGCAAGTAGCCCCAGGACAGGCAGGACCCAGCTGGGCTCCATGCGGTCCCTGCATGCTGTGCTGGGTCCTGACACTATAGGAATGGCCCAGCCAGCTGGCAGAGCGGCCCCAAGGGTGGAAGGACCTGGTTGGGGCCGGCACGCGGTCTCCGCATGCCAAGCTGGATCTTGCTGCAATGGGCCCAGCCCAACTGGGTGGCAGACAGGTCCCAGGACCTGGTTGGGCCTGGTATGCACTCCCCACATGCTGCACCAGGTCCTGTCACTGACTGGGTGGTAGATGGGCCCCAGGGCCGGCTGCACACCACATCCCGCCTCTGCCCCACTGTGCCTGCAGGGCCAGGACCTGGCCCAGCCCCAGGACCTGGCCCAGCCCCATGTGGCTCTCTAGTTCAGGTTTGCACCAGAGCAGGTCCCACGGCTCCGGGAGGCACGGCTCTTGAGTGCGCCCTCCGGAGCCATGCGACCTGCTCCGGTGCAAAGCCAGACTAGCAAGCTGCACCAGTCTGGGCCATGTCCCTCCAAAGCTGCTCTGGCCACTCGCCCCCCCGCAGTCCTGGAGACTGCCCCCCACACTCCCTGCCACCCCTCACACCCACCCACCCCCATAAACTGCACACCCCTATTCCCAACTTACTTTGGACAGTGCCAGGGGCTGGGGGCAGCAGGAGCACCAAAGAGACGCTCTCACCGAAATCAGAGCATCTCTTCTGGAGGACTGACTTCCGCTCGCTCCAAGCATAGTCTGGGACCGTGCTTTGCTCTGCTCTTCTGCAGAGCAGGTTTTTTAGACCCCTGGATATCCAGGGGGTCTAATATTCCAGTTTGTAGTGTGGGAAACATTTTTTCATTCTCGCACATGCCTCTTGCTCCGCCTCAAAGGGGTTTGAGGCAGGGCAAGAGGCACATGCGTGCTCGTATGGATGTGCCCTAAGGGAGTCGATCACACAACAAATGCTACTTCTGTTAGCGCCTGAAGAGTTGGAAAAGAAAAAGAGCAAAGACCAAGTAATAAGTAGAGCTTATCAGGAATGTTTAAGGAATATGTTTTTCCCTCAGAAAATTCCAGTTAATTAAAACCAACAGTTTTCATAGGAATATACCAGGCTAGAAAAAAGCTTTTGTGAAATAAAGTTTTTCAGGTCCAGCACAGAATTTCTGGTGAGAAGCAGATGGGATGTCTACATTGATATTTTGGGTTAACCCTGAGGTCACCCTCAACTAGCCCAAGCTTCATGAACTGCCACTCCTTTTTTTGCATTTTACCTTGTAACTACTACATGTCATGCTTCTGCTTTCTCAGTCAGAGGCCTTATAAGCCTCTGTAAATAGTCTACCAGTTTCTCTTTCTGTCTAGCTATAATTACAGACAGTAGGCATAAGAAATAGTGCCCAGAACACCCAAGAGTCAAGAATAGGGAATTAGGAGATGGCAAACCTCCTGTGCTTGCAACCTACAAGTCTTAGGTGAGTTCTGAACAAGCTACAGATAGGGTGGTATTTAGAGGAGGTTCATTCTCAGTCCATGAAGATCAGCAGAGGAATTAGACTGGATTGTTGGGTTAGACTGCCCAGGGTCTTTAGTGCAGAGGCAGCATGTATGGGAATGAGGGCAGCCCTGAGGTCAATCCTAAATTGCAGAAAACAAAGACTCTCACATCTGATGCACACGACCTAAACATGGGGATACATTAGGTGTGGGCAAAATATGGCTTGCATCTGGCCCACCAGGTGCTTTCATCTAGCCCACAGCACCCACCAATGAATTACACCCTGACCAGCCCTTCTGCCCACTAGGGTGGGAGTGAGGCACCCACATGTACAACCTCACAATATAGTCTATTGGGCTTTGCTCCCACCCTCTTGGACAGAAGGGCCCTGCTCCACCAGCAGCAGCTGGAACCTGCTCACTCTGGGCAGCAGGTAGGGAAGCGGTGGGGCTGGTGGAGAGGTGGAGTTGCAGCTGGGTGGAAGCGGGAGTGCAGCACAAAGTCCGCATCCAGAGGGACAGCAGGAGCATGGGGCTCAGCTGGGCAGGGTGTGGGTGTGAGGGTGGGGGGGGCTAGGGACCTCCCACAAGCTCCCCCCATGGCATGCATCCCCAGCTGCTAGCAGCAGCAGCAGGCAGGGAAGTCAGGGCACTCGTTCCCAGCACAGGCATGGCTCAGATCAGTGCTGCATGGAGGCAGGGAGCAGAGCCTTCCCTACTGCCAGGGCTCCATGCCATGCACCTGCAGCTCCAGCACTCACAGTGGGGGAAGCCCTGCACTGGAGCCTGCTGCTTCACCTGCTCCCTGCTGCACAGGTCCCTGAACTCTGCTGGGACAGAAAGGAGCCTCTCCCCCTGCTTCCCCACAAAATCCAGTGCAGGGCTTCCCTGCTGCAAGTGCAGAGCTGCAGGTACATGGCATGGAGTCTTGCGATAAAAAATGGGCAGCACTGCGCTGGGGGCAAAGAGCGTACCCCTGTGCAGCCTGCTCCACCGTCTTTATGCACTACACAATCACAAGTCATGTCAAATATTTTTTGTAATAAAATTTAAATACATTATAGTAGGTGTTTGACTTCTAATGTATGATTTGTTTTTTTTCTGATTCTAAGATTGCAACCCTGCCTCCCAAAAAGAGTACTGGGAGGGGGCAGCAAGGGGAGGAACTTCCAGTGGCAAAGGCCAGGGGTTAGGGGTAAGAACTTCTGGTCCCAATGTAGCGACCAGGGGGAAAGGCAACTGCCAGGTGGTGGGGCTATCTATGCAGCCCCCAACAGCTTGGCAAAAACTTGTTAAGCAGCCCTCCGCCTGAAATAATTGCCCGCCCCTGGGCTACATGGTCAATCTCTCACTCTTATCTTGTATGCTCTTATGTACACATATGTACATGTGTGTGAAACACTTCATAAGATTTTGATTTGATAAAGAGTAGGAGAATATTTGAAATTTTTAAAAAGAAAAAAATCCACTGGATGGGAAAACAGTTAGTAAATCCAGCTCTACTAACAACTTAAAACTAATAATCAAATCTATTAAATGGTAAGCATCTATTTAGCTCTTCCAGAGAACTGGACTGGAACGCATTTAAATTAAAATATCAGGCAAGTACAAATGTGTTAATTTAGTAACATACTCATCCTTGTAAATCAGAAGTGATCTGAAGCCAAACAAGCTTGCAAATATCTTACTGCTTTCACCTTTGGCTCTGTTCAAATGATTTCAAATTTGAGTATTTACATCATTAACTTAAAAAGTAGCCTCCACACTTGATCTTCAGTTTCCAAAGCTACAGAAAAATACTGGATAGCATAAATTTCCTTATACCCAACATAGCCCATAGAAGGATTTCTTGCAAGGAAAGGAAACTAAATGGATCCATGTAGAAGTTACTGTTCTGTGTGGTATCTGGAACTAGCAGCACCACCAAACAGCATATAAAAGAACCTGGAGCAGAATTACAAAAATGATGCAATAAGTCTTGTGTACTCGCATGCATGCTTTTAAACCAAGCATGTGTTCATGGCATTCTCTCAGCATTAATTCTAAGCAAAATGAAATCTTCTACTTTTCTACTTGTTTAAAACTGAAAAACAATGACTGTTCTTAAATTACAGGAGCACAAAATGACCAGAATTATATGGAAGAAAAATCAAGTGGAACTTCTGAGAAAAAAGGACTTTTCAGTAGTTTCATAAAGTTCTGGTTGAGTGTCAGTTGCCTGTCCTGGGAAATGATCAAAGATCATAGTATTAAGCGGTCCAAAACATGCAACCCATGTTTAGCAAGTTGCCCAGTACTAGTAAGACCACTTGGAATGAGTAGCCTGTAAATAAGTGCTGGAAAATTATTTTTATCATTAGAGGCTTAACACTGATCTGATTTTTACTAGCAGAAATCAGCAGAACCCCCTTGCTATCTCTGAGGTTACAGTGTAGTAGCTAAAATCCAGTGAAAGACTCTACAAGTTCTTTTGAAGAGAAAGAAAGTCAATCTATAATCCTGGGTTTGTGTTGTATTACTTTGGTGTAATTCTTGAAACAATTCCTGATAAAAACTTCAACATCACTAGTAACCTCTGACCCCTTAAACAACAAGAAAAAGGAACCTTAAAAACCAACATGAACAGGAAATTGCAGAACAAGAAATCATCCATAGACTGTGGAAGTCATGCATAGATTGGAAATTTTCCACAGAGTGTTAACTACAGTCTTAATAGGGACTATGGATTCATATCCCATAACCTGGACTTGCTACTCCAGTGTCCCTTGTTCATCTCAGCTGATCTAATCAACCAATTTTTTACCTCTGTTAATAATGTCCTCTTCCTTTGTTACTTGCCCTTCTAGATGAAACCCTTTCTTTCCGCCAGTCCATCATAGCATCCAATGCAGCAAGGTTTTGCCTACAAAAGCTCATGCCTCCCTGAATCAGTTAGTCTAAAGGTGCCACCCTGCCCTACCTTCTGCCTAATGAATACTTTGGGGAATCTGAAGGCACTATCTGAATATAAGGATGAATGGTGGAACTACTAGGAACTGAAGTTTGTTCCAAAAGAATCTTGAAAGTTAAAGACCTTGTCTGCTTCAGGTATAAATACAGGAAGTTACCTGTTTTATGCCCTGAGGCCTAGGGTGTTATACACGGCTCCGACCTCTTCTATAATGTGTTCCATGCCTCACAGATGACATCCAAATAAAGTCCTTAACCTCTAACCCAAACTCAGCCTCACAACGTCTGATGACTTACTGGGGTCTCAACCTCTGGCCTAACTGCAGCCTTAGGCATCCATAGACTTACCTTGGCCTTTCTGCCCCCTCCCTGGGCTTCAGCTTATGCCCTCATGCTAGGGCCTCCTACTTAGCTTAACATTCTATTGGGGCTGGCCCTTATGCAGTCCTTCAGGTTGCTCCTGAAACCCTATTCTGTATGCCCCTGGTGCAGCTCTTCAGGTTGCCTCTGCAGACCCTACATTACACCCCTCACTCACAGCCCTTCAGGCCGCCACTGCAAATCCTACTCTGTGTGAGTCTCTGCACATATTTCTGCCCTTTCATAGATGTTAGGGTTGCAAGGGACCTCAATAGATCGAGTCCAACCCCCTGCATAGGCAGGAAAGAGTGCTGGGTTTAGATGACCCCAGCTAGACGCCTATCTAACCTCTTCTTGAAGACCCCCAGGGTAGGGGAGAGCACCACCTCCCTTGGGATCACATTCCAGACCTTGGCCACTCGAACTGTGAAGAAGTTCTTCCTAATGTCCAGTCTAAATCTGCTCTCTGCTAGCTTGTGGCCATTATTTCTTGTAACCCCCAGGGGCGCCTTGGTGAATAAAGCCTCACCAATTCCCTTCTGTGCCCCCGTGATGAACTTATAGGCAGCCACAAGGTCGCCTCTCAACCTTCTCTTGCGGAGGCTGAAAAGGTCCAGGTTCTCTAGTCTCTCCTCGTAGGGCTTGGCCTGCAAGCCCTTAACCATATGAGTGGCCCTTCTCTGGACCCTCTCCAGGTTATCTGCATCCTTCTTGAAGTGCGGCGCCCAGAACTGCACGCAGTACTCCAACTGCGGTCTGACCAGCGCCCGATAGAGGGGAAGTATCACCTCCTTGGATCTATTCGCCATGCATCTGCTGATGCACTATAAAGTGCCATTAGCTTTTCTGATGGCTTCGTCACACTGCCGACTCATGTTCATCTTGGGGTCCACTAGGACTCCAAGATCCCTTTCCGCTTCTGTACCACCAAGCAGGTCATTTCCTAGGCAATAGGTGTGCTGGACATTTTTCCTCCCTAGGTGCAGCACTTTGCATTTCTCCTTGTTGAATTGCATTCTGTTGTTTTCTGCCCATTTGTCCAACCTGTCCAGGTCTGCTTGTAGCTGTTCCCTGCCCTCCGTCATGTCCACTTCTCCCCACAGTTTTGTCATCCGCAAACTTGGACAAAGTACACTTCACTCCCTTGTCCAAGTCGCTGATGAAGACATTGAAGAGTATTGGTCCAAGGACCAAGTCCTGCGGGACCCCACTGCCCACACCCTTCTAGGTCAAAACCGACCCATCCACTATGACTCTCTGGGTGCGACCCTCTAGCCAATTCACTGGGGCCACTCTCCTGCCCCGTCACACTAGGGCCTCTGGGGTCTTACACTCCATAGGGCTCAGGTGCCTCTTCCTAGGCATACCTGGCCCTCCAACTCTTCTGCCCCCTCTCACTGGGACCACACCCTATGGGGCTTAGGTGCCTCTTCCTAGGTATGCCTGGCCTCCATGCCTGTCCCTACAACTGGATTACCCACCAGGTTGTGGGGGCTGGGGCTATAAGACATTGCATACTTGCCTTTCACTGGGGAGGCAACTGGCATGGCATTTCCTAGGGACCACCCCACCATGGGCAGACCCACCATACCACCCTAGCCCAGCAGGGTGTAATTTTACATCATGCACCAGAACCAGGAGCCTCCTACCATCCCCATAGCTCCTGCCCTTACCTCCAAGATGTTATGAGCAGCAGTTCCAGCCAGGTGATGTTCTTCCTACAGCTTCAGCCAGCAAACTGCTGACTCCTCTCCTCAGGTCTGCTCTTATTGCCAGCAGCTGAGCCCTCTTCCCTAATCAGGCAGTCCCCTGCCAGCCATGTGACCCCTGATTGGGGAATGCGGCTACCTGCAGGCTGTAAGGGCAGAGAGCTAGCAGCTTAAAAGCGGCAAGCACCCAAAGTGCTCTATCACACTATGCATTTCGCCATCAGCATTTATTCTTCTCCCATATTAAGAACATTGGTCATCTATTCAGGAAGACAAACTAAAACCACTCAACTCACAACCAATGAAAAAAAAAATAAACTAATTTTTATATAGTGGAAATATGTCAAGGTCAGTATAGTTATCCCTATTCTACATATAGGGAAGTTGAGGCAGAGAAGAGAAATATCTTTCCCAATGCCAGTCAAACCAGTGGCAGAGCTGGGCATAAATCCCAATGTTCTGTTGGAGGTATATTATCTTACAAATATGGAATGGTTCAGATATCCAGTGTACAAGCAACACAGACTGAAAATTGTTAATCCAAACTATTTGGCGAAGACTTGGGAATAATAAATATAATTGCAAATATCATGTATTTTCAAGAGGATCTGTACACAGAAATCAAGTGCTAAATGTCACTGGATAATAAGAGACTCTACAATGGCAACACTTGCAATTTCTACAATTTTGGAAGATATTATTATTTCCTGCAATATTTGTATCTCATTAACATGGAATTCTATTGAAGCAGAAGAATGTTTAAAATTATACAATGTTCAAGGACACTCATTGTAGACAGACTAGATAGAATATGTGATAATAAAACACATTTGTTACAAGTAACATCTGTTATGGCTGTGAGTTCTTCTGATACAAACATTGCCACTAATCATGCTCTTATGCTAAGCTGACTGAGGTGCTTTTGTCTATTGTGATAAACATTTTCTCAGTAATATTATTTCCTTTTAAAAATATGAAACATTGCATATATCAAAAGTAATCACACTGGAATGAAAGTGCCTAATTCCTCTCTTAAGTTACTGTTTACAATTTGGAACATAATTTAAATTTTCACTGCAGATCTCCTTGACATTTCCCTTATCTAATTTCCTCTCTCATTAGCCCATCTTGTGAAAAAAATATGGCTACTGAATATTAAATCAATTTATAGGCACTGCATCTGGGGCATATTGACGGACAGATTGTCCATATACTTCTGCCCTGTTATTTTGTTTTTTCTTTTCTCTTTTCCTTTTTTTTTTTTTTTTATTATAGGAAGCATGAGAGCATGTTCTTCCCAATCTGGAATAGATTCAAGAAACACCTTTGTAAACATGCAATCATTACTCAACTAAAAGGATACAGGTGGCATCATTACAACAAGGCAATGCCAATATAAAGGAGTAGAAGAAAAAGCTCATTTTTCTGTTTTGTTTTTACCATTTCAATTTTATGAAATAGTTTTACCTATATGTATTCCAGGAGCATTTAGTCAACAGGTAAGCTTTTGCAACTTTTGTCTTTTGATTTTAAATCTTTTGCAGATTCAAAATATTCCAGGGTTATGGGATCAGGTCAGGAGTTAAGACACCTTGTGTTCTATTCCTAGAGATTTCCTCTGAATTTGTGCAGCATCTTGCACAGTGATTCTCAACCTGGGTGCTGCACCACCCTGAATACTGTGAGATCCTTTTAAGGATGCCATACAATATTAGTACTGCTAGATGTGCAAATACTGATGCAGGATTCACAAAGTAAGCCCAGAGATTTTAAATGCTAATCCCATGTGTCAAAAATCTTATTAGCTGTTTTGGTCTTTCTGAGTTCATTGGGACAGAAGAAAGGTTTTATAATTTTTCCAGTCAAGAAACAAGGAAAAGCTGGAATTTTCTGAAGGGTGCCTTGTCTTTCAGGGCCTAAGCTAGTGTTCTGAATACTGCACTATTCCTCGTCAGGTAATAATCATGTTGCTTGTAGCCTATGAAAGACACCAAACAAAATTGCTAGCAGCCACACAAATGTATGGTCTCTCTTTCTCCACTACTTAAAATATGATTTCATAGAGTGGACTCTTCTCTGTTGTTACTGCCTGCTCACAAGTCTCTAATAAAGACACATCCTTGTAAAAACCATTGCAATAAGTAAATGATGCAAAAAACAAGAAAGGAGTCTGGGAAGGAAGAGGAAGACCAGGGTAATTAGATCCCACAATTTCAAACACTAGTGCTTGCTAGTTCCAAATGTTAAGTGGTTCCTCCTTTAAATTAAAAAATGCATAAATAATATCAATTCTTAGAAAGTGAATATGGTTTTCTCTACTAGATGCCCTTACCAGGTCAAATTATTTTCTCACTTATAGAGGTGCTTCCCAAATGATTTCAAACCCAATGAAAATCAAATTCACATATATTTGAATGGAACTGCCACAACAGCTGCCAGTGAAATATTTTCACTCTCTGCAGGTATCCTGCATAGTCCTGTAAACTGAAGGTGCAAACTGTGATCTGGGACTAAGAGTTTATTCTCAACACTGTTATTTTCAGGTTTTCCTGTATATAGCACGACAAACTCAACAGTCTAAAGTTTAATGCAGCTGTAGCATTAGAAACAAATATTTACTTCATTTCACAGAAAATCATCTGAATTTTAGGATCTCCATTTACTTAAACATTAAGACCAATGACTCAAGAAGAAAAATTGCTGTGCTTGTTCTTCTTCATTAAAAAAACCTACCAATTTGTCCAGATCATAAAACTGAAAAATATCACCTTTATGTTTAATTTGACAAGAGGCAGTTGAAATAGCTTCCTTTCTGCATTAATGAGCTTAATTTTCTTGTATCATAGATCCCAAACATTTTCATTAGTTGTTGTCTGAATTAGTTCTACATAAAGTAATGCTTTACAAAACTGCTAAATAATTTGTCAGTCTAGACAGATTCTTGTTCACTCTAAAATCAATCCCTTGTCAGATTATAACTCATGTGAGTAATAAATCACTATTTTTTCCGGACTTTTCTTTTGCTTATTTATTACTAAGGCACTCGTCGTTCATGTGGTAGAAGTCAAGGTAGACAGAGAAATATAAGAAATTTCCCTAGGGAGGTATAAGGGAAGTATATATACAGAAGGAAGGGAAAGAGAATCTTCATATACAAAAATCTCTTCAGTATAGACTTTGAATAAAATCTAGGGGTCGCCTGCCATGTACATGGTCTACACTAGCCAGTAGAAAATTCTTAGTTTAACATTTAACAAACCCCACCACCGATGCATTTTAATTATATTTAATTCCACTATTGGAGTAGACAAGGTTACTTTCAACCTCTATTCTTTAGTACACTAGGCTGACTCCAAGCAAAAGGAAGCTTTAATGTCTCTCACTTTTATCATAACTGCTTTCCTCAAAGTGCAAACTATCCTCTCTGTGACTGAAGCCAAGTTCAGCACCTTGCAGAACTGAACCTGTAATTACCACCAGACTGAAGCCTAATCAGTTAATGTTGAAATGACATATGTGCATGAATTGCTTGTTGCACAGCATATAACAGAACCATATTTTGAAAAGACAAATTTTGGAGTTTATACAATATTCAGATGCTAGTAATGGCACTGGGGTTAAGCATACAAATATTTCCTGCTAAGGATAATATATGCATATGTATGTACTCTGAAGAGAGAGAAAAAAAAATCCTCACTCATGAATTTCCTGTCATGCCTGCAGGGGTCAAAGAGAAAAGGAAAGAGATTAAGAAGTTTAAAACAAGTAAAAGAGTTGAAGAAGAATGCAATAAATTCAACAACTTTGTAAGAGCATGAAAATATATCAAAACAAGAACCTTTCAATCTACTGTACAGTTATGTTGATCCAAATCCTTAGGGAAAAAAATATTAGTGCAAATACTGAGTATTAAATTTAGTCCTTTAACAACATGTCTGAGCAGGATTTATTAATAGTGTTATTTTGCTTCTATTTGTTTGTTAGCAGTAATATTCCAGGTGAAATCCTGGTTCCACTGAAATTGATGGTAAAACATTTATTTTAGTAGGCCCTGAATTTCATCCTTTAAACATACTTGGCAACTTAATACTTTTAAAATGCTTATTTCAACATAACCATGAACAGGTATGAATTATAAACAATCACCGTCCATATTTGTTCCTAGTCAAACTACTGCATAGAAAAAGCTGTGAAGCAGAAGACCGGGTCCAAAATGCTGAAGTCTTTCCTCAGTTTCAGTGGGCTTCCAGTCCAAATTGGCATAACACAGTAACTGATGCTTTTGAGACAGGAGAGTCCAGGTGGTAAGACACTGAACTGCCCATCAGGGACTGTTTACCAAACCTGCTCAGTGGCCTTCAGTAAATCTCTCTCTCTCTCATCTCCCTTTCTATGTCTCTCTTGTTTATTTGAACAGTAAGATATTTAGCACAAAAGGTGCCTGTAATCTCACTTGGGACTGCTAGGTGTTGGCATTAATACAAATAATACTGATGAAGACTACCTTTTTAGGATGTCTATAAGGCATTGGATTTATCTGAATTAAGATGCTGCTGCTAGTAAATGATTCCTTCTTTGGTGATGACTTTAGCTCTCATTTAGCCCTTATTTTACAGGAAACCGTGGTTAAAGCTGACCGTGGTTAAAGCAGTAGAGGAGCATGGGCCATTAGTTCTCAAGATAGGCTTCTGGCACCAAACTCTTGATGAACCCCATACCAAAGCAGAATGGTGCTTCTCACAATTCCTGTAGAGGCTGAAAACCCTCTATTGGGAACAATAGGATGGGTTCCTGGCACTTCCTGCACATAAGCAATTTTACACTATTGCAGAGTCCCACTGCACATCAGGCCACCATGGCACAGAAGGGAGTGACCCACAAGAAAGCCCACAGTTCACTGCTCTTCCTCTGCTTAGCTCTTTCCCAAGGGGAACACAAATAGGAAAGAAACAGAGGGTGTAAGAAATAGAGAAAATTGGAAGTTGGAACAGGAAGAGAAGCAAAGAATCGGAAGAAAGTGAGGGGCTGGTGAAATTAAAATTTACCTTGATTATCCTCATCCATCTATTTGGAGGAGGGAGTGGAAATAACAAGGAAAAGATCAAGGAGCTTAGAGTAATTAATTAATTCATTGTTTGTATTGTCTCCTATTCTTCAGTATAGGAATAAATCATAATTTTAAAAAAAGAGGAGAGCAAAAAATAAAACAATTAGTTCATAATTAGTCTATTGTGCTGACTTGTTTTTGTTCCAACTATAAAAGGGGAAGAGCCTAAGAAATACTACTTCATCATGTTCCCCCTTGCTTTTCAATATAGAGAAGAACAACTATTGTTCTTCAATAAAGAAGTAGTTTTTGAGGGAAGTAATTAACTGTCATGTACAAGAGAGGACAGGGGAGAGGCTCAAACCAAAAAATGAATGGCTCCAATAAAAAGAAACAAAAAAACCCCAAAAAACAAACTCTGAGAAATGTTGATACCTGTATTCTCCCCTCAACCCCATATCTATTTTGATCTATCAAAAATATCTGAATCCCTCATATATATTTTTTTTTTCAAGCAGATTTGAATGGAAACAAACTGAATGTGCATTTTGTTGCCTAATAGTTTCACACACAAAAGTTCAAAAGACTTGATCCTGCAAGCCTTCCACAGGCATAATTTCCTCTGTTTGCAGGAGCTGGACAGTTAATGTGGCTAGGGACAGAAGTTAAACATAAATGAGTTTAAGTGATCAGAAACTGGTTTAACCCTGTAACAGAACAGAAGTTCAGTGCACATAAACCAGTTTCAACATGGCTGAAACTGATTTAAAATAAACATGGTTGAATGTAGTATATCACACTTAACTGATTTGGGTTGAACCAGTCTGTGAGACTTCTGGCTCAGCCCCTTCCTGGTTCAACTTAAATCACAGACCCTGAGCATCCCAGCATGCTTTCCATCCCTGGGCTGTGCTATGTTGTCTGCTGCAGAGAGTAGGGCTGGCTCTACCCTTCTGTTCCATAGCTGGAGAAGTGAGGGCTGGCTGACAAAGGGGAGGTGGAGAGCAAGCTCAGCTGGAGATGCAGCCCAGTCTGCAGTGGGGGGGGGGGGGGGGTGGAGGCTGCCCCCCACCCCAGCAAACCACAGCTGGAGTCTGGGGCCAGGGAGCGGGGGGGAGGTTACACACCCCTTCCCCTGCTCAAACTTACTGCTGGCTGTGACTGTGGACTACAAATCCCAGAGATACCTGAAAGCAGGAAGAGAAAAGTGATGAGCAACCCTGCAGAGTCCTGCTGCTTTAATTCTGGACTGCAAATCCCAGAGACCTTGGGGACAGCAGGAAGAGGAAGGGAATACATAGCCAGAGAGTTGTGCTCTAGTGCCTCCTGGATTCTGACCTGAGCCACTACAGGCATGTGGCTGCATTTCCTGAATGAGATAAATGTCTGTTTGCTTCCGTTTCAATTTAATCTGTGCAGTTTACACTAACCTTCAAAGACTGAAATGATTCAGCCTCTGGCTTTTTGAGTATCCATACTTAGTCTGTGTGACTGGAACACTTGCAGTCAGTGGCTGATGAAGTTCTGTAATTCTACAAATGCTAATCACTGTCACATGACCAGAAAAGAGATTATAGAGTCTGAATTGATAGCTCTCACAAAGGAGAGCATTCTTCCACAGCTCATAGTTCAAGACAGGTCCTACCAACTACACTTCCCTAAAGGACATTTTTTGTGATGAGACAGGAGGTGCAAGGGACCAGTATCCCTCAGCTGAGCCATTCACAGTAAATCAAGGAGAAATTCACTGCTGCTGCCCCAGTTTCTCCCAATGGATTGGAAAGAACCTGTTGCTTCTCACTGTGTGAAAATGGCATCCTGTCTCAATGTCCCTGCCTCACTGTGAGAGTTGAGAAACTCTCAGCAAGTGTTCCACTAAGGGGAGAGATAGATAGGGGTCCTACTGTCATGTGCATAGGGCCCAAGTTTGCCTTAATTTAATCCTAACAGAGAAGCTGCACATGTACAAGCATAGGCTATTTTTAATCTTTGGGTGGTTGTGACCGAGACATTATGACCGCTTGTACTGCGTGTCTAATGTATGCAACCAGTATAGGTATGAAGATGAAGTGCACAAACAATGCTGTAGTGAAATGGATGCTCTAATGGGAACCTCCTATAATTTAAGTTTAGGTTAAGTTTGGAATGACTGAAAAACTGAATACCCCACGCAGTTAGCACCTTATACACCAACCCACTGGTATCATTAGCTTCTTTAAATCAAAGTCTAAACAGAGGATCCTATAACTGTAACACAGGGTGTTAACCACTTGTTAAAAACATCCGCAGTGCTTGTCTTGATAACAAGGACAGAAAATAATGGTAACGAAGTTAACAAGTGCTGATACAGTGGCTTTACCTTCAAAAATGTTCCACATTTGCTGTAGGGCACTTTATAACAGAATATGCAGTACTTTTTCATTCCTTAAACTCAGCACACAAAAAATAAATTAGCAAGCTACCCTGAAAATACTGAACAGGTCTGAGGTAACAAACATTTTTAAACAAACTTGCTTATGTGGATCACCAGTAAGTTGGAATTTAAAAATCCAGCATTGTGTTCCCTATAGAAAGGTATTTTTTACTAAAAACAATCCTCTTCCTTGTTTCTGTTTGTTTCACTGATAGATAGTTTTCCAGGTCCAGCAGCCATTTCTGCTGCAGTGGAATTTACCAAAATGGTGAATGGGTTAATCATAAATTAGAGTGACAGTAAAATGTAAAGGTATCCTCTCCCCGCCTTTCAAAGAAAACTATGGAGACATTAAGACATTGGGAAATAAAATAATTGATCTGTGTTGCATCCTAAATTTGTTTTGGTGAAATGAAGATTGATCCTTCCCAGAGAAAAGATGGCAAATGGGTCAATCATGGCTGTTCAGGATGCCTTCAGTGGGCACAATGATGTAGCAGATTGCCCTTCAATGGGCAATGTCCCTAAGGTTGTTCTGAAATTGCAACTTGTTCCATTAATGGATCTGTAACTGATTAATAAATTGGAAAAGAGCTGAGGAGAAAATAAAGTGTAATATGCAGCATTCCTTGGGGACTTTTACTTTTATTAACAAAGCATATGTATATGCTGCCAGAAAATCCTAAAACAAGGAGAAATCATTTACAAATAGACAACAGCTGTTACAGCATTAAAACCTTAATTGGCATGTCCCAATAGATCTTCAAGTATTGCAGTTACTCTTAAGGCATGTGATAATCCTTACAATATTGAGAAACAGAACAATCTATAATACCAGAACTGCAGATAGGGTGAATGTGTGCTTGCACACAAAGATATATGTTAGAAGAATCACTTCTGTTGAAAAGAGATGTATTGAGAAGGCAGTGGGCCATGGGCCAGTGGCCAGGGCTGCAGACAGAGTATGGAGGTCTGGGTTCTATTCTCTTCTCACCTGTGTTTGAAGGTCTGCACCACAGGTACAGTACGTGAAATGTAGTAAATACATACCCAAGCTGACTTTCAATTTGACAGCTCAAGTCTGACTAGCCGCTGCAGCCCAAAGCTCAAGTGGGCTACCTACCCGTGTATTTACCTTGCTTCTTGGCAGGTTTTATAACACATACTGAACTGGCTAAGAACAGACATTCAAAAAGCCCAAGGCAGAATTGATCAAATCTCCTGATAGCTGCATAGATTGGATTGGGAGAGAAGGGAACTCATGTTTGCCCTTCAGTGGAGGAGGGCACACAGAAGCCTGCATTTGAAGGCTACCTTCCTGGAACCCAAAAGGGGGGTGGGGAGGGGTGCTCCCACTCACCTTCCAATGTGCCAGAGATTGCTGAAGGCAGCCAAGTGCAGCTGAACAGCTGTGTCCTCCTTGATTGGCTGCCATGTACATGCCTCCCCCCAATGCCTGGTCACCTGCAGGCAGCCAGTGGAGGGAGGAGTGCTTACCCCATTTGCAGTGACTTGGGGCTCTCTGAGCTTTGTCCAAGGTGGGGGGCTTTGTCTGGGGGGTGGGGGGGTGGGGAAGGGGGGAGATGGATCTCATGAGCTGCTGCAGGTAGTCCCTAACTCAGAGTGACTCTGGGAGGAAAATCCTGCAAGCCCTTTCCAGAGCCACTCAAGCACATGGTCCTGGGGCTCAGATGGAACTGGGATAGAGGAGAGACACTCTGTGCTCTTCCAACCCAGGCCCAGAATGCAGGATGCTCCACTGGCACCACCTTCCCCCAGCAGCTCGTGAACCTCCCTCCACCCTTGCACCTCTGTCCTGCCTGTGGCTGACAGCTAGAGAGCTTGGAGGAGGGACTGGCTAGGTGCTCGGCTGAAACAAAGCCATGGCTCCCTGAAGTGGGGTTAGCCCCCCCACTGAAGTGGGGAGGGCTGCAATGGCCCCTGGGATGCCAGTGGACAGTGACTTGCCTTGAATTGTGAGTGAATCTGATACTGATATTCAATTCACTGGTCTAACCTAGATTGAGCAAGTCTGATACTACATTGATCCAGGTCTATCTTAGATTAGGATCCATCAATTTGAAAACAGTCTATGTGCCCAAAATTTCTGTTCTATTATGGGTACAGACTGGTTTCCAACCACCTAAACCAGAAGTGTAATGTTTGCCACTGAGTTCCATGGGATTGCTACCAGGACCTGAGCTACCTGTTTCAAAGCTCAGGCATGTCTACACTGCACTGTGGTCAGAGCAGTAAGTGCGTGTAGCCATACCCTGGGAAAAAAAGTTGTTTCTTTAATCTGTTCCCTCTCTTTCCTCTGGCCTTCAATTATAAACTCTTTAGAGCCAGCGACTTCCACTATGTATTTATAAAGCACATAGCACAACATAAGCAACGTGTGGGAGGGCACGTGCCCCCTTTGAGATTGGCCACTGCTGAAGCCACCACCGGCTTCTGTGGGAAGTTGCCGATGCGGACACCAGTGGCTGCAGGCAGTCCCTGCTCGCCACTCACCACCACCAATAGTGGTGAAGGCAGCTGCAGGTGGTCCCCACTTGCCACCATGGTGCCCCCCCAGTCGCAGGAGGCACGAGTCATTCATGTAGCACAGTGATTTGGAGCCTTAAACTGTCTCACAGTGGCACTGAATAATGATAATGGTTACCATGTATTAACATAAAATATTGTAGGGAAATGATCTCTTGAGCTCTGTGCAAAAGCTCTAATTTCTGCTGTATACCTAAGGAGTTTGAGCTGATAGCAACAGATCATAAATCAGCTCTGAAAATGCATCTTTTGTTCAAATTTTCCCATTAGAAAAACAGATCTTAGAAGAATTAAATTAGCTGCTGAGAGACAGAGAACATATTGAAGAAATTATTTGTGGACAGTGTGCTGGCATGGTGGGAAAAATATAATAAACTGAACAGAGCAATTGGCACACTGAATGATCTCTGTACTTCTGTAGCAAAACCACCAGTTTCTTTTTTTTTTTTTTTAATGCATTCCCTCCCCTCCCCCAACCATTTCTGACTTTCTCTCTGCCCTCTCTATCCCTTATAAATGATTACAAGTAGTACTAGGTAAGCTAAGTTCTTGTATGCTATTATTGTAATAAGCCCCTTTTTATATTGTAAATAGTGTTTTGTTATGTTTGTATTGATTTTTACTCTTTTATATTGTATTCCTATAATTTTTGCATTTATTTTTTGTTTCATATTAATATTGTATGGTTTAGACCTGTGTCTGTAAAGTAACATCATCATGTCAAGTTTCCATTTTGTATGTCAAGACTCCATCTTGTGTCTCTGCCCTATACAATATGTTGCAACTGTGACTCATACCTACCCCTCTTATGTAAATTGTTTCCTGAATGAATGGGGATGAATGAAAGTGCTTGAGATACAATGGTAGCAGGCCTCTACTGAATAATCAACTCAACGACTGGACCATCAGCTCAACGATTGAACTATTGCCTTCCATTGACTCACCCAGGAACCAGCATTTGAAAGACAAAGACCCTACAGAGATCAGACAACCCACTGTTGCAACACAGACACCTGGAATTGCACATCCTTGCCTGGACTGCACATGCTTAGTACACCAGGTCTGACCCTTGCCTAGGCATGCTCCTGCCACTAGGGTCATAGAAGGTCTGCCCCTATAAAAAAGGGGTAGTGAAGAGAGACCCAGTGGGATGCCCTTTCCATCTGCACCACCACTATGCCACACCACCTATCCACCCAGGGACCCTGCTGGTGACCCCCCGTGGACAACACCTTGCTGGAGAACACCCCAACTGGCCATTGAGGATCAACTCACAGCACAGGATAGGTAGATATCACCCACCTTCCTTTCCCAAGCAAAGGACCTGGACTCTGTCCCTACACACCTTGACTTCAAATCCTCCACCAAGCCTTTTTCTCTCCTGCTACCATTGTGTGTGTGTGTGTGTGTGTGTGTGTGTGTGTGTGTGTAGGAACCAATAACTTCATGGGGCCATGTAGTGTGTTGTCTGTTTAATAAACCTGTTATTTTGAAACCCCAAGTTGGGTTTCTGTCTTACTGACCTCACAATCCTCCTTTTTGATTTCCTGGCTATCTCCCAGCTTTCTGCCTCAGTTTCTTGGCTGTCTCCTCCTTGCCACCAGGCTTTTTCCCTTGCTTCCACCCCGGCACCCCGAGTAACCCCGGGGCACATTAACCTCAAGTAACCCCAGCTCTCCACCAGTCTGCCAGGTCTAATCCCAGCCCTAGCACTTTCACTCTCTTATCTTCCCCTCTCTCATCTTAACCCCCATCCATCTCCCTTCTTTCCCTCCTTAGACCTGGAAATCTTTGACCTTCGACTCCCCCTCCCATAGTTACCAAGCACCCGAGGTATCCCAAGTACCCTAAGCATACACATACACACCATACCACCCAAGTTAGGAACTCACTTGTGTGCATGTGTAGGTGGGTGGTATGTGTGTGAACTGGCAAATATATATCATTGTGTGCATAATATACGAATTAGTGATCCATGTATGTGTACTGAGTGTGTGGGTATTGACAACTGATTTTTATCACATTTTTGGTATGTATGTGCTTAGACTGGTAATCTTGGATGTGCATGTGCCTGAATTGGCAGTGTGTGTGTGTGTGTGTGTGTGTGTGTGTATGTGCCTGGTAGGCATGTATGTGCCTAGTGTGTGTATGCGCCTAATTGATTTATGTGTGTGTGTGTGTGTGTGTGTGTGTGTGTGTACAATTGTGCCACACCCTCCTAACAGTGCAATTTTGAGATCCTGAGAGTTGGCCTGGCCCCACAGGGCAACACTTCTACTCTCATTCCTCCAAAGCCTTTAAAAAAGGACTGTGTTTGGAATCTCAGAATGAAACTGTAAAGTAGTAATGGGCCCATTCTTGTTTTCTCAGCTAGGAATAATACTCCCATTCCCAGAATGCACATATAAAACAACACCTGATAAGGATCATGATAGATACTTCTGAAAATCTCATCCTCTAAGTGGCTTAGCAGCAAAAGCATCAACAACTAATAACAATCAATAGGTGCGTCTACATCTTCCCTAATGTACTTTTGCTATTGCACATTAATTTTAGGACATCTAATATGAGGTACTAACTAAATGTGCATTGGGCTGCCCTAATGTGCAATAGCAAAAGCACATGCTTTTTTAGTGATGCTTTATGCGCTGTAGCCTAATTTTACTGCTCATTCGTATATTAGCACAGTTTTTGCTGTGATGCTCTACTGCACAGTCAAATAGGTTACTGCACATTAAAGAGCATGTGTAGATACACTTAGTGAGTGATAGTCAATGAGATTTATGCTCTTAAAGCACTTAAGCACTGTGACAAATCATCCCTCAATTCCACCAGTATTCAAAGTTCCAGAAATTTAAGCGGACAAATTAGTTCATCATAATTATCCAGCCTTCACATTGCCAGCTATTACTGGGATTCCAGGAGACCATCAATGGTTTATGGCCCTGATTAAGCAAAGCACTTTAAGCACATACAGTAGTTGATACTCTCATGCTTAAAATTATGTACCTGATAAACTGGGACCTAAAAGAACCTTCCCCCCCCAATCATGGAAAATATTTAATAGCTTCCCAACTCAACTGCTCTGACAGCAAAGCTTACCACATGCTTTCAACCATAACTTGTTAATATTTCTGAAAGTATGATTGTAAACATTAAGGGTGGGGGGTTCATTTGCAGAATAATATTTCCCAAAGCTGAAACCATTAAAAAACATGAATTTGAAAGTATCTAGGAGACTACTTATAAAACAACAAATTACTACACAAGATAGCAGAGGTTTGATTCTGTAAAAAGTAGAGAGTCCAAAAGATAACATACAAAAGGGCTGATCCTGCCTATCTTATGAGGCTAATCCTGCTATTGACTTCAACAGAAAAGGAATGTTACTAGATGTTAATAAACTGCCCCTCCTTGCTAGACATCACATTCTTCTCTGAACACAACAATTCTGGGAGTGCCTAATTACCAAATATATATGCACAGACAATGCAGATCATACTACCCACTCTAAACCTTGCTATGATTCACACCAAAAGGTACTGTAGTGTGGTCTCACAGTGGGTCTGTGGGCAGCCAGACAAAGCAGAAAAGCTCAGCGTTATGCTCTCTCTCTGCCTAGAGATTTTCTGGGATGTGCAGAGTTGCACACAGCAGTCAGGTCATGTATTTCAATATCCATCCATCTTTAAAAATAAAATGGCTAGTATGAAGCATTATGACAAGTGAGCCTTGCAACCACATTACATGAGTTGTAGCAATTTTTGTGCACCTTGATGCAGAAGGAGATCTTTCATCCTGAGAATGTAAGGTAATTACAAATGAGTGATGCCTGTTGTTCTGCATTGTTAAGGAGATGCTGTAGAGAAATTCATACGAGTATCAGTCTCACAGCTACCACTCGGTTGTGCTTATCAGCTGCAGACCTAATCCATCAAAAAGTGCTGAGAGGGAAAGCAAGAAAAAGTATATCAAAATATGAGTGACAATCTTATTGACTCAACCTCAATCACTCTTAAAATACTATATTATATATACATCCACACAGTATAATTCATATTTCTGTTTGATAGGAAAACATTCAGGCAACTCCTGCACAATTTTCACTTTAGACACAATACAAATTAAATTTGAAAAGTTTATGCATTACAAAGCTCTGTGTTTCAAAATTGGTATTCACCATACATGGAAAGAAATATTGTTGACCACAGATTATAACTTATATTTTATTAGGTTTCTTCTGGCACTGTTTTTTAATATACCTGTAGAAGAGATATTTCTCTTCCCTGATATTATTTTAATATTGTCAATGATGTGTGTAAATATGTCATGTCATAAAATTCTTGTTACGGTATGATTGTCATCTAGTTTGCACTTGGTCTAGCTACACATTTTTTTTTTAAATGTCCTAAATGTAAAGCCTCATTTACAATGACCCTTCACACCTGCATATGCCTATTAGAAAAGTTAGGGCGGGGAGGGATCAAGAACTTATGTTTCAGATTGTCTTGCTCTGAGAGAATCACTTTAGAGCCAAAGACTTGGACTGCTACATGCCAAAGCTCACAGAGATACTCAAGACAAATAATATGGGTTTAAGCACACAAATGCACATGGTGGAAAGTCTCATTCTCTGGATCCCTGATATGAATAAATGCCAGAAAAGAGGTAATCTAAACTGTTATTAGCATAATTTTAGTGTTGAATGCTGTTCTGCTTCAACTACAAATGTGATTGAGACATATGCTTGCTCTGATGGAGGAAATTAGCAGAGGATTACCCCTTTCTCTAAGAAGATTAAACCAAGAAGAAAAAAAAAAATTTGCTTTCCCTTGCACAGTTATACCATCTTCCCTTAAAAGAAAACAGACCATCTTTAAAAAGGCATCAATGTAATGGAAAGATTATTCTGACAGTTTCTAACCTTACAGTGCATATCATTCTGTTTAATTCACCCAATCTGGGAAGCAATATAATACAGTGTCTTGTTAGAATCCTCAATGGGATCTGCAAGGTTCTGAGAAGGTCACTTTAATATTTTTAGATTACTTTAGTGAAAATATTACATCAGGGTCTGACCATCCCATTCACTTCCAAGCATGAAAGGGGATCAAAGCCAACCTGGTGGGGAGAGCGGGGTGGAAACCAATGTACAGGAAAGTGGCATCATCTGTGTTGATAGAAGCTTGTGGGCTCCAGGCCCTGTGGGTTGTAAAGATAGATGTGCATAATATAGATGTGCAGACAGGGCCGGACACAAGCATAGGTGAACCAGGCAGCTGTTGTTTTTAACTGGGTTGCTGGCTACTTCCGTTTCTTTTCCTTTTCCCCAGTAGCAGCAGTAAAGCAGGCTAATAGCTAGAACAGAATGAGCCGATAGTTAGAATAGCTAACCTGGTTCCTCCTCCTTATTTACAGCTGCTCTTTTAACAGGCCTCTAGATGTGTCTTTGAAATGAAAGCCCTGAACAGCAGAAGCTGCTGGAAGCAATGAGATGGAGCCAGCACTATATTATTTACCAGCTCTTCAAGCATCAGGGCTTCAGAGTCACTGTACGAGACAACAGCACAACTTATCCAAAGAAGATGCCCACAACTTTATAACACATTTGTGTGTGTGTGTGTGGGGGGGGTTATTGCAACACTTGTAGGCTATTTCTTTGCACTAATTAGCTATCCACAACCACAGCACCCTGTATGACACAATCATTTCTTTTAATCTGACATTTTACCACTGCCCTGTTAGGAAAGCCGTTTAACCTTCCTGCCCAGGCAGGTTACTCCTTTGTGAAATGGCTACTCATTTGTAAAATGCACATAATAAAATGGAGTTTTAAAAGGCCTATTGCATTATGGCTGATTTCTGATTTTAAACACAGCTCTGAATAATGGAGGCATTAAAATGTACCAGATCAGGATTGGACCTAGGAGGCATTGTGACTCAGAAGCATACAGCTGAAGCATTATTCTTCCTCTGCTTCTTCAACGCTCGTGTGTGACAGGAATTTATTAAAGGCAGAGGCCAGTGAGCAATTATTAGCCACCTCTTGCTTACCTTGTGTTGACTTTGCTGTGCTTGCAAATGAACAAATGAGTGGAGGGAAATGGGTGTGCAGCAATTTTGCTCCAGTGGACCAGGACAGAAAGTCATGCGTAGGGAGATCTTTTCCTCCATATTCCTTTGTACAGGTGTGCAGTAAAAGCTACAGACTTGATCAGTTGTTATGAAACTTTTTAGGCTCAAGCCACCCCTCAAGAGGCTCAGTGTATCCCTTGGAAAATGCCAGCTCTTAGTTTTCACTCATTTTTTGACTGTAGAAAAACAGCAGAGCGATTCTTCTATTGCAAAGAACTGAAAAAGGCAACAACAGGCCTGAAAGCATTTAATACTGTGGATTCCTATTTGAAATCTCTGGGTTTATCTTGTGAATCCTGTTTGCACACCTACCAGTGCTAACATTGTGTGGCATCCTTGAATGGGTCTCAAGGCACCCTAGGGTGCCACATCCCCCTGGTTGAGAATCACTAGTTTTGCCCTTAGTTTTTCAGCCAAGTCCAAATAGGAATGTGCACAAGACATCACAGTAAGAGGGCTTCAGAAAATAGGGGACCCTTTCTTGGGGCAAAGAGGTGATTTCTCTCAGAAACTAACAGATACTTGTGGGGAGGGGATACCCCTTAAGGCAGAAGCATGTGCTTTCCTGAAGGTTGAATGGGACTCTGTAAAATGGAATGTTCTTAAAAGCCATACCTCTAATGTGAGGTCTTAGCACCTGAGAAGTGCTGCCTGCTGTTTTATTCCTTTGCAGTTAGTATTCTGAACATGTTTCTTCCTGTCTATATACATTTTAAAAAGAGCTTTTCACCTGCTAAAGTGCACTGTTCCACCAGCAGGAAAGCTAAGCTCCCCAGCCAATCAGGATTCATTAAGGTTCTGCAAGCTACACACGGATGACTCACTTAACACAATATGAGTGCTTAGGAGCGTTGGCAAAACCTGGCTGAATCCTGTGGAGGAAATGGTTTTTATAAACAGAGAAAGAGGTGGCACAACTGCTGAGCTGATGTTCAGAGGGGGAGAATTAGGGGCAACTCCCGCTGAGTTTTCTTCTTAGTGCACAGAGGAGAAGACGAGGAAGTGCCACTCACTATAATTTTAACTACTTTTGTTACTAGTGCTACATCTTCTCCCACATAGCCAGTTCTCTGCTCTTACTTTCCTTAGATCCTCCTTGTTACTGCTGTTAGATGTACCGCTGACAGTTCACAAAGTTCTATTCTTTTTCTTCTATTACCTTCCTTAAGAAAACCAAAAAGCATTGCTTATTTACAAAACCCAAATTTCTAAGTAGTCGGACTGAATAACTCAGAAAACTGATAACTGGAACATGGGTGCAGTCTAATGTACATCAAAAGAAATGGAAATTTTTACCATCTGACATTTAGCTATTTAGTGACATTTTGTACAAATTATGAGTTGGTGATTAATCACATTCTTATTGGCCATGTCTCCAGAACATTAAGGCCATAATTTTTGTTAGAAGTCCTGGCATAAAGGAAAAGAACTAAAAGGTCCTGAGATCAGGTTTCTTTCTTATCCATGTAGATTATTTTTCCAAGTCTGACACCTTGATATAAGGTATATGGAAGTTAACATTCTTGTTGCTTTGACAGTAAACCAGGGACTTTTGGGTCTTTGACTATTAATATGGCATATTTTATAGGCACTAAAGAAATCTTTTTTAAAAGAACATCTAAAATTGCATTAAAATTATCTAATATTTTTACACATTTAAAAAATCATTACTTAGCAGGCATGTTCTCCAAACTTTTTCCCTTGTGGGTTTAAGCACCACTAACAGCATGTAAAACATACTTATTTTCTCTTGGATGTGGGTAGCAGCAATTGCAAATTCTCATTTCATCCTCAGCTCCAACTCCTATACTCTCCTACACCCAAATTCGGTTGCAATCTCAGAAATCAGTGGTGTCTGGTTTTATACTGCTGAGAGCAGCATTTGACCTGTGGTGTCACCCCAAAGTTACAAGGAATATACTACAGAGCAAAATTTAGAAAAAATGTGTGATTATTTTTTCTGTAGTATCTGTATTGGCAAAAGAAATTTAGTCCTGATTTTATGGCATCAGATATTTCAAACTACTTTCTCATCCTTGTTTCCCCAGTTTTCTCTTTGATCATTTTCTTTGTCCTTCATACCAGCAGCATTATGAATTGCAGATATGCATGCATTTATCTTACTTTACTGTGCTGGTATCTCTTAGGATCCAAACCTTCCTCAAGTCTTTTGTTCTGTTCCCCATACAACTCAAAAGCTAAGGCATCTGTCTCAGCTCTTCTCCCCCAGAGGTATTAATGATCCTAGGCTTCACAGACCCAAAGGTCTGAATCCCAGAAGTAATTCCTGAACTTTGTCCTCTCTGACTGCAATAGAGACTAAAGCTCAGGTGAACATTTATGCTTAGCTTTACTGGCTCGAAGGACCTCAATATTTAGGATCATGTAGTCACAGGTGGAAAGGACCCATTAAATCATCAAGAACAGGACAGAATGCCTCACCACACATACTCAGTTAAACAGTATGTCAGATATTATAGTGCTATTATATTGGAACTTAGCCAAAAACGGCACTAGTCTTCCTTCTATTTTTCCTGTAGTCAACAGAAATTCTGACATTGACTTCAACAGCAATAGAAAAAACATCACTGGTACTTCCGTCAGAATAACTGTCTTTCTCCCAGACACCACACACTACCTCATTAGCATCATATAATTGCAGTGGCTTTATCAGGTCTAGTTCTACAGACTATGAAGACCTAGGCAAATTACAAAATGTCTACCTTTCCACCTCGCAGTCATATTCACAAACAGTTAATGAAGACCATTGCCCTCTGCTGATGTCTGGTTCACCTGGTTGATATAACCCAAAGCTAGCTTTATCCTCTGATCATTGCCCTGTTGCTATTAATGTCCCACTACACTATGAAACCCTTGGTAGCAACTTAAAGCACCAGCCAAACCTGGTAGGATTCTTGATTAAAATGTTGAAAAGATGGCATCCTACTGTCAATAACTGTTTAGATCCATTAAAAGAAAAATACCTTGTGGAAGAAATGTAATTACAAGACAAACACTGTATTCCCCTGGTTTAGAGCAGATAGAGAAAAGGTCAGATACCAATTAAGCTATAAGATAAAATATTCTCAAATCAAGCAATGAAAAGGATCAATGAAAAGAAGCCTGTCTGTTTCAGACTAGATTTTTTTTCTTTTGACTTATTTATATTGCATGTAGATCAACACATACATTTGGAAGGAAATAGCTCACTGCAACTAACTCCAAAAAACAGCATTAAAATGACTTGAGGACTGAGTGAAAACATATGAATGCACATACATTCACTTTTATGGATAATACAGCATCCTTAAATCTCCAGTGTGCCTACTACAGGCATCATAGGGGGTAAAACACTTTATGTTGGCACCTAAGAACTAAATGATAGGCATGTTAGATTTGATAAACAGATTAAACCCAGTAGGTAAGGTCCTCAGGTGGTGTAAAACCAGTGTATATTTCTGTTACAAGACTATCTTCCAAATTTGCCCAGCCTTCTCACTATGGGTCAAGGTGCAAATGTGGCGAAAAGGACACAAAATAAAAGAGTTCCAGAACAAGAATAGCTCTGGTAATGTAAAGCAAGAAGTGAGATTAAGTGTCAAATTCCAAAGCCTCACCTGTTCTGTCTCAGTGTTCAGGGTTATGACGATCATGGGTTTTTTCTTGACCTATTATAGCCACAATAGCTCAGGTGTAGATCTGAACTTTCCCAGATTGGCAGACATTTACATTCACTGCTTTGGATGAATGCCATCTTAATTTAAAATAACAAGGGATTGGTATTCCAAGCACAAAGTACCCCTGCTCCCCACCCCACCCAGGCCCCAACACATACATATATTCTCATGTTAGCTGCTTGCAGATGTTAAAAAACAAACCAAAACCAAAATTGCACTTTATTTTAAATTCAATGCACTCCCACACTGAGCTCAGCACATGCCCACAAGAGGCAGCACATTAGTTAGACCCAGCTCACCCAATGTCTGTATAGATTGGTTGCTTTAGTGGGGGGGTTTTTTGGTGCTTTTATATAATAACTGATTGACTCAGCTTTAGATAAAAGCATCAAAAAGCACTGCTAAGCACCTGATATACACAGATGCTGAGGAGCTGGGTCAAAGTAAGGCGCTGCTGCTTCTGGTAAAGCACTTTTAAAAAAAGATGTCTGCAAGCAGCCATGAAGTGCAACATTTTGTATTTCTAGTGTAATGTTGCTCCCAAATGAAAATAGGTCTAAATGAGGGAAATTCCTTGCCATGAAGGTTAACTGGAAGCTATGTATGATCTTACCCAGAACTTAAAAAATGATACCTCCAAGTTACTATTTTGATTAGTCTCTTATCAAACCAACATTTTAAAATTTAATTTTCCTTGAATTAACTTTTTTGAATGACTTCATTCAAAAAGTCAAGGAACCATTTTTACTTTCTTGATCTAACAACTTTTTTTTTCTGGAAACAGGTCTGTCCTGAAGTTTTCAGGCCAAAACATTATCACATTACCTCCACCTGCCTAAAGACTTATTCAGTTCCACTTAATAATCTCCATGGATTTATTATATTAAAATATATTTAATCTGTACTCATTAGTAGATTCCTCAGAGTCAAAACTTTTTGTACTTCTGAAATGCTTCAGAGAATATCAATTAAATTGGTAAGTATATCTAACGGATGTGTTAGACATTTTGTACATTACAAACATATATTCAGTATAATTCATGCTAGCATACTAAAGACAAAAAATATGTTTCCAGTGTTTAACAGTTTCTTTTGTTATTTATAGAAACCCACTGTTTAGAAACTTGACATGCAAGCAACCCAATATTCAAGTGCAGGGAATGGATTGCTTAGGAAACTGGGGAGAGGCAAACCTCAAACATTTAATTTCAAATGCTTGTGTGAAACATATGTGAGTACTTTGTGAACTCTTATTAGGTTCAAATCCTTCATTACATATCCAACCTGTGGTATATGGAATGTACCTTTAAGGGTCCAGCAGTGGGATGACCCAGTCTCTCCCCCTGATGCCCTGTGGGTGTGGTTTGTCGTGGTGGGTAGTTGTAGTTCTCCCTGCAAGCTGTGAGCATGGGAGTTGCTGAATCCTATTCCTAATAAAAATTAAGCTGTTTACCACCCCACTGGTCTCTGCTGAATGGTGACTTGAGGACAGAACCCCAGGGGCATGGAGGTCAGAGTGAGTACCCCATCCCAGGAACCCAATGACAGAGTAAACACTATATGGTGTCAGAAGTAACCTGTCTCTCAGTGGAGTTACCAGCATTCTGATTAAGCAGGTTACGGCTTTCATTAAAAGAAAAAAAATGGAGCATTTCAAACCTCCACCAGCATTATCCTTTACTGGAAATCTTGAGGAGAATTGGAGGAGATGGGAACAGAAGCTTTGATTATACCTTGCAGTTACAAAGGCTGAGGAAGAGGCAGAGGATTAGAAAATTGAAGTCATGCTTCACTGCATTGGGGATAAAGCCCTAGAAATTTACAACAACATGCAAGGGGTGTTTGCAGACCCTGATAACAAAATGCTTACAGAGGTGCTTGCTAAGGCTGTGTGAAATGGCACCATTCCATTTTGACTTGCGTTTCAATGAAACAACGTTTCGTTTCGAATTGCATTTTGATTTGAAACCGCTGTTCCATTTCGTTTGATCAGAACAGTGACACTGTTTCCACGTTTCGCCCACAGGCTATAATGGGGAAGCTTGAAACAGCCTCTCTTATCCAGGAGGCAGATCAGGGCTCGCAACCCCAGGAGGGCTGTGGGGGCTGTGCCAGTCTTCCTGGGGTTGTGTGCCCCTAATCTGCCTGCCAAATGTGGGAGAAAAGCTAGGTGCTGTCACCTAGGACCAGCATGCTACCGGTCCCAGGTAGGAGCACCTGGCTTCTCTCACCTGGCAGGCAGATCAGGGGCTGCAACCCTGGGAAGGCTGGGGGGCCAGTGCAATCCCCAATTGGGCTGGGGAAGGGAACTGAGCCCAATCACTCAGTTCCCCTCCCCAGTGCTGCGATGATCAGACTGGGGAAGGGAACTCAGCCCAGCTGAGCTGAGTTCCCCTCCCCAGCACTAGGATGGGCTGGATTCCCTTTTGTAGTGCTGGGGAGAGGAACTCAGCCGGGCTGTTTCAAAACTTGAAATATTTCAAAACATTTAAACTGCCCTCATTTTGTTTTGAGGCTGTTTCAAAACCCTTCACTTTGTTTCAATGTTGTCATTTCAAGCTCAAAATGAGTTGAAACACTCTCGAAACAAAACAGCTGGCAAAATTTTGCACAGCCTTGGTGCTTGCAGCATTCAAGAATTCCTGCAAACCCAGAAGAACCCCTGTCTTTGAAAGGCAACTTAGATACAATGAGGCTGCAGGCATAGATGATTTCGTTACAGAGCTAAGAAGCAGAGCACAGCATTGTGAATTTGGACTTGCTGAGGATGTTATGTTGAGGGACAAAATTGTCTTTAGCATAAATGACTGCAAACTCAAAGAAAGGCTTCTGGAAAATCCCTCGCTCACCTTAGCACAGGCTGTGGATATCTGCAAAGGCTCTCACTAGTGCTCAAACCCGAGTTATGGCTGAAGAAGCAAGCTTGCATACAATTGAGCAAAAGCAAAGCAAGCCATCAGTGAAGTTTGCTCCACAGGTGATCAATCAAACTAACAAAGGCAGAGTTTGCAGAAGGTGTGGAACCACACACAAGCCTCCATCCTGCCCAGCTTTTGGAGAGATTTGTTACATATGCTTGGGAGTGAACCACTTTGCGAGAATGTGCATATTCAAGGGAGAGGCTCCAACATCTGCAAAAGGCTTCAGCACCCTATATGTTGGCACAATGTCTGTAAGGCAGCAATCATGGACCTTTGATAACCAGAAGACCTGATATAGCACAGTCATGATTGCTGGCTTGCCAATTGCTTTTAAGTTAGATACTGGAGCAGAAGCAAACAATATTCCAGCAGATATAGCAAAGGCTTTGCAAGGCAAAGTACAGAAGACTCCAACTGTTGCATTTGTACACATCAAACTGCAAGGTGCAATCATTTCACACTGCAAATCTAGTGCTAATGAATCTGATTTAACTTCTTATATAACAGACAGCAGTGACCCACCAATGCTTGTTAGGGTGGCATGCACCACCTTAGACCTTATCAGACAAGTCCATGGAATGGCTCTAACAGCACCTGCAACCAAGACGAAACTTCTCAAACTATACCCAGACATTTTTGAAGGTTTGGGACAATTTTCTGGTACCCACTACTTCTATGTTGGCCCAGAGGTACCACCAGTAGGAGCATGACACTATCCTGAAACAGGTCCTGGAGAAAGCACATCTGAAAGGAGTAAAGTTTAATAAGGAGAAAAAACAGTTTTTAGTTGACAGCGTTAGTTATATGGGCCATATCTTCTCAAAAGACGGTGTAAACCAGACGATGACAAAGTGGAAGCCATTAACAGGATGCCCCCTCCAACAGACAAAAAAGGCCTTCAGAGACTCCTCAGAACCATTCAGTACTTCGTGTAATACATTCCACATGAGTCAAGACTGACGGCCCCACAGAGCACTTCTCAGGAATGACGTTATCTGGCAATGGGGAACCAAGCACCCAGGCAGCCCTGGATAAGCTCAAGCAAACCATCACAATGGCACCTGTGCTCAGGTACTTCAACCCAGCAGAGTAGCTGGAAATCCAAGTGGACGCATCCAAAGACAGCTTGGGAGCATGCCTGTTTCAGCAGAATCAACCAATTGCATATACTTCAAGGGGTCTAACACAATATGAGAGAAATTATACGCAGATTGAAAAAGAACTTCTGGCAATTGTCTTCTACATGACGAAGTTCCACCAATATGTGTATGACACCCAGGTATGGGTCCAGTTGGACCACAAATCCCCAGAAGCAATTTTTCCAAAGCCCATAGGAAAGTCTCCGGCATGGCTAAAGAGGATGCTGTTGCAGCTCCAAAAATATGACATCCAGATTCAGTATACCAAAAACAAAGACATGTTAGTGGCTGACACGTTTCCTGACAACACTCACTCCCCTTCTCCTGAACCTGATCTTCTCCACTCAGAAAAGGTGATTCATTGTCTGATGGAAATGGAACCACTCAGTGACTAGTTACTCCAGTAGTTACAGGAGCATACGAAGTCTAACAAGGAACTACAAGCCCTTAGAGTGCAGCATCTTAATGGATGGTGTAACAGGTTTCCTTCCCCAGCAGCATTTTTTTTTTGTTTGATATCTGCAGCCTATGAGAGGCGCCCTTTAAGTCCTTTAATGAGTCTCATATCCCACTTTTACTCGCTTGCCACGTCTTGATGTAAATATTATACAGATGTTCTTATACGCGGGAGACTGCCTATAGTATTTCTATGTTGGGGTTCTCATCCACCATGGGCCTTGCTCCCCTGTCTTTCTCTAGCTAGGCCTACCAGTCTAAACCCACCAGATAGGGTTTGACTCCAAGGCTCTAGCTCTTTAATCTTAGGGCTCGTGGCCCTCCTCTTGCTTCCAATATGGGGCCCAGACTCTCTGGCCCAGAGGCCTGTCCACTTGCTTCACACCCAGAGGACCACAAGTTCAAAGCTGGGCAGCAGCCCCAAATCCCCACTGGCCTAGTCCAAAAGCACACAACTGCACACACTGGTACACCAGGCCCTCTTGGCCTTTTATGACTGTGCCCAAGGTGCTAATGAGGCCTTCTCCTGCCCTACAGCCTCATCCACAAACCACTGGTGTATCAATGAACAAAAAATGTATATATACAGTAAGTTAGCGGGTTCTAACCACAAAAAAAAAAAATAGAAATTAAAGAAGGCAGCAAGCCAGCTTACATTTTCTTCATGACTTGTTGCTTCTGCTTCCCCACTGCCTGTGACACTCCTCCCTGCGGTGCTGCCACCGCTTCTCTGAGAGTCAGCAGCAGTTTCCTTCTCACAGCAGCCAAGCCTTTCTGTGGAGCTCTCACGCGCAACCTCCTTCCCCTTTGGCTGCTGCCCCCTACTGCTGCCAAGCCCAGGGGTTTTATAGTTCTGGCCTGCCCCCTTCCGGTCATTTGACTAGCTGGCCAGGCTCAGCTTTTAACCCCTACTCTGCCAGCAGGCTGTGCCCAGAAAGTTCTGGTCTTAAAGGGACTGACCTGCCTTCTGGTACAGATAGCCAAGCAGGCGAAAACAAGTGAAACCTGAACTAAAGCCCTATTGGCCTCTCAGAGACCAAATCCAGATTCAGGATGATTTTCTTATTATTGGGCCAAAAATAATCATTCCAAGTAGTGTGAGGGCCAACATGCTAACATTGCTTCACTCGCCCTATCAAGGCATACAAAGGTCAAAAGCGTGAGCTCAACAAATCATGTATTGGCCTAAAATGAATGCCCACATTGAACAATGGATTGCAAATTGTGCACCTTGTCAAGAGCTCCAATCCAGTAATCAGGAAGAGCCCATGATCTCACATGAGATCCCAGACCTGCCTTTGCTAAAACTGTCAGCAGACATTTTTGACCTCTGGGGACAGTCTTATTTGATCATAGTTGACTATTACTCCAAGTACCGTAAAGTTTTGCAACTGCCAGACAAAACAGCTGGCATGGTAGTAGCCAACATGAAGTCTGTGTTTGCTCACCATGGCATACCTAAAGAAATTGTCTGTGATCACGTGCCATTTGCAAGTCACACAATTAAACAATTTGCAACTCACTGGGGCATAACCTTCACCCATTCTAGCCTAGGTTACCCACATTCCAATGGTCAGGCTGAACGCACAGTTCAGACCATCAAATCAATGTTTAAGAAGACTTTGCAGGATGGCTCTGATCTGATCTGGCTTTACTCAATCCAAGGAACATGCTCATTATGCACCTTGTCTTGAGTATGCTCCAGTGCAGCTTCTGATGGGGAGACTTTTGCACAGTACCCTCTCTGCAACAACAGTGCTGCTACCTCCTAGACTACCGTTGAATGCCTCCCACAAGTTGCAGAACCTTCAAAGGTGCCAAAACGAGCACCATGACCACAGCTGCTTTCTTGCCACCTCTATGAGGGGGAGAAAGTAAGGAAGCAAACAAGTAGAGGTTGGACATCAGCGTCTGTCACAACAAAAAAGGATAAACTGTGTTCCTATGTAGTAAAATCCCCCAGCAGTAATGTCTACAGGAGGTACAGAAGACACCTAAGAAAGAATTACTTGTCAGGATCAGAAGAACATGTCAATGTACCTCAAGAGACTGCAGCAGAACAAATTTCAGAAGAACAACCAGATCACCATGAGCAAGAGTTTCATCACATTCCAGAGAATCCACCAGTACCCACAGAGGAACCTGATGACACCACACAAACTAAGAGTGGATGTGCGGTGAGTTTGCCTGTGAAATACAAGGACTATATAATAGGATAGTGGTAAAGGCTAGATCCCACCGGTGAGCTAAGTGCTAGCAACCACAATCCTGGCTCCACAATCCTGAAACGTTCCGTGTTAAAGTAGCACCTGTTGAACATCCAACTATTTAAGAAGGAGCTCCCAAAGTAAAGAAGAGGGATGTGGTATATGGAATGTACCATTAAGGGGCCAGAAGTGGGATGACCTAGTCTCTCCTCCTGATGCCCTGTGGGTGTGGTTTGTGGTGCTGGGTAGTTGTAATTCTCCCTGCAAGCTGTGAACATGTGAGTTGCTGAATCCTGTCCCTAATAAACATAAAGCTGTTTACCACCCCACCAGTCCCTGCTGAATGGTGACTCGAGGACAGAACCCCAAAGGTTATGGAGGTCTGAGTGAGTACCCCATCCGTGGAACCCAATGACATAGAGTAAACATTGTACAACCCATCTTCTCATAAGGCTTATTTTCACTGATAATTTCTACTGTGTCTAGAAAAAAATTGCAAACTGGTTGGTGATGTAGATCAGATCAAGTTGTGGACTGCATTATGCCCATCATCATTAAACTTTCCTACTAAAGGCATCATCGTTCCCAAAAAGAGATGATCAAATTACCTGCCCTGGAAGAGCATGTTATTTCTTTATTTCTGAGGGTCCTGTCTTGATCATGCCTAAACTGGGAACCCATTTGGCCTCTACACTTCCTTAAGTGCAAAAAATGTTTCCTCTTGGTGATTTAAAAAAATTCAAAACTGATACTAATTATTGTCAGACCATTAAAGCCTCCAGGTATTTCCTTTGTTATACCTTAAACTGTGTTCCAATATAACACCCAAAGAAGTAGGCTGCTGCCTATGAAAGCTTATGCCTTTTTGAATCAGTTAACCTCTAAAGGTGTTATTTCTGCCCTGCCTTCTGCCTGACTTCAGACTTACCTGGCTAAGTACCTCGTGTTGGGCACATCTACACATGACTCTATGTTGCCATAGCAATGTGCTGTTTCTGTGCCATCATTTAGTACTTCCTAAAGCAAATACTAAATGACTGTGCAGTAACAACTGCACCATGGGAGGCACATGTAGATGTGCCCTCAGTGTTTCAGTATGATAATAAGAAAATAATTGGCAGTTTAAGGCACATTCTTCTTCATCAAAATTCTGACCCACTAAGATAATAACCATGATACATAGACATTAGCAGGATGTCTTGGAAGACAATGATAACAGTGCATATCTTGAAGCTTCTATACAGTATATTCAATAGACTGAAAAATTCCAGTTACTTTGAATAAGCATTAGTAACTTTATTCTTTGAGAATTAGGCATCCTTTGAAAGGACCACAAGAATCAGCATAGGTGTGCTGCCACTGATTCTCATGCCTTGTGCAGGAACATAGAAGTGTCACCTCCAATATATCCTTTTTACGGTAGCAAAATTAGGATGGAGGAACTGGAGCAGCAGCCCCAGATGCCAACTTTGAGGGGGAAAGAGAGATGAAAGCCATAAAATCACCCAGTAGCACAGCGGTAGGTGGAAGTTGCAACTATTTCCATTCATTGCAACTGTCCCCATGCCCAGCTGACTTGCTATGACTTTCTCATTGAACAAAAGAGCAGACTGTAGCCTTTCCTTTGTTATCATAATATGACATGGGCTATCAGAGGGCAAATGTAGTCAATTTCCTTCAAGAGCAGCACTCTGCTGTGTTTGGAATGAAACTGATCTAGGTAAGTACATTGTCTCAACAGTGGTAGAATAACTACTTCAGGGTCCTATAATAGGTATCCAGTCTCTACAGAAGCTCTAGTCATCTGGAAAATAAGGAATAAGTGCTCCTGATTTTCCAAATGTTTTCACATGCAATGCAATAGCCAGACCTTGGAAGAGAATCAAATTAGTATCACATACATATTTATATTATTGACCACTAGGCCTCAGAACTGCAGCCCAATGTTTTCAAGCACTGTACAAACACAAAGTACGAAATAGTTCCACCCCTAAAAAGCTTACAATCTGATTTCAGCCAAGACGCAACTGGATATGACAAAAAAGGAGGAAGGAGTGGGGGAAAGATGAATAAGCATGTAAGAAATGCCATACTGTGTCAGACCAAGGGACCACTTAAATCAGTACCCTATACCTCAGAGAGAGAGGATGTTCTGGGGCAGACTGTTTATTGAAGGCGTATTATCTGCCTGTCCCCTGCCCCTCTTACAACTTCCAGCATTAAGAGGCCTAGGGAGTCCTAATCTAGAGACTGAAGCCCCTAGCCATAATGTTTAATACTGATGGACCTGAATTTGTCCATCTTCCTTTGAACCTGGTTAAATTTCCAACCTCTACAACATCTTAGGGGCCCAAGTCCCACATATTAATCACGTTATATGAAAAATAACATTTTTGTTTATTTTTAAATATACTGCCTAATATTATTATGTCTTTTGTTCTAATATTGAGAGAGAGAATAGTAAATCACTATTTACTTTCTTCATGCCACTCATTATTTTATAGCACTCTATCATATCCCCACCACCCTCTCTCTCTCTCCCTTCCCCCACCCCAGCATTTGTCTTCTCTCTAAGATGAAAAGTTCTACCCTATTTAATCTCTTGTGTGGAAACCTCACCATATCCCACATCAGCCTTGTCTGCTTTTGTTAGTGGTGACCCCAACTGCCATCTAGTCTAGGTCTTACTAATAAAAATGCACTTGATAGCTGCCTTTCATATGAAATTACCTTGCAGTTTCAATCCACTTACTAGAGAATTAGTATCCTCAGCACAAACCATCTGGGGTAAAGCACTGAATGTTTGTGGAGAGAAAGGTACTCATTTGCCTCCATCTTCCAGGTTTGAGGAACACATTACAAGGACCACATTATTTCTGGTTTTATTGTAGGAGAACTTTCAGTTCCAGTGTTGCTCCAGGTATCTTTCTTGAGGCAAGAGACACCCCTTTATAAGCCTTATTTGCATATATACTCAAATATGTTAATTTAGCAAATCTTTTTATTACAACCACTGTCGTAGCTACCTATGTGTTTTCCCAAACTCATCTGAAGAGTGCAGGGTACACCTAGAGATAAGCCTATAAAAAACCCTAATTTTAGCTCATTTCTAAATATGTTTGCAAAGAGTACAATAGGCCCCATACTCTGGACTAGAAATTCTGCCATTTACTTAATGGGTTGCAATTTTCACAGGAGCCTTTGAAAGGTGTCAGACCGACTTGCTTAGTCCTTATTCACTATATCTGTTCCCTTGTGATTTCTATGAATCAAAGGTCCTGTCTGAGTGACACTGCTGCTTTTCATTAAAACTTGATTTCCAATTAAATAATAAAAAGGGCTTACTCTTTAAAGTTGGACTCAACCGATCAGAAGTCACAGGGATTTACAAAAATAGTGGGAACTAAAGGTAAAGAAAAAGCACCTACAAATTTAGGAATCACATTCTGACACTCTCACTCATGTTGTTCCGTGCCTTGTACAATGAACTTTTTGTTGACTTCAGCTGGAATAGGAAATTATTCCTTACATGCAAAGTAGTCATGCTCTCTCTTCAGTACATCTTGAGAACATACTTCAGCATGGTCTCTGTTAGCGCTATGTGAAGCAGGCTCCTTTCAATTCGCATTTGGATTTGGATTCGGCCTGAATCAGGGACAGTGATTTGATCTGTTGATTCGGATCACTGTTCCTGATTCAATTCGGCTGAATCCGAACCTGAAGATTTGATGCTGATTCAGACGCAGGCACAGATTTAAAAGTTTTTTTCTACATACCTTGAGGTAACAGCATGGCTCACAATCACTGCAGTGCTGAGGTGGATGGACCATACCACAGGAGCATGGGTACTCGGCAGTACTTCTGGTCCACTTTTGGGTCTGCTAGGGAGTGTGCTGGGGGGACCCCCGTATCTCCCCGGCTTGGCGATTGGCTGTAGAGGGACCCCGAGTGCCGCCCCAGACCCAGGAGACACCAATTGCTGAGCCGGGGAGATGTGGGGGGGCCCCCTGCGTGCTCCCTGACAGACTCGGAAGTGGACTGGAAGTGCTTCTGGTCCACTTCCAGGTCTGCTGCCAAGTGCACTGGGAGTGCCCTGGGCTTCTGTGGGATGCTGCATCTGCCCTAGCACCACAGCGTTTAGAGCCCCTGCTACCTAGAGGTATGTAGAAAAAACATTTAAAGCTGTATCTATGTCCAAATCACCAAATCTGTCCGAATCTCTTCAAATCCATTCGAAGGGTTCTGAATGGATTTGGAGAGAATAAAGGTTCCTCTGATTCAATTTGGATTCAGAGATTTGGTCACCAAATCAGGCCGAATTTTCTCCAAATCGAATTAGGAACTGAAGCTTCACACACTCCTAGTCTCTGTTGTATATGGCAAACCGACATTACAGATTTACTTGCTTCATAATCACACATTTCAAAACTGTACACACTATGATTCAAATCCTTGAAGATATGCAAGCTGCATAACGAACTCTGACTGAAGTGAATGGGACCTTTAAGGATCTGGGCCTGTGTAGCTGTAATAAAATTTTGGCTGATAAGCAGTAGTAAAACTACAACATCTGATCTTCCCTGAGATATATAGTAACTTCTTTAGCAATAGAGATATACAAGGTGCTTGCATTAAAGAGGAGGAAGAAGTTAAAGACAAGCTTGTCTCAGAAGCTTGTTATTACTTAGTTTTTCCTAGTACAACAAAATGAATTTGATATAATTCTTGTTCTCATGGTACCGCCAAATCTATTTTCAAAGCCATGTTTGTCATTATTGTTTGGATCAATTATTCTTGGATGACTTAGCTCCCCTTTTTTGCCTACATTTCTGAGCAGATGGAAGGTGAATTTTATTAGCAGATGGGTCATTGAGCTTAATGTTTTAATTATTTAAAGTAAAAGTTTATGTAAAACAGAAAGTTAATGAACTATTTTACATATAATTAATCATCATAATAATATCTAATTCTGAAGAAGCAAACGATATACCTATTATGTGTTCCCTAAAAGTACACATCCATCCTTGGATATTTTAACCCGCATTTTATTCAGAAATGAATCATAATCATAACAGCTATAAATTTCAATTTGCATAGTGACTATACATCTGAAGAAATCCACATATACAAAAAGTGCTGTTTTCCTCTTTCACCAAACAACTTATTTCTGAGAGAAGCAACTTTCTTTAGCTGATGTGGTAAGTCAATGTCAGAGACAAGAATAGGCCCTAAGTTTCCTGCTGCATTTTTTTGATTCACCCACAAGATCAGAACTCCTTAAACTCTGTGGCACAACCTAGAAACATATCTTAAACATAAGCCTGCTGGGTCACAATCTGCAAAAAAGTCATAACGTTTGTGATAGAAGCCAAGGCAGCCTTTGTCTCTCCCTTATTCTACCTACATCCAGTCCTAGACATTGTCCTCCTTGTATGCACAGAAGTCAGCTCCTGGTAAAATACTTAAAGAAGCTTTACAACTGGAAGCACAGTTCCCTGAAGCAGTGTTACCACTTGCTCTGAAGCTCAGTGCAGTTGCAGAAAGAAAGAGAAGCCATTCCAGAGTATTCCCCACCTTAATCCCCTCACTCGCCCTTAACAGACTATTTCAAGCCATTACAATTTACCCATGAGGGTTGGATCACCCTTCACAGCCCTGGGGATGATGGTTTGAAACTAGCTGTGCTCTCCTACCTCCTCAGCTGCACTTTGGAGCTGAAAGAGATGAGGACCGAACCCCAGAGCATTAGTGTAAAAGTGGAATGGAAAACGACCTGATCAGAGAGCAGGGTAATCTCATAATCACATTTGGGTTTGCCTGTTATAAAAAAAAGGAATTTATTCCATGGGCCATGCTTGGGTTTTAATTACATTATCCAGGGTGTCTCTTTTTAATACTCATCAGGATAGAAGTGATAGATTTTGTACCTGGCATGCATCTGAGGGAGCACTGCATGTGTGCATCACTGGAAAAATCTAAGATTGCAGAGGATTGATTAGAGAAACATTGGGGGGGGGGGGCGGGGGGGGGGGAAAGGATGGGAAAAAAATCAGAGCTGGCTTCCATGAGATTTTTCTTTCTCACTTGATGTATTAAGACAAGATAAGAATATGGAAAACAGATTGTCTGTTTCACCTAAAGTCTGAAGTCAATTTGGCTGTTCCTTTATGGGCTATCTACCATATCTAGAAAGTGTTGTAGATGCAAATCAACATACCACTGCAGCAGCTCAAGAAGGAAGTTATTCTTCTCTGTTCAGGTTGAATGAGTTCTTCATTCAAACTGCTCTGTGAACATGACCATCTGTTAATGGCTTCAGACAGGGTAAGTGAGGCCAGATCCGATTCAAGCTATATTAATTCGAACTATATTCACTTGGAGTCAAACCCACTTTGTCTTACACAAGCTCTGTTACCTTACAGTCAACAGGCCTCATGTATAGTAAGGATCAGGTGGCCAGGATTTTCCCATTATAAGGTTTCTGAAGGGGAAAACAGTTTTCCCACCTGTAAAATATTTCTTTATTCTTTTTACATCCCAAATACGGGGTACAACCAGGATTACCTTATATTTTTATAACACTTCAAAAAAACCCCAAAACCTAGTTTTTAGGGGCAAGGGGGAAGTCTTGAGATTTTGTGTGGTGGAGTATGAGAGCTGGCAAATGCTCAGTAGTATGTCATGAAATGTCCATGTGCTATCTTAAGGCTGAACAAGAACATCCCATTTGTCTGCCTGTTACTATAAAAAAAAAGAGTGAGAAAGAGGGAAAGAGAGAGAGCAAAAGAGAGAGGGAGCAGAGGGAGGGAGGGTGCTGGATGAGCGAGCAATGCTAGCAGCTGAGGATACAGTTACTGAATATCTGCGGGTCAGCCTGATGAAAGGCTACATTATGGGATCCCAGGAGTCCAGGAGATCAGAGGAATCTTGAGGACATTTTTAGACCTTGGATTCCAAGATGACATTCCCACTGAAATACAAGGACGACTTAGAATACTGCAGACAGTCTCCTGGACAGAATTGCCACATGGTTTGAGATGATTTGATTAGCAAGGACCCACAAACAGGCAGCTAGTTCACTGAACTAAAGTGGAACAACAACAACAAACTAAACTTAGTAATATCATGACTAAGGCGACGCACTGTTTCAGCAGCCAAATATTCAATTGAAGAATTCAAACTATCTGAAGCTCTCAGACAGTTCTTCTCATTCAGTTTCATTCACCTTTCCTGTTTGGGATGAATGAAGGATGAGTTCTGATCAATACTAGGCTGATTTCAAAGGGGCCAGAATTTCACTCTGAAATGTAATGCTGTTCACTAGCTAATTACTTAAGTGTGTGCTGTGTTTCATAGGTATTCTGAAAAAAAATGGTGATGGAAAAGGATGTAGAGTGCCTCTTCTCCCTCACCAGAGCACCAGTACAACTATAGGTTTTCATGTAAAAGACAACTTACATGCCAAAAGTGTGGCTACTGTATTGCTGATGCATCCAAGCTCCAAAGCTTTCCATTAACTGCACAGATTCCACAAGCATTCAGCACTTAAGCAAGCCTACCTCCAGGGAAAGTGACTGCAACACAACGCTGTTCACAAGTTGCTGCAAAAGTGTAACCCGGGTTCACCCAAGGATGTGCCCTATTCTCAGTTGGATGGGATGGTAGGCAGGAGGGGGTGCTGTGAGAGGGATGCCAGAATTTTGAGCAGATCCCTCTTTCCTCTATAGAGTTAGCCCAAGCCCAAAGTTCTTAACTATATGCAATTTATTGAGTTATAATATTCATAATCATAAAACTAAATATCATATACTTATATTTACACAGTGAACATTAACCAATGACCAAGGTCAAACCCTAAACAACACTATTTACCCATCACAATAAAACAATTTTAGCAGCATCAACACAATACAACTTCACAATACAACATATCAATTACAAAATATAAGGTGCAAACAGGAACAATTTTAATAACACCTATTCCTTAACATAGTCCCTGACCCATGGCAAGAGATAGTCCTCCTTCCAATGGGGTCCCTTGTGGGGTGTCCAGGAAGCACCAGGGGCCCTTCCCCTTAGGGCCTTGATTAGGTGGGAGGACTGCTCACTCAGGCTCTTCTCTGGGTTTGCCCGCCCATGTGGGACTCAAGGGCCCAGTGACTCACACTCCCTCAGGTGGCGGTGGTCAGGGCACAGCTCAATGGGGTTTCCTTTGCTGGAGCATCTCTCCAGGCCTCTCCCGTGTCACTGGGCTCCTCCCCACTTTGTGCCCTGCTCTGGGCACCGAAGGCTCAGCCTCTCTCAGCTGCTGCACCACTGCTGCTGGCTCCTCTGTGCTGGGCCTCACGCTGCAGCACTACTATTTCCCTGTGCCCTGGCTTTGGCACTGGGGGCTCTTTTAGTACAGGCTGGGCCCTTCAGGCTCCGTCTGTCCGTCCTCATGCTGGGTGGTTAACCCAAGCAGCCTCCGCTGCTTCCTGGCTCCCAAGACTTAGGCCTGTGCATTGCCCCGCACACTGTGGGACCTGGCTGCTTGCCAGGAGATGGGGCCTGAGCCGCCTCACAATGTGTGGGCCACTGCCCTGGCCAGGGTTGGAGGCTCGAGCTGCCACTTGTGGCTCCCAAAGCCTGAGCTCCATGCACTGAACCGTGCACCATGATGGGCCCGAGTGGTCTCACACTACTCCCAGGGCCAGGTCTCCTTACACTGTTCCCGTGAGCCGTCAACAGCCCGAGTGGTCTCGTACTGCTCCCAAGGCTGCTCCTCCACTGGTGACTTCAGGAGCCTTGGGCCTATTGCCCGCTGGGGGAGAGCTCCCCAGCTTTTCTTGGCTCCGCTCTTGTTGAGTTCCTCGCTGCATCTGCCCAGCCTGCTGAGCACGCTCCCCTTATATATTCTTCAGGGGGTCCACCCCTGAAGTTCTCCAGACCCGGCTGGTGCAGTTCCAATTCAGGTCTGCACTGTACCAAATGTTGCTATGAATGTAACTGATTTAGGGAAGAGGAGACAAATATAGAGCAATAAGGCATTGATGCAGTGGTCCGTGTTTTGCCAGAGGCTTGTTAAAATGAAAAAGGTGGTATGCTTGTTAAGAAAATGCCAATGGTTCTGTATCTAGATTGTAGTGGGAGAACAGAAGATAAACGTTTTAAGACCTGTACTGATCAGCTATTTTGGAGCAGGACAACAAGGGTGGAGTGAGGAGACTATGACTTTGTGCAAACCGGGAATGACTAGGAGTAGAGCTAGGAGTTCTGCATGAGGAAAACCACACTCTTGAAGATGTGTGATGTGTGGTCTGGATTTGGTCCAAGAAGGTGCTGAGCATTCTGGCCTCAGGCTACTGAAGGACAGGATACTTAATTTAAGGAACTAAATAATCATATTGATCTCAACAGCACTATGTGCTTGCTTAACTTGAAGGATGTGAATAAGTAGTTTGTTGAACAGGAGTCAGATACTCATAGCCCTGAAAGATTATGGCCTCAGAAGCACATTTATAACCTGCCTACCGTTGCCTCATATAGGAATCACAAAGCAAAAAAACATAAAAAGAGTATTTGGGCTCTGTATATATCCATTAATGGTCATCCTGAGCCACACTGCTAACTCAGGACAGGATGACTCAAGCTTTTCCACTGCTATGCATTTTCCCACAATCCCAGTTTCCCAGTACACTGTTTGTAGCTGGTTGTGGGGCAAACTTTTATCCTTATTACTCATCCACTGCAATCCTTACTAGCCTTGATGATGAATGTTCCCCAGACTTTCTGTAAAGTCTACATAGGATCACTTCTACCTACTAATTCTGTCGGGGGGGGGGAAATATATACATATATATATATATATATATATATATATATATATATATATATATATATATATATATATATTAAATCACCATGACTATGAAACCACGGTGAGCCTTTTTAAAAATATGGAGCCCTACCTCAGCATGATACCAAAAATACATGTAACCACATATTACACATCTAGTTCTTTAAGAGCTTATCTCACCATCAGTATCTGATATAAGCAAAAGGAATAAGACCTGCACAGATGAAACATTTATATTGTTGTAACTGACCTTCACACTTGTTTTGAAAAAGGAGCTTACACACAACATATAATCTTACAGAAGTGTTATGCCACCCAATGTGATATAGAATTACCCGTGAAAGAATCATGGCAAAACTACACTGAATGTAGACTGCACTGGTGAATGCGTCATCTGCAAAGTTATCCCAGTGTAGCTGTTTGCTCAAAGTAGCAAGGCTCTTACCTGCACCTGCCCTAACTAGCAGAGAGGCAGTATAAGTACCCTGAGATAGTTGCACACCTGTCCATTCTGGATCATATAATTTCTAACTCTGCATACAAAAACAATGCACGTTAAACTGGTGTAAAGATGTTGTCTGCCCAGGTCCTAGGAACAGAAGAACTGAAGTACTTCCCAAGTTAAACACATGCCTGATTTGTTTGTTCAGAGAGCTGTTACTCTCAGTACTTTCAGTTTGTGGGGGACTGAAAGGAAAGGAATTCTAACACCTTCTGAAACTGGCATATTGCATGTGTGAATATCCTGCCAGCTTCCCTGCACAGTTCTCCTTAAACAGTTCATTCTGACCTCCAGAATCCTTGCTCATGCAGTCTTTTGAGCAGTGACTGCCAATCACACCAAACTGTGGGGTTATTTTGTAATAGTCTGTGAAACCAACACGTTTGGAATGGCAGGTGAAAAGATTTTCTTGTCAGAGGAGTGAGCTATGTTGGTACTGGTAAAAGCTAAAGTGATAGATATAACCTGCTTTAGTATACACTGGAATACACAGAGAGTAGAGGAAGGAATCCAGCATGAAGGGCCAAGTACTGCTATCCTTAAAAGAATGGTCCTTAATTCTCTGAAGTCAATGGGGTTTTTTGAGGTGTAAATTAATCCTTCGCTTAAGTCTGTGCATCAGAATCAGGTTCTAAATTTTGATATGGTGCTTTCTTTGCACAAGACATAGAGGAAATTAAAAAGACACGAATTCCTCACTTTCATTAGCTTGGAACAACACAGATACAAGCGAAAAGAAAACAATTATTGTGATCACAAACTAGCTGTTCTAAATTAGGATTTTCAGACAGTTAAGGGAGCTCCAGTAATCAGAACTCTTGGGGAGGTGACATCGTTTATCAGACCAACTAGATAGTTGCAAGAAAAAGTCTTAATTTGCCAACTTTTGAGCACATGTGCACTTCCTCAAACATAGGAGAGTGCAAAGATTGTAAAATGTCTCCCAGATAGAAATGAAAATTAATATTTCACAGGAGAGCTGAAAGGTAGCGTAAAATCTCCTGGTTGGAAAAGTTTATTTTATGCAAAATAGGCTCAAATAAAAGTTGGGGCAGACTATTTACCTCAGAGTTGTCTGATGGCAAGCAGGATGTTGAATTATGCTTCTTTTTTGTTATGATGTTTCATATTTCACAGGTGATGGAAGGCTGTCCTGGGCAAGGAATTTCTCTTGTGTTTGGGCTGCTATGTGAGCATGCAAATTTGGCTCAAAACAAAAGGCTGGGAACCAGGCACCCAACACTCAATGAATTTCTGGCTCCTTTAGTTATGCCTAATATTAGAGGCCTACAGATTCCCTACTGCAGTCAATGACAAGTGTTTCGTTGAATTTCAAACTAATGGCTGCTACATCAAATTTCTCTGCAAGTCAAGTACATACCTATGAACTGTCAGAGCAGTAAATGCACTAATTAGCATACTCACTTTGGGAGATAGGTGAAAAAAACTAATAAAAGAAACTAAAAATATGAACTAGATCCTTATTTGGTGTTAATGAGCATAGCTCCTTTAAAACTGAAAGAACTAAGATTTACAATAGAGAATATGGCCAGTTTAAGATTAAAGGAAAAGAAACAATCCCTAGCCTCTGTAGATGTCTCTGGGCTACTTTGAAAGTCCAGAGGAAAAGGTTATATGCTATAATAGTGTCTAAAAATATAGTGTAGTTTGGATACAACAACAAAATCTTCCCTTGCTAGAGTAACATGAACTGTCATGCTTATTGACTATTAGGGCAGTACCAAGAGTCTACCCATAATACTGAATAATAAACAGATACCAGATTGGGGCAAAAGCAGATTTGCTCAACAGTGGCTACTAGCCACTCAACAGTGGCTAGGAATAAGCCAGTAACAAGTGCTATGGGACAAGTGCTATGTTTCATGGGATATTTTTTTTGCAAAGGTCAATATAGTAATCCAAACAAGCATTCCCCTACTCAAAACAGAACTTCATAAGATTCATTTTGTAGTCATACTTTGCTAATTACTTGCCTGTTCCATTCTGATGTTCTGAAGACACTGGAATGAAGGAAGAGCAGATGCAGAATTTAGGGTATGGCTATGTGGACAAGTTTCCCCAAGGTAAGCCAATGTATGATTTTTTTTTTTAGTACCGCTACTGCACAGTTACTATCCATCTACACGCTCTCAGCCCATGATAAAAGCAAGACAGACTGTCTCACCTTCACCTCATACTTACCATGGAGTAATAGCATGCATTTGGCCATCGCAGAAGAGCTGCTAATGTGCTACAATATTGCAACCTATATTAGTCTTGTGGAAGGATAATATTCTGGAAAAAATTCTTACTTGGATATCAGGTGGTTTGAATTCTTTTCCACTCTGGAAATCCTCATAGTAAACATGAATCCTTGTAATAAGCAGGGGTACTAGAATCTAAGCCAAAACTATTCAAAGTTACTATTCACATTCTCTACAAAGATACTTGATCAACTGCAACAGTTCTGGAAAGTATTGTGCTTTTTCTTTCAGAAAATGATTGATGTTTTTGTTTCCAGAAATAAAGAAAGAAATGATGTGATGAAGAAAAGTTTGAAAGAAAAGGTCTTGGTTTTGTTTACATGTTTAAACATTTGGATACTAAGGAATCTTCAAGATCCCAGCCTCCCCTTCTAAATATTCTCTGTAGGATTTTAATATTTTTATAATGTTCAGCAAGGCAAATGAAGAAGGGCTTTGGAAGCTTATTTCAAATATAGATTTGAAACAGATTTGCTTGTCTCGAACAACAGGTTTGAATTTTGAAATGGAGAATGGTCTTTTAATACTATACAAAGTCTATTCATTGATACAGTTCAGCTAGATATGTGGGAGCTGTAGAAGTAACTTGCAATGTATTTTAACAGATATTTTTGGCATCTCTTTGAGATTGCCTTATTGGGGAGAGGAGTTTTGAAATAGATTTTTACTGAGTAACTTAAGGTATTTGAAAATTTCAGCTGAAAACGCTGAACTATGCTTTTATTGCTGTACCAACGACTGAAAAAAGCAGGTGGGCCACTTTATAGGAGAATTTGCAGGAGACAGGAGAGAACTACTTTGGATTTTATGAATGTTTCAGAGGGCCTGCTTTACTATGGCATGCCTGTATGAAACAAGAGGACAGCAGTGATATCATCCTCAGTCCTACCTGACCTACAGATAATGCTATCCTATCAAACTCCATGAGAACAACCTTCTAATTGAAAGATTCACTGAACTGAAGTCAATGCTAAACAACTACGGGAACCATTCTGGTGAATCCCCCTGAAGACTCCAGCTGCTGCTAGCTTTATTCATCAAAGCATACAGTCATGTGCACAACCACCTTGCTAATGCAAAGCATTTGGAAAAGTAAGCCAGACTCTCTAAAACTATAAGGCATTTTAAAAAGACAGACAGACAGACAGACAGACAGAGACAGATTCCTACAATTTTTTTCAAAATCTCAGAAATTCTTGTGGGCTGGGAAAACCCCATGTAACCCTATGCCAAATACTTTAAGATTCATGATAAAGCTTAGATGGGCAGCCCGGGAAATAGATATTGAGATCAGTAGGACTACTCAATTTTAAAGTTTAAAGCGCTTCACTAGATGTTGTTCTCTTCTCCAGCTTAGAGAAACTGGCATAGATTAGATTGATTCTTGCCTCAGGCTTTTTGACTGTCTGTACTTAGCCTAAATGATGAAATTGTATACAATATAAGACAAAGTAGAATGTGGTCCGAGTCCCCTTACAACAGATGACACAGGAGAATTATTCCAAACTATTACTACATGCCTAGCTTTAAACAGCTAAAATGTCCATCAAAACTGGTCTAACCCTGTAAGAAAACAGAAGTTCAGTGCCAATTGACTGGCTTCAGAATGGTAGAACTTGGTTTAAGATAGACCTGGATGGATGTAGTATCAGATTTAATCAGTTTAGTTTAGACCAGTGTATAAAACTTTTATTCCAGTTTCCCTCCTGACTCAAGTTATGTCTCAGTCCCCCAGCATCCCAGGATGCTTTGCAGCTCCCTGCTAACTCCCCATTGCAAGGCAAGCACGTTAGCTTCCACCAATGCTCCTCTTCTCTAGAAGAGTCGAGCCATACCCACCCTGGGCAGTAACAGAGCTGAGTATTGGCAACATGTAGGGGGTGCACTTGGATGCATGTGCACCCCCTGAGATCAGACATGCACCCCCTGGAAACACCAGCTGCGAAACTGGAAGTGCACTTCTGGTTTTGCCGCTGGCTTGGTGATGGGGGGACACCCCCGTTGACGATTAGCCACTGGGGAACCCACCCCTCACTATTGGTAGTCTGGTGCCCCCCCCCCAGACTTGGGAGGCACTAGTCACCAATGGATGTGAGGCAGTAAAGCCTCTGCCCCCCAGCCTGCATCCTGCCTGCACCCATTAGCCTGACAAAGCAGAAGAAGGGAGGGGAGGAAATGGAAATCCCACCCAGGTTTGCCCAGCTTGTGGGGGTTGAGAGTACACTGTGAGGACTTTTCCCTGCACTGGGCCCAGGCTCTCCATGAGCTGAGATTTGCCTGCTTGCTCATTAAGGGAGAAGCCCTGCCTGTTGTTCTCTCCCCCATCATTGGGGGAGAAGCCCTACCTGTTGTTTTCTCTCTCTCCACTCCCTGCCCCCCCATGCTGGGGCTGCCTGCTTACTGGCTGGTGGGAAAGGGAAGCCCAGCTTGCGTTTTCTCCCCCCGCCCCCTTCCACAATGGGGCTGCCTGCTTGCTGGCCAGGGTAGGGTAGGGGTAAGCACCATGGAGGAAGCCCTGTCTGTGTTCTCTTCTCTGTCCCCATCTGTGCTGGGCTGCCTGCTGGCCAGGGGGGAAGCACCATGGGGGAAGCCCTGCCTGTGGTCTCTTCCTTCCCTACATGCTGGGGCTGCCTGCTCACTGGCCATGGGCTAGGCAGGGGGTAGTTTCACGGGGGAAGTTGGAGTTGAGAGCCAGGGGTTGGCACAGTGGAGGATCCATGGCAACAGCAGGGATGTGCCTGACAGCCAAATCAGGGATGGTCCCCTGGCTGTGACCAGCTGCATTCAACAATGGCCAGCAGATTGGGAGGCATTCAAAAGCGTCCCCTGCTTTCTGGCCTCAGGCAGTGCAGGCATCTCCCTGCCTTCCCCAGGCAAAAAGCGAATGCGAATGTGCACTCTGTTTGGTAATGGTTCAATCTACACAGTCTAGAGAAACCTGCACAGATTGAATCGATTCCACCTCTGGCTTTTTGACTGTCTGTACTTAGCCTAAATGATGACATTGTATAGGATAAAAGACAAAGCGAATATGACCTTAGTCCTCTTACAGCAGATGACACAGGAAAAGCAATAACATGTATTAAAACTTAGGGTCAGATCTTGCAAATTATTATGGCTATGGTCCATACCTCCCTGGATTTCTGTGCTATTACTCACAAAAGTAAAGCATGTGCAAAAAATAATAGCAAAATCTTCTCTTAGAAAGCAGTCAGCTTATAAATAGTAGAAATGACAACAGGATCATATCCAAGGAAAAAAATATTCGTGGCTGATACATATAAGCTCTAATTTGTAGATTTTATTACAAAAACCCTCAGGAAATGAAACAAGAAGTTCTATGTCATCAGTTTGCATTGTTAACTTTTCATTAAAAGAAGCTATTTGAAATATTACTGTTATTATTTTGATTGTTTCTCCGCACCTCATCCTGTGAATTGGGGATCTATTTAATCTTGGTTTAAATTGTTTCTTGATGATGCTACCCTGACAATACTTTTTGAGTTTTAATTAAGACAAGTCACTGTAAATATGTCATACCTCCACCCACAGTTCCTAAACAATACCGATATTTTAGGGGTGAAATCTTGAAGTCAATAGTAAAATTCCTATTAAATTAAATAGGGTCAGTTTTTTACCCTTGGGTATTCATACAATACTAATGGTAAGTGTGACAGGTCCATGCCTGGCACAGCTGTCAAGGGACTGTGGGCATGCCATGCTCACCTGGTCATGACATACCTTGCCTTTCTCACCCACCATCACTTTCTTTTTTCTTCCAGGTGAACCCTCACTTGTAGGGAGGTGGTACCAGCACTTCTCTGGTGACCTTCGTGCAATTGAGTTGATGTAGCTTTTGTACAGCTCCTCCTTCCCTACAACCCACCCCTTTCCACTCGGGTGTTACTGCTGGACCCTGGTGACAAATTGGGTGCCTATATGATCCCTTCTCTTTAGGTGCATGGTGAGGATCGGATCTACATGCAGTGTGCCTGTCCCTCTGTCTCACAAGTTACAACAAAGCAGGTAACTAAACACAAATAGCTCATGCTTGTGACTGGGCAGGGCAGTGATGCCTTAGCACACTGAGCTATTCCCTTCCTGACGTGTTTCATTTAGTTCTGTGCGCCCAGGGCACCACTTCTGACCCTCTGAGTTGGGCTCCCTATACCTACTGGCTGGTTCCCCCTATTGTGCAAGCTCTCCCTACTAGCGTTTCTGGAAAAGCATGGTGCAGCCCCTAACTAGCCCACTCCAAGTCTGCATGGGGCTTGTTCTCTGCCTGGCCATTTGCTGGGGCACTTCTGGCCTGTGGGCTTTCCCACCAGTCCCACTCAATCGAAGAGCTGCCTCACCACAGCTCCTCTGGGCAATCTCCTATCCAGCTCCTCCAAGCTGCCCTTTCCCTTCCCCGTCTGACCTGCATTGCCCAACACATAGTCCTGGGTAAGGACCAAGTTCCCAGTGTCCAAAGCAGGGTAATCCCTGGCTCCAAAGGCAGAGAAGATACAAGGCTCTGTTCCAGGAGCTCTAGCAGCAGGGGAGATGTGTTCTGCTTCTGGAGTTCCAGCGTGCCCCTAGCCCTTTTTCATTGACTTGTCTTTAAGCCCATTTCTTTCAGGCTTCGGGTCAACTGGTATTTCCCTTCTAGCCTGCATAGCTCTGGCTGGCCAGATTACAGCCCTGCCACCTTGGCCCTGGATGATTCAGGACATGTGGGTGCATGGCCCCTCCAATGGAGACATGGGCTTTCCCTCTTTTCTGGGCCCATATCAACCACCTGTGGTTTGGGGAGTCAGCGGCTTGAGAGTAGACCTGTTACAATAAGGAATAGAGGAATAACTATCCATTGATCCACCTAATCTGCTATTATACTTCTGGCAGTGACCACTACCTGATGTTTCAAAGTAAGGAGGAAAAAATCCTCACAATGCAGCAAATTAAATTTCTCTGTAACTTCCTCATTTCTGTAGCAGACTAGCTTATGTCTTTAAGTACAAACTAATCATTGCAAGACTTTTGGCCTAACTTCCAAATGTAATGGCTATAACTCAAAGACTTATGTGGGAAAAAAACTCTAATTTCAATTTATGGTATGCTGGATGTAACATGCAGACAGAAAACTGTGGCTTTCCTCCCTGTAGAGTATACCAAGGGCATGAAATAGCAATCCAAAGTATTCCGAAAAACTCACAGGAAATCCTGCAGATCTCAGAGCAACTGCAAAGGGCTGAAGTAGATGACAAGCACTACAACTCCCTACCCTTTGGGTGCTACTCCCTGTCCCACTCCCAGTTTCCCATGGCAGAAAATCTTCTGCCATTGTTGCTCTTATTTCCTGTTACTGCATCCTCTCTTCCATATCTTTAATCAAATAGAATGAATCTGGAATTAATCAATAGTACTAATTTCCTCATTAGGTACCTGAAGAATAACCACACTTTCTTTTACCCATTCATCTATGCTATCTTCCCCAGTGGGGGCCAATTCTTTTTGGCAGGCACATCTTTTCCCGCCTGAGTGCCACTCTGATCCCATTCCTCTGTCTGATCTGCCACCTTGCTTTCTGCTCCATGGCCAATTTGCCATTGTGCTGCCTGCCCCTTCCCTGATCTGCTGCAGGCCACACACACAGGCTGCTTGTGCCACAAGTTGGCCACCTCTGGACTAAACCAAGGGAGAAGAGGCTTTCCTCATTTTCCTTTGTGGTACAAACCTGTCCTCATTACCCAGTCATTATCCAAGGCTCGTTTGTGATTAGTTTTGAGCAGACATGCAAGAGGAAAGTAAACAGAAACTAGATCCCCTCTGTTATAGCAAATATGGCCCCGCATGGGCCGTAATCAATATCCAGACTTTCTACTGTCAGAAGGTGAAGCCTGTTCAAAGGTAGTGCCACTGATGTAGGACCACTAAATTTATGTAGACCAGCTAGGCATCACCATGATACTACCCCACGTTGATGGAGTGGTAAGTTTTTTCAGTAATGAATTGTAGTCCACTACAGCTGAACCAAGTGAAAGCATTACTTCACCTCAGTATAGATAGTAACATGAGAATAGACTTCTAAAAAAAAGAGGAAACAGGTAAAACTAGAGGTAAATACAGATGCAAATATAGGACATCACTATAACCAATTCAAGCCCATTGTGCCCCTTTGTCCCTATCTAGTGGTTAGACCATCAGTATATGAATATGCTGCTACCACCTCCCAACAAATGGAAATTATTCTTTTGCTCAAGTGGGAGGTGCACAAATCTTAGGTTCAGTTTCCCAGACAATATGTCCAATGGCATCTTTACAATAGCGCATTGTATATAGCCTGCGCCTCTCAAAGTCCAGGACCAAGTCCCTTGGTCATGCAGTGCTTCACAGGTGAAGGAAGCTCTTTCTTGCTCGCTTTTTGAACGTGGCAGTGGTAGGAAAAGTATCAATTGTCTCTACTTGTCTTCCATTAGGAAGGAACATTTAAAGAACTTATTGCATCTAACGCCAATTTCCTTTTCTATGTGGAATCACTTTGGCTGCTTACATCATATGCTACATTTAGAATATCTCCTGTGTTACTATGGTAACAGTTTCTGCTTAAGTATAGGTGAGAATGTAAGTTAATTTTAAATGAACTGAAGGAACTGAACTGAAAGAGGGGGAAAAATCTCACAAAGCTTCTAAAACCACATAGATCTATCTATCTAATCAATTTTGTAAGTAAACTTCTAAAGCCAATTTAGCACCCTGGAGTCATATCTTCTTTGTAATAAAAAGCTGTTCTGTTCCTGTTTCTTTAAACTTTCATTGCTAGCTGTGGCAGCCATCCTGGAAAGCCTTGATGTATTTTTCTTTTCAACATTTTCCACATACATGTTATACACTGCTGATGTGCTGATGAATACTCTGCATGGGATCCTGTCATAAGGAAGGAATAATTTCTGTGACCAGCACACCCATTTGGATGCCCAGAAAGGGTCCACAGAGATGGTGAAATAAATGAGATCTTGGGAGCATCTATTGATGTTGTTTGGTAATATAAGTGGACAATGCACCATCCTTCAAATCATAGGCCAAATTCTACCTTTGGTTACACCCATAAAGCCCTGGTCCTCTATTTTTGATACAGCATATTAAGCTATGAAAAGAGCATTAAAACATAAACACATTCTCTCATAGTATAATGACACAAAGAAGAATGCTTCATGTATTCAAATGGCTGATTAGTGGAAATACTCACATAAGGATGGCAGGATGGGACCTTCTTACTTTTATTTAACCCAATCAGAGGGAATTTTCTTTATACAGATCCTATAATTGGTACCTATCACCATTATGTGGGAGTGTCTAGTCTACTAAATATCAGCCTAACTGTAGGAATTCCAGAACACTTCACCTGGTCATTTAATTCCTGTAATACATCCTCTAAATCAGTTATATTCCATATTATATATAACTCAAGAGCTGGCAACTTCAGAAAGAAGTAAAGGGTGGTTTATACAAATACATTTATGACATCAATAGCAATTGCATTTGGAGACATGATATATCATTAGTGACCTTTAGTAAAGCTGTGGAGGATGATCATTGTGTTCTAAAGGCTGACTAACAAGGAGACGTTATTTAGATTTTTGTAATAATCAGTTGCTTGGTTACCAGCTTTTGTAAATCTTTTGTCAGCACTGATAGAACAAAACAGAAAAGAAAAAAAAAACCCTACTTGTTCCCCCCCTCCCCGCCCTTTTGCCTGAAAATGACACTTATACAAACAGAAGTAAGAGATCTGCCTCCTTTCAGCATAATCATGGCCAGGTATTTACTAAGGAATAAGACATGGAAAAGCAAAACAAAGCTGGATTGTGAATTAATCAGTAAAATCACATTTTATTAAGCTTTTTTTTTTTTTTAATTGCTCTGATTTTCAAATCTGCTGCTCATTTTCTGATCTTTCCTATTTTTTTTTTTTCTCTGTGACACTGTTTCCTCTGTCAGTCATCTCCTAGATTTTTCTCAGTGGCAATATCAAAAGTATTGATTCTATAGCATATTATGAAGGAGCAATGCAATATCCTAGGCAGCTGTGGAAATTCTTGTGACTTTTCACCCAGTTTATTCAGTTGCATTTGGAGAATGAATCTATGTTCTAGTTTATGATGGTGATGAAATCTTCCACTTAAAAGAAGGATATAGTAAGGATAATTAATTGTACTGCCATGTGGTTGAAAAGCCAATCATAGTTAAAACTGTATGATAAGACAGTAAATGGTTCCTGACATCAGGTGCCTTACATGAGCATGAAGGCTGCTCCAATGCGCTGTAATTACAACATATCAGAATAGACTCAGTCAATCAAGTTTGTTGGAGTGTGGTAATTACCGCACTGCAGGCAGCCTCCACTTCCCATGTACCAGTGTCCCCATGTTTCAAAATCATGGTGGGGGCGCTTGACTAAAGCTCATCAAATGAGCTTTAGTTCAAGCGCTCCCACCACCATTTTTGAATCAAGGGGATGCTAATACATGAGACACTGTGGTGCTTTAATTAGAGTGGTTCTTGGAGCTGCTCTAATTAAAGCACCCCCCACCCCACCCACCCCCAGAACACATGCAAAAGTGCCCATAGTGACCATTTTGCTGATTCTTCCTCAAATCCATCTGGATTACTTAGAACTGGAAGGGGTACCTTCACATGAATCAAACTATGCTTGAGCATGTGTTACTACTAGCCTGGACTTAGGTTGGATAATTTGCTAAATGTACCACAGATATATTAACTATTTATATGATGCAACATTTTTGCTAGGAGCTTTATAGAACTAGACTAGTAGGAGGAAAGAGTTCCTACATCACAGAGTTTATAATCTAAGCAGACCACATACAGATGAAAAATGGAAAGTATCCAAAAAAAAGAAATAGCTCTTCATGCAAATAGTATATTTTGAAAGAGATCTTAAAGGAGGGAAGAAACAAATTTGGAAGCTCAGGTCAAGAAGGGATTCTGAGAACAAGGGGCTATATAAAGATAAAAAGAGTAATGGAAGTAAATGCCCACAGATTCGGAAACAGGGTCCTCCCAGGAATGATGTTAGAGGGGAAAGTTTGTGCTCTGTTGTTTCCCAAAATATTTCTTTCCACTGATGGCACAGGTTTTCCACCTAGTCACATGCCATCCCAGCTCTCCTCCTTGAGGAAAACTCCTCTGGGTGTGATGAAAGATCATGTGATTTTTTGCAGCAGAGAATTCTTTCTGTTCAACCAATAGATACAAAGAACTTTGTTTCTTCTGATACATGTGTGATGGGAAAGAATGATCTAGACTGGATTCCATTTCCACCAAAAAGTAAGACCTGAAAGAGATTTTTTCATTAATTGGTGGATGTGTCTACATGAGATGCTACATCGCTGTAGCAACGCGCTATGGTGACATAGCATCGGCAGGCACAAACCATGATGCAGCTACATCGCGGTAGCAACACACTCCCTTGCTATACCACATTGCTACAGCAACGTACTGGTTAAAAATAACCGTGCACCACTGGCACAGTGCAGTACGGGCTGTTACTGTGCCATCATTTAGTACTCCCAAAAGGAAGGACTTTATAGTGCAGTAACAATGGTGCCATAGAGGCACATGTAAACACACCCATTGTTTACTATTATGTACACTTTATTCACCCAAAATCTTGTGATAAAGCAGGGGAAAGGGCCATTTCTTTGCCTCTTCTGGAAGATGACCGTGCTCACCTACACAAGCTGAGTATAGTCAAACTCACTTTGGTTTGGTTTCTTTGGTTTGTTATGATATTATTAAAAACTAGCAAACTGACCGCCAAGAACCCCCACCCACCCCAGCACCGTCGCTGTCTCTCAGGAGTGGGAGGGGGGGGAAGGAAGCTTTTCCCTCCATCCCCCTGTGCCACCCCCCCATGCTGCCGCCACCTCCAACACCACTGGTCTAGCCGCCCCCCCCAGGCCCTACTCCTCAGAGGCAGTGAAGAGCTGTCATGGTGGCAGGGATGGAGCAGGGCTGCTGGCTCCATCCCCTTCATCCCCGCCCTCATGGCAGCACTCCACACCTCTGAGGACCAGAACCCTGGAGGGCATGAGGCCTGCAGTGCTGGCCTCCCCCCGCTGCTCTGTCCCTGGTCTGCTGCCTCTGAGCAGCAGGGGGTGGGGGGGGGCAATGCCAGTGGCGCTGGCCTTGCCCCCTTGCTCCATCCCCTCCATCTCCACTGTCACAGCAGCGTTCCACCACCTCCAGGGAGCAGGGCTGGGAGGCAAGGGAGGCAAGGCATAGGATAATCCCTGGTCCCTTGAAAAATCTCCATTTCTACCACTAGTCCCCACCTTTCAGATGCTGATATGGAATTAACCACCCCCATCTTTCCACAGTGAGTCAGTAGAGCTTACTGACCACCTTTATTCAGGGTTATAGATGCCTCTCATAAGGTTGCTGGAATTGCTGAGACAGGGATTACAACCCTCTCTCATTACTGCTGAACTGTCCGTGACAGAGTTATCTGAACTATAGCTGATGTAGTGCTTTGTGTCCTACGTTACTTGTTAGACATCTCAGTATGGGTGGTCTTGCCCTGCTTGAAGGCCAAAGCCTACCCCATTATGTAGGGGCACAGGACCATGATCGAGATGATGTTGAGAGGAGCAAATGAAATAATGGGGATTGGAGGGGAGTCAAAACAAGGGATGAATTCTCTGTTTTCCTTGTGGTTGGCTTTTAAATTAGTCCCCTGAAAAGCAGCTTTCCCTTTCACTGAACTGGCATCTCTGGCTCCATCATGTCAGGCTTTCATCCTATTATTTTTTAGCTTGAGGGCTCCAACATGCAGGAAAAGGATTTGTTTGTTTTCTGGACCCCAGCAGTCCTGTTCCTCATGACTTCCCTCCAGTTGACAGAGTCCCATTGGCAGGATTTATGTAACCCCGGGGTGGGCAAAATAGCAGATCCAGCTGGCAGCCTCACTCCTATTTCCCAGCAGCTTCCGCCTGTATCGCTCGGGCAGGCCTCCATGGAGACCTCAGGAGTGGTGGGGCCACAACAGCACAGGGGCCAAGGTGTCCATGGAGGCCAGCCCAAGCAGGTCATATGGCTGGATGAAGAGTTGCTCCGGGGCTGGGACACTCTGGGGGTGACAGCACGGGCTGGAGCAGTAGATTGCGGCTCTGCCCCAGCCCTGGCCTATGTTGTCACTGCTGCAAGATCCTGGCCCCAGTGCCAGAGCAGCTCCCCAGCCAGCCACACACCCTGCCAGTGCCTCTTGGACCAGTCTCCATATAGACACTGGCCCCAGGCTGTCATGGCCATCACTCCTAGGATCTCCATGGAGATTGGCTGGAGCGATGCAGGCAGAGGCTGCTGGGAAATGGAGTCTGCCACAGGCCCAACCTGGCCCGCCTGGACTTTGCCTGCCCCTGATGTAACCTATCATTACCTGTCACTGAGCAGTTTCCTCTTCAGCATCCTCTGGGTTCCTACCTTCCCCATTTCTATTCCTTTACTGTATCTACTTGTTTCAAGATGTGATGATTTTATGCACTCCTTACTTATTTGAGCCCCTTTGACTTGAAACAATCACTTACATGATCTGGAAAAGCAGGAGAGGAAATGAACCACAGTTTTCCAAACAGAGAGAAGAAGAAAGATTTTAAGGGTTTTCTCTCTGTTATGGCCCACTGACACTGGAACCGTAGATGGAGAATCAGGAAAGGAGCTCCAGCTGGTGAAAATAACATTTTCTAGCCATCAGTGAGTCCGATGCCACATATATTATATGTGGATAGTGCTTAGAGCAAGATATTAGATGTTCAGAAAGATTAAGAGGCTCTGTGCCCGAATGCGATATCAGGAGGTTTCTCATATCAATAATGCTCATCCTTGCTTAACAAATTTTTTCCAACTATTTAAATTGGTCTAATAAAAGATATCAGATGCACCCAAAGAACCCTGTCTGCCTAATGCTAGTCCTGCCATTCTAGCTTCCCCATCATACTACTTCCACACAGTTAAGCAGATCAACTTCCCTCTGCTCCCTTTGGCTTGTTTCTTCAAAACTCAGGGACCTAAACCTGTGAGAGCTTTAAAGAATGGGTTTGAGAATAAAACACTGAGTAAAAATTCAAATATTCCACTGAAACTTACTGAAAAAACCTTCATTACCAGGGTTGCGTGTAATGAAGCAATAGCCTCAACATTAAACCAATTTTGGTGAGACCAGGTAGAACTTTTCTGTAGCCTTCTTCCAATTTGGAATAGATGCTCATTCCCCTCTAGCTTTTCCTGTCAGCAGCAGTGAGGTATGCAAAAATGTCAAGAAACTGAGTAATCTACATTGTTCCAAGCCTGCCAAAGTCCAAATGCATGACAATGGTCTTTACAATGTGTGACATGTTCAAAAATGAGGAACTTTGCTAAAAACTGTAGCAGAAAAAGATTGAAAACTGTTGTGGGGTATCTTTTACTTAAATGCTGATTGGGAACTGGAGTTTTTGTTTTAAGTGGACATCCATGATTCCAAGTTATTTTTCCTGTTCAGAAATGGAATGAAAACAGCATTCCAGAAGAAAAGAAAATCTAGTTTCATTTGGGTTGTAATGTTTTGTTCTAATTTTGGCTCCTAAGGTATTGTATAAAATATATATTAAAAGTCTGAAATGAAATAAAAAGTGGATTTAAATGGTAAAATCAAAATACTCCTTTCCAAACAAACACACAAAAAGTTTGAAATAACATTTTGTTGAAATGAACATGTGTCAGTGACATTTTTTGCTTACCAAAAGCTGACGTTTCCTACCACCAATTGTTCTACTGGAAATATTTTTATCAGCCCTATTTTCAAGATTTAGCAAGCCTGGATGGGATTTTCCAAAGCTCCTAGGGGACTAAGGACATGTCTACTATCATAGCTGTAGTGTGCCAGTGAGGCCTCAGGGTTATCTTCAGCAGTGGCTTTTAAGTATGTCAGAGACTGAGGTCTCAAAAGCAACCACCAGAGGATGTAGCTGGAGTGGTCTCAATACTGCGTTTATGGGTTGGAGTATATGAGCGGGAATGTGTGGTCAAAGTGTTCTCAGAGCATCTGGGTTGGGACAGTATTATCACAATGGCATAAATTCAAAGCATGAGTCCCAGTTACAATGGGGCAGGCACTCAATCACTTAAGTCAGGGCTGTGGACTTCTGAGTAACTGAGGAGATGCTTCCTCCCTACCCTGTAGGCCGCAGGGACTCCCCGGCCCTCCAGCTCAGTGGAACCCTTGTCTCCCTCCTGCCCAGGAAGGGGCCAGGGAAGGAGCCTGTAGGTCATAAGTTGAACAGCCTTGACTTAAATGGTTTAGGAAACCTCAGCCTCCAAAGGAAGTAAATTTGGGTTGTAAAAATGTACTGTAGCTTATAGGGCAAAACTGAAAGCTAAATTTTTCTGTGTCTTGAGATACTAGGCTAACTTCAACGGTGTTCGTTGACATAGAAGATCTTTTAGATACAGTGAAGAAATGACTCAAAATCTGTCTGAAAAAGGACAGTTCAGCCAGTCTGGCACCCTTTCCCTGACTACTCTAGTTTCCTTGGAAACACAATGCAGTTGGGCCTTCACATGATTAATGTGGTCTTCACTGCAGAATTAGCTTGGGTAACAACTCAAATTTGTCTCTCAAGTCCCACACACAATAAAGACCCTTAATTTAATTTTTTCAACTTGGATTGGCTGGTGTATCAACTTTATAGGCAATAATGCAAGTTGGAATGACTCATCAGTTCCCCCGTGCCCCCGCCCCCCAAAAAAGAAAGAAATCAATCACCAGAGTGTCTAAATTTCAACAGTACTTCTTGCTGAACATAGGGCATAGAATCAGAGAAAATTAGAAGTTGGAAGGGACCTCAGGAGGTCATCTAGTCTAACCCCCTGCTCAAGGTAGGACCATTCCCAACTAGATCATCCCACCCAAGGTTTTGTCTAGCCAGGTCTTAAAAACCTCCAAGGATGGAGATTTCACAACCTCTCTGGGTAACTTGTTCCAGTGTTTTATTACACTCTTAGTAAGAAAATTATTCCTAATATCTATGCTAAACTTCCCTTTCTGCAACTCGAGACAGTTGCTCTTTGTTCTGTCATCTGCCACCACTGAGAACAGTTTAGTTCCATCCTCTTTTGACCCCACTTCAGGTAGTTGAAGGATGTAATTAAATCCCCTCTCAGTCTCCTCTTCCCTAGACTAAATAAGCCCAGTTTCCTTAGTCTTTCCTCATAAATCATGTCCCCTAGCACCCTCACCATTTTTGTTGCCCTCCACTGGACTCTCTCCAATTTGTCCACATCCTTTCTGTAGCGGGGGCCCAAATCTGAACACAGTACTCCAGAAGGGGCCTCACAGGCTGGATCACCTCCTTCTTACAAGCACAAAGATTGTTTGCTCCCCACTTGTAACTGCACAACCTGTGGAAGGTGACAAAAATGGTGAGGGGGCTGGGGGACATAAGGGTAGGGTTAGGATTCAGAGTGACCTAGACAAATTGGAGGGTTGGGCCAAAAGGAATCTCATGAGGTTCAACAAGAATAAATGCAAAGTCCTGAATTTAGGATGGAACAATCCCATGCACCAGTCCAGGTTGGGGGCTGACTGGCTGGGCAGTAGCTCTGCAGAAAGGGATCTGGGAGTTATAGTGGACAATAAACTGAATATAAGCCAGCAGTGTGTGCTTGTTGCCAAGAAGGCTAACAACATACTGGGCTGCATCAGTAGGAGTGTTGCCAGCAGGTCAAGGGAAGTGATTATTCCCTTCTAGTCAGCACTGGTGAGGCCACATCTGGAGTGTCCTTGTTGAATCTCATGAAATTCCTTTTGGCTCAAGCCTCCAATTTGCCTAGGTCACTTTGAATCCTAGGCCTACCCCCCAGCATATCTACTACTTCCCCCAGCTTGGTGTCATCTGCAAACTTGCTGAGGGTGAACTCTATACCATCTTCCAGATCACTGATGAAGACATTGAACAAAACCATCCCCAGGACTGACCCCTGGGGCACTCCACTTCATACCAGCTACCAAACAGACATCAGCCATTGATTACTACCCTCTGAGCCTGATGCTCCAGCCAGCTTTCTATCCACTTTATAATCCATTCATTCAGCCCATACTTCCTTAGCTTGCCTGCAAGAATGTTGTGGGAGACTGTATCAAAAGCTTTGCTAAAATCAAGGTACATCATATCCACTGGTCTCCCCGCATGGGAGCAAGCCCATCAAAAAAGCTTTCCTGAGGTCTAATAAACTGTTTGGATGGCTTTTTAATTTAAAAGACAAAAAAACATGCTGCAGTAAGTTTATTTGCTCACCAGGTTCCAATTTTTAAAGCTCTTGCAGCTCTTATTTTTACCAGAGTTTTTCTCCTCCTGAATTTTTTTACATTTATAGAGTCATTTATTTGACCAATGTGTTCTGCAACTCTTGACCCCTAGGGACTTATCGTGCTGCAGGAAATCAAGTTTCTTATTGTGGTTCGTCACTCTTTATTAGCCTGACACATTAAGGCACGCTGTTGCTTTATAATTTCTGTTCACTTACTTTCAAAATCTTATCTTCCTAAATCATGAGGTTTCTTTTTTTAATGTGCCATGACAGATTTAATGTCAGAATAAAGCCTCTCCTTTACGATATTTAAATGATCTAATATTTGGAATATGTTATCTTCTTTTTTCCCCTTTTTTCCCATTTACTAAATAGGTCTTAATTCTGTTAAACTGACTTTCAGGGTCAGACACACAAAGGTTTTTAGATGTCTGTATCAAGTTTAAGTACCTAAATGCCCATTGATTCCTCTTAGTGCTTGTTAAATTCAACTCACTTTTCATGTGTGGGTTTAATCAGACTTAGTGACTTCAGATCTTTTGAATAATTTACCCATTCTGTACAGCAGCAAGTATGTGCTGTCCTGACAGATACACAGCATCCAGTTCTTTACTGCCCTTTGCATAATCACTTTAGGCCACTGTAAGGAGGATAAGTATGTTACCAAATCAGACAACCAGTATTTATAGCACTTTGCCCTGGTATAAATGACAAAGTGCAAGGCAATGAAACAGCTGGTCCTTATATTTTGCCATTAAGGAGAAGTAAAGAAATATGTTGTAGAACTAATGAAAGAGAGAAAATGTTAGCTAGCAACTGGTGGAGGCCAAATGGTTCAGAACTTACTAGTTATTTGTTCCTCTCACTCTGCTAGCAGCTTGAATCCTGTCACTGATACAGCTAATGCAAAAGTACCAACTCAAGTCAGTTCTGCCATCAGGATACTGTCCAAATGAGTAGAGAGGTGCGTGTGCAAATATACGCCTTTAAGAACTGGATTGAGTTGGACAGAGTTTGGAAGGAGAGAGTCTGATGGTTGTGTGTCTGGATACTGCTGGTGTTAATAAAGAAACCTCTTTGTAAAAGTGGCTCCTGTCACAGTGAAGTGAACCCACAGCCCAATATGGTACCACAGGACCCTGCTTCTGAAGGCAGCTGTAATGTACTCTGGTGCCCGTTAACCCTGTTTCTCACTCTGGCTGCCACCAGGATACTGCCCTTTTCTTGCTTGCCACACCTATGATACAAATTGGGAGGCTTTTGTCAGAATGCCAGAGGGTATTCTGCTTCACTTCATCCTGCTCATCAACGGGCCACCTCACCCTGGCCCAGTCTTTTAACTCTAATTCTAGACGGGTGGCCTCTAGTGGCCAGCTGCCACAGAGTCCTAGGGTCTCTGGAGCTGTCCTTGGTTAAGGCTGTTTCTCTGCCTTCCCCAGGCACCCACAGTGGCATATTAACTATACTTAAACACAGTGCCTTTCCCCAGGCACCCTGACTGGCCTCCCTTCTCCCTAAAGGCCACTCCCATGCTTCATAACAAATACAAATGCCCCAAAACAAATCATAAACTTAGCTTGCTGACGGTCTCTCTCTATTCCAGTGAAGCTCCTTCCCCAAACCTAGTCTGCACCAGTCTGACTTCTCAGCCTAGGAGCTCTATGAATATCTCCTTCCTGACCGGTCACCAGGTTCTCCTTCTCTAATAGAGCACAGGGGTTCCTCGTTACAAATTAGAAGGCGTATTGGTCTGGAGCCTGCTTCTCCAAGTCCTGCACCTGGCAGCCTGCCTCTCTTCAAGCAAGCTTACAACTCTTTAGTGCACCTCACTGCAGCCTTTACCCTGGATTTAGTAACAAAGGTTAGGGGGCCTCTGTTACAAGAAGGTCATAAGGTGCTGCAAGAGGTGGGCAACCTTACCTAAATAACTAAATGTAAGAATAACTGATGTGGCCCTCCAACAGTGAAGCAGCAGACACACTGCAGACTGGGTCATAATAGCCTATGAGCAACTTGCATACAGTCAACACATGCACATCACTTCCCCCAGAATTTATGAGGACCCACGAGAATGGCAGCACTCTGGGTCTAATAGCATCATCCTGTTACCTCTGAAAAAGCATTTGTGTCTTGGATGCAGTAACATCTTTAGCCATGTATTTCCACTCTAAATTCCTGTTGGGGAGGGGGGGTTACTTCTCCCCCCCCCCACATCTAGCTTTTTCCTGCCTATACAATCATCTCAAAAGACATGCCAGGGACTGAGCAGGTGTTGGGAATTAACTTACTTTTTCAGTTCCTGGTGTTCCAACGAGCAGTAGAAAGCTTAACAGTAGAAAACAGATTCTTTGTGACTATTAATGTCAAACATACCAGGGGTCTGTTATGACCCCGTAGGGACACTGGAAAATTTGTATCGCTGCTATCTGTACTTCTGTACTGGATTGTCACTAGAGCAGCACTTCCCAAGCTGTTCTGTCCCATGGCACACTTACACGGCCTTTTCCCTCCCATGACACACTGGCTGAACGTGGAGAGGGGGTGGGGGGCGAGCAGCTGGACATGGAGCGAGGTGGGGGTGGCGAGTGGCTGGATGTGGAGCGGGAGGCAGCGAACACAAAGCAGGGTGTGGGGTGGCACTGCCCCACTGGGAGCCACGTCCCCCCCAAGATTCCACCGCACACCTGGACATGTCTGACAGCACACCTGTGTGCCATGGCACACCGTTTGGGAAATGCTGCACTACACAGAGAAGACTCCAGTTTCCAATGCCATAAATCCTGAATGTTCCATAAGAAAGAACATTTTATTAGCAAATAAAAAATCAATAAGAAAATAGGAATAAAGGAACAATATCAGAGAAGCACATGCAACTATACAAATGTACAGATTACTAGTGGCATTCATTACAGCAAGTATTTCCTACAATGGCTGGATTACCACACCTGTGCAGGGCTAATATTTGGACTTTCTTGTTTTATATAAGATGCATGTTTACCTCTTAGCCATGAGGCATAGTGATCAAGGAGCCACAACACTGAAATATACTTCAAGATAGAGTGTTTAATTCTTTATGAAAATACAACTCAAAAGTGAAGAGCGTCAAAAGGTTGATTTTACAGCTTGCTGGTACAATACAGTTAGTCGCTTTTCTGGGCAGATGGCATTATTAAGTTTATTAAGAAAGCGTGTATGGATTGTGAAATTGTGAATAAGGCAAGATGTTGAATGGCAGCTGCATTGTGTGTGGTGTGCTGGGGCTGAAATACCAGTCTGTAAGTAGATGGGATGTGTCAAGAGGTACTCAGCTCTGTAGAACCTGATCAGAACTCAGACCGTGGTAATGTCAACCTACTGGTCATTTTAGTAAGATTTTTTTTTCTGAAAAATGCCTAGGGACTGGCAAGGAAATGTGGGACTATTTAATGAGTTATAAAAAAGGTATGAGGCTCCTGTTGCATTTTCATCTGACAATGTGGCCTCAATTACTGGGAACATACACACACAACCTGCTAAAGCAAGTTTATCAGAGCATGGCTATAGACTCTCTCTGCCATTTAGGTGATATTTGAAGAGAGTCAGGTATAAAAGCAGTTTCCAAGCCACTTGAAAATGCATTTCTGACACCTTGGGTCAACTGTCATTTCATTTCCAGTGCAGACACATAACTACTCTTTATGGAACCTGCTTAATGAAAGTGGACTGGAATTTTGGACATGATGTCCTTGACTGTTCGCCCAAGTAATCTCAGATAGAGGGAAACTCTTTTTTTAAAGCCACACTGCAGATCTCTTATTTCTGGGTGTGATCATGACTACCTATCTTGTACATCTTTGGCAAACAACAAAAATAAAAACTGGTGTTCAATTCTTTTCTAATTTGACTACATATATTTTTATGAATATACATTTTCCTGGACAACAACATAAGTGTAAATGTACCGCAGTAAAAATGTTTACAGGTTACATTAATGATTCTTGATTCTCAGAATGTGGAAAAAAGCACCTTAGAAAGGATGGTTATTTCTGAGCGATTGCCAGACATCTCTGTATTTCTCAACACTCTCTTTGTCCACAGTCACACATGAAATCTGGTGCAAAAATCTGGAATTTAACCCAATCTCCTGAGACCTAATCTGGTGACCACCACATCAGGTAATTATGCCTTACTACGTATCTTAAAGTACTACCATCTGATCTGTTTCTTCTAGTCCCTCACCGCCTGTGCTTTTTCTAAGGTCTTTCAAGTGCACAATAATTAAATTGAATGAAAAAAATATGGAAGAAAAATAAACTGCCATTGAAGCTGTGCATGAAAATTGGTGTTTACTTTCAAATATTTTGGTCCAGTATTTAAATCAGAATGAATCATGTCTCTAAAAGAAAATGGCATAAAAAATAAGAGGAAATAAATAAGAGGGAAGAAAAACTACTTTGCTATATGCCTCTCTTTTTTATGCAATATATAAGAAAAATGAAAATAAAGACTGAATAGCAGGAAAATCTAACAGATCTCTAACACCATAGAATTAATTCTGCAGGAAAGTTGTAGCATCCCTCTCATTTGGAACATTTAGATTTATCTTAGCAATACACTAATAAAGAAACAGTAGAGTATAATTTGGCTCTCTGAGATTAACTAAAAGGACTCTTACATATCTAGTAGGTATGACACTATAATGTACAGCATGCATTTCTTTCAGCTATGTATTTTGTTTTGGATTTTAAGTCTCCCATCTAGACACACCATTCTCCTGCTGTAGTTCAGCATATAAAGTGGCACTGAACAATTATCTTGGCATTATTTCATAGCAGGAAAAAACCACCAGAGTCTTTTTCAGTGCTTTTAAGCAGTTTTGTTGGAAATGGCATTAGAATGGAAGTAGCACTGGGTTCCTGATGCCTTGCACTAGTATATTATGCTTAATAAATTATATTTTCACAATGTGAGCCACTTCAGAAAATAACAACATTGAAACTTAAGTTCTTAATTAATTAATAAGTAATGCAATACAGTTGGTCAGTGTAAATCAGGGGTCTTCCTGCATTATTTAGTTCTAAATGTGCCATATAGTGCAAAGGGCTTTGATCACAGAAAAATCAAGCAACAGTGGGAATGTGATGTGATTGCATGGGACATGCAGGGGGGAATGGGAAAGCAGCTTGAAATCCCAGTGATCTGGAACCAGAACCATATGATCATAAAACAATCATCTTGGCCACTGTGTCTCATCTAAGGATAGTATAGCAATAAGCTATTTCATGCCCTCATGCGGATTGCATACACTGTAGGTGTGTGTGAAGCAGGCTGTATTTGATCTGGATTCGGATTTGGCCTGATTTGGGGGACAGTGATTTGATTTGCTGATTCAGATCACTGTCCCGATTCAGTTTGGCTGAATCTGAATCTGAAGATTCGATTCTGATTCGGAGAATCAACAATTCAGCCATAGACATAGCTTTATATGTTTTTTCTATGTACCTCGAGGTACCAGGCATGACTCATGAACACTGAGGTGGTGGGGTGGGCGGAGCATCCCATGGGTTCCCCTGAGCGCTTGGCAGGGAGGTACTTCCAGTCCACTCCTGGGTCCACTGCCAAGTGTGTCGGGGACCTCCCTGTGCTCCCCTGGCTCAGCAATTGGCTGCAGGGGGACCCTGGGTGCCCCCTCAGACCCAGGAGACACCAGTCACTGAGCTGGGATGCAGGGGTCCCTCCCACGCACTCTGCAACAGACCCAGAAGGTCCGCCATGGAGCATGCAAGGGAACCCCTGTGCTCTCATGGGATGCTCCATCTGCCCCACCATCTCAGCGTTCATGAGCTGAGCCTGGTACCTTGAGGTATGTAGAAAAATTTATAAAATTGTGTCTATGGCTAGATCATCGATTCTCTCTGAATCGGTCTCTGATTCGATTTGGATTCAGAGATTCAGTCGCCAAATCGGGCCGAATCTCTTCGAAATCAAATCAGCAACCAAAGCTTTGCACAGCCCTAATACACTGTGCCCCATGGTGCACCTTTACATATACTTGACAGACAATGTTTATTTCTTGGTTACTTCTCAGGCTTTTAAGCCTGACACTGCTAACTCTTGTTTTCACTACTCCTGTTCTGTTAATGGTCATAATATAAAGACAGTAGTCAGGCTATAACAGAGCCAGATAGAAAACTACCACCTTGCTTTTAGTGAAATCATTCGAGCTTTTACAATATGTTTTCATTCCACCATGGAACAAAACAAGAAACCTGAAATTTTTCATGAGAAACCTCCCTTGCACTGAGTCAGGCCAATAACCTGCAGCATAGCAGACTGAACAGGCACTTGAACCCATGTTTCCCACATCCTAAACAAAACAGTCATGTTATAGATAAGGCTGCAGTTTATCACCACAGTCACAGAAGCCATGACTCCAGCCAATCAGTCAGAAAAAAGAAAGCATAAGCTCATGGGAGATGTAGCTCAGCCAGAGATATTGACCTATAGGAAAGAATGGAGGTATTAACACTCTAACACACCACAGTAGGGGGCTGAACTAAACATGTGCGGTTAATAACTGTCCCTGAACTTAGCCTTTTCCTGTAACACTACTATAACATCACCATGCTAAAAGCATAGCTTCAGTTACAGACTGTTTTTAAAATGGCATGTCATGGGGAGGGGACAGAAGGGCATCACGTAATCTTCTTCTCTCTTCCTTTCACCATTCTGCACCTAAGAAACCTTCCCGACAAAATTTTCATTCAAACTGAAAAGTGAGACGTTTTAGGTTCAGCATATCTGCATTTTTACCACGCCCAACCAGCTCTGGGCCATATTTCCTTAAATGGCTGGAAAGTGGAGACTGCATATTGTGTAGACAGAGTTTACACATTTACAACTGCTAGCAACATCCTGACGCATGTGCCCGCGTGGGAAGATACTGGTATTCTGACCCCAGCGCCACCCAACTGTCAGAACACAAAGCCGAGGGAAAAACGAGGTTAATTTCATTTTGAAACAGATTCCCATTCCCAGTGTAGACACAGGAGCCAGATGGAGAAAATGTTGGTGTCTTACAATTGCCATTACCAGAGAGGAAGATGCTAAAAAGGGAGAGAGCTTTAAGCTTGAAGTGAGAAGAAATAAGGCTGCTCTGGGCAGGAGGGTTGGGGAAGTGAACAGATTGCCACTCTGCTTCTTGCATTTGAGAACCATGCCAAATTGTCAGTCAGTCCAGAAGAAGAAGTTTAACAGTCATCAGCAGCCAGCCTGAAGGGAGCAGCATGACCTCCCTCTCACCCCACAAGACATCCAGGTTCCAGGTAGGGAATGTCATTGGCGAAGGTTTGCTGCTCTGCATGGAGCTGTGTCTTTCTGGATGAAATATATTCCTGTACATTTCTGTTAAATTACACTAGTCACTGGTTGAACTAGTTTGGCTGGAGAGAATAAACATCAGGTCATTTGGGGTGTTTTCTGTTACTGACTGCAGAGGATGTGCTGTGAGCTGTTAAAGGGTGAATCTTTTGTAATAAAAGCTGCATGATCACTGCAAAAAAAAGATTCAGAATGATTTGAACACTTCTCAACGTATTTGCTGTGTCTTTCTGGGATCCTGTTTACTGCTGTCATCCAGCAAGAGAAAATTTTTGTTCCCACAATTGGATAGAAAAAGGCCCATGAGTATTCATGAAAATATGTATTCACACAAGTAACTGAGCTGTAATTGTTCACAGCAGCCATCTTGAAAATGTTCTGTGAATGTGGGCAAGCCAGCCAGGAAACTATAACTACTTAGCTCAGAGCCATCCAAGCATACAGCTTGAGCAGCTAATTATGGGTTTTCAAAAGCAAAAGTCAGGGTTAAGAGTTCACAATCATTTTACAGGCAGCTGAAATATATTCACATAAACCACTTGCAGAGAAATGAGCTAGAAGGTCTAACTCAAAAGTCTGTTCAAAGACCATTTACAAGCTGGAAAACTGGCTAGATCTGTCAGGTAAACGGCTCCCTGCAAATAGTTTTGGGATTACCTGGAATAGGAAAGAGAAACTGTAACTGGTTTTGGAGAGTTTCCCTCATCAAACCCCCAACTCAGACACACGCTCAAGTGATGTGTCAGAGTCTGCAGGTGCTTGGGCCTACAAGTGTATAAGAGGGACTCGGGCAGACAAGGTTCCTTGGCTGAATCTGATATCGTTTATTAGACCAACCCAAATAGTTGGAGAATAGTTATTAAGCTGGTGAAAGTCAGTAAGGAAGCAGTGAGCACTGCAGTAATGCACAAAAGCCAGCAAGTAAAACCAGGTATAAGGAAACCTGAAACTATTGTCTGGTTTCACTGTCTGATTCAGCATTTCTCAAAATATTGATAACTGAGCGTGCACTGAGGAAAACTGAAACCAATTGCATCTTTCCTGGACACCGCCACCATATGTGTGTAAAGGCCTAAACACTTTGACAGCCCCTTCCTTCCTCAATTTGGGAAATGTTGCTATAAATCTTTATAATATAATCCTTCTCTTTTCTTACATGCTTTGATGAGCCACAAAATAGCTAACCATGTCAGCATTTCAAATATCCAAACAGATAGCACCCACTGAGGCACATTCATTGTTTCAGTTCTCACTTTGTGTTTTTGTTTTTGGCTTTCTGCAAATCCAGAAGTCATAGAGCTGTACGAACGACTCATTTTCAGTGTGTTGCCAGGTTAAAAAATGCCTGCGATCTTTTTCTACAATTTGGCAAAACTGAAATAAACCTATACATTTTTGGTTGCTCTTGGCAGGCTGTGGCCTTGAATCTGGAGACTCAGCGTACGTGGCACAGACATTCGTCTGAGTCTGCCACCTCCTTAGCAGAGCACTGGGGTGGACACACGTGGCCAGAACCCTCCAGCTGGGCCCAGCCACACATCCACTCCCTGCTGCTGGAGTGGCCAGCGACGGTTAGCAGACCCTTCATCCCTTCCAACACAAACACCTGACCTAGAAGAGGAGGTGTCCAGGCAACAAGGTTCAATCCTGTACCCAGACTGTTGCACCCTTGACTTGTGCTGCTACTGGCTTCCTGACAGTCCCTCTGAATACCCCAGCCAAGCTTCCCCACTGATCCGGAGTTTGGCCCGACCCTTTGGATACCTGCCCCAATTCTGATTTGGTTTCCTGGATACCTGACCCACCTTGCTTCTTGACCCTGTGGTCTGTCTGTCTGTCTGGATCTGTGACTCTGTTCCCCAGATGGATCTTCTGGCTGCCCAGCTTCCTTACACTCCGATTCATCATGCTCTCCTTGGACTTTGGCTGCTTCTCCTGACCCCAAGATAACTGGCTGCCTACAAGCTGGCATGGCAGTTCTAAATATGTACTTTTGGCTGAAATAAAGCATTGGCCAAACAATTTACCTAACTCTAGGAAAAAAATATTTTCATCTCACGTTTCCTTCACAACCATCACAACTAGAGCCTTAACTTTCATTTGTAAAAAAGAGGACAATGATGACAACAACAGCAACTGGAGAATAAAAAGTATAGCCCCTTATATTTCTCTGTGGGGCACTTTGAGAAACAATGGGCTTTAAAAATACTGAAAAAACCCCCAAGCAGCATTGATTTCAAAGGCAAATCTGATTCATAAATATCTTTTAATTGTACTACAGGTACAATACAGATACCAAAATCCAAAAATACATGTTTTCTTCTTTTACAGTTTACTTTTAAAAATGATAATTTGATATAAGGAGAAAAGCTCCCAGGTTGGTATGTTTAGGTTCAGATTTTTTTTCAGTCAGAAAAAAAAAATCAACTCTGCTAGGCAAAGAAAGAGTGAAGGATTTTACCAGATGCAAGGGACTGTCTCCCAGTATCAGGAGCGTTGCTCTGGTGATACAGCTGCTAAAGCAAGTTTGCATTGTTCTGTAGTGGTGCATCAAGCACAAAGGAAATTTCTCCTGTCACAGCAGGAAGTTTTTGTTGTTATAAGAGAAAGGGCCTGACTTCTAAAAAAGTCAGTTGAAACTAGAATTATCATGAAATACTGGGCAACTGCACCTTTGCTTGGGGGTCATCCACAGAAAAGCAAAAGCTATAGTGGCTGTATCTGCAGTCTGGTACAGAGACTATCATTAGAGTTGTATTATCAAGTTCTGCACCACAAAGCATATTTCTATGATCCTTAATTAATAATGCAGTCTGGCTTGGTTATTAAAGGGTACAGATCTAACAGCTTTGTTGAATACTCTTTCGGCAGAGGTTTCACCAAATAAACTTTATTGAACACAGCATGTTAACATAAAATGCACTGATCTCTACTGCCTGCTAAGTGACTCCACACATCGGGGGAGAGGGGAGTTAGGGGGGTGGGGGGTGGGGTGTTGCATGTTCAAATAAATACCAAATACATCCCTGAAACATGGAAGATTCTGAATTTTAGCTGATTTTGGATTATGAACTCCATTGCTGAACAACAAGGAAGATTTTGACACCTCCCTGCTTGCTATCTGACACCAACAGGGAAGGAATCCTGTCTGATCTGCACAACAAAAAGCAGCTCATCATAAGGACACTCTCATGGACCCAGAGGGACAGATTTCCATCTTCAGCTTCCTCAGTGCAAAAATGAAGTTTATTTCCTACCTATGGGAACTGATTACCATCTTTAATTTTCCCTGAGCCTGATGAAGGGTGTACAAGCCCGAAAGCTTGCAAAAAAAGATAACTTTTTTTGCGATTTATTAGTTGGTCTAATAAAAGATATCATCTCTGAACCAAGAGTTCTAGATTTTTGCATTTCTTTTTATCTCAGACCAACATGGCTTCCAAATACATCCCTAGTCAAACAAATGAAACTTACCAGTCCACCTATTACATAGTAATAGGTAGATTCTACCTATATGTCTTGTCCCAACAAGCAGCAGGACTCATATAAATAATATGGTAACTGCTGGCAAATGGTGGATTTCAAAGGACTGGGCTATATTTTTTGCTGCAAAAAATCAAGCTCTGCCAGTTCAGACAGAAGTGCAGCTCCCCACTGTAAATGAGAACACTTTGCAGAAAGTGCTCTAAGTTATAGCGATCCTCCAGATCAAACAGAAGTTCACTGTTGGTTCCAGGGAAAGGGGAATCTAGCTTCTGGCTGGGAACTTGCAGCCAGTTTCCCCTAGCATGGCCCCTCCTCTCTCCCAGTCTGTCCTTGTTTCAAAATGGGAGGGAGGAAGGGAGCAGAGGGAGCATGTTCTAGGGGTTCCCTAGTGAATGCTGGAGGGTGGAGTGAGTGAAGTGGAGGGTCCCTACCTCAGGGGGCTCCAGTACATCCACCCTACCCTCCAGCAAGAGCTGAAAAACACCAAACAGAATTCCCTCTTCTCCCTTTCCCCCACTCCCATTCTGAAAACAACTGGAGACTTGGCAGATGCTGTCAAATGGTTGTAGAGTGAGGAGGGAGAACTAAGTAGTGGAGCGCAGGGCAGGTGTGACAAGCTCCAGACAGCACTAGCAAGTGGGGATGCACACTTTTGCTTCTGGTTGGTGCCTCCACTTGCCCCACTCTACTAAGCAGGTTAGAGAAAGCTTGGTGCACACAAGGATTTTAGCAGCAGAAGAGGAGGCTTTTATCTTCAGGGAAAGAGTTCCTCACATTCCTCCTACTTCCTGCTAGGCAAAGAAGTTTGAATTTCCAACATTTCTGATTTTCACCAGTCCACGAGAAGCTGTTTTTATTCCTGTTCAAGTCTGCTGCATAGTTCTCATTGACCCCACTGGGTCAAGACCAAGCTTTTGCAGGGCAACATTGAATCCTGCCTTAGAGAGAGTTTACACACATACACACACATGAGCAACTGGTGCCTAATGAGTGTGGGGGGGGAAACTTGCCCCCCCGCCCCGTGGCCAGTCAGCGACTGGGGGGGGGGTCGGAGTCCCCCCCCACAGCTGATTGCGCCAGGGAGGGGGGTCCCCCCATGGCCAATTGCACCAACCTAGAAGTGCCAGGGGCACACCTAGAAGTGCCAGTGGTGCTTCTCATGGTGCCTCTGCTCCCTGGCCGGTGCTATCGGGGGAGTACCAGTGCTCCTGCCTGCCCCACTTGCCTGTTGCCTAAGTAGGGAATGCTGGCTGTAAGGGGGTGCACGTGCCTGTACTTGCTGACATGCAACTTGATTACATGAATTCAACCTGCAGGAAAGACAGATCTCTGTTTCAATCCAAAACTATGTTTAATTCATCTGTTCACTTACAGCCACTTGTTCTTGAATGTACCCTGCATCCTACATGGTTAAAAAATAGGACACTGCATATGACAATTTCTTCAGCACCGGCGATTTGACTCTTACCAGGTTTACTAGTGAGTTAAACAGCAGTTTTATTCCCTTCATAATTATGTCCCTGGTTCACCTTGGCCTAGTTTAGCTTGCCAATAGTAAGTCTGGCTTTAGCTCCTGCAAGGTAATTAATTTCACACTTACAGTATGTTTTATACTGCAGGTTTTACAGGCTAACATAGTCCCGGAGTTCTATGTCATACTATATCCTTGAGGTGCTCATTAAAAGAATGTTTGAAATAAAAATGATCAGTAAACTTTCAGGTCAGTATCTAATTGTTCTACCAGCAAAGCGTTGACTCTTTACATGCCTGTGATTTCATATGTATACACACCATGTGTGTGATGGCATCAGGCATATGGAAAATGTCACTGTCATTTACTGAGTCAGTGCTATCATTTGATAAATAGTATTTATCATGCATCTTTGAGTGCCTGGCAAATCCATGTACTCTGAGACACTTATTTTAATATCCGACCCTCTTCCCCCATCCTAAACAGCTTGAAACAGACTTAATTAAAAAAAAATCTTGCCTGAAAGCTTCCCTTCCCCACAAAATCATGTGGGAAGTTACTCCCCCAAAATGTACCCCTAACTTGTGCACTGATCTGATTTCCTATTACTGCTAGAAATGGAAGCTTTATAGAATCAGAGAAAGTATGGGCTCAGCCTTTGTAATGGAGTTCCTACCCAGTTACCAGAGGGGCAAGGGTGCTTGGGCTTCCCCCCCACACACATTTTTTCTTTCCTTTCATTCCCCTCCCTTGCCCTCTCTTGGGTCTGCTGGGCCATCCCTTTCCTTTGGAGTGTCCCCCTTCCCCAGCTCCTTCCTTGCCCTCTTGCTCTCACTCTCTCTCCTTACACTATACCTTCCCCCAACACATGTTATTTTGGTCATTGTTGTTCATGTTTTCTGGGTGCTACCACAGCCTGCTAGGAGGCTGAGGATTTTGAAATTTGGCCACCAGGTCCAGGTGCAGTCAATCCCTGGTGACCCAAAGGCAGAAGTAGAAGAGTCAAGTGACCTGCATCACCCTTTATAAACAACTCAAGCCTCAGGCCAGAGAGGTAGACTGACTGTAGGAGTCCCAGGGGAAGGAGTCCCCTGTGGAGAGTTAAAGGAACTGAACTCAAAGTGGGGGGAAAGTGGCTCCAGGTGGCAGCCAAGTGGAAAAGATGGGCGATGTTACATCCAGAACCAAGTGGGTTCTGGAACCTGTTTGTTCTTTTGGTTGGGGCTTGGAGAGTGCTGCTCCAAGGTGAGATGAACGCGAAGCATAACATTTTGGTTTTGAGTTGAGAAGGCGCCCAGGATTGTAGGTGTTCCTCAACCTGGCAGTTTGGGCAGTGGCTGTAAGGAAGGCAGAAGCCATGGAAAGGGGGATCTCATTAAGTGCCCAAGCTCTCAACGTGACTGGGAAGGCAGAGGACAGCGACTGGGAGGTTAACTCCAAATCCATCACGGAGAAGCTAGCCAGGAATAAAAGGCAGTGGCAGGACACATGACAATAGACCCTCAAGCCTGCAACTTACCTGCTGCACCCAAAGCTTGCATCCCTGACTAGTGGGCTCCAAGCTAGTAGGCACAACTAGAGTAAAACTGGGCCGAGGCCAGGAGGGCCCCGGCCTAGACATGGACCTAATGCCCAAGAGTCTCCTCACCCATAACAAGCCTTTCGTCATCTACTTGTTCCATCAAGTCATGGCAGGAAAGAACACAGATGGGGAATAGAGAGCAGGAATGAGGAGGCTAGTGGGAAAAAGTCTCAAAAAGCATGTGCCACCTGCCAACATCCCGGACAGTTTATACCTTCCAAGGGATTCTTCTTTGAGTGTAACCACCATGGTTTGGCACTTGGTTAAATTACTTCTGAAAATCCATTAACTGCAGGTAAAAACACATTTATTTGCACCAGAAAATCCAAATTGAAAGAAATGTTTATTGATGTTCTGTGCAAAAAATTCAGGAAGCAATAGCAATAAGATTACTTCTATTTACTCAGGCCTATAGCTGCTGAAAATTCATAGATTTTAAAGCCAGAAGGAACTATGAAGATCATCCAGTCTGACCTCCTACATAATATAAGCTATGGAATTTCACCAAGTAATTCCTGTATCGAGCCCAGTATCTTGCAGATAAACTATAGCATAACTTGTCTAAAAAATATGCAGTTTTGCTTTAACAACTTCAAAGGCATTGTGAACTCACTACATTCCTTGGTGATCTCTTCCAGTAGTTAATTACTAGCACTTCCAAAAAATGTGTAGTCTATTTCTAATTAGATTTTTTTTTAATTTATTCTTTTTTCTTTTTAATACAAATGCTGAGTACCTGGAAATGGAGTTGGAATTTCTCCTGACATGGAACTTGGGTACTGGTCTCACTGGCTGCTTACAGATGTTAAAAAAAAAAAAAAGAACCACTTCTGGGCGCTGCACTTCAGGGGGGATGTGGACAACATGGAGAGGGTCCAGAGGAGGGCCACTCACATGATCAGGGGGCAGCAGGACAGGCCCTACAAGGAGAGGCTAAGGGACCTGAACCTGTTCAGCCTCCACAAGAGAAGACTGAGGGGGGAGCTAGTGGCCGTTTACAAACTAGTCAGAGGGGACAGCAAGCATTGGGAGTCCGTGTTCCCCCGAGCACCATCAGGAGTGACTAGAAATAATGGTCACAAGCTGGCAGAGGGTAGATTCAGACTAGACATCAAAAGGCGCTACTTCACTGTCAGGGCAGCTAGGATCTGGAACCAACTTCCAGTGGTTCCAGAAGTGGTGCTGGTTCCTACCCTGGAGGTCTTTAAGAGGAGGCTAGATGTATACCTAGTTTGACCCCAGTACTTTTTCCTGCCATGGCAGGGGGTCGGACTTGATGATCTGCTCAGGTCCCTTTGACCCTACCAACTATGAAACTATAAACTTGGCCCGTTCCCACACTGAGCTCAGTGCATGCACAGAAGAGCTGTGTATTATCTGGACCCAGCTTGCCCAACATCTGTATAGACTGAGCACTTTAGTGGGGCTTTTTTGATACTCTTATTGAATAGCTGATGAATCAGCTTTAGCTAAAAGTGCCAAAACCCCTCCCTGAAACACACAATCTATACAGATGGTCCAGAGCCAGGTTGAAGTAATACACTGCTTCCTCCGGTAAAGTGCATTTTTTGTTTTTGGTTTCTTTAAACGTCTGCAAGCAGCCACTAATGTTGCAACCCTGTACACTTTCTCCATATTCTACTTTTGCAAATTTTAGAATCACCCATATCCAATTATATACTTTTTGGGGCCAAAGACCTTTTTATTATCAGTTTTTAAAGTGCCTACCACAGTGGGACTCTGATCTATGACTAGGTCATGAAGGCACTACCACAACAATAACAAATAATAATATTATCTTCTCTGGCCACAGTACTACATTGGGATCTCAGGTTCATCTGTTTGATCATCATGACCTTTAAGCATTTTTCATAGCCACTATGGGGCCTGTAGACATGTAGGATGCCTGTTCTGATACGCTGTAATTACAGTGCGTCAGAGCAGACTTGATTAACTGAGTCTACTGGAGCTTGTTAATTAGCCAGCTTCAGCAGCCTGGGTGTCTCGTGTATTCAGCATTCCCACAATTCAAAATAGCTGCACGGCGCTTTAACTAAAGCTCATTGAATGAACTTTAGTTAAAGCACCCCCACTGCCATTTTGAAGTGCAGGATGCTGAATACATGAGATGCTGTGGTCCCTTTAATTAAAGTGGCTCCTGAGAGCCACTCTAATTAAAATGCACTCACCTCACCCCTGAAGCATGTGTTAAAAACACCCTAACTTTCCTAAATTCAGTCCATCAACATGCAAGTTATCTGATCTGTTTTATGTAACACAACCAAAGTCTTTAAAACTTAACCAGAATCAAGTTATTACAAACATAAACATCAGGGCACAAGGGGTGCTTGTACACGAGTGGGGTTTAGTCCTCAGGGTTTTATTCTATGCCCGTAAGTTGAAACGATAGTTTTTTAATTGAAACCCACCATTTCAATTTTTCCGTCACGTTATGGCAAGGGGCCCAATCCTTTTTTTGTTGTTTTTGTTTGTTTGTTTGTTCGTTTTGTCAGAGTCAGACCCTGCTCATAGCTGCGGGTGAGATGCTGGTAGGCCAAGCAACCCCTGAGCTATGGAGGGCCCTGGTCCTTCTCTCTGTGGTGGTGTCACCCCTTGGGGCCACCCACACAGGCTGCTAGCACGTTGGATGCTGCCATAGCTCAGAGGCAGCAGTCAGCCCGATCCAACTGTTCCCCATGCCCGCCCAAGGAGCAGCACCCAGCAGGCTTCCAGCAAACAGGCTCTGAAGACAGAAGTGACAAGAGGCCTGATCCTTTTTTCCTGTGGAGCCTGCCTGCCTCTCCCATGGCTGGGGGGCCAGCTGACAGCTGCATCATTGCAATTTGCAGTGTTGCAAACTAAACTACATCTAGATGTAGATTAGTTTGCAACAATGCAAACTAATCTAAAACCCCCCAAACTGGTGCTCATGTAATGTGGGAAGCCATACAAATGACATTTTTGTCACATGTACATAGTGACATCCATCACATGTACAAGCACCCAAGAGGAAGATCAAGGAAAGTGTGGAACACTCACTGAATAGGAGTGACTAATGGTGTAGAAAAGGCTGAAGTACTCAAAGCCTTTTTTACCTTTGCCTTCACAGGCAAGGTCAGCTCCCAGGCTGCTGCACCTGGCAGCACAATTTGGGGGAGAAGGTGAACAGCTGACAGAGGTGAAAGAGCAGGTTAGGGATTATTTAGAAAAGCTAGACATGTACAAGTTCATGGACATGCAGTTGATGCACCCGAGGGTGCTGAGGGAAATGGCTGATGTGACTGTAGAGATGCTAACCATTATTTCTGAAAGCTTGTGGTGATTGAGAGAGGTCCCAGGCAATTGGAAAAGGGCAAATATATTGCCCATCTTTAAGAAAGGGGAAAAGGAAGATCCAGAGAATGACAGACCATTCAGCCTCACTTCAGGCCCTGGACAGATCATGGACCAGGTCCTCATGGAATCCATTTCTAAGCACTTGAAAGAAAAGAAGGTGACTAGCAACAGTCAGCATATATTCACCAAGGGCAAGTCATGCCTAACCAATCTGACTGCCTTCTATGATGAGATGACTAGCTCTGTTAATGCAGAGAGAGCACTGGATGTAATATGCTTTGACTTTAGCAAGGTTTTTGATAGTCTCCACAATATTCTTGCAAGCAAGCTAAGGAAGTATGGGTTGGATGAATGGACTGTAAGGTGGATAAAAAACTGGTTGGATCATCGGGCTCAAAGGGTAGCGATAAATGGCTCAGTGTCTAGCTGGCAGCCAGCATCAAGTGGAGTTAATCAATGATCTGGAAGATGGGATTGTGTGCACCCTCAGCAAGTTTGCAGATAACACCCAGCTGAAGGGAAGGGTAATAGATTCACTGAAGGGTAGAGCTATGATTCATAGAGACCTCAACGCATTGGAGAATTGAACCAAAAGAAATCTCATGAGGTGCAATAAGGACAAGTGCTGGACTTAGGATGGAACAATCCCATGCACCAGTGCAGGCTGGGGACTGACTGGTTAACAGCAGCTCTTCAAAAAAGGACTTGGGGGTTACAGTGGGTAATAAGCTCAATATGAGTCAATAGTGTGCCCTTGTTGCCAAGAAAGTTAATGGCATACTGGGCTGCATTGGTATGAGTGTTGCCAGCAGATCAAGGGAAGTGATTACTCCCCTCTACACAGCAGTGTTGAGGCCACATCTGAAGTACTGTGTTCAGAAAGGATGTGGACAAATTGAAGAGAGTTCAGTGGAGGGCAATGAAAATGGTTAGGGGACTGGAGCACATGACTTCTGAGGAGAGAATGAGGGAAATGAGTTTATGTAATCTGGAGAAGAGAAGACTGAGAGTGGATTTAATAGCAGCCTTCAACTACCTGGAGGGTGGTTTCAAAGAGGATGGAGCTGGACTGTTCTCAGTGGTGGCAGATGATAGAACAAGGAGCAATGGTGTCAAGTTGCAGCAAGGGAAGATTAGGTTAGATATTAGGAAAAACTCTCTTACTAAGAGGGTAGAAAAGCACTGGAACAGACTACCCTAGAGAGGTTGTGGAATTCATATCTTTGGAGGTTTTTAAGACCTGAGTAGATAAAGTCTTGGCTAGCATGATATAGTGGCGGTGATCCTGCTTTGAGCAGGGTGCTGGACTAGATGACCTCCTGTTGTCCCTTCTAACCATACATTTCTATGGTTCTGTTATTTACCAAAATTATGTTCCAGTTTCAGGTTATTTCAAGCAAGCTTGAGATAAACTTCAGTCAAACTCAGATGTGTATTGTTTTTAATGGAAATGATGCAAATCTTTGTTTTGCAGTTTACTGATTTGAAAGCACACAAAGTAATGCATGTGTTATTTGTTTGGCATTTTGGGCACTAGGCAGACAGTACAAACCTATTCAAGCCAAGTGGCTAAGTGCGGACAGCTGTAGTAACATGTAAATAGATGCTCTACAGGACTCGCCAGATCTGTGTGAGGGGGAACATAAAGTGGACTTCTGCTTGCTCGCCTACAAGGAGCAGCATTCAACCTTATTGGATAAGAATACACATGCACACACATACAGTGGCCAAAAATCTGCACAACGGTGCTTTGAAGTGCTTCTTTATTATACTAAGTTTACTTATATCATCCCATGCACAAAAAAGAAAAATAGAAAAACAAAAAAAGAAAACTTTTACAATCTGTCTGAAGTACAATAAAATGCTTTCACTCATCTTTTTGCTGCATGCGTGTTCACAGAAATGGTCTATTGTGGGCACCTGTCAGTCAAGTAGGTATTTTTCCATGGCTATCCTCTCCCTACCCTTTTCGCTGATCTCATTAGTCACATTGATTGACATGTGGCAGTACTGTGGTTATGTTTGTTATTGAAAATTCTAATTGCTGTTAAAACTTCAAAAACAAATTACCTTCTCTTTTCCCCCCAATACCATCAAGGCATTTGAACAATAACCATGATTATTTTACAAGGAGAAATAAATTGCAATTTGCTGTACATTTACATTTCCTTTTAGGCCATTTTTAGTTAAATATTTATTATATTGATTTATGTACCCCTGTTTGAACCTAGAACATTTTAAGAAAAAGTTACCTACCCTACCAACATGCAGAGAAAATTGGACAGACTGAACCCCCATCTGTTTTTGAAGGCAAAATTCAGCATGGGGATTTTATAGCATGTCTATAAACAATGGCAAATGTAAGCCACCACAGACAGAAGAAGTGACAGTTTTCACCCAGTCCAGCCCCTGAAAGCATTCTACAGCTGTGACAAAACAGAAGTACACAGCTGTACAACTTACTGGGGGTCTACAGATCTGCTAGGTAACAACTTATGGCTAGATACAGGCATTCAAAATGTCCAAGGCAGAATCAATCTAAATTATGCTCTTTTCTGAAAGTGGTGTAGTTTAGACTGGTAGTGAACAGAACACACATTTGACCTTTGGTGGCAGAGGGCAAATCTTAGACCATATTCTGACATTTTTTGAATCAGTGTATTGGTGCAGGCAGAAGAGCAGCTCCCCACTGTAACTCATAATGCTTTGCAGGAACCATTCTGACTTACAACTACCCCAAAACCAAAGAGAAGTTCAGTGTTGGGCCCAGGGGGAGAGGGGCAGTTGGGGAATCCAGCTGCTGGCTGCGAGCCTGCAGCCAGTTTCCAGAAGCAATGGCCCCTCCTTCCTCCCAGCCCAGGCACTGTTTTCAGAATGGAAGAGGGAGAAAGGGAGTGGAGGAAGCTTATTCTAGGGGGTCCCCAGCCAGCACTGGATGGTGCGGTAGATGGATTGGAGCCCTTCCCCCACCTTGGGTGGGGGGGCTTCAATCCACCTGCCCCACCCCAGGACTGGCTGAAAACCCCCCAGATTGAACCCCTTCCACTCCCTTTCCCTCCCCCCCATTATGAAAATGGCTCCAAGGCTGGGAGGCAGCATAGAGGCGAGTTACTGAAGATGCTATGTTGTGAAATGTCTTCATCTGAACCCTTACAGAATGAGGGTTCAGATTTTTGCAGGATCAGACCCTTTTAAAGCACTCTGCAGCCATGCCCTTCTGTTTGGTTATGGCTGTAGAGCACTTTAAGGGGCCAGATCAAGTGAAAAGTGTCACTTCTGTCTTTGCCTTATAGGTATAGACTGTTTTTTTGTGCTGAACTTCTGTTATGAGTCACTGATTACTTATACCAGTAGGCTGAGTGATCTCACTTATACCAGTAAAAGTGTAATGTCTACCTGGCCTATGGGTAGCATTGGTGAGATAATGTTACAGTGTTATAAGTCCCACCGGAGAGTATATTTTGTAGTATAGCTAACTTTAAAACATGCAAACGTTATACGACTGGCCTTCCTAAACATCATGAAAGTAGCTTAAACCTTATAGGATTTAAAAAATAACATTTAGAAGTCTTCTTATTCTGGCTTTTGAATCTTTGCAATACAAATGGGTCACAATTTCAAGATCTCTGCAACCATAGCAGCTAGAAACTTCGTTAAAAGAAACAAAATGTAAAGCTGGCAACCTTGTATATTCATATCACTACAGGAGCTGGAACTTTAATAAACATGCCAAATATCATGAGACTCAGAATCCAATCACAAGAGTTGGCAACACTGGTTAGGTTCTGCAAAGGAATATAAGCCAAAACCAACTGCAAAAAACCCTCCATGCATGGGGTATGATGCTGATTTTCTGAAGACAAAATATGTTTAAAATGAAAAACTTTTTTCCATGCGTCTGAAATCAGTGTTGAGTCTACTAAGTGTATTCTCAGTACTCATTTATCAAATCACCAGCCCAGATTTACATGCAATTCTCCACTAGGGTAACAAGGAAATCACACAAAGGTTCAGAAATCATTGAGAGCTTTGCCTTAGAGTACACTATAGTGAATAAGGCCTTTTGGAATGATAGCTCTTTTTCTGAGAAAAGGGTAGAGATGCCTTCTCGCTGAGCACAGCCCTGGATTAACTATTGTGAATATGTACCTTTTAAGGTGACCACTTAAGAAACAACCAATTTATTCTTCTGTCACAGGGTTGAATGCTCAGAAGGACAGGTCACATCTTTAAAATTCCCCATGACCAAATATTCTAATAGTTGCAACTGCTCATAGTATTTCTGGTTGCTGTTATCACTGTAGTAATAGTAGCAGTAGTAAAGTAATAATAATAATAAAAATAATAATTATTATTATTAACAACAGCTCAAGATATAATGTTCCATGAAAGCAGTCCCAAACAGTTCAAGTTCCCTTCAAATTGTGTTTTTCCCCCTCCCTTCCTTTAAAATACAGATTAATTATGAGTGAAGAAGAAAAACATCTTTCAGCTTGTGTAATGGCTGTGGGTCAAGCATCCTAATCAGCAAAAGAACCAGCTAGGCTTTCAGAGGTTTCAGTGAGCAGATTCTGGCATTGCTTGCATCATTCAATTTAGAAAATGATAATTATCAGACTTTGTTACCCTAGCCAGGCAGGGAAAGAATCTGCCCAAGATTGGCACTCTGTGCTGCCTTTACTGAAGAGTTTTGTTTACTCAAGGGATAATATCTCTGCATTTTAAAGAGAGAATTATTTTTTTTAATAGATATATATATTCTGAATGGCAAAAATAGGGTAATAAAATGTCTGTTGAGAGATAAAAGAAATGTATTAGAGATGACATCAGTGTGGAAGTAGGAGTAGTGCTAACAGATGAAAACCACACATGAGGTAAGCAAAATGATGGAGTTCGGGCATTTTGCCAGAGGAAGTCTTGGTGGACATATCTTTTTTCAATAATGAACTCCCACTAGAACCTGCACTTTATGAGTTTGACACATCTAAATTACATTCGGCAACATTTAAATGTTGAAATAATAGGATAAATTCAAACCAATTAGAGAGCATATGGAATATTGCTTTCCTAATGGTATGCATAAGCATCTTTTGTCAGTTCTATCAGATTAAAGACCCCAAGTGCCTGCAGTGATCAGATCTGTGGTGATAAATGGGTATGCTGGTGCAGGCAGCACTGTGCGTGAGCTTTGAGGTGGGTCTTATACAAGAGAAGGAATCTGCATTGCAGTTGGAGAATGCTCTCTTTGTTTCAAGGTAGCATGGAAAATGAGACTGAATTCTCAGCCCAATCAAAGTCCATTGTTTTACCAGGTAAATGTCTTTGACAGAGCACATTTTCATATTCTCACCTGGCATCATTGCCTTAAGATGAATGCCCCAAAGAAAACCCCAATTAACCTTCAGTTGACAATGAGACACTTGAAAAATTCTTTTCTTCTCTTCCTATGGCATAAAATATAATTTGAAAAAATCTGAGCTTTAAGCAGAAACATAACAACAGTAGAAACAAATTAGCTTCATAAACTTTTTTTTTTTTTTAAATCATAAAAATAAAGCACCAGCAAAATTATCAAACCATCAGAAACTAATACCAGGAAAAAAGGATCAAAAGAATTATGTATGATATCTCATGAAATGTTTATAATTTACCATATTTCATTAAGGGCAATATGCTTCATCCTATAAAAGGAAATCAGTCTCTACCTTAAGAAATTTAGGCCCGGATTAAAAAAGACTCACTGCAAGTCAGATGCCTAAATACGTTTATTAGGTTTACCATATTTCCAGTTTAAAAAAAGAGACTACCTGGGGAGGAGGCATATGATTGTAGGGGAGGGGCAGTGATATGCCTGTGCCCTTCCCCTGCCCCTCACCCCCCCCCAGCACTGCTGCTGCCCCTCACTCCCAGCCCAAAGTACCCTGCCCCCGAGACCATGCTGGTGTCCCTCACTCCCAAGCCACATCCCCTCCCATCCCTGCTGATCCCCCTCAGTCTCGTCCCGCAGTCCCCTGGCTCTTCCTTTGCCCTACACTCCTGACACAGTCCCCTGCCCACCTGGTGTCCCTCACTCCCAAGCTAGGGACCCCCAAGCCCTGCCAGTGCCCCTACATACACCTGACAGCCCCCATGCCCTGACCTGCAGCCCCTGCCCCCCCCAGACCTGCCAGTATCCCTCACTCTTGACCCACAGCCCCTTACCCCCATAGCCCTGCCAGTGGCCCTCACTCCTAACCTGCAGCCCCTGTCTGCCCCTCCTAACCTGCCAATGCTCCTCTCTCCTAACCTGACCCCCACCCCCAACTCTGCCGGTGCCTCTCACTCCTGACCTGCAGCTCCCTTCCCCCTGAGCCATGATGCCCATGTAGCTCCCTGCTGCCCCCGAAGAACCTGCCCAACTCCCTTCCCACAGAGGAGGGGAAGGCACCTCCCCACCTGCCCACCCTGCTGCAGCCCTGGCACTAGCAGTCATGCACATTCATACACACACATACACCTGACAGCCCCATGCCCTGGCCCTCCAACCTCTGCCCCACCACAGACTTACTTGCCTGCAGCTGCCAGGGCCATACACAGAACCATGTGAGGGCCCTGTCTCCAATTGCACTGCCCCACTCCCCCCAGCCCCAATCAGCTTCTTGTTGGGCAAGCTAGGAAGTGCTGGAAAAGCAGAGACAGAGCAAAATCCCAGACATTTGCTGATATTTAAAAAAAACACCAGGATGGAGATGGGAAGACCCAAAAAGAAGACATGCCCGTGAAAACCCAGACATAGTAATCCTACTTTATGAATCTGAGCCTTACCGTCTTAGACCCTGGTCTGTACTGAAAATGGCAGTAAGTAAATGGTAGATCCCAGTTTAGCATGAGGGCAACACAGTACTTAGCGCTGGATTGAGGATGAAAAATCTTACTCTGCTATTTATCATTGGTGGAGGTGGCAAGGTTTAGTATACTTCAGACTGCTTTACGTGAAAACTTTTCATGAAAGGCTACTTCTTCAACCAATACTATATTTTTCCCCTAGAAAACTTCCATTTCTTTCAAAATCTACAATTTTTATGAAACCAAAAATTTTCTGAAAACAATGGTTTTGGTAAATATTCTTAGTTTTCAAAACTGTTTTAATCCTAACAGCAATTTTAAACAAACCTGGATTTTTTTTCATTTTTTTAAAAAATACAGTATAATGGAAAAATAGCCTGTAGAAACAAATAACATATGGTCTTGTGAATATAGACTGTAGTTCAATGTACAGGCAGTCTTAATTCTGGCACTTCCTAGCTTTGCAACCATAATGTGTTTATTTAAAAGTATAATTGCCTAATTTTATTTTAGATGGATAAATTCTGTCATATGGAATCAAGCTGGATAATCAGCAAGATTCAGATCTTCATATCAACAGTGCAGATCTCTTAAAGTAATGGAGTAACTGGTAGCAGCAGTAAGTTGTTATCCTCTATTTGGCTCAATCACTGGAGCAGATAGGGAAGAGAGTCTCACTTGGCCAAATAGTTTTATTGCTGTTTACTGTGGGAGTTTCTCCTGATAACAGAGGAAAATCGAGATTCAACATTAAAGTAGATATCCAGGATTCTAGAGTCCACATTTGGATTCCAGAGGGGAGTAGGTTTTAGTGGTTACAGATCTGCCCCTGTGAACTAGACATTCTGTCCCCCTCTACTCCGCCTACAGCCCCTGGCTCCAGTCTGCTTCCCACCACCACCTTTATCCCCTACTCCCTGCTCTTGTGTGCCTCTCTAATTCCTTCACTTTCTGGATCCTATATTCCATCCCTCATTTCTTATCCCTCTCCATTCCAGCATGGCAGACTCCTCCCTTTCCTCCAAAGTGATGTGGGGAGAGGCATCAAGGGCCAAGAATAAAGAGCATGTCTGTTTTCGGTTGCTGCACTAGTTGCTACAGGGCCCCAAACAGGCAGGAATAAGTAAAGAGGAAAGCTGTACTAAACTCTTGCAAATCTGAGCTGTAGCATGCTCAGTTCACAATAAAACAGGTATATGTGTTCTTTTTAACATAGGAAAAAATATATTTTTCCCCTAGCGTCATTCTCAGAAATGGCTAAAATGTTACAGTTGAAATTTGCACAAGACTGCAGCCTGAAGCAGGCTCTTGTGGAATGGGAAATTTCTGTTCAAATGGCCTAAGGTTTGGCAAGGTTATAAACCCTGAAAAAAGGGCTTTATAATGGGAAGTGCTGGGCAATCTTAAGTAGAGGCAACATTACCATCTCCATCTAAAGCTATTGTGCTTTTAAAATAAATCAGAGTTGCATAATTCCTTTGATTTAGAGTGGTCAAGACAACAATAATAATAAATCTGTGGAGAGTTGACCAAAGGGTACAATCTATCATTTTAAGACTTACAAGTACCAGGTGATACTCCCCAGGTCCTCAGCTGGTATAACGTGGAGCATTAGCTCCAGTGATCTGCAGCCGGGTGCTGCTGGTATAAATCTGTGTAACTACTTCAATCACTAGAGTTAATACTAAGGGTGCACTGATTGAGATTTTTTGGGCCATTACCGATGGCCAATGTTTAAGGAGCCATATCAGCCGATACCAACCAATCCAATTGACGGTATGCGGCCCAGCAACATGGAGAGCAGCGTCCAGCTGGTAAGTCTGTTGTGGGGGAAGGGGTTGGGGCAGATCGAGGCTCCCACAGTGAGGGAGGGAGTAGGACTGGGGCAGGGGCTGCCCAGCCGGGGTGGGGCATGGGACAGAGCCGTGAGTAGCTCACCTGGGGGGCTAGGCTCCTGCCACTGCATGCACCCTGGGAGGGCATGGGGGCATGTGCCCCCAGATCTGCATGCAGGGTGAGGGCAGGATGGTGATACAGGCTGTGGCCAGGGCTGCAGTGGGCTCTTCCCAGCAGGGGGATGGGCTGGGCTGGGCTGCACTCGGTGCAGATGGCAGCAGTGCTGGGAGGGGAATTACAGGGAAGGGCGCTACAGCCCTCACTTAAATTTGCTGTAGTCTCCCTCCCAGCACTGCCACTGCCCACCCCAGTGCAGCCCCAGCCCAGCCCCCCTGCTGGGTAAAGCCTGGTGCTGCCCCAGCACCAGCCCACACAGGCATCCCACCCTCACCCCACATGCAGATCTGGGGGCACATGCCTCCCATGCCCTCCTGAGGTGCACACAGTGCCTCCCCCACATCCCCTGGATGAGCTGCTCATGGCTGCATCCCATGCCCCTCCCTGGTTGGGCAGCACCTGCCCCTGCCCATGCCCCTGCCTCTGCCCAAGCCCCAGTCCTGCTGCCTCCCTCACCACAGGGCTTTGATCTGCCCCACCCCCTTCCCCCACAACAGACTTACCAGCTAGACTCTGCTGGGCTGTGCTCCTGGCTGCCTGCATGCTGTGCTGAGGCTGTGGCTGCAGCTGCACACATGCACAGGGGCATTTATCAGTGATATTATTGGCCACATCAGCCAAAAAACACCGACTGCTGATACTGTCAATTTTCCTTATATCGGTGTCAATCCAATATGGAACCAATGTATCCGTGAACCTCTAGTTAATATTCCAAATTATACAGCTCTGGATCTGGAATCAGCAGTCTAAACTCATTTGAGCACTAGAACATATCAAAGAAATTCTTTCTCAAACCTTGGTCTGTTTAAGGTGTACTGCACTTGGGTTATTTAAAATGATCATGGCTCCATCCCACTCCTATTACCTGATTGCAAAGCAGCTTAATTAGTTATGTGGGTATACTGGAGATGGCTGGGTAGCAGAGATGTGGTATAGCAGCTTTTGGCTTTCCCCTCCACAAATCCCTGCTCCAATAGATGCACCCAGGAAACAGGATCACAAAGCTCTGGCAATCTCCAAATGCTAGCATAATCTGTTATGCTGCTGCAAATTGTATTATTACTTATTAGTATTATTATTAGTACTACTAACAACAGCTAATATGGGTAATCTTAGCCCTGGGATCAGCTGCAAAGGTGGCATATAGTTCCTTTTGTTCTTCATCTCTTGTCCCAAGCATAACTCACCCAGGTAAGAACATACTTCAGATTGCATATGGAAACATATCAGAAAACAATGCATGTTCTCCAACATTAACATTAGATTGAGATTGATGGCCTGAAATATTTAGGACCCCAACGTATCTGCCACAAATAAAATTAAAAAGCACTCAAAGCACTAAAAAAAGGCAGCAAGCAATGAAAATGCAAGCCCCCTGATAATACTTAACACTTCTTTTACAATAATTGTTCCCCCTACGTCCCCTTTTCCTCAGATCTCTCCTCTTCAATGCTTCTCACTTTTACGAAGTGTCTCCTCTGATAGGCAGTTCAGCTCCAGGGACTTAAAGAAGGGAAGACAAAACACAGTCTTGCCAGCTCATAGAATTTTGCAGGATATTTGGTATTTTATTTAACGCTCACAGAGTTCTCTGTTTACATAAGAATTTCATTTTCCAATTAAAAAGAAAGCAACTTGGTAGCCTTCAGCGCTGCATAGGAAAGCATAAAAACATGACCCCAGAGCACCCTGAAGGTTCAAAATTCACTAGAACAATAAAAGAACATGAAACTCAACTACCGTTTTAAAGGCTCATGATATCCGGGGACCTGACACATCCTATTTTAGCAACTATGGCTGGCATTGTTTACCACTGTTACATAAATACTACATTCTTCTGGTCCAACATTACACAGCAAACTTGGTGCTGGATTGGATGGAACATGAGCTAGGCAAACATATCTCACAGATCACCTTACCAACATGCCAGTAGCCTCACCTGGTAGAAAGTGAATAGATTGGCCAGCTTCCATATTGTTAGAAGCCTCAGCTCCTTTGTGGAGGCTGCTGACCAAGATAATTCCTTAGTAATTATTAGGGATCCAGGCTTTCTGTTTGCCATGGAAAAACACAGTAAAACCTGGATTTTCTCCTTTAAAGGAGAAAAACACAGGAAATGGTGGGTTACCCTTTGCAGGCTGGCAGAGTTCCAGCCTGCAAGGGGCTGAGGGGAGCAGGAGGAGGACGATCAGCAGGTGGTACCGCACGTACGCATGCACATGGCCACCAGGCAGCCTAAAGAGTGGCTCCCTGCAGGTAAGTCTGGTGGCAGGGGGAGAGATCATGGGGGTGGGGGGAGCAAATTGGGGCTCCCATAGTGAGGAAGGAAGGGAAGGAGTTGAGTAGAGCTGAGGCAGAACTCGGTGTGGAGGGCAGAGCAGGAATGGACAGGGAAGCTCGTTGCTGCCTCTGGGAGCTCTATGCTGCCATGGTGAGGTGCCCCATGCTCGCATGGCAGCAGCGAGGTGCACAACTCCACACCGGCACCTGTGCTGTGGCTGGGCAAGAAAGGGGCACCTTGCTATGGTGTCATGGAGCTCCCAGCATTGGCAACAATCTTCCCTGCCCAGTCCTGCTCTGCTCTGCCCTGCCATGTCAGGTCCTACCACACCAGGTCCTGCCTGCTGGGCTGTGGAGGCCACAGGAGAAAAGCAGTAGGGCAGGGAGCCCCAAGCCTGCAGCAGGCAGCGTGTACCTGCCCCCGCCCCATGAGCTCCAATCCAGCTTGTGCTGCCTATGAGGAAGGGGGAGAGAAGCTGCACACTCCACTCTGCTGCAGCAGCTGCTGCCTCTCATGGATGGCAGCTAGAGTTCAGGTGTTGCTGGGGGGGAATGAGGGGCACTGTCAGGGGTGGGGTCCTGTGGGTGCCCTTCATGCCCATGCACAGCCCCCTGTCCCCCCTAGCCCTGGCAGCTGGGATCCCCCTCTGGCAGGGTGGGTGGATGGGGGGCTGTGGGTAGGCAATGACGGGTACTGGGGGGGTGGGCCGGAGGCTATGGGTCAGAAGTGAGGGGTAATGTCATGGGCAGGGCACTGGTATATCAGGGCTGCTCAGCACCACAAAGCAGTGGGGGAGGGGGAACAGCAGCAGCTGGACCTGTGTTCTGGTAAGCAAAGGGGGCAGGAGGAACTCCATAATAAAACACCTGAAGTCAAACACCAAAATATATAGGTATTTAGAATTTATTTTATTATAGTGATTGGGGCACTGGCAGGCTTCCAAATTGCTTTAAAATTGTAAATATATCAATAAAACATTGTGTTCAACTGATACCTATATATATACTTGCCCCAGCAGTATAAAAAGCTGCCTTGGTGAGCAGCTCAAGGCTACTTGCCCTCAGGAGCTTCTGAGACGCAACCAATTGATATCTGGGGACACTAGCCCCTTGTGCCAACTGGACTGCTGCAGCAGCCCTAACCTAGAGCAGCAGTGTGGCAGTGGGGACTGCTGCCTGGCTGTGACCTGCTGCCACCTGCAATAGCATCCACTCCCTTGAACCTGCAGCCCTGTGGCTGCATGCCTGCTAGATCCAGACAGGGACCGCACAGCCACCTGGGCTCTGGTATGGGCACTGCAGCAGGGCCACCTGCACGTCTAGCCAGCTACCAGTGAGCTATAGCTGCACAGTTGGCCTTCAGGCAGCACTGCTATCATATCTTTGGTGTCCCCGCTCTGCCATCTGGGCAGCTATCACCAAGAAGATGTGCTCCTTGCAGTCACCTGTTTAACTGTTGAAGTGTGTCCTCCTGGCCCCAAACGGCCAGGAGGTCACCCATTTCATCTGCCCTCCAGCTGGGTCCCTAGTGCTGGCCCTGGGCAGGCTCCTTTGCCCAGGTCCTGCCCCTTGCATCACCAGCAGGGATCCTGGTGGTCCCTGTTTAAAAATTGCAAATTCTCTGATAAAAACCCCAAATTCTCTCAGTAAAATACCCCAAATCCATGTTCTTCCATGATTAAAATGAAATGCCACTATATATAGAGAGATCAGTTCAGCAATGTTTATTGATATATTTACAAGTTTAAAACAATTTGGAAGCCTCCCAGTGCCTCTATCATCATAATAAAATCAATTCTAAATATTTATACACTTTGGCATTTGCTTTTGCTTTTTATCATAGAAAAATCAGAGCTTCCCTGCCCCCTTTGCTCACCAGGAAGCGGGGCGCTGAGCAGCACTGATATGCTAGTGCCCTGCTCCTGTCCTTGCTCCACACTCTCAACCCACAGCCGCCCCACCAGTGCCCCTCACTCCTGACCCACGGCCCCTGCCTGTCCCCACTAGTTCCCTCCTGGCCACAGCGCTGTCCCAGCATCAGGACATGAGTCCAGCTGCAGTTGTACCACCTACTGCTTTGTGGCTCTGACCAGTGCCAGCTCTTGCTGCTCTGCTCCCTGTACCCAGGCCCCAGTGATCTCCATGCCATTCCTCAAAAGCCCTTGACTGGGCAAGCCCCTTCCCTTCCAAGCCAGCCTCCACCTGCACAGTGTGGTCTAGGGGGGTAGGGGGCCTCTAAACCTGACTCTGGCAGCCTTTCCTACCTGGAGCTCTCCCCCACCCCTGATCCCCATCTCTCTGTCTTTCACATATTCCTGCTGCCACCTACACCCCTTCTTCCAGCCCATCACACCCCCCAGCAATGATTACTGGAACCAGGAGCACTCCCAAGCTGAGGCCGTATGTCCCAGCACTGGTGTGGGCATAGGGCAGGGCTGCAGTGTGGCAGTTGCCCCCGCAGCTGCAGTTCCCACCAGCAGGTCCCGTCCTATCTGGCAGCTGAGTACGCAGGGTGCGAGATGTGTGGGGGGATGAGGTTTGTGCAGGAGGTTGGAAGGGTTTGTGGGGGTGAAGTTTGTGGGGATGGTGTGGGGCTTGTGCAGGGGTTTGGAGTGGTGTGGGGTTTGGGAGTGGGGGGTTGGAGGTATGGGGAGACTGTGTAGGGATGGAGGGACTGCAGGAGTGAGGGAGACAGCTCGAGAGGGCTGGGTCCCCCATCTACCCCCTACACAATGCAGAGCCCTCTGGCACAGCGCACAGCTCTCCACCCCCCACCCCCACAAGAGCAGCATCCTATTCGTCCACCTTTAAAAAAATGCATGGGGCAGCAACAGTAGCTGCTGCCTCTGGGGTGCTCATGTCCGCTCCTGGCAGAGACAAGTGGTGGCATAGTTTTATAGTTGTTAGGGGCTGGAAAGGACTTTAGAGATCATTGGGTCTAGCCCCCCTGTACTTGGTCATGAAAGACCACTGGGATCCGATGACCCCAGCAAGATGGGCATCAAGATGCTTTCTGAAGATCACCAGGGTGGGTGGCTGTACCACTTCTGGGGGGAGCCTGTTCCAAACCCTTGGTATTTGACTTGTAAAGAAGGTTTTCCTTATGTCTAGTTTGAAGTGATCCTCAATCAGTTTGTGCCTATTATTTCTAGTCCTCCCCTGGGAGGCCTTGGTGAATTGTTGCTCCCCCAGACCCCGATGCACTCTCCTGATATACTTACAGGCTGCCACCAAGTCCCCTCTGAGTCTTCTCTTCTCCAAGCTGAACAGTCCCAAGTCTTTCAGCCTCTCCTCATATGACCTAGTTTCTAGGCCTCCAATCATGTGCGTGGCTCTCCTTTGGACTCTCTCGAGCTTCTCCACATCCTTCCTGAAGTGTGGTGCCCAGAACTGGATGTAGTACTCCAACTGCAGTCTCACCAAGGCCAAGTAGAGTGGGAGGATGACATTTTTAGCCTTACTTGAGATGCCTCGGTAGATACATGCTAGTGTTTGGTTAGCTCTGCCAGCTATGGGGCCACCTAACACCAGTGGCTGCACATGGTGCTGGCCTGGCCTGGCTCAGCCCAGCCCATGCACCGTCAAACAGAACTGGGCAAGCTCCTGCTGTCATCCGTGGCTTCCAACACCGCAGGCAGAAGCCGCGCACCCTCGGGCCTGGCCAGGTATTGCCTCCATGGGCCTTGCATGCCGTTGAGCTGGCTCCATGGAGGCAGGACCCAGCCAGGCGCAAGGTCACGCAGTTTCTGCATGCAGTGCCAGAAGCTGCAGGTAAGAGCAGGAGCCGGCCTGGTTCTGTCTGAGGGCACATGGGCTGGGCTGGGCCAGCACCATATGCAGCCACTGATCTAAGGCAACCCTGTGTTGCCGGGAGTGGACATAGGCACCCTAGCAGCCACTGCTGCTGTGAGCCATGCAGGTGGGCCAGTGAGGGACCCCCACACAGTCCCCACAGTCCTCCAACCCCCATACACACAGTTCCCCCCACACCATCCCTACTTACCTGGGACAGCGCCTGGATTCAAGACACTGCTGCAGTCTTGCCCCACTCCTATTTGCCCCAGCCTTCTGAGGCAGCATGCTGGAGCAGTAGGAGAAGTGGGGAGGCATAGCGATGCTCTGGCCGGTGCCAGTGTCTCTTTGGAGGACCCGGCATCTGGTTGCTTCAGAGCATGCTGCATGCCTTTTGCCACTTTTTCCCAGTGTTTTTTTTCTTGATACTGGGATTAAATTTGATACTAGGATTATCAAAATTAGAGCCCACACTGCAAATATGCAGCACAGGGAACATTTTTTCATTCCAGACATGCCCCTTGTGGCATCTCAAACTGCTCTGAAATGCTGTAACAAGCATGGGCTTACTCGTCTAGGCACGGCCCTCTTGGGCATACACTTTAACTGAGCTGGGAGAATAAAACTTTCTTTGGGAGTCTGGAGTCAGACATCTGGATAATGTGGTTGGCTCAGCAAAGCTGATGTTGAATGATCATTGCCTGTATGCTCATGATGTTTGCTTGCAAGAGGACACTAATGTTGGTGCATCTGTCTTCCCACTGGATTTGTAGGACCTTCTGTAGGCAGCATTGATTGTACTTCTCCAGCAACTTAAAGTGTCTTCTGTACATTGTCCACATATCAGCTCCATACAGTAAGGTAGGATCATGATTGCTTGATAAACCATGAGCTTGGTTTCAAATCTGATTTTCAATCTTTGAATACTTGGTTCCTCAGCTATCCAAAGGATGCTCTTGCACATTTGATGAAATGTTGGATTTCTTCATCAATGTCAGCCTGCTGCAAGAGATGGCTTCTGAGGTACGGGAAATATCTGAGATTCTCCAGAGTCTCACCATGAATTTGAATTACTGAAGCTGGGGGCTGCTTATTAATTGCTTGTTGATGGAGGAAGTTAGTCTTCTGAAAGTCAAGTGTCAGTCCCATTTTATTTTATGCCTTGGTAAAGACATCGATGATTGCCTGAGGGTTCGCTTCCAAGTGAGCACACATATTACACCATCATCAGTGTACTGTAGTTCAATGATTGAGGTCAGGGTAGTCTTGGTTTTGTCTCAGAGTTGGCTGAGGTTAAACAGCTTACCGTCCATTCAGTAGTTTAGTTCCACTCCAACTGAAAGCTTGTTGGTGGTCAGATGCATCATCACAGTAAGGAATATCAAGATGACAGTTGGAGTGATGATACAGCCTTACTTAACTCCCAGTCTTAACTTCATAGGGATCTGCAATAGATCCATTACTTAGAACCACTGTTCACATACCACCATGGAGCAAGCAAAGAATGATGACAAATTTCAGTGCACATCCGTACCTCAGAAGAATCCTTCACAATGCCTCTTGGTTGACAGTCAAAGGCTTTCTTGAGGTCAAAGAAGGCCATGTAGAAGTGTTTATTTCGTTTCCAGCATTTTTCCTGTAGCTGGTGAACAGTGATGATCATGTCCATTGTGCCTCTTGATGCCCTAAACCCACACAGATTCTGGAAGGAGCTCTTCAGCAAGTGGAAGGAGATGGTTCAGACGGGTTCTCACAATGATCTTTCCTGTGGTGGAAAAAAAGGAGATCCCACTGTAATTTTCACAGCTGGAACTGAGCTCCTTTTTTGAAGACTGTCATGATCATGGTGTCCTGAGGGTATCTGGGATTTGTCATAATTCCAGATCCTTAAGATGAGGGCATGGAGCTGTGATGTGAACTCCGCTCCCCACCCCCACTCCCCTCCCGGCTTGAACATTTCGGCAGGGATTCCATCTGCTCCAGATGCCTTGTCATTCTTCATCCGCTTGATGGCTTTCTTCACCTCATCAAGGGTTGGAAGGAATCCAAGATAGTCTCCGACTGGGTGTTGTGGGATGGAATTGAGAACACTCTTGTCAACAACAGTCTTGATTGAGAAGGTCTTCAAAATGCTGTTTCCAGTGGGCAATGATGGCTCCACTTTCCTTGATCAGTCATTATAGCAAATATATTTTGTGCAAGACAATTAGTGAGAATGTACATATCCCTTTACTATCACTTGCACACTTAAAACACTTGTGCAGTTAAAACACTACAAACATAGTACAAGTGTTCCCAGCAGCAGCCTTTAAATCGTGCTGCTTTCTAATTTTGAGAAGTGATGGATAAACTGTTTTCTTCATAACACAATGCAAATAGCCAAGCAATTTCTATTTACAGCATGGAAGAGTTCATTGTTGTTTGCAAAATCAGGAGACTTAAATAACAAGCCGGGCATAGTCTTGATTACTTGTATTAGTGAAGTATCATGGGTTAAAATGGGCTTATGTTACCAAAGGTTTGAATGGGTCCATCTCTTTCTGCAGAATGGGTTTTATCTAGGTTTCTCTCTTTTGCCCTCTGTTAAATTTCTCTTTTGCCCTCATTTTGCTTCCTACTCTGTTTCCTGTTTTTCTTCCCCTTTGATTTGTGATGCTTTCAAATATACGTAACATCAAATGAACAGTTAAAAAAAATCTGTCTTACAACAAAATGGGGACTGGGGACAAGTGAAAAATTTACCGATTTACTTAAGAGAGCAAAATTAAATAATTATCACTCTAGCTTCTTTAATCTGCCCATGTTGAAAAACAAACAGAGCATGTTATTTTCACACTTCAGAATTTGTTTTTATTGAAGTTACCAACAGCAGTTGTTGACTGAAGAGGGGGCAAGATAAGGTGTATTTAAAAGCACTCTGTCTTAAGACATTACATAAAATATACCAGATTTTAAAACCAGGAGTATAGTTTGGCATAAATTCAGCCCTCAGACTTTTGCCAGTAAAATCAATACGAGTCAAACTGCTATATCCTAAGACCGCAGAGTCTGGGCCCTTGAATTCTCTCACTCAGAAAAACAACAACATGGCTGCAATCATTTTTCTTCCCAAATGAAAGTAAAAAGGCCATTCTTTTTTTAAAGACAATAAAGGAACGCCATGCTCTTGTTGCCTGAGAAAAGGATAGAAGGTAAAACCCCAATCCCTGAACCAAAACACCAAATCGAGATGGTTATGGAGCCAGGCAAGCAGACTTTGTATAGACATTTCCACAGTAGTAAGGTTAAGTCACTGTCATGGTTCAAGTTCCCACCAGAACACATACATTTATTGTAACCTACTATAGGCCAACGAATAAAACAGGTGTCATGACCCCACTGCTTCCCAATTCCATGCTGTCTGACCTCCTGAATAATTCCTCATGGAGGGCTTCCACCACCTCCCCCAGGACGTTTACAAGCCCCGAAATCTTGTCTTGAACCATTAGCAGCTGTATTTGTTCATCTGCTAAGAGACCTTCCATGGACACAGAGCCAGGATTAGCCCCACTGTGGGAAGCTGCGTCACACTGTATAGTACATTACAATGTGCAATCGTCAACCAGTTTGTTCAATTCCTTCTTGATTAAATTCGGCTTCATTAAACCTAAGTAATGACCCTGTTTCGTTTTAATAGCAACCATATTTCCATTTTAAGTGTCTTGCTGAATATTTTCTTTCTCTTTTTAGACCTTTCTGTGACCTCCGAGCAATTCTGTGCACCATCCTATTTTTCATTTTCCTCCTCATTCTGTTTCTTTCCATGCAGGCAGCTTCCTCCCTATGAACTTTGTTGAAGCATCTCTCCGGTTTCTGCCTTTCAGTATCTCCAGGGGTCTGATTGTGCATGCAGCCCTTGAAGCTGAATCAAACAGGCACCTTTGTCCTGAGATGATGGAAAGTTAGCTGCTTTGATTCCTGTCACTATTGTGTGCAGCGGATAAAAGTGTTAAGGCTTAGACAAATCAGACATTTTATGGCTATTGTATAACTCCATTCATGAGCCATTTTTACAAGAACGTGCTCCTACCGCACGGGCTATATCCTTTACTTCATTAGCATCCCACAAATATGTTAATCTTCATTTAATTCTTAATGAATAACACATGCAAACATGCTGCAGTGAAACAGAGCAGAAGGGACAATGCAGATAAAACCTCAGTGCACCTACAAAGCAAAAATAAATGGAGAGAAAGCAGCTGCAGATCCTTTCACTCAGTCCCTTTGTGTCTTGGCAGTGCCACCTGCATAACTGAATATCAGAGATTCCCACAGGATAATATCACTTATGTAACCTGGGTGGTTCTATACAAATTCATTGTGTGAGACGTGGATACCACTATATAGCTAAGATGCTTTTGTAAGGAAATCTGCTTGCCTACAACACACAGTTAATAAATAACTTAGAAGCTGAAGAGGAGATAACATTAAAGGTAATAGGAAAACCAAGGGCACTGCAGAGCTGTGCGCGTAGTATGCACATGAATAAATGGTCAATAGTGGGGGAGAAAGGGATTGTCTTCCCTTCCATTGGTCAGGAGATCTTTTCATTTTTATTTTTCTTAGATGCAAGTCCTTGAATTCTCCTCCCTATTAGTACCACAGGACAAAAAGGAAAGATACCAGTGAAGGCATTTTAAAAGCCAGAGGGTTTTTTAATGACTTTTTGAGCCAACAAGGGGGGGCTTGCTGTTTGGAGAGTGTATATAATCAGAACAGTGTATATAATCAGAAGAGGATTAACATGACACCCCTGGCTAGACAACAACATTAGACAAACCCGAGATTGTTGGGCAAAACATACAAGCCCTCAAGATGTTTAATAATAGTTATAGTTGTTTGCGGGTTATTGGATTTCTGTTGCACTTTTGTTTGTTTCAGTAGAAACATAGCCATCTGATGTTAAAATGCCTCTATTTTACACTGTGACCTGCAAAAAGCAGAAACTGTTTATAGCACTAGGTCATGTTTAGAAGATGTGAATTAGAGAATTTGAAGATAAAAGAAATTAACGGGTACATACTTGACTTGCATTGTGGCCATTTTGCTTTTGGTGGCATGGATTATCCAAATACTGTACTTGGTAAATCTGTAAAAAAGTGCTTTATTTAAAGAGTTTTTATTAAAAGGTGAAGCAAGCTGCATAAAAACCAGTGGGAGAGGCACAGATTACAGGAAAGAATTTGCAGGAGATGCCAAGAAGTAATTCTGTACGCATGCACCTGAATACGTATGCCAAAGACTGCTAAGTGCCATTGGAGCAGCTTGCGGTTTTAACATGGAGACTGTTTGACATAATAAAATTGAGTCTTTTCGTGTTATCGCTCAGCAAAAAAATCATGAAATGGTGTGTGTACCCGTTATCTAAAATACATATGGCTAAATTCAGAGGTGACAAAATGATGCAAGTTAGGACTCTTTGTACTAAAACTCTTCCTTATGTTCTGTTAGGCTTCCTCAGGCCTCATTCAACCCACTATAAAGACAGAAAAGGAAATCTAAAGTGATATAATAGGGCCTAAGGAGCAGGAGGTATAAGTTAAAATAAGGTGAATTTTAAACCATTTAAAAAAAAATGCTGATCAGAAAGTTTCTACCTAACTTTAAGCCTGAATGATACAACATAGCAGAGACCTCAACCCTGAAGTGTAAGTATTTACCACAGAAAAGTCAATTTCTTCGTCACTACTGTTCTGGTAATAGTATTGCTATAATTATGAGTTTAATATCTGAAATGCATTGATTTCATATTTGCATGCATGTATGCTAACTAAAATTAATTAATTTTAATTGCATACACCAATTACAACATCAGACTCATTTTCCAACATATTATTCCTCACTGATTACATATCCTCTAAGATTGCTTTAATTTTTCATTTTGTGCTTTAAAGTCAAAGAATAATATGTATTTCTAATTAAGCTCACTTACATATCTCATTGCTGATTAAATCACTATTTAATATTTTATAACACAAGCCACCTTTAATTTCCCCCACTGAGAGCAAGAGTCTTGCAACACTTATTTTCCCTTGGTTTCACAGACCTTGCTATTCTTGAGTACACTAACATGTTGCTAGAGGCAGAATTCTTTCACTTTCATGGCTCAGATCTCATTAGTACTCCTTATTGATGAGAATTTATCCTCTGGGGAAGGAGAAGGAAGCTCACCTGACCAGGGGATGCAGCCTGAGAGGTTGGATGGGAAGAGAATCAAACTCACTGCCCCATGCCTTAAAAGAGAAGGGGTGGATACTTAGGTAGGAATTTTCAAAAGCACCTAAGGAAGCACAGATCTTGTTGACAGTGCCAAGGGACTTCACTTTCAACATCTTGTTAGGTGTTTCTGAATATCTCACCCTTAAGTTTCAACAAGAGTTTGCTTGGCTACTGGGGAGATGCAAATAGGAGAAGAGAGAGGAAGGATCTTCCTCTCCACCCTATGCTGCAGAGTGATCTGAAAACAATCATAGGGTTGGAGTGTTGTTGTAGCTGTGATGGTCCATAAAATATGCTATTTTTCCTAGTGATATCTTTTATTGGACTAACTGTAGAGTTGAGGGAGATATGGAACAAGTGCATGGGCACACACTACCCTTCTCTTCCAACTTTGCAGTTGGTTCAATAAAATATACTATGAAAAACACTTGTCACTCCTGCATTTCTTAGACCATCACAGCTACAACACTCCAACACTAGTACAATATAGAGGATATCAAAATTTACAGTTTACAATACAGGACCCAAGGAAGGGCACTTTGTGCCTGAAAGCTTGTCAAACTTGTCTCCCAACTATACAGTTGGTCCAGTAAAAATAACACACAGAAAGCTTTGCCTCTTGTGAAAACAATTGACTCCTGAGACTGCAATAAGCTCTTGCAATCCTGATTTGAACTGAGAGCCTACCATGCACTGTACCACTGAATATTAACTTAGGCAGTGGGATTGAGCTAGTTCTATTTCCAAGTAGTATTGGTGGGGAGGAGAGGAAGGAGAGAATATTAAACCCTCAACTTCTTACTATTAGAGAAAGACCCAAGATACCAAGTCCCCACCTGGTTAAGCAGAGCACTGAAATGGGCTCAAATTCAGATCCTTATCCAAACTTTTCCAAAGTCTGGGTGTACTGAAATCCAGCATTTTGGTTTGAACCAAGAGCCACTGGTGTCCCCACTGTGTCTTTACCTCCTCAGTTTGCTCAGTTTTTCCTTAGTGACAAAACTCAACTGATCTGCCTAAGTGCAAACCTATTGTCAAAGTGATAGACCCATCTCTACTTCCAGTACTTAAAATTTCTGTGCAGCAGAATAACTAAGTTAAGTTACTGCTCTGAGAGAGCATCCTTGTGGCTAGTGCAGGTATCAAAAGTCACAAAATGGGGAACAGTCAGATGAACAGCAGCTTGTCTCAAAACCAAAAAGGCAAATAGAAAAAAAACGAAGACCAAAGAAATAATTCTCAACCCCAATCAGGAAAGGCATATAAAAAAGCAACCAAAATAGGAGACAAAATCAAAACACAAATCAAGGTAAATACCTTGAGTACAGCATTTTTTTTAAACGGAAGATACGTTGAGGAACAAAAAGAAAACAATGAAGAAAGAGTCACTGAACGTAAAAAAGCAGTGAGAGAAAAAGAAACTCCAAAAGGAAAGACAATATGCACAAGACAGACCAAGTTACTCTAAAAAGCTTAAGGATATATATTAAAAGTCCTTTACAAAAACTTTTCTCCTCAGCATTTTAATATTTTAGACCATGTTAGAGACTTTGGAAAACATCATTGCCATATACAGCAGGTTACCTAACAAGTTTTCAGGAAATTAAAATGCACAATATCTAAACTAAACAAATGAACTCTGCCTCTCTGCAGTGAGCTGTCTTGTCCAGATGATATAGAATAAGAAGGGAAGGCCTGGGACACGGTGTCCAGTCCTTATTCCCATGTAACTTTATGCAAATCTATTAAATCCATACTTTTAAATATGTTAAAATCACCTAAATACTTGTTAAAATCTGGGGCTCAGTCTCTTGGTTCTCTAGCTGTAAAATAGGTGGTTTAATAGTCCTTTCCTCCTGCACTATGAGGATGAATACTAAAGAGCTCAGATAATACAGTAAGTATGTAGATAGCAACACTTCCCCCACACTTTTTGCGTGTATTTTATTATTGGAAATATGAGATGTGAGGGGCTGAAACAATATGCATTTCCTTTTCTTGTAGATTTGGGATTAAAACAGCACCCAGTGCTTCTGTATAGTCCTTTCCTCAGTTCATTTAGATTTGCTTGTAATTTGTTTTCTATACTAGCAATCATTTTGGATTTTACATCCTTGAAATACTATTTTTCTCAATCAAGGGACTGGCCAGGTTAAATATATACTGTTTCAGTAAACAACTGTCTCATGATATCTTAAGTGACCTGGAGTATGGCATCCTATAGTCACAAAAGGTTTTGAAAACCACAGTGGTTAAGCACGAAGTCAGCTTAGATAGTCCATGGTGAGAAAGTATTTTCAAAGCAGCAGCTCTGGCCACATTCTGCTTTAAAAATGTCTCTTGTTTTCTGAGTATTCCAAGCCCTCTGCCGAGGACCAGAGGAGACCTTCATAAAAATTCCCTGTACTATGTTATGGCAGGAGGTACTGAATAACACTTTGAGATGGACTGCAAGAATTCTGTTGCTAATATTTCTGTTTCACAGAGCAAGCCAAGCACAGAGTTGGGAATAGCATCAAGGGCTCTCTTGTCTCACATTCACCTGAGCACATGGCAATGAAGACTTTGCTAATAAGGAACATGGATTCCTTTTTCCCTGATGCATTGACAGATATGTCATCAATTAGTTGGGTTATACCTCTTGCAAAAAGCCCTTATAGGCTTGGGACAGACATTCAAAAAGCCTGATCCTGAATTGATTCAGTCTTTGCAAGTTATTCTAACCTTGCTAGACTGAACTGGTTTGCAAGTGTATAGACATTCCCCCTTTGGACTGAGAAAATGCAGGCACATGCCTGCAGTGGCCCAGGCTAGAAACTAGGGATGCTACAGCAGCCCTCCCTTCCCTTCCACCATGCTGAACTGAGGGGGGTGTGGGCAGGCCCTGGCAGGATGCTCTGATTAAGGATGGAGGGAAGTGTCGTCCCCCCTCATTGCTCTTGAACAGTGATGGAGCCAGCAGGGAGTTGACAACACAGAGTTTAGCAACCCATCAAGAAAACAAAAGCCTCTCTCATTAGTTAAAACTCTTCTTAAACAAGTTTTTCCAAGGAAGAAGGGACATTACCAGCTGATCTGTTCTGTTGATTAACTCCAAAAAGCCCTAAGCAGACACTGTTCTGTCTGCCTTACACAGACACCTCTTAGCATTAACTAGCATACCACATGCTGGCTATGGTTCATGCTGGGCGGGGGTAAATCCCTGTTTGAGCAGGGAGTGGGGAGGAGGAGTGGGAAGCCAGGCAGACCCTGCTGTTCCTGCAGTCTCTGCTAGAACTCCAGCTAGGGAGCAGAGGGGCAGAGCCAGCCCTGCTCTGGAGCACAGAGCCCCGCCCAGGGCTGAAAAGTATCTGGGATGCTGAGGGATTCTGGTTTAAGTTAAACCAGGAAGGGGTTTGGGACAGACATTGCATAAACTGTTTTGAACCAAATCAGTTAAGTCTGATACTACATTCAACCAGGTTTATCTCAAACTGGTTTCAGCCATTTTCAAACTGGTTTATGTGAACTGAACATCTGTTCTGTTACAGGTTTAAACCACTTAAATGGGTTTATGTGTAATGTCTGGCCCTAGCCATAATGACTTACTTTCTTATTCTGAATTCTATACAACTATGTCATCCTGTAAGAGATGAATGAGATTAAAACAATGTGCAGAAAATTTACTCACATACTCTGTTAACAACCATCTCATTGTGTAAAAATTTGCCTGTATGTTGGTACTAAACAGATATCAGCTGTACCCCCCATCTCTGCTCTGAAAAAGAAATGCTTTCAATTTCTCACTACTGTAATTTAGATTTTTTTCTTTTTATTTTTCTTAAGGGACTTAGAAATCAGTGCACAGCAGCAACTCTGAGAAGGTTTGGAGTCCAAAAGTACTAAGACTGATTTGGATGCTGAAAAGTATCCCCAATATTTAAAAAAACAAAAACAAAAAATACCTTAGAACTATGCTTATGCTCATCTCCCTCATTATTATTTTAAGTGACTGTATAGTTAAGCATGGACACAGCTAGAGTAAAGCCCATAGACCTTTCCCATCTGAGAACTGTAAAGAAGTAAATAAAAGTTTAATTTACAGTAAAAATACATCCATAAAAACTGAATGAGCAGTAACTAGTTAATTCTCCTGCAAAAGTTTCATTCCTAAAAGAAAATTCTAATTAACTTTACTGATATTATATTAGTGTACGGCTGTAATCCTACAAATGTAATTGGTATTGCTTAGGGGTTTTTTTAATACTTCCAAATATATTTTTTTTTTATAGGTCAGAGATTTTTTTAAAGTTTGTGTCTTGTTACAAGTTTTGCTTTCCATCTAGGTATTTATATCATGCACATCACCATGGTTTCTGAGTGCATAAGCACTGATTTTTTTCAGGTCTCATAGGAACTGATGATGGGCTCAAGCCAGAAAATTTGGCTATGAATAGAAATACCTAAAACATGTAATTTGGGAGATTTCAGACAGGAGACCTCACCTCTTCAGAATCAGGATCTAGAACAAGGAAAACTTCAGGTTCTGAACTCCCCTATTCTATCTTTAAAAAGAAATTATTTTAAAAGCCATTTTTTCTCTAGAGAGCTGTAGACACCAATGGAGGTGACAAGGAATTGTCCATTTCATAGAATATGCATTGCTGTATAAATAATAAATGAAGTTTTCAACAGTGTGGCATATGTGAGTCACACACAGAGTAACCTTGCTGGTAAGCTAAAAATAACTTACTGGCAAAATTCTGAATAGCAACTAGAACAACAAAATTGTTTTATCATTACAGGCAGAAAATGTTACAGAAGGGCAACGTAAAATGATCTTGAGGGTCTTTGGAGGGTCTTGTTCCCTTTTGGCACCCTCATTACTACTCAGGGATTTAAAATGTTATGCTGCTATGAAAAGTGACTCCATGAAAATGGTAACGTGGGGGTTCACTGCTCAATGTCTTTCGGCGATTGTAAACCAAATGTACTCACTTTAAAAATAAAGATGTCATTCTCCTCATCCACCAACATCCAGCTTGAAAACTCATCTTGCATATGAAAGCAAGGTTGCATTTCTTCAGGGTCATCAGTAAATAAGGGCTGAATCATGCCTTTGTAACCCCATTGCCTTTGACAACTGGGCACCACCAATGCACTCAACCGCACCTCAGGAGCATAAAATAAATTTTAATTGCAAGGAGAATTGAAAATGATTCTGATAATGAAGGTGCACAAAAAGAAATGCATTTCAGCTCATTCTTATAGAGATACCTGAGCTTGCTCTGAATAATCTAACTCAGATTTCAGAAGTATAGCCACCTCAGCACAGCACTCTGCCTGGACTCATTTACCCTGCTTCTCAGCAGGGCTAATTAGTCCTGATGGAGCACTACTAACACAGCTGTCCCGCTTATTGTACTTGTGCTAGTTTGGATAGCTCCACACGGCACTGTATTGTGCCATGTAGATATACTCTTAGGCTGTTGGCTCTGCAGGGCTAACAAAAATAAAACAAGCAGTAGAAACTGATTTTCATCACTGAAGTCAACAGATAAGACTATCAGTGCATGCAGCAGATCTGTTAAGTTAAACATTGACATTTTAACACAGTTACTTTTCAAAATAGAGCTGCACTTTCAAAGAATAGCAGTACATATATTTTTCCAGTGTAATTAACACACTTATTTTGTATTAGAATAATCCAACAAGCATATTGAGATAAACCAAATGGTTTCTTCCGTCTTACACAGAAGATACTTTTATGTTTCCTAGCTCACCATCATAAAAGAAAGTTAAAAAAAGGGGGACAAAGATAACATCCTATGACTTAGCAATATATAAAGAAATCCATCTTCCTCATCTGATCTTGTACTTTTATACAGCCATAAAGAGGTCTAACCAAAATGACATTTGCAAAGTCTAAGTACTTGGGAGGAAAGCAAAAGGATGCCAAATAAGGGCATGGACAAACGTGCATTTGGAGGGTTTTCAAAAGGGCGGAGGAGCTGCTGCTCAGCATGCAGCAGCTGTTATGCTGTAACAGTTAGGTGTACACAAATTCGAAGTGATACAAATGTAGCAAAACAGTCCAATCTTAACCCTGCTTTGTCCAGGTTGGAGAAGTTTATGCAGAAAACTCCAATGACACACAGCTACCCATGCTTTTACTATTGTTTCATTTTTCTAGGGGCAGAATGCATGTCAGATATATCATTTTAATTCTCTCCCATGGCAATGCTTTCCTTTTTAAAAAAAAATCAAGTACAGTTTATTTTTCAATGGAAACTAGCTTAACCATTTAAAGTAGGGTCTGAAAATGCATGGTTTGACTCAATACAGCTGAGAGAATATTTCATTTTGCACCTCCTTTTGCTCACAGAAATATCATAGTTTATTTAAGTTATCATCAATCCAAATTATTCAACCTTTTTGTGATTTTTTTTAAACATCTAGATGGATAGCTTGCAAACTGTATTCTGCAAGCATTTGCTGTGTATGCTGTGATGGTATGTTGTGATTGCTCAAATAATACACATGATACTGTTCTTGTACTCAGACTGGAAGACTACTTGAGAATTGAATCACAAACACTCACATGAAAGTAAGGTGGAGTAAAAATATTAAGTGGAAGGACAAACAGTTCCCTTGACAGTGAAGGGAAATAGCAAACAATAATAACTTGAAGGAACCTCTGTAACTAGACGTGTAACCACAGTGGCTTCTGGCCAACATAAAGCTTAAGGGCAGTGATTCTTAACCAGGGTGGTAAGGCACCCCTGGGGTGCTGGGATCATTTAAGGGTGCTGTACAATAGGCCTGTGCAGCTATTATTCACTTTCAATTCGGATTTGAATTCGGCTGATTTGGGGGACAGTGATTTAATTAGGTGATTCGAATCACTGTCCCAAATTAATTTGGCCGAATCTGATTCGGAGATTCAGCCGCCGCCAAATCGGCCAAATCTACAAATCAAGCAGGCCCTATCCCCTGCCCACTCTCCCAGCCCTGTCAATGGCTACTCCACCCAGCCGGAGTGTCTCAGCTCTTAAAAAAACAACAAAAAAAGCCCCGCATTTACTGGCTCCTGCCAGGTGACGGGGGGGGGCGGGGAAGATCCCTGCTGCCCCCCACTGCTCTGCACTGTGTGGGGGGGTTCTGCCACAAACCCCCATCCTCCCCCCACTCCCCCAGCCCCATCAATGCCTGCCACGCTTGGACTGGGCGGGGCAGCCATTGATGGGGCTGGGAGAGCAGGCGGGGGTCGGGGGACCCTCAGGGGGGCTGAAGGACAGGCAGGGGATGGGGCTGGTGGCGGGTCCCCCCATGGTCCCCTCCTCCAACCCCCCACCCTTACCTACTAGCACAGAGTCCAGGTCCAGCTCCCAGCAGCGGCAAGCGGGTACTGCCTGAATCACTGAATCTTTGCCCGAATCTTTCCCAAATCGATACAGAGGCTTCAAATCTATTTGGACCCTTTCATTGGTCTCCCAATTTGATTTGGATTCAGAGAGTTGGCTGCTGAATCGGGCCAAATCTCCTCCAAATCAAATCAGCACCCAAAACTTCACACAGCCCTACTGTGCAATATTAGCACTGTTAGATGTGTGAACACCTACACATGATTTGCAAGATAAACCCAGAGATTTCAAACAGGAATCCATAGCATCACAAACATTCTGACCTGTTGTGGTCTTTGTATGTTCTTTGCAACAGAAAAATTAAGACCTGGCATTTTCTGAGGGGAGCTTTGATTCTCCAGAGGAAATGTACCCTTCCCTTCTTCCTAGGGTGGTCATATGTCCCAGATTGGCCAGGACCATCGTAGATTTCATAAGCTGCCCTGGCATCCCAGCCAGTTGGTGTAAATTGAAGCAAAAGTCCCAGATTTAATAGCTGCAGGCAGAAGCAGAGGCTACTGCGTCCTGTAGTGCCTGGCCTGGCTCCTACTGAACAGTGACTGGAGGGGTGAGGGCAGGTTGGGCTGGGCACTGCTCCTCCTGCCTGGGATCAGCTAGGGGAGGGGGCTAGAGCTGAGGCTTGAGCACAGCTCTTGCGCGGGGTGAGCCAGGATGATTGCCTACTGCTGCTATGACTGTTGCCAAAGCCAAGGCCACATGTGGTGAACCTGGGTGGCTGCCAGTGACAAGAAGGAAGGGCACTTGCAGCCGGGTCCAGCCTCTAGGAGTCAGGGATGGAGTCCAGCCGTGGACCTCCATGCTGTCCCACTCTACTCTGCCCTGCCATCGGGGCTCCTGGAAGCTGGAGGGTCAGGGTGAGTACATGTGTACATGTATGTGTTGTGGTGGGGTGCCCTCCATCCCCCATTTCCTTACCCCATCTGAGATTCACTTAACCTGAATATTGTCACTCTGCTTCTTCCTGATGTAGCCATTAACCATTATTCCCACTAGTTATAACCAAAACTATAAAGAAAGGCTTATGTATCTTCTGATGGAACCTGGAAGCTTCTGGAGTCTTCTCCACCAATCACCACTCACCTTTTTGCATATGTTCATCTTGGATTCTGTTACCAATTACGTATTGTTTTCCAACCTGTTTTTCTGTCTCATGTTGTACCATCTTCCACCCTTTTTCTGGGCCCCTCTATCTTATCTCGTTCCTTACTGTAGCTGGTTCACAGCACACAGGCTTAATTGTGCTTTTTCCAGAAAAATGGTTGACACAGTTAAGATAGTTACTTAGCATAAGCAAATGGCTGGCTTAGATATCATTCTGCCTTGTGGTCAGCAGCTCTGCTAGGCCACAGGTTATGCCTTGTATTCAGCTGCAAGTCCAGTGCTCTCTAAGATCCAAATTATAGTCACCCTAACGCTTCCTCACAGAAACCCAGTCAGTTCTCCAGAGGTCATCACTTTCTTCACACAATACACCCCTTGGGCCTGGCAAGGTAGATGGTGCCTTTGTGTTGCTTGGACAGAGGACTAATCTTTTGCCCATCATTGGTAACAAGTGGGAGAATACTTATAGATTCATAGATTCATATATGTTAGGGTCGGAAGGGACCTCAATAGATCATCAAGTCCGACCCCCTGCATAAGCAGGTAAGAGTGCTGGGTCTAGATGACCCCAGCTAGATACTGGTCTAACCTCCTCTTGAAGACCCCCAGGGTAGGGGAGAGCACCACCTCCCTTGGGAGCCCGTTCCAGACCTTGGCCACTCGAACTGTGAAGAAGTTCTTCCTTATGTCCAGTCTAAATCTGCTCTCTACTAGCTTGTGGCCATTGTTTCTTGTAACCCCCGGGGGCGTCTTGGTGAATAAATCCTCACCAATTCCCTTCTGTGCCCCCGTGATGAACTTATAGGCAGACACAAGGTCACCTCTCAACCTTCTCTTGAGGAGGCTGAAAAGGTCCAGTTTCTCTAGCCTCTCCTCGTAGGGCTTGGTCTGCAGGCCCTTGACCATACGAGTTGCCCTTCGCTGTACCCTCTCCAGGTTATCCGCATCCTTCTTGAAGTGTGGCGCCCAGAATTGCACACAGTACTCCAACTGCGGTCTGACCAACGCCCTATAGAGGGGAAGTATCACCTCCCTGGACCTATTTGTCATGCATCTGCTGATGCACGATAAAGTGCCATTGGCTTTTCTGATGGCTTCGTCACACTGCCAACTCATGTTCATCTTGGAGTCCACTAGGACTCCAAGATCCCTTTCCACCTCTGTGCCACCCAGCAGGTCATTCCCTAGGCTGTAGGTGTGCTGGACATTTTTCCTCCCTAGGTGCAGCACTTTGCATTTCTCCTTGTTGAACTGCATCCTGTTGTTTTCTGCCCACTTGTCCAACCTATCCAGGTCTGCCTGCAGCTGTTCCCTGCCCTCCGGCGTGTCCACTTCTCCCCATAGCTTTGCGTCATCTGCAAACTTGGACAGAGTACATTTCAATCCCACGTCCAAGTCGCTGATGAAGACATTAAAGAGTATCGGTCCAAGGACCGAACCCTGCGGGACCCCACTGCCCACACCCTTCCAGGTCGAGACCGACCCATCTACCACGACTCTTTGGGTGCGACCCTCTAGCCAATTCGCCACCCACCGGACTGTGCAGTCATCCACATCACAGCCTCTTAACTTGTTCACCAGTATGGGGTGGGATACTGTATCGAAGGCCTTCCTGAAGTCCAAGTATACCACATCCACCCCTCCTCCTGTGTCCAGGCGTTTCGTAACCTGGTCATAGAAAGAGACTAGGTTGGTCAGGCACGATCTGCCCGCCACAAACCCATGCTGGTTTCCCCTCAGCATAATTTGTCCTGCCGGGCTCTCACAAATGTGAGCCTTGATAATTTTTTCAAATACTTTACCAAGGATGGAGGTGAGACTGACCGGCCTATAGTTGCCCGGGTCCTCCTTCCTCCCCTTTTTGAAAATGGGGACCACGTTAGCCCTTTTCCAGTCCTCCGGGACTTGGCCTGTGCGCCACGAGCATTCGAATATTCCCGCCAGTGGCTCTGCAATGACGTCGGCCAGTGCCTTCAGCACCCTCGGATGGAGCCCATCCGGGCCTGCCGACTTAAAGGCATCCAGTTCTTCCAAGTGACTCTGCACCACCTCAGGATCTACGCATGGAAGTCTGGCGCCTTGCTGCTGCCTCTCTACAACCCCAGTGAGAGACTTGTCGTGCCCCTTGCTTAGGAACACTGAGGCAAAGAACTCGTTGAGGAGTTCAGCCTTGTCCCCCCTGTCTGTCACCAATTGCTTCTGCCCATTTAGCAGGGGTCCTATTCCTCCCTGGGCCTTCCTTTTACTCCCTATATATCTAAAAAACAATTTCTTGTTGTCCTTTACTTGGGTTGCCATCCTCAGCTCCATGGTAGCTTTGGCCCGCCTAACTGCCTCCCTACAAGCACAAGCAGAGGAGGTATATTCATCTTTAGTGATCTCACCCTGTTTCCACTTTTTATGTGCTCCCCTTTTGGCCCTTAGGCTGCCCTGGATTTCTCTGGTCAGCCATGGAAGCCTCCTGGCCCCTTTCCCTCTTTTGCCTCGCTCGGGGATCGTCTTGCTTTGTGCCCAAAGGATCGTTTCCTTTAGGCACAGCCACCCTTCTTGGGCACCCATCCCATCAAAACTCCTACTCTGCAGTGCTTCCTTGACTAATCGCCTGAGTGCAATGAGATCAGCTTTCCTAAAGTCTAGCACTTTCACCCTACTAGTTACCTTACCCACTCGCCGTCTTATGTTGAATTCTATTATAAGGTGATCACTGTCTCCCAGATAGCTACCGATCTGGAGGTCCCCTATCATGTCATCTCCCGTTGCCAATACCAGATCCAGTATGGCATTCCCCCTAGTGGGACCATGCACCTCCTGTGTCAGGTGGAGGTCCTGTACACAAGTTAGAAACCTGCGTGAGCGATGGGACCTTGCTGTCTGCGTCTCCCAGCAGATGTCCGGGTAGTTTAGGTCCCCCATGACTACCACCTCTTTAGCTTTTATGGTCTCCGAAAGGCTACTTGCTTTCTAGCCTGGGACCAATCCAGGAACTGGGACCACGGTACTATGAGGATTTTTTTTTGTTTATGTATTCCTATATGGCCTAACACAACTAGCCCTGCCAACACCCATTAAAAGAATCCCAAATTCTCTGAAACCCTTCCAAGTATTTCCAACCCCATTTTATATATTTGCATTTACATATCCAAAGTCCACTGAAGTCAGTACAAGTCATTAATGGACTTTAGATGAGGCCTATATTCTTCAGAATTATTTCTTTTAAACTAAGGATAAAGACAGAAATTACACATTATTAACTAGTATAAGTGATGAGAAACTGATCTAAACCTGTAATAAAACAGAAGTTCAGTGCACACAGACTGGTTTAAAAATGGTGAAACCTGGTTTAAGATAGACCTGAATGGATGTAGTATCAGGTTTAACCAGTTTAATTTAGACCTGTCTATTGAATTTCTGTTTCAAAATTGCCTCCTAATTCAAGTCACCCAGAATCCCAAGTGCCATTATGGTCCCCACTAACCTGCCCCTTGCAGGGCTGGCAGGCTAGCCTCTGTCCACGCTTATCTGCTCTCCCCGGCCCTGGGTAGTCACAGACCTGAGGCAGCAAAGCCTCTGCTCTCCAACCCTGCATCCTGCCTGTACCTACCAGCTAGGTAAGGCAGTAGAGGGAAAGGAGGAAGAGGAACAGAGCCCCCACCCCATTTTCCCCCCACCCCTGAGCTGGGGTATGCATACCTGGGGTGCCTTCATGGTGGGGGCATTTCCCCACTGATATCTCTACACCTGGCTGGACTGGCTGGTCAGACCAGGGTCAACAGCCCCACCCCCCACAAGTCATTTCCTCTGAGTGGTGCGGGGGTGGTGACCTGGGAAGAGGAAAGTGTGGTGTTGGATTTCTCCCCTCACCTGCTGACTGGCCCAGTGTGGAACAAAGCTGTTCAGGACCAGTCAGCAGGACAGGGAAGAAAGCCCCCACAAGCACCTCCCACTCTGCAGTTCTGGGTTGGGGAGGAGCTGGGTTAGGAGCCTCCATACCCCGCTCTTCTTTCTGCCTGCTAGCAGCTGGCAGGGGTGGGGTAGTGAAATGAAGCCACACTGGGCCAGTCAGCAGGAGAAGGGAGAAAGCTGCCACTGCATGTCCCCCCAGTGGTTCTGGCTGGGTTGCAAGGATGGGCAGGGCCTCTCCTTTCCCCTCCTTGCCCCCTCCACTGCTGCCAGCAGCTGTGGGGAATGAGGCTGGGGAGAGATTCTGTGTTGGCTCCCTCCCTCCCTGGGGCTAACAGCAGGGATTTGGTGGAACTGCCCAGTAGCCAATCAGGTGTGGCCTGCCAATTGGCTGCATTTAGCTACCTTCAGCCATGTCCTACACACTGGGAGGCATGTGGGAGCACTCCCAGCCTGCTGGACTCAGCCAGTGCCGATATTCCTGTGGTCCCTCCTCACCAATGGGAACATGTGTATTCTGTTCATTCCTGATCTGTTCTTTGCAACTTAGAGTAATGTGGGAAGGTTTAATTGATACTGCCTTTGGACTTTTTGAAAGTCCGTACCTCGTCTAATGGTCAATATGTAATATTTACTTTTAGATTGGATGTCCTCAGTTGTGACATCCATTTCTTTAAGTATTTTCAAAGCCATTATTGTGCCTGCCACAAGAGCACTTTTAAAATCCAAAGAGAAAGGCATGCAGATTTGACCCCAATAAAAAAGTTTGCTAGTTATTTCACCAGGTATCTCCATCTTTCAGCTTAACATAGTATATAGTTGGTTCTGTAAAAGCAGATTTTCTGTAAAATGTAATTTAGCTTTTTTGTTTAATCATCTTCAAAGAAAAAATTGTGTTTCCCATTTAACTTCTGAAAACAGAGTTAAAATGAGCTCTATGGGGCTTATATAGAGGTTTTTAAAAACAGAGCTATAAAGATGGGCTGTACAAGTTTAAATCCTATTTGCAATTTTGTAAAATTTGGATGGGAATACGGACAACAAAAACAGAAGCACTAGGAGAAAGGAGAAAATTGCTCGGGTCAACCTTCAATATGATATTAGGATGGCCAACAAGCTCATGCTATCAGTGAGGCTGTTGTGTTTAGTTATTTTAAAATGCAACATGCTGTATGCTAGAGATGAAGTAACAAATCAGATTAGAGAAGCTGCAGTTTTATAACTTATAATTATCTACTTCTTAAAATAAACATGCCAGGAATAACTGGAGAGGATATGTCCTTCTCAGCCTGCTCTTATATAAATTGAGAAAATTGAGTGCCTAAAGGGATAAGGACACATGTCATTTGTTCAAATAATGGACCATTTAAAAATAGTTTTATAGTTTTCTTGTTTCTTCTTCAATCAAATGTGAAAAAGCCCAACGCTTAGTAATTAATTGCATTCACCTTATTTAATTGATGCATTCTTGTTGCTTCCTAGTGGAATCCCTTTGCTTTAGAATGAGATTATTATGATTTCTCTTATGAATTAATTAGTATAGCTCTGATAGAATCAAAACAAAACAAATGCCATTGTTTAAAAGGAATTAATGAAGAGTTGTGTTACAAACCAAAATGGTAATATTTTGGTGGGCCTAATTACTATAAAGGGAAAAAGTATGAGCTTCATCCAAAGTCTGTTGAAGTCAAAGGAATCTTGCTGTTGGTATCAATGGCCATGTACAGACAAAACAAGAGTAGCATTTGGGTCAGTCCATATAAGAACACTAAAGACAAGGATAGCTCAAACTCACAAGGTTTTGATTCAGGTTAGTACTACCAATCACAGAATTTTTTACTGATTTGTAGCTCCTAGCTTTTCTAGGATTGCCCACTTCCCTATCCACAACCCCCTTCTTGCTACAGTACAATCCTTTCTATTTACTAGTTTATTTCCCTTCACCTCTGTGCCTCACACATCAGACCTACTGTGTAGAAATACATCTACTAATGTTCCCTATCATGGTTTGGTGCTATATTTGATGAAAGCTTCTATTCCAGTAAAGTCTTGCCTACTGAGAAACAGGAAGATTTGGTCAATTGTGCCTACACACAGAAGGACCAGATAGGAGCACAATATTCTCTTTGTATTGCATGTATGGATGCTACTCATCCTAACAGACCTAGATCCCCAGGACAGTTGGTTTATGGTTTGGTATGTGTGCTATTAAAATACTTAATTTTTCTGGACTGGTTTGGTCATTGCTAATACTAAAAAATGAAAGGCAATAGGTTAAGGCCATAAAACTGAAATGTAATTTAATCTAAAAATCCACATCTAGTACTTCATGAGATATCAAGCAAAATAATAATTTCCTAGAAGCAGCTGCAAGCTATTCCAGAATAACCAGCCACGAAGAGGAGTAAATATGAAGTTTAAATAAGGCACATCTACACGTCACCCCACAGTGACATAGCTATACACTACATTACTGTACAGTGCACTACAGCAACGTAGCATTCACATGTATCTACACGTGACTGGCAGCTATGCTGCCGTAGTGACACGCTCCCCAGGTATAGCATGCTGCTACAGTGATATAGCGGCAAAATCTAACTGTACACCGCATGTGTGGTGCAGTAATCACCCATACTGTGCTGTGCTTTAGTACTTTCAAAAGGAAGTATTAAAGCACAGTGCTGTAGCAGTGTCGCTGTACAGCAGTGTGTCAATGTGCCCATAGAGATGGAAGAATTATTCCTGCTTTGGGCTAATGGCAAGTTAGAGAATCCTTTTTAAGGGATCCAGTATTTTGATCATTCAATTATTTGTGGAAATGAAAAAGACTAGATTCCACTGATGGGGGGAAGCTTGTCAGATTTGGAGTTGAGTTCACTGGGAACAAACAAGCATTTCAGATAGTTTTATAAACTTATTCAACTTTACTAAAAATGCAAAATTGAGCTGGAAATCCTTTTAGATAGACTCTCTCATGAGGTCTCTGGCATTTATTCTTTTACTTCCACCTGAAAAAGAAGCGAAAAGGAATGCCAAAATCAGGGCGGGGGGGGGGGGAAGGGCAGCATACTACAAGAATAGTTTAGAATCTGAGAAAATATAGCTGCAGCTTGCTACTGGAAACAATTGAATGAATATTCTATATTTTCTGAAAAATTCAATGATGCATTTTACTTTTCCCAGAAATAAGCTATATGCATAGTCTTTAAAAATAATTAAAAGAGAACAGTCTCTCTCAAGGAGACTCTATGAGTTATATGAAATTCGAAGAGAAAAAAGAAGTTAGATGCTCTGAAGTGGCATGATCTAGCCTCAAATGCAAAAAGCAAATGACCATGAACTTCAGGTAAATAGGCACTAAGCACTAGAGAGATCGAGATAACATTTCTTTAGGGACAGAGAGTACAGTACTCATTATATGAAACTTACCAAGGACAGCAATAGAAGCAATAGCAAGGGATGTACTAATAGAATCTGTTTAAGCCAGGAACTGAGGAAGCATTTGGTGAAAAAGAATATTGTGGGTTAACAACTGACAGTTCCAACGCAACCACGCAAAGAAAAGCCAGCCTTCCTGGCATTTGGGTGACCTAAAATGGACTTCAGAATCTATTTACAAGATAACTTTTTTAAAATTTAAAGTTAGCCTAGATTTTAAATTAAAAATAGATTCAGGCTTTGTGTCTTTGTTTGGAGTCAGCATAGGAGAAAAGTGTTTGATAATGTTGCCCAGTTTCAGTTTCCTTATATTGCTTGATGTGTAATATCAATGAAGTTTGTTTCTTTAATGTGTTTCCCATACACTGTCTCCCTGGAGTTGCAGCAGCAGTTCAGTGTTGCATCTGGGTTATAAGGCTATAAAGAGCAATAACTAGCTTCCTTAACTTATCAAGATGGCAGCAGCTGAATCTTGGACCCCCTTACAGGAGATGCTGAATGAAACACACAAGTTATCCTAACTTAAAAAACACTTTCCTCCACATTTAGGGTATGTGCAGACATTTGGGGGAGGTTAAGTGACGGTACAGTTGAGTTTTAAATGGCCACCTGATCTAAGGTAAGTTGGGAGGGGGGCTGCTAGTGGCGGGGTGGGCAAGCAGGAGAACAAGGAGAAAGTGGCGTCCACAAGGGAGATTGAGGGACAGGTAGGGGCCATGGGGAGGTCAGCAGGGCACACAGGGTTTGCAGGAGGAAGTGGTGCTGTTCATGAGGGTTTGGTGGTCTCAGAGGGGCAAGTGGGGTCTGGAGGGGTGAGGCTTAGAGGGATCAGGGAGGCTAGCAAGATCTGCAGGTTGCTGGTGGGATCCAAGTGGGTTTGGCATCATCAGATGGGCTGGTGAGGCCCATGGGGAGGTTAGGGGGATGGGGGGCTCTTTCCCTTCAGACCAATGGCTATCTTTAGCTCCTGACCTCCCCCCCACCAGGTGAATAATCACCTCCCAACAAACCAACACCCCTGAACCCACCAACCCTTCTCCCACCCCAACTTACTTCCTCAGCTCCCAGCACTGGAAAATGCCAGTACATCTGACACCAGGAGCAGCTAGTTGGATGGGGGTTTGATGGGATCATGGGGAGGCTGGCTGGTCTGTGGGGGGGATGTCCACATCTGAGGATGGGGTGAGGGGTAAGTGGGATAAAAATAGCTTGGTACCAGAGGGGTTAGGAAAAGTGCAGCCCCAAGGCTAGGGCCAGTAGTTGGGCTTTCCCAGCCCCAGGACTGTGCTGGGAACCATACAGAAGTTCACTCACTGGACCTGATCTAAGTTAGACTACCTCTAAGATACAGTTAACTTAGATCGGGTCAACCATTTTTAGACACTCTAACCTTCCTGAACTTATGTACAGTTCGCATTTAGATCAACCTAACTAGGGATCTAAGTTTAAGGTCCGCACCTGGGCAAACTAAATTAGATCGTGTGGCCATTTGTAACATAATCTAACCTCCCCAAACAACTGAAAGTACCCTTAAAGATTTAGCCTAATTCCCAATTTATTTATTCATGCTCCTTCCTTCCTAATAATGATCTTCATGATGAATACTTTCATTTTAATGTAGAGGAATTGACAATCTAAAGATAAGTTAAGGTGCTTTACTAAATACATAAAGAGCCATACACGAAGGCACAAGCTGCAACCTAGTTGCAGTTGAACCCAAAGGGATCTCTGCCTCTCTGAGACCCAGGAAGAGTGCACCACAGCACAAAGGAATGCTGCATCACTCCCCACCATAGTAAATTTATACTTTTGTGAGGAAGGCAGGCACCAATATTACTGGAGGTCAGCTTTAAATAGGCATATCAACATCAGCATGAGTTTAAAGCAGGGGTGGGCAATTATTTTGGGCAGAGGGCCGCTTACTGAGTTTTGGCAAACCATCGAGGGCCACATGATAGGCAGCCAGGGGCAGATAAATATTAATTTTCTAAATTTTTTAGGGGCCCTGCGGGTTGGATAGAATGGCCTGGCAAGCCACATCTGGCCCCCGGGCCACATTTTGCCCACCCCTGGCTTAAAGGCAATCAAGGCAGCACCTCCCTATCCCCCTAGTATTGAGAAGCATGCTATACAGTGATTAGCTGCTCCCCCTCACCCCACTGGCTGCTTTATTTCAGTATAAATCACACTCTTAATAATCAAATTGAACACCATGATTTAAAAAAACTTCTACACTTAAATGATTTTCTTTAAAGATTTTTTAAATATTGTTAGATGATTTGCCAGAAACATAAAATGTTAAGGAAAATATGTGGAAAGAAAATTCAGACTGGCTTTGCAAGCAATGCATTTTTGTTCCTCCACCTTGTACAATTTGGTTTACAAGAAAGGTATGTATGTGGGAAGACTTGAAGGGAGAGGTGGGTTTCCAGGTTCTTACAGCATTTAAGGTTGCAAAGAATCAGAACAATGAGGTTCAGCTCATGATGGTAAAAGAATATTTAGTGGCTGAGGGCAAGAATTTTCAAGTGTTCAAAAAATCAAGATGAAAAATTCGCATCTCAACAAAAAAAAAAATTCACAAACCAAAACTCTAAAAAATGTTTGTTTCAGGTACAGCGGCATTTCCTTTTGATAATTTAAAAATGTTTTCATTTTAATAATTTTGTTATTTTACTATAAACTAACCTAGATTTCAAGCAGTATGCTGTTTCTACCCCCAAACAAAATTTTAATTTAAAAAAAGATATTGAAATGGGATGTTTTGACAATTTCACTTTTTTCTCTTTTAAAGACAGATGGGAAATTCACAAAAGCCAACCATGACAACAAACTGCAAACAGTTACAGGTTTGAAACACTTGCACTTTCTCATGAAAAATATTTTGTTGAAAGCATGCTGTGATATTAAATCAGGCCAAAAAGTATACTCTATACCAGAGGCTGGCAACTTACCATCATCAAAGTGAATCCAGCTCATGGAGCCTTTGGATTCAGCCCGCAGACATGGGGCTTGCAGTGACATTTGGCAGCAGGGGGGCTCTACCTATTCTCAACACAGGAGGCAGGGAGAAGCAGTGGAGGTGGTTGGGTCCTAATGACCACCTACCACAGACCCAAGCTGGATCGTTCCAGCCCCCCTCAGAAAACATTATTAATTCCTGCCCAATATCACTAAGTATCTATGGTATGGAATATATTAAAATCTGTAAAACATATTTTAAAAGACTGTAATATCTGTAATAATTGCCTCATGTTTTAAAAAAATTAATGTTTTTATTTTGTGTTAAGCTAGAGCCTTTTGCAAACCCAATAATGGTATTATGAACTTTCATAACAATTACACATGGAAAAGTACATGTGTGGATTAGGAGAATTTTTTTAGGACATTATTGCCAAATATTCTTGTTTGCCATATGTAGAGGAAAATATTTTTGCCTCTCATCACTAAAGCAAATCTTATTTTATGCTGTTTTGTAGATATGTGGTCACTTATCAGCATATGGGGTGGGTAGGAAAGGGATAATGAACTAAATAGGGATGGCTTACAGATACAGAACTATTTGTAATTGTGTTAAAGAAGAATTCATGCCACAGTGAGTGTTGTGTTTGGATTAAATATATATTTTAAAATCCATAATTAAGGGAATACAAGAGACTGATTTTTTTTAACAGTTTTTTTAAACGGTAAGCAAAGTGTATATGCTTCAGTTCAGTTCTGCATAAATTGGCAGAACTTCCACTGAAATCAAGAAAAAACACACATACATTTCAGGGCTGGCTTTGACCTCAAGACTTCTATGAGCATCTCTCTCTTATGGGATACATAGAAACACAGGAATAGTTATATTGGGTTACTTCTGAAGTCCATCCAGGCCAAACTCTTCTCTTCAACAGTGCCCTCATCAGATGCTTTGAAAAAACCCTGACAATGAGTTGCACACTATTTTCTGAGAGAGCTATGCAATACTATGCAGAATATTACAATAGCAGGACTCTTTCATTGGCTAAACAAGTGCTAAATGTAGAATTATATTCTTTATATATTATATAAATATTATTATTTATATATTCTTTATTCCCTGGAGTCCTAGGATCTGCACCTGGTCACAGGGAGCAGGGAAGGCTGCCAGCTCCATCTCGTGGGGCTTCCACCCTGCCCCCAAGTGGCACATGAGTCCCAGAATGTGAGCTGTGAGTGAGGGTGAGAGCACAGCGCACTGCCCCATTGAGTGTGGGTGGGGCTCAGTCCCATGCTGAGCACAGCAGGGGCAGCTGTAGGCTAAGCCAGATACAATTAATTGGTGGGCACTCACCCATGCACTGAATGATATAGCCTGAAGGGTCTGATCTGGTCCATGGGCCATATTTTGCCTGTCCCTGATCTAACCTAAACTTCCCTTTGCAACTTGAGACCCTTGCTCCTTGTTCTATCATCTGCCAGCACTGACAATAGTCTAGCTCAGGGATGGGCAAAATATGGCAATTATGCCCAACCCATGGTGGGAACTTTGGCACTGATGGGTGACACTGGGGTGCCCCTGTCCCATGCCAGCCCACAGTCCACCCCTGGATGTTCATGTGGCAGTGGCAGCCCTAGCTCCTCCAGGTTAGTGTGGGGCAAGGTGGAGTGGAGCATAGTGGTGTGGGAGCAGCAGCAGTGGTGGGAGCCCCAGTGAGGGCATTGTACCTGGACCTGGGACCAGGGGCCAGTCTCCATGGAGACCACAAGTGACCAGGTAGAGAATTGCATCCAGGCCATGGAGTCCTTACAGCTAGGTGGGGAACAGTGGAAGCACCAGTCAGGACCAGGCTGGGGGAGGCAGGTGGCACTGGGCAACCCTGTCCCATGCCAGCCTGCACCTCACCCAGGGATGTCCACATGGCGGTGACAGCCCCCAGCCTCACTGGCTCAGCGTAGGGTGAAGCAGAGCAGTGCAGGGGCAGCAGTGGGAGCTCTGGTGAGAGTGCTGCATCCAGGGCCCAGGCTCCATAGAGACCAGTCCCTGGCCCTGGACACTGGCCCCTGGCCCTGGACACAGCCCCCTCACCAGGGCTCCCGTTAGTGCCCCCACACCACTCCACTCTGTACCATGCCGAGCCAGTAGGGTTGGGAGCTGCCACCACCACATGGCCATCCCAGGGTGACCTATGGACTAGTATGGGAAAAACATGCCCTAATGTCACCTGCCTGCCCCAGCCCTGGTCCAGTCCTAGCCACTGCTTCCAAGTGCATGGTGGTGCATGGAGTCACCACCAGGTCTACCCCGCTTCCTCTCTCACCTGTGGACTATGTGTCCTGGGCTGGTCAGGGAGACAAATGAAGGGAGGGGGCAGGGATGCTAAGTTCCCCCTACTTGGACATGTGGTGACATGTTGCCATCCCCTTCCCCTGCCTCCCCTCCTCAACCTCCCGAGCTTCCTCGCTGGGGCTCACAGTCCTCCTCTCCCCCTCATGGCCCTCCAACGAGGCACAATGGCAGCTTCCAGCTCTGCCTCAGCGCCATGTTGTCTTTGCGCCAAGATCCCAGCCTTGGCCCTAGATGCAGCTCTGGGGTGCCACGCAGACAAGGTACACGGATGGGTGGGGAACTGCATCTGGGGTTGGGATTGTGGGGTGATGCAGACGTGGGGTGGGGCAGAGCTACAATCCAATCCCTGGATTCCCCTGCCCACAGAATGCATATCTGCCCATCCCGTTCCTGAATATCACTGCCCGGGACCCCATCCTACATAGGGAGTCTTGGTGAGTTGTGCAGGGGGCAAGGTGCTCACTTGACCCACAGCAGCTCACCAAAACTGCCTATGTGGCCCTAGGGCACAAATAATTACCCACACCTGGTCTAACATCCTCTTTGGAACCACCCTTCAGGTAGCTGAAGGCTATTATTAAGTCCCCCCTCAGTCTTCTCTTCTACAGGTTACATATGCCCTGTTCCTTCAGCCTCTCCTATTAAGTCACATGCCCCAGCTCCCTAATCATTTTCTTTGCCCTCCATTGGACTCTATCCAATTTGTCCACATCTTTTCTGTAGTGGGAAGCCCAAAACTTTATACAGGACTCCAGATATGGCCTCACCAGTATTGAATAGTGGGGAATAATCACTTCCCTCGATCTGCAGACAAACACTCCTACTAATGCAGCCCAGGATGTCATGAGCCTTCTTCACAACAAGGGCACATATTTGGCTTCTTCATAGATTTCACAGACATTTGGGCTGGAAGGAACCCCGGAGGATTGAGTCCAGCCCCTAGCCCCAGGGGAAGGAAGTCAGCAGGGATCATAGGATCCCAGCAAGATAAGCATCCAAATGTGTCTTGAAGGCGTTCAAAGTGGGTGCTTGAACCACCTCTGGTGGCAGTCTATTCCAAACCTTGGGGGCTCAGACAGTAAAGAAGTTCTTCCTTATGTCCAGCCTGAATCAGTCGCGGCAGAGTTTGTGACCATTTGACCTTGTCATCCCTTGGGGCACTCTGGTCAACAGACATTCCCCCAGATCCTGATGAGCACCCCTGATAAACTTATAGATGGCCACCAGATCACCCCAGAGCCCATGCTGTTGTAGGCTGAAGAGTCCCATGGCTCTCAGCCTCTCATCATAAGGTCTGTTTTCCTGACCTCTGATTATGCGTGTGGCTCTTCTCTGGACTCTCTCAAGCTTCTCCACATCCTTTTTGAATTGTGGAGCCCAAAACTGGATGCAGTACTCCAGCTACAGCCTCATCAAGGCCAAGTACAACGGGAGAATGATGTCCCGGGATTTGCTTGAGAAGCATCTATGGATGCAAGCCAATGTTTTCCTCGCTTTACTAGCCACAGCATCACATTGAAGGCTCATGTTCATCTTGTGGTCAATCATAACCCCCAAGTCCCTTTTGTCTGTAGTGCTAACCAGCATAGCACTGCCAAGCCTATAAGCATGCTGCAGGTTTTTCCTCCCAAGATGGAGAACCTTGCATTTTTTGGTGTTGAATACCATCAGGTTCTCATCCGCCCATTTCATGAGCCTATCAAGATCTGCCTGGGTCACCCTCCTATCCTCAAGTGTGGATGCTTTACCCCAGAGTTTGGTGTCGTTGGCAAACTTGGCCAGCCCACTTCTAATACCAATGTCCACATCACTAATGAAGATGTTAAACAGTATAGGCCCTGGGACAGAGCCTTCAGAGACCCTACTGGTGACCATGTACCAAAACAATTGGCTTCCATCAACCACCACCCTCTGGGTCCTGCTGTGGAGCCAATTCCCCAGTCAGTGGATTGTGGTGAGGTCAAGGCCGCAGTTGGTCAGTTTTGCCAAGAGGTGATCATGGGATACAAGATCGAAGGCTTTCCCCAGGATAGAGGTCAGGCTGATGGGCCTATAGTTTGCCGGAACCACTTTCCTCCCTTCCTTGAATATAGGCACCACATTGGCCTTCTTCCAGTCTTCAGGCACTTCACCAGAGCACCAGAGGTTCTCAAAGATCCATACCAGGGGCTGAGCTATGATGCTTGCCAGCTCCTTGAGTACCCTTGGGTGTAAACCATCAGGGCCAGCTGACTTGAAGGTGTCTAGCCTGTCAGGGTGTTGCTTCTCAAGGTCAGCTTTGATGGAGGGCAGGGAATCTCCCTCACCCGGGCCTCCCTGACCCACAGTGGGCAGGGGCGTCCCATGGGACTGGTGACAAACTGACGCAAAGTACCCATTAAACAAGTTTGCTTTTTCATGGGCATCAGTAGTCAGTTGTCCCATCTGGTTTAGCAGGGGTCCAATGTTGCCCTTGCTTTTTCTCCTGCTCCCCACATATCTAAAAAAGGACTTTTTATTGTCCTTGATATTTGTAGCTAGCTGGAGTTCCATTGCAGCCCTGGCTTTCCTGGTTTGTTGTCTGCAGGTCCGGACCAGAGCAGAGTATTCCTCCTTGGTGGTGGTTCCAGTCCTCCATCCTTTGTAGGTCTTCCTTTTAAGAGGCAGGAGGTTCTGCCAGTTCCCTGGAGAGCCAAGGGGGCTGCTTTGCCCTTTTGCTGCCTTTCCTCTGAGACGGGATGGACTTTGCTTGCACATCCAGGATTGCTTCCTTAAGGAGCAACCACTCATCCTGAACTCCCCTCCCCTTTGGGTTGTGGCCCTTTAGGGCCTCACTGACTAGCCTTCTAAACTTGTCAAAGTCAGCTTTCCTGAAGTCAAGGACTTCTGTATTACTGACTGACTTGCCAGCTTTACGACAGATGGTGAAGGTGATCAGCTCATGGTCACTGTCACCCAGCTTCCCTTCAATTGTTAGGTTGCTGATTAGATCATCCCCGGTTGCCAGTACAAGGTTGGGCAGCGTCTTACCTCTCGTCAGCTCAAAGACTTCCTGTGTCAGATAGAGGTCATCCACGCATGAGAGAAAGTTTTGTGACTGCCTGGATTTGGCTGAGCGCTCCTCCCACGAGATGTCTGGGTAGTTAAAGTCTCCCATGACAATCATCCACGGGGAGTGCGTGGCCTCAGCTAATTCCCTGGCAAACTCCTGGTCAAGGTCTTGACCCTGGGAAGGGGGTCTGTAGTAGACTCCCACCATAGTATCCCCTGTGCCGTGTTCCCCGTGGATTTAAATTCAGAGGGTCTCAAGTCACCCACTATGGGTGCCAGTGTCAGCTTGCAGGGATGCATAGCTTTCCTTGACATAGAGAGCTACACCCCCACCCCTTGTGTCCACTCAATCTCTCCTGTACAGGGTATAGTCATCTATACCCATGGTCCAGTCATGGGTGGAGTCCCACCAGGACTCCGTTATCCCTATGACACAGTTATTTACGTTTAGCAGGAGGACAAGTTCCTCCTGTTTATTCCCCAAGCTCCTGCCATTTGTGTACAGGCAGGCAAGTGTCCCCTTGGGAGCCCTTGCCTTGCCTACAGATTGTTCCAGGGCTGGGGCAGGGTTGAGCTCCCTTAAATGCCTTGGCCTACTGACTTTGCAAGGGTTGCTCAGTGGGCCAGAAGTGGCAGTAATCCCCCCATCCCCCAACAGGTTCAGTTTAAAACCTAGTGGAGCGGGTCAGCCAATCTGGTTGAGAAGAGCCTCCTCCCCAGGGGAGAGTGGTGGAGGCCATCACTTCCCAGCAGCTCGCTGTCTCTCTTGCCAAAGAGCAGACTGTGGTCATGGAAGCCAAAGCCTTCCCGATGACACAGGCACCACAGTCTTTGGTTGACTACCTGGATCCTCCTCTCCCTCCTCAGTCCATAGCCCGAGACAGGGAGGATCAACAAAAACACCACCTGTACCCTCAGACCCTTAAGCCCCACTCCCAAATCCCTATAGCACCTCATGACCTGACTGGGAGGGTTCCAAGCTGTGTCATTGGTGCCCACATGGATAAGGAGCATGGGCTTACTGTCCATTGTAACCCCCAGGTCCTTTTCTGAACAGCTGCTGCAGTCAGCCCCGAGTGCATTGGATTATTCTGTCCTAAATACAGGATTTTGCACTTCTCCTTATTGAACCTCATGCAATCTCTTTTGGTCCAAACCTCCAAGTTGTTGAGGTCTCTCTGAATCCTAGCCCTACCTTCCAGCGTATCTACTACTCCCCCACCCAGATTGGGGTCATCTACAAGCATGGCGAGGGTGCATACCATCCCATCTTCTATACTATTGATCAAGAAATTGAATAAAACCAGCCCCAGGACTGTCAACTGGGGCACCCTACTTGCTACTGACTGCCAACTAGATAAAACCATTGATTATTACCCTTTGAGCCAGTTTATATCCACTTTGCAGTCCATTCAACCAACACATACTTCCTTAGTTTGCTTGCAAGAATGTTGTGGGAGACCATATCAAAAACCTTGCTAAAGTCACGGTATATCACATCCACGGCTCTCTCCAAATCCACATAGCTAATTACTTTGTCATAGAAGGCAATCAAGTTGGTCAGGCATGACTTGCTCTTGGTGAATCCATGCTGATTGTTCCTAATCACCTTCTCCTCCAAATGCTTAGAAATGGATTCCTTGAGGACCTGCTCTGTGACTTTTCCAGGGACTGAGGTGAGGCTGACTGGTCTGTGGTTCCCTGAATTCTCCTCCTTCCCTTTCTTAAAGATGGGCACAATATTTGCCCTTTTCCAATTGCCTGGAACCTCTCCTAGTTGCCACAAGTTTTCAAAGATAATGGCCAGTAGTTCTACAATCACATCAGCCAACTCCCACAGCACCCTAAGCTGCATCGCATCCACCCCATGGACTTGTACATGTCCAGCTGTTCTAAATAGTCCCTAACCTGTTCTTTCACCACTGCTGGCTTCTCACCTTCTCCCCAAACTGTGCTGCCAGGTGCAATAGCTTAGGAGCTGACCCTGCCCATGAAGACTGAAGTAAAAAAGGCACTGAGAACTTCTGCATCATTAGTCGCTAGGTTGCCTCCCCCATTCAGCAAGGGACTTGCACTTTGCCTAATCTTTCTCTTGCTGCTGACATACTTGTAGAAGCCCTCCTTATTCCCCTTCACATCCCTTACTAACTTCAACTCCAAATGTGCTTTGGCCTTCCTGTTTTCATCTCTGCATGCCCGAGCAATACTCTTAGGGTGCTATACATGAGCACAGAGGCTGCTCCAACATGCGTCTCTGTGGCAATTCAGGAGATGCAGTGGCACTTAGAGTGACTCTCAGAGCCGCTCTAATTAAACTGCCGCCCCTACATCTCCAGAGCATGTATAAAAGAGCCCTTATACTCCTCCCTAGACATTTGTCCAAGTTTCCACTTCTTGTAAGCTTCCTTTTTGTGTTTTAGCTCACTGAAGAGTTTCCTGATAAACCAAACTGGTCATCTGCCATACTTTCTAGTCTTTCTGTGCATTGGGATGGTTCATTCCTGTGGTCTCAGTAATGTTTCCTTAAGGTCTACTTTTCTGAAGTCTACAGTCTTTACTCTGCTGCTCTCCTTCCTTCCTTTAATCAAGATCCTGAACTCAAGCTTCTTGTGGGCACTGCTGCCCCAGCTCCCATTCATTTCTACATTCCCAGTCAATTCTTCCATGTTTATGAGCAGCAGGTTAAAAATAACATGGCCCCTAGTTGGCCTCTCCAACATTTGCACCAGAAAGTTGTCCCCAACACTCTCCAAAAAGTTCTGGATTGCCTGTGCACTGCTGTATTGCTCTCCCAGCAGATATCGGGGTGATTGAAATCCCCCATGAGAACCAGGGTCAGTGATCAAGAAACTTTCACTAGCTGTTTGAAGAAAGCCTCATCCACCTCATCCTTCTTGTCTCATGGTTTATAGACCATGTGTCCACCACATCACCCTTGTTGCTCTCACCTCTGACCCTTACCCAGAGACTTTCAACAGACCTATCTCCAGATCCATACTGCAGCTTGGAGAAATCATACAGCTTTTTTATATAAAGAGTAACCCCTCCTCTTTTGCCTTGCCTGTCCTTTTTGAACAGTCTGTACCCACCCATGACAGTACTCCAGTCATGAGAGCTATCCCACCACTTATCTGTTATTCCAATTATGTTATAGTTCCAGGACTGTGCAAAGACACCAGTTCTTCCTGCTTGCTTCCCAAAACTGAGGGGACCTCCCCTGTTGCCCCCCTACCCTGATCAGTTCTCTTTCCATTAATCAGCAATCAAATGGCACTCTTTATGTCTCATGCACAAACATAACTGTCATACAGCCTGCAGAAAGATTTTCCCCAAGGGTCCTGAAAACCCACACACATCTAAAGGAATGCACAGTGCATAAGGAATGTAAAGTCCTATTTGAGAAACAGTGTTATAGATTCAGAGAAAAAGGAGATTGGAATTTGAAGATTATCCCTTTGAACTAAATGTCAAACTGATTTTGTTTTCATAACCAACTCTGTTATCCATTTGCTCTTAATGCAGAAATAAGAACATACATTAATTTATTATATCTTACCTGTTCAGTCTATAGATACCTGCAATAATTTACATAATTCCTATCTCCTTTCTCTCAAAAGGCAATTTAGGACAATGTGAAATGCCCATAATCAGTCTGTTATTAGTATCTTGAAAAATGAGATTGAAACAGGTCTAACCAATTGTAGAGCAATACAAACTCCAGTACAATTAACTCAGTTTAAAGATGTTTTCTCCTAATAGGATTACATTCTGTAAATGATCTTGTTGCTATGGCAACTCCCTCAAAAACCGCACCATGTTGTCAGTTCAATAACAAGTATTGCACCTGTGTATCATCTGGGTTGGTTTCTTTGAGGTTTTTTTTTTGCTTTTCAGACATCAGCAGAGAAGTAAAGACAAAAAATGTGACCTAGAAAAGATCAGGCATTGTTTCAACTACATTTGCAGATAGCATCTTAATAGTACTTTTTTAATATTTTCTCCTGTAATAAAAGATGTAATTGGGTAATTAAGCTATTTTGCAGAATTAGTTGAATTTGCCCACAAAATCTTTGAAGGAAAAAATACGAAGCTAACATAATGTCTATTTACCAGGCTTGCAAACACTGTAGGGTAAAATCCTTTGCAGAGACAAGGAAAGAACTGAGATGTGCCAACTGCATTTTAATAGCATCACATCATGGTGGACAGATTCACTGCCTGGTGATAAGTGTTCTGCTTTGGAAAGAAGCGGAGGGAAAACTCTAGCTACTGTAGGTTACAGGCAGCAACATGTAAACTAGCCAGTGGGGTTTCAACAAATAACTAACTGACCACATGACACTCTGGCAGACCACATCTCCCCCAAGTCTACAGTGCATTGAACAGCATTGTACCTGGTTCCTGCCACTAATACCTTATTTAAAGACAAACTGGGAACTGTGCTACACAAGGTACATACAGGTTATTTTGACATAAGCACATTCATGAAACCAAAGACAAAATTTGTGAGTTAATTGTGAGTTTAGAGCATGGTTCTGCTCTGAAAAGTAACTCTGTAAAAATGTCACCCAGTTGACTGATCTCTTTCTTCTGTGCCTTCAGCCACTAAAGTCAAGTCAAACTCAAGAATCAAACTTGTATGAGTAGGGACACAAGGGTGAGAGTCCACAAATCTGGAAGCCTTCCTAGAGGATGCCTGATTGAACACAAAGCTAAAGAGCTATCTTAAGAGCAAAATGCAAATCTTCTTCTTCTATCTTTCTACGATACCACGACTAAGCAGCAGCAGAACACAACATCCAGCCCACGCTGACTACTGAGAAGTAGATACCACACTAATGGGTACTACTTGAGAACGTAGATGAGATAAGCTCCCTCCCCCCAGCATGAACCATTTCTGTTTTACACAGAGTTTGAGCCAAGTGATACTCTTGAAGACCTCCTGTTTCATTCAGGTACTGTGTCAGCAAGAAAACTGGCTTTTGTATTTATTGAGAAGCAGGCATAAGACATTGTCATCTGCAAACTGAAAGCAGTGCGCATTGTAAGCCTTCTATACCAAACCAAAGCGTAACATCAAGTTCCTTGGAACTCTCTAGCTGGAGGCCTTGGGGCAGGAAAAAGAGCCACAGGCATGGCTCATACAGGAAAAGCAGAGGTGACTGTGGCACTCTTGCTACGTCCCCTAAGTGAATCGGGAATATCTGCTCAGCAGCATAACTAAGGCAGGGCAACCAGAGCAGCATCCGTGGGCACCAACACTGGGGGTCAGGGCTGGAAAAAAAACAGCTGTCTCCATGTGTCACCACTAGCTTGGGCACCCACCTGCCCTTTACACCCCTGTGCCTGCTGGTCAGTTTGGTCAGATACAGAGTCCTTAAATCTTATACATGTCTTCCTTTGGATCCATAGTATCCTCTTTGGCAGACTAATATGTCACACACTGAAATTCAGGGTACTGAGTGGAGGGAAGCCTGTCCCAAAAAGAACTATTGAAAAGCATCCTGTCTTTTACTACAGCTTTCCAGCCAAAGCTGTGGCATACATCTTATGGTATACTTCTAAGGAGGCTTTTTGTTTTTCTTTTAAAACATTCTTACATTTTAAGGCCAGGAAATACCATTATAGCTTGAACATGAACATTTAGGGCTGCCCCAACTGCAGGGCAAGTTGCTTATTAAAAGGACTCAACATTTGTGCGCACTTTGAGTGTACTGTGATTATTTAACTTTTATTGCCTTCGTATTCCCATTGTTTTTAAGAGAAGGGATGAATTTGTGATTACAGCAGCTGACTAGTATTCAGAAGATCCCTACTCTGTTCTCAGCTTTTCTACAGACTTCCTGGATTCACCTTGAACAATTCACTTTATCTTTTTGTGCCTGTTACCACAGGCTCCAGCAGTGTGATCCTATTTCCCTTGCTCAAGCCCATGAAAAAAATTATAATCCATCTACTTTTATAAGATCTTAGCCTGAAAAGTAACTTGCAAAAAGCCATGAGCAGGAAGGGAACCATCCATCTTATATATTAACTGTGATGTATTGTGCTTTAGTCATTATATACAGTACTGTTTCGTTAAATGTGGCTATGCTGTGTGTACCTGCTTCAGCACCACATTAAACTTTGTTTTGGTCCACGTCAGAACAGTAAAGGCTGAGTGCAGGCTTGCAAAAAGCCCCTGGCAGAAGCACCCTATTATGCTTTACTTACATATGTTCGCTGTTCAGGGCACTGGAGGGGTTCAGAGCCTGCCTGCACTGCCTGAGCCCAGCAGGCTGAGGGTGCTCCCACACACCTCCCAAAAGGAAGCCAGAGCGGCCCCTCTCCCCAGCCCCACTGCACCGCCACCTGGTGACTGTCAGCAGTGGCTGATGGGTGAGCTGGGGGATAAAGGGAGCCCCTGTGCTGCGCAGGTCTCCCCCAGATTGCTGGGTCAGGTTCTGGGAGGGCTGGTCCAGGTCTGTGTGGCACAGGGGTCCCCTTCCCCCATCCCCAGTTCCTGGCATGGTGAAAAGCCAGACCAGGCAGCCCCATATTGTAGCTCCTAGCTGCAGCTGTCAAGAGGCTGGAGTTGGGGCGGGGGAAGAGGAAGCTAGTGCCCTACCACACAGATCCCATCTGGCCTACCTCTCATGCCCCACAAGACCTGACCAAGCAATTTGTAGGGGCTCGCATGGCATGAAGAGTTGATTCCTCACCCCGGCCGTGCAAACAGGAGACAGAGCCTTTTCTTTCTCCTCTCTGTGGCAGCCTTGGGGCACGGCTAGGTTGGTGCTCACTGGAACCAGATAAGCACTAGCCAAAGCTAGCAAGCTACCCAGCAAGGGGCCTCTGGGATGCTGATGGAATATGACTTACCTTGACTGATTCGTGATGGAATGTGCTACAGATGTTCGAGAAAGCGCTCTAACCTAAGGGGATTTAATCTGATACTACATCCATCCAGGGTTAATTTAGAGCAGGACCTACCATTTCTAAAGCACTTCATGTGCCATAAATGTCTGTTGTGTTACAGCTATAAAGTGCTTTCTATGAGCTTAATGCTCAAGAAGTGTAATGTCTGTACCTAGCAAAAATTACCAGCCAGGTAAGCTCTGTGGTGCTCTCTCTTGCTAGTCTAATCCCCCCACTACTATGAAGACACAAGACACATTAACTGTTTTTTTCAGGAACATAAGCAAGACAGACCAGGGTCACAGTTAAGCAATTGTGCCTAGACAGCTAATAGGAGGATACGGTCTAGCTCAAAACCTTTATATTTGTGGGTGCTTTTGTTTGTACTCTTTACCTGCAAAATCTCTGTACTAGTCTGAGTTTGACTTCTGTCTATGAACACAGCTGCTTCCAGAAAATAAACTCCTTCCCCTTCTCAGTCAGATTGGACTTCCTGAGAACAAAATGTAGTGCATCTTCCCTCAGGCTACCTCTATACCAGGGGTTGTCAACCAGTGTGACATAGCAACCTGGGGTGTCACAAGATTCTTTTAAGGATGCCACAGTATGCCACACAATCATAGCACTGTTAGGTGGGCAAACACCTACATATGATTCACAAGATAATCCCAGAGATTTTAATTAGGAAATCATAGTGTCAGAAGCATTCTGATTTGCTGTGGTCTTTCTGAGATCTTTGCAATGGAAGAATTGCTCTACTATTTTTCCATAGTCAAAAAATGAGTGAAAGCTAAGAGCTATCATTTTACTGGTTCACCTGCAGTATCAAAAACTGGGGAAAAATAGTTTCAGAGAGATGTGAAAATGTGTCTAGTTGGTCAGTGAGCTGTAAAGTCAAATTCATTTTGAATTAAAAAAAAGCTTGATCCTATCGTATTGTGTTTCCCTTAGAGCTTTTCAGAGTTCTTTTACAGGCTGTATTAAGAGTGGCATAACATTTTAAATAAACAAGGTCTTAATTGAAATATTGTTTTAAGGGGTTTTTTTAATTTAAAAATTAAATCTTTTTGCTTTTTGTCTCTCAACTGAAACAATTTGGTAAATTTGACATGAATTCATTAAACATTTTGACAGATCTAAATATGCATCTTTCAACTGAAAATGTCTGTCTCGTAGTACTACTGAACATTCGCCTCTCCCACTGAGTTATGAGTGCTTAGTCTCTGAAAATCAGGCCACTTATTTAAATACCGAAATATGCACGTAACTTTAGATATGCAAGTCTGAAGCCCAAGACTAAGTCTCTAGTCTGGCTTTATTTTTTTCAGGGAGATGAATCCAAAGCCAAAGTCTTGGATTTGGATTTAAGGAACTTTTTACCTGGTTTTAAAACTCAGTGACTGAAGTATTTTAAAAAAAAGTTTAATGATGAATAATTTACAGGGTGCGACAGGGATAATGAATACAAACAGCCATTTAGCTTGGAAATAATGCTATTCAGACACAGGAGAAATTACCAAATGACATTATGAGGTGGTAGACTGTTTTCTCATAAAATGAGACTCCTATTGATTACCCTACACCACAGTACAGTAACACAGAATAATTGCACAAGACAGCAAAGCATTCATACAGGCAATTCACTGGGGTATGAGCAATGGTCATTATTTCTACAATGACATTCATTAAGATGGACAGAAAATGATCAGTTGCCAGGGATTATTGCTCAGTCACTTTCAAGGTTTCAAAACATTAGTGGTGGGAGAGATTTTCAGATTATCAACCTTTACCCAGGAACTTCAAATCACAGACAGAAGAAAAGAGGCAAAAACCATTTCAGGACACTGAAACACGACATTCTATGATCGTTAAGTTTTCCTTCAAAGTATCAAACATTAACCAATAAATCAGAAGGTAAATGGTGAATAATGGAGGAAGAAGTTGTTTTGTTTTGTTTTACTAGAATTCCCTGACAAGACATTTTGATTCTGAAATGTTTTAATTTAGAGGTTCTTGATAGTCACTGAAGTGATCAAATACCACATGCTAATTAAATTATAAGCCTTAACTAGCTGGCCTGAAATGCCAAAAACATAAAGGTTATTTAATCATCGAAGCAATAACAGTTCCACTCTGAAGACAAAAATCTCTCATACTTGCCCAAATATAATAAAGCTATAATAATAATTACTTGAATATAAAGCATCGTAGAACAGGTATCCAGGTTGTAGTTGTCTTGGTGGAGGAAAAAGCAATCAGGATTCGTGATAGAGGTGTATCATAGAACCCATTCTCAGGTGTTTTGTGTAAAGCAGAGTTGTGTCGGACAGAAGATACTGGGTCTGCTCTAAACTCTTCCTGAGATATCTGGTATCTTGGGGGATTCCTTTCTCAGACCAATCTTGACCTACCCCCAAGACCATTTCCTTAAAAAAACAGTGTCAGGCTTATATCTGAGAGTGAAGAAGCTTGTGTTCACTGTAGCTCTACTGAAGTCATGGGAGTTATCTTGGTACACAGCAAATGAAGACTTGCTCCCCCTGCTTCCCAGGAGCCCTCACCTGCCTTAATGTGAAATGGAATACAAATGCCACAGAGCTCTCTACACCTACAGGGAAAGGGTCAGAATAGAGAGAATATCTTGTTAATTGAATTACTCATGCACTGCTGAAATGAAACGGCCTCTGAGATGAAGTTGTAATGCCATGGAGGGCTCTGCTTTCCTGTGAGTTTCGTCTGTTAACAGGGACTGATCTTCTCGGAAAATGCTAAATGAATCCTGCTGACTCACTGTTGTCAGTAGCTTGTTGACTGCAGCTGGCATAAAGGCAATGGGAAGTGAGCCTCCAAAAAGGAAATATCTAGGCCAAAGATCCCCTCAAGGCAACACATTCAGGAAAATTGCTTGGAGATAGAATTTGGTTTACCTGTCTCATAAATTCCTTTGGAAATACCTAATAATTTCCAGGTTTGGAATTAATTTTGATACTATACAAGATGTGTTGACTGTATGAAGAGCAATCTGTGAAAGCTATTTGCTTACAGGGATGGCTGTTTAAAGGACTGGGTGAGGACAGAAACTAAAGCAAATATATTCATTTGAGATTACAGGATCATTTAGACATAATGAAGTGTACAGAGATGAGAGGCATGCAAATATTTTCCTTCTGAGTTCTACAGTTCCCCATTTCCATGAAATCATCAAATTAGTACCACATTCAACCCATTTTTTAGTAAATTAGACTACTTTCAAGAAAATTTGATTTCACAGTCCCAAATTTGTGAAATATTAAGAAAGTACTAACATCAAATGCAAGAAAGGGAAAAGTCCCACAAGCTTACACAGCATTAATAACTGCCCAGTCCAGAATTTCATCAATAAAGCCAGGTCCCAATCCTGCAGCTGATTATATATGAGTGGACTCCCTACTCTTGCAAAAGGACTTTTACATAAACATGGATATAGTTTCACTCTAGGAATGCTACAAATGGCATTTTCTACCATTCTGAAAGTGTTCGCAAGTCCACATCAAAGATGACAAAAACCAGTATCACCTTTTCTGTGTTGTGTCTCCCTTTTCTACTTGCTATAAACCCTTTCTCCAGAGCCAGGGGATGATGACTAGCATTGGCTGAAAATGCCATTCCCATTCCACATCAGTTTAACACTTCAAAATATTTTCAAGACACTTTAAAGTGCTCCAGAGAACCAAAGATAATTTGAAGTTTAAGCCTCAGCTTTGCCTGATCTAGACAAAATATTTGGACCTTGGTCTCCTATTTTCGAGATGAAAGCTACAATTAATGGGATACTGGCTACTTTATGATGGATCTCTCTTTTTCTGTCTCCTATTGGAGCTGTGCTGCTTTGTATAAACAATTAAATATTTTCTCCACCAGAGAGACTGTATAATCCAATGGCTGTGGACCTCATATGGGATGTGAGAGGTCAGTTTAAAGCTCCCGCTCCAATGAATCTTTGATCAGTGCTGATATGTATGTTTCTGCAGACCGTTTCAGTTTTAATGAATATGTACTTTCCAGCGAAAATCTGCTTTTTCAGAAAATTCCCAACCAGCTGTCATCATGACTCCCTTGACACTTGCCTGAAACTGTCTGGTTGGGATGCCCTTTTCTGAACTAAATCACAGATCTGATTAACCTTGAATTTTGGAAACTTTTGTTAAGATTAGATATGAATGTAATGAGTCCTCATCTCTCAAACACTAGCCTCAGCAACTAGCAATGTGCACTCAAAGTAAGTATTTATCTCTATTGGCCTCTGAATCCTAAGAGCAATATCTGCAAAATACAAGCTGCCATTCAACTGTAGAAACCACCCCTGCAATGTGCTATCAAGGCTCCAAATCATCTGTGATCAACTATTTGTACATAGTCAGCCTCAGCATTCTGGCAGTCTGATTTGTTCATGATTGATACAAGCATCTTGGAAATCATTTGGATCCAACAATCTGTTCCTAACAGTTTGTTTGATAGAACTGGGAGGGAAAACAAAATAATTCAATAATAAAGCATTTAAGAGTTCTCTGTACTACTAGCACTTTTTATTAGGATTTCTTTAAATCATATTTTATCCTATGAATCATAAGAGTCTGTCACTGAATAATAATTTAAAAAACCCTTAATACCCAAGTTCCACCAGAGAGAAGACTGCATTTCAGTAATGGATGAACCGACTCCAGTTGTATGGAGATATGCAAACACAGTAAATATGCAGCATCAAATATCTCATGTGTCCAGTGGTGATGATTTCCACATGATTACATGCATAGCTGTATGAATTAATGCATCACTAGCCACTGGTTCTCTGCCCACTAAACCACTTTTCACAGTCCATAAAGATGTATTTTCTTCACAAGTGGTTAAAAAAAGGTTTGCTTTTTCCCTGCAGACATGGAATTCCCCCCTACTAAAATTACAGCTGTCTGAGATGCCGAATGGTCAGTCCTCAATCTTATATCCATCAAGGTTTAACTTCAGGTTTTGCTCCTTGACACCAGAATTCTATATATTTAGAAAGGAGAAAATAATAAGCTTTCCATGAGTACCCATAATTTCTTTGGTGAAAATTTCTATTAAAATCCTGATGGTAATAATTTATCCTGGTCTGTGCTAGACTCTGTTGGAGATACATGGGCCCCAGAGATGTCTAGAACAAATAATCACTTACTCTCCCCAAAAATTCTCTGGAAAACTGGAACCAGTAAAAACATTCAACTGAGATTTATGAAGAGAGTTGTCATCTGGAGGATCCCAGATATCAGATTATAATTATTATTTATACATAATAAAGTCAAGAGGTCTCCAAAAGCTTTTCTGCTATAAAATTTCTCTTAGTATTACCACTGAGCGCTGTATAGCTGCACTCTCTCTTTACTGGAATTTGTGTGGGCTGGGAGCGGTCCGAGGCCCTCGGGGGTTTTTCGCGCGGCAGGCTGTGGCCAGCAGCCCGGACACGCCGGGTTGGGGAAGGCAGGTGGCACGCTAGAATTAGGCACGGAAGCTTAGTGGTTGATTAAAGATTATTTTACTTACACCAAAGATGGTCGCGGTGCAGGCAGGAAAACTTGCTTGACTTGCAGTTACAAAACAAAACAAAACAAAACTCGAACCTGCTGGGCACGAGAGTACGTCGCAGGGGGTTTTCGGCGACGGGAAGATGCAAAACACAAGAGTACGTCGCAATGGGTTTTCGGCAACGGGAAGATAAACCTGCAGGACTCGAACCTGGACAGAGTTCTGGATACACTCACACGAAGTTTGCTAGGCTCCGTGGAACTTGTGCACAGGGAAGGGTACGTCGAGAGATCAGGCAGCGACGGGGAGAGGTGAGAGGCTGATCAGACCCCTATAGCCTTCTTGAGGTATACGCGCTGGGTCCGATAGGCTCCGCAGCGCTTAGAGATCTTCACGAGACGTGAAGCCCTCCTCTTTCTCTTTCCTTTTCCTCCTCCTCCTCCAACTTGGGTGGAAACCGCTCAAGCCTCTTATATGGCTAGCATGCCAATCGCTAGCTGCCACATGGGAATAATTTAGAACTGGCCAATAGTGGGACACAAATTTGCATGCGAATGGCAGGAACTCCTTGCACCGTGCATTTCTCTTTTGCAACCTAGAAATGCACCCTGCAAAGAAAGCTACGAGTGGCGGGAAATAATTTAGCAGCGCCGAAGCACACACAAACAAAAATCACACCCTTGGGTTGTGACAGAAATGGGATACAAATTAGTAACAATTCTGAAATTCAAAAAAATTCTAATAAAGTTTTCAGTAAAATATATGGCAATGTAGTTGCCTCATGCATAATGATACAACATGGAGATCTTTTTAATGCTAGTCTGGAAGGATATGTATAATTCATTCATATTTACCCCAAACTCATCAAAAACCCTTTTTATACTTAATGTAGTACTCCTCATCTGTCTAAAAAAATTAATATGTACAGAATTTGTAATCCTTTGAGAAGAAAATTGCTAAAATATGAACTATTTTATTATTATTTAAAAGGCTAACATTAAACCCCAATGCAGTTAGATTGGCTAACGCTGTTTCAAATATTTTTTTATATATATTATATAAAAAATATTATATTATATTTATATATTTTTTTTGAGCATTATGACATTTGAAGGAAGTTGAGTTGTTGGGCAGACCCATTTAGAGCCATTCATGAGTCCCCAGTAGCAGAAATTCCATTCATTATAACATCAAATACAAAGGTATAGCCACACAACACTAACTTATAGTTCTAGGTCAGTGGTTTTCAACCATTTTAGACTCAAGGCACCCCCTTGCTAGACTGAAGCTTCTAAAAATATCACCAATTAGTGTTTTACTTGCTTTTTGACTACAGAAAAATAATAGAAGAATTCTTCTGTTGTAATGTACTAAGAATGACTACAACTGGTTAGAATGTTTTTAACACTATGGATTCCCATTTGAAATCGCAAGGCTTATCTTCTGAACCATGCATGAACAACTGGTGCCTCCCGTGACTGGAGGGGCACCATGGCAGCAAGCAGCGAGAAGGGACTGTCCGCAGCCACTGCCGGCGGTGGGAATGGGGCTGGCAAGTGGGGACCACCCACAGCCACTGCCAGCCATGTCAGCAGTGAGGGGGAGGCAGGTGTGGGTGGTGACAAACAGAAGCAGGGTCTCTCATGAGGAGTATTTTACCTGACAGTTAAGGTATGACTCCAGCATGGGTAGTGATAGATGTATAGCCATGGCTGCATGGATGCTTTATGGCGTACCAAAGTTCTGTGCATACCACAATGTCCACTGTTTCTTATTTTTCTAACTCTTTTGCATTATCTTTTAGTACTAACAGTTCAACTTGCCATAGTCCACCTCTTTTCTGAGAAATTAAGTATCCCCATGTATGTTAATTATTTCTTGAACTGAAGCAATTCCATTACAGTCTTGCCTTCTGATGTTTGTACCTCCAGAGTGTGTGACAGCCAGGAATGGATTACTGTTCACTCCAAGGTTGCTGGGTTGATAGTGCCCTGTCTTCACTGAACACTGATCAGGGAAAGAAAGTTCGTTTTATTGATGGGATACCCAATAAATCATTGCCCAAAATGATTAAAGGAAAAATATAACTGTAAAGTTATAAGCAACTACCTTCAGGAACTAGAAATCAAATAGCTTAAAAAATCCTCATGCAAAGAGGAGAGTAAATACATGATGATCAACTGTGAATTATGAGTCTCTAATTGCACCAGGAGGTTTCAATGGTATGACATGAGAATGAATCTCAAGTAGCTATTATTTAAAGCATCTTTTATTTTCTAAATGCCACTGAAGCAAGGCTTTTCACAATGTCACCAAGGTGGGCTTTTATATAAATATCAGCAGAACAGGCTGCCCTAAATTAAAACTTCAATGAAGCTTCAGGGAAACTTATAGTTCCTTTGAATGGCATCACATCTCAGAATAACAGGTGGAATAGCATCAATCCATGAATTATAAAGCATCTTGGGTACTACTCTTGGATAACGTGTTAGTCATGTAGCACAAGGTCAATAAACATAACTTGTCTCTGTTTATTTATCTCTGGGTAATTTCGCCACAATCTCAGATAACTAGGGGTTGGTTTAAGTACTGAACCTGGACAATTGATATTTCTTATTCATTTTTATACCTCACCTCAAATTATGCTAATATTTTACATAGCTGGCTAACCTGGGTGTGATATAGATTTGATATCTGATAATAATGAGTTTCACAGATTTACTATATGTATAAAAATATTGCTTTTTATCAGTTTTAAATCTGAAAGCTCTTAATTTCATTGGCTTCCTCCTCTTCAATGCACAGAAACACAAATAGGAGTGCCTGACTGCCCATATGTTGTCACCCACTTTTTTGCATTCAAGAGCTGATTCTACTGCACCTGATAGGTACATAAATGCCATCCTATTGCACTCTGTCACATCCATGAAACATTGGTGTGTCCTCCTCCACCTTGCTTCCTTTTTTTCTGACTTAGGCTCATGGCTATGATGAATGCATGTTACAAAAATAAATCCTTTAATGGATCTTCTTGGATTAAAACTGGGTTTGAAGTGTTTATGCTTTGTAGGAAGGTTTATCCTAGTTTCAGCTGCTTTTCAATGCCTCCAGGTTTTTTTGCAAGAAAGATCCTGAACACGTGTAGAAGTAGGTGGAAACAAGGTGGGAAAGTCAATTTCTTGTGACCATGTAGCTTTCCACAGATCATCAGCACACATTGATCAATGATGGTTTTTGGAAACCAATCATTTGGTCATTCACTCTTTCATTTAGGATGCCAATGGTTAAAACATTATGAACTGAATTACTTGAATGGATGAGATTTCACCCTGAATTTTTCACAATCTGTAGACCCAGATTAATCTTCTATATTGAAATTAACCACATTTTGTTGCACCATCCTTTATGGTTCTTTCCCCATCATCTGTGCATGAGTAGGTACTTCACCCCCTACACAGATCACTGAATGTACCAGGGCTGAAAGGAATCTTCTGGCATCCATGGAAGCAGTGTGAATCTGCTGTGTTTCTATGCCCCGTGACCTTTTCCCTCTGCTTTTCATTCTCTCAACCAACCTAGGTAGAATGGACAATCTGGTCCCACTTCAGTAAAAATCCCCTGGAATTTTTAGCAAGGGTAGGCAATGTTAGCTTTCCACCATAACCAAACTCAAGCTCAACTGATCCAAAGTCATTTGTACCCAAACAGTTTGTTCAGACAAACTTGAAAACAGGCATGTTTTGAGTACTGTTTTGAAACCCTGTTGCACATACTTCACCTGATCCTGGTTATAAAATGTAGCATAGAGCATGGTGGAAGAAAAACTATGAAATAAACAGCTACAGAAGGAGAACTGTTCCAATACAGAAAAGTTTTATCCAATCTCATGATCTCACATATCATCTAAGGTCGCACTACATTTCGTGAAACAAATGCTTTCTATTGTATGTTCCTGTCCAGAGCAAGCAAGTGAAATTGAGCCCCCAGGATATTAGTTGTGTAATTTCGAGGTTTCCCTCAGTTTATAACACACATTCTTTTGATTTATCAAACTGTTGTAGAACAAATTGCTCTCCAGCTCTTTAATATGGCACAGACAACTCTGTGTTAAGAAGGAAGATTTCTGCTTTCCACTATTGTTGTTCTGAATTATATAGTATTTACCATAAAGGTTAGTAACTGTATGAGTCTTCCAAAAAAGTATGTGCATTTCCTTACCTCACATGGAAATGGATTATTTACGTGGATTATTTTTGATGAAGACAAAAATTAAATTAATACACATTAATGATGCACATAAGAGATGGTGGTTGTCTTTTTAAATTCAAATTAAAGACATAGCTCTTTTTTAGAAGATTAATTTTGTTTTAAAACTGTATTATATTCAACGCAATATGGCAATAACCATTACACAGAGATTAGAGATAGAATTTCATAATATAAGAGGAAGTATATTTGGGCTTTTTTCTTCACTTTAATTCAAAGAGATCAGAAAAATTCTTATAGCATAAAACTGAATATTTCAGGTCATTATGTCTCTCTCAAACTTGCATCCATCCAATCTAATGTTAAGATTTCACCATTCCTCATACCCTATGCAATTCCTTGGTCACGGATATGGGAGCTATTCTCTGAGCAACACCTAAAGGAATTGAGGCTAGACATTCAGTAAGGGGTATCTTTGCCTCTGGGTGAATACTGACCCAGTACCCCAAGGAGTCTTTTATATGAGAGTACTATATTCTTGGACTATGCACTTTTTGTGAGATGTCATACCAAAGTCCTGATAACTTCTGCTCAACTATATAAGAATATGAATTTTAACCCTCATAGTGTTATGTTGACAAAATCTGCATATACACTTATAGCTAGTGCTTAGAAAAGGAGGGAAAAGGTATGACAAGACTGTGAAGATATCTCTCAAAGGCTGCATAAGCACATTCATATGATTTGGAGAATTCTCCTGGGCTTGTTTTCCTGTTAGAAAAACTTACCAGGATACCCCTAAACAGACAGTCCAATGAGGAGTCCCTGAAAAGCAGAGAGCTTCCAGTGCTGATACTATGCAGCTAGTGGGCCCCTTTGCATACATCTCAATGTGCTTTGCAGGCTCTCTCAGCCTCCCTGGAGATAGATGGCAGCAGTACACAGGGGAACCCTGATTGGCTGACTCAGACTTCATATAGCACAATATGGAGATTGTGAATGGGGCATATTCTGTTCCCTATTCAGCTGGAGCAGTAGGGTCCAATGTGAGTGACACACTGTTTCCCTGGGGAGCAAGAGTAAAGAACCCTGGGATGCTGGAGGACTATGTTGTGGCTTCTCTCCTATACAAACATTTGATCTCCCAGAAGAAACTCTCTCCTGGGTACAATTTAACCCTGGTTGTTCCCAAGTTATTTTTCTCCCAGAGTGGCCATTTTTGTTCTGGGAGAATAATCCTGAATATCTGTATACTCATTTTAACTGAGAGAGCAGTTACTCTTTCAGGGGAAGTTGTACATTGGTCCTATAAGTAAAGTTCAGAGATATTTGACCAGTAGTCACAAACAGAAGTCTCCTCAATGGCTGGATTCTATCCAGGGTCCTGGAATTCTGGGATCAAGGCTAGCATAATTGAAGAAAAGTATATTAAACTAAGAAACAACAGGAGAAGGTTGAAGGAGACTCAATCTCAATCCATATTTTTCTGGGATTAAAACAAAATGCCACTATATATTCATTGGATTGATATGGCATTTTGCTTTAATTATGGAAAAATGTGGATGGGGTAGAGGGCTAATCAGAGAATTTGGATTTTTTTTTTTTTTAATCAGAGACAACCAGGATTCCTCAGTAAGAAACAATTCACATATGGATGATATGAGAACCCAGTGGTGCCTATTGAGAAACTGAATGAAAGGGATAATGGAAACAGGGGGCATTAATCATTATGATTAACATACAGGTACTGAGGGGCAAACACCATTCAGGAGAGGCAGAAATAAAGGCAAAAGGATTAAGGTAACAGTGTATATTAGTGGTGTGATAGACTGTAAAGAAGTTAGAAGGGGCAGATGGGTAGAACAGAATCTGTTTGGATTAACATCACTATAATGAATAAAAGCTATTCTACTGGGATAGTGCTGGAAGACTTGGCTACAAATGGGGATCTCCCTAACAGTACTAGAGATCAAAATACCACCACAAATTGTATTATTTTGGAAGACTATAACTTCACAGATACAAATTGGATAAAAATGCTACAAATGATGGCATGACCCATATATTCCCGGAAGTGAGTTCTTCATTAAATACTTACTGAACCAGTTCTTGCTGGTAAATAGTAAGCTATCTTTAGAATAGCTGGTCATAGAAAATAAAGCTGAATAAAGAGATTGCGCATTTTATTGATTTTAAACAAAAGGATACACAAAAGTATGCCTGTAACTATGTTTCTCAATTTCAAAAGGGCAGGCTTTAAGAAATTAAGACAATTAGTTAGCTACGTGCTCATCCCAAAGCCACCTGCAACATGGATGGTATAGGATCTAGGTCCATGTGCTACATTTCAATCACAGTACTGTCAGAGATGTCCCCTGGATCCTGCCTCTTTATGCCCATGGTCCTTCTGCCTAGGAAGAGGTTGAGGGAACGGAGATCCAGCTCCAGCTGGAATATGCTTCCTGGTTCCCCTGTATCTCCATGGAGCTGTTCCTGTGCATCCAGTGTCCCTGGCTCCTTGGGGCCCTCCTATATGACCTGCTGCTCTAGGCCTCCTGCCACCAGCTGTATCTCCTTAATAGTGGTATAGGTATGCATGGTGATGACAACCCTACCCCTTGTAAAGATGTGAGACAGCACCTCATAAGAAAAACATAATATGCCTCCTGCCTCTAAAGGTCTGTTTAGCTACATGAGTGTACTTGAAGTTAGTCTTCATCCATTTAGCTTTGCCCCTGCACTATGACCAGTCCTGGTCATGGTCCCACATGCTCATCACTGCAGCAGTCCACTAGTAAATCTCCTTGTTGTGATGTGTGCTGGCAGATTTGCTCCTGGGTCTCCTCTTTGTCCCAGATGGCTATGAGATCCACAGTCCAGTTCTATCCCAGCTGTAGGTAGTGAAGGAACATGGACTAGGCTTTGCAATGGTGTTTAGTAGCGCTCTTGGGGTCCAGGTTTCCACAGATAGGTCTGGATGTCAGAAGATGGGTGAGGGGCTGGCCAAGGGAGTGTAGTTCAGGATGAATGGGTATGGTATGGTCTTGGTGTGTGGCTTCTTTTGTCCCCCAAGTTCTGAATTTGGCAGGATCTCCCTGCTAGCCCATTCCTGTCCATTTGCCCAAAGCTCCAGACCAGAAATGCCAGAAATGGCTCTGGGGATTGGTCCATGCTGGAGTCATGGAGTCTGGGATCTGGATCTCAGTCCTGGGGTTTTAGGTCTCTATCTGTGTTTTGGAGTTCTGGGTCTCTGGGTCTATGCCAGAATCTCGGGGGGGTTTTTGGTCTATACATTTCACGTCTGCATGTGGATCTTGGAGTGCTTTGAGACGGAGTATTGGAGTCCTGGAGATGTGGGGGTCTGGCCCAGGATCTTAGGTGTCCAAAGGTCATGCACCAGGACACAACTCACTCAGCCATTGCATCTCTCTGAAGTCTGGAATGTAAGGTGGGGCTGTGGAGAGGCTAGGCCTTCTTGGCCCCAAGCCAGTCGGGGCAGAATTTTCTCTTTGCCTGGCTGCAGCAATGCACACTGGGATCCTGGAGGTCAGTAAGAGCACTTGTATCAATAGCGGAACTGTATTAGTAGTCATTAAACCAGTCTAACCCCTATTGGACTAGACTTAAACCTCATCAGATGAGGGTTATACTTCCATCATATGCATCATTTTTAGACTGGAATAAGCACTGTGAACACTAGTACATAGCATTTCCACTGGACTAATACTGTTACTGGATTACTAATACTATTAGTAATACTAATACTATTACTGGATTATGAATACTATTACCAGATACTATCCTACCAATACAGATGTAATGTGTGTATGCACCCTTAGTCTGACTTCAGTGGTATGCAGGATTTAGAGCACAGTTTGAAGGAAACAACAATTAAAAGACACAGGGATAAACGGAATAAAATGCTATGCATATTTACCAAAGAGAATTTATCATAGAACTATAGAAAGTTAGGGTTGGAAGGAACCTCAGCAAATCATCTAGTCCAACCCCCTACCCAAAGCAGGACCAGCCCCAACAAGATCATTCCAGCCAGAGCTTTGTTGAGCTGGGCCTTAAAAACCTTGAAGGATGGAAATTCTACCACCTCTCTAGGTAACCTGTTCCAGTGCTTTACCACCCTTCTAGTGAGACAGTTTTTTTTTTCCTAATATCCAATCTAAACTTCCCTTGCTGCAACTTGAGACCATTGCTCCTTGTTTTGTCATCTACCACCACTGAGAACAGTCTAACCCAGGGGCAGGCAATTATTTCAGGCGGAGGGCCGCTTACTGAGTTTTGGCAAGCCATCAAGGACCGCATGATAGGCAGCCAGGGGCAAATAAATATAAATTTTCTCAATTTTTTAGGGGCCCCGTGGGCTGGATAGAATGGCCTGGTGGGCCACATCCAGCCTGTGAACCGCATTTTGCCCACCCCGGTCTAACTCTATCCTCTTTGGAACCACCCTTTAGGTAGTTAAAGGCTGCTATCAAATCCCCCCTCAGTCTTCTCTTCCACAGACTAAATAAGCTTAGTTCCCTCAGCCTCGAGTCATGTTTGTGTTAGACTAATCAACTAGTTTATTATGTTGATTATGTTGACAACTGACTATCTAGACAAAGGAAATGAAGTCAGTCTCATCTCTCTAGACTTCAGTACAGCATCTGCTACAGGGCCATATAGGAAATAATGAGTAAAAAATTGAGCAAATAGGGTTTAGTAGAAGAATTGCAAGGTGGGTAAAAAAAACACTGGCTCAAGAGGCGTAACAAATGGCTGTGTTAAAAAGGGAAAGTATTGAACAGAAGAAAGGCTGGAGTTTCTTGGGATGCTCCTCTTCTTTATAACCTTGCCATAAAATACTAGTATGCTGATGAAAGCTGCTGATGAGACAAAGTTGGCAGGTATCATCAAATACAGAAGAGAATTGGATATCAGAGGAAGACTTGCATGTCTCTGAGGAGTAGAAAAACAGAAATGGGATGAAATTTAAACGTGTAGAGCATGAGGTCATTCTTTTAAAAACTGCTAGCAAAAACTTATTCTATAAGATGGGAGCTGGAAATGAGAGAGGAGAAGAAAGAACTTAGTTGACCTTAGCTACATTAGTGGACCACTGGATGACTATGAGCCACTAAAATGATGATGCCAGGAAAAAGACTAATATGATCTTAAGGTGTATTAGGCAAGACACTTTCAGTACAGCTAGGGGACAGAGGTTGATACTTCAGTCTGAAATATTGTATGTGGTTTTGGCTACCATATTCAAGAAAGATGAATTCAGACAGGAACTGGTTCAGAAATGGATATTAACATAATCATTATAGGAATAGAGAGGCAATTTTATAAGAAATGACTAAAAAAGAAAGCTTGGCTTGTTTAGCTTAATAAAACAAAAGCCAAAATGGAGTGGGTGATGGATAAGTACCAGGGGGAGAAAAAGACCTATCTAAATGAAAGGCATTGTTTGCACAGCAACTGTTTGGTATAAACTGACTGTAACTAGATTGAAGCTCAAAACTATAAGAAGGTTTTTAACCATGAAAAGAGTGACCTGTGGGATCAGCTTCCTGACAGAAACTGGGGAAGGGCAGGAGCATAAAAACTAGCCAGTTTTTATAACAACCTAGATCAGTTTATGAGATAAATGTTATAATAAGATCGTCCCTGATAGCAGCTCATTGTATCTGATGACCCAGGACTTCCATTTCAGTCCCACATGCCTAATTTGCCAATTTAATATTCCTCTTATGCAGTCTCTCCAATTGGGTATGATGTCATTCTTTGTTTCTTTTCCTAAGTAATTGTGTTTTGTTGTTGGATGCTAGTAAATGGTAACTATTTGCACTACATTCTCCCCCTAAAAGGTTAGAAAACCTTTAGTGGGTCAGGAGAATAAAGGATTTTTCTAAATGATTTGTAAGAGCAAGTTGTTGATCAAGGTGATAGCATTATAAACAACTGCAATTAAATATGCAAACTTAACAATACGGAAAAATGTCAGTTCTTTAGAAATAGTTGCATTGTCACTAAAGTATTTTAGACTTTAAATAACTACATTAACCCCAATAGTCCCATACATAACAACTCTATAACCTACCAGTTAGGAATCACTGAGTATTACAAGTATACTGTTTCTAAATCTCTGGACCAATAATATTCCTGCTTTTGAAACCTATTTCAACTGTGTAAAACTAGTACAAACAAAAATGTTTGGACCAGAATTAAATCTCTTACAAGAATTTTAAAGAAACTCATAGACTTCTTAGCTTCCATAATTTCATTAGTTTTAATTAAAAATACCCAGTTGGTCTATTGTATCCTAAAAGAAGGAAGTTCATGTTTGGGATGGATTTCAGCAAATTGGCAATCACTTGTACTGAAATTCAAGTTAAAACGAAGGTGAAAGTATAGGACAAAGGAAGATAAGTTCAAGATAAAACAGGAAAGTATAGGTGTTAGCAGCAATAGGTAGGTTGGTGTCTGCCCCCTAAATATAGGCCATCATTTGGTCATCTACTGGAATGTAGAAATGGAAGACCCCCAATTTCAGTTAGATTAAAAATAATCATAGGGCCTATATATATCAGGTCACCCAGTATGGACTGCCAACACGTCCTCCTTGCCTGGGAACTGAAGTTACTAGTAGTAGTTTCTACTGGTAAGTTTCAATGTTGTATCTATCTCCAGTTTTACAATCAAGGTCTGAAACCATGTTCACAAGAGAATATGTTTAACATTTTGTTTTTTTCAGAAACAAATGATATAGTTACTGAGGACATGCAGTTCTCAGTAGATTAGCAGGTAGTTTAGAACCACAAATGAAAGAGATTGTGTAATCTACAACAGTTGTTGGTGGCATTTTTAAGCATCTTTAGATACATCTAATAACTAGCTTTTTCTAGTCAAGATTACAAATTTTGGTTCAATTCTTAGAATTTCTCAGAGATCCAAACTTTGTTTAATAGTTGTTTTAAACGTGTTGAAATAGGATTCAAAAGAAGAAAAATAATACTGGTCCAGAGATTTTACAGTGCAAGTGGGAACAAATGGCAGTACTATAAAGAATGAAGCAGCTGCTGACAGTTTGGATTAGTTACATAGTATTTAGCATATATCCCCCCTGAGGATGATTATCTTTCTGTCATGAACATAAAAGACAAATAACTCACGAGCCAGTTTCTCATAAGTAGTAGGAAGGTAATGCAATTGTAACTCTTCAGAGGTTAAATATATATATTTATGGGAATTTATTATTATTATTATTATTGTTATTATTATTAATGCTTGAAAGGGACCGGTTTTTACCTGAAATCATCACAAATTAAGTAGATTTATGTGACTTCAGTATTTCTGCATCTGTTTAGAACTTTTCTGGGTTCCACTTTTTATGATCTTTGCTTTATTTGCCTCAGCAGAACAAAACAGTAATCCAGAAGTACCAGCTGAATTAAGTGGTGCATAAACCTATACATTTCTGTAATGGGTTTTATAGTTTGTATGCATGCACTGCATTCCTGGTGCATATTTTTGGATGAAAACCACACCATAAACAGAAGTCGTTTGGTATTACAGACAACTTCTTCTCAGAAAGAAATCACATTCTGTTCTTGTACTTAAATATAACAGACACATATATACCATGAATCAGAAACCGCAAAATACTAGTTTGCACAAACCCTGTAACCCTTTTTTTTAAAAACGTGGGTGTTTGTCACAGGTGACATACATTTCTGAGAAGGTTAACAGAGTCTGTTGTCTAGCTATAATAAATCCTGACCATCCTCAGATAGGAAAAATTGAGTACAGTGGTACAGATTACAGGACAAAATAAATGAATGTTTTATAATCCTGAAAACAATTCTTCAGCCTCCTGAAGTACATGCGAAGCCACTGTAATTGCTGTACTGGACTCCCTTAAGTCTATACAATAAATGATTTATTTTGTTAAATGAAAAAGGAAGACACTGATGGACACTGAGCCTGCCTAACCCTTGTTAAATTAAGCAGATTCTGTAACAGAGGGGTCATCAGGCCCATAGTCAGAAAAAAACAGGAAGCCCACATTTCAGACTTCTTAAGAAGGGTAACTTCAACAACCTACAGCATTCATTGCAGTTTTTAACAAGTGTCCGTGTGCAATTTTCTGTGGTTCAGTTAAAATGGCAGGGTTCCATTTAAAAGAGATTTATTTCAGCTAAGTTAAAACCTGTACCTAAATCACCCTAGGTTACACTGAACTGAAAACATTTAGAGACCCACTAGTCCTTGTTTAGCTAAATTAATCTGAAATCATGCTTTTAATTAAGCCTACTTATAATTTTCTTGTTTTTAAATCTTTCCAAGGAAATTGAACTTTTGGCAAGCCCTTTGCATTTGACCTTCCTTGGGTCCTCTGAAATGGACAGGCCCAGCTTCATGAGTCCCTCACTCTGGGTGGAACCAGCCATTCACCTGGTACACCAGTTGCTTGGCTGAAGCCCCTCTGTTCATCGTCTCTGTTAAACTAAAAGGCGCAGATGAGTTTGGCACCTGTTAACCTTTTTAACAAGGAGCTTGTCACAATACGGTGCCTTCAAAACAAAGCATTTGTCCAAAGGTACTAAGTGCATAGAGTTAATGGTAAAATCAGGAAAGGTGTACACAGGTATTGCCACATAATTTCTCCTTGGAATTTTAACTTCGGCTAACCCAGCTTTGCCAACTCTGGCTGAGAAGAGCAGACTGGCTCGCTCATGGCAGCACTAACTGTCTCTCTGAAGACCTGTCAGCTCAGCCTGACAATCCCTGTACAGCCCCCAAGCTCTCCCCAAGGCTTGTAAGGTTTAGTATTCCCTCTGATTTTAGGCTGTTGGGAAAAATAAACCTCAACCTGAATAGAATCGAAATAGCAGCCTTGCCATTGCTTCCTCAAGGACTCTTTCCTGTGTCACTGTTTTGCTTTTCCAATTGAGTTTTTTTTCTTATCGATCCCTTTTATTTAAATCTATGCATTCAGGCAGAAGAAAGTCTCGGTTATCCTAAAGGGCATATACTATTTATATTTTAAAAATACTACACAATACCCTCATTCCCCACATGCTAAAATAGCTTTAGGCATAAAGGTAACATTCACCTTTCATGCTAAGCCATGCACTCTGGAATTTATTAAGTTTCCAGGCAAGTTAGATGGAGACATCAGCCAAACTATGGGGAAAGGAGTATAAGGTGAAGACTACTTTTGCCTCACTTGATTATCTGTGGCTGACTTTCTTTTAGACTACAAAGCATTAAAAAGTGTAAATTATTTGTCTGTTGAACAGAAACAAAAAGGCTGCTTAAAATTCTGAAAGGGACTGGTTGTTTCAAACGCTGAACAGCCTTTTCAACTGCAGAGTTCAGAAAGATCCAACCATACAATGCAGAACTATCACTCAATCAAAATAGTTTTATAACCTACCTTTTGAAAGCAGTAATTTCCTAAATTCTGTGAAAAGATCATTCTTTTTCTTTCAGAATTTAGAAAATTATCCCCTTTTAATTTTTTTTTTATTCAAAGGCTTCTAATTATATTACTAGGAAATCAAATTGAATGGAAGTATAAAAAGGAGACTAAAACAAAAGAAGTCTGAGAGATGTTCTGAATGTCTCATTATAATATGGAAGTAGGGAAGAAGTGTCTTCTCAATGCCTAAAAGTAGTTACAACCTTGGAGGATATTCAGTGCAAGATCACCCACTACAAAACCAGAATGACTGCTGGTTTTGGTTATTAGTTCATAGATTTTGTAAGTAAATATTTCCTGCTTAGAAGCCCATATGTATATCCCATTTCCCATGTACCTTTTTTTTAAATATATAAAACAATGAAACTAGTTAAAAAAAAAAGAAAAAGAAAAAAACCTTTGGATATTTTAAGTTTAAGGTTTTAAAAGGTCTTGGGTTTGACTCTTTTTAAAACAAAAACTCTTAAAATAAAAAGAAAAGAACAAATCAGCACTGCTGTAAAGATATGGAGAATTAAAGCACATCTCTGGAACTAGAGTGAAAAGAAATCTGTGGGGAGAGTGCACAAGCAGGCAACAGACCAGTATTAAGGAGTGAAATGGAGAAAAAGGGCTGAGTCAGAGTCTTGGGGAAATAAAGATAAGGAAATACTGACCTGAAGCTGCAAATCTTAAAAATATTATGTCTTTACTAAGAGGAACATGTCAGGGATGTTGGCAAGATGCCAAGAATTAAAAATAAAATAATAGAAAGGTGTAAAGAATGTGCTTTCCAAAGTCACTACAAACATGTACAGCATATAAAAGTTTATTCTCAATCACTTTTAGGCAATGCTATTTCCCCTTAGCCACTGGGCAGATAGGGTTTAACATTAGCAGCTCAGTAAGGATCTTCTATCACGCTGATTCAGGAGATATGCATGATGCTTGCACCACTCAAACAGGTGCCAACCAAAGAGCAGAGAAGGGATAATAAAGATGAGAACAAGGAGCTTGTGTAACAAATACACAGGGAACAGCAGTGAGAAGGAGAAATGTATGGCAGTTGCATTTAATGTTCCCACCTCTTTGAAAGATTTTGCCACTTCCATTAGTAGCTTCAATTGCATGGGAAAGTGCTATAGCTTTCAATCAAGTATGAACACATTAAATGTTGTACTATGCAAAATTTTAAGAATCTTGTGACTTTTTCTATTCACTTATAACTATTTTATTTTGGCAAAATGTTTCATTTTTCCTTTAGGTAATTCAAAACAATGTTTCATATGGATCTGGTCACACTTTTTCCCTCCTATAGGCCAGATTCTTTGATTGGACTGAATTTTATGTGAGGCACTGCCACTTCTCCTATGGTCAAGAACTATGTCATTGTTCTTGACCATAGAGAGGTGTAGTTTGGTTAGGGACATTGTCCCATAGCAGAGTGTAGGGCATAAGGCTTCTGACTTCCATTCCAGTTAGGCACTACAGCAGCTAAAGAAGATTAAGCTTGAAGTTGAACTGAACTGAAATGAAGTGTTTTGACATTTTTATGATTGTTTTTCCCAGAACAAAAAAGCAATATTTTTATTTTTGTCCTGATTTGGAAGGAAAACAAATGTCAACATACTGAAAGTTTCCTCGGGGTGAATATTCTGATTTTCATGGAGTTCTTCACATCAAAGATCTGCTTACATGCCAATGACTAACAGGGGTATCCAGCATGTTTGTTTTTTAAATGCTGCCTACTCAGATTATGACCCCAAGCTAACAGGATAATGGCAGCATGGCCATTCCCTCACTGCTGCGGCAACTCTGTGTGTACCATCCCCCTTCAAAGGTGGCACCTTGAACTAATGTCCCAATCATCACCCCTCAGTTATGCTACTGTTCTGACTTAGTATGAGGAGGTTGTTACACATTACACATAATGTATTAATTGCACTTAAAGCATCAGTGTCCAAGCATTCACACAGGATAGCATGTAGTAAGTGCACACACATTGTAATAATTATACCTTTTTGAGGGAGCAGTATCTCATGATTGTATTGAGCAACATGTTCACTTAACATAGGACTGCTCCACAGAGGTGGTAATACAATCAATTGCAGTCCCAGGGCTGGTACCCACAATTCAATGATTGTGAATACCAACCCCAGGACCATTCAGGAGTCTCCAATGGGTCCCTGGGCTGAGACCAAATATCAGCTGTTAGATTAAGCATTAATGTGTGACTGCTCAGAAAATGTCCCAAGTTGTATTAATGCTTACTACCATCTAAATATAACATAAGCTAAGCATCCTGAGTAACAAGATCCTTACAGAAAAACTGATAACAATGATATGAGATTTAGCATTGGGGTTACTTCCTTTATTACTACCTTCATACCTTTAACTACATCAGTGCCACTGCTTAGCCCAAGAAAACTGATACCAACCAAAACAGAGGACTCAAACTTTAGACAGTTACTAAGCCATGTCCCATTTAACTGAACCTCTCCTCTTTGCAACTAACCAGGAACTTGGTGTGAGGTTTCAGAACTCAAAAGCTTCATTTGATATTTACAGTTTATCCCCTTCCAGAAATCTTAAGAAAACAGCCTGCTCTGTGCTGCTTTCCTCTTCCTGTTCAAAGCTACCACAGTTCAAGAATGCAGAGATGCACAAAAAAGAATAGATTCACTACATGTTTTAATCCTAAAAGTTGACTTCTGTTTGAGGGCTATGAAAACATAGTCCATCTTTATGTTATCTGAACTTATTCACCTAGCCTTAGTGAAATGAGGAATGAGAAGAGTTAGTATGCACTGAGTCATTAATCAGCTTAAATTTACAATGAGAATATTACTGACATTCAAAATGATCAGCCAATTTAATTATATTCCAGCCAAGAATTCATGACATTTTTGCTTATATCAGCTATACTTTATTACTATAGTAATTCCCCATACTGGAAGGCCGCAGTTTTCTTTATGAATTTGTACACTGGTGAAGGTTGGGAGAAGTGAAAAAGACTAGCATGCGCTTGGTGAATATGTTCAGCTGAAGGAGAACGTTCCCATCTGACCAGAGTTGCAAACTACTGTTGAAATTGTGGTATTGGGCAAGATCTAGATTCCTATGCCTCTCCCAGCTTAAGTCCTCCAAAGTTAGCATCAATAGGAAGTAATCAGCAATGTATATATGTTGCATAAGCATGGTCAGTTTACTTCAGCAGGTGACGTAAGTAAAATGTAGTGCAGATCAAATCTATCCAACAGCCCAAATCAAGACAATATGCTGGTAGTACCTGCCTGCTTCAGTATTGCCATCACTGATAAAGCTGGCGAATCTTACAGTGAAAAAGGAAGAGAGCTCTCAAAACAGTCTAGCAAAGACAGAGTTTCTTAGCTACTGCAGAACAGTCCCCATGTGGACACTGAGTTAAGATCACTTTTATTCCAAAAGAGAATACACTCATAGGAATTTAATCTGCTTTTACTGACCAGGTTTGCAATCTCTTTGATAAATGCAGATTAATTTCCCTGTGGAGACAATCCAAAATCCAGATTGCATTGTACTGCACACAACAACTGTATTAAAAGAATTCAAGCAGTAAAGGATGCTGGTTGTAAACTTAGGGTATGTCTTCATGACAAAACAAAGTGCTGTGTTAGGCGGATACTACAACTAGCATCTCAGCTGAGCTAATTAGCCTGGACAGGTTAATTGCTTTTGGTAGTTGACCTAGTTCTGAATAAGCTACCTAGGTACTTCTATGTGGCGATGCATTGTACCACATGGCCCTGAGAGACAGTGGCTCCAATTCAGCAAAGAACTTAGTAGAACTATTCAGGTACTTAAAGTTAAGAACAAGTTTAAGTACTTTACTAGATCATGATCAACACAGAGAAAGGTGGAACAATGACAGAAATGATATCATAATCATATAAGGTGTCATGAAACCTCCCAGCGAGTATAAGTGACAGCACCTTTCAAAGACTCTCAAAGGAAAGGCACTTTATATTATCCTTTTCAACAAGATGGAATAGGGCAATGAATATTTTTATCTCAAATTCTTAGGCCGCATCTATACTGATTACACAGATTGAAGGGATAAAGTTAAACTGATTTAGTAAACTGGTACAACAACCAAGTCCATAGCCTACATTGGTTTAACTTGCCCATGTGTTACAAGGATGTATTAAATGGATGTAATTAAGGATTAGTATTCATCTGTCAAGCAGGATGGGGTCAGAATGAGTAAGGTGTAAGCCAATGTAAGAGTACCCATACACAAGGTTGCAGTGGTCAGGCGGTATATCGCTAGCTCCGTGCATATAATTGTGAGTATAGACAAGTTCTTCTATTTTGGTCCAGGAACATCTACACAAACCAGAGGCATAGGAAGTAGGGCTGTGTGAGGCTTTGGATGGAGCTTCAGATCCAGAGAAGCTTCGGACGTTTCAGAAGCCTCGTTCGGCTTCCTGAAGTGGTTCTCGGAGATCTGGCCATAGGGTATAATAGGGAATCAATGAAATATCTATAACTTTGTTGTTTTTTGTCTGATTTGGATGAAACATGCAGAAATAGTAGCCTCTGTTGAGAGCATGAAACCTGCCAAGTTTCAAGAAGATCAATGTTGGGGTTTGGGGGAAACAGCACCTCAAATTTTTGAATGCAAACTCATGTCATGTCTAGGCATTACGACATAGCAGGGTGAAAACTGCAGGGGTGGTAGTTCTTACTGAGGCCACAAAGCCTGCCAAGTTTCAAAAAGATCAGTGCAGGGGTTTGGGGGCAACTGTACCCCAAATTGAAAGCAAAACTCCTGTCATGTCTATATGTTACAACACAGGAGGGTCAAAACTGCAGGGATGGTAGCTCTTACTGAGGCCACAAAGCCTGCCAAATTTCAAGAAGATCGGTGCAGGGGTTTGGGGGGAACTGCACCTCAAGCTGCGGACAAGCAAAACTAGTGACATGGGTGCTTGTGGGACCGACTGTCTTTGTCTTGGGACATGGGAGACACTACTGCAGGCCTGGCTGCTAAGCTACTGTGTTACCTGTTACCAATCAACCATGATTCACTCAGGGACCAGCTCAATACACAAGACCTAGCTACTGCATGATGATTTAACGAGCATCAATTAGCACCTACGAAACCAGGCTAAGGAGAGGAAAGACTCAAGACAGACAATCAACTGCCCCAAGACAGAGACAGTCTTGGCACAATTTTGCCTGTCAGCAGCAAGGGGTGCAGGGCCCCAGAATCCCCTGCACCAATCTCCTCGACAGCTGGCAGACATCATGGCCTCAGCAGGGACCACCATCCCTGCAGCTGTCACCCGGCTGCACCTTAACACACGCAGTGTCGCCCATGGCACGAGTTTTGTTTGTCCGCAGCTTGAGGTGCAGAGGAGGGGAGGGTAGGAACCACTGGGGAATGGAAGCAGGTAGGGACTGGGGATAAGAAGTGGGGATGCAGGGGGAAAGAGTCTTATCTGCCATGGCCTGCGCTTTCTGATTCTGCAGGCAGCTCCTATTTCTGCTGTCACTGGTACTATAGTAGTGCAGGCACAGGCTGCTGCAGCTGGGCAGCAGGCTCACCACACACCATCTGTAGCAGCCCAATGACATGGGCTACCAGTTCAGCACCCCCTCTAAATTCGTGTGTGGGGCTGGTGTGCCACTCACCCTCCCTCTACTACACAAATGATCAATTTCCCATGCGAAGGAGGTATTCAGACTAAACCAGCAGGCCAACAAATGCCTTTGAACAGTATGATTTTACTGAACTGGCAGATCTATACGAAACCCCAACGAATATGCTAATGAACACAACAGATGTGTTCCCCAAACTTCCCTTCTTGTTGATGTCCTCTTCCCCCTTCCCTTCTTTACTGGCACAATGCAAGGCTAGGGACAGAGGTGCTCTGACCAGCTATAACCCCAGAACATTATCCTCCACCACCTTTTGACCCCACTTTCCATTTACTCCTACCAGCTAGATCTGCCTGACAGCTGTTGCCATTGCTCCTCACAGTTGATATAACATTAGAAAATGCTTCCCCATACAATTTTCCTCCTGGTAGTTTTCTTTGATGTATCCATACACAATTTCATGCTTTATATCAGAATTTTCTTTCCTCCTCTCTGTTCTCAGATTACAGATATATAACTTAATTTACTCCCTACCAGTACCACAGCTGAGAACTGACAGAGGAGCAAAATGAGTGAGAAGACAGTGGCACAACATGGGCCAGAACTGAGTGATGCACTGGAAGGTATCTGAAGAGTTATTATTGCAGGTCTCACTACACACAAACACAGTGCTGACTGCCTGTGTCATCTCCTAGTTATTACTACTATTAGAACACGAAGCAATATTGCTCCCAGCCTGTTCTGTTTTCCTAGCTCTAACTCACACTACAACGTGGCAATATGGAGTGGGGGAGCAAATGCATTCCCCTTCAAACTCCCCCTCACCCCTGGCTGCCCAGATAGAATTTCACCTTCCACAACAGTTCAATGCAAGGAGAAAGCTGACATTCACTGGAGCTCAGGACAGCAATACAAATCATAAGTATGTGAAACACTTTAACTGCATTCATGCGAGGCAAATCCAGATGAGGAAAATCAAGCAACACCCTTGTCTTAGGTTTGCATCTCTTCTCTTCTTCCCTTCCCTTCATCCAAGGATTAATGTTCTCTATATTTGCCTACGTTTTACCACTTGCTGTCCTCACTTTTTAAAATGTGGGTGCTCCTATAGTTAATAGGAGTGAACTAGCGTAGACTTCTTCGGACAGGCGTCTCATCTTAAATATTTCCAATTGCAGTTCAATGGAAATTCTAGGGTACCTCTTTACCTTTTGTGTAACTGCCATAAAGAACTATGCTGGATATACTGGTGTCTTGATTTTAATGGCATCCTTATCAATTCATAGATGGAGCAGGGATTTCAGAAAAGGACCCAAAGCCTATGCCATCTACTCTGCTTCCTTAACATACACATTCATGGCATTAACAAAGGCAATATTTTTGGACTGGTTTGATTAACAACTGACCGCAGCCTATAGTTTTAGAGGTTGACAGGTTGATTGTTGAGGTATCTTTAAGGTTTCCATATTCTGTAGGAGGAGAAAGTTGTCATGGCAAACAAACAAGGATTTAGGCAAGGTTGAACAAATAATTAAAATAAATTGCATTCAGCTTGAAAATCCTTTGGTAAGAGTAAGTGGCAAAAGAACGCACCTAAGCTCCTTAAAGTGTCACTGTTCAAATGCTGTCTCAAATTATTTCTTCTATGAATTACTTTATGGTTAATAGAATTTGACACTCTTAAATGCTCTGCTGAAGCACTATTAAGACACAGACCCAATAAAGATAATTACCTTTGCAAAGCAGAAAGCATTTCTGAATGGACTCAATGAACCATTGAAGAATATATCTATTGTACAACTTTTTCAACACTGATACAATTGGAAAAAAAATACAGGGCATAGGCAAAATAAATAAACTTATGTCCAGGGGGTTAAAAACTGTATTACTAAATTTCATGCAGATAATTATGTATATGTGTTGAGTGTGTGTATGCACACACACACTGTTGAAAAGTAGCGTACCAAATCAATTTCTAAAGGACTTGAAACTGAAAAAAAGGAAATATTTATACCTGGCATATAAGCTCAGTGTGTCAGAGAAAACTGTCATGGCTTGACTAACCAGCTATTAATAGCAACCTCTATTACTCATCTAATGCAAAGGGATGCTATCACCTTCCTACCACCCCCTCCAACCCCTGCCAGGATTGAATCCATTTCCTTCTACTTCTTGCCTGGGAGGTTGTGTTTTTTGCATTTGTAATAGCAGTCACTGAAGGTAATGGATGTAACCACCCTGCTTGTTTTGTCACTTGCATTTCACTCTGAACTTGAACTGATTTTGCAGCATGACAAGTATGAGTTAGCTTACTGAATGTTATATATTGTATATTTGATGGGGGCAGATTCTCAGTGGATGTAAACTATCCAGCTTCATCAAAATCAATGGAACTAACATGATTTACACCAGCTGAGGATCTGCCATTTTGCTATTGTAATGTAAAATATTTGACTGAAGAAAAGATCTTCCAAGAACACCATCTTGGTGTACTAACATTAGAGAAATTCTGAAGGTGTTTCCAACTCACAAATTGGAAACATTTCCCATACCTAATCTTACAATTTCTTATTATTTGGGCTAGAGAGACCGCAGCCAAGTTCAGAGTCCAAAGCAGGTTCTGATTTAGCACAACTGTAGTCTAAGCTACAACAAATGAGCATGGCAAACAAAAGGAGATAAGGAGCAGATCAGGATAATGAAAGGATTAGGAGGTAATAGAAGTAGTTATTGCATAAGTTAATGCTTCAGAATCATAGTCATTGTCCCCCTATACACGTTACAGGTATTAACAGGTTAATTGTGCAATTACCTTGAGACCAGCTACACATGCCAAGTACCCATCATTTCATAAAAGCTAAAAGTCAGACCTCGAAAATGTGTACTAACTTTATACCTGCTTGCTGTTGACCTTTAATTTGTATGTGTAGCAGGGTCTCCACTGCAGCTGGGAGCTGCAGCAGCTGACAGAGCTCCCAGCCATAGGGGTGCACCATGCCCAGTCGGGGCTGGGAGTCCCACAACTGAGGGAACTCTCACCACCAGCAGCTGCTGATTGTAGTTAGCAGGAGCACCCCACAGCTCCTGGGGTGCAGAGTCCCACAGCTGCAAACCGGTTCCCACGCTGCCTCCCAGTGCCAGGACCCAGCTGGCCACAGGTCCTGGCTGCAATCCATGAGCCCCAGAAATGCGTGAAACCCCCACGGCTGGGAGACTGAGATCTCCCAGCCATGGGGGTTTCATGCACCCCAACACTGGAAGATCATTGCAGTTGCATTTCAAAGCCCTCGGGGTGCATTGGGCAGTCCCAAAGTGAGGGGGCTCTCAGCCATCGGAGCTTGCTTGTTGCCAGCAGGGCAAGCCTAGGATCAGGCTCCCCCTTCAATGGCAATAAGACACGATAGAATCTAATGCGTAATACCACAATTGTGCTTCCTGCCATGCATGTGTGACATGGCAGGAGACACAATTGTGTGGATTGTGTATTAGATCCCATCATGCCTTTACCAGCACGTGCAGAGGGACCTAGAGAAAACTACAGTTAGAAGGGATCTCAGGGGGTCAGCTAGTTTTCAGCCTGCTGCTTAAGGATGGATCATAATGAGGAGCCTTCTTTACTTTATTTACATAACTATAAAATGATTTATAGTATTTTTAGTTAAGGAGTGTGGGGTTTCTAGAAGAAATTTGTAACAAGTGTAAAGGCCTTGTTTATGCCGCACAAATGCATTTAAAAATCGGTAAGAAAACTCCTTCTTGTAAAGTTTAACGTATCACTCAGTGCAGGACTTTCCTGTCTGTTTTTATGTCTCTGTAACTCCATCTTCTGCTAACATAGCATCGTATGGAAGGGGAAAAGACATATTCCTCAAGCAATGACTAAAAATAGTCATCACCTTATACCATATACATCAGCACAGCTTACAATCGGGAATCGAATTGCTACCCTTTGCTTCTTTCATTTATATGACCCATTCGCTCATTTTACTATTGATTTTCCTTTTGAAATAGGAAAAATTCCAAGAAAGAAAATAATAATCATATCTGCCCTGTTATAGATGTACTTACACACCACAGAAATATTTTGAGCTTTATATTATCCCAAGCTATTAAGTAGAAACCTGAAACTCTTAGCCAGTCTTGCATAAAAAGTTAGAAAGGCTGTACTCTTTAAAATCAATTTACTGCTGTGCTCACCATGGTCTCTAGAGAGGCACATTAGGCCAGATTGAGAAAAGGTTATTGAATCATTGTTTCTCTGATTGTCATGAGCAATGCTTTTCAATTTTTAACAAAATAAGAGTTCAACTCTGTGAACTCAGGTTCACAGTGGACGTGCACACTACACACACATACTTGCACATACAGTGAACAGCATGAACTCTGAAATAATTTAATGACATCTTACTGGAGTATGGGCCTATTTAATCATCTGGGATCATCATTAGCTGTGAATTGGCTCCCAACATATCCCTTCATGTCAGTAGAGTCAAGTTTTTTGCTTTGTATTGTTTTGTTTGGGTTTGTTGTTGTTGTTTTTTTTTTGGGGGGGGGGGGGGGGGAAAGAGGTCCCTAGAAGGAAGAGACACAAATATGACTGAAACTAGCCACCTATGGGTCAAATAGAGTTCACTCAGGTGCACATTTAGTTAACAACTTAATATCTTCTATCTGCCTCTGCCAAAAATGAATATGACCATGCTTTGTCAGTGGAAAAAAAAAAGTTTGATAGCCCAGACATACAGGTACAGTGCTTTAGTTATGCATGGCAATGTTAGACACAAGGGAAAAATTACACATGCAGTCCTGTGATGGGGCAAACTCCCAGGCTAGGTCACAGTGCCGGCCCACACACCTCTCTTTGGGCAAGCTGCCTGCCTTACTCACCTGCCACCCTTTGTTGTTAAATAATTAAGATGGTAGTAGGCGGGAGGCTGCCCTTCGAGCACCCTGGTGCCGAAGGATGGTTCTCACACAACTCCAGCCTTCCCTTTATCGTGTTCCATGCCTCGCTGATGACATTCGTAAGTTGTGCTACACTCTGGCTTGAGGCCAGACCCAACTCAGCACCTCTGTCACGCTGCCCTGTTCAGGGCCCCACCCATACTGCCCCCCTCTCACTGGGACCTCTGCCACTCTGTCTGTTCTCACCTGGCCTCTTACACTCATGCCCCTTACTGGGCCACATTCACTCTGCCCGGCTTCCTCGAGCAACCACGCAGGCCATCAGGCTTGTGCTGTATATGCAAAAGAAGAAAAACGGAGAGAATGGGTTGACGAGTCTATCCAGACCTGAAGGGCACAGTAGGAAGTGGTAAGGCAAAGAAATTAGTAAAAAATTGAGAAATCCAGGTTAACATGGAACTTCTTATGTTGGAAGATGGTATAGCTCATCTCCTATCAAAGCAAGAAGCCACTGGACTAGTAATGCTTGAACAATTTGGAAAATAATTCCCAGCAGGGATACAGAAAGGTGGGCATGCAGGTCCTAGATGCTCCCCTTGTGGAATTAGCTGGCTGCCACAGAAGACTGAAATTCTTCCTGTATTGCAGGAACTCTTCTATCTTTGGAAGATAGCTTCAAGTTAAATCCTCCTGGGATTTCCACTCTAATGAAATCTTCCACTCTGGCACATTGGAGGATGGGAGAGTAGAAACAGAAGAGAAAGGAAGTTGTTGATGAGGAAAATGTATGGCTCTCCATAGAACTTGACCCAACCATATGCAAGTCAATAGTAAATAAGGAACTGGCTGCAAACTGTGACTGTGTGGATGGTAGAAAATAGGGCATTTTCATCAGAGGGAATCAAATCAAGAAGTCTCTTCAGAGACTGGTTTGATGGGAGAAATTAACTTTCATAAAATGGGTTTAATAAACAAACATATGGAGAAATAATTATGTTCCATCCATAAAGCATATTATAGCAAAGTCTGTTCTGGAAACAACTAGAAGGTTTTATTGCTATAAATTCACTAATTTTATGATGTAACAGAATTATTTTTTTTTTAAAATGACCTTCTCCTGCTATTAAAAGGAAGGAAGAAGCAAACTCTTGGTGGGCAAGTATCTTGCAAGTTTAAGATATTAAAAATATACAGAACTTAAATGTTGTTAGGAGTCTACTGGATCCTGTCAGTTTGGTTTAATTAACAATAACTATCCACCCCCTGTTTTGCTACTAATGTAATCTCAGAAGCACTACACTAATTCCACTTACAGTTTTTATGGTAACATTTTAAATTAAAATGCCCTGAGTACACTTAACTACACATTCAATGTGGATTTAAGAAGGTGGTTATATGTTCATTAAGCAGCAACTGATTATTAACTCTTCAGTGTCCTACAGATGTGTACTTTCAGGAAAGCTATGTGTGTTGTATTTTTAAGTGGACAACCCACCACATGACCTGGCTCCTTAAGACAACAGACTATGAATCAGTTTGCCCTGTTAGTGTACAATGAGGGACCAGTCTTTCTCCCATTCATAACTCTTCTATTCTGTGAGAGTGGAATTTAGAGCTGTGAATTGTTTTCTATAAGAGGAACGGGAGTTCGTCTATACAGGGAAAATTGTATTATATTAGGAAAAAAATCCACTAAGAAGATGTAACATTTTATCCCATTTTTATCTGAATCTAATTAACTTCCCAGAATTCCCCCTTTTAGTCCAGATTATGAGGAGGACTTCCAGAAACAAGTGATTTAAGAGCACAAAACCAATGGAAAGTCAATGGAATTCTAACTCAAATGACTTCATGACTGTGTAGAAATATACGAACCAACTGTAACTGAGTTAGCTCAGGTACCAAACGCAGTACAGCTGTACTTGCAGAAAAGCCTGGCCAGAGCTGCAGAATAATACAAATGCCAGGTAAGTGGCCTGACTCGCACAAATTTTCCATAAAAGATGCTTATTTGTATCTTTGAAAATTTCTCCTGGGGAGAGGGAGTAGGGTTAATACTGTCTTATTTAATCTTTTTCTATCTTAGGGAAAAAACATTTTATTGTGTTACCCTTGGAGATGGGAGCAGTCATCCTGGTAGCATCATTCCCTATCACTATTACTTTGTTATCTTGGAGATTTAAAAAGTGTGGTTAATTTCTTCCCCCATTAAAATGTGCATCTCCTTTGAACTTCTTAAGCTCTGATAATACAAGGAAAAGGAGTGCCAAAATATACTGAGTAGACCTATTCTCCTAGAAACCTATTATAAAACCTACTGTTTGCCAGAGGCTTCCAATTCAGTTATGCATGCTCAAGATCTGAAGAGCTCAGACACCTTCTTAACTTTGGAGTGCTTACTACTTATCTGAATTAAGCCCTATACAACTGCTTCATTCATTACTGCTATTTAGAGCAATCTTAAAAATGAAATTCTGGATTTCAAAGGAAAATTGTTATGAATGCCTCCCAAATCAAATTAGCATGAGCACAGGAAACCTAACTAGTGTCATCTGAATTGATACTTACAATCCTGATATGCAAAGTTTAGTAACGATAAACCTTTCACTTGCACAGTAAATTATAAACTTCCAAACAATCTAATGCAAACACCGACAATACTATGAGACTAAAAACAACTCATTGTTTAATTTTACTCCAAGAATTCAGTAAAAAATAGAGGAAGAATGATTGTACTAATAGGAGCATACAGAAACCAGGACTGAAACTGAACTCTAAACAGCTGTAGTCTATTCCCAAATCAAGAGATGTGGGGAAGGGAAAAAAGAATCTAACAACTAATTGAGCAACTCCCTAGTGAATTGCATAAGATCAAATATTATTGATTGATAGTTAACAATGTGGCAGAATGAATTTCTTTTGTCTTGTCCCAAAACACAGAGAGAACTGTATCTTCACTGAGTGACGCACACAGTGATTTATAGGGACACTGTTGATGGCTATTTTTCCATTCCTCCTTGCTCAATCTAAGAAACCTCATGTGTACCTGCTGAAACTTTGGGCCTAATTGTACAACTGATGGGATAATTGGATGCAAATGATGAAATAATTAGGCCCCTCAAGTGTGGCATGTTGACAAAAGTAGTTATATTCACTTATCCCGAGCAATGCTTTAGTGCATCTGTGATTCCTTTACTTAAGAGTAGTTTGTTTTACAGTGATTTTAATATGAGGAAAAAACTATTTTACTAGTTATAGCTACAATGTGCTTTTTCTTTTAGAATTTTCTGTGACCTATGATGTCTCATCCCTCAATGACAATTCCTTTCCACTGAACAACCAGAACACACAAATAAGGTAAAGGTAGATAAAGGTATCCAAAATGTACCTAGTCATACAAACTAAAAGGATCCAACAGCAACCCAGGGTGCCCTGGCACCCTGGTTGAGAATCACTGCTCTAGAAGCAGCAAGATGCTTTAACCACTCTGCCATCATGCCTCAGCTTATAGACTGGATAGACTGTATTATATAGAAACCACCTATTATCCACCTTTGCAATCACTTTGAAAACTTCAAGTTAGAGATGGAGTTCAGAGAAAAGCACCAAATCAGAGCATCACTGAAACTTGGGAAGCTTCAGATTTGAATCCATATCTAAATTTCTTGGCTGATTCCCTTCCATACTATGGGACAAACAAGAAGTTTAAATGTAGTGAGCTCTTTCTATTCCAAATAAAGAAAATTGAAGATCAAAAGGTCTTATGCCCTGGCTTTCAATGCAAAAACAAACAAAGAAACAAAAATCAGCATCAACAAACCATTTCAAATATATACTGTCCAAAAAAAATCGACTGAAATTTAATTTACTTTTTCTGTTTTAATAACAAAGGTCATTGGTACTTCCACCACCCCCTTTCTTCTGGGAAAAGAATATTTTCCTGGTGATCTGACAAATAAGGGATCTATAACTAGTCTTATTTTGGTTCTTACTTTGTTTCCTGTGGTCTGGATATACTATGCCAGCCAAATGACCTTTTTTGTGTCGCACTTCAATAAACTTGGCATCTTTAATAAAAGTCAGGTTGCACTTTATTTCTATTAAAACGTTTTTCTACTCTCAGGGTCACATCAAACAAACTCATAGACTAGTATTTCCAATATGTTTGTTCTTCTATATACAGTAAGGGGAAATCAATAAGCAGCCATCTGTCATTCTTTCCTTATATTCCTGCCAAAGAAAAGACATAAGCTACTTACTGGGTGCTACAAGTACCCCAAGAAGTAGGCCACCCATTTACTCCTGATTAGGGCCATAAATGAACAAAGCACTGAAGGACATGGCTAATTTATAGTTGCATGGAAATCATGTTTGGGTCTGCTTGTTCACCCAGTGACATTAATAAAACTTGCAGTGATGTTAGGTTTACAGGGTCAGATCCCACTGGACAGCTAGAGTTAATGCCCACAGTTGCATTGACTTCAATTAAGTTAAAGCTGTCCACCCAGTTTGAGGAGCTGGACCTCTTTTCATTCCTAAATCAGGGCTTAAGGGGCTGATATTAATATACAATAGAAAAGCAGGGATCTAGGGCCACTTGTACATGCCATGGGGGTTTACTTCGGTCTAAACTGAAACGGTGTTTTTAAAAACCCCACTTCAATTTAAACTAAAGTAACCCCCTGTGGCGTGTACAAAGGGGTTGGAGCCCAATCCTTACCTGCCGCTCTGGCGGTGGAGAGGGGAGGGCAAGCTGCCATTGGGCCAAGCAATCCCTGAGCTACAGGGGGGGAGGGGAGAACAGGACTGTGCTTCCCTCCGCAGCAGCGGCGCCACCCTCCAGGCAGAACCCACCCACAGGCACCCGGCCCAGGTGGTCCCAGGGAGCACCACAGCCATGGAGGGAAGCACTGGGCCCCCCACACAGCTCAGGCAGGCAGGCAGGCTCTGCGAAGAAAAGAAAAGAAAAGAAAAGAAAAGAAAAGAAAAGAAAAGAAAATCAGGCTTGCTGCTTTTTTTTTTTTTCTTTTAGTGGAGCTTGGTTGCACAGGCTGCCGCCAGGCTGCCTGCACAGCCCCTGAGCTGCATGGGGCCCAGTGCTTCCCTCTGTGGCTATTAAGGTAGCAAACTAAAACACCTTTATTTTGCTACATCCCAAAGTCATTTAACACACAATATGTCATTGAACGTAGAAACAGCAACACCATTAAAGCGGTGCACAAAGGCATTTAACCCACTTTAAAGGCTGATTTTGTGGTGTGTACAAAGGTCCTAGAGTTGCCTTTTCCTCATGCTTGTCTGCCATACAAAAATGGCTGTAGAGCAGTGGTCAGCAACCAGTGCATGGAGCCAATCAATTCAGCCTGGAGAATAGTGGGAGTCAGAGGTGTGGTGGTGGAGACTTTGCCCATGCCCATACATTGAGAGAATGCAGCATGAGGTGGGAATGCAGCACTGAGAGAGTATGATGGCAGAGAAAAGCAGTAGTGGGGAGAACTGGCTTTAATAATCTGAGCCAAGTCATTCTGGCCCACTGCCAGAAAATGCTGCTGACTCCTCCTATAGAGCACATGCTAGATGATGTGAGGGGCAGGGGACAGAGCTAGGTAATAAAGCTCCATTGACCAGCTCTGCTGGACTTTGCTTCCAAATCAGTCTCCAGAGGAGACAGCTTCTAAAATCTGAAACCTCTGAGCATTGCCAAGAAGCTTCATTAAAAATATAATAAGCTATATATAGCAAGTCAAATATTATTGAAATAATAATCCAACACTCAAATCTGTTTCCTCCCTCTTAAAATACAAATTCTGCTTCAAAAACCCTACTATTCACTTCTGAACTGCCAATAAGATTACAGTCTAGTTTTTCATAGTCAGGGATAGAAATGAGCTCTGTATATCATAGGTTTTCCAATAGGATATACAGACTAAATGACATTTCTGAGTCAGAGATGTTTGAGAGGTGTGATGGCACAGTGAGTTTTAAAACTTTTATTGACATGCTTTTGGGGGTGGGATGAGCTGTATAATCTACACATTCAGCATGTATTAACAGAGCCAGTGTTATACCCACCAAGGCCTCTGGCAGAGATTAAGGGGAGACCTCTTCACTCTTCCAACCTGCACACTGGATAACTTACACTGCTGCTCTACAGATATGCTGTAATTTATCTTACTGACACTCACCATGGCCTAAAGCCATGGCCAGTTTTCCTGATTGTTTGCCTCTAAAACCAGCTCTGTTCCAAATATAATCAAAATACATTAACTTTTATGTATGTATAACCCCATATGAACTTTTAGGCCAAGCCACATCACCACATCTAACACACAGGTGTGATACTAAAATAACATTATTTATGTTGTAGGGTCAAGTATTTGAAAGTTAGGAAACATTAGATTAAAGATATCTGTGCAACCTTAATTCATATGCATTATGACACAGTCTTTAAGGTGCAGACAGAAGTAAGAATTTTTGTCCAATCTGGCCACAGACAGCAGTTTATAGCCATGAACAAACACAAGTGCACAGCTGCAGAGAGCTTCAAAAATGGCCGATAGGGTGAAAATCTGACCACTAACTGCACAAGGGGTAAGATAAAGATGTTACAGAAGCAGGGTGTCTTCTGTAACTTCTGTCTGCGCTCCCTGCCAGGCTCCAGCTGTTCCCAGGGGGAGGGGAGTAGAGGGAGTTCTTTCTGGGGGGTGGTTTCAGCCCCTTCAGGAGGGTGTGGTGGGTGTACTAGAGCCTTTAATTCACCCACCCCACCCTCCAGCACCAGCTGGGGAACCCTAGAAGGAGCTCCCCCTGCTCCCTTTCCCCCCTCCCATTTTGAAACCAGGACAGGCTGGGAGAGAGGAGAGGCCATTGCTAAGGGAAGCCATCTGCAAGCTCCCAACCAGCTGCTAGATTCCTCTCCCACCAGAATCATTGTTCCAGGAGATGGTTGTAACTCAGAATGCTTCCTGTAAAACATTCACAGTTACAGCAGGAGGTGCCCTTCTGTCTGCACCCCATCACCCTCAGGCTATTTTTTCCTCACAGTGCTCCTCTTTCAGTGTGGAGATAGGCTAGGTCCAGGCATTCAAAAAGCTGGAGGCAGAATCATTCTAAATTATGCAGTTTTCTGTAAGGGGCGTAGTTTAGATTGGTGGCAAACAAAACAGACGTTCGCGCTTTGGTGAGGGAAGCAAATCTTAGACCAGGTTTCACCATTTTAAAGCCAGTCTGTGTGCACTAAACTTATGTTCTGTTATGGGTATAGACTGGTTTCTGATCACTTATACCACTAAAACTGAAATGTTTGTACTTGGCTGTAGTTTTCAGGGAATGAATCATGGTTGTACACTGAATGAGGCTGTTGTTTTTAGGGTCCTGCCTTATTTTTTTAGAAGCTGAAAATGTCACAAAAATCATCCTCTATAAAAGATGAGCTTGGAATCAGAATGGTTCCATCAACACAGTCGGATCAATGAAAGGAATGCAAGCATTATTACCTCATCCAACGCAGGAAGAAGTAGGGCAAATATGACTCTCAGGACATATCAGGAGAGGTATTTCAAGCAGAAATAGGGAAGTATTAATAGCATTGTATGAGATACTGATGAGACTTCATGGGAACGCTGTGCACAATCCTGGTCATTTACGTTCAAGATAAATGAATTCAAGTTCAAACAGAAGGACTCCTCAGATAATCAGGGGAATGTAGATCCTGTTATAAGAGGACATGAAAAGAAACTGGCCTGTTTAGCCTAGTAAAATGAAGACTGAGATGGAATATGCCCGTTGTTTGTAAATACAACAGAATGAAGGAAAGTAAACACCAGGGAAGGAAAAGAATATTTTAAAGCTTAAGAATAAAGTGTGCACAAGAACAAATGGGCACTAACTGACAATAGATATATTGAGGCTGGAATTTAGGAGAAAGTTTATAACTATCAGAGTGACTTTTGGGAACAGCCTCCCAGTAAGAGTAAAGAGGGGCAGGGGGACCTAACCAGTTGTAAGACAGAAAATGGTTGGTTTATGAAAGAGATATGATGTAGTTGTCTGCGATGGTAACAGATTAGACTCCTGTCCAGTGTTCCTGAGACATGAGGTTGAGGCCAGGTCCTTTAAGGAAGTTACAGACACCTAACTCTCCTAAAAATCACGGAAGTTTGTTGTGTAAAGAAAGCTAGTCACATAAATGCCTCTTCAGAAGTGGCTGTAGGCAATTGGCTCATGATCATACAAGAAGTCTGTGGATCAGCAAAGCCCACCTACAGCTCCCAAGTTACAGGGTAGCACTTTAACTACACAGCCACCCATTCCCAATTCTCCTCCTCCTCAGCTCTGAGTATATTTTTTGATGTATATGTTACATATTCCCATTGAATTCGTAAAAATGGATGAGTCCATCTCAGAAATCCATTCTGTACATTAGCAAGACTGGAATCACACAGCAAGAGATCAGGGCTCAAATGCAGAAGGAATCTAGGATGATAGGTTAAAAATGTTGGCTAGCTCATCCCTCATAACTGCCAAGTTAATTCACAGGGGGCACATCTACACATGCTATTAATTCACAATGGGCTTACTGCACAGTATTTTACTGCACAGTAAGCTTTCCTGAGAACATGTCTACACATGTTCCCTCTTGTAAGCAGCCCAATACAGGGCTGCTACCACCCTGATCTGCCCCCTGAAGCATCCAGGCTCCCCTCAGTGCTAGCCTAGGGGCTGGCAAGGGGTATGGGGCTAGTCTCAGTGGGCACAGGGCCAAAAGAGCTGTACCAACTGCAGCAGCAGCTGTCTTCTGGACCTGTGCACATTTAGAGGGGACCTGATGTGCAGAGGACCAGGAAAGAGCTCCCCCTGAAGTAGGCAGAGCAATCCTAGCTTGGTGCCCATCCAAACACACAGCTGTCAGCAAGCCCCTTGCCCAGCAGGGAGTTCCTGAAAGCTATCTTGGGTGTGGGGCAGCTGCTGGTGAGCCTCCTGCTAGGCAGGGGGTACAGGACTCTCCAGCAGCTGGCCTGCTTGGCATGGAGCTGGCTGCCCTGGGGAGTGGGAGGGAGCCTGGGAATCCAGCCCTTGCCTGTCCCCACAGAACATCTCCATGCCATACAGAGCTGGCTGCTCCAAGGGACAGATGAAGGCTGGATTTCCAGCCCCTGCCCGCTCCCCGGAGCTGCTTCAGGGGACAGGCAAATGCTGGATTCACACCCCCTGTCCTCCCCCTGGAGCAGCCAACTCTGCACTGCACAGAGCTGCTCCAGGGGACAGGCAAGGGATGGGTTCTCAGTCCCCCACTCACTCTCTGGAGCTGCCAGCTCCACACCAGGAGCTGGCATAGGGTGCAGAGAGTTCCCCAGTCCTGGCGCTGATCAGTTCCCAGCTCCTGGGGGGAGCCAGGGAATTGAGCAGTGCCAGGACCAGGGACAGATAGCTCCCTGTCCCCAGTGGCCCCCTGGTAGATAGGCTGACCAGGAGCAAATTTGCTCCCAGTCAGCTTCTACATGAGTATTACTGCCCAGTATCTACTGTGAAGTTAGTTTACTACCTGTATTTATAGGTAGTAGCTAGCCATGCAATAGACTACGTTACTGCACAGTGAATATGCACACGTGTAGATGGTGATGCTTTTTTCAATAGTAGACTAACCTACTGTGCAGTAACGTATCTCATGTAGGCACATCCAGTGACATTCAAATGCAAGATTTAATCAGTTTAATCTGTCAAAGATTGGACCCTTACAAGAAATCATACAACTACTTTTCCCATGAGGTCAGAAACACTGATGCTGCCAGCAAAATATATTGGGTTTGACTACTAGAAGGAAAACAGGATACCCCAGATTTTCTTGCATACCACACTCCCCCAAATAAGATACATACTTGTTTTTGGGAAGGCTGAATGAAGAAAAAAATTATTTTTCCACAATTATGCCTACACAGAACAGAGGCAGAGACCCTAACTCAAGGATGCTTCCCTTCCTGCTTAACCAAAAACTGAAACCTTAGCTCTGCTGAACAGCACTCTCCATTGTGGATCTATGATTTTGAAGAGAACTAAAAAACATTCTGCAAGGGTGCAAATTAGGAGAAGAGAGAGCAAGAGCATCTAAAAGAACTTTTTGAAGAAAGGTCAGCTTGATTAGTGGAACATCAAGACCATTAAAAAGGAGAGGTGATCTTTAACACTTGTGAAGTGAAGCGAAATGAGACATTAAGTCAATTGACTCTCTTAGCTGCCTAAATAGAAATGCCACTGCTGCTGCTTGGTACAGCAGGAATCAAAGCATGGTGTTTCTATCGCAGGCAAAATGTCAGCTTCCCCACTTAAGATTTTGGTGGGACTATTTCTGAGAAAAAGGTGTGCATGGAACAAGAAGAAATAAGGTCAGAGGAACTAACACTCCTGGACAAGCAAAGCAGTGTCCACAACAAATACAGTGGCCTCAGTAGCTGCAGGCTCTCCAAGTGGATTTCTACCAAGTGAATAGCAACAAATGTGCTAGTATGGGAGGGCTGCATAGGGAAGCTGTCAGCTATTTTAAAGAAACTTATCTGGCTCTTACATCAGGTGTCCACCCAGTGTAGTGCAGTGGGGCTCAGCTGGTGTATATTTCTGTAGGGGCATAGCCATTTGCAATAAGTTAGAATAGCTCCTGGATAGCTCTAACTTTGGGTAGGGCAGCAATAATATCAAGATGCCAAATGAACAGCCCAAATGCCCTCATTTCTTGTACAGGGGAGTTTGTGGTGAAGACTGTTGAGCCTGACACAAATTTGACAGGCTTAGATCATAGCAATATTTCTGAAAACCTCAAACATCCAAGGCCTTTCCTTATCTTCAAAAGCAGGTGACCTGAAGTCCTTCCCAAATGCGCAAGCTGTAGGGTCAAATACTGTCACTCCATTCATGTCTTTCATTTGGTCAGGAATAATATACAGCAAATGTTTCAAATAAGGCTTTGGTTTCAATGATCCCAAAATCTGAAATACAGGTTTTCTGACCCCCTTATAAATATTAATTGCTTTCCCAACACTCAGTGGTTACTGATGTGAAAATGTTTATTTGCTTGCCCCACCAAGATATCCAGAAGATATCGTCTCCATTCTTGAGGTCCCATTTTTGTGACTATACCCAGACTGTGAGATTAGCCTAAAGCCCCCAAGTGTCATGTCTGAATTCATGGGCTCAAATATCGTGCAGATGAGGGTTAGAAGAGCAGGTGGTCAGCTCTTTAAATCCTCATCCTACGTCAGCAGCCTTGTCCTCTCTCACCATCCTCTCCCCTCCCCCAAACTTTCTGGATTGTGAATGAGTATGCCTAGGCTTTTAAAGGCATGGCAAATGTACTACTAAACTTTCTAATACATCTGGTCCACCTTCTCCGTAACAAGAATCTGCAGCTGTTCAAGAGATGATAAGGTGGGTTTAGGATGAGTGGTAGCCAGTTCTGAAATCGCTATCTTAATTTAGAGAACTATCATTATGCATACATACAAGAAGCAGGAAAGCAGGGGTAGGGGCAAGGGACAGAGAGAAAACTCAATTTTTTTCACTCTTAATTTTTGTATCAAGTGACATAATAAAGTTTTCAGAATTTGTGATAACTAACATCTATTGGCAAACCAGATCATATTGAAACAAACAAAGCAATACAAATTATGCTGCCATAAATATATATATATATCTTCAGTTAACACTTAATTTTCAATACATTGTCTCATGTTACAATGCACACTTTTGTAGGACATGACTTTCACTCAATTTACAGCAATTTACATTAGAAAGAAAGTACAAAAAGATGTAGAGATGACTTTTCACTGCACCTCAAACTGTGAGTATGTGCTTAGACTGGAACAAGCCCTTTGTTCCCCCATAAACAAAAAAATTCAGTTTTCAATAATGCAAATATGGAAAGGGGATGACGGAATAAAACCCATCAACTGGCACTCATTTCTGTTTAACAGCAAATCTGCTTTGACTATCCTTCTTCCCTGTACTGTGCTTGTTCTTTGTGAATATTTGAGTAACCAAGTGCTACTTGACCTACTGTTCATGGAAAATGAATTATGAACTGGCATGCTCCATTATTCACATCACATAAAGGTAAACTACACATGAAACAGAGCAAAGATTTATGTTGTTGCCCCCAGTTCAGCCAAACTCCTTATAGTCCAGTCTCATGGGACTTCATGTAGATCTCCATGCATTGGGATGTGAGGGGGAAGGGCTAAGGACTGCTAAGAGCTTATGAGGGACTGCACCTTGTTAATCTGCTGGCCACAGTCCTACACAGTGCAAAAGCTCTACAGCAGCATGGGCAATGTCAGGTTCCCAGCTAGAGGCATAGGCCTGTAGGAAAGCAGAGAGTTCATCACAAATAACTGTTTAAATTGGCAAAGTTAGCCCTGAAGTCACATTATGGCAATTGCCAATAGAAATGCGTAAACTTCTAACTTGGGCAAGGTCATGTAGGTCCATGCATGTCTCAATTTACTAATGTAAATCTATTTCCCTGGCTTCCAAGTGTTTTATGAGGCTTGGTTCATTAAGATTTGGAACGAGCTTTGAGACATGAAAGTCACTATGGTCTTGCAAAGTGTTGTTAAAAACACTGAAAAACAGATATAAAACTCAGGTATATGTTTATGGCTTTTGCTTTTAAAATTATGCTCCTGCAAGCCTGAAAACAAACAACTCTACTATTTCTCTTTTTTCAGTCTGATAAATGTTTCTCTCTCTGCTCCTACCATTTCTAATGGGGGCTAAGGTAATACACAGTGCATAGGTGCTACCTTGTTGATTACAAGCACTACTTATGTTCTCTGATAAAGCTACCCAGCTGGGGAATAGGGTGTGTTGCTAACGAACTTCCACTCCCTCTGCTGGTGGTTTTGTGACTCTGTAACAGCAGAATTAAAAATGTAATGCTTTTGGTTAAGTTTCAGTCAGTGTCTGAGCACAACAAAACAAGTTATTCCCCGTCAAAGTGCAGTATTAAAGTTGTAACCCAAGCTGTAAATAAGTAACACCTAACCTAATTGGCAGTGTTATTTTATCTCAATCTTTTGCCCTCGTTAGGCAACTATACCTCTGAAAAAGTGTAGTGATATCAACTTGTTTATACTTAAAATGTATTTGTTTTGCTTCTGAAAGCCAGTCCTAGAACCCAGCCTCTCGCCCCTATTGTCAAGGCACCTAATAATGCTCTTTTAACATTTGCATGAAGCAGGAAGCCAGGAACTAAACTGTGGTAAATGGTAAGCATCATCCATGAGCCATTTTTCCCTTTTGAACTTTCAACTAAAAAATATACTTGGTGGAACTTCCTGTGCTGAACAGCCATTGGTGCAAGGTGGCAGACACTTCTAGAATATTAGCATTTTTACTAGGCCACCAAGAGAATGTTAATCATTTTCAGGGAAGACAGAGAGTATCATTAGATTTTTAAAAATGTGTGCTGCTTTCTGGTGAGAAGACCTCACTCATAGTAAGAAATGCCAGATTCTGCCCCCTTGTGTGTATGCAATATGTTAGCATATGCTGTCCCCCCCCCAGGCCCTGGCCTCATTTAGTGGATAGGACTGATGTGTAGGGGACAGAATTAAGGTTGCTTAGGCAACTGTAGATCTGACATTTCCTAACTTTTGAGTGCTTGACTTTGCAACCTAAATAACTCTCTTCCAACTTATGTACATATGTAGTAAGTGTATATGGAGCAAGGTACATCACAAGTCTATTATTTCTATGACTCAGTTCGAACACAAGCAGAACATTGGCTGTTGAAAAGATGCTACAATGGGATGCCATTGCAACAATGCACTTCATAATGGGTCAGCTGCGGTTCAGACTAAATCTTAATTCTTTTTTCAGGAACTTGGTCAAGGATTTCTAAATTTCCTTCCATAGGTTGTATTTTCTTTTCCGTCTTAAGTTGGCTTCACTTGACATCTCACAATTTTGCAGTCCACAAGTTGTTTGCCTCCATTATGGATAAGAGGAACTTGAGCATGCCAAAAAAGTTATCTTGGGAAATAACTAGAGTGAATGTGCAGCTTGAAAAAGGAAACTCTCAGAGAATCAAGAACTTCCTCTTAATGCAGAGGTGAGTATTCAAAAGTAATGCAGGTTTAAGGAAGGGATGAAAATGCAGAGGGGTTAAACAGAAAGTAGGGGAAGAAAGAGCTCTAAAGAAAATTATTTTGCTGGATTGCAGTGGCTTAGTTTTCTCTTAAGGTCACATTACAGTACGTATTAAGTATCAGTGACTTGGCTCCTGGTGGAAAAAAAATTCCTTCGTAAGTTGGGATGCAATTTATTAATAGAGTTCCTTTTGGTATGAAGACTGTTGCTAGAAGGAAGTGTCAGCACAAGGCAGAGAGCATAGATTGATGGCCGTGAGCCTAGGATAAGCATGTCTAAACACCACTTCCCAGCATTTCCTTCCTTCCCATCGTTTTAGAAAATGAAAGGGTCTCAAATGTGGTTGCATTTGTGCCATGGATGTATGGGTTTTATTTGTAACAGCTTTCAGACAGGTTCACACAGAAAAGCTCTAAATACTTTAAAAAGAACTCAAAGCATGTGTGCGTGTTAGAGAAATTTCTAACAGCATTTGCCCCAAGCAACTGACAGGTGTTAAGTTCAGTGTCCCTGTCTGCATATCAAAGTTAGTGTCACAGAATGTCTCAGCTAAAGAAAGGGGGAAAACTCCAGACACATTTCCCAATCTTCTTGCAGGCCTATCATTTTGCACTGCTGCAGTCGGAAATCCTTTCTACACTCTGAGTCAAATTCAGACTTGCCATGTGTGGGAGCACTTCTAACTATTTCAGCACAGTTGCTCCAGTTTACACTTGGCCCTGTGACTATGGTAGTGCAAAGTATCTGGGTACTTCAGCACCGCTATAACTTGCTCTCTTTATTTAAAGGCTCACAGATAATGTCAGACATACGTTCTAAAGGCTCATTTTAACTTTAATACAAAGCTTCTTGAAAATCAGGGGAGCCATCTAACTCCAAAAAAAGCTTTGAGTTGTGGCCTTCGACAGTGGATTATGGATCAAGCCACTCATTCTGTAAGCAAAACTGGACTTTAAGACCTACTTCAGACCTTCTGCTGTAAGCCATGGTATGGGCACAGCTGAATTCTAGAGGTGCATCCAGATGAGCATGCATGTGCAGCGGCATGCATTTCCCATGGCACAAATAGTAGTGGCACATATCTGTGCTACTGCTTTTTGCCCCATGGCAAGCCCATGCGCATGTGCTCTGGCATAGCGCAAATTGAGCTGGGTGAGGGAGGGGAGGCTGGGGCCAGCACTGGCCCCAGCAGCCTTAACTGTGGTTCTGGGGGCCTCCCAGGACAACAATGTTACTGATCTGGCTGCATGGACCCTGGCAAGCTGGCTAGGCTCCATTTCTGGTAGCACCCATTACTACCACATGTGCGGTGCCCCTTCTTTTAGCAGCCTTTTTTTTTTTCCCCCAGAGTCAAATTTTGGCACCATGGTGTTAATTAGTAGCACAGCAAACAGGTGCACATGCACCGAACGTGGTTTGTGGCGCCTCAAACAGCTCTGAGGTACTGAAATCACACTTGCATGCTCACCTGGACATGCGTTATATGAACATACACAGGTATACGATATTTTATGGGGGGGAGGGGGGGAGAACAGAGAACACCTGATAGTAAGCTGTAAACATTTTATTGACTTGAGTGTGGAAGTGGCCACACCACTAAAGATTCGTGAAGAGAGTCCAAATTAAACAAGTGTCAGTAAACCCTTTAAACTAACCATCCTATAGCTCACATACACTGAAAAGATCCATTGCAGAAAAGATACTTAAAAAAGTTTGAGAACTTTCTTTAAAAAAAAAACCTTTCATACTCCTGCTCCCATGAAGCCAGACAACTTCATTATTAGAAGAAGAAATGCACAGAGTTCTGAGAGAGGGGAACATAAACAGTCTCCAAAAATGATATTTAAAACCCGTTTTTCCTGTCCCTGAGAGCTGGGCAGAAAGCAAAATTTGCATTCTGTAGGAAATTTTCACACTGTAAAACTTGTTCTGATTCAGAACAAGAAGCTAAGATAATATTTACCATGAAATAAAAATGCTGAAGTTTTGATTTAGTACCGTTAAAAAATTTCAACAAGGTAAGAATGTTCCATTTAAATGATATGAAAATGTAATCTGCTAAATATATATAACTCTATAAATACATGTACTATAAATACTTGTGGCATATATATTTAGAGTTGGGGTAAGGCTGTCTCCATGTTTATTATACACCCTTCGCTCACTATTAAAACAACCTCCTAGGAGGTAAAAGATAGCAGAGTGGTGCAACACATTTAAAGAGAGAGCCTGAAATTCTGTACAATTGTAACAGGAGGGTGAATTTGGGAAGGTAAAAAAAATATAGTTATCTAGCTGGAATATATTCAGGGCTAATCTCTCTAATGTCTATAAAAGTAGCCATGGGATCTTTATTGACAGCAAGTGGTCAGGACCTTGGTTTTTAAATAACCTATGGAAGTTTAGTCCTCATTATGTTTCAAGAGGATCCACATTCCTTTTAAATTATATAGATTCCTGCAGACTCCAAACCAGCGATGTTAATGATTCTTCAGGCTTTTCTTGCTGCCTGGATGTCTCACTCAGCTATTAGCAAGTGTATGAAAAGAAAAGCTACACAACCCCCTCATTCTTGCTCTGCCACACACACACACACACACACGTACAATTCCTACCACCGACTCCACTCCCTACCCCCAGCTCAGGTTTAATATATGTCATAGCACACACAGCCGTTAGCTTAGCCTCTTGAAGATCATAAAGAATTCTATGTTGTGGCTTTGTCACTCTTTCCCACTACTTTTTTTTTTTTTTAATATGACACATGAAAACTGAGACCTCCGTTTGTCACATCAGGCTGCACGTACAGCCAGCCGGTGCAATTTTGTTAGAAGATAAGTGTGTGAGGCTGTGGTATGTCAGCAATCATTAACAGGTGCACTGGAAGAGAGTCACATGAGGTCATGAAATCCTCTGTCACTGTCAGGAATTCTGGTGCTGAGCTACTGTTCTTCTCAAGAATATTAAAGAAAATATGATGCAGGATTTAATATGTCTTCTTTTTAAAAAATCCATGTCCTCAGAAAAAGAATACTGATTAACAAACGGGGGAGGGGATTCCAGTGAAGCAACCTTGCAACTCCTGTAAGCATTAAAAGGATTCAAGTGTGTGCAGAAGAGAACAGTAGAGCCCCAAAGTTTGTTTCAGGGTGTTTTTTGCCATTAAGTTACATGCTGCACAACTACACTTCCCAAAGCATAATCCTGCAAAACACACAAATTCCACTGCAGTTCCAAATTGAGCAAAACCATTTGGGCCTGACAGTCTGCTGATGCCAGGCTCTGCAGCTCCATTGATTTTAGTCAAACGATGCTGATTTAAAGCAGCCGAGGATCTGGCTCTTCTATTTAAATGGGAATTGTGTAGATTCTTAGGCAAATGGCAAAGTGCTTGCCTGAACCAGGGCTGTGGCACGATATATGCAATACAGCAGATTTAATGTTTCTATTGGCATCCTGCCTTTCACATCTCCTGACTTTTATGATGATGTAAACTGTGCAACCACTGCATTAAAACAGATTTTTGCATTTAAATATTTCTAACCCATTGACTCATTCATTTAAAAGAATACATTCAGCAAACACAGGTCTACATGATGGATTCTTTCATACACCAAATCCTTCAAAACTAATTAAAATGGTAGAACTAATATATTTGTGAAATTATATTTTCAATAATTAAACAGAAGCCTTCATAAATTCCTGCCCTCCCACCCTTATTTTTCCCCAAAGGTTTCCTTGCTGTGACTAATATCTAATGCCAGCAGTGAGATGTCACTAGCAGCAGGCAGCCCTACCCTACCGGAGTCGGGGACTTGCTAGCGCTGCATCGATCCATTGACATGCACTTGCTCAGTGAAGCAGACATCTTAGAAGTCAATATCTGCTTATTATTTCAGTGTTTTAGACCCTCCATGACATGCATCTCTATACACACAGGAAATCACAAGCAAATTTAGGGGCACTTTTCCAAGAGCCTGAAGAAACAGGTTCTGAACTCTCTCACCCCCATAAACAAGAATCACTTTGAGGCCCAATTATGTTTATACCAACAAAGGCACAGGTTAAGAACTGGTGAGGGAGATAGCTTGGTAGTCATACTGTGGCAATGCCTAGAGGCTGTAACTAACCTAAAGGTTTGTCGATGCTGAATTAAATTATTCAGCCATCTTTTTTTCAGGAGAAACATGCAAATTCAGTAACCCCCAAAACATTTTGGAAAAGCATGTCACTTTCACTGTAGGGAGAAGAGACCTGAAAAATGGCAGAATATTTTGTGTTGATATTTTGAAAATGAAACAGTTTGATTGTCTAACTCAAAACAATTTCATATTGACACGTGCTTCACATTTATTTTAATGTAAAATAATTCTTAAAGTTCAGGGAAAAAAAGGTTTTCATTTTGGGTTTTGCAACATGTGTTTGACCCCAAAATGCCTTACTATCCACTGAGTAAATTAAGAAAAAGCTTACTAGTATTCAGCTATACTTGTTGCGGGGGTGAAGGGGGGAGGTTAATAGAGAAATAGAACAAAAACAGCCTCCAAATCTGTCTTTGAAAAGGGGCAAGTGGCAGTTAGCAGAGTCATTGCCTAGTTGAAAATCATTGAGAAAAAATATCTAATCTCTACCTATTACTACTTCCATGAATGAAGTCACTGCTTACATGAAATTTCTCAGGCTGTGGTTTTTCTCATTTAATTCTAGAGTCCAATGATATCCATCCAGTGTGAGATCGAATATATGGAAAAACCACATGTTCATGTATAAATATTACATTACTTGCCACTGTATCTTTGCACCAGTAATATGTAATTACAGATCAAGTAATCTCATTAAACTATTAAGATCAAGCATCATTTTGAAGGTGATCATACAACAGCCAATATGGAAAATGGACTTTGCCTACAGTTCAGGAACTGCCCTGCCCAAAAATCAGGATAACAAGGATAAGGGTTGAATTGGATTATAACCAAAAATTTTTGGTGAACCAGAAGTTATCCAGGTGCTGCAGCTCCTTGGTGAAATTGGGATTCTTGTCAGTTTCATCAGCTGTTTCATCAATTTTGCATAATGAACATCTGTCCTAAGGCTGGCTACTTGATAGCTTCCAGCATGTCCAGCCCCTGGACAGATCTTGTAGGAATCCAGTAGCTCCTGTTCCTTTGGAAACCTTCCTTAGACTTGGCAAATATGTGTTGAATCAGAGATGTTTCCAATGAAATATTTTAGACCCAATGAACCAACATTTTTTCAATGAAAATTTGTTACTTTAGGCAATTTGTGCCTAGGAATGTTTCAGGTAAGGAATTCTATAATATTATTAGTTCATTCAGAAAAAGAACAAGTTACCAAACAAAACACATTTTTCTGTTGTTTCCCTTCAAAAGCTTACTACATTACATCACCAATCCAAACTTCTATAAAGCTAGTATGCCAAGTAGAATTGGGCAAATAATTGCCTTCTCGGTCTGCTGGCTAGTTTTAATAAGAAAACATCAGTTTACCTGCCCAAATAACTTCCTCGTTTCAACAGCAGTATACAACTAAGATACTGATCTAAACCAATAAATTATACCAGTGGTAAAGAGGTGAAAAATTCCCAGTCATCTAAGTCAGGGTTGTCCTACTTTTAAGCCTCCAGGGCTGCACCAGTAGGGGCTGCATGCTTCGCAGGCTGCACGAGATGAGCTAGGGGCTACCAGACTACCCTCTGTCTAAACACCCCTCCTGCTTCTCTGTTGGCACGCTCCCCTCAGTGCTGTACATTGTTCCCCACTTTGCCAACTGCTGCATCATGTGGATGCACAAGCATGATTTCACCCCCATACCACTGCAATGTATGCCTTTAAGGGCACCTTCCCTCGTTGCTGCCCCAGGCAAGTGTGATGTACCTGCCATGAAGCCCCAATTCCCATCCCCTGTGCATGGCACAGACTCACCCACAGCTCCCCCTAAGGCAAGGGCAGGAAGCAGCGGCCAGAGAAGCAGTGGGAGCCCAGAGGCTCCAGCTGCTGTTGCAGCCAGAGCAATTAGGGGAAGTGGTGGCTGGGTGAGAGCACAGAGCTGCAACTTAACTCCTCACTGGCCAGTTGGATAGCCCTGATCTAAGTCATACTATCTTAAGACATGCAACCATTTTACTGCCAAATGTAACTGTTGCTTTAAGGCACAAACATTCAAAGAATAGCATGATACTACGCATATATATTCTAGCCATCTTTGCTTTATACTATTCTCACACAAAAAAACCCCTTCAGTTTCCTATGTCATATTATTTTTGAGAGAGAGCCACAAAATAGAGTGGCTGCAGTTTGCTGGAACTTAGGTGAAGACCATTTAACCTCTCTGTGGTGGGTTACTTGTTGAAAAAATGCCCTATACAACTCAGAAAGATAGCACTGAGAACATTTTGTTCAGAGGTGCCAGGTGGCTTCACACAGACAGGTGTACTGGTGACTTTGGAGCAGTCTTTCAGTCTGTCAGCTAGCATAGTTATCCTGCTGATTGACTGCCAAGGCTACCTCACCATTCTAGAAGCCTATTTCTTTCTTACCTTTCATTTTGAGGAATTGTGTTTCTATCGCGTAGAAAACTGGTGAGTTTCATTCCCAATTCTTCATCAAAGCTATAAAGAAGGTTCTACTCTGCTTGAAAAAAAATATGCCCTGCCTACCCGTGTATATTTTTCATGTATATCTACCCACATGTGTGTTCTAAAATTGACTAAAATGTGTTTGCCTCTTGCTTAGCAGGATGAAGTCTCTGTGTCAGTCAGGATTGGAATAATTCTCAGCATCTCTGGAATATAGCTATGGTGCATTTTAAAACCATTATGCAGAGATAGCATTCTTTTTCTCCCCAGAAATTCATAAGAATAAAAAATTAAAACTGTAGGGATGTAGCAATTGACTATGCTTATTTTGGTATTACACTGCTCCCCAGAGGAGTACTGAAGGCATCTGGGACTACATACAGGAAATGGTTATAGGCAGGAGTCTATAGGTACCTTAATGTCATATAATATCTCTCTGGATTGTCATTGGCCTGATTCAACCTATTAAAATTATTTAATAAAACACAACATTCCTGTTCTGGGTAGGTAGGAAACAAAGGCCAGTTTGTCCGCTGATATAAATTAGCACAGGCTGAAGACAGTGATGTTTGGAGCTGGAGATTTGGTCCAGAATTTTTATGGTCATTATCTCTTAGTAATGCAAAGATTGCAACTGCAGCTTTTCAAACTATTTGTACTGAAAACAGAGACTTTTATATTTTCCCCTTTAACACCAGGAGATTTTAGTTACTGTTAGCATGGAGCAGATAAGGCTACTTCACGACATTAGTTTGTCAATCAATAGTTCAGTTAAAGTCACCCCAGAGCTTGGATAGCACTGCAGGAAAAACATCAGTGCTCAAAGGCAGAAACAAAGCCGATTAGCTCCATGGAGACTAATTTCTGAATCAGACAGTGTAACTTATTGGTCCTGCAAAAGGTTGCAGTGTTAGGAATGTCACTGACACAGAACATGCATGCATGCACAAATGTGTGTGCCCACGTGAGCACACATACACTTAAGAGATCACCTGTGAGTAAAACTAATTGAAGATGGTGTGAAATCTATTTCTGGCATGTACAAGGGAGACAGAATTGATATCGTTGTATAACCAGCACTTCTATCAGATGTTTTGAATGCAAATGGAAGAGAGGTTTACTGTTAGATATATCTCTGATTACAGTAAACAGCTACTTCCTACTTAGGGCCCCAAGGCAGTAATCCTTCCTTATTCAGCAAAACACTTAACTACCCACTTAAATCTTACTGCAAATCAATATCAATTGAAGTCTGTTTTCAGTTGCACTTAAGTCTGTTATCAGTTGTGAATAGGAATGGATCAAAGCATATGCTTAAATGCTTTGTTGAATAGTTAGTGTCTTGAGGATAAAGATACTCACAGAAAAATTTCTGAGCTCTATAAAAACAAAACCAAGCAATCTGGGTCACCAATTTGGCATTCCTAGTTTAATTTCTAGGATAGTCTAATAGGCCTCTTTGCCTGAGAACTCCATCCAAAGTGTGGTTGTTGGTAGTGACTGTTAAAGCTAAGGTTAAAGCCAAGACTGTATCTTTCACAAGTGACCTTTTGTTACACTGAACTCTTGCTTTCAAACCCTAGCAGACACAAGGCTATGTAAATATATTATCTTAACATAGCTGGTCAAGATGAATCCCATTTGGGACATTTAGGGTTGAACCTGCACTAGCTCCAGTTTTCACGTTAGAATTTTGCATTGAGATATGTAGCTGTAAGATGAATGCCATTCTGCTATGAAGACAAAAACTATATCCTTCCGTTTTAACTCTTCCCCTTTTCCAATGCTCTAGATATTTTCAAAGAATTCCATTTTGGCTGAGATTTCTCTACCTTGATCTGGCCCCAAACTACAATTTTTTGGACTTCAAGAAAAACTGACTGAGCTATGACAATTGTTACTTAAACAAGTTATGCAAAAAAAAAGTCACTTATCCTAACAGAAAAGTATATATATTATGGGAGGCCCAACTAAGGGAGATGCATTAAGTGGCCATTCAAAGATGAAGTTGACCAAAATACTAACATTCAGGAAAATCTCCAGAAAATTTAAAAAAAAACCTATAAGACTAAACTGTAGCATGAATATAATTATGAATAGAACGTGATGGTTTCTATCTGTTTTATACAACTGTTACAAGCCAAATCATGCTCTTAGTCCTGACTTGACTGGGATCCACAATTAACATTTTTAGCTTCCCATCAAGGGCTTGTCATAGGCAAACTAACCATTAAGCATCTTGCAGCCCTTCACAAAACTGATATGTTTCTTCAGGAAACTTGTATAGAATCCCTTTTCAGTAGTGCTGGCAATCCAACTGCCACAGCTGTAGCAACTGCAGCAGCCTGCCCAGTCTTTGCCACCTAGGACACAGCCCCTGGTTGTTAAACTTCTGCTCCTTTGACTAGAGGTTTCACAATTAAAGTCTACAACAGTTATTGTTATCTTAATGAAACACATGGCAGTGCCATCTACCTATACAAGAACAGATATATCTGACCTGAAGGTTTTACTATCTGCATTGCCACACTGTGATGTTGTAAGAGCTGGAAAGATGAAGATGGCTAATGTCTGCAAACCTCTAAAGAGACCTGGGGTTCTTCAACAACCATCTATCTATGCTAGATACTTCAATAGCCACCACACACCATAGGACAATAAATAGCTTTAGTGTAAATATCTGCCTCAGGGCATCATCTATAGACCACAAGTAGGTTCACGGTTCTATTTTAGGCACTATGCAAGCACCGGGTGAAAAACAGTCCTTATTTTGAAGCATTTATAATTTAAATAGAAGAGACAGATAAAGGAGAATCACAAAAAGATGTAGATGTGAAGTGACCTTCCTAAGGTCAGAGCAGGTCAGTGGCCATTTCAGGAACTGAATCAATGCCCACTGCACTTCATCCCCTTAGCCAAGGGTGGGCAATTATTTTGGGTGGAGGGCAGCTTACTGAGCTTTGGCAAGCCATTGAGGGCCACCTGACAGGCAGCCAGGGGAAGATAAATATTAATTCTCTAACATTTTAGGGGCCCCGCGAGCCAGATAGAACAGCCTGGTGGGCCGCATCTGGCACACGGGCTGCATTTTGTCTACCCCTGCCTTGAGCTATGGTGTCTCCAAGAGACTGGTGATGATATTGAGACTATATTTACTCTGGAAAAGCAAGCCCCATCACACAGCCCTTCATCATAACATCCAGAATCAAGAAAAAAGAAACAATATGGAGAAAGAAGTGTTCTGAAGATGCCAGAATGTAAGGTGGATCAGAGAATTCCTAATGATATAAAACACCTTTTTTCACTATGTCAAAATATAAAGATGGAAAAGCAAAGGTTAAGGTAAACCATATAACCTAAGGCACAGAATGCTGCAAAGATTACACTTAACTTTCTGCATTGTGATTAGTTATTCCAGTGAAGGCAACAGCAGTAACCACAGTGTCCAACCATTTACAAAGCTGGGGCCTAAAGTTATAATTCATCTCTTAATAGCATACAGGTGAGCCTTATAAGAGTCATTATAAGAGTCAGCTGTCTATTGAGATTTCATTGGAATCAAACCTGTGATTAATATGACTCAACTATAATCCTGTACCCTTGAAGTGGTGAGGGATGCTGAGCAACTCCCACCAACTCCAGGAAGTCAATCAGCTGCAATTTATTGTCCTTTCTCCTCTTTTTTTTTGATGGAAGGGAAAAAAAAAGAAGGGAAGAGTTGTGATATAACTTACGTCAATCTTTAAAATCAGAAGACATATCACGCTCAATAAACAGGCTCAATACAGTCTGCATCAGCATTTCTTTCCCTCTAGGGAGTAATTAAAAGAAAGATCCCAAAGTAATGTTAAACTGTGATAATGACAGAATTTAAAGCCATTTTCATGCTACATGCTGCATTGCAGCTCATTTCCATATGCTCTGCCTCCAAATAAGGAAGCATCAAGCTTATACAGTCTCTTGGGCAAAATGACCAAAGTCCTGATGCCTGGGAGGAGGCTCAGGGGAAAGATACACATTGTCATATTGTATGTGATAAGGTCTCTATTTTACAAAGCATGGCAGGAGAGGAACAGAAAGTCCCTGGAGATCTAGGCTATATTTGTTTCTGCAGCACAGATAACTGCTTAAATGCTGTTTTGTTTGGTTTTGTTTGTTGGGGGGGGGGGGAAGGGGGGTGTTGATCTGATTCACCTGTACTGTAAATTTGCCAGTATGGGACATTAAAGAATCCAGATTTTAATCACTGTGTATTATCATCACTCAAGCATCTAAATGTCAGGGTGATGAGCACGTTAGAAATGCTTAAAAAATAAGATAACCTGTACAAGATCAGTGAGCGAGCAGATATATCAGATGTGGTTCACATCTGAGTTTCTCTTTAGATAACCAAGTGGAAATAAAGAGGCCCGTCAGAAAAGAGTATCCACAAAGCATTGTTTTTTGGGCTAGTGAAATGACTATTACAACAGCACCTACACATGCAATCATTCTGTGTAAGTATAAGGACAAAAATAAAAGTCTACAGCCAAACTTAAAGTCAGCTAATTATTCTGCATATAGTACTGCAGGCAAGCCCAAGTAGGACACGGTTTACAATTTCCCAATATCCCCTTCCCCATATACAGGCACACATCTTACTTCTTAAATAGGCATGCCAAGTCCAACCTGAAAGATAAAAAAATCCCAGGATTTCTAATATTTCTTTGTGTTTATAAGGCTGTTCATCCAGTCAGGGTGCAAAAACAATACTGTCTGATTTGTAACAGTAAGAACTGACCAGAAGTCATACTGGATACTTGAAGCAGGCTGTATAGAATAAAGGGAAATACCACACATGCAGAACCAAAGTCCACTATCAAAATACTAGCACAAGGCTCTCACTAAGATATATCAGACCCCTTTAATTTGAGGATCTTAGAGAGCTTGTGGACAGGAAGTTAATTTTATTACACCTGTAATTATTAGGCAGGTCAGAATTATATACACTTCAGGTATACACTGGAAGCTGCATTGAATATTGGGTTAAGTGATTTATCCTGATAGCAAAAAAGCTGATAAGGACAGGAAGGGAATCAAGGAGTCCCCCATCCCCACCCTCAAGTCCCCTGACTCCCATTAATTAATAGATCACACCAGTTTAGCAGAATTTATAGATTATATATAAACGATGTGCTTCTCAACAGCATAAATCATTAACCAGAAATAAATGTAAAACTTGGCTGAGTGTATGTTCCTTATGAAGTCAAAACTCAACCTAAGTTTATCAAGAGGTCGAAGAATATTTTAAGCCAAGTATGATATGATTTCAAATGTGGAACCAGATTAAATTAACCTCAAGAGAAAAACCCATGCAAACTGACACAAAGAAAAGGTTTGCATGAACTTGAGAACCAAAACTGCTGAGTTTTGCACAGCTTTATAAATTATCTTCCTTTCAGAGCTCTCTTCCTTGATAACAAATTGTGATCTGGGGACCCACATTCTGCAGTGGATCAGTGGTTTTGACTGTGAATTACTCAACTGACCCAGAGGTCAGTAAGAAACCTTTGTTCTCTGCTAGCAAAGTTCTGCTAAGGCATTCAGCACATTTCTAACAACAAACAAATAAATCCTATAATACAACTTGCTTCACTTTTGAACATGAAGGGCCTGTCAGGCTGGATGAAAGAAATTAGACTGGCACTTTATTTTGTGCTCAAGCCAGACAAGTCTTGAAAATGACACATAGCAGCCAGATACCATGTAAACCGCATATTGTGATATATGGTGATTATGTGTGATATACCAACACAAGGGGGCAGGGAGAGAAGGGGTAAAGAGAAAGGGAGAAAGCAAGGGAATTCCAGATCTCTTGGGTAATTTGAAAAGGGGAGTCAACCATTCCTTTCTTGTTTCTACCCAATTTGTGCTGTATTACAATACCACTTGTCATTTTTATATGAAGCTGCAGCGGCTGCAGATAAAATGCAGAACCAGTAAGAACACTGACACTTTAATACAATAACATATTTTTTGTTTCCTCCATAGCTTTGACAATAGGCATAGTTACGCCATGGCTACTACCTTCCCGTTGCAAAGCTGTTTGGCTACTACCTTTCTGTTGCAGCAGCATCTCCATCTATATGCAGCCTTAATGGCTCTCCATAGCTGCATCTATCTTCATATCCATTGTGCGAGTTTGGAGGTTTAAACTTTGACAGAGAGGTTAAAGAGGCAATAGCAAAAGTAAATAATTCATCTCTATCTCCACAACCTCTCCATGCCAATATTATGTTAACAGGAAAATTTTCAAAGAAACATCTTAAACCAATTCTCCTCAAGATTTATCGAGCTTAGGGACATGCTGAATGAAGATAACTTTTCAGTCTTTTGCATGGTTCCAATAGAATAAATAACAATAAAAAGTGTAATGTTGGGACAATTTCAGGATGTGGTATCACTCAAAGTCTTTAAACAAACCTAGATGTTATCTTATGCTGTAGTTTAACAAGAAATTACAGACAATGTAGGAATTACTAAGGGAGGATACATGGCCTGTGTCATGCAGGATATAGGACTATGTAATGATAATGTTCCCTTCTGGTCTTACATGTATGATGTCTGAAATTTAGCAAAAATAGGTCTATTTTAAGGCCATGAAACATACATAAGAATATAATTAGGCACCAAATTAGGTCAGACCAATGATCCATCTACCCCAATATTCTGTCTCTGACTGACAAAAGTTGATGCTAGAGGGACAGCATTGAACTGGATAGCTCTAAAATGATCTATCCCTTACATTCCCTGGCTGGCATCCACTGTTATTGGTTTAGTTATGCCAGAAGAAATGGTCACAGCCCTTCTGTTCTGATTTTAATAGATCTATCATCCATGAATTTGTCTATAAATGTGTTTGGAAAGTTCTTAATAAGAAAGGATTATGTTGTACACATATAATCATAGGATATAGACAAACAACCCAATGACAGAGAGTTAAAAGGGGACAGGACCTTAATTCATATCATCTGCTCCATGGTAAATGCCTGTGTACCCATTTTTAACCTGCACTAAAGAGAAGTTAAACCCCAGGTTCTTGCTGCTCTCACACTGAGGGGTACCTGCCTTAGCTTAGCTGTCACAGGGTGGGGTAAGAATAGGCACTTAGGCAGTTAACACAGAACAGCTTAATGTGTTCATTTGTCCACATCCATAATATATAGATACCATTGCTATGGTTCTGGATATTTTATATTTAGAGTGAATTTAAAATAGATTTGCTTTTAAGATAAATCACTTCAAAAGTTTCACTGTTTTGGATCCCAGGTTATCTGTCATAACTGTTAGCATGTGGGAAATGTGAAGATGAACCAGGGAAAAAAGTGCAAGCTGATACAAGTGACAAATCTATCACATTTATCAAGCATTACACACAGCTTTGCATGAGAAAACTACCTACTCACCAGCTGCAGAAAAACATGCCATGTGCTGCTAGAGTAAAAATAGATGCACAGTGAGGTAAAGGTGCTTAGTAAAGGAAAACGGAATAGAGCTGATTCTTTTACACAGATTACAAAAACCAGAGGGCAGAGGGAGGGGGTTATGTTTAGGTGAAGTTTTGTAAGCCAGGTAGGACTTTTGATATTTACACTCCCTTAAGAACAGTGTGGTCAAACTGAGCCACATTTTATCAGACAGCCAGAATTACAGCCTCCGTGAACCATGACCTCCTGTCACAGCACCGTAGCGATGCAGCCAGGCACCCAGGGCACAGAGGCAGTGGTGACTTCCAGTTGCCACTGTGCCACTGGCATAATTGCATAGATGTCAGTGGCTTTTGTCTCTCCCATGTTGGTGCCCAGGGTGGTTGCCCCCATCACCCCATCCCAAATATGCCACTCTCCTGTCATTCTTCAGGAGGCTCTGGTTCCAAGGCTCAAGTATCAGCATTTGTCGTCTCTGGTGGCATACTGACAATTGGAGAATCAGAAGGGTGATTGCACCCAAAAGCTTGCTAAGAACTTTTTTTCCCCAACTACTCAGTTGGTCTAATAAAAGATATTACATCTACTCAAAGAACCGTGGAGAATCATAAGCACTTGAACTTGGCAAGAATATTCATTCTGGCCCAACTGCAGATGGAAGTAGAATATGAACTAAGCTCTCAAAGGACTGCATGGAAACTGCACTCTGCTGGACCAAACTTTTATTAAACGATGGAGCCACAGGGGCTCATTAGACATCTGCAAATGACTAGGTTTTATACAGAGAACAAACAACAGGTAACTAAAAATTATACAGTTGGCTTTCTATCAGGGGATTCTGTTTATTTCATTAGCCATAAAAAACTCCAGCTGCTAACTTGCTCTTTGACCTCTGTTCCTTGACCATGAGCAGAGTAGCACTTCTTTCTCTGGCAACTCTCCATTTAACACAGGTACCATTCATTACATTAGCCTCAACATTCAAAAGTCATACCCATGAAATGAGTCTTTCTGTTCCAATGGTGGTTTCCAACATACCTAATACCAAAACCCATGCATTGTTTCAGGTGAACTGATCTGTAAATAAGTTGCATTGCTAAAAAAACAGGGGGAAAGAATAAACACAGATGGTAGTAAGTTATTACTTGCTGTGAAACAGAAATTAGTCTATTATGGGACATAGTGGAAATATGATTGTTTAAGTATGTGAGCTCTTTTTCATTTTAGGACATAGGAAGATGTACTATTATTTTAGAGTGTAAATCAGTTAAGCAATGATTCCTATCACATTATCACTCCCAATAACTCTGTCTCCTCAAATCAAGCACACCCTTTGGGTTACAGGGTGGAACCAGAAGAGTTAATTGAAGAGCAGATAAGGACTAACAAACCCTTGCTATTTGGTGGATTTCCACATGGAGGGTGCATTTTAATAGGTAAAGGGAAGTAAGGAAAAGTCAGGCAGGGTGACTCATCAGATCGAGCAATGTAAGAAAATTAGATTTTAAGTGGAAAAAGATGTTTCCTAGGAAACTGCATGATCTGCTTGTGGAACATCAAACAAGAGCAATTTCCTAACAACAACCATGGTTAAATTGATCCACTGCACCTCAGACAGCTTTATCAGTGGGGGAGAGATTGGGTGCCTTTTATATTTTCTTAGTTACCATCATCAAATTGTCTATTATGTGACTACTTCAGCTGTTACCTTTCTGACCTTCCATAAGTGTGAGTATGATATTTGCCATTATCTAATTGGAAAGCATGTTTCCCTTCCCCCTTCACCTTTTTCCCTTTACAGCAAATTCCAGATGCAGCTGCTGCCACTGAGACACAAAGAACATTTATACTATGTTACCACCAGCCATCCAACAGCCTCTTACCTTCTCTCAGCAAGGCAAAGCAACTTGCAACACAAGAAGCCTGCAACACTCTCCAAATGAAGATGGCCATTCTATACAATCCACTATTGCAGCTCAAAATCAACTCCTTTCACTTCCCTACCTTGATATCTACCTTTGCATTCCAGTAAATGCAAACCTCTGCACCTTGGTCATAGTGCACTGCAGTATATATATATACATATATGTATGTATACATTATCCCAAGTATTTCAGATGCTAAGGACAAACTCAGGAGAGGCACAGCCAGGCCCAGGGTCAGGGACGACCTAGTTAGGGAACTTCTGGTGAGACTGGATGTGTTCAAATCAGCATGTCCTGATGATCTCCACCCAAGGGTGCTGAGGGAATTGGCAGAGGCCATTGCAGGACCCCTGGCACAGCTCTACGAGCACTCGTTGTGCTCTGGCAAGGTGCCAGAGGACTGGAAAAGGGCCAATGTGGTTCCCATTTTCAAACAAGGGAGGAAGGAGGACCCAGGAAACTATAGGCCCATTAGTCTTACCTCAGTTCTGGGGAAGCTCTTTCAGAAAATTATCCAAGAACACATCTGTGAGGGACCAGCAGGGGAGATGCTCAGAGGCAACCAACATGGGTTCATTAGGGGCAGGTCCTGTCAGACCAACCTGGTTGCCTTCTACAACCAGGTCACAAAATACTTGGACACAGGTGTCACGGTGAATGTAGTCTTTCTGGACTTTAGGAAGGCCTTCGACACTGTCTCTCACCTCATTCTCAGTAAAAAATTAGGCAACTGTGGCATCGATGCCTACAGTCAGATGGGTTGCAAATTGGCTGGAGGGCCACACCCAGAGAGTGGTGGTGGGTGGGTCATTTTTGACCTGGAGGGATGTGGGCAATGGGGTTCCCCAGGGCTCAGTCCTCGGTCCCGCACTGTTCAACATCTTCATCAGCGATTTGGACAAGGGGGTGAAAAGTTCCTTGTTCAAGTTCACAGATGACACTAAGATGTGGGGAACAGTGGGCATGCTAGAAGGGAGGGACAGGCTACAACTAGACCTGGACAGGTTACAGAGGTGGGCGGTTGAGAATAGGATGGGTTTCAATACTGACAAGTGTAAGGTCCTGCACCTGGGGAGGAAGAACCAGCAGCACACCTACAGGCTGGGGAACTTCCTTCTAGTCAGCACAAAGGCAGAAAAGGACCTTGGAGTCATTACTGAGTCCAAGATGAACATGGGCCACCAATGTGAGGACGCGGTCAGTAGGGCCAACCTCACTTTGTCATGCATCCACAGATGCATCACGAGCAGGTCCAAGGAGGTGATCCTCCCCCTCTATGTGACACTGGTCAGGCCGCAGTTGGAGTACTGTGTCCAGTTCTGGGTGCTGCACTTCAGGAGGGATGTGGACAGCATTGAGAGGGTCCAAAGGAGGGCCACTTGTTCAGCCTTCACTAGAGAGAGCTGAAAGGGGATCTGGTGGCCAGCTATAAACTTACGAAGGGGGACCAGCAGGGAACGGGAGAGACCCTGTTCCAAGCACTACCGGGAGTGACTAGGAATAACAGCCACAAGTTGATTGAGAGTAGGTTCAGGCTAGACAACAGGAAGCACTACTTCACAGTCAGGGCATCTAGGATTTGGAACCAACTTCCAAGGGAAGTGGTGCTCACTCCTACCCTGGGGGTCTTTAAAAGGAGGCTAGATAATCACCTGGCTGGGGTCATTTGACCCCAGCATTCTTTACTGCCCATGGCAGGGTCAGACTTGATGATCAGCTCAGGTCCCTTCTGACCCTACCAACTATGAAAGAGAAAAGAATCAGCCTGATGTGGTATTCTTTCTTGATCGCTTCCAACTCAAAATATTGCTAGTCATTGTTACATTTAGCCAGTCTACAGAATATGACCATGGATAGCACCAAGGATGTACTAAACTTTACAACATGAGCAGGAATTATTGAAATATTTTCATAGTTTCACAGTTTGTTTCATCCTGCACATTTAATCCTTTCAAAAGTATTAAATGTGCAGGAATATAAATGTATGCAACTGAAACAAATGTACACACCCAAATGAATTTGGGGCGTAAAAAGCAATTCATGCATGCGAGAATGGGAGAAGAAACTGAAGATGAGCAAATAATCTTGGGAGAGCAACAATTAGATTCCTCCTCATCCAAAATCATGAACTGAACCAAAACTGAGCGTTTTTATCCATTCTACAAAATATATTTAATATTTTAATTAATGTGGGAAGAGTCCAAAGGAGAGCAACACAAATTGATTACAGGTCTAGAAAACAGACACACACAGAAAGTTTAAAAAAATGAGGTTATTTAAGTCTGGAGAAGGAAAGACTGAAGAGGGAATTTTGATACTAGTCTTCAAATACAGAAAAAGTTGTTACAAAGATGATGGCTTACAACTATTTTCTGTATCCACAGAGGGCAGGATGAATATTAATGATCTGAAATCATCACAGCAAGAGAGAGTTAGGTTAGATTTTCAGAAGAACTTTCTAAACCTGAAGATGATTAAATACTGGACTAGATTACCTAGAGGGACTGTGGAATTTCCATTAATGGAGGTTTGTAAATTCAGGTTGGAGAAATATGTGCCTAGGATGGTTCAGAGAGGAACGTTCTTGTTTGAGAAGGTGGTGGACTTATCATTTCTGAGGTCTCTTCCAGCCCTATAGTCTATGATTCAATCAACTGCATTGTGCAGTGCATCTGGCTAGAACTATTAACCTGAGTTCACATCCTGACAGTAAAATGCCCACATTCAGGCTGCAGCTTGTAATCCTGGAAGTCCTCCATATACCAAATGCTATTTGCAGCTGAATTGGGCCCTTAGACTGTAATCAATTTGAATTCTCCACAAACACCTTAATGATAGGAGTTGGTGTTGAAGTCACGTGCTGCAGGATGGTGGCTAGTGGAGAAAGAAGCTTCTGTGCTCTGAGACTGCAGTTCCAGGTGGCACTGAAGAAATGACAGGCTATGTTTTCAATCCATCTTAACTGGGCCTCTGGTTTTATAGACATAATTTTAGGGGCACAGAACAGAGGGTTAAAATCTTGTCCACTTCCACCCTACCAAATGACTGTTGTTGGCATAGTCCAAGGTAAACCTTTTTCAGAAGAAGAAAAATGCAACAAGAAGTGTGATAAAAAAAAATTATGAATATTTTGTTGTTATAAAGCTTTCCCCATGTATACCATGAAGCTGACAAACAGTTTCTTTCTGTGCTCATAGTTTACAGAACCTCTTGTAGCTGTGGACATATTTAGGATTAATGCTTTTATTTTAAAGGAGAAAGATTAAGTATTTTTAGCTTATGTGAAACAAGATGATGAATGCTGCAGTTGTCACCTCCATCTTACATTGTGTGTAGCACACACTGTAGCTCATAAATATTTAAGATGGCTAAATAATTATCCCAGCCTCCTCAACCTGCCTTTCTTTATTAGTTCCGTAGGGAACCAGGAAAGCATTTGTTCTCCTTCAGCCATACAGACAATTATTATATTGCAAAATATCCTCTTTTTGTTGTTGCTGCTGCTGCTACAGGATTCTCGTCTGTTGTGATGTGATGGAATTAACCACTTGCAGAAGACAGAAGCTCTCCTGTTTACTTACCAGATCAATATAGCAAGCTTGGCACGCTTTCCAAAACATCTCCATCAAAGCAACTCCTGTCTCTCTCAATTCCACCTTTGGTTTTGTGTTCACATTAAAAGCAGAAAAAACCAACTGGGCCTCTATCCAAGCACCCTAAAATATGCAGGATTTCAGTGTGTCAAGCTGAGAAGCATGCAGCTGATTCAAAGAAAAACATCTTTGTGGCTAAATGACAGGGGCTGAAGGGATGCAGGTGTACTCAATTTATACCACCAACTGTAAATGACTGCTGAGGGAGAGGGGGCCAAAACTGCTTTTTTCCCACAAAATAATGTTGCACTGAATTCATATAGTAGCTTTGCAGCCTATTCTCCTCTCTTTTTAAATACAGCCATATGGTAGCAAGCAGATCCTTACAACCTAATAGCAGATGAAGAGCCTGAATACTCTCTCTAGCAGCCAGCAGACCTTGCCCCAGCAGCCTGAGAGGCAGTGCCTACCAGCAAAGCCAAGGAAAAGAAGCTGTTTCCCAGATGGCAGGGCTGCGGAGCTTTGTCTCAGAGCTAGGCATCTTGATTGTACACCTGTCAAGTCTGTCACTATGGTTCAATACCCTCCCCCCATCTCTCCCCACTCAACTTGAATACGCTGCGATGAGGGAGAATAAGAGTATAATCTACACCTCTAGTGAGCAGTGCTATTTGAGTGCTGTTGTCATTTTATACAGGGGCTAATTTGCTTTAGAATGCTATTGTTAAAAGGGGGACACAGTGTCAAGTAAAAATAACCTGTGCAGGTACTATACTGTGGCTTAAGCAGTGTTGGATGGAAATCTGCACTTAGAGCAATGAAAGTCTGATGGCAGATTAGATCACGGGGGCTGAATTTAGTGCAGGATACGGTTTTGAAGACTGCACATCAACTTTGAAAACGTTTTACCCACTCACAAAATGTATTTGAGTTTTCTGAATCCTCCTTTTTAATGAAGAAATTGAGCAAAGCCATATTCAAGGGCTTGTTCACATAGGGTCATGCAGGAAGTTAAGGCAACTTAGGTAAAGATGTAGAAGTAAAGCATATGAAAAACTCTGTGGGAATGTTCTCATTCAGAAGTAAAGTTGTCTTAGTTTGCTGAAGCTTTATCCTCCTTGGACCTACACTGAATGAAGGTAACAATTTCTAAAGTGAGCATCCATCCCCTTCCAGGGAATTTAACACACTTTAATTGATGTGTATTAACATCATACCATTAGTTGAGCTATCTTAACTTTCTGGAATGCCCCTGTTCAGGAAAGCCTTTAGATACTATAGGAATAGATATAAAATAAATGACAAGACAAAATAGAGAATTCAGAACTCAAAGAAGCACTGCCAAATCTAATATGGTCCACTGTATTCAAAGTCAGACAAAACACATTCACCCATACTTGACTGAATAAGGAGGAGGACGAACCAGCACAGATTATGCTGGACCCAGTTCATATTTCTTGCAAGAATTCAAGCCACAGAATAATTTTGTAGCTATCTTTAGCACCTCCCCAGTGTTTTTATTTTACATTATTCATCTTCTGATGAGGACTCAATGCTTATAAACTGGATTACCCTAATAAGGCCTGTTCTTATACTCCTGGATCAGTTTAAAAAGAGCATTTTGGGATAGCAATTTGAGTGCTTATCTAGAAAAAAATGAAATTTTGGAACCTTTTAAAGTTAATGCATCATTAAGTTCTATAGAAATTAATTATGCTTCTTGTTTTTCTTACCTTTTTTCCCATTCTAAGATGCAAATAGGTTACAAGATAGAATTCTATCACTAATGCTATTCTAAAAAAAAAAATTGAGGGCAAGGGAGGGGGTCCCCTGGCACATGTTCATTTAATGTAGAAATTAGATCTGTTACCCAATCCCAACAGGTGCTGCATGTGTATAGCAGGACACATGATTTTTGGATCAGGGGCCACATCCCAATCACACTACTACTACTTGCCAGTGCATGGGGATCCCAGGATCATAATTCTGGGCTCCCCATACACCAGCAAATTGAAAGCTCAGTCCCTGATGAACCACTGCAATCCCAGGGCTGGGACTTACAATCAGCTGATCAAATGTTCCAGACTTGGGACCCACCAGAGTTTTGAACTAGCTCTGGTGTGGTCCCAGGGCTGAGACTGACACTTAGCGTGTTGTGGGTCCCAGCCCTGAAGCCATACCAGAGCTGGCTGGAGACTCCTGTGCAGTCCTGAGGCTGGGATCAACGTTCAGCTAACAGGGCTGTGCGAAATGGCTATGTCTCATTTCAATTTTGGATGTGGCCCTTTTGGAGGACAGTGATTCATTTCAGTGTTTCAGATCACTGCTCTGTTTCGATTTGGCCGAATCTGTTGCGGAGTTTTGACACTATTTTGGAGATTTGGATCGGCCGGGGAAAGGCAGGCACAGCTGCGCTGCTGCAGGTTCTCCTGTGGCTCCTCTGGCTGTGTCTGTGTCTCCCCAGGTGGGGGGAGCCACGGGAAAAGCCCCCATTGCTGTCCTGCCCAGCCCCAGCCCCTGCCCAGCCCCAGCAGTTTAAAAAAAGAAAACAAAAATACCACCAACCTCATATTGACCAGCTGCAGGAGCAGCAACTGGGGCCTCTGGGCACTCATAGTAGAGCCCCCCCCATGCAGTGTGGGACAGTGGGGGGACAGCAGGGATTGTCCCCCCCCAACCTGGCACCCATGTGGCAGCTGCCCCGCAGCGCAGGTGCAGCGTAGCTCAGCAGGGTGCCATGCACTGTCTGGGAGCTGGGGCACTGGGGCTGAGCACTGCCAGGCTCTGGGTGACTGCTGGAGCTGCCCCAGCTCCCAGACAGCACGCAGCACCCTGCCGAGCCATGCTGCATCTGTGCCATGGGGCAGCTGCCATGTGGGTGCCAGGTGGGGGGGACAATCCCTGCTGCCCTCTGCTGCCCCACACTGTGTGGGGGGACTCTGCCATGAGCACCCAGAGGTCCCAATTGCCGCCCCTGCAGCAGGTGAGTGTGCGGCTATTAAAAAAAAAAAACAACAGGATGCTGGGGCGGGGGGGTGGGGGCAATCAGGGAGCAGGGACTGTGTGGGAGGCTCTGCCAACTGACCCTACAGCCCCATGTTCACTGGCTGTAGCAGGGGCTTTTTTTTTTTTTTTTTTTTTTTTAAGTGCCAGGAGGCTGGGCCGGGTTGGGGATGAAGCCAGGCAGGGAAGCCATTGAGACTTCTCTTGCAGCTCTCCTGGTTGTGCTTGGTGTGGGCTGCACTGAGCAGACTCAAGTGCTGGTGTTGGCCCCAGCCAGCAGTGGCAGCATGCTGTCATCCCACATGTAGATCTGGGGGCCCGCACCCCCCAGGAGGGCTGCGGCGCTGTGCCAGACTCCTCCTAGGGGGCACAGGCCCCTGGATCTGCACACGGGATGACAGTAGGCTGCCATCCCTCCCCCAGAACACTGTGATTGGAAGGGACCTCAGGGACAGCTCGCAGACACTGGCCAGCTGCAGATGTCAATATCAGAGCAGTCCTTCCACCCCTCTTCCCCCACCCTCTTCTTAGTTTCTGTTTTCCTGCAAGCCCGGCTCCAAAACATCTAAAACATTTCTAAAATGTTTTGGATGGTTTCATTTAATTTCAGAGCCTTCCATTTAATTTTGGATTCAGTGTGCTGGGCCCTGAAAAACCTCTGAAATGAAACAGCTGCCAACATTTTGCACAGCCCTTCAGATTATGCTCTCATATGATTGTGTGTCCCAGGCCCCAGGACCACACTAGAGTCAGCTGGAGATTCTGGTGCAGTCTCAGGACTGGGGGAACTTTCCACCAAGCCCTGCTATGCAGCTGGCATCAGTCTTCATGGAGGGAGACCCTGCCACATGTTAAATTTCATGTGCAATGGAAACCAGCCACAAAATGATTACACATATTTTGTGGAATAATCTTGTGGCTTGTTTCACATTTTATGGCAGTATTAATTACCTGAATATGTGACTGGCTACTGACATGTTAATCATGTTTCAAGTGTAACATCAACCAGGGACCAAAGAGAAAGAGATAAAAGGGTGTATATAAAGAGGAAGGATGCTGTTTGAGTGGAGGAAAAAATATATATATTCCAACAAAGTACTTTCACTAAAAGAAATGACCGGTTGTAACAAGCAAATGAGTTAAAATAGAGATATATTCCCTCTCTGACAAAGTTTTGCTAGAGAATCTCTTGTTTCCTATTTTCAATTTTCCTTTTTTATTATTAGTATCCATCATCATTAACTCAAACAATTTGTTTTCCTGTCCCTCTGAGGGCTGGTGAAGGAGGCATATTTACGGAGCTGATCTCAGGCAGAACCCAGAGTTTGTTATGATTTTCAGTTACTGCACAGAGTGTGGCCTGAATCAGTGAGGTATTTAAGTATGTGTTTAAATTTAGGGCATGCCTAATCCAATTGACTTCACACATCGTAAATCAGGCATGCGCTCAAGTGCTCTGATGAACTTAGGCCACTGTCACATCTGGGGGTAGGCACCTAGCAATACCCAAACATTGTTTGGGGTTTGGCTATTAATAAGTGGATTTCAGTCACTGCATCTACACATGCAATTACGGTGCCTGAATAAACTGTGGAGTTTATTGCTCCAGAGTTAATTGCTCCCAGGCATGCCATTTGAACATGCACCTGGGAACAATTAACTCAGGAGCAGTAAGCTGTGCAGTATATTCAGGTGCAGTACATGGAGTTGGGGATATGCAGCCCTAGCTGACAGGGAGCCATGGGGGTCAGCCTGCTAGCCCAGGGCTGCTGCCCCCGACTCTATGTGCTGAAAATGGGTTGGCTGGGGCACAAGGGAGCTTCGGTGCAGGGCTTGCCAGCAGGCAACCCCCACACACTGAATCATCCTCATGCCCCAGCCAGCCCCCTTAAGTGTATGCATGTGCACTGCTGCACAGTTTTCTACTCCACAACAGGATTGTACTTGTATTTAAAGTATAATCCTGCTGCTGAGTAAATTAGTTTACTTCAGCCTAAAAAGGGTGTATGTGTAGATGCCAAAACATTTATTGTGCAGCTAATTAGTCAACTGCGAAGTAAATGTATTATGTAGATGCAGCCAGTGGTAAGAAAATAGCAGTAACTTGACACACAAAGATATCCTTTATTTTCACAGCTGAAGGAAGGGTAAACTACTTATTAATACAGCATCTCTAATGTGATCAATTGCATCTGTTAGGCAACAACAAGGAAAGAAGTGAACAGGAAGACAGCACACTGCACATACATACACTGACTGCACTCAAGATCACTAACACAAGGGGTAAAATGAGTACTATCCCTAGTTTTAGCATTGTATTATGAGTATGCATCAAGCACAGGAAGTTGTGATTAGCATCCTAAAAATATTGTACATTCTATAGCTCTCTTTCAGAAGAAAAGGCTTATGGAAAGCATATAGATTTTGTAATTATTATTGCCACCTTTTAATCTGTTTCATCTTAAGGCCTTATTACATATTCATTTTAGGCGGCTACTGGAGCTCTGAACCCCTGAATTGTCAACATTTGAATACTTGAAATTAGTTTTAAGCACACTTTGGGCAGCTTAAAGTTCTGCCACTCCAGGACAGGTTCTCTCTCTAATGTATTTCACCTACTTCATGTTCCATAAATGTGTGGCCATTCCTCACAGAGAAGCCGCTCAAGTTTCAGTCCTCCAGCATCCCAGAATGCAGTGTCCCCTCCCCCACCCTTCTGTTCTGAGTGGATAAAACTTTCCACCCCCTGAACTCTACTGTTCTGGGGGTAGTTCTGGAACCAAACCAACTCCCTCTCCCAAACTCCAGAGTGGGACCTTCCCACCCCCAATAGGTGCAACCCTGTGCAAACAGCCTGCAGAACACATGCCAGGTCACAGGGTACTGGGGTCCAGAAATGGGGTGCAGGGAGGGGTGGGGGGCAAATAAGGTAGGGGGCCAGATTGGCTACCCATAAGCTGAGGCTTTCTTTCTAGGGCAGGGGCAGCAGCTTCCCTCACTGCTCCCAGCTACTCTGGGAAGCATGACCAGCACCGCCCCAACCCCACCCCAATTTATTAAAACATGAGACCTTCTTTATCCATCTATGGATAACTACCTCACCACCCTTTCCCCACCCCCATTTCCTTTCCACCTCCTATTTCACTATCCACTCCCATTCTATTAACTTTCTGCCTCCCAACTTCATGTTCCTGCCCCCCTGCCCTGGCCCCCCAACCCATCTCTCACACACCTCCACCTAGAGCACAGATAGAAGCCCTGTAGTGGCAACTCATAGCTGTAGCTCCTAGTCAGGCACTGCTCACCAGCTCTCTAGTGGCAAATCACAGCTGTGCAGGTTGGGAACAGTCAGAAAAGGTTTCTAGCCTTAGGTGCAACTACTCCAAACTCAAACTAGCACTGACACCAAGTAACATTTAAATAGCTAAAAGTGCAAAATATAGCAAGCCGTAATAGTCTCTAGCATTTTTCTTCTAAGCAATACCAATTAGGAATGTCACTGTGCCAGGTAGATCCAGAATAGCTCAATATGGTCCAAAAAGAACCATTTATCTTACCTTCCTCCTTTCTCCTCACTCCTTACTTTTTTTGGTTACTACAGGACGTGTAGCAGAGAATCCTAACTCCTGCTACTTGAGAGGCAGAAACTAGCAAAGAGTTGCAAGCAGGTAGGCAGCTAGGTAAGGGCAGAGTAACATACAGCCAGGGAAAGCTATAAGGGGTTAAAATGCAGTGAGGAGAGAGCAATGGCTGCATCTTAGGGTTTAGGCTACAGCACCTGAGTACTGGGCTAATTAAAAATCCCTGGCCAAGAAGGAGGCCATGTGACCCAAAAGGGGTGGAGCCCAGCCTATTATAAGCCTGACCCCTCAACCAGAGACCAGTCCAGCCCATACTCCTGCTGACAATAGAACTAGTCTGGGCTACAACAGGGTGGGAAACCCAAGGAAGCTGCATGAGCCAGCAGCTACAGGGCAATAGTTTGCTGGGACCCTGGGAAACCCAGGAGGGAGTTTGAGTGAATTGTTGTCAGGGCCTCTGATCAGGCATGCCAGGTTGGACCAAGCACCTCAGTTGTCACATCTGCCCCTGATCTCTGGCTAATATGACTGTCCCAGTTCTCTACAATCAGATGGGCTGCTGAAAGTGCCACTCATCCCTTATAAGCACACCTGTGACTGTGGCACAGAGCCTCAGACTATGCAACACCTGCTGCAATGCCCCCTGCTTGAAGACACATGTACAAGGAAAGATCTCTCAAAGTACAGCAAACAAGCACAAACACATGTAACAAAATGGTCAAATGTGGTGTAAAGACAAGAAAATAAGAGAGTACATTTGCACCCTCAGTCTGCAGGCACGCCATCATGCAGGCTCAGTCTGTTCTGGCAAGCCTGTTTTGGTTCTGGCTTTTCCTGACCCTGATCATGGATCTTCCTTGGATCTCAGCACCACTTCTCTGACTCCTGGCTCCTAACCTCAGCTTATGGCTTGGTCTATATATCACTCAGGTCTCCCCTCTTGGGTTCCCTAGAACTTGGTCCCATGCTTTCCACCCTGCTGACCTAGATCTCAACCCAATGCTCTAGTAACCTGTGCCCTTGCCCTGCTGACCCCCAGTTCACTCCTAACGGCCTACCACAGGCCCAGCCACCTACATCCTGGCCAAACCCTCACAAGTGGTAGAGGATCAGCTTGTAGCTACCAGAGTGGTAGGGAGCCCACAGGGGCACCAGAGGAGCATTCAGTGTAGAGCAGCCTTGCCTGGTCAGAGATGCCAGGGGCATTAGGTTTGACTGCAAGTATCCATGCCTGAATTAGGGACACCAAAGGGGTTGGGTTTGACTGCAAGCATCCTTACCTAGGTCAGGGATCCCTGGGGACTGGGACAGCATGTGAGACAGAGCCTGGGGTCCAGAGAATGAGGCAGGGGTGGGCTGAGGCAGAGAGAGCCAGAGTCTGAGCCCAAGAGGCAACTGAGACAGGCCAAAAGCCTTGAGCCTAGTGTGACCAAAGGTGAGGAGCTAAGGCCAAGAAAGTCAGGCCAGAACAAGTGGGCCAGGGCTGGAAGCTTGCAGCTAGAATAACAGTGGGCTAAAGTCAAGAGAATGTAGGCCTATACAGAAAGGTACATGTCAACACCTGCAAGACATGGATGTGGCTATACAAGACCAAAGCTATGATTTTAGCTCTTAAGGCAGTTAAAGCCAGAGGGGTCAGAGCCCCATGAAGAAAGCCAGTGTCCAGAGGGGTTGGAACCCAATAGGGAGAGCTGGTCTCTAAAGGGATCCCCAGAAAATTGAGTTTGGCAGGGGTTGGAGCCCTGAATAAAATGGGCCAAGTTCAGCCCCAGGGAGGAACAGAGTACAAGAAGAGAACCCAGAGCTCATCAGCCCCTGAGGACTGCCTCCCCTCTTTATTGTTACCATCAAGGTGTGGCAGGAAGGCAGCATGGGAGACCCAGAGATGCTGAGCAGGGCATGAGTAAAACAGCCACTAGGGGGTGTCATGGCTCAGGGTCTGTCTAACTACAGACACTGCCAAGCCACAAGCCACTTATGTCCATTAGCTGAGTGTTCTCTTTAACAGGGCCTTTCCTTCCATCTTAATGATGCAGGTTCTTCCTGAAAAGAATCTGGCTGTCCACCTACAGTCAAATCTAAGACAGATCCTCATGACCATTTCTTACAGATTATTCTAATTTCAGTGAAAGAGCACTTTTCAATAAGAGCAATGTTTGGTTTAAAATGTTTAACCTGCCCTGTTCACAACTAAGCATTGATTTTCTATCCTGCTTAGCAGATAAAAAGAGGTAAAGATGAGATTGCTCCAGAAATCAGAATTCGGGGACACTTAACCAAACTTAACATCCCTTTTGTTGTTCTTCACTAGTTCCGATGCATTAAAAAACATACTTTGGATGTGCCTGAAATATAGAAAAATACCAAAAAGTTTCCTAAGAAGATATGACCAGTTGCCATTACAAGGCTTTCCTTGCCAATACACAACTGCATTGATCTCTTAGTATCTTTTTCAGACAAAAAAGCAAGATCCAAAATTGTATTGTTACATGCCATTGGAGTATATGGGATAACAGGTACTAACCTACTCTAGGGGTAACTGTTTGAATGAAAAATCTTTGTGGCCAGAGTCTTACACCAGGTCTACCCTACAAAGTTTTGCTAACATTGCTTGTCCTCTAGGAGTCTGACAAAAATCATTCCCCATCTCCTGTACAGATAAGCCAGGCTTGCCTTTTGGAACCTGGGTTGAGTCCCAGGCTTGAAATCTTGGTGTTTTAATTGGTCAAGCTCATCCACCAATCAGAAGGCAGCAAGATGAGTTAAGTCATACCCCTTTCCTGAGGGGATGGGGGGAGGAGTTCCCCCCTCCCCCCAGACCTGATTGAAGACTGCAACACTCAGGTCTGGATGACTTCAGGGGTGGAGCCCTGGAACATATAAAAGTAGCTGCATGCCCAGCACGAGGTGAACACATCCTGGACAGAGAAGAAAGAAGAGCAGGGCTTAGAAGAGCTGAGTAGAGCGGCTCAGCAGGGTGAAGCAGTAGCCCAGAAGCGCCTCTGAAGACTTCCATCAGCAGGGAATGGCAGACAGCTCCAGCAGCTAGGCTCTCAGCGTGCAGCACGGTGCATGGAGTCCAGACTCTGGGAGCTGTGAGGCGGCTCAGGTCTGCAACCTCTGACATGTGACCAGAGACACAGTGCACAGGCCAGTGCATGGAGTAGGACCTTTGGAGCACTTGGGCAGCTCAGGTCCTCAACCCCCGAAACAAGGCTGGGAGCTCGGTGCAGGAGGCGCTGCATGGAAGGTCCAAGAGCAGACCAAGCCTGGTGGTGCACGAGGCAGCCCAGGCCTCCAAACCATAGCAAAAGGTTGAGTCCAGGAAGCCAGATGGTGCTCAGGCTACTGAGCCAACAGACAGGGCTGAGCCAGAGGCCCCAGACACCCTGCATAGAGGAGACCTGTTCCAGGGGACAGCAACCCCCACAAAGCCCACTGCAGGCAAGAGAGCAGCTTGACACAGAGGGTGAGGACCATCCTCCAGGACTGGGAGTCCTGAGTTGCAGGGAAAAGAGGATTCCCACAGGGGGGGTCCTCCCTGGTTAGTTAAGGGCTCCTGAAAGTGGACGTCCCACTGGGAGGGCCCCCCCTAAAGTTACCAGTTTCCTTGTAGGGCTTGGGAAAAGCCCAAGGGCATTGGGGTTTCCCCTTGGGATTATGTTTATTCTGGGGTTTATCTGTTTTAGCTCAGATACTTACTTGTGATTTACCTGCATCTGGAACACTGGTATAAGGTTTTATGGCATTTACCCAAGGGTATTGTTTATGTTATTTGTTTAGATATCTTATAAATAAATAAATAAATAAATAGTGTGTGTGTGTGTGTGTGTGTGTGTGTGTGTGTGTGTTTATATCCATGTTTCTTATCCTTGTGATAAGTTAATGTAAATAAATGTGTATATAGTTAAGTCCCCTGACTGTCCTGGCCTGGTTCTATAAGGACAGAGGGAAACTGAGCGGTCTGCAGTTCCCCCACAGCACACGTGCCAGCTAACAATCCCCTTCAATTGGAGATGGGGAGTATATACCCAAGTTTCCCGGGCTACACCAGGAAAAAAACCTGGAAGAGAGTACCTTTTGTCAGCTTATCTAATTCAGGAAGGTGGTATAGTTACATAGGCAGAGGAACTCCTGTTAGTACATGCTGTGTTTCCACTAGATTATAACCTCTGCAACGTTATAAAGGTAGTGATTCTCAACCAGGGTGCGTTGAAATCCTTTTGAGGTGCCACATGATGCCGTGTAATGCTAGGACTCTTAGGTGTGCAAATATGATTCACAAGATAAACCCAATGATTGCAAATAAGAATCCATAGTATGAAAAACCTATCTGACCTATTGTGATCTTTCTGAGTTCTTTATAATAAAAATGTGCCATATTCATAGAGAAGTAGGGCTGGAAGGAACCTCCATATGTCCAATCCCTTGCCTGAGGCAGGATCATTCCTATTCAAACAAATTCATAATCTAACCTCTTGGTAAAACTACTATCAATGTTGACATAACACAAGCCCCTAACCTGCAACAGGTAAAGCAGGGAGATTACAGCAACTAACATCCTGCTTCTGTAAAAGGTTGTTAATATACTCTCAAGAGATAGAGGGCCGTGCTCCCTGCTGTTTTTCCAGTCAAAAAACTAGTGAAAAAATGAGTAAAAGCTGGCATTTTCCAAGAGGTGCCTTGATTTAAGGAAGGCTATCTTGAGCCTAACAAGGTTATAAACCACTGTTACAAGGTCATAGCTATATTGGCAGAGGCCTTCTAGTAGAAGCAGACTTTTGTCTCATAGATTCATAGATGTTAGGGTCGGAAGGGACCTCAATAGATCATCGAGTCCGACCCCCTGCATAAGCAGGAAAGAGCGCTGGGTCTAGATGACCCCAGCTAGATACTCATCTAACCTCCTCTTGAAGACCCCCAGGGTAGGGGAGAGCACCACCTTCCTCGGGAGCCCGTTCCAGACCTTGGCCACTCGAACTGTGAAGAAGTTCTTCCTAATGTCCAATCTAAATCTGCTGTCTGCTAGCTTGTGGCCATTATTTCTTGTAAACCCCGGGGGCGCCTTGGTGAATAAATACTCACCAATTCCCTTCTGTGCCCCCGTGATGAACTTATAGGCAGCCACAAGGTCGCCTCTCAACCTTCTCTTGCGGAGGCTGAAAAGATCCAGTTTCTCTAGTCTCTCCTCGTAGGGCTTGGTCTGCAGGCCCTTGACCATACGAGTTGCCCTTCTCTGGACCCTCTCCAGGTTATCCGCATCCTTCTTGAAGTGTGGCGCCCAGAATTGCACGCAGTACTCCAACTGCGGTCTGACCAGCGCCCTATAGAGGGGAAGTATCACCTCCCTGGACCTATCCGTCATGCATCTGCTGATGCACAATGAAGTGCCATTGGCTTTTCTGATGGCTTCGTCACACTGCCAGCTCATGTTCATCTTGGAGTCCACTAGGACTCCAAGATCCCTTTCCACCTCTGTGCCACCCAGCAGGTCATTCCCTAGGCTGTAGGTGTGCTGGACATTTTTCCTCCCTAGGTGCAGCACTTTGCATTTCTCCTTGTTGAACTGCATCCTGTTGTTTTCTGCCCACTTGTCCAACCTGTCCAGGTCTGCCTGCAGCTGTTCCCTGCCCTCCGGCATGTCCACTTCTCCCCATAGCTTTGTGTCATCTGCAAACTTGGACAGAGTACATTTAACTCCCTCGTCCAAGTCGCTGATGAAGACATTAAAGAGTATCGGTCCAAGGACCGAGCCCTGCGGGACCCCACTGCCCACACCCTTCCAGGTCGAGACTGACCCATCCACCACGACTCTTTGGGTGCGACCCTCTAGCCAATTCACCACCCACCGGACTGTGTAGTCATCCACACCACAGCCTCTTAGCTTGTTCACCAGTATGGGGTGGGATACCGTATCGAAGGCCTTCCTGAAGTCTAAGTGTACGACATCTACCCCTCCTCCTGTGTCCAGGCGTTTCGTAACCTGGTCATAGAAAGAGACTAGGTTGGTCAGGCACGATCTGTCCGCCACAAACCCGTGCTGGTTTCCCTTCAGCATAATTTGTCCTGCCGGGCTCTCACAAATGTGAGCCTTGATAATTTTTTCAAAGACTTTACCAAGGATGGAGGTGAGACTGACTGGCCTATAGTTGCCCGGGTCCTCCTTCCTCCCCTTTTTGAAAATGGGGACCACGTTAGCCCTTTTCCAGTCCTCCGGGACTTGGCCCGTGCGCCACGAGCGTTCGAATATTCCCGCCAGAGGCTCTGCAATGATGTCGGCCAGTGCCTTCAGCACCCTCGGATGGAGCCCATCCGAGCCTGCCGATTTAAAGGCATCCAGTTCTTCCAAATGACTCTGCACCACCTCAGGATCTACGTATGGAAGTCTGGCGCCTTGCTGCTGCCTCTCTACAACCCCAGTGAGAGACTTGTCGCGCCCCTCACTTAGGAACACTGAGGCAAAGAACTCGTTGAGGAGTTCAGCCTTGTCCCCCCTGTCTGTCACCAATTGTTTCTGCCCATTTAGCAGGGGTCCTATTCCTCCCTGGGCCTTCCTTTTACTCCCAATATATCTAAAAATCAATTTCTTGTTGTCTTTTACTTGGGTTGCCATCCTCAGCTCCATGGTAGCTTTGGCCTGCCTAACTGCCTCCCTACAAGCATGAGCAGAGGAAGTATATTCCTCTTTAGTGATCTCACCTTGTTTCCACTTTTTATGTGCTCCCCTTTTGGCCTTTAGGCTGCCCTGTCTCCATTATCTCCACCCTTTTTCTAGGAAAAGTCCTTTATAAGAACCTCACACTTCTGTGCTAATGTTTAAGTTCGCAATACTAAGATTGAAAAATTCTGCTCAGGCAATTTAATGCTTAGGGAAAAAAAGTTCTATTAGCAGACTAAAATAAACCCAAAGAAAACATTCTTGATATAACTGTTGCGGGGGGTGGGGGAGGGAAAGCACCCGAGGAGAACATATAATCCTTTGATAATGAACTAGGATATAGTTATCTGGCTTTATGAAGGCAATTTTTAGATATATTTTGCTGAAAGGTAGTGCTATAGTACCTCATGACAATCACTGATGTGAAGCTCCTAATCACCAAAAAGGATTCTGCCATCTCATTGTTGGCTTTCTTTGACTCGGTATACAGAGGAGATGCTCTGTAGTCTCAAAAACAGGCGTCTGCCCTCCCCCTACCAGACTGAAAGGGCATGGCACCAAACAGTGCTGTGCAGAGATACCCAAGCTCCTCTCAAGTAGTTCAGGTACTAGAAAGAGTTTAGCTTTCTAATGGAGAGCAGTGCTCTGCCTGGGTAAATTAAGACACCTAGGAAGCAAGGTAAATTAGCCTAAGTAGAGTACCATGCTAACATGGCCTTTCTGCTTCAGGTACCTAAACTGGCCTGTGCAGAGCTAGCTCAAGGATCTCCACACAGCTGTGCATTATGCCATGTAGACCAGAGAGTCAGATAATGAAAACTCATAGAATTCAGTGATTCCAGTCACTGCTCTGAATACCGAAAAAATCATTGGAGGAGTTGTAGACAGCTCCCACTTGGGGATAACCACAAGCCTATGCTGAAACTAGGCACCCCTCCTTCCCTCACCTTGATTATTCTGACAAAGATTCATCTGCCATGCAAAATGAATAGGGTTGGATCCTTAAGAAAAAGAAACAGATCTAATGAACACATACATTTGAATTAGTAGCACTTATTGCACAAGAGAAGGAGCAGCTTTCTTTATTCATATATTTACAAAAAATGGAAGATGTCTTGTCAGACACAGAAATAAGAGAAACCTTTGAATAAGCCAAAAATATAATTACCAGCTTATGCAACAGCAGTAACAGAGGATTTAATCATGCCATGAACTCAGATGCATCTGTGCAGCCCCTGAAAGTACAGTTCTCTCCTAACAGGTTGTACCAAGTATTACTGATGGCATAACCTAGAGACAGTGTAGCTGCTCAGTTCCCACTGCAAATATATTATGTGCTGCAAAATATTTATTGTTAACCATGAAGTCAAATGAAAGTAGCCAGATTGACTTCCACATTGCCAGGGTAAAATCATGGGGCTGGCAGTAGGACAAAAACATTATTTTCCTCACTAATCAAGCAAATTCAGTATAAGCATCAGGCAAGCACAGATCAGTATACAGAACCACACAATCCTCTATTATAGCCACTTTTCAGAGTCAAACAAAACTATTCCTGTTTATTAGGCAAAAATGTTCATTTTCTCACGTTTATGGGAGGAGTTACCTTTCATTTGTTTTCTGATGGAGGTTAAATCTCAAAATGTATCACTATTTAGGCAACCAGTAATGCAGAACTGAGACTAGGTAGTGTAAGAAGTGAGAAGAGAAGTGAGAAAAAGACTACTTAGGTGTTGTATAATCATCATTCAGACTGTCCCAACTGAATCAGTGACTCAGGTTGATAAAACATACTCAGAGAATAATTATCAATCATTTATGAGGAAGGCACTGCAAGTGGCATCTTGAAGAGATTAGTCCTGGGTGTGGTTTTATTCAGTATATTTACTCATGAATCAGATGAAATAGAAAATATACTTATAAAACCTGTAGATTGCACCATAGTGGGAGGGACTGAAAACTTTTTGAAGTACAGGATTAGAATTCAAGATAATCATGGCAAATAAGAGAAAGTTCAAAGTACTGCATTTCAGAAGGAGAAATTTAATGAGAATTGTGAAATAACTGGCTACACATCAGGTTAGAAGCTAAAAAGGAGCCAAAAACTGGATGCTGTTGCAAAAATGATAAATTCCATCCTAGGATGCATTAAGAGAAGGATCATATGCAAGATGTAAGAGACATTACTTCACCGAATTCAGTTCTGGTGTCCAGTTCAAGCATCACCATTATAAATGAACTGGAAAAGTCTCAATAAGAATAATAATGAGAATGGTAAAAGATTTAATGAACATGGCCTATGAAAAGGTTGAAAGATTAAGATTTATTTAGTCTAGCAAAAAGAAGACTAAGCAGAGACATGATAATAGTCATTCAATATGTAAAATGTTGTCATAAAAAGGATGGTGATCAATTGTTTTCCATGGCCACTAAGGATAGGACAAGAAATCAGCCTAATTTATAGCAAAGGTTTAGATTAAATATTGGGGCAGGAGGATAACTTCCTAGGTCTAAGGGTTTTCAAGCATTGGAAAAAGCAACCTAGAGAAACTGTGGAATTTCCTTCATTGGAGGTTTTTTAAGAACAGGTTAGACAAATCTCTGTTGGGAAGCATCTAGAAGACTCATACTTGATCCTGCTTCAATGCTGTGGGTTGCACTAAGTAAGAACCTTAGGTCCCTTCAACTTCCACATTCCTGTCAAGCAAAAAGTATCATCTTTTCCTGGCTAAGGCTGAGCAAAAAGCCTATCCTAAGGGACCTGAAACCAGCCAGTGCAAAATGAACCACTATAAAAAGCAAACTAACAATACAGAAAAAATGTCATTCATACACAAGAACAATTTCAAATGAAGTTATGGGAAATAAACATGTACGCTAAACACATTATTTATGAGAATTTAATTTAGTCCTCAGTGGGTGATGTGATGTCTGAGTCATCTGAATGGGCTTGGGGGAATATTTTAGGTAAACGCAGAGCAGTTTATTCTGGAAAATAAGGTTTATTAATATGATATGCATAGCTAGGTGAAGAGAAAGTTTATCTTGTGCTTAAGTCTCTAATATTGTATTCCCACACAAATGGGATTAGATTTTGAACTCCTACCCAAGAAAGTTGTGTGTCATTAAGGAAAGTATGAGACAGAGAGAAGTATCCTAGTTACTGTAAAACAAAAGAACGGAAAGCTTTAAAGGATTTTTGTTGCCGCTTTGGGTTTTCTTTGTCAAGAGCCTAGGCCGCTGTTTTAATCAAATTCCGTTTCTGAGGCTCAAGTTTAACCAGTCCATAACTGACAAACTAGCCAACTCCCATGTACACACTGTAGTAATCAAGGTTATCATCATGTTTGTTTTGCCACCTTCTCAAAAAATGATTTACTGAGTTTACATATAAAAATTTACAATATCAGAAAGGTTAAAACTAATAATCAGAGTTACGTTAATGAAGGCAAAGTATATCTTAATTTTAAAAGAAAGTTAGGACCAAACCATTTGGGAAGGGGGAAATTGAATATAGTTACGGTGCATCTAATATACTCATTATGCCTTCCCTTCCTCAGACGCACAAATCAAATCATGCCATATTTCAAATATTTGTTTTTCACAGTGAAAACTCATAAGAAAGGATCTGGCTAGGCACAATATATTTATCTATTACTACAACCTCTGAATTATTAGCTAACCCAAAACATGTCAGAAGGAAATGAGCTGTCAAACATTTTCAGCAAGTGTGTGCTACTGTTTGTTACTCAAATTCAGGAAAAAAATAAATAGCTTGAATAATTGGGATATACATGGGAGGATCTCATGTGACTGAGGAAAGCAAAGCCAACTTACAACCCAAGATATGCCTGGCCAACACAATCCTCTCTTGCCACGAGGGAAAATAGCTATAAATCGAAGAACAAAACTTAGTTGTCCAATGCATCCTCAAACATCCTATTCATTGTGGCACAAGGTACCCCCTTGAAACAAAACTGCCCAGGGTCCCCAATTTCCTTTGCTTTCTGGAGCAGAGATAAGTAAGTCCTTCTAGGTTGGGGCATTACCACAACTTCTGCAGGGAAGAATATTTGGCTGTATGTGAACAGCTTGCAAGAACAGCCCTTGGAAACCATCTGATTACACAGCTGTATGTGAAGAGGCCCAAGGATGGCTGAAGGTTTACAATACCTGTGAAGAAATGCTACAACATAACATGGTGTCTACAGTACTTTAAGGCCTTGATTACAACATTGTTTGGAAACAGTAGCAAAATGAGTAATGTAGGAAGGTTTGTGCGTGGGGGTTGTTACAGTGCTAATGTTTAATTTTGAAAATGGTGTCGAAAAAAATAAATAAAAACACTGTAATCTTGATCACAGTTGTCACAGAAGTCATTCTGCACTATTGGAAGGATTCATCCTAACTATATACTGATCATTGGATAGATTCCCTGCTTATAACATCACATTTGAAAGGGCAATGTATTGTAAGTGCCTTAAAAATAATAGAAGTGAACACTCAAATACATGAAGTCTGGTTAAAGACTTTTTGAATTAAGATGGATGAGAATGGTGCTTTCCATAATTGCTATTATATTTTGTAAGTTGCGTCATTCTGTACTGTATAAATTTAAGAAAGATTTCTTTAAGCTGTTAAAGAGACTTTATGCATGTCCCTTCTGTTTCCTCCATTTTTATTTTCTCCTGCGTTCTTTGACCTACCTCCTCTATGGCTTATAGGAAGAGCAAGCACCCCTACACTGACCCCAGCATGATTGGGGACTTCACAGCCACAATTTTCTCCAAAGCTTCCAAGCTTCAATACATTCAATTTTCTGTTTAGATTGTATTTTATTAAATTTAACAGAACCAAGCCTTTAGAGTAAGCTTACCATTCCCAGCAGCAGAACTCTCAAGCACACTGCACTTTTCCAGAAGAGGCACCTCCAAAATTGAAGCACTGTAGCTGTATCTGTACAGGTGAGCTAATTAATTTGGGAGCAGACTAATTGCTGAATTTGATCTTAGCCAAAAAGGCCAAGATTCTGATGGGAACTTTTTTAAATTTTATTAAAAATACACTTATCCAACACTTACAAAGCTACACACAATTAGCATCCTTGTTTTACCAAGACTTCTTTTACCACGAATGGAAACAATTACATATCAAAAACATACAGCTACATATATTAAACCCGTAAACAACATACATCAACTTTGCACAAAAAAACCAAAAAAACACCCCTTCCTGGAATCTCTCTTCATACAGACCTCCATGGAAATATTGTTCTCTCAATAATCACCTGAAACTTTGCCCCTCCCATCAGTCCTCTGTGTTGGTTTAGTGAAATAAGTGAGTCCTCTTTCCTCCACTTCTCTGCCTCTTCCTCTCCCCTTCCTTGTCTCAATCAATATTGTCTTTCAGTCCATGCAGCCCCAACTTCAGGCACTCTCTTTCTGTGAAAGCCAAGCCCTTAAACACAGAGGTTTCTTAACTTTCCATAAACTCATTTTAATGCATGCTAATGAAGACCTTAATAACATTCCCTCCATTCCCCTTGGTATGAATCCATATACTACCAACTCCTGCACTAATGACAAGTTTATTTTGGTGACACTCAGAAAGCGGCAGACCCTTTCCCACACACTGTTTGCATGTCCCACTGTTTTTTCTTCCCCACACCTCTCCCTTGGGCATCCTGATGAGGTCATCAAGCCCCAAAAAGCCCATCCTGTCTGTCTGTCTCCCTTACCACTTCCATCAATTTCTTATCATCCTTCAGGACCTTCAGCCCTACCTTCCCCATTTTATACCTCTACATGGGCAGAATATTTCAACAACATCCTCAATCAACAGTCACCTATTAGTGAGGAAGCAACTGATTGAATACCCTAGGTGGACATTAAAATATATCTCTTTCTGATCTTCCAATGCTGACTGAGACTGTGAAAGCAATTTACCTCCTGTCACAGGGATGCTGATGCATTTCTGCAGGCACCACCCCCTTGCCCTTGCTCCTCCTCAGCCTGGCACCAGTGGGAGCATGCCCAAAGCAAAGTCCCCCTCTTGTTCCAAAGCCCCCGTTCCCCCAAAGCAGAGGCAGACCACCCTAGAACAGAGGGGGAAAAGGTGGACAGAAGGGGGGGGGGGACACATTGCAAGGGTGAGCGAGAGCACCCAGACCATTGGGAAGATGCTTGCTGTTGATGGCCAGCCCTTCTCCTCAATTGAGCGGCCAGGATTCAGGCAGCTCATGCTGCTTGTGGCCCCATCCTACCAGGTGCTCACACACACCACCTTCAGCCGGACAGTGGTGCCCTCCCTGTGTGAGGCATGCAGGGAGTACTTGAGGGAGGAGCTGTGCAAGGCAGGCCCGCAAGTGGCCTTACACTTCACCTTGGACATCTGGAGCAGCCAGGGTGGAGATCACACCTGTCTCTCCCTCACAGGACACTGGTGCAACCAGTCAGGCCATCAGTGGGCTCTCCTTCATGCCGAGGAGATGGACAAGTCCCACACATCAGAGATCATGGGGGCCATGAACCGCTTGGTGCAAGGGTGGCTCGTTGGACATGGTGAGCTCACCTGCGAGTTCATGGTTACCAACAATGGGGTCAATATAGTCAAGGTGGCCTGCGATGCCAACCTTGTTGGCATCTGCTGTCTGGCACGCAAGTTCCACCTCATTGTCAGGGACACCTCGGAAGGTGACAAAGGATTTTCAACCCGAAAGCTTGCTAAGATATGTTTCTGTAACTATTCAGTTGGTCTGCTAAAACATACCAGATTAGATTGACCCAAAGGAATGGACCTTGTCTGCCAGTGCATGTTCTTAGACCAGCACTCCTGGCACCTGACTGGAAGGATACAGGGCACATCTAATCCCCAGGGCTGGGGCTGGCCGGGAGAGTTCTCTGGCAGCTGCTGAAGAAGAAGCTCCTGCAGGAAAGGAAATAAAGGCTCTAGTCTGTGACAGTTTGGCTGCCTGAGCTGCTGCTGGTGCTACTGTGCTGCTTACTAAGTTATTACCTGTTGTGATTTAAAAGTGGTGGACTGAGATGAGTTTGTAGGGGAGGAGGAGCCCTCATAGGGGCACACTACCATGTTGTGTAATGGCCCCAGCACCTGTGAGGGCATGCCTTCACACACACACACACACACACACACACACACACACACACAGTGTCACCCATGTCACAAGTTTTGCTTATCAGCAGCTTGAGGTACAGTTTCCACAAAACCCCTACACCTATCTCTATGAAACTTAGCAGACTTTATGGCCTCAGAAGGGGCTATGATCCTTGCAAGTTTCATCTGAATCAGGTATGAAATGACAAAGTTATAGGCAGTATCATGCTTCCCCATTAGAGCCTGTGGGCAAAGTGTCAAAACAGCAAAACAGTTGTGACAAAATGAAACAGAACAGTGTTTTCGAAACAAAACCAAACTCAAAACAAAAAACACTGTCCCATTGAAACGTCAAAATGGAAGTTGAAATGGAATGGTGCTGTTTCGCACAGCCCTATTTGATTGTAATCAGTCAGGAGGACCTTTGGAAGATCATGGCAAAATTTGGATGCCCAGAGAAATTCATTGCAATGGTTTGGCAATTCCATGATGACGTGTTTGTTTGCCTTGTGGATGATGGCGAGTCATCTGAACTGGTGGGGAGCCATGGCTGATCTCATTCACTGGCTTTCAGAAGTGGCCGCAGCACTTCCCGAAGTGGCTGCGGTGCTCCCATTCCTGGCCAGTGCTCGCAGTGGGGACACAGGTGCTCCCACTGGCCCCTCCTTCCTGTTGCCCAAGCAGGGAATGTGGCCTGTCAGGGGTGCACCAGTGCTCAGGGGGTGGACATGCACCCCCGTCTACCCCTTATGTGTCACCACTGCTTCCAGATGCCTTTCATGACTGTGACATTGGGATTGCCATAAATTACCAACTGATGGCAAACTCTTCATCTTTACCTGTAGTCTCCTCAAATTGAAGTTACAGGAAGTGACTGTTCATGATCTTCAGTCCGCTGATGACTATTCCCTGAATTCCAAATCTGATTCTGATGTATAACGGAGTATGGACCATTTCTCTTCAGCTTGTGACAACTTTGGTCTCACAATCAACACTAAAAAGACAGAAGTGATGCACCAACCTGCACCAGAAAAGCTGTACAGAGAGCCTACCATCATAGTGAATGGCCAAACCCTCCAAGCAGTGGACAAGTTCACCTCTCTCAGCAGTACACTGTCACATGCAGTTCACATCAATGATGAAATCAATACCAGAATTGCTAAACCAAGCGTGGCCTTCGGCACACTACGTACAAATGTGTGGGAGTACAGAGGCATCCGTCAACAAACAAAACTGAAGGTCTACAAAGCCATTGTGTTGCCAATCCTGATAGATACATATAAAACCTGTATGGTTTACAGACACCATGCTATGAAGCTGAACCACTTTCACGTGCGCTGTCTGAGGAAATTGATGAGGATAAGATGACAAGACAAGATCCCAGACACTGAGGTTCTTACATGAGCAGGCATTTCAAGCATCCACACTCTGTTGATGAAATCATAGATGAGATGGACAGGCCATGTCATGAGGATGTCAGATGAGCAACTGTCAAAGAAGAACTTTTACAGTGAGCTAAAGGAGGGAAAGTGCTCTCAGAAGAAATGCTCCAAGGACTCCCTTAAGTCATCCTCAAAACATTTCAACATTGACCTGAAGTCTTCGGAAGATCTCACTTACCATCATTCCACCTGGCAAAGCCTCACCCATACTGGAGCTACCATCTATGAGCGGAGAAAAACTGCTGAGGCAGAGCAGAAGCACAAACACCATAAACTTTGCAATAGCAGCACACCCGCTGTTGATCATCTCTTGCCCAGTGTGCCATAAACAGTTCAAAGCACAAACTGGCCTGATCATCCATTCATGTGTTCATAGAAGCCAAACCAACCAGTGATGTCAGAGTCATCTTTGAATTCGAAGGACAAATAAAAACAACCTTTGCACGGTTCTGCAACCTTGCCCCCTGCCTCCATCCCCCGTGTCCCTGCCATCATGGTGGTGCTCCACCACGCCACCACCTCCTATCCCAACACTGTATTCACACTCTGATTGATTATTTCAGTCAAAAGTGCAAATATTATCAGAGTGCATATAAAGCATTATGGACTGACAGACAGATTATGGCTTTTATAATATTAGAATGTTCACTAACAAGGCTGCTTTGCTTTTACATACTAAAACTACTAACACAAAAACATCTATTAATACTAAACTACATCTAATACATTTGCTTGCATAAATTATTCCTACTAACATAGATGAACTATGATGTAGTATTGGATTATGTAATTTAAGGCCTTGTACTGGTACTGACATTTCATAGCTTTCATAGATTTCTTGGGCCCAAAGGAACCTCAGTAGATCATCAAATCCAATCCCCTGCCCTGGGCAGGAGAGAGTGCTGGGGTCAGATGACCCCAGCAAGGTGTTTGTCCAATCTTCTCTTAAAGACCACCAAGGTAGAGGAAAGCACCACCTCACTTGGAAGCCCATTCCAGATTCTGGTAACCCTTACCATGAGCAAGTTATTCCTGATGTCTAGTCCGAATCTGCTCTCTATCAGTTTGTGGCCATTGTTTCTAGTTACTCTGTTTACCAGGATGTCCCTTGGAGTATCTCCTATCTCTTGCTACCCCTCCTGACAAATTTGTAGATGGCCAATAGGTCACCTCTCAGCCTCCTCTTATGGAGGCTGAAGAGATCCAGGTCCCTCAATCTCTCCTCAGAGGACCTTTCTTGCAGGCCCTTAACCACGAGTGGCCCTCCTCTGGATCCTCTCAAGGTTATCCACATCCTCCTTTAAGTGTGGCACCCAAAACTGGATGCAATATTCCAGCTGTGGCTTTACCAATGTTGCATAGATGGGAAGTATCACCTCCTTAAACCTGTTCGTGATGCACCTGTTAATGCATGATAGAGTGCGGTTAGCTCCATTGATCACTTTGTCACATTGTCGACTCATGTTCATCTGAGTCAATTATGATTCCAAGCTCCTTTTCCACTGCTGTGCTGTTTAGAAGGTCATCTCCCAATCTGTAAGTGTGTTGGTGATTCCTTCTCCCTAGGTGCAGTACTTTGCACTTATCTTTGTTAAACTGCATCCTATTTTGTCCTCCCCACTTCTCCAGCCTATCCCCTGCCCTCCAGTGTTTACTTTGTCCCATAATTTGGTGTCATCTGTGAATTTGGACAGTGTACTTTCCACACCCTCATCCAAGTCACTGATGAGGATATGGAACAGCGCTGGTCCAAGGACTGAGGCTTGAGGGCCCCACATCTTTCCAGATTGATACCGACTGTCCACCACCACTCTCTGGGTGTATCCCATTAGCCAATTCACCACCCACCTGACCATGAAATCACCTGAGTCACTGCCACTTTGTTTTTGGTTTTTTTTACAAGAATGGATTGTGACACCATATTAAAGGCTTTTTTAAAATCCAAGTATACGACATTCACCTCGACTCCTGTGTCTAAGCAGTTTGTGACCTGGTCATAAAAGAAACAAGATTTGTCAGGCAGGATCTACCTGCTATGAATCCATGCCATTTAATGTCATCTGGTTCAGATGGACAAGTTAACTGCTTCCTTTCCTTTGCTAACTGAACTAATTGCTCACAAAGGTTCACAATGCAGTCACTTAGAAACAGGCTTTTGGGGCCTTCTGCTTTTAGCTACGTTTTTACAGCTTAACCCAGAATTTCTATTATTTAATTACACATTTACAGCAACAACATATAATTCCAATCTTTATACAGTGGAATATGTATCCAAGATTGAGGCACTTATGCCAGGACCTCTGTTTCTTCCTAGTGTAATTATTTGAACTACCGGTCTCATTATTGTTTACCAGAACCTAAAGAGAGAGAGGCTTCAAATCCATGGCATTAATCCTCTGTCCCAAATACAATATAACAGATTATTCAATGAATAAGTCACAAGAAGGAAAAGCAAAAATATGGAGCATGTTATTACCTAAGCAATGGGTTTACACATTGTGAAGTCAAGGTTCCATATAAACAGGAGGGCAACAACTCACCTATAACTTATGCCTGCTTTCAATTCATCAAGTTTGTTTGCAAATTCAATTTCCCTCTAGTGATTTGCACATGGCCACTGGCAAAGTAAAACTGTGTGTGACGCATGCAAAATAATATGATATTGTGACCCAAGAGTGGATGATTCCACTCTTAGACATTTAGGATACTAAGGAGGGGTCTGAATGAATACAGCATACCATTGTCTTTAAGTACTTGTACAATAAACTAGATCCAGTTCATTGCCATAAATAGTCATTTCCTTCATTTTTCAATGATACACAACCTAGTTTAACACCATTTTCAAAATAACAGTATGAAGCCTACAGTATGTCATAGCTAATTCTAACAATCACTGGCTCCCTGTGGTTGTCATAGAAGTTAATGATGGATTGTTAGAGATCATTTTGGCCTCAGGCAAAGCCTTGGGATGTTAACTACTGGAGTAGTCTTTAACAAGTGGTGAAGACTACCTTATTGTCTATTTTTAGAATGTAATTTACCTCTGTTAATCAAGAGAAACTTCACTGGGCATCCTTCATTTACAAAATATGACTGAAGCAGCAGCACAAGGAGAGCAGATCAAGGCAACTGGCACAAAACACAATGCTACAGCTGATGACTGACAGATAAAAATATATCAGAAAGTGATATGCTGCATTAGAAAGGCTTCAAAACTTATTTATTTAGAAACACTTTTCTAAGATGGTGTCAACATCATGCCTGTTTGTCAACAAATTTTGAACAAGCATATTTCTAGATACTGCTCCCCTTGATATGGATTTCTCTCAGACAACCAGCTCGATTTTAAAGATACTTAATAGTATTATTTCTTAACGGAGAGAGCAATTCTGTTTAAGCAATTACTAAACAATTTTGTTTGGTTTGAGTTTCATGCTAGTTTTGTCTAGTTTTAACCAGCTGTCAGTTACTCATGATGGTAATACATGAAAGAAGCGAAAGAATTGCTTCTTTTACTCATTGTCAATTCTCTCCGTACACTTACTACTCATTTATTAGCTATTTATACTATAGTAACTCCTGCTTTACCCAATTTAGACAAAGATGAATTTATGCAAAGTGCTGCACAGTTACCCTAGGAAGACATATTGCATACCTCCAATACTTCACAAAGGCAGATTTTTGAAATTTCTCAGGTCTGGCCTTGCTCTTCCCTCAAAGTCAATACTTAACTCCAAAGAAAGCAGAGATGGATGCATCGAGAACAACTGCAGTTGCGGGGCTTGGGCTGGAAGATTCTTCTCTCCCAGCACCAGCTCTGTGACCATGGAGCTGGCACTGGAAGACAAGGGTCTCCCAGCCCCCGCCCCCCAATCATGGAGCAGGGACTGGGAGCTCCCTGCTTGTGGGGGCTGGAGAACCTGCTCTCTGCCCAGCTCCATGATCACAAACCTGGGTGGGGAACAGGTGCAGAGCTTGACAGGAAAGAGGTTCTCCAGCCCTTGCCCCACAATTGCAGAGTGGGGGCTGGGAACTGTCCTGGTCAGGGGCAGGTCCCAGGCCCATGCCCTAATTGGGCAATCAAGATGCAAGGCTTGGAAAGAGTTGCAGGGGTGGGGCAGGTTCCAGGCCCCTGCCCCGATCTGCCAGTGGGACAACTAGCAGTGAGTCCCCAGCTGGGCAAGAAATCCTTGCCTAGCTGGGAGCTCACTGCTAGCTGCCCCCCGGCAGAGGAGGTAGGGGGCTGGGACCTGCCCCTGCCCTTTAACTCTTTCAAAGTCCCCTGCCCCAATTGGGGAGCTGAGGCCAAGAGAGGGACAGTGTCCCCACTTGGCCTCTGGTGGCAGAGCCTGTCCTGGTAGCAAGCAGCCCCCCAGGGATAGGGAGCAATGCTCCAGTCCCTGCCAGGAGACCGTTATCTCCAGGCCCAATGCTCCCTAGAGCTCTCCCTGGCTGCTGCAGAGGGCCGGTGCAGGGCTGGCAGGGGCAGGAGCAGATTGCTGCTATGAACAGCAAATCTGCTGCCGAGTCTCTGCATGTGTAGATGTCTGTCCAGGAGCGGTTACTCACCTGGTAAACTGCTCTCAGATTAAATGCACATGTAGACACACCCAAGAGCACAAAAGAAGCTCATTTTAATATAATTCCAGCTTGTGATAAGGGGCCATCCTGAAGCCAGTCACAATGTTGGCCCACCTACCTGCCTATGGTAGTACACCTTGATTTGCCCACCACGCCATGATGCGTCTGAAATCAGTTGGAAAAATGCAGGAGGTGGGCCCTTTAAGGCCCTGATGCCAAGGGCATAATACACAGCTCCAACCTCCCTTTTATCACGTCCCATGCCTTGCAAATGGCATCCACAATTACTACTACTCCCCCAGCCCCATTGCTGGATTGCACTCGGCCTCTGGCCTGAACCTGGCCTCAGATGTCCGTAGAAGTGCTTTGGCCACATGCCCCCTCACTGGGGCCTCTGGGCTTCTTGCCTCTCATTAGGCTCCTGGCCCCTCACACTTTACCCCCTCATTGGGGTCACTAATCTGCCTCCTCACTGAGGCTATGGGGCCTTATGCCCTGGGGGCCTCAGGTGTCTGCCGATGTGCCTGGACCCCCTACTCTGCCTATGGTCCAGTCAGGCCTCAGGTGTCTGTCAATGCACCTGGGCCTCACTCTCAGTCAGGGCTCCTCCTAGGCCCCATTCTTATTCAGGCTTCCCACTAGACCTCACACTCATCCAGGTTGCTCACTAGTTCACACTTCCTCAGGCTTTGGGCCTCCTGGCTTCCATGATCTTGCCCAAGCCTGTTGCTTTTCTCTCAGGGTATACTCCCCTAGCCTTTCCCCTCAAAAGGGTTACCCACCAGGCAGTGGGGCTGACGTTTTCTGACACCCCATACTTGCCTTTCACTAAGGAGGCACTGGTGTGGCATTTCCTGGGGACTGCCCCACCACAGGCAGCCTCACCACACTATCCTCCCCAGCAGGAAGTAGTTTTAGATCATTCCCAAGGATCACTGCAGTCCTACCTGCCCTGGTATTATCCCACCCTCACTATGCTCCTGGATGTTCCTCATGGGCTACTCACTCCTGTGCATGCTGTTCCAGCCTCCATCTCATGGCATGTCTCTCAGCCACTAGCCCTAACTCTCTCATACCCCCTTCTTTGGGATTCCTCCTATCAGGAGGCTGGGCTTCAGCCTCCATCATACCAGCCTGCCTGATGCTCTCTCCCTTGAGAGACCTTTGCTCAACTTGAGCCTGGCCTTGCTCTCTGGCCAGTCAGGATGCAAGAGCTCTCCACTGCCCAGCCTGCCCCTCATGGTGGGCATGCTTGGCCTTCATCCACTCTGGGCCCTGGCCCCAGCTTGGGCCAGTCAACAAGCATCTGACTCTTTCTACTGAGCAGAGGTGCCCTCTGGTCCCTAACAAAGCAGTCATCTTCCCTGGGCTCACCTAGAGCCCCCAGAGATCTTATCCAGCAGCCCTTTACTCCACTGGGCTCACCCAAGCCCCTAGCCTCACCTGAGCTCCTAGCCTCACCACCCATTGTAATTGGGGCTTGCTTAGCCCCTCAGTAGGCTCACAAGTTCTAAGCCCCTTTCCTAGGCTGGCCTCACTCTCCCTAGGCCCATTGCTATTTCTCGGGTTTGGGAGGGTCTCTAGGAACCTGCTCCTTCCCAACAGTTCCTACCTTTGACCTCCAGAATGTTCCTAGGAGCAGAAGAGCTCCTAATGGGCAATGTTACTTCAGCAGCATCCCTGCAGCAACTGCTTGCTCTGTTCCTTATGGCCTGTTCTTATGCTGAGGCTGCTCAGCCCTACTCCAATCAAGCAGCCTCCTGGCTGTCATGTGACTACCTAACTGGCTCTGCAGTCACCTGTAAGTTGCTTCACAGATTGCTCAGGCCCCTAAAGTGGCAAGCACCCAAAGGTGCACCACCATACACCTCTCCACTTAAATTTCTTACAAGGGAAGGGTGTCTCCCTCCTGCCCCCCGCCCCACAGGCTCCTCTGTAGGTAGCCTGCCCGAGCCCTTAAAGTGGCAACAACTCAAAGGGGGTCTGCCATACAGCTTAATGTAGAGAGCAGAATTCAATCCTTCTTCAAAAATGTTGCACAAATTTAACTAGCTAATCTTGCTAAACAGGTTTATTTATTTTAAACAGATTAGAAAACATATGTAAAGGTTCAGCTACCCAAAGCCCTACATCAGGCTCACAGCTGAACAGAGATTACATCATAGGTGGTGCATCCCCACGAGCAGGAACATGTGGTGTTTCCCCAGGGACAAACTGCAGCAGCACAATATGTGTCACTATTACTTGTCCCCAGGGAACCCCTATGAAGCGACATGGCACATTGGCCTGGATGGGGTAAGGGAGTCTGGGGCCTCCTAACAATCCTGTAGCAGGGAGCCTGGAGCCTAGCTAGCAGCTGAAGCATGCACTGCCCTGCCTTTTTTTTTTTTTTTTTAAAGATGTGGGGATTTTTGACACCAGGAAATCCTGGTGTTAACCCCTGCTTTCCTCCCACTCTCTCCCCCAGCATTGCAAATTAGCAGCACCCAGAACACCTATATGTGTACAATGGCATCTGTCGCACTGCATACCACATATGCACACTCACCTGGACGCACCCAGGATGTCCTTCCTATCCCCACATCCATCAATCACATTTTGTTCATCCTCTTATCTATTTATTTGTCCACCTCTCTTTTTGTTGCATGTCCTGGAGTTTAGTTGGATGTCCTCTGGTTATCTATTACATCCCCACTATGCTGAACTCACAAGTAAAATGAAATAACAGCAGAAAAAAGCAAATCTATGTTCTATAAATTTCTGACCTTTGCTTTACTTCGACATTTAAATCTGTCAAGGCAAAGTGCACTATGAAAAAAAAACCACTCTCTCTTTCAAGAGAAATATTCATAACTAACAAAGCAACTTACTGCAATACTCCTCCTATCCGCCTGGCATACTACAGATATAAGCAGTCTAACAGGCTGTCACATTTAACTTCATGTCATATCTCTTAGGTGGATAAAAAGTTATGCTGGTTGCTGGATACCTGTAAATAAAAATATTTTTTTAAATATACCTACTCATGAACTTCACTTAGACCCTGATCTATGTAGCTAAATCCACACAAGAGATTATTTGCTTCCAGGTAGAACTCCACTGAAGTTATGGTTCACCCACATAAATCCACTTGCGTAACTATGTCCCCAAAATGAACTCTATTAAATAAATTATGTTCAACAGAAGTTGCAGATTGTTTCAGCCCATTGTCAAGTAAACTTATAGTGAACCATTACTTTTTAGCTCCCACTTTTGGAGAAAGATCCTTATGAGCAGACCTGTGAAAACTCTGCGAGTTGCACAGATTGCAGTACTGGTCTATAAGGCTGTATGGGTTGGATGGCTCCCTGTCATGGCCTCAAACCTGGGGCCTCAGTCTGACGGGTATAGCCAGTCATCCAAGCCTGCCATGCTACAGGCTATCACAGAATCATAGAAAAATAGGGTCAAAAGGGACCTCAGGTGATCATCTAGTCCAACCCCCTTAGTCTTCTCTTCTCTAGGTTACATAAGCCCAGTTTCCTCAGCCTCTCCTGAGAAGTCATATGCCCCAGTCCCCTAACTATTTTCATTGCCCTTTGCTAGACTCTCTCCAATCTGTCCATATTATTTTTGTAGTGGGGGGCCCAAAACTGGACACAGTACTCCAGAGGTGACCTCACCAGTGCCAAGGAGTGGGGAATAATCACTTCCCTTGATCTGCTGGCAGGATTCCAAGTAATGCAGCCCAGCATGTTGTTAGCTTTCTTCAGAACAAGGGCACACTGTTGACTCGTATTCAGCTTCCTGACCACTGTAACCCCCAGGTCCTTTTCTGCAGAGCTGCTGCTTAGCCAGTCAGTTCCCAGCCTGTAGTGGTACATGGGATTGGTCTGTCATAAGTGTAAGACTTTGCACTTGTCATTGAACCTCATGAGATTTCTTTGGTCCAATCCTCCAATTTGTTGAGGTCTCCCTGAACTCTAACTCTACCCTCCAATGTATCTACTACTCCCCCAGCTTGGTGTCATCTGCAAACTTGCTGAGAGTGCACTCCGGCCTATCTTCCAGGTCACTGATGAAAATATTGAACCAAACGTGCCCCAGGACCAACCCCTGCACGCTCCACTTGATACCGGCTGCCAAGTAGACATCAAGCTATTGATTACTACCCTCTAAGCCCAATGATCCAGCCAGTTTATTATCTACCTTATAGTCCATTCATCCAACCCATGCTTCCTTAGCTTGCCTGCAAGAACGTTGTGGGAGACTGCATCAAAAGCCTTGCTAAAGTCAAGGTATATCACATCCACAGAGTCAGTCATCTTGTCATAGAAGGCAATCAGGTTGGTCACGTATGCCTTGCCCCTGGTGAATCCATGCTGACTGCTCCTAATTAACTTCTTCTCCTCAAAATACTTATAAAAAGATTCCTTGAAGACCTGCTCCGTGAGTTTTCCAGGGATTGAAATAAGGCTGACCAGTCTGTAGTTCTCCAGATTCTCCTTCCTTTTCTTAAAGATGGATACTATATTTGCCTTTTTCCAATCATCTGGGACCTCTCCCAATCACAACAAGTTTTCAAAGATAACGGCGAGCAGCTCTGTAATCACATCAGCCAATGCTCTTAGCATCATGGGGTGCATCACATTGCACCCCATGGACTTGTACATGTCTAGCCAGTGCCATAGCAAGGTGGGGAAGTGGGGCGACTGCCCCGGGTGCTGAAGCAAAGTAGCTCCAACTGGCACTGCCCAGCCAGAGCAGGGTGCGGGACGGAACCATGAGCAGCTCATTTGGGTAGTTGCAGGAATGGGGGAAGGGTGGCTCCTGCTGCTCCATCCACCCCTGGGAAAGCATGCTGGAGGCGTGTGCCCCCTGGATCTGTGAGCAGGACAAGGGCAAGTTGCCACTATGGGCTTTGCCCTGGGTGCCAAACTTCATTGCTATGGCATGTGTCCAGCTGTCAAAATATTCAGGCTGGTCAAAACTATCCTGAAGCCTCCAGAAGGGCCTAGCTCTCTACTAACTCACTGGCACCAGAATGGCTGACTAGGGTCAGCTGACCCTCCAGTTCCCCCATATATGCCTCGATCTGGAACAGGAAGTGTCTGGGCAAGAGGACTGAACCTGTTCCTAGACTACCTCCACCTTGTGCTCTGAATCTGCTCTCCGACAGATCTCTTGGCTTCTCTACCTGACATGCGCTCCAGCTTTGCTCTCCATCTGTTCCTAGATCCTGTTCTTGGACTGACCTCCCAGCTTGTCCCTGGAATCTGCTTGTTCCTCTGGACCCTAATTGGCAAACTTGATTCCTGAGCGGACCGAGACCTGGCTGCTCATGACTTGGTGGGACACTCTCCTCATGTGATTCTTTTTGCAAGCTTAGGGCCTAAGTGGAATGATGGGGAGGAAATGATATCCCTACATGAAGTGGTCCACTAGAATTATTTCAAACAGCCTTTTAAAAGGTTCGTTAAATCATTTGGAAAAAAGACTGAGACAGACCTGTGGCTTAGGGCTTATAAAATGGGCAGTTTGTGTAATTCAGTCCTTGCCATTTTTAAGTCAGACATATTATGTTCTCTATTTCCTTAATAACGTCAATACACAGGGCTCAGTTATGTACCTTCTCCTCCTGTGCAACCAATTGTAAGTACAGAAAATACATGCAAAAAGGGAAACTATAGGTGATATTATTTCAAGTCTCCCATGCACTGCATAAGGATAGCATGAGTTTATATGAATCCTGTTGTAAGATCTCAAAACAAGAATATAACTGGTGGCTGCAGCTACATGAACCATTATTTTCAATGCAAGATCTCATGGCAAATATGAAATTAACCTATGTCAAACTTGCTCTATCAGTAATTTTAAAATTTGACTCAAATGTATTCAACCCAGAACAAAAAACAAAGGGTGATATATATGAATTTCTTATTAGAGATTGGGGAATCTATTAATAAGCACTCTAGCCATCACTTCTTGTTTTTATCTAACCACAGAACTGGGCCAATAATTCAGAATGAATAATTTATTGGGCAAATAATAATGTAGCCTCTTTCTGCTGCAGAAATTCCAGAAGCAGATGGCTATTTCTTTACATGTATCCATTATTCAAAAGAATTTGACACATTTTTTTGCTATTTAAAAAAGAAAGAAAGAAAAAGAATCTATGGCCTGGTTGGAAATAATTCTGTACAAGTTGGTTAGTTATGATTGGTCACAAGGTAGGTTCCTGCTACCTAACTGAATAAGGTGCACCTGCAGATAAATACTGATACATGCAAATTTCAACAGTCCTCCTCAAGAATGCTCATGCCAGTAATGTTCTGTTATCTAATTATCTATAGGAAACAAAGATAAAAGTGGTACAATGTTTGTTAAAAGCAATTAAAGAGACAAGCAAATATTTTTTTTAAAAGGCAGTGCTTTCTACCAGTTCTTTCTTGGTATAACTGAAGCCTTAGATGATAGGAAACTCACTATATTAGATCTTATATAAGAAGTATGTGACAAAGACAAATCAATACTCTAGGCACTAACTCCAAAGATATTTCCTCTTTTTGCACTGCCGTTCATCAACATTTCTTCTCCTTTCCCCAATTCCCTGTGGTTTAATTCTATTTTTATTTCCTCCTCTTCCAAAAATATTTTCCCAAGCCCCACCAATTGCCAAAGGCCAACTATGCTGAAGACATGCTATTACTCTCAGAGGAGCAAACAAAAGTAGTTGTTCTACCTAACATGGTTAAATTAGCTAGGTTTTTCCAAAGCATTTGACAGATTTCATTCTCGAAACTTAACATTGTACCTTTCTCATAAAAAATTTCCAACTGAGGTAAAAAGAGCAGCCAAGAGTAAATTCTTTCCCCTTGGGAATTTTATTCATTTCCCATTATGGAAAAGCCTGATTGAATTTAATAAGGATGTAACCAATAAGGTTCAAAACAAGTCATTCCACGTGTTTAAAACACCTGAATCAAGAATAACCACCTTTCTGTACTTTGACTTTAGAAACCAATTTATAGTATTTATAATGAACTATGTCCTGCTTAGCAATTTTACATGTTAATTTTAAAATGCTATATACATTCTATATGGCTTTTTCATAAGGGTCTGACTGGGTATCTAAATTGGATTGCAAGAGCTCTCTCTCTGTCCTTCAGTGTCACTGAGATTCATTTACTTCCAGATGAAGTCATAAGACACTCACTTTGGTTTACAAATCAGAGTCTAAATACAATGCCATAGTTATTTAAGCCATTCAGTTGTACATATTTCATTTTCTAAACACACTATTTCAGATAAACAATCACTCTTGGGGAGAGGGGAGGCAGGGGGAGGGAGGAGAACTGGACCCTAATACAAAATTCCAATCTTTGCCAGACCATTCATTCACAATATAGGTAAAACCTTTACAGAAACATAAATGAGTTAGGTGCCTAACTCCAATGGACTTTCAATTGGACAGGCATCTAAGGCAATATCTACATGTGAAAATATCCCTCCAAACAGTTGAAATAATTACTTTTAAAAAATGCAACTATATCCTCACATGCATACTAACTACTTTTCATTGATAAGATGTTTTACTTCTCAGATCTATGCAAATATTGTTGTTTGCTACTGGTGATTCTCTGCATCCAGTGTCTGGCTCTATAATGCACAGAAATAATATCCCCAGTATGGTTAAATATTTTTCATTTAGTAGTGTTACTGTGCTGGATATTTGACAACAGATAGAAGCTCTCTGATTGAAAGAACGCCTGCCCCTAGACAGGTTACAGTCAATATTTTTAATCTTTAAAATAAATGGCATTGCTCAACTTTCATCTATTTCTCTGCTAATAGAGGCACTCTGCCTTTTGGGGAACTAGACCCAAACACTAGTATACCTATAGGGTGGAACCTACGGGGTTGCCATGCTAAAAGTCCCACTGTCTGCAACTGGAGCAGTTATGCCACCATGGCATTCTTCTGAAAATGCCTAGCATAGCACAGTGAATAAAGTGTCCTGTACAGTTTACTATTTCTTGCAAGAATGGTGGACTGTGTGGGTTTTCAGAAAAAAATAGGGAGACCCTGATATATACACACTTCCTGCCCAAAAGTGTCTCCTGTCAATTATGGTTTCCTGCACAAGAAATGCAGGACTGGCTTTCAATTTGGAATTTGTCCTAACTGCCTGACTCAGCATGAAACAAAGCCTAAAAATATTACATAGTATGAAGTTGTAAATATGGAATCAGTAAAGTGCACTCAACTAGCATCATAATGAGTGATTTTGCAATGATAGAAAAAATACGGAAGTCCTTATTCAAGTAAAAATTTCATTAGCTTCAGGATTCACCTCTGTAATTGAGAATCAAGGAGCTAAAATGTGCATGAAATTTCTTACTTGATTCTGAAATCCCTGGATTTGATGGTTTAAATGTTATCTTTTATTTCATTACCAAGTATGGATGAAAAATCCGGTGAAAGCTCAGAACGAGAAACAACATGTTTAGGTGATCCTTTTGTTTCTTTCTTCGTGGACTTAAATGAAGCCCTTCCCTATTTATGAACAACAGTTGAGTTCTTGCATGTTAACAGTGTCATACACCATTGTATTTGAAAACTTAGTTTTCAGAGGCAGTATAATTGAAAGCAAGATGGAAGTCAGTGTACAATTACTTTCTATCCATGTATTTCATGGATACAGGAAATGGTAAATCATCCCTACTGTTTGAGTGTGTAACTCAATCATTCTACTGCTTCAGCAACCTATCTGAGAATTTTCGTTCTAAATCACTATTTTCCCCTCAATTGGATAGTTTGTTTTATGGATGATTTTTCAAAACTGTATGATATTAATATCAAAAATGACAAAAAGCTAGTTAGACATCAGGTGAAGATGCAGGGATTACCCTGGTATTAGGCTGTAACAGGAGGGCCTTCCTGGGGCCAGTTAGAAGTTGGCCTGCCCACCTCTCTTTCCTGCCACACCTTGATGGAAAATGATTACAGTATTAACCAGGCGGAAGGCTACCCATTTCCTGCCCCAATGCCAGGGGGCACTATCTGCAGCTCTTGAACCTTCCCTACACAGCAGCCCATGCCTCATAGATGGCATACACATAACCTACATCACTACTGGTGCTCCAGGGTCTTACAGGGACTCTCACTCCTCCCTGGAGCTGCATGTCATTGTGCTCAACCTTTAGCTCTTTATTTCGACCCACACTCGGCCTCCATGTGGTGGAGGACTTAGCAGGGTCAGGACTTGCCCCTAACGCTCTGGCTGAGCCCTACCACTCAGCCTCTGGTCCAAAATACAGCCTCAGGCATCCACAAACATACCTAGGCCTCTTCCCTACAGATTGGGTTCCTACTATGCTCACTCTAGGGTCTCTACACCACGCCCCACCCTGGGGTCTTCTCATCAACTTCACAGTCAACTAATCATGGGGCTGGCCCTTGCGCTACCCTTCAGGCTTACTCCCAGTTTGGCCCTACTCAACATGCCCCTGAGACTTTCCTTTAGGCCTACTCCCTGTTCAGCCCTACTCAGCCCCCCTCACACACAGCCCTTTAGGCCTACTCCCATTCAACCCTACTCTGTGTAGGGCCACACAAAACTCTGCCCCCTCCCAGGGCAACAATACTCCACCCGCTCTGCCGGACATGGGATCAAACACCCACTTTTAGGCTCAGGTGCCACCTTGGCATGCCTGGCCCTACTCTGCCTGCTCCCAGAGCCAGGGTCTCACACCCCCTGGGGCTCAGGTGCTGCTCTTTCAGTGTACCTGGCCCCCACTCTTCTTTCTTTCTCTCCCAGTAACCCATCCAAAGGTAGAGGCAGGGGTTTAGGTGCCCCGACCCACCTTTCACTGGGGTGGTAACTGGCTTGGCATTTCCTAGGGGCTGTCCCACTAGGCTAGTCCTCCCTGGCAAGGTGCAATTTTAGGTCATGCCCAGGACCAAGAGCCTCCTGCTCTTACCTTCTGATGTCTCTGCTGCAGCTCAGCCAGACGATGTTTCTGCTTGGGCTATCAGCAGCAAACTGCAGCCTTTATATACCTAGTTCTCAAAAATGGCTGCCCCCATCAGGCACCAGTTGACTGCCTGACTCTGCCCTTAAAGTGGCAGGCACCCAAAGGTGCATTGCCACATAGGCATATTTGTAAGCATGGCTAGTGATTAGCAAAGTTTTTCATAATACAGTTACTGATTATGATGGTTTCAATACCTAGATAAACAGAGAGTGACTTTATAGAAAAAGACAATGTCAATAATGGGTTCCAACTGAATATATACTTCAGCTGTAGGTTGGATGGTGGTGATAAAATTCAACCACTAGGCATTTTAAATAGTTAAGGCAAAAATGCATTGTGTTCTAGGCCTTGGATTTTCATACAACTTGGAAATCTCCAAGGAAAGATCTCCCTCCCCTGATCTAGGATATGAGGGATGCTCATCTTACCTATAAAGTTGCACTAGGCAAAGACAGGTATTGTATCTTTTCCCAATACTGTGAATTGACAAGGTGCACCATATTTGTTTCACTTTTTGTTCTCTGCTCCCTCTTGTTTATTTCTGTATACCTGGGAGGAGACATTGTATTCTGACCAAAAATTCAACTCCCACAATCCACACTTCTCAGGAGTAATGTCACAGAATATGAAGTGTACTAATTAAGCAGCAATTTCCTACGATGCATTGGATAGGACTGAGTTCCCAGAATGCCTATAACTTCCAGCAGGGCAACATCTTCCACCTTGGAAACCTTTCAGGAGACATGTGACCCACTGTAGTTGGTGTTATAGATAGGCTTGTATTCAGCATATAATAAAAGCATAACACTAAAAACCAGAATAGTTGTGTCCATCAAGCAGACTTTGTCTCATCCAGTTTTATAGATCATTTCATAAGGACCCCTGAATAAAATCCTTGGTATAGCTTATTCTTAAACCTAACACAGAAAACCATGCTGCTGGTTTATTTCTATGGCAGTCCCTGGGAAAGTATAAAACACAATCATTCTCACCAGAAAGTTCATACTTTGAGGAAAGCAGAATTACAGGTATCATGTCCTGAAAAATGACTTCTCTCCAGCTGAATATTTTGCTTTAATGGTACAGAACTTGCATAGAAGCGCTCTCACTTATAATGAGACCTTGGATAAAGCTCTCATTTCTCGTAGCCAGCTTTCAGACGTGAATCACATCTGCCTTTCTTGCCATAAATGCTGTCACCCACTCAAGTGTGCTTCCTTTTTCAATCTTAAAAAATGTGTACTTATAAAGACTAGATTTTTTTGTTTTAATAATAAAAAAAGATTCATGTCGCAATAAGGCCCCATGTGAAAAAGCAATATTTGAAATACATCATTTAAATATATTGAAGGCTGTCTCCTGCAGCTCCCACTAAAGTAGAGGACTCATTTCTACCCTTGCCACCCACTAACCTCTTTGACGATCAGTGGCTAAAGATATCTGATATTATTAAGTGTCATTTAAGAGAGATCTACATTAAATTGGATGATTTATGATTATTCTGCAAGTAACTTATATGCTGTTCGGAATCGCACATATTTTCTTGCTTCCAATTGGAAAACATTATACCATGAAAAATAATACATACCCAAGGCTCAAACATAAGCCAATATGATTTTGCTCCCAGTTAATGGTATCATCAGAACTTTTTTTAGGGTCACATAATTACACATAGATAATCTTCAAGAAAAAGCTTTGATTACATTTTAAGTTAAAATGCATCTTAAAATCATAAAACATGCGTGACAATTCATGTGATTGCTGAAGAATAACATTTTTTTTTACAAACTTAAAAAAAATAGGTATATCATTACTAAGGAAGGACAAAAAAGTAAGGGGAAATTATTTTGCCCACTCTTAATATCATAGAAATCATAGGAAGGTAAGTGTGGGAGGGACCTCATGAGGCATCTAGTCCAGCCCCCTGCTCAAGGCAATATTATCCCTGACTAGACCATCCCAGCCAAGTGTCTTTCTAACCTACTCTTGAAAACTTCCAAGGGTGAAGGCTGCACAATTTCTCTAGGTAGCCTATTCCAAAGCTTGAACAGCCTCATAATCAGAAATTTTCTCTTAATCTCCAATCTAAATTTCCTCTACTGAAGCTTGAGGCCATTGTTTCTAGTCCTGTCCCCTACAACCAAAGAGAAATGCCTATTTCCTTCCTATCTGTATTAGCCCATCACATATATGAAGACTTATAAAATCCCCCATCAGTCTTCTCTCCTCTAGATGAAATAACCCTAGTTCTTTCAGGCTTTCCTCATAAGTCTTGGTTCTCAGGCCTCCAGTTTTTTTGTTGCTCTATAATGAACTCTTTCCAAATGGTCCACATCTTTCTTGAAGTATGGAGCCTAAAACTGGACACAGTACTCAAGGTTGAGGCCTCACTAGTCCTGAATAGAGAAGAAGAATCTCTTCCCTTGATTTGCAAAAGACACTCCTGTTAATACAAAGTAGTATGTTTGCTTTCTTGGAAAAAAGAACATACTGTTGGCTCATATTCAGTTTATAGTCTACTTTAATCCTCAGGTCCCTCTCTGCAGTACTTCAGCCCAGCCAGTCATTCCCCAAGATATATTTCTGCATGCAATTATTCTGTCCCAAGTGCAGGAGTTTGCACTTGTCCTTACTGAGTGTCACCTGGTTGATTGTGGGCCATTTTTCCAGTCTATCCAGGGGACTCTGGATTCTAGCCCTGCACTCCAAAGTGTCTGCAACTCCATCAATTTTGGATCATCCACAAATTTGCTAAGCAGTCATCCCCTTGAGTTATATCTTGAATTATATTAATTAGCCACTCTACCACATTATTTATGAGGTTAAAAGAAAAAAAGAAAACATGATTCTATAGTCAACATCGGTGTGAAGGAAGATTCCTTACAGGGGATTTTGTACATGGGGAAATGCCAAGCTAATTAATTGACTGAGTGGGTTAGGTTTTCTTGGGAAGTCTAGATGGAGGGAAGGAGCTTAATTATTTAAAAGGTCATAAAAGAACTCAATCTCTATTACTTCCAATCTGATTCCTCTTATATTTACCAGAATAGATCACAAGGCAAAATTTTAATTCCATAGAAAGAAATATCTAACCCAAAGTAAGGAAGTCTATTCCATAGATTCATTTGAGAAATCCATACTAGTAAAACACTGAAACAATGTTTGGGGAAAAAAGGGAAAAATTTGTCCCAGGATCTTTTAGAAAATGGTAATCTAGCCCTTGTGAAGTCAATTGTAAGCAACATAAATTATGGGGGCTCAGTGTAAAATGGAAATTAAGGAAGTTAGTTAAGTATTAGGAACTCCGTGAGTGTGAAAGCGACAGACACAAGCGAGAAAGGGAATTTTGACTTTTTAAACTTTTATTATAAAAAAAATACTGAAAACAAAAGGTGAAAATGCAAAAAAGTGTGTGGCTCTCCTAAGACCCGAGTATGAAACATAATGAAAACACTCATATCACTAAAGACTGAAACCCGCTCCCCACAATAACCTTCATGGGTTTACACATTTAGGGCTAGCTGTCCACCTTCTACCTTGCACAGAGCCCCCTCGGTGTCCCACTGAGACAAACTGGTCCATAGTTTGTTGCAAAGTGACATGTCGAAACCCAAATGTGATGTATTCCTGCTTCTTGAGAAGCAGAAGAGTTGGAAGGAAGCCTCGGAGCCAGCCCCTGCAAACTAGTTTCTGCAACTTTTCAAGGTCACCATCTTGGCCTGGCCCAACAGAAAATTAGCCAGACAGATCATGCTCCCTTCAGCCACTGGCTACAGGATAGAGAAAAATATACACAGTCTCAAAGAAGTCAAAGTCCAGCATGCCAAAGAGGGGACTGGTTAGGGGGAGAATGCAGGGGAAGAGAGATAGGGGGAAGTTTTTGTGTAGAAGATGCGCGGAAATCTCTACTGATTTGCCCCTGAATAACTACTTCATACACTTAAAATCCTATCTACAAGTTCCTTTCTACTTCACAGTTTATGATTTCTAGCTCAATATTTTAAACAGCCCAAAAACAAACAAAAAACCCCCACAAAACATCAACCCCTGAGCCTCTCAATTAGCTGGTATTCTAACTCTACTATAACACTGTAGCTTCTGCATAGTTCTCAGTTAAAATTTTCAACAATACCTAATTCACTTAGAAGCATCAAGAACACTGAAATCCAGTAGGATTCAGAGTTCAAAGTGTGTAAACCACTTCTAAAATGGAGTTTGGGCAATTTGAAAAAGTCATTCCTTGTATACATTCTTTCAAACAGTGCAATATGTATCTATAATACCATTAAAAATCATACTATATATTACAGGATAACACAGCGCTTTCAGTCTTCTTTACTTACAAATGAAATCCAGCTGTCTCTTCAAATCATTTCTATCCTTTGCTTTCAACATGCTTCCTCGTATGTTAAATTTGTTCCTTTTTGATCCTTTTGTTGCTACACATGGAAGAATGATCTTAAATATATCTCATTTTGTTCATGAAAAAATGGTACTTCTGGTACTAAATGAGCAGAAAAAGGAACTGAAATCGCAGCAACTTTAATTAATCAATGAAGCAACCTTTTATTTGGTATTGATATGCACAATATTAAAATATTATAATATAGATCTTTTAATAAGAAAAATGAAAATGAGAGGCTACAGTTTTCCTTCAGTTATTCTTTGACAGCTGGCTAGGTGAGGCAAGGGCAGCAGCCAACATATTGAGATTTAAATATTTTATCGATTTGTTTTCTCGAGAATAACTCTTCACTGCATTATTTCTGGGACAAAAAATGAGAGTCCCAGATGCATCCGTTGGTGACAGCAAAAGCATTATTTACTAAGGCCCATAATATGCCCAGTAGTCCCAATGACACATTGCTTTTAGGTCCACATTTTCAGGAGAATTTTGCAAACATGGAGCTCTGTATGCAAGAATATTTGTAGCTCAGGAATTTACTAGGAAATGTTGATACTTAAAGTTCCTACTTTAAGTAGGAACACTTCCAAGGTATAATTCATTTTGTTTTGAGGGGTTTTGGTGCAAAAGCAGCCATGAATGATAGGAGGACCTTACATTAGTCAAATAAAATGTCATATGGAAGCATTAAAGGAGTTACAAGAAATCTCCTAAAACAAAGGAGAAGTCAGTGCATACTTTGTCATACTAACAACCAAGCCAATTCCTACATGCCTGTTTTGAAGTGGAGAATGCAGATTGGCGGGTTTATTGTCAATTTCTCAAAATGACGCCCACATTTTGAATTGGAATTGGGAATGTTGGGGGAAGAAATCATCTCAGATTTTACTCTCAAAATATGGCCTCCTGTCATACTAAGCCAAGTTACTGGTTGGATGCTGGATTAATTTAAAATTGTTCTAAAACCTTTTTTTTTTTTAATTTCACCAAGGAGTTTTCAAGTCTGAGGCAGGCTATCCCTTAAACCAGAAGTTCCCAAACTTTTTTGTATTGCAGATTCCCTTCCACATGTATCAACTACCCAGGTACCCAAACTAGCATACCTTTTATATTTTGACCCCTTAAATGCCAATTATTATTATAATGAAAATTAAATCTGCCTTTACATAATTTCTCCTGCATACCCTCCCTCTCCTCCCCCCCAAAATGTTTTGTATACTACACATACTACAGTTTGGGAACCCCTGCCTTAGACCAAATAATAATAATAATAATAAAGAAGAAATTTAGGGGCAAAGCTGCTTTCATTTTTGGATTAAAGACTTGTTTTTGTCACCCTGGTAGCTGGTGTGGTCTCAAAATGAAAGGCAAAAAGCTAGATCCCACAAAAAGTTTATGGGTCTACAAGTTAGGGGCTGCAACTACTAACTTTCAGGTGCCTAGCCCCTAGAGCAGAATCCAAAACCATGATGTGGGTGGGTGTTTAAGTTCTGTAAGTCAATAGAGAATACAAGCCACAAAGGTATACCAGAAATCCTGCCCCTCCCAGAGTTTAGGAGCTTGGGTCACGAATACGAGAGAAACACCTCCAACAAACTCAGAATCTCCCCTCAGGAAATGTACTCACAACTGTGTTTTGGAAAAACTGCAAAGGGTTTAGTTTTCTTCTAAAACATCACCATGAGGAGGAGGAGGCGGTGCCTTTTACATAATAGCTGGTTGAGGAAGTGGGAGACCCAGGTTCAAGTCTCTCCTCAGCTTGAGGGGATGCAAAACTGTATCTCCCATGCTCTAACCAACCAGCTATAAGTTAGGGTAGGACACTCTCCATTCTTCCTATTGCTGCTGAGTCACCCTCTGGAAAGGAATGTAAGATTCATGGTGCCAGAGGGAAAGCAAGAAAGAGGGAGTAGAAGTTGGCAGACCCCTAATTAAGGTGCTCACTTGAAATGTGGTAGTCCTGGGTTCCAGTTCTTGCTCACATTACCATTTTTGCTTTTCCTATTACATAGCTAATGGATAAAAAAACAGAAATAACTCTAAGAGTAGGCAACAGAACTACAGGTGCATAGAGAACTGGTGTCTCATGAATTTAGAGACTTCATTTATTTAGGAAAAACAGGACTTAGTATTTGTCCAGGGCAAGTCCTGCACTGGACAAATACTAAACATCACCCAGCATATAGAAGATGGATTCAAGAAAGGGATGATACCAGGCACTGTGTTTGTAGACTGTAATAAAAGTCTGTCCCAGGGTATCCATGACACTCCTGGTGGCTGCTCAGCCCTTGCTTTACCCTGATCCTCCACTTCTGTTCTCCTGCTATACCTTTCATGTGCTTACACCTTTAAGAAAAGGGAGGCCGCTCCAAGGATTCCTGAGTGAGCTCTCCTCCTCTCCTATCCTACTCCCAGGCCTGATCCCACCCTAGCTCCATCCTTGAGCCCACTCTGCCTCCCATCTCCACACTATTCCTGGTTACCTCACCCCCTGCCCCTTGGCACCAGTCTCCTCTGCCCCTCCCCAGGCACTGGACCCATCTTCATTCTACTTCCAGGTACCTAGTCCCTCTTGGGAAGTGGACTCTCCTGGTCCTTCCCCCAGGCACTGGACCTCTGGCCCTGCTCCTGAGCCCCTGGCCCTACTCCTGCACAGACCTGTTGGGACCTCCTCTCATCCTCAGTCCTTCCCACACTTCCAGATGTTACTGCAAGCTGCAATCTCCTAAGTATTATTCATGGGTTGCAGCTGTTCTGCCCAGGAGGATGCAGCCTCCAGAGCCAGACTGCTTGCCCAGCTCAGGCCCCAGGCTTATATACTGCAAGCCCGGCCCCCTTCTGAGTTATGTGACTCCTGAGTGTCTCCTGCTACACCTGCAGCTTGACAGCCTTCCCACTTTTAAAGCAGCAGAAGCACCAAGCTTCCTGCAACAAAACCTAGCAGCAGCAAACAACACAGTCAACCACTGAAACCTGCTTGCCAAAATTTACAATATGATTCACAACTGCTACCTAGTGAAGCTTATCCGATCTCTTTGGAGATTAGACATTTTTACATGGAACTGTATAAGAAATGGAGCCACTGGAGATAACAATGAAACTGCCACCCACAGGGTAGCATTCTAGCACAGATCCCTTTTTAACATATATACCAGTGACCAACCCATATAGAGTAATACGATGCATCATGTCACAAGAGAAGGACTTCGCTATTATCGAGAACATGCTAACATGTGCACTGAGAAACATCTCAGATTACTACAATAAAAACCAGCTTCGCACCAACCCAACCAAGACGCAGGTCACAGCTTTTCACCTACACCATAGAAAAGCCAAGTGGAAATTAAACAACAGCTCAGATGCAATTCCACTGACTAATCACCTGAACCCTGTGTACTTGAAGGTTACATTGGACCAAACACTTACCTTCAAAGCACAGGCAGAGAAGACAAAAGGGAAAATCAACGCCCACCACAACATACCTCGAAAGCTGGACACCTCAAAGTGGAGAGTGAGCCCAGTTATATTGTGAACTATCACTATTGCTGCTGCAGAGTATGCATGTCCAGTGTGGGAATGATCAGTTCATGCCCAGAAACCAGAGCTAGTTCTAAATGACAACTGTTGCAAAATAACAGGATGTCTAAACCCAACATTAAAGGATAGCCTGTGCTTACTGGTTGGCACTACATCACCTGATATAACAAGAGAGGTAGCGGTCCAAAAAGAAAGATCATGGCAGATGGCAAACACCAGGCATTCACTCTTTGGTCACTCAGAAGTAATTAAATGGCTTATAGCATGAAAGTTTTGCACCCAGTGTTGTGCCATTGGACATGATGGATGACAGGATATGACTGAGGTTACAGAAGGAATGATTACAGTCCATTCATCCAACCCATACTTCCTTTGCTTGCTTGCAAGAATGCTGTGGGAGACCGTATCATAAGCCTTGCTAAAGTTAAGGTATATCACCATCCACTGCTTTCCCCACATCCACAGGGCCAGTTATCACATCGTAGAAGGCAATCAGGTTGGTCAGGCTTGACTTGCCCTTGGTGAATCCATGCTGACTGTTCCTTTAATCACCTTCTTCTCCTCCAAAAGCTTAGAAAATTGATTCCTTGAAGACCTGCTCCATGATTTTTCCAGGCACTGAGGTGAGACTGACTGGTCTATAGTTCCCTGGATCCTCCTTCCCTTTCAAGATGGGATATAATTATGTTCATCTGATACAGGTGGAAAACCACACTTACTTTCCTATATTAGGCCCAGGGACAGTGAGACAGGAAAATGTGTGACAGAAAGTGAGCTCCCAATCACTCCTCTTCTACCACATCAGCTTTACCTTAATCTAATAGAATTGCTTCTTATTGCATACACCAGAGCTTTGAGGAAGATGACCTTAATTCAGTGCACACATGCACAAGATTGTCGTCTTGCTCCATCATCAACGAGAACAATATTTCTGATATGCAATCATATAATTATTCCCTAGAACCTACTACAATTTTTGTCTAGTTATTAACTTTCTGGTCCCTGCAATCCAAATGCCAGTGCACATCTACAGTGTGATTTGCAACCGCAGGTGCCTAACTTATTCATCTGTTGAAAAATGCATGCCTACTGTGCCTTTGTAACACAAGAGATTAATTCCTGCTGATCACTCTTACACATTGAGACATCCAAATATGCACAAACAAATCTCTAATATCTGTGTGTGTGTGTGTGTGTGTGTGTGTGTGTGTGTGTGTGTGTGTGTGTGTGTGTAGACAGGTATGCATGGATGTGCAATACCTGTCAACTGTAAATCAAGCATTTATGTATACATTTATAATATTATATTTGCAAAGGATATAATTTAGTTATATAAAAAAGCATTTAGGAAATTTAAAAAAAAATCACTTGGCAATGCTGGACAGTGGCTAATAAGACAAAGGATTAGCAACAATGTCAAGTATTTAATTGCACACTACCTTTAAAAAAATGCTTGTTGCGTAGAGAAAATTATAAGAAAATTCTGCACTCTACAGGGTTTGTTCAATATACCTGCCAACATCTACATCAGACTCAGGGTGGTAAAATAAATCTCTCTCAAAAGTCAAGAGCAGGCTGGTGACAGAGATCTGATGCTCTCAGGAACGAAGTGAGGATTTAGGGAGATTAAATACATTTGTAGGCTTTGAAATTAGGTGGGCACTGGAGATGGAGCTGCAGGGTGACAATATATCTTGGCAGAGCTCTCTCCAAATTGACACACATCAGTCTCAGAACAGAGGAGAGCTGAAATAATTAAGCTAAAAATTCCTTTTAAAAAGGAACTACAGAGCACTACTGCAAAGCCACAATTGCTTTTATCACATAAAGTTATATTCACATCTGCATTGATCCACATGTAGGGTCTAGCCTTTGCCTTATTTCACTGGTCTGCAACCTGTATCATTTCCTTGCTATTTTTTAATATTCTGCACAGTTCCAAAAGAACAGCTTTGTTTCATCATAAAAACCAGCTGAAAGGATATTGTACATAGATGGTAGGTGAACCTTAGCAGCATGAAACTTTGATTTGGATAAATACCCAGAGCTCAAGCTCTTGGCATTGAACTGGTTAAAAAAAAAAGGCAAGGGGAACAGTAGGAAGGCAAGTGAAAAACCAGAAAGTTTTGTGAAATTCTTAATCCAAATATGAAGCATACAAAAAGTTTAGACCAGCTTTTGCCTTTGTCTGTAAACTGGCCTGTATTTTTTCAGAAAATTCCAAAGCTTACCATATTTCTTCTTCCAGTCTCAGCCACAGTGAGGTGTCATTAGTAAGCTCCATTCTAAAATATTAATGGGTGCTGTACATGGATTTCCTAGCCTGCTGACTTTAGCAGGTGGCTGTGTTTCCTTATGAGCATCTTAGCCAGTTCTCAAAAGCTAAAGAGTCCTTAGATAGCTAACAAGTCAAAGAATAAACCAACAAAACAAAATCCTTCTACCCTGTTCTCAGGTGTCTGGCTCTAGCTTCCAGCGAAGTAACCTAGCCATCTCTTATAGCAAGCAGTTGCACTCACTGCTTGCGTCCTCTTTCCAAACTGTCTCTTCTTGGTCTTCTCTCTCAGCCCTCTCCCTCTAGGGTTTTTAAACTCCCAGTGGATCAGTTCTTTATTACCAGAAGGCCCATAGCTGAGTGCCTTTAATAAGGCTAGCACTCACACAAGTTGAAATCAAATCCATTGAAGTAAAATTAATTTCACAGATCTAAAACTGATACAAGTGAGAAGAGAACTTGGCCTAGTCAGTTTTCAATAGGATTCCTTTTAAAGTTATTTTTGTTGGAAAAGTTTTTATAGCTGCAGAGATCCTCGCTCTCTTCCCTCTTGAGTAGATGGCCCAAGGTTACTTGAACCAACAACACAGCAAACGGTCTAGAATAATTTCCAGACGACATTGTCAGTGATCCCACTGGGGCTGATAAGCATTCATCTTTCCCTGGGGCTGATAAGTATTCATATGCTTCTTTCACAGAAATCTCAGCCCCTGTTGATCAGATTTAGAGAGCACTGCTAAGCCCCAAACCACAGTTTATACACTGCAGAAGCTTGCCAAGTCAGGGTCAATAAAAAAATTCTCTCTGTGGAAGTGACCCCTGTATTAGGTGTCCAGACAGTCAAGTCATAGATTCTTGTGGCATTGCTTTGACATGCGCCAACATATCCACTATTCACAAAAGGACTTCAAAAGGGAAACTGATCCAAAATAACTGCTGAAACATGCATATTCCCATGCAGTCTATTCCTGCTGCCAGACTAGTGGTTAGTTCTGGAGCTTGACCATTTGCATATATTTATAATGCAGCACCAGCATGTCCCACCAGGAATGCCCTTGAGCAGATCCTGTGTTATTCTCAAAAGATCAAGGAGTTAAACTTATAAAATAATAAAGCTTGTTTATTCAGAGAGCCTTTTTAGCCTACTCATCTGCTGTTCCCTCCTGCAATCCCCTGGCAAATATAACAACATATACATAACGCTCTTAAAGGTATCCACTAGGGCTGTGCGAAACAGCACCGTTTCATTTCAACTTCTATTTCACTGTTTCGATGGGACATTGTTTCGTTTCGATGTTTTGTTTCATTTCGAAGCACTGTTCCGTTTTGTTTAATCGAAACCATTTTACTGTTTTGCCATTTTGCCCATAGGCTATAATGGGGAATCATGATAATGCCTATAACTTTGTAATTTCTTATTTGATTCAGATGAAAATTGCAGGAATGGTAGCCACTTCTGAGGGCATGAAGCCTGCTAAGTTTCAGGGAGATAGGCGCAGGTGTTTCTGGCAAACTACACCTCAGGGTACTGACAAGCAAAACTTGTGTTACTTGCCAGCAGCAGCAGCCTCCTGTCATCCTGCATGCAAATCTGGGGGTCCACACACCTGGGAGGAGTCCAGCAGCACTGGGAGAGCAGGTTGAGCTCCGTGGGGCTGGCGGAGCCACTTGGACCACAGCCCTGGCTCTCCCTGCCTCCTGTTGCCAGGTTGCACTCTGACCGGCTCCACCAGCCCCATGGAGCTCAGCCCGGTAGCGGGAGAACCAGTGGCAGAGCCGCTCAGAGTGCAGCCCTGGCCAGTGGCTCTCCCCCACCTCCCATCACCAGTCTCAGCTCCGTGGGGCTAGCGGAGCCAGTCGGAGCACAGCCCAGTGTGGAAGGTGGGGGAGAGCCAGGGCTGCGCTGTGACCGGCTCCGCCAGCAGCCTGGAGCTCAGCCCGGTGGCAAGAGGCAGATCATAGTCCTGGCTCTCCACTGGGCTGGACTCAGTGGGGCTGGCAGAGCCAGTCAGAGCGCAGCCCTGGCTCTCCCCTGCCTCCCACCATCAGGCTGAGCTCCATGGGGCTGGCAGAGCCACAGTTTCCTGTTAAACAACATTTCTACTAGGGGTAATCCATGTTTCATGGGTGTTGCCCTGTAATTTAAGTGACAGGTAAATATCAGTGTGTGAATCTGTAGCTTGTTTCAATAATTTCTTCACTATTTGTATTCCATTTTCCACCAGATCATTGGATTGTGGGTATTTAGGACCTGAATTGATATGACAGAATCCATATTTGTTTGCAAACTCCTTAAAGTCAAGACAGTTGAACTGAGGTCTGTTGTCTGTTCTCACAATTTGTGGAATCCCATGTCTAGCAAAAATTGATTTGATGTGAGTTATAACATGATTTGCTGTTGTGCTTTCGAGCAATGCAATTTCAGGATAGTGAGAATAATAATCCAGCACTAATACATTTTTTTTTCCTGCACACATGAATAAGTCAATGCCTACTTGATACCATGGAGCTACAGGCTCCTCCATGACCATCATGGGCTCTTTTCTTTGCGCTGATCTTACTTTAGGTACATTGTACATGCCTTTACAGAGCCTTCTATGTCATTATGTTGGGCCAAAATAGAGTACCCCTTGCTCTCCTTTTGCATTTTTCAATGCCTAGATGCCCCTCATGTATTCTGTTTAACATGTTTTTCTTTAGCACTGCTGGAATGACCAGTTGTGAGCCTTTGAACAAAATGCCACCCAGTACTGACAGCTCTTCCTTGAACTGAGAATAGGGGCTAGATATATGTTTTCCAGGCCAACCAGCACAAATAGCTGTTATCACTTTTTGCAATGCGGTGTCCTGAGCAGTAGCTTCTGCAATTAGTGCCTACATTTTATCTGTGACAGGAATCACTCCTTTAATTGGATTAACATGTACTGTGTCTGACTCTGTAATTCTGTTGTCTTCTGTTGTGTCATATGCTCTAGACAGCCTATCTGCAATAAGTAGATGTTTTCCTGGCTTGTAGCGTATGTCTAGATCATACATTTGACGTTGAAAGAAAAGTCTCTGTAATCTGGGTGACATGTCTGATAACCCCCTCTTTGCTATAGTTATCCAAAGTTTATTATCAGTTTCAGCTATCACAGGCTGAGGCTTCCCATAGATGGATATATGCAAGTTCTTACAGCCATATTCCAGAACTAAACGTTCTTTCTAAATTTGTGCCTAAAGACACTCTGACTTAGACAGTGCCCTAGATGCATATACTACTGGTCTCCATCTATCCCCATGTTTTTTAAGCAAAGCTGCTCCAATGCCTTCATTAGAAGCATCTGTTAACAACTCACTGGGTCTTTTAAGGTCAAAGTATTTTAGTACCAGAGTTGTCATTATTTCCTTCCTTCAAGTTTTTAACTTCAGCTTCATATTCATGTTCCCATATCCACTAAGCATTCTTTTGTAGGAGTGATCTAATGTGTGTGGCCTGCTCTGCTAAGTTAGGTAGATATTTCCCTACAAAACTGATCATCCCCAGTGATCTTTTCACTCCTTCCTTATCTGTAAGGGGTGGCCTGTTTGTAAGGGCTTTAACCCCTGCAGGATCAATTTGTACCCCTTTTTCAGAGACCTTTTCTCTCAGCTACATTATTTCTTTAACTCTGAATCTGCATTTTAATTTGTTCAGTTTCAAACCTGCTCTGTGAGCTCTTTCTAGTGCTTTTCTTAGCCTCAGGTCATGTTCTTCCATAACATTTCCCTAAACTAATACATTATCAACATAAACCATACTTCCATCAAGACCTTAAAAATTTGTTGCACCTTTCTGTGAAATACTTCAGATGCAGAACACAGTCCAAAAGGAAGCCTACAAAAGCAATACTTTCCAAAGGGCATATTGAAAGTGCATAATGTAGTGCTATACTTTTCTACGGGAACTTGCCAAAACCCAGAAGAGGCAACTTTGACAAATTCATCTATTGTCTCACATTCTTTTTGCTGTTTTGTATGGAAATTATACCATTCAAAGGTTTCATTTTGTTTGGGTATATAATATTCTTCAAACTTTTTTTATTACTGTGCTGTAGCTTTTCTGTTCTGCTTCTGACAGTTGTAGGCTATTATAAAGAGACAGAGCTTTTGGGTCTGCTATATTTAAAAAAAATAGCTACCATCAGTGGAGCTCCCTTCTCTGTAGCTCCACTGGCCATCATATATGTGGTGAAGCTGGGCTTAAATTTCTTCCAGTTTTCTGCTGCATTGCTAGACAGCTTTAACTCCTCAGGGATTCTGAGATACTCCTTTTTTCTTTTCTTCTTCTCACCCCACTGCTGGTACCATGTGTTATTCTTAAAAGAACAAGGGGTTAAACTTATAAAATGATAAAGCTTGTTGATTCAGAGAGCCTTCTTAGGCTAGAGACAGAGAGACAGAGCTCCAGAGTCTCCTTAGTGTGGGGGGCACCAGATAACCGATGTTGCGGGGAGGGGGCCCAGCAGCCGATCACCGACCACCAGTGGCCAATCGCCAAGCCAGTGGCAAAACTGGAAGTACACTTCTGGTTTGATGGCTGGCACTTCCACGGGATGCACGGCCGATCTCAGAGGGTGCACATGTACCCATGTGCACCCCCTATGTGTTACTAATGTAACAACTTATACATAACACTCTTAGAGGTTTCCACACACATCCTGCCCAACTGCTTTCATTCACATGCACCAAACCAAAGAATGAACAGTAAGACCACTCTGGAAGTGTCCTCATGCAGAGTCACTCTCAAGACCTCAGTCTACACATACTAGAAAGCAGCCACTGAGGATGACCTCTGAACATACACAGTGACAGACTTCCTGGTTTGGAGCATACAAGCAGGAGTGGGCAGGCACGGTAGTCTCAAGGGTGCTGCAGCCAAGATAGGCTGATGCCATGGTATAGACATACCCTTAGAGATCTATATGCAATACTGAAGATTCAGGGCTCAATCCAAGCTGATGATGTAAGATTTGAGTGCTATTTGAATTGTATGTGGAATATTTGTTCTTCTTTAAAAAAAAAAAGAAGAAATTCTAGAAAATTACACGCAAAAAATTTACAAAAAAGCAACACTAAGGGCCTATTATGGTTGCCAAGTGAAGCATTCAACTGTTAAGAAACAAAGGTTGAGTTTACAACCTTGATTTTGTTTCTTTGTGCATTTTCATTGTGATACAGTCTTGGCTTATATGGTTATGTGGGAATTTATCCACAGGACCCCTGTCTAAGTGAATAGGCAGAATTGAGGTTGCCCTGGTGACTATAAATGTAGCATTTCCTAATATTCAAGTGTTTGACTTTGCAACTTACACTATATTCCTTACCATATTTTTATATGCCATCTGACTTATATTAGCCAGCTTGGCAGTATATTAATAGCAATAGTTTATCACTTCTTCATCAAAAGAATGTATTTTTGTATCCCATTTCTTAGAGCAACTGTATGGGAGGCAACATGCTTACTTTTAAATGCAGAGAATAGTGACACACCTTGCTTTTATAGTACCTGCTGCTGACTGAGTCACATACAGTAAGGACATAGGAGTTATCCTTTCAACTGTAAGCAATGAAAGATGATATGTCACTGGTGTCCTGCCAAAATAATAATTACGAGGTGAAAAAAAGGACTAAAATGACATAGTTGTCCCCTCCCCCACAAAAAGCCTAACAGTAAAAAAGACCAGAAAAAATGAAAAACAACCCCGTAAATTTATTAAAGTACTATAATTCCCTTTCTTTCAGGTCCGAGAACTAAACTTGCAATCAGAATTCACAGTTTATAAAGCCAGAGGGTACTACTGTGATAATCTAGTCTGACCTCCTGCGTAACAGACTATAGAATTTCCTTCAATTAATTCCTGTTTCAATTCCTTGAGACATATTTTGAGGTAAGTAGTTTGGGAACTTACGCCATTTTTACTGTTTCTAGCTTTGGTTGGTTCTGCACCCCTAATTTTTACAACAGCTATTGAGCCATGAAAGGAGCAGTTGCTCTAAGATTAACAGAATATGAAGGTGGGATATTAAAAACATATCAATAAAACAAAAATTATTTATAAAGAAGCAACCTTATTTTTAAAATGTTCCTCCTCATTTTAGAGTAGGCAGGATGTCCTTCTATTTTAATTCCTGCTTGACAACTAACAGAGACACATTTAGTCTTTTAAAAATATATATTTAGTATAATTTATAAGTAATGTATTCCTCACAAGGTTTTGAAAGTAACATTTGCTTTTCATTCCCATGGCTCTCACTTGATTGTACTGGCAGGAAGTCAAGACTCACAAAACAGCCTCCTGTCTAATCAAAATTAATATACAGTAATAATTGGAAGGGCACTGGAACAAAACACTGAATGGTGCCAGTAAGAAGCAAATATCACACTGAGCACAATGTGTACATTTCAGAAAGGGCTGGGAAAAGCAGCTTTAATCTCTGTGTCATAGAAGCAGGCTTCTTTTCTGAACCTGAGCAAGGAGAACTGATAAAAGTCCTTTCTCCCCAGATTGCCAGGTAACACCAGGGAGTGTTGGTAAGGCAGACAACTAACATGTATGACATGCAACAATGAATATGCAAAAATATGCAACAAGGAGAAAAACAGAAACTCCAAGAAACAACAAATAAAATATTTTTCTTCTATTTTAAGTTTTATTTCGACAGAGTTTTTAGTGCTGGTGAAAGATGCCAAACAGACAGCTCTGGAGAGACAGCTGCTCTATTCACTGAAGAAAAAGAGGGGCCTGCTGGGATCTGTAAGAGTTTGAATGGAACATAATAGATATGTACTCCTCATGGGGTAGGCTTCACTCTCACAGAATAGCTAGTGCATAAGTGAAACCTTCATAGGTTTCACAGAGAAACCTTCCCCACACAGACCGGCCAATGTCCCTCAACCTTGACTTGGAAAAGACACTGCATAAAACTAAAACAAAGTTATTTGAATATATAATTTTTTTTAAAGGTTCTTATTTGAAGGTTGAAAGTCTGAATCATAGATTCCAGCAGGCTACATGGCAACTGTCTTACAGCATTTGTACACTGGCCCCAACCATAACTGAAGCATGTTATAGGGACCTACCTAATTCGTGGGGGCTGCACCCTCCCTACCGATTCTGTGGGTAGAACATGGGCCCAGGCAGCCATTTTGCAGGCAGAGCATGGTGTGGCCTCCCCCACTCCTCTGATTAGCAGCAGCAGTTGCCTGTCATGTGGTCATTCAGCCCCACCCCTCAGCCATTGGAGAGGGATGGGACCATGTGACAGGCAGCTCTTGTAGCCAATCAACAGTGAGGGGAGGGGGCAACAGCCATCTTGCCAGCAGCCCTTCAAGTGGGCAGCTCCCGTGGCCCCCTTCCCCACCCCAGCGAGCTGCTGCAGAACTGAGTACGATTTCTCTCTCTCTCTCTTTCTCTCACAGATTCCATGGGTTTCGTGGAATCTGCAAAATCCGTGAAACTGCAAATTCAGTAGGTCCCTAATTACAAAGCTATACAAGCTGCATCTTTCTCTTTCCATGCTTGTAGCACGTTTCTCTTGACACGGTTAGTAACCTCATATCTTAACCTAATCTAAACAGGAAAATACAAACACTACCAAAATACATCTGGGGCATAACTACATTAAATATAAGACCCCCAAAAATAGTGTGGTTGAAATGTAGATGGAACCCATGTGTCAATGGGCTCTTTCTCATCTCTATCCCAAGAAAAAAACAGTGGAAATCTACTCCCAAACCATAGATTTAAAACAGTCCTCACTACATAGGTGCTGTCGTTCTTTCCATGATCAACATAAACTGATCTGTTTAGAAGACCTTGGTGGAAGCTTCATAAAATTATTTTGTATTAGGAAAACCATGATTCAAATTGTAGTAGGGAGGCAGAATCCGCCCCTGCTACACTTACCTAGTGGTTGAGCCGACACCAGGTAGGAAGCAGCGGGTTTGAAAGGAACGTGAGCACGGCCCCTTTTAACTGAGCACTAGAAAATGACAGAGGCATGCGAAATGTAAAAGAGGGACGCTGAGACTCCAGAGAGGGAGAACGCCCAGCCACAGGGACTAGAGAATGGATCCCAGAACAAGGGCCAAGATGAGGGGTAGAGTACTTACTGGTGCGGGTGAGGAGATGCTGGTCAGGGAATGCCGGAGTTGCAGCTGCTGCAGGGGCCACTGGGCAAGGATGGCTAGAGAGGGTTCCTGGGACATTGAAGGCTCCAGACTCTCTGGACCTGCAAAAGAAAGGAGGATGAAAAGAGAATGAAGGAGCGGTTTCAGACAGAAGCCGTAAGTAAAAGGCTAAGCTTGCGGTATAAGAAGAGACGTGTCCCAGGTGATAGGAACCCTGATGAGGTAAGATGGTACCTGCAAGGGGCAGTAGCTCTTGGGTAAGGTGGTGGGCCAATAGCTGTACCTCTGTTGTGAACATGAACAACCAAGGAAGTCACCCCTAAAGAGACAGTAGCCCCACTGGAGGCATCGCCAGGTGGCTCAGTGTGCCCATGGATTTTCAGCATACAATAGTTTGGACTATATCTAAGGAATTTGGTGACATTATAAGTGGGGCCACAAGGGCTCTCCTCCAAAGCGGGAATCCCAGGAAGAGGAAGACCCAGGGAGGGAAGGATACCAACCCCTCATGGTATATGGCTACTTTGGTTTAATATTATGATGAGTGATGACAACTGTTTATTTTAGTTCACTACCTCCACTGGCAGTTTAATAAAGACAAGGAACAAGATGCAGAGACTATTAATCGACTTGACTAAACATCTAAGTCTTAAGGGCAATCAAAACTTTCACAAGCCCTAAATAAAAGACATATTGACCAACCAAGTGCTGTTAAGGTCAGAGGGCAGAGGCAGACACAGTGTAGAGGATGATGTAGGCGTGTACTTAGACCTCAACACTAGGTCCACAGACATAAAGCAACCTCCCACAATATATTTCTCCAACAAATAAGTCATTAAGACATGGCAGGAGGGTATGAGACAGGCTGCCCATACAGGAGAACTGCCTACTCCTGTTACACAAACACTGTGGGAAATTATGCAACTTTTGTTAAAAAGTTTTGTTAAAAAGTTGACAACTACAGCTCTTGCACAAGCAATAAGGCCAAGCAATAAGGAATCCATATTAAATATTTAACTATTAGGTCCCTGACAGATATTAAAGTAAAAGCATGATGGGAAATGATGTGGGATCTCAACAACTTCAATTCCTGCCATGCCACACCTTCAGGGTAGGAGGTACAATTGTGCTATCCCATATCAGATCCCATAGCACCGTAGTGCCAGTGCTGCAGGAGCCTGATCCTGTAGGAGCAAGCTTGGCCCCCAGGCATAGGGGTGCACCATGCACTCCTACGGTTGAGGGCCTTGGTCAGCTGACTGGAGCTCCCAGCTGTAGGAGCCATGATCAGCTGACCGGGGCTCCCCATCACAGGAGCAGCACAGGGTACACTCTGCAGCTGGGAGCCCCGGTCAGCTGAGAGGCCTCCCAGCCTTTGGAGTACACAGGATTTTTGAAAGGCTCCCATGTGCTCCAGTGTTCAAGGCTCAGTGTTCAATTAAAGGCATGATAGGAACCAGCTACCAAGTTTTTACACACCGTTAATTTGTGTAATAACTTTGTGGCTTCTTCCTCATTTTATTATAACATTAATTGATTGAATGTGTTGCTAGATTACTACTTAAAACATGATTAACCAGTTAAGCACACCTGAAGTGTAATGTCTGCCAGGGGCTTTACATCCACCTGCAGGATTTTTTTGTGGAGGGCGAAGGAAAGAATTTTTATTACTCAAGGATTTAGAAATGAAGAAAAAATAGTATTGTAAACTACATCATTTGTTAACTCCATTGTATGTACTCATGCATATGACGCTATTCCTTAAAAACTGCTTTTTGCATGATATTCTGTCAAAATCTACTGTGTATCAAACTCTGTGAGACTGCATGATTTCACTGGACAGAGGGGAACAAAGGCAGAATTAGGCCCTTTGAAAAATTTCAAATCAAAGCCATTAGTAATTAATTCATTCTCTAAAAGTACACCCTTGAATCTGCATTTTCAGAAGCTCTCCAGTTGTCAGGGACTCAAATTTGAGAATTTCAAATCCTGAGGGTTATTCTTCCATTTGGAAACCAAAGACTAAGAGACCTCCTCAGCCATCAAATCTCTCCCTCTGTGTTTTAGAGTCCTAAAAATCATCATCAATTCCAATCCCTTGCACATCCAGTGAAAAGCACATTACAAAAGCAAAACACACCCTGAAGATTCTCTTTTTTATGACTACAGGTTATAAACAGGATGGCAAAAGCACTGTGTATGCTCTGCCACTACAATTTCAAGGCACTGAAATGCTCCAAGGATGCCAGGAAGGAGGATCACATGATGAAGAAAGGCAAAGCAAAGCAAAGCAAAGCAACAAAACCAAACCCTAAGATCCTTGGCCATTCTGACTTAAAGAGAAAAAATTCCCAACCCCAACAGAAGAGCAAGAGCCTCCAAGCCAGGCATCTGAGAGGTTTTTAGTATCAGCAAGAGAACATACCATTCCCATTAAAACTTGCACCTTTATCTGTGGACAATGTCAAAGGCTTCAGGAGAAGGTAGGAAACAAATGAACAGAAGTCTATAAACAAGCATTCATAAGAGAGCAAAAAATACTCATACCTCCTGTGCACATCTAGCAAAATCCTTAAGCCACAGCACTATCAAATACCTCCTATATATAAAGGAAAAGTTACTTCTTAATCCCAGCATACGGATTTTATCCTACTATTTCTTTCAGGAACTTGGAGATTTCTGTCTTGAAGTGGTTCACGTTCTTCGTGCTAGTTTGTGCTCAGGTACTTTGTTCTACTTTGCTCAGACAACCATTCCAAAAGTTCATGCCTCTAATTGCTAAAAAAAAAAAGAAGAAAACCCTTCTAATTTCTGTACCAAATTTATTCAGACACTTGATTTGATTACAGTATTATTCTTCAACCTAAATAACTCTTCACTCCCTCTGATATTCGCCCTGCAAATAGGTCCATAAAAGTAATCATATCCCCTCTCTCAAACTTTGTTTTGTTAACTTAAACTTCTCTAAGATAAGTTCTCAATCATTTTAATTATCTTTGTGACCCTTCATTGTACATGTTCCAGTTCAAATTAATCTTTTTCTTTTTAAACACTAGTGACCAGAATTGCACTCCATATTCTAAATGGGCTGTTACCAAATGTTGTACAATGTTGTTAGCAAAATAGCATCTACTAGTACAGAAGTGACCGTGCCTAATTGGAGGAGCCTTTTCCACAGCTGCAACACACTAGCCATGAAACTGCAAGAAGGTCCAAGACCAGCCCCTTAAAGGGACCAGAGAACAGCCTTTCCTGTCCTATAATAAGATACAGCCTTGTACAAAGCCTGGGCTGGAATTCTATGTTGCTATATTTCCACTAACATAGGACTATAACACAAGAGGTAAAGGAAGGCCTATATTAGATATTACATGTAAAAGGACAACTGTGGTGCTTCTCAACTGGAATGGGTCAATAAAGAATATCTTCACATTTACACACGTTAGGGATAGATTTTCAAGGGAACTCGGCTCTCCTTTAGACTCCTACATAATGGAGAAATGTTCAAGATCCCGGTACGGTGAGTTCTTTTCAAAATCTGGCCACTTGGGTGTATATTTGGACCTGTTCTGAAAATTCTGAATACAGAGCTGGATTTTGTTTGCTTAAAAGTAATGGCAACAAAGTCCTTTGATATCATGAGGAGCAGGATTGGGACTCTCATCTCCCAATGACATCAGTGGAGCAGTAGTGGTCGTAACGCTATCCAAAACCAAAAGCCTAATAATTTTATGTAATTATAATCTTCCTTCTACAGTTGGGGCAATAGTTTCCAAGGAGATGCAACTATCTAGAAAGTAAAATAGAGGAAGAAGCAAGTAAAAATATCAACAGGGCAGTTTTAAATAGCCCATGACTCAAAGAGTCTGATGTCATTTCTTCAAACTTTACAGAGAGGTTTTCCTTTGCCTATAAAATACTGCAGTTTTGGGGCCAAACTATTTTTCCAGTTCAAAGTTCCAGGGGCATTTAAAATAGGGTGCTTTATAATGGAAGCTGTTTGTAACCTAAGCTATGGAGGAGCTAGTTTAATAATATTATTAAACTAATTAGTTTGTAACCTTTAGATAATTGCTTTGAGTTCTCCATTAATTCAAACTCTGACTGTCTAACAGATGTTCTACTGCAATAGATATTATTATTGGCTTTTCTATGTTCAAATGTTAAATGCAAATTCTGAGCTCAGCCACAAGTATTTGCCATCCTGACTCTAATAAAAATTGTGTTTTCTCTCTTTATTCTACTTCCTCTCCCATAGCATACAATTCCTCTTGGCTTGGTAATGGGCTAAACCCTGAACAAGATACTGTAGCTAATATGATTAATAAGGTCACAGCTGATGCTTAGAGTACATGATAATTTGATAAGAGAAATGCCTGTTTAAGAAGGATGTGCAGAAATTCAGATTCTTTTTTCACTGCCACTGGCTTTATACCAGTGTAATTCCACTGACTTCATTTAACTTATTTCTTATTCACAACAATGGAAGAAGAGAATCAAGACCAAAGTGTGGCATGGATGAGGAGATGAGGGGAGGGAGTAACAACTGAGAATCTTGATCCTACCCCATCTTGTGTTATTATCCAATGAAATCATTCCATTATCTGATATATTCCAACTTGAAAAATATGCTATGTATGCAAAAGCAGGTTTCCCTCTCTACATTTTCTTAAATGAGTGAAATGAAATGAGGGTTGTGGAAGGTTGTAGGTGTAAAAACTAATTACAACAACATAGAAAAATAGGCACTTGTAATAAAAGATTAAAAAACACACAGCTATAAAACACTTAATTCTAAATTACCATTATAATGAAACCAATTAAAGTGAGTACAACAGGACATGATGAACTAATGGATTAAATCACTTGCATGCTATGCTGACCTCTCAAGAACATATGCAAACATATACACATACTGTACAGAAATAACTGAAATAACAACTAATGATTAAGCATTTAGAAGAACAGGCACCAATTAGACTATCAATCCTATAACCTCATTGGAGTCAATGATAGTACTTCATGTGAAGGACCTAAGGATCAGACTCAAGATAAATATAATTTCTCCATATGCATGTCCAGGATTACAGTTTTCCAAGAGCATTACACACTTTCCCCTTCTTTGGTTTAAACCTTTGTTAGGATCAGGATTCCTGACTTGATTGACTACTGGTCAATTCTGGTAATTCTATCATTTTAAAATAGAAGAGCTATATTTCCATTGTTTAAAGACTATTTTAAGTATTTTTCAGCCACACTCTCAGCTACATTGAAGTAGATTGCCTCCATATATACCAACTGATGATCCAGCCCAACTCATACAAGTGAATACCGTAGTTAAAATACTACTGACAATATGGAATTGTTTCCATGGGGTTTGTAACTTAAATAAAGTCTAAGTCATTATAGAGACAAAGTACAAACATTTAATTTCATAAATGTTTCAGAAAATATATACTACTATGGAAGTCATGCTTTAAAAACCTATCATGGCAAACAAGAATAGAGTTTCTCATGTTGGGGGTAAAAAAAATTGCTTGCCAAATATATTGTTGTCCAAAATAATTTTCAAAAGAAAATGTCAATTCTTAGGAAATCATTCATTTTCTTACAGGAAACGCCAATGAACATTTTATTTCCATTTCAATTTAAAATGCAATTTTGTCTCTATTTTTCACAACAAAACAAAAACAATATAAAAATTAACATTTTATTTACTTTCCACATCTTTAGAAAAATTATTTTCAAGCTGGATCAAAACTTTCTATGGGAAACATGATTTTTTTGTTTTGTTTTTCAAACTGAAAACATTTGACCAAATAATATTGTTTGAAATTTCTTGGGGAAGACATGCTGGGTCTCTGACCAGGCTCTACTCATGAATCAGAAAATCTTATTTTTCCATGAATTCATAATTGCAGATGTGAATGTCATGTATAAACTTTCAAGATGTAATATGCCTAATTTGGGGGGGGGGGGGAGGGGGAGATAGCACAATTATAATGTTGGATTAGAAAGCTTAATTTTAAATAAATCCCTTGCCTAAGAGCACTTAAATTTTGTTGTTGCTGTCTAGGACTAGTACTCTTTACTCATCTCAGATGAAAGCCATATTTTGTATCTCAGCAGGGCTCCTGCAAGGACAGTATTTTAGATTCAACATTTTATCTCTTTTAAATGTTGTGTTCTGGGAGGTTATAAAATTTGCTGCACCTGCTGGCAGATGCTAACATTTCTACAAGGGCTATCAAATGAGCTTGCAGCAGTTATTAAAGGGTCTGAAACTGTTCTGAGGAAAACTAAAATAGATTGAGTGTTGAGGCAGTTTTGTACCACACCCCATCTTCCCTTCTGACACTTTTCTCCCTAACAAACCCAGACTCTAACTTTACCATTAAGTCTTTAGAGGGGAGACCCAGTGACCTTCCCTCCTCTTCCTCTCCCTTGATGACTTCCTGATGGAGCTAGCTAGCCCCATTGACAACCGAGCAAGTGGTAGGAGATATAGGGTTATTATGTTGACCCATAGGCTGTGTATAGACTTTTGGGGAGGTTAGGAGGAGATTAGATTGCATTCAAAATAACGATCCAATCTAAGGTAAGTCAGAATGGGGAGGGGGGCTAGCAGGGGAGCTGGGGGGGCAGGGAAGGGGTTGGGGGCAGGCAGGCTCTGGGGGGGGGAATCAGGGGTCCACGGGGCAGGTGGAGTCCACAGGGGGGATTGGAGGATCGGGAGACAGGTGGGGTCTGTGGGGTGACTGCTGGAGTTTAGGAGGGTTTGGCAGGATCAGGGGGGCCCATGGAGTTTGCAGGGGCATTGGAGGGATGGATGGCTCTCTCCTCCACCCCCTAGGGCCAAAGGCTATTTCTATCCCCCAGACTTCTTCACCCCCAGACAAACAAGCCCCCCCAGTGAACCTATGCCCCCATCCCTCCCACTCTAATTTACTTCCTCAGGTTCTAGCATCAGTGAATGCTGATAAAACTGGCTGATAAAACCAGAAGAGGCTGTGGGGTGCAGGGTTTGATGGGCTATGGGACAGGGGAGGACTGGGGGAGCTGGTGGGCCATAGAGAGGGTAGAAAAAGCACAGCCCCAGTGCTGGGGCCAGCAACTGGTCTTTTCCAGACCTGGGGCTACACTGGGAACTGTACAGAATTTCAGTTAGATTGATCTTGCCAAACCCACTCTCAGAAGTACACTTAATTTAAATCAGGTTGGTCATTTTTAAACTGACCTAACTGTCCTGAACTTCTGTATAGTTCATACGTAGATCCACCTAACTAGTATAAGGTCCACACCTGGGCGAACTAAGTTAGATCAGGAGACCAAGTTTTTACCACAATTTAATATCACCTATACCTCCCAGAACATCTATACACAGCCACAAAGCAGTTTTGGGGGGTCCGACACTTTCTTTCAATAGCTCCTGTTATCAAATAAAGTGAGCCCTTCAGTGGAGGAAATGCAAAAGAAAACTATTGTAATTCTCCAATTATGAAAAATAATACAATACATACCTAGATATACCTTTATGAACCAAGCAGAAATAAGCTGTTTTACAACTTAAAATCTATACATCTTAAAATCTTAAGAATTGCTAATAGGTGAACATCATCTTAAAATCTCACCTAAAGTTCTAAGAGGCACTGGCTGTTCATGATGTTTGCAGACAGGAACCTCAACAAATGATGCCAGAAGAGTACAACTCGGTGTACTGAGCTCCTGTTAATCCCACACCTGAAGCAAAGGTTTACGTCATTATTTGATGAAACTTGGACAACTATGATCAGAAAGGGGATTTTCTTGTGCCATTCTGTTGGTTGAACTAGAACATGCTGACCTGATCCCTTAATCAAGATTTGATGTCCTAAAACTAAATAGTCTTTTCAAGAGTCTCTCTTTTGCCTATGACTCAGTTCTTCTTACACCACTTCCCTTAGAATCCTTCTGACTTGCACTATAGCAGTTTTAGTAGCTATATTAGCCTAATTTATATTAGTCTGGCCTTACTTAAAGTTATCAAGTGGCCGTTTACAAACTGGTCAAGGGGGACCAGCAGGCATTGGGAGAGTCCCTGCTCCCCTGAACACTTCCAGGAGAGACAAAAAATAAGAGTCACAAGCTGGCAGAGGGTAGATTCAGGCTAGACATCAGGAGGCACTACTTCACTGTCAAGGTGGCTAGGATCTGGAACCAACTTCCAAGAGATGTGGTGCTGGCTCCTATCCTGGGGGTCTTTAAAAGGAGGCTGGATGAACACCTTGCCAGGGTTGTTTGACCCCAGTGCTCTTTCCTGCCATGGCAGAGGGTCAGACTTGATGTTCTGCTCAGGTCCCTTCCTACCCTACCCCTACCAACTATCTCAACACAAAGGTCTACAACTGTAAATGGGAAATATCTAGGAAAAGATGATCCTAACAGCCTTGTTGTGTTCAAAGAACAGTTTCAGGTTTGCTAGCATTTCTGCTTCCAATCTCTGATCTGTGTAGAAATTGTAGAAACTGAGGAAAATGAAAACCTATTTTCCATATGGAAAAAATCTATGGATAGACTCTAAATGCAACAGAATTACATAGGTATTGCCCTATTAACAACTACCTCTAAAGTATTTTCTAGCATCTTGCTACAGAGCATAGTACCTTGTGCAGAAGAAACACTGGGAGAATATCAGTGTGGATTCTGCAAGAACAGGCCAAATGTTTTCACTAAGAGAAATAGTTGAGAAAAAATAGGAATATAATCCAAGTGCATACATCCTTTTTACAGACTTCCACAAAGCCTATGAAAAAATCTGTGGGCCACATTAACTAAATTAGGAATTTCCAACAAGCTAACTGAGCTCAATAGTTTGCTTTCATGAATCAAGAATCAGAATTAGAGCCTATGGAAGAAAATCAGACCCTTTCTCAATTAGAACCTGTTTGAGACAGGGATATGGTCCATCTCTGATTCTATTCAACCTGGCACTGGAAAAGGTAATCAGGAGCATAAATAACATGAAATAGGGTATTCAACTGAATGGAAGGCATAAAGTCTTCATACATGCTGATAGTACAGCTCTCATAAGTGAACGTGGACGACATAGTGACTGTATATCTTATAAAGAAATGAAGCAAAAGAAAATCAGACTACAAGTGAATGCAGATAAAACACATGATCTGCTGATAAACAGAACAGCAGTAAATCAGGGAACTCACATAACAAGAATCAACAAATTTTAAGCAAGTGACTCGCTTCAAGTATTTTGTTTATATCATCATAGCATAAGATGGTAATATAAGAAATAAATTTCTTATAGCAAGTCAGTCAGCAATACAGAAGTCCTTGACTTTAGGAAAGCTGACTTTGACAAGCTATGGAGGCTTGTCGGTGAGGCCCTAAGGGACCATGATCCCAAGGGGAGGGGAGTTCAGGGTGAGTTGTTGCTCCTCAAGGGAGCGATCCTCAATGCAGCTCAGGCTATTCCGTCTCGGAGGAAAGGCAGCAAAAGGGCACAGCAGCCCCCTTGGCTCTCCAGGGAACTAGTGGACCTCCTGAAGCTAAAAAGAAAGGCCTACAAAAGATGGAGGACAGGATCCACCTCCAAGGATGAATATTCCTAACTGGTCCGGTCCTGCAGGGAGTGAACCAGGAAAGCCAAGGCTGTGACAGACCTCCAACTAGCTACAAGTATCAAGGACAATAAAAAGTTCTTTTTCAGATACGTGGGGAGCCAGAGGAAAAGCAAGGGCAACACTGGACCCCTGCTGAACCAGATGGGACAACTGACAACCGGCGCCCAGGCAAAAGCCACTGTATTAAATGGGTACTTTGCGTCAGTCTTTCATCAGTCCCATGGGATACCCATGCCCATTATGGGACAGGGAGGCCTGGGTGAGGGAGATCCCCTGCCCTTCATCAATGCTGACCTCGTGAAGGAACACCTTGAGAAGCTGGACACCTTCAAGTCAGCCGGCCCTGACAATCTACACCCCAGGGTACTCAAGGAGCTGGCGAGCATCACAGCCCAGCCCCTGGCCCGGATCTTCAAGAACTCTGGCACTCTGGTGAAGTGCCCAAAGACTGGAAGAAGGACAATGTGGTGCCTATCTTCAAGAAAGGGAGGAAAGTGGATCTGGCAAACTACAGGACCATCAGCCTGACTTCTATCCTGGGCAAGGTCTTAGAAAAGATTATTAAAGAGGCCATCCTTAATGGACTGGCTGACGCCAACATCCTGAGGGATAGCCAGCATAGGTTTGCTGCAGGTAGGTCTTGCTTGACCAATCTAATTTCCTTTTATGACCAAGTGACCTATCACGTGGACAAGGGAAACAAGATTGATGTCATATATCTTGACTTCAAAAAAGCCTTTGATCTGGTATCCCATGATCACCTCTTTTGCAATACTAGCCAACTGTGGCCCTGGGTTCACCACGATGCACTGGCTGGGGAATTGGCTCCACGGTCAGACCCAGAGGGCGGTGGTTGATTGAAGTCAATCATCATGGTCCCCTGTGACCAATGGGGTCCCCCAAGGCTCTGTCCTTGGACCTATATTGTTCAACATCTTCATTAATGATGTGGACATTGGAGTCAGAAGCAGACTGGCCAAGTTCACCGATTATATGAAACTCTGGGGTGAAGCATCCACACCTGAAGACAGGAGAGCAATCCAGGCTGACTTTGACAGGCTCAGGAAATGGGCGGACGAGAACCTGATGGTGTTTAACACTGAAAAATGCAGGCTTCTCCACCTTAGGAGGAATAACCTGCAGCATCCTTATAGGCTCAGCAATGCTATGCTGGCTAGCACTACAGATGAAAGGGACTTGGGGGTCATGATTGACCATATGATCAACATGAGCCTGCAATGTGATGCTGCGGCTAGTAAAGTGAGCAAAACTCTGGCTTGCATTCATAGATTCATCTCAAGCAAATCCTGGGACATAATTCTCCCATTGTACTCGGCCTTGGTGAGGCCACAGCTGGAGTACTGTGTCCAGTTTTGGGCTCCACAATTCAAAAAGGATGTGGAGAAGATTGAGAGAGTCCAAAGAAGAGCCACACACATGATCAGGGGTCAGGAAAAGAGACCTTACGACAACAGGCTGAGAGCTATGGGGCTCTTTAGCCTGGAAAGCTCAGGCTTAGGGGTGATCTGATGGCCACCTATAAGTTTAATCAGAGGTGTTCACCATGATCTGGGGGAACGATTGTTCACCAGAGCACCCCAAGGGATGACAAGGTCAAATGGTTATAAACTACTGCACAACCATTTCAGGCTGGACATAAGGAAGGATTTCTTTACTGTCCAAGCTCCCAAGGTCTGGAATAGCATGCCATCGGAGGTGGTTCAAGCACCTACATTGAATACCTTCAAGAGAAATGTGGATGCTTATCTTGCTGGGATCCTATGACCCCAGCTGACTTCCTGCCCCTCAGCCAGGGGGCTGGACTCGATGATCTTCTGAGGTCCCTTCCAGCCCTAATGTCTATGAAATCTATGAAATTAAAGGAAGAATAAAATCAGGAAATAGAACTTACTTTGCAATGCATAAGCTCCTGCCATCCAAGCTCATCCCAAGTAAAACTAAGCTTTAAGTCTATAAAACCACAATTAGGTCATGTATGGTGATCAATCCTAGGTTTTCACACAAGCAAACAATCTACTGCTAGATGGCTTTGAAAGGAAGTTTTCTCAGAAAAATCTTCACTGCACAGTATGATCCCATAACACAAGAGTGGCACTTAAGAACCAATAATGAGGTATACTGATGATTCAGAGACCAACCCTGATACAGAAAATCGGGGCACAACTAGAGTGGCTGGGACATGTCAAAAGAATGGAAGTGAGCTGAACACCAAAGAAAGTGCTCATTGGTGTTTCAGAGGGGAGAAAGCCACCTGAACAACCAAGCTGAAGATGGCTATATGATGCAGTGTCAGACCTACAATATGTGGATGACTGAAGGAGGAAGACATGCAACAAACAGGAATGGATGAAGATAGTGGAGGCAGCCAAGTGCCTCTAGGATGTATATTGCCAAATTATTATCATCATCATAATTAGCACCACCATACTTTTATTTCATGAAAATATATAACACAGAAATAGGATTCATGTGACTTGCACTCTATATTCTATACAATGTGTAGCCAATTTAGAAAAAATATTGTATAGTGTCATTAATACATGGATATTGTACCAAGTGACATTTTATGACTGTGTTAATGCGAGCTATTTCCTGAGAACCAATAGCGTGCAGAAGGGTCTCACCCTACCCAAGGAAATCTAAAAACCAAAAGGTAGGCAATAAAGTTTATATCCAAAATAAATAGATATGGAATAGAAGGGTGTAATCTCTAAATAGAGCGTGTGGTTGGGTCTTTTTCAGTTGTTTGCTTTACCTTAATCAAGCTTCTTTCTGTGATGACATAACACAGATTGGCTTTTTAGAAGAAATGTTTAAACAGGGACTGAAGAAAGGATGGTTATCGACAGGAAAGAGAGCATAGGTGTTCCAAGCATGAGAAACAGCATGGAGGAGAAGATAAAGGATAAGAACACAAAAAAAGATTCTCTGGACAGTTCCCTCAGAAGGGATGAACAGACATTATGTTTGGAGTGGAACCAGCTGTCCCAAGATGTGTCTCAGCACATCTGATCTGCTTCATTCATGTCCACAGGCATTACAGGGATTGTAGTCCTGCAGGGTCCAGTCCCTGCTACTCCTGGGGTTTCAAGGGCCCAATCCTGCAGGACAATGGCTACGGGTGCCACATCGTGACTCAGGGCATCGTGACTCCTGGGGTGCATGTCTGTAAGTTCAGAGGGGGGAACTCACATAGATGTTACTTCCTTCATGCTTACAGACCTCAGCCTGACCTTGGGCTGGCAGCAAGAAACATGCACCCAGGTATTCCCCTACAGAGGAATCCCCAGGATGTACAGGATCAGGGCTCTGAAGCAATGGGAGTGTCTGCCCGAGTTGGCTGGAGAATGCAGGCAGGCCTGGGCTGCTGATGCTCTTCCATTGCAAGTGAAGAGCCATTGGCCATAAAAAAGCAACACAACATTGTGCTCACAAATTTAGGCATTTATGATTCAACAAAGGAATAAGATACTAGTTCAGTCAGTTTTGTTTGGCCATAAACATGTTTATGGTGGCACAAATGCAATGCCTGTTTGTAGGCAAAGAGGCAGAGGTCAACAAGATGGAGGATCAAAAGAAATACAACCCTGGTTTAAAAGGTTGAGGTGAGATTATTTAGGGCCTTGATGGTGGAAAACATGACTGACATTGAAGGATAGAAAATGATAGAGGATGAAAAATAAGAAATAATTATAGCATTACTTTGTATAGAGATTAGGTGATTGAGATAAGATGCACGGAAGCCAAAAAGGATGAGATTACAACAGTCAAAAATTACAACAACATGAGTTCTCTAAAATGATTAGTTCAGGAACGTCAAACAAGTCTGGCTCCATCAGCCAAAATAGGGGTGCAGAATTAGTCCATTGGATGGATAGTTGGCATGGGCTGACCCCACCGGCCAGAGTGGGCCCAGGGAGCCACCCCCACCCCCTATCAAATCCAGGCAGCACCTATTCCAGCCAATCCAGGACCCCAGCAAGAAGCCCAGTATCACAGGTGAGGGGCTGCAGCTGCAAGAACAAGCCCTGGTGCCAGGCTTCTTCCCATGGTGCTCTTAGGGCTCCAGCATCACTCCTGTGGCCCAGGTAATTGGCAGCCAAGCCTGTGGGAGCTGCAGCACTGGAGCCCCAGCAGCACCACAGCTCCTTCCCATAAGGGCAGCCAAGCCCATGGGCGAGAGAGCCCCAGCAGGTATGCAAGAAGAAGCTCAGCACCACAGCTTCTTCCTGCAGCACTAACCAAGCACCCACAATGCCAGCTTCTTCCTGCAATTCTTCTGGGGCTCCCATGCAATGGGTTTCACCCAGATGCTTGCCTGCTGCTATATGTAAGGTCCCCCTTCAATTCCGTGGGCTGGATAACCTGGCTCTGTGGGCCATATCTGGTTCACAGGCCATGTTTAATACCCATGAACTAATTAATTTAGGTGTCTAACTATAGAAGCTCTACATGGAGCTGATATCCATAGTGCAGGTGCTACAGAGTTCAGAAAATCAGTAGCATTTATGACACCTCAAGTTGAACTCCCAGAAAAGACAGTTATCTCATTGGAAAGTTTCAGCTGAGATGACTGCCGAATGGGAAATAGTAGCTGGTAGCCAGAGACAACAAACCAGATTTTACAGAATTTGCAAAGGAAGAACTACCAAGTATAGGGGCGGATCCAGTGCAGAATGCAGGGGTGGACCCAGGGGGCAGGGGCGGGGGGGTGCAGTGGTGCGGCTACACCCTGTTTTCAGACTGGACCACACCTTGGGAAACTCTGGGGACTTTGAAGAAGTCTCCAATGCAGGTGAGATTCCTGCTCCACTCCTTCCTCTTTGTGCTTAGTCATGTCATGTCCCCTCCCCTTCCCAACTCCCCCAACTGCCACTGCTGCTTTCCCTGCTGTCCTGGGGCAGAAAAGCTTCAGAACTGTTTCTGCATGCTCCAGCAGGGCTGCACGGAGGCTGGGATCAGCTGAGGGTGGCAGTGGTGGTACGTGGGGGGAGGGGGTCCCCGAGGAACTGGGCAGGTGGGGGAACCTCCTCCGCCCATTGCCACTACTGCTGTCCCAACTGAGCCTAGGCCCCGTACAGCCTGGCTAGCATGGGCAGGAGCAGCTCTGAAGCTTCCCCCAACCCCGGTGACAGCAGTGAACGCAGCATCTGAGTGGGGAAGGGGGAGGGGGAGGGGGAGGGGAGAGGACATGACTGAGCATGGAGAGGAAGGGGAGAAATTCTTACCTACTCTGGGGATTTTAAGGGTCATCAGAGGCTCCCATAGTGCAGTCTTCCTACACCAATGAGTGGGAGAGGAAAGGATAGGCTGAGAGTGGGGATGCAACCACATCTACACCCTGCACCCCACTTTGCTAACTCCTGGATTTGCCCCTGATTGGGTATGTCTACATGTTAATTAATGTGCTTTAGGTAATGTACACTAAATCTGGCACCTGCATTGCATTGTGAGGCACTAGAAAAAGACACATTTGTCAATTTTAAAGTGCATTAGCTAAAGAGCATGGGGCATTTTTACATGTGCTCTGGGAGGCATTGGGGGGAAAGTTCTGTAATTAGTGAGCCGTGAAAATTAAAAGCATCCAGGTGTCATGTGCATCAGCATCCCCGCACTGAAAAATGGCAGCACTCTGCCACCGTTTTTCAGTGCAGGGACACTGATAGACATGATGCTAGGGTCTACTGGAGTGCATTAATTTCCATGCTCCAGGAAACTCGATTAATCAAGTCGGCTCCAATGCGCTGGATTTGCAGCACGTTGGAGCAGGCTCCCTGCATGTGTATAGGAGCCCATGGTTTTTTCACAACGTTTAATGCACATTAAAATTGGCTAATGCATATTAAAGCTCATGTGTAGATGCACCCATGAGAGTCTAGGAGCAGCAGAAAAAGAAGACCAGAACATGACACATGTGGTGGAGTTCTCAAAAACAGAAAAGTGAAAAGCGGATGGGCTTAAGGCTTGAAACATAAATCTTGGATTGCACTTTATTTTAAGGTAATTCAGGACATTGATGGGATGCTGGAGAGAATCCAGGATGAAGACCTACAAAGAATTCTGGAACAGAGACACACAGAGTTATTGCCTGCACAATAGATGGGGGTATGGTACAGGCAGGAGAGAGTAGTAAAAAACCTTGCAGTTGCAGACCTTAAGTGGAAAGATTGTTAGTTTGGGATGGGTCCACAGAGGTAGAATAGAAAGCATACAAAACTCATGTTTTCAGCTGAGTTACCCTTGGTTTTTTTTGTTTTCAACTGAAGTTCAAATCAAAGCTCAGAGGCTATTAACCTTTCAAAAAACATGCATTAGCCAGATCCTCAACAAGTTTTACAGAGTTCTATTTCTGTTTTACAGAACTCTATCTCTGAAATACATTTACACATGGGCTGTTAAATTATATGGCAGTATTCAAAATACATTATGAATAATATTTGGGTTTCTGGCATAAAAGCAGTGAAAGCATTAATGTCCCTAGGAGAACAGGTATCTTTATGTTGATCATTATTCATCCTTCGGCCAATGTAGACGCCACTATCAAAATATATTCAAGCATGCCATGCCTCTAAGCTGAGAAAAAAGTATATGAATTCATGAAAGTCTGTCCAATTAGCATTATAAGGCAAAATGTTAGTAATTAGCAAGGTCCCCAATAGGCTAGTGGGACATAATGATTTATGCTCTGTAAGCTATATCTGTCCTGTTGTTATGGAAATTTTTACTTTATTTCTTCTCTCATGAAAAGAGAAATGAAATGATATATAGTAAAATTAGCCCAAGAAAGCCCAATTATTTTTGAATGCTGTATACAAAAAGCTTACAAAGCACAAAACAAAAATCTGCATTCATTTTGCAACTCTTTCCCATGGGGTTGATCATTTCACTCACAGTCTAAAAGGGCAATTCAAATGACATTTTTTACAGTGGCTGCAAAAAATTAGTCATCTCAGTTTTATATTTGCATTTAGTTTTCTTTGTCTTTATTAATACCTTCAGTAGGTTCAAGAAAGTCAGGGCTATTGTGGCAACTTTTTTATTAAGTCTCCATCTATAAGTAATTTATTATTCAGGCATTAAAATCAACCTCAATTAAGGCAAACAAAAGCAAATCAAACCAAGCTACAGTTATGCTGGCAAATGACAATCACAGATCTAAATGACAAGAACCTCCAATCAAAAGCTGTCTGAAATATTCATAAACAGACTCAAATTTGTTGAAATTGAGCTTAGATTCCAGGTCCCCAAGGTCATTACACTAAGTGGGGAATCTGGCCTGCTATATTTAATGAATCCTGGGAAGAAAGTTAACTTATATATGAATAACTGGGGAATGTCTTTATGGCCCAAATTCTCTGTTGTGTAATTGATACCACTGAAGTCAATGGCTCTGTGTCTATTTATACTATTAAAATTTGGATCAGTATTTTAGGTGTATTGCATGTAGTCACAAACTAGAAAATCAGATTAAAACACCTGATAATGGGGGAATTCAAAATACAGACTCCAGCTTTGCAGTTGAAATTCATTTCTAGCACCCATCAGTAGATCAATTCAGTACTTTTTCTTCCATCCTTTCTGCATTAAACAGAGTAAATTTTAATTTCTTCAACATGTTGCCATGGCTGCTCCTCAAATAAAACATTATTTTTCTTCAGTGAAATTTTCTGTAATTTACAAAACATTTTTCCCAAGTTTGTGGGGGAAGGGAAGAATGGTACAAAAGAATATAACAAAAATAGAATGAATCTCTAAGGTACTGCCATTTAAATTCTCTCTTTGAACACTGCTGCATTGTTTATGTTTCTTAATTTATTTTGATCTCACACAAGATGGATGTGAATGTCACAAACTATCTATAGTGAATATTTTAAGCTCTCTAAATAACAGCCACCTGATTTCAAAGGATATTGATTAAACCAGATCTTTCCCTGGTTCTTTTTTTTCCTTTAAAGACAATCACTAAAGGCCCACAAATGAATATGGGTCACTGCACTGAGACCTGAAGGTGTTAAAGGTATCATGTGGTCATCAAAAAAAAATATATCAAACCATGGACACTAAGGTCCCCATTCTTTACTCAGAAAAAACTCCAGTCGGTACTCTGGAGAGTTGCACTTGAGTGCAGGACCAAGCTGTTAGCTTGCATATACCAATGCTCTGAATGGGCCAGAAGAGAAGAATATGGTTAATTAATCTCTTTATCCTTTGAAATTTTACATATAATTGACTTTTATTTTGAAGATCTTGAATACTAGCTATAATGTTAATGTTTACATTTATCTTGTGGAGAAGTCCATATCATTCAGTTTTGCCTGGTTGATAACTTCAGGAGTGGTACCCAACGAAGAAATGCAATAGCTTTTAAATAGCAAGCTGATTTTGAAAGCTGCAATTGATTTGGAATTGTCCAGAGCTGATACAATTCTGGTGCAGTCACCGAGGTTTCAAAAATGGTACGGAATCACTTAAACTTACTGAAGTTTTGCATTCAGTGTAAACATTTTAAAAGTTTCTTCATCCACTGGATCCATATACAAATTTTGCTAAGCATATACATATGTATTCCTCATGTTTGCAGAGCTATGAACAGCATCTATAGAGCTGTTATTCATACTATACATCTAAAATGCTTAATCACTATACCAATAATAACCTAAGAATTCCTTGCTTCTACATGTTCTTTAGGGAAATTGTTATTATAACAGTATTACATACAGCTTTGTGAGCCACAGAATTCCATACATTATTGCCTAGCACTATAAAAAAATTTCAGAGACTGTTTAGTTTCCTTCATGCAGGTTTATTCTTTCCAGCATCAGCTTAGGAAGCAATTCTATTTTTGCATGGTTAGCATGGAAAGAAAATAATATAACAGTCAACTTGCCTGATTTTGGAAAAATAGGATCAAATTTTAACAAGACTGTGACCAGGAAGGGGTTCTTTTTGTAAGTCTGCTTCATCGGGGCTTTAAGTTCAAGGACACAATCTGAATTCATGTAATCAGTTTTCCTTTAAAACCAAAGAGAAACCTAAGGATTTCAGGCTTCTGCAGCAGCAAGTTGTATGAAAGTATTTTAATACAGGTCATTCCCTCTGCCAAAAAAGGACACTGATTAGTCAGCTCTTATGTGCTGTAACAGCTACTGCTTTGTATTCTTTTAAGGTGATTTTGTGGTAAAAAAAGGGAGTAAATAAAAATGTTACTCCACCTTCCTATTCTACAGTGTTTTTCTAAACATCTTCTCTTGTAAATAAAATAGTTTACACCTGTAGGTGACAGTAATTTATATAAAGGTTTTTTTTAAACCATGTTTAGCTATCTCCAGTTCCCTGAATAACACAGAAAAGATAAAGTTATCAGAGAGACACAGGATTTCCATTTCTGGCTCGGGTCAGTCACCATCAGCAGAGCTGTTGCCTGCATTCCATACCTACATCATCATTTTTGGTACAAGGACAGTAAATAATTGGGTCTGTCTAAGTGACACCAGGCTGACTTTGTAGGACAGGTTTCAACTGCAATGAACAACTGATCTAGAGTCAAGATAATAGACACAGAACCACACAATCTAATTTCATACTTCTCACAATAGAACCACAATGGCAGGTAAGGATGAAACGAAATACGCATATTACACAGAGCTCTCTTTATGTAGTTATAGGACAGTTCTTTCTTAATCAGAAAACTAAAAACACTCTCCTCTTTCCTCTCAGCAGGAAGTAGAGTTTAGCCCTACGCTGCTGGGAGGAATCAGCGCTATATTTCCCACGTACAGGCACTTGCACACATGATGAAAATTGGCCATCTTTGTGGTGTGTACATGTGCGGGATTTTTTACAATTTACATGATTGCTGCATTGTAAACTAAACCACATCCACATGTAGTTGAGTTTACAATGTAGCTATTTGTAATGTTGCAGCCTTTGACAGCTTGTCCCTCCCCACCCTCCCCACCCCCGTAGGAGAGGCAGACTGAAGGCAGCAACAGTGAGGGGCCCATGTTTCCTATGGCCAGGGGGTGGGGGGTGAACTCCCAGTGGGCCGAGCAGCCCTTGAGTTGCAGCGGGTTGCCAGTCAGCATCTGCTCAACAGCAGCCCATTCAGGCGGCCCTGGAGGGCACCACCACCATTGAGGGAAGGACCAGGACCCCATGCAGCTCAGGAGCCTCTCAGCCTGCCAGCAGAGCAACTTGCCCCCAGCTGTGGGAGAGGTGGGCAGGCTCTGTAGGAGAAAAGAAAAAGAAAAAGGATCAAGCCCCTCACCATAACTGTGATAGAAGCCCCTAAATTGCAATGGTGGGTTTTTCATTGTCATAATTAAAAACCCACCATTTCAACTTAGAGGACTAAACCTCCATCACATGTACAAGCAGCCTACAAGAACTTTGAAGCATAGGTAGCACCATCTCAGTCTCCCCTTCCTAGAAAAGAACAGAAAGGCCACTGCTCTTCACCTAAGCTTCAGCTCCTGCAATTCATTCCACCACATACCTTTAAAAACCTTCCGCTTGTAACTCCACTTTCCTCTTTGCTGGAGCAATACTTAGAAGCTTAATCCAGTTCCCTGTGGCTGTTACACTACTCTCCAAGTATCCAATATACCCCTAACCCTAAGCATTGCCATTAAACCTCATCACCTATATACATCCCTCCCCAATTTGCAACAGAAAGGAATAAACGTTAGAAATGGCCAGAAAGTATTAAAAAAGAAAATCCCTAGAGGGAACTGTAGCCAGTCAACCAATGACTCCAAGAAAGTGTCTCTGCAGAAGAAGCCCAAGCGGGAAACTTCAGATTTTCAAGCTTAGACATATGAGAACACTGGTATAACTTGGGTTGGTTTTGTTCATAGACAAAAGGAATATTTTCACCTTGAAGTGCCTTTTTTTGTGTGTATTTAAAAACTGACCTTTTTTTTAAAAAAAAGAAAAGGGCTAAACAAAAGGATTAAATAAGTAAAATTGAAACAAAACACTGTATTTTGGGTCAAGCAAAATGTTAGGGGATGACCCAGAATAACATTTGGTTTTGTTTTTAATTAAGCTTTTAAATTCATTTAAAAAAAAAAAAACAACCCTGAAAAAATGTCTCTTTCAGTTCAGCTCAATTAGATTTTTCTTTGAGGTTTTTTATGTCAGCCACTCAATTGAAAAATATGCTATTTGCCCAGCTGTGGTTATCAAAACTCACTCAAACATGGCTGACAGATGCTACAAATCTTAAGTTAGTTTACCTTCTCCTTTCAAACCTATTCACGACAGACCTACCGATAACAGCTCTAGAGTGGGAAGAACAGTTCTCTCCCCTCATGCATCTAAGCTCCATTTAAAAAACTTTTATCAAAGTCAGAAACAGTAATCTCAGTATTTTGCTAATCATACACCAATGGCTTTCCAGGGAAGATGATGGTACTTTATGATTAAAACTTTTTTCTAATATTAGTCTCAGAGATCAGTTTAAGGTTCTGACTCTAATCTTTAGAACAATTAATACATGAAGCCTCTGCTACACTGAAGACCAAATTGCAATCTATAAACTGCCTGACCAGCTGCACTTCTCTTGGACAATCCTGGTCGTCAAGCTCAAGTCAAACTGGCCTCAAAGGATGTGTCCAGACAAGTATGCATGTGCAGTTTCTGGCACCGCAAACTACAGGTGCCACACATGCACGCACTCACTATGCTGCTAATTAGCAGTGCAGCATTTTTTTTACATTGGGATCTCCTGGTATCAAAAAAAACCCATCAGAAAAAAGCAGTGTAGCGCACGTGGTGGCAACCACCCGAACCTAGAGCCTGGCCAGTCGGGGCCATGCTCCAGGTGCCAGCCAGGCTCCATGTGCTCAGATTGGTGCTGATACAACTGTGGGAGGCCCTCAAGACCCCAGGTAATACTGCTGGGGCCAGCCCAAGTGCTGGCCCCTGCCTCCTGTACCCCACACAGGGCAACCTACCATGTGCAAGAGCGCATGTGCAGGAGCATTCCTCAGGGACAAGTATCAGTGGCACAAATACATGCCATTGCTATTTGTCCCCAGGGAAACACAAGTTCCTGCTTATTGGGATACACCCAAAGGCAGCTGTCCTCTATAGCAATTAAGAACGATGACCCCCATCTCCATCTACCTACATCTGTCTCCTAAAATGATACTGTATACAAGCATAAATGAGCAAACTAAACAAAAAAAAAAAGAAGTAAAATTCTGGTTTATACCATTAAAATTGAAACAGCCAGAGACTTCTGGAAGGGTACCATGGTCTTAGCTATTCTTATTGATTTACTATAAAAGGTGCTATGAGCTAGATTCACAAATGGACTCAGCACTGCAAGTCCACCTCAGCTGAATGAAGTGTCTAAGATACCTATACAGTGTATAGGGATTGTTCAGCACCTCATTCTAAATAGATACACCTCTGGGGCAAAGACGCATAATGTGGCCAACAGGAAACACAGAAGGAAGCATGTTTCTGAATTACCAACACCAGGTTGGCAACTGCTTCCCAGATGCATTTAAACAGCTAAAGGTTCTGTGAGATGAGTCTTTTTTTTTTCAAACAAAAAAGGAGATTGCTTCTCTGCTCTAAAATATGACTGGTGGTAGTAACGGTAGCGACAACCTTCCCTTATACAACAGGCATAGCGCTTGTGAGGATATAAAAACCCAAGTTCATTTCCCTCCTCTGCCCCAAGAAGTAAAAATCCACAACTCCCACCACACAGTTAAGTGAGAGCGAATAACATGTCTTGGTGTAGGAGTCTTCCTGTTGTGGATGTCCTCCTTTTGCATAAAATCCTTTCTATTGAAAGGCTTTGCAGGAAAGAATTTGTTTTAGCAAATTCGAGAAAAAGAGCAAAGAAGCAGCATGACTCTACCACAGTGGGTTTATATGAGAATCATGGTCTGATCCCACCAGTTATGTCTGTTTATGTATTGAATATCAAGTATATAAATAGTCCCTCACAAGAAACAGGCAGGTAAATGCTTAGTTTGAAGTTCCTGACCAGGCTTAGAGGTGACAAAAGCACTAAGCTATTCTGACAACATGGGATGCAGATAGAAGTGCAGCTCCCTGCTGTACTGAGACGGCTTTGCAGGAAGTGTTCTGAGTTACAACAATTCCCCGAACCAAAAAGAAGTTCGCTGTTGGTTCCAGTGGGAAGGGGAATCTAGTTGCTGGCTGCCAGCCTGTAGCATGTTTCCCTTAGCAGCAGCCATCCTCCCTGCCAGCCCCTGCTGTTTTCAGAATGGGAGGAGGGAAAGGGAGCAGAGTGCGCTCATTCACCAGCTAGTACTGGAGGGTGGATGGGTGAATTGGAGACCTCCCCCCGCCCACACACACACAACTGGGGAGGTCCAATACACCTTCCCCACCCTCCAGCAGGGGCTGAAAAAACCCAGACCAAACTCCCTCCACTCCCTTTCACCCCTCCCATTCTTAAAACAGCTCTGAAGCTGGGAGGCAGGCAAGCACAAGTTACAGAAGACAGTGTTTTGAAATGTCATCATCTGCCCCCCTTATACAATAAGGGGTCAGATTTTCACCCAATCATTTATTTTTTAACTGGTTTGCAGCCATGTACTTGTGTTTGGTCACAGCTATAGACACAGCTATAGACCACTTTCTATGGCCAAATTGGACAAAAACTGTCACTTCTGTCTGTGCCCTATGGGGCCTGTTCAGGGCATGTACAGAAGCAAAACATTAGTTACCTGGAGAATTTTACTGATAGAAACACATGTACGAATTGAATTAGGCCTAAATGCCCCCTAAGTCTGACTTGGAGTCCCTACATAGACAGATCTATGATTTTGAAAACAGGAGTCTAGGAGCAGCTCCTGGTGTTGCAGAAGCAGCTACGCCCCCTCTCCCAGTCTCCTTGCAACAGTTATGGCAAGCAGGCCATACTCAGGGAGCAGCAGCTAGGGACTTTCAAGTCCCTGAATCAGGTAAGAATTTGCTCCCCCGCTCTCAGCACCCCCTCCCTTCCCCTTTGTGCTCAACAGCAGCTGCCCTACCTCCCATTTCCCCTTCTGCCTATCTACACATGCCTCTGGGAGCACAAAGGGAAAAAAGGCCAATCCACTTCTGCCTTGGCCAGTCGTGCCCCACTCCAGCCTTGGCTGCAGGACAGCTGCATGGGAACCTGGGTTCAGCCAGAGGATTCCCCCTCCCTTAGCTTGCTCCTGTGTTGGTAGGAAACACCTACCACGTGGACACCTACCAGTGGACATGCTAGAGGGCAGGGAACAGCTATAAGCAGACCTGGACAGGTTGGACAAATGGGCAGAAAACAACAGAATGCAATTCAACAAGGAGAAATGCAAAGTGCTGCACCTAGGGAGGAAAAATGTCCAGCATACCTACTGCCTAGGAAATGACCTGCTTGGTGGCACGGAAGTGGAAAGGGATCTTGGAGTCCTAGTGGACTCCAAGATGAACATGAGTCGGCAGTGTGACGAAGCCATCAGAAAAGCTAACGGCACTTTATCATGCATCAGCAGATGCATGACGAATAGATCCAAGGAGGTGATACTTCCCCTCTATCGGACGCTGGTCAGAATGCAGTTGGAGTACTGCATGCAATTCTGGGCACCGCACTTCAAGAGAGATGTGGGTAACCTGGAGAGGGTCCAGAGAAGGGCCACTTGTATGGTTAAGGGCTTGCAGGCCAAGCCCTATGAGGAGAGACTAGAGAACCTGGACCTCTTTAGCCTCCTCAAGAGAAGGTTGAGAGGTGACCTTGTGGCTGCCTTTAAGTTCATCACGGGGGCACAGAAGGGAATTGGTGAGGTTTTATTCACCAAGGCGCCCCCGGGGGTTACAAGAAATAATGGCCACAAGCTAGCAGAGAGCAGATTTAAACTAGACATTAGAAAGAACTTCTTCACAGTTCGAGTGGCCAAGGTCTGGACCGGGCTCCCAAGGGAGGTGGTGCTCTCCCCTACCCTGGGGTTCTTCAAGAGGAGGATAGATAGGCATCTAGCTGGGTCATCTAAACCCAGGACTCTTTCCTGCCTATGCAGGGGGTTGGACTCGATGATCTATTGAGGTCCCTTCTGACCCTAACATCTATGAATCTATGAATCTACCTGGAGGGACTGGGTAGGAAGGGGCAGCCCTCCTGCTACCACCATGCCTTGCTGAGCCTAGATCCTAGCACAGCAGCTTCCTGCAGGCAGAAACAACTCAGAGGCTCCTTTCTCTCCCGGGACAGCGGCAGTGACAAGCGGATCTCCCCTTCCTGCACTCAGAGAGGGACAGGGACAATGGAAGGGGAGGGGAGCATCAAAGGGAAGGAAGAGGGTTCTGAGAGGCAAAGCGGATTCCTACCTGCTTCGGAGACTTAAAAAAAGTCCACAGCTATTGCCTTCATAGCATGGTCCAGACTCCATGGGAGAACCAGGCATCTGGGGAAGCAGGGAACTAGCTACACTGTGGAAAGAAGTGTGAGACTGCATCACCATAATGACTTAAAACCAAAACCACAAAAGGTTGTAGTGACCCAGGGTGGATTTAAAGAAGATGCAGTCACACACTTCTTTCCACAGTGTATCTCAATATGTCATTATGGTGATAGCAATGTCAGAATGAAACCCTAAGATCCAGTCATAGAAAATGTTACATTACCCAGATAAACATATTAACTTAAATTGCAACTTAAAAGAATGGCTTGTGAAGGTACTTGGCTATTACAGCTATGCATTTAAAAACAAACAAACAACCTTTTATGGCTTTTGTTGAGGTGGTATGTTGCTCCTTCCCAAAGATTCGGTACAAGTCTCAGAGACAGAACTATGGGGGAGATGTGCTGCTGTTAATTTGGCTTTCATTTGGAGGAACTGGATGGGATTCAAGAGCAGTACAGATGGTGTCTCAATTCCCACTTCTTTTGAAGAAAATGTATTTTTAATATAACAACTTTTGTTTTCATTAAGGATTTTTTAATGGTGGATAAGGACTGCTGAAAGCAACAGTTAAAAGCTTAGCTTTTAGATTAAACTGTAGCAAATAGCCAAACAGAAGGGTTTTGGGAGGTCCTAAACAGAAGTTTGGGGAGAATGACAAAGAAATGCAGAGTAGCTTTAAAGTGAATATTTTTTTCTTGTGTGACAGATACATCACTATCAAATTATGGTTACTGTTCTGTACAGTGCATTGAATACTAATCTGAATTTAGCAAATGGCAAACTTATTTTTTATTACACTGCATTCCACAAAGTAGTCCTTTTGTTTAACACCTCACCAGAGGTCCATCACTGACAGCTAAAATCCAGAACCATGAAGTGTGATTGTCTCTCTACTGCTGGCCCCTATATATGAATCCATACAGAACCACAAGAAGTGAGAGGAGGGACAAATGACTAGTTGATCTAGAGCCTCTTCATCTGAATACACACTACAAAGATGGAGCTGGAGATGGAGGCCTGCTTTAAGAACAGGGATCTTTCTGTGCAGGGATCAGCTATTGCCACATGTGAGACAAACTTGCAAAAGGAACAAGGTAGAACGGACTCTGCCCATCCCAACACATTGGTGAACTACAGACTCCTAGAAAAAAGTGAGTTCAGATGAGGTCTCCAGACTTGTTTTTTTTTTTACAGTTATTTTGCAATTTTTAAATATTTTAAGAATAAAGTCAATGTGGTTAGGGAATCCCTAAGCCTACCATGTTGGTTCCCAAATGGATTAAATTAGAAGGCCAAAGTATCCAAAGCCTAGGAGAACTCTCAGAAAATATATGACAGCAACTGGGGGTAGAGACTTAGGAAGTCTTAGAAACTGGGTTTGGGGTCTAAGATAACTGGGTCTAAGACAACATAAAAGGGAGTCACATCGGAAACCTAACCCCAGGACGGTACCCTCCAGTCTAATTTCTACATGACCATGCTAGCAAAAAAAATTAGGAACCCATTAACAGGGCCCACCTAAAGATTGGTGATGGCCAGGGAGGTATCAGAACTTACTGTAACACCTTAAAAGTTGCTTCTTCAGTACTCAAGATGCTGCCTTTTCCCCCCTTCCAAACTTCAGTGTGTTTTGATTCAAACCAGAAATCAGTGCTCCAGTATTAAAAGTACTATTTCCCTTGTATTTCTGGCCCAGCCACAAACAGAATATGGATAATTTTCTCAGGATTTCTAATCTAGTCTTTTACATCCAGGAGACTTGGCTAGTTTTAATAAGACTTTATTTTTTTTGTTCAATGTGACAGACCAGACCAAACTGGGAGTTAGAAATAAGCATGAACTTAAGCTCCCCATGTAACTACACCAATGTATATATATCAAGGGAAACCCCCAGACTAGATAGAATGTACTAGTTTAAATGAAGACGTGCACCAATACAAGTTACTGCAGTAGTCACTTCAGTCCAAAACATGCAACAAAGACAAGGGAGAGACTCTGAACTGGATGGTGTGGAAATACCTAGCTCAGAGCATCTCTTCAGCTATATGCCTTTCCAATGACAAGCATGAAGTGATAAGGGGCACAGTGTACCAAAATCATGAGACTGACTTAAAAAATAGTGAGATTTTACTAAATGATACATTTGGAGGAAGTAGGTTGCTTTTCATTTGTTTGTTTTTGTTAGTTTAGGTTTTTATTTTCTTGTTATTTAATTTATGGCATGGGGTAGCTCATAAACAAGGCCTGTGATGTCATAGGCTGCCACTCAGCAGGGCACTTGTTATCAAACTGTCTATGATATTCTCACCCTTGTTCATGTTACACTATTCTGTTAATTGCTCTGGGTTTCTTTTTTAAATTAACAACAGTTCTCTTATTTCAACTGCTGCTGTTACTACTCAGTGGCTATTTAAGCCTGTAAAATATACATTTAACATTCAGATATTTTATTTTGACAAAACTTGCAAAATTGCAGGCATTCAAAATACCTGTCGTTAAGAAGTAGTCCTGACTCATGAGCAAATGGAAATGGGCACATTACAGTTTCAACAAATAATACAACGGAGACAGCTGAAAAATGCAGGATCTGTGGGAGATGTGTATTGTAATTTGTAATGCAGATTTTCCTTGATTCTCTGCAGGATTTCACAGATCCTACAAATCCTTCACTGTAGGAACTCTAAGAAAATTTTACCTTTTACGTTTCTGTTATGTACATACTATAGCAGTCTTGTTTGGGATACAATATTCCACTTAATACAGTATCTTAACTTTACTAGACATTTATACTTAGCTGGAATCTCTGTATTGTATCAGATATTCATAACCCTGCATATCTTACATTTCGTAAACCAATTAGAAAATATCTGAGTCAGCCCATAGCTTAACAATAAAATCATTGAATCAATGCTCCACCATATGTCCAGGGACTCTAAGTCCTGGCTAGCAACCAAAAATTAAAACAAAATACTTTGGATTAAAATCTTGATGAAATGAACAAACCAAAAGCTTTATATTTATACCCTGACTACCACCACACTTAACTGAAGTTACCTTTGCCAATGCACAATTCCACACACCAGAGTCTTCTGTAGAAAAACCTTACCCTTTTGACTGGAACCCAGAATTTCTGTCTGGAGGGAAACATAGACATTTCGATACTCATTTTAATACCAAATTGGAACAAAAACATATTTGGAAAATTTCTCATAAAACAAGATTAACAACAAAAAAAAAAACCTTCAAGGAAATTTATGTTTAAATTTCACATTTCATTTCATATCTTATTTTTTGGGAATTTCATTTGTATTACGTTTCTGCTTTTCCAGGACAGGTAAGAAGTGTTGTATAATACTGCAATAACAACAGGTCATATAACATGGCAATATAAGAGCAACACACAACACTTTTATTTAGTACTGCAATATTACTGTATGAAATAATTTGACACTATGACACAAAGTCAAATTAATTAAAATAGAACATTTGTATATCAGTAGCAGTAGATAAATTGTGAAATAAAGTAATAAAATAATAAAAACTATATAAATGATAAAGTAATAAAAACAAACTTTTTTTAGAATTCTCCAAAAACGCATGTCAAAAGTCCTGACATTTCATTTAGATTTTGTTTCTGCAGGAATTTTTCTTTTGTATGGTAACATAGTTGTGAAATATTTGGTCTCTATTGAAATAGCTGTATGTTTGATGGAAACAAAAGCAAACAAACTTGTTTTGACATTTTTTTACTTGTTCTTGCATTGAGCGTGGAAGGCTGAATTTTGTGCCTCAACAACAAACCACAAGTAAAGATCTCCATAGTACCAGACCATGGTGAGGGACAAGAAAAAAACTCTTTCAAAGCAACTGGCTGCCAGGATCTTATATAAAGGAGGTCCATACACTCCTGTGCATCATATACCCCTACTGTAACAGCTGAGATAGCTACACACAGTGACTCTCTCAGGGAGTGTCACTGCTCCTATATAGATCTCAGCCGCAGAGCATCCAGGTATGTTGCCTGAAGCTACTCACATGCTGTATGAATTGGGACCAAATTAATTCTGGACATGGTTACATCCAGCCTCAAAAGGACACTTAAAAACTTTAAAATTATACATGCCAAGAAACTAAGAGGTACATGAGGCTGAGTAAAGAGCAGCAGTACTCAAATATAGGTCCCATTCACATTTAAAAAGTTATACAGACATTGGAAAAATAGCAATTAGATCCAGAGCCAAGGTCTCAAAGAATTTTGTACAACACTAGCCCCACATGGATCAGAACACTACTTCTTCCTGGCCCTTTCTACACAGATGCAGCATGAGAACTACTGATGTCTAATGAACACGCTGCACATTTTTACCAAGGATCAGCACAAAGTTGTTTGGCACAGGTGCATTTTAACAATGATAAATTTGGGAAGTTTGCATTGATTAATTACCCTCAAATTCTCACTTTCACCTCCTTAATGTGAGGAGAAGTTTGATCGAGGTGTTGGAAATATTTCCTTTTGTATTCTGCGCTGCTTAAAAAAAAACATAACATAACAGATGTTTCATGTTATCTTCTAAATTTTTGGATCCCTTTTAAACTGGATTTGAAATATGTTAAGACAGCAATGAAGGAAGAAACAGAATTTGGAATTTAGGGGAAGAAATTATGAACAGTATGCAGCCTGCTGATCACCACAGTATCTGAGTACCTTCTGCATAAAATAAATTGTGATTGCTGTCACAACCAAATTAAGTAGTGCCCATGTCACAAACAAGTTAAACCATTTAAAACAGTTTTTTTCTGCACTAGGTTAACTAAGGGTTAACAATAATGATAGTAACCGCTTTTTTGCTGCGCATGTCAAAAAGAAATTTATTGCTGCGCCACTAACAGAGATAGAACTTAGCCTTCTGTGCTGTACATAAATCATTATAACTGGTCAGAAGAAACAGGGAGTAACCCTATGATAACACCCTAGCGAAGACCGCTAGATAATTGGCGATTTTAATTAAATTTATGACGTGGCGAAAAGCAATTGGCTATTACACAAATAAAACCCGTCTTCACTTCCGTGAAGAACGGGAGACCTCCGCGCGCACACCTGAAAAACCTCTGAACGTATGCGTGAGAATAACTGACAAATTGATCGCTTGTCAGTCTCCCCCGTCTCGACCTTATCAGACGTAAATCAACGACCTGGCGACCCAACTTTTTTCTCCGTTTATCTGCCCGACCAAAGAACTTTTATGCAGACCGACCTTCGAACCTTAAGCTGTAACTAACCAAGTATCTCTGACCTCCGCTATTCACCACCTTGACGGTGTGAGTAAATAATCTTGCTTTGCAACCGATACGTGTCTGCCTAATTAATTCCACTCCAAGCGTCACAAATACCCTCCTGATGGCCTTCTAAGGCCCCGAACCCTTATCTGCCCAGGTGGGAGTCAGGGAGAGCTGCTGGCCGGCTGCCCTGGGTCCCGACAATTGCCAAAGTGCTAGATCTAATAAAGGACTCCAGAAGAACTGAGGTGCCTAAAGCCATAATTGTGATGTGCTTAGCTGCTGCCTAACCCTGACAGTGCATAAATTCTCTAGACACCTGCCTAGTTGCATCCACACAGTTGCTTAGAACTGTCCCAATCTGTGCAGTTTGGAAATGGTCTCTTACCTTAACCTAATTAGGCATTTTTCCACCCAAACTCTCTCCAGGGCCCAATCCACTATGCAAGTTTAGAGCACATCTCACATGCTGAATGGATCACAAAATGCACTGGCCAACTTCTTTTAATCAAGTGTGGAAAGGAGATGTGGTGCCCACTTGTAATATAATATCTAGTGATTAAAGCACTCACATGAAGTGGGAAGACTGGATTCATTTCACTCCTCTGCTTAAGGGGGGTTCAAAGACATATCCTCCACCTTCCAGAAGAAGAGGGGCCATAGATTAGATAAGGATGACCCTCCTGTTGTAGCTGAGCCACTAGGAAACTGAGATTGTAAACATTATAGAACCGGACAGAGGGAGCAAGAGGATGCCTAATTGTGTAACGTAGTGGAGGAAGGGGGAAAACATGGGTTTGGTCCCTGTTTTCAGGGCTGTTTCTGTATTTTACATTGAACAGTCCTGGAAGCAGAGAAATGTAATCAAGGAAGGTCCCCATTCTAGCTGAGTAACCACTAGACTACAGAGTCACACTGCCTTGCTTATTCTGCCTCTGTCTGGTTCCCTTTTTCACATTCTTTGCAGCAAAGTGGCCCATCACAAGGCAATAGCTTCATTGGGTGCACTCTGGCAGGGATAGGGCTGAAGGGAAGCCCTGTAGTGCCCTGGAAAGGGAAGGTGGCAGGTCAGGCAGGAGGGAGAGAGGGAGGAGCCAGGAGGAGGGGAGGGGGAGAGGTGAAAGGAACTAGTACCCAGAGCCTATGGTGTGAAGAGGAAAATAGCAGGCAGCCAAATAACTCTTCAGATAGGCAATTAGATGCTCATTCACAGGTGCTCTCCCCCTCCCAGTGCCAGGCTTCACATGGGTTGTGTTGTCTGGCAAGGCTTACCAACTGCCCCATCAAGGGGCTCTGGGAGCAGTTCCCAGCAGCAGCTGTGTCCAAGCTATTGTGTTATCTGTTAACCATTAACTGATATAATTAGATGATGTTAAACAGATCATTTTTTAAAATAATATTTACATCCCTAATCCTGAGTGCATGAGACTCCCTCACTGCAGCTGTATATCTGTCTAAGCTCCAAAAGGAGGCAAGATTCAAGATACCCCCCTTTTCTCAAAATGAAGCTATTGCCTTGCTTGGACAGCTATCGGCTCAGCCTGAGGGCTTATCTACAGCATGGTGATGGCATGTTCCAGGCTGGCCAAACCTAAGCATGTCCCACACACATCCCATCCACCTATAAAAAGAAGCAAACTCCAAACCCAGAAGTATGCCAGTAAGGCTGCTCCACTCCCATCCTGAATGGCCACATGCAAGCATACCAGGGACTGATGGCTCAGGAGCCACCTTTTAAAGTATTCCTCCACAATGGCCTCAACTGCTAACTTCCAGATTTGGGCAGTGCTTGTAGGCACAGGTGGAAAGTGCATGAGAAGCAAGTGCTCAGGCCCAAGCTGGCCAGGATACCTGGCCACCACAGTATATACAAGCCCTAATTCTCCCCATATGTTGTATAAGCAGTGGTCAAGTGCCTAAGAGTTAAGCATTTTATTCTTTCACTGCAGTTGTCCCTTAAGTCCCTAATGGACTTCATGGATCCTCTAGCTCTTTCCTCACGTCAGGTTCTAGGGCAGAGATTCTAAGGGAAGTAGGGTACAGGGACTGATGAAAAGGCTTTATCAAATAGAAAATATGGTGTTTTAAGTGTTTCTTAAAAATAGCCCAATTCTATACTCAGCTAATCTCCTTGTGAATCTGTTCCACAGCGGGATCCTTTCAGTTAAGAATGCTTGCTCATTTCTCTTCTATACTTTGTTGTGCTTTTACGGAGAGCGTAAATGAGCATAGGCCTTTGAGATGAACATAGTTGCTTCTCATTATACTGACAACAAATCTACCTTAAAAAGCCTTTCCACAAAACTGCAGAACCCCCTACCTTAAATATGAAGGAAGACAATAAGAAGGAGGGATACAAAAAAAAAAATAAAAAAAATCGAGCAATCTTAATTTAAGAACCTGAACTTAAAGAAACCTCAAACCAACAAGAAATTTGTTCTGTACTGAGACGAAGAGACCTTAACTGAAAGGACATGAAACAAACCCACCTATGTATAAAATGTTGATATTTCATATATTACCTCCTTCTACACAATAGCACTTAAAATTTAACCCAATGCATAGGTACCTAAAATGTTAATTCCCTAAATCTATGCAAAGCACATAGTGTGGGGGAACCTATACCTGAACTTTAGATTTGAACATCTGTGAAGTCAAGAGTGATCTATGAACAGATATGAGCTTTGCCACTTGAGTCTTTTTCCCCTACAACATGAGGGGAAAAAAGATTCCCTGATCTGGAACTGTTGTTCTCTCAGGTCACACAAAGCAAAAAACCCACATTTATAAGACAAAAGTAACTTTAAAAAAATGGAAAAAAAACTATACTTAATTGATTAGTATTTCAAACCACAATTAAGTAATCCTTAATTAGATAAATGCTTTTTTTTAGCATCCTTTGAATCAGCCAATAGCCACCAATCCAGCCATACAGAGTTGATGAGTCTAATGGTACCTATTCTACATTTTATTAGTCAAGTTACAGTACCAGCAATCTCAGGTCTGCCTTATTGCTGTGGTGCACAAGTTCCCATTTTCAGACAGATTTTTTTTCCAAAAGGGAAAAGGAGATAGACTGAACTAAATAATTTCACAAAATTGCAGAAAGGAAGTGCATAACATAAATGAGAATACAATAGGCGGTGCTGCCCAGACTAACATTCTGTATTCTTTACTCTAATTAGCTCCTTCAGAGCAGATTGCTTTCAATAAGCTCAAGAAAATTGAGCTTGATTCACTGGAGACAATCTGGGTTCAGTTGTTAACCTTTTAGCCTTTAAACAAGGAAACTTACTCAGGATGTACATCAGTAACAAGTACACTTGTCAATAGAAATAAGGATTGCCAAGACCTAAATATTTTTAAACACCAAAGCAACTCTACAGAGAAAACTAACTAACTATTCTGGCACTGATTAAAGTAGTAAGTGGGAGTTTGCCCAAGTAAAAATGGAGTAAAACCTGAAGCTCCACCCCTGCTCCCAAGCACATCACTAAGTTTTTCAACATCAAATCTCATTGTATCCTGGGGCAAGGATTTTTGCATTTGGTCCCTGTCAATAATTCCTACGGATGACTCCACAAAAGATGTAGAGCAGCATCCTCTTTTATTGGTCTCAATATTAGATAAACTGTGGCCAAATCTTGAGAGTTGTTGAACGCTTACAATTGTATAACATGGAAGCTCCAGATGCTAGGCAACTCTTACAATCCAGCTTGTAGACAGAGCTAGCCTGAACAACATAGACAGAAACGCATTTAAAAGGATTTCGCCATTCTGCCAAAACTGAATGCTTTTATGAAATGTTTTGATATTTCCTCTAGATTTTTCCCATTTTTCATTATAACATGTAACAAAATAAAGAGCATCAAACTTGAAACACAAAAAAAATCAAATAACTCAAAACGATTTTTTTTTTAATTCATTCAGAATATTTAGCCCTTTTTTTTGGTCCCTTTCTGAAACAAGACAAAATGTCAATGTTTTTCATTAAATGGAATGCTCGTCTTTCACACAAATTTATGCATGGGATTCTTATTCAAATCATACCAAAGTAGAAAGCACCATGTGAATGGATTCCTTCTTTCTAGTTTTCAAGAGCTTCAACTGTATCATCGCATTTTGCCTTTCTAGGCTAAATGATTCTAGCCTTTGCATTCTCCTAGCGTCTACTTCTAGTATAACTGACTATTAAAAACAATGCTGTGGTCATTTATTAGAGGGGTAAGAATAAACAGAGATAGCTAATTGTCCAAGGAGAAGCACAGAGCACATAAAGGACCATGATGGAGTTTCTGGCTGCTGTTTAGCATGCTCCAGCAGACTCAATTAATCGAGCCTGCTCCAACATGCTGTAATTAACAATTCATTGGAGCAACCTGATGGCTTGTATATAGGCACCCAAAAAGATTCAGTAGGAAAAATAATTATGCTGCTAACATGATATTGGCCAGTGAATTAAGTCATGTAATTCATAGCTCCTGCTCCTTTACAGATATTGAATGGACCCAAGTACAATTCAGAATTCCCACCCTACAGCCAATTGCAGTATTTGTTTTCATCCCAAATAAGAACTGAAACTTGAAATGTATTTTTTTTTCAGATTAGAAACTCCAAAAGATATTTCAGAAATGTTGAAGTGCTTTGTTTTTTCCATTTCACACTGATACAAAATACTGTGACATTCCCCAAATCAAAATGTTTCATTTCAGTTTGTTACAATAACCTCAAACTCTGTTTCCACTCCTTACAACATTAAAGCAAAATTTTCTTTAATGGTACTTTACCTCACAGGAGGTGTAGTTTGAAAGCTTGATTCTGAAGTCTCCCCTGTGGCTCAAGGGGGACATCACCTTCCAGGATAAACCTTGTGGTAAGACAATTACCACAATGAACCATAAAGGGTTTGGTCAGAGGGAAATTCATATTGCATTATGGGAAACATTGTCCTACAAAGACATAGCCCCTGGGAGAGGATGAGAGCATGAAATATAAATGTAATGTTTGTATCAAAATTATTCGTTTTCAAGAAAAATAAATACCAGTTTGGGACATATTGACCTGATTTTTTTTTTGGTCAATTTTGCAGATGGAAAAATTGACACTTTTATGGCAAACTGATTTAATTTTTGCAAAATTGAGATTTTCTTGTGGAAATTTTAGATTTTTTAGAAACCAGATTGTAAAATCATTTAAAAAGAAAATATGTCATCATTCTTAAAACAGGGCATAGTTTTACATGTGCAAAAACAGCCAAGATATACAGAGAACATTCAAAATAAAACTCATCCATACCAGCCAAGGACAAACATTTTAAAAGCTTAGGAATCCAGTTCAGGTACATATAAAAAAACTGTGCAATCTAGGGAGATTTCTGACAGAAGTCTTCTTCCAATAGACTTGAAATATGGAAGCAGCAGAAATCTCAATATAACAACAGCAGCAGAAAGAACGCTCGTCCAACTTACTCTGAGTAATACTTGCCTTTCCTGGGTCTAGTTTTTTTTCTCCCAGTAAAATTCATAGTAAAGCTCTCACTGACTTCAGTGAGTGTAGAACCCTAAAAGTGGGGAGCTCCCACTTGCACCTTTCTTGCACCGTTAGGCTTGCACTTTTCTTTTGAGAAGCATTTCCTCTTCTTAGGATTTAGTATTACTGTAGTTTGTGACGGGAATCATTCCTCATTCTTCAGTGTTCCAGTAGAGACTTTTATATAAAAGACTGTAGGCTAATTATTTAGGTAACCTCTGCTGCTCACCACAGAATAACTTCACTGAACACAGAATTTTACAGTAATTGCAAACTGCCCTTTCAACATTGCATTAGGCTAATGTGGGCCTCTCATTCAGTTTCACTACACCCAAAGGGATTAGGAAGGAAAACAAGGATAAAGAAGAAAACCCCAAGTAAGCAAGTTTTATTCTGAGCTGACAATCTGAGGGGAATGGGATGTTCAGGTGCTTGCCATGTGGCTGCAGAGCAACTTTGCATCAGCATCCAATATGATGCGAATGTGAAAGGATGGAACCTGATATACACCCATCCCATTTTAGGTTAAAGGTACCCAGGATGTTCAAACTCACCTCCTCTCACTTCCACCAAAGGATGAATGGTCATAGAGGTTGGGTACTGGACTGGGATTCATATATAGGTTCACAGTTTTTAGCCCTGCCACAGACTTTTCAGGTGAAATAAAGCAAGTCACTTAACATTTTCTGTGCCTCGCTTTCCTTCTGTAAAGTGAGTATAATTTAATTAGATCCCTTACTCAGTTTAGCTAAAAACTCTCTCACACTCTGTACATACAGCACCCATGTAGATATATCGCGTACCATATGTTCCTGTATACAGCACACACCTTTCCGCAAAAGCAGCTACACAGTATATACAAGGAATATGGTAAGAGCTGTTCCTGCCACTTTCTGGGCAAAAGTGAAACTAAAATCTTCAGCAACCCACAGGCAGAAAAATGAGCAGGCTGGGCTCCCAAACTGCTATTACTCAGTTACTGAGTACAAGGAAACATCTTCTTTTCTTCATTTTCCCCTTGAAAAACAAAGTGCATGTTTTATTTTGGGGCATGCTATATGTGAGAAAATAAGGTAATAAATCCAGAACTTGGGTTAGGGCCTCTAGGTGCGCCAATAATAACAATACATGTGCCTTTTAGGATATATCTAAATGACATTACAGTCCCATTCAGAATTACTGAAACTGTAACTATGTCAGCCCACGGAACAGCATCTAGATGGCACAAGGCAATAATGTATAGATATACCCAAATTAGCTATTCCGGTGCTAATTCCAGCCCAGTAAACACTACAACCTCATTAGCACAGCCCTACACATAGGCTAGTAAGTCCTGTTTCTTTACAGACTTTAATGCTTTTAAATAGAGGGCCACTCAATGATGAAAGAGTTGTTTAATTCCTTGTGATATTACCGCTTACTATATTCTCAAAGCATATGATGCATGTTATGGTTACATTAGGAGGTTTCAAAATGTCATGCCATTGGCAAATTCCACCATAAAGGTACAAAGACAGTTTTAACTTTGAAACTTGTTTTCTTTTACTCATATATTAAAAATATTTATGAAGATCAAGTGAATGGCCAGACAACTAATATCACCTACTGCCTAGGGATGATAAGAATATCCTTAAGGAGTCGGTTTCATTGTGTACGTTAGATAGATGATATCATTATAAATCTCCAGAAAAGGACTGGCAACTAAAGAGGCAATACCATATTTAGTCAAATATGAGTATTTGTACCCTAATCAGCATAGGGGAAAAAAGCTCCTTGCCTTACATTTGCACACAAGGAAACCTTATTAAATACATTGTCATAAATGACTGTGAAGAGCAGAATGCATTCAGTAATGGAAACCAACTATGAAGTTGATTAAATGCAGCCAATACTGAACATGACTATAAAACACATGGCCCATATTGGGCAAACATACTGATTTTTTAATTTTTTTTTTTTTGCAGAAATATTTGTGTGTGTGTGTGTATGGCAGAAGGCGACCTCTGTTTCTCCCCAAAAACTCTGCTCTGTGACAATTTGGTTAGTATGGGCCCTGCAGGGGGTACACACCTTACCCTATCTCTTTAGGTAACCTGAGTTGGATACATTCCTGAGGGACAGGGGAAACTTGGTCCCTCTGCCTATGTGACTGGCATCACATACCTGGGTGAGGGGCTTGGGCTCTCTAGTGGGCTAGAGACTGCCAGTCTGCCCAGCAACCAGTGATGCATTTCAAATTGGTTGACTGGTGCCAACAGGTGCTGGCCTCCATTGGACCAGATGACCAGATCAATGAGGTCATAAGGTAAGAACTGCCCAGGAGGAGGGACAGTAGCCATGATGAAAACTCAGAGACAGAGAAGAGCTGGAGCATCTGAAACTTGCTCTCTCTCTCAAAACTCATGATCAATGAACTGTCTGCCCTCAGAGGGAATCTCCACCTGCCTCTGGATGATACTTGTGAGTAAGCTACCTGAGATCTAACTAGATATGTAGCTTGTGGTAACTCAGATGTGTGATCAAAGGCTACTCCAGCCACCCTGTTTGCTCTGTGGGATTTCTCTGATACTACTCAACTCTGTACCCTATTCCAACCCTACTCCTTGTAACCAAAAAAGTTTTCCTTTGTATCTAGCATGGGAGACTTATTAGAAGTAGGTCTAGATTATGCCTTGGGGTCCCCTTGGTTCAGCTGACTAAGGGAGACCACTACTTGTGCTTCCGACTGAGGGAAGCACCCCAAGTTCTTGAAGTGAGTCAAGTACCCTTGAGAGTTACTAGGCCTGTTTCCCAGGGGACACCATGACAGAATCAAGCCCGTCCCTGGGTGGTGGCAGCTCTATCCCCAGGCTAGTGGGTGTGATCCAGGAAGGGGGTCGGTCAGACGTGAGGCGCCCCCAGGAAGGCACTTAGAGCCTGGAAGGTGGTCGGGCGCAGTGAGCTGGGTGGCTCAGCACAGAAGCACCCCCTACTGGCCTGCCACAGTGTGTGAGTGTGGTGTGTGTAAAACTTTACCTCTAAAACTGCTTTGTGAATGCTGTGGTTCACTTGGCAGTCTAAAGCACACTTTTACAGTTACAGTTATGCCATTTTTAGTCCCTTTACAAAGACTCTAATGCACACCCACATCCCTGTGCTCCCATGCACCCAACACAGTCACCTTTAAACTGTCACAAATACGCAAAGGACTACCTCGTCCCCCTCCCACCTTCCCTCTCTCTTCCCATCTCCCGAACCTGTTTGCCTAGTCCTTTCATTAGTCATTGTCATCTGTCATCATCATCATCATCCTCATTACTCTCTTCAGGGGGCTCACCTGTAAATGGTCTATGCTAGTCCCCTCTCTTCCATATGAGGTCTGCCATCTCTTTCCATCATCTTCTACTGTCTTCTTGTAGTACCAGTACATCTAATTCATCCCTATTTTAATACACCCTCAACTGGGAGGTCTGTGTGTCTGCTTATGAGCAAATTCCTGGTTTCCACAGAGTGTACCTGAAGCAGGAGATGAAATGGTCAAAGCAGGCTGTCGGGGCCCCTTGCTGTTCAGTCAAATGCCCATACAGAACCACCTCTATGGTCAAGGTTATGAACACTGTCATCACGAAGAGTACTACATTAACTCTCTTCCACACCTCTGGTGCATAGACAATCCCAGAAGAGGTGGTCAATTGTTTCTGCCTCCCATGGGCAGGATTGCCTGGGGCAGTTGGATGGGCACCTCTGCCCTGCACTGTTTCTCCATGTCCACATGAGGAGTTCCCAAGGGCTATCCTTCAGTACAAGTTTCTGTGCTCTTTCTGTAGGTGCTTATGGAAGATTTGTTCTCACATTGCCTGGCAGCTGTCACTAGGTAGTAGGTCCATAGGTGATATGATGTCTCTTGCTGTTACCACCTCCTACATCTTGTGGTAGTTTGCCAGGGTTGCTGGGGCTTTGTTGTGCAGTTTCTATTTGTCCTGGAAGCATTTCAGAGCCTCACAGAACCATGGGGACTCCATGGTCCACAGGCTCACATTGGTCATCAAGAACGCCTGCCACTGTCACAGTAGCTGTCCTGCAAAATACTTTACAAAGCAGGCTCTTTTGGATTCTGTTCCTGTTGCCAATTCATAAACTTGGCTCATGCTCTTTCCCCAGACAACCAGTAGGACATCTGATATTCCCCTGGGAACCTACCACATTTTTTTTGCAAAAATATGTATCTCTCTATATATATAACTGTACCTCTAAGAACCCATCAAGCAACCACTGTGGTTCACTTGGCAGAACAAAGCATACTTTGACAGTTAAACTATTTTAGTCCCATTACACAGTTTGCACTGTGCACCCATCACCACTGCAGTGCTTTCATTCATTGTTCTCTTCAAAGGGTTTGCTCATGAAAAGTCTATGCCAGTCCCCTGTCCACCATATGAGGTCTGCCATTTTTTTCCTGTTGTCCTCTTCTTTCTGTAGTACCAGTACATTTCACTCAGCCCCATTTTAATATACTCTTCAACTGTGGGGTCAGAGTGTTTTTTATGAGCAGGTTCTTGGTTTTTCATATGGCATACCTGAAGCAGGAGATGAACTGGTTGAAGTGAGCTGTTGGGACCCCTTGTTGTTTGGTCAAGTGCCTGTAGGGACAGCTTCTCCAGTCAGGTTCTGAAACCTGTCACCACCAGGAGAAATGCATGGACTTACTTACACACCTCTCTGGCGTATGAGCAGTCCCAGAAGAGGTTGTCCATTGTTTCTGCATGCAAATGGCAGGTCTGTCTTGGGCAGTTTGATGGACCTCTCTGCCCTGCACTGTTTTTCCATGCCTGTACAGGAGTGCCCAGTGGGCTGCCTGCCAATTTAGGTCTCTGTACTCCTGCAGGTCCTTGTGGAAGATTTGCTCCCACATGGCCTGGCAGCTGTCACCAGGTAGAAAGCCCATGAGTGATATGTTGTCTTTTGCCCTTATCACCTCCCGTATCTTGCAGTGGCTCACCAGGGTCACTAGGGTAGCGTTGTGCAGCCTGTATTTCTCCCAGAAGTTTTTCAGGACTTTGTAAAACCATGGGGACACCATGGCCCACAGGCTCCCTCTGAAGCAGGGGATACTCAATTATAATCCAGATTATAATAGTAATCCAGATTACTCCCCCTATAATCTTTCCCCCTGAAGACTGCAGAAAATAAATGGGCCTGCCTCCAATATGATAAGGACTACAACTTTCATTCACAAGCAAACGGAACAGCTACCACCCCATCCTGGGCTAAACAAACTAATATGAGGACTATAGATATAAGGATTATGGGGATGACACAACAGCAACTCCAGTGGTAGTTCTGTTCCAAGGAGTGTTTCCAGGTTGTATGCAAGCACAGTAAAAATCAGGTGCAAGGCAGCGTGGACAGGGAAGGGAAGTAAGATGAACTTTTCATTTAATCTACTTCCACACAGTTATGTCAATCAGTGAAAAAAAATTCTAATACAATAAAGGGTTTAATCTGTCTGTCTGCCGGTCTGTAATGCTTTTGGCCAACTGCGCATGCACCACCTAGAGGACAGGCGGCAATTGGCTACATGAGCCCAGATTGCATGGGCTCAAGTTTGAGCTGCTGCTGGGGAAGTTTGTGGTGGCAGAGAACATGCCCCAGCCACCCGAGCAGTGGGGCTTCTCCACGCCTCCCTGCCAGAGGGGGAGGGGAGGTTACAGTGGCAGTGCCCCCCCCAATACCTGTCCCCAATGCCCCCCCCCCAGAACAGCTGTCAGGGAGGGGGAGGTGGTGGGCAGGGAGAGAGGGAGGGAGGGAAGTGGGGCTTGGGAGGCAAAGGAGTGGGGGTCACGGTGACAGCTGTTGTTGTGGCCCGGAGGCAGGGAATCCACACTGAAAGGCAGAAGTGGGAGGGAGCCCCCGCACCAGAGGCCAGAGGAGGAGGTGGCAGTGGTAGAAGGAGTCTTTATATGGCCAGACCTGAAGGGTGAGGGAGGGGTTGAGGGGGGGCCATGTAAACACTCCCCAAAATCCGTAATTCTTGATGAGCAATTAGCTAGTAAGAAATAAAATGGGGGAAATTGTCTTTTAAAAGTGACTTAAATGGATTTGTTGCTCAGGGTATTTATTTTGTGTTATCACAGAAGCATTAATACCTTAAAAATGCTGCTGATTTCTTTGCCTCACTCTATTCATCAGAGCACTATGACATGACATACTCCCTAGCAAGCAATCTCAAACTCAGGGGGTGGTACTGCTCAGGGGGCAGCACAGGCACAGCTCTGCAGATCAACAGATACTTTGGCATCATCCATGTTGAAGGAAGGGCAGTCACATCAACCTGAAACAGCTTGGAACAGTAGCTTATACAATACCTATTCTTTGTATACTTACAAAGAAAGATTTGTTTCCAGTTTTTTATATACTATCTTGAATTCATTTCAAATAAGGTTGTGGGGAAAGCCTCTAGAGGTTGGCAATCCATTAACAGAAAGTTATATCTTCCAGTAAAGGGGATGTGTGTGTCTGTTTTAGTTTAGGATATTAAGGGTTTAGAGGGGGGGTGGAGGGGTTCAGACAGTGATTTTACTCCCATAAACATCTTCTCCATGCAGTCTAAGCTGCATTTTTGAGAAAACAGCTTTCTCACTTGAATAAGCAGAGGAAAAACAGACCCCTAGATAATCTAACCACAGGAAAAAGTAAGGTCAAAAGACAGCCCTTCAATTTACCTTTAATATGAAAGTTTTCATCTCACTGCAGTCAGCAAATAAAAATAATTAAAGTTTCTCATTAGCACATTAAGTTCCTTCAACTGTGTGGCCATAGCCTGAATTCAGCTGTATATTCAGATGTCTGCCCAGAAATTAAAGAAGTTATCTATGTGCAGTGTAGATATTACCATGAGATTGTTAGCTTTTTTTCTCTTGACTTCTATGGATTTAAATTTGAACCTTTACATATAGCCTTTAATATTTGTTAGCATTGCACACAAAGGTGCAGAGACAGAAACATTACCACTGAAAGAACTGAAGTCCTAATTTGTGCTGTGACAGCCAAAACTCCCACTGAAAGCAATTGGAATATGACTAAGAGCTTTGTTATAGAAAATGAAGCCCTATTTTAAGACATTTATAGGGGGATGAGTAGGTCCTTGGCTATCCCAGGATTGCAAGGCCATAGAATTCTAACTTAACCAAGGAAATATGTCCAATAATGTATTCTTTCTGTTAAAAAATGCATTTCTAATATTTGTGTTTCCTAAAAGACTCTTCAACATATTAATTTGATGAGAATTACACATTGTTATCTTCTTTGGACCAGCAGAGAAACTGAAAAGCTCAAGAGGATTTTGTAATAGCCCTATTCATTTCAATGGGAAGTTAACTCTGAAGATTGCCAATAAACATTTTCAAGTCTTGTCTTCAATATGAAGTTACATTGTGCTAGAACACACATTAGATAGCCTTATGTCATGCATGCCTTCATGTGCTACATTATGCCATTCCTCCCCTCTAAACAGGGGGGTGAGGTGGGGGAGACAAACACCTTGAGATCATCACCATCCTTGTCAAACAAGAAGAAAGAGGAACTCAATCTCCTATCAGCATTAAACCATTTCCCTAACATGAGAGATGAAACCCTCCTTCACATTTTCCATAAGTGTAATATTCAGGCTCCCTGTAAGCCCCTTCATTGCACAGGGCCTTACAAACTCAGGTAATGAATAGGCCTTGTGCTGAGCCACTGCATTTAAGAGTTTTGCCTGTCATATTTAATTCAGTACAGTGGTCTATATTTGGATTTTTCCTACCCCAAAATGCTGCAGAAAGCAGGAATCTTTGTTGCAGAATTTAAGTAAACTTGCCAGGATAGACAGATGTGCTATGCGGCATATGTACAGATAGATATTGTAACAGGGGAGCTTTTTCTTCACCTGTTCCATAGGAAGGAAAAGCAAGAAAAGAAAGGAAAAGTACTTACTGGGACGTTGAGCGGACATGCTGCTGGGAAAGCAGATGCGTTTCCTCAACCCACAGGGAGGCTCACCCTGGGAGCCTATGTCGATTGGCCAAATGCCCAGAAAGCTGAGTAAAAAGCCAGCCAGGACCCAGCACCTCCAGAGAGGGGGACAAAGAGTCAGAGCAACACAGGGCTAATGCAAGATCTGTGCACCAGCACAGAGAAGAAATGAGGACCCAGAAAGCCCATACCATGGAGGAGCACCTGAAGCTGTGAGAAGGATCAGCAGGGAGTCTCTGCAAGGGCTGGCTAACAGTGGCCAAGCCATGAGGGGTGAGTGTATTAGAAAGAAGAGGAAAGCAGGTCTGAGCTAGGACTTGTAAAGAAGGGGGACAGACACAGTCCCCTTTTGGATCTGGGATGAAGGTTATGGGTAAAAACAAGGAAGAGATATCTTTACTGAGGAGAGGGTTGTCTTATGCTCCATTACCCTGTGGGAAGTGAGGGGGGCTGTATTGACTAAGGGCAATTGAGATGCCCTCCAGGACAAAAGTGACAGGCTTAGACTGAGAAAGAACCTTGACTTCTCTGGGAGGGAATACCCATGTGAGAGTGACCAAACTTCAACAGCACATGAGCCAGGGCAAGCTGCCTGTTTGCTTGAGAAAAAAGGTTCAGTGATAAAGTAAATCATTACCAACTCCAGCAGGTGTGGCATGGATAGGGTATAGGGGAGGCAGAGCCCTGTGGCTAAGGCCAGGACATGTACATTCCAGTCCCATACCATTTGATCATTAACCTCTCTCATTCTGATTATTTCTTTACCAACAAAGCATGGCAGGCGAGTGAGGTGGAGGATGAAGATCAGACTAGAAGAAAGTGGTACCTAACTAGGTCACCCACTTACAGATATATATGGCTCTTCTGTGGATGCTCCATTTGTCCCAGCATTGTAGCATTCACGAGCCATGCCTGTAGCTCAAGTTATGTAGAAAAGCATTTAAAGCTGTGTCTATGGCTGAATCACTGATTCTCTGAATCAGCATTGAATCTTCAGATTCGGCCAAATCGAACTGGGAATAGTGATCCAAATCAACAAATCAAATCACTGTCCCTGATTCGGGCCAAATACAAATCTGAATCAGATAGAGTCCGTTTCTCACACCCCTAAGGTATATACATTTAAATCCCCTGCTATGGTGGAAATCACCAGATGACCCTGGCACACAGTTGTAGAAGTTCCTTTTTCTAGCATATAAAGTAGAATCATAGAAAAGTAGGGCTGGAAGGGATCATGGGACTTCACCTAGTCCAACTCACTTCTCAAGACAGGATCATCCCAAACTAAACCATCCTACGCAATTATCTGTCTAACCTAAATTTCCAAGGATGGAACTTCTTCAACCTCTCTGGGAAGCCTGGTCCAATTCTTAACCACCCTCATCTTGAGGAAGTTTTTCCTGATTTCCAAGCTAAATTTCCCTTGCTTCCATTTAAGACCATTGTTTCTTGTCCTGTTCCCTACAGCCACAGAAATTAGTCAACCTCCATTTTCTTTACAAACACGCTTGGGGTATGTACCCGTCTCCGTTCGATTAGGAGCTCGCGCGCCGCCTTAGCCCGGGCTCGGGATCTTGTGCCCCCGAGCTTCGTTGGTACGCCCCAGGGTTTACCCCGGCTGGTATTAAGGGGGACCCCAGAACTCGCCTGCCACGACTTTGATGACTCTCTCAGTGGGGGGTCTTCCCTTGGGGTATCCCCTGGTGCCGGCACGCCTCTTCGCAGGTACTCTCGGGGCTCCGTCCTCCCCTACACCCCGGCCATACGCCACCTCAGGTCTTCCTGTCCTGGCCTCTCACCCGTCCTCGTCTCGTCCTCTCTCTCGGCTCGGGCACCCTGGCCCCTACAGGCTGTCTTCGGGCCGGGTATGCCTCACCCAGTTGGAGGGTGCTGCCCTGATCCCTCCTTCCTTGGGAGGCAGCCGTCCTCTCTGCCTCCCCCAATAGTCTCGGCCGCCGTTACCCACTCCGGCGGCTCCGCAATACCGGCTACAGCTGGCCCCGCTCTCAGGGTAGCTGCTATGCCTCACGCTGCCTCGGGTGTTGGGTTCCCCGCTGGCTGCTGCCCCGCCTCTGGGGGTGACTTCTCCCTCTGTCTCTTCCCTTCTGGGTTCTCCGCTGCGCTGCTCGCAGCCTGCTCCGCAACACCGGCTACAGCTGGCCCCGCTCTCGGGGTAGCTGCTACGCCTCCCGCTGCCTCGGGTGGTGAGTTCCCCGCCGGCTGCTGCCCCGCCTCTGGGGCTGACTTCTCCCCCTGTCTCTGCCCCTCTGGGCTCTCCGCTGCGCTGCTCACAGCCTGCTCCGCCTCTATCCGGCGGCGTCCCGCACTCCGCGGGTGGCGGCTGATCCCCTGCTCGCTGGAGCTCCGCGCTCCTGCTCTCTCCCTCCAGCCGCCCCACTGCTTCGGCGGGGCCGCTTTTGTTCCTCCCGGCCGGCGTGCCCCGCCCCCGCCGCTCAGCCGCAGCCGGATAAATGCCCGGCTGATGGCCCGCGCCGGCAGAGTTTCTTCGGGTCTTCCGGCCCTGCGGGAGGTAAGCAGACCCCTTGGCCGCCGCGGGGGTCTCCTGGTGCCCCCGCTCCCCTGGGACAGGGTATTTAAAGACTATTATTAAAACCCCTTTCAATCTTCCCTTCCAGACTAAGTAATGCTAGTCCTTTCAGCCTCTCCTCATAAGGCATGTTTCCTGGGACTCTGATCATTTTTGTTTCTCTCCAAAGGACTTTTCTAATTTGCCCACATCTTTTTCTGAAGTGAGGAGCCCAAAACTGGACACAGTACCCCAAGTAAAGTAGGTAACAAAACAAAAGTCTTTAAGCACATAATTACAAAGTATTATCTCCTCCCAGTTATAGCTTCCTTCTCCAATTCCTGGTAAATACTTTTATATATTCACCACTGGCAAATAGAGCGCCAGAATCATTTTCCTGGATTTGCAAGTGACATTTCTGTTAACCCAACCTATTATACTACTGACATTTTCTGCAACAAGAGCATGCTTTTAGCTCAAATTCAACTTGCAATCCACTATAACCCCCAGGTCCTCTTCCCCAGTATTGCAGTGTGGCTACATTTGTGCACACAATTGTTCTATCCTAAGGACAGGACTTTGTATTTGTCCTTATTGATTTTCATGTGATTAATTTGATACAATTTCACCAGTTTATCAAGGTAACTTGGAACCTGATCTGTGAGAGTCTGGAAATCCACTCAACTTGGTGTCACCCACATATTTGCAAAGTGTGTGCTCAGCCCCATCCTCCAAATCATTAATTAAGATACTAAAGAAAACTACACTTGGGCATACCCCTGAGGAACCTCACTCAATACATTCTCCCAACTAATACTGTTTTGTCTTTGCATTGCCAGGTTGTGATGTAATGTCTTTAGGAGGGAGCACTTGCAAGCAACAGGGGAGTTCTCTCTATGCATTAATTACCCTAACAATAAACACTAAAGTTGTTTTGTGACAATCAGAAACTGGTGACTGGGCTAAGATTCTGGACTATTTGCCATCTCATACAAGAACTGCTATATATAATGTAAAGAAAACGACTTACAGCAACACCCTATTACTACAGATTTAAAAAAATATCAGATTTCTCTCCTTATAAGCTGTTATTTTGTTGGTTTCAATTCTTAAATGCAAACAAGTCAAACACATTGTCTAAGCCTGACATGACAGCCAAGCACCAGCAAACAGGTTGGCAGCCAGACAAGAGATCCAGATCTGATCCTGGGAAAGGACTACTCTTCCATGTGCCAGCTGGCATTCAGAATGTTCCGCAGGTTATGGCCCCAGTTCTTCGAGAGCAATCTAGTAGTTAGCAGGATACCATATGCCTGCTGCTTTGCTGGACTATTTACTGGACACCACTGAAAGGAATTTAAAAGATTTCAGTTCCATTTTCTGACCCTTATGGACATGGCAAGGTGGCAAGTGACTGTAGAAAGGGATTATAACTCCTAGCAGAGACACAGTGATAAAGATTTCTAGGCAAAGGTAAACAATCACAAGATGAAAGAAAACCCCTGGTTTGGTGGTAGGTTTCCTGCAAGGGTATTGAAGACTGTAGCAGCAAGGTAGCATAAAAGAAGTACCTGAGGTTTGGAAAACACTAGTCTGAGCTGAAGTAGGTAACCCTCCCACAACCCCCAAAAGGCTTTAAGCATATAATTACAAATTAATATCTTCTCCCAATTAAGACTGGCGCATCTTCCTTCTCCATTTCCTGAAAAAGTTATAATATAAACTCTGTGTGTGTGTGTGTGTGTGTGTGTGTGTGTGTGTGTGTGTGTACGTACACACATACATACAAGAATAAAATAGGATTTAACCCAAATCACCCCACTAACAATTTTGTTTTGTGACATCGGTTCTAGTTTTGCCCTATCAGCAATAATCAGTGGGAGATACGGTATGTTTCTAGGCATTCTAAGATGGCTAACAAACCTGTCACATAAATGACAGGCCAACATTTTTTGGTAAATTTTATTTTCCCATTACTTTTGCCTTGTAACTGTGACATTCCAAAATGCCAAATACAATACCTAAAAGAGGCAGAGAGGAGTTAGAATGTCCTTTTAACCATGTGTGGGGTTTTCTGGTGTCTGTTTTTAGGGTAATTTTTTCAAGGATTGAGTCCTTAAAATAATTACTCTCAAGTAATCATTCAGCTTCAGTTCACAAGGATTAGGAAGATTTCTCATACAGAACTATTCAAAACCAGAATACATCCTTCGAAGACATCCCATAAGGAGGGTAAACGTTCATTAAATATATTAAAATTGGAATGTTTGCACAATGTATAAGCACAATGATTAAGGCTTAAGAAAGCCAGGGATATAGTATGCATGCTTAAAATTTGTATACTCTTTGATGACTTTACCATGTTTAATGGAATTCAGCACTATAGAAATAGAAAACATCACTGGGAACAACCAAATTTTTCAGAACTGTGATGAATTTATACCCACTAATTGTACTTGATTTGTCAATATCTTTGTTAAAAGTTACTTTAAAAAACTGAGTTTCTTTATTATTTAACCAGAACAACAAAAATAGCATGGGAATTGTCTAATTAAAAATAAATTATTTGTTGTTCTTTTATTAATCCAAGGGTAGCTGAGATCAATACCAAGCATCTGCTTTAGTAACATATGGGACATTCTTAAAATGGAAGAATGCCCAAAGGAATAAAAATAACTGTATTATCTTGCTATCTTATTTCTCTGGGTTTTTCAGAGTTGCACCAGTTGAACTAAAGATGTGATTTTAAGCTGATGTACTATACCAGTTTAAAAGGCCAAATGGATACTCTTGCTTTGTTTAAAGTAGGCTTATTTTATTTTTTTTTAATTGGTTAGGAACAGGTGTAAGCTAAATCAAAACAAACCACTAAATAAAAATAGCCACGCTGTCCTTCATAGTATAACGACACAAGTACAAATGTTTTCTAATAGCTAACACTTATATGCTGTTTCACACCAGCATGGATGGATCCAGGCGATACAGTGATACAGTTGCTTCCCCTTTTGATTCCTGCTTCCCCCAAACTTTAAACCAATTTCCCGGGAGGGGCTGTGTCATTTCTGTTCAGGTGGAGAAAGTCCATTGACTTCATAGAGTCCACTTCCTCATTATAGTCTGATTCCTGTTAATCTCCCTTCACTCCACAGATGCTAATGATTAGGGCTGTGCGAAACAGCACCGTTCTGCTTTGACTTCCGTTTGATGGAACAGTGTTTCGTTTTGAGTTTTATTTCATTTCAAAAGCACTGTTCCATTTCATTTCATTGAAATTCTTTGGCTGTTTTGATGCCGTTTTGCCCATAGGTTATAATGGGGAATCATAAAATGCAGCAGGCAGGCAGATCGGGGGCTTGCCCGCACCCCTGGGAGGGCTGTGGGCTGTGCCAGTCTTCACAGGGCTGTGGACCCCCTATCTTCCTGCCAGATGACAAACTGGTGCTGGGTGCAGCCTGTACCCAGCTCTGAGAAGATTGGTGCTGCCGCTGGCCCCAGGCAGCAACACCTGTCTGCCTCCTGTTATCCAGCAGGCAGATCAGGGGGCCCGCACCCCCGGGAGGGCTCCAGGACAGCCCCCGCAGTCCTCCTGGGGGTGCCAGCAGGCCTGATCTGCCTGCCAGATTAAAGGAGGTGGGTGCTGCCAGTTGGGACCAGTGCTGAAGCCAGTAAGCCTGGCTTTGAAACTCGAAATGTTTCAAAACTTTCTAAATGTTTCAAGTTCCCTTGTTTCATTTCAAAGCTTTTTTGAAGTCTGTTGTTTCATTTTGATTTTGCTGTTTCGAGCTCAAAACACATCAAAAGAGCTTCAAAATGAAATGCCAGGTAAAGTTTCGCACAGCCCTATTAACGATCCTCTCTCCTTTTAACAGTGTTGATTATGTCCTAGATGTTCCACTATTCAAGATATCCTTTTTTCTGTGATTTTGCTGTTAGACATTACTAGGAATGGGTTTCTCCTATTTGAAGTACTGGATGCACTGGCTGGCAAGTCCACCCAAGAAGGTTATATTTTGTTTATGACTCTCTGAATAAGAGAGATACCTTTAACTGTAATGACTACAGGACTAATGAAACAATATCTTTTGACTATATTTTGCCCAGTTGATTCTGTTTTTTAAACTTTATATATAGTCTAGCAAGTAAGTGTTCATTCCAATAAAGTTATATTTGATTCTGCTTTAATCTTAAACTGAACAATATAGCACTAGGCTCCTAACTAACTAGGCATGTATGAAGCTGCAAGTATTCACTTCAGATTCAGATTTGGCCAATTTGGAGGGACAGTTATTCGATTCAGTGATTTGAATCACTGTCCCGATTCAATCCAGCTGATTCAGATTTGGAGATTCAGCCATAGACTATAATGGGGAATCACTAAAATACCTATAACTTTGTCTTTTTTTTTTGCAGATTCAGATGAAAACAGCAGGGATGGTAGCCCCTTCTGGTAGCCCTTCTGCAAAGTTTCAAGGAGATAGGTGCAGGGGTTTCTGTGAAAGTTTACCTCAAACTGTTGAAAGCAAATAAAAAAAGCAAATAGGTGCGGAGTGAGGAGGGTGGCACTCACTCCTTCTGCAGGTAGAGCTTGGGGAACCTCAACAGCGGGAGGTTCACCTTCAGGAACACCAGCTGCTCCACCAAATCAGGATCCAAGGAGGTGCAGTGGGGTGTCACAACATTACCAGCAATGCTGAACACCCTCTTGCTTGGAACACTGGTCGGTGGACAGGACAGGTGTTCCCAGGCAACCATGGCCAGATTCTGCTACACCTGGCTGTGGGTTGCCCAATAGGCCAAGGGGTCATACTGCAGCAGCTCCACATCCTCGACAAGATAGGTAGCTACTAAGGCCCCATGCTACCTGCCTGATGGTGGGGTCTTGTGCCTCTGGACCCCACCATTGAGCCATGCCTTTGGCCCACATTGGCAGCAGCTGTAGTGGAGGAGATTGGCTCATGGTTGGAGTGCTGGCATGAGAAAGTGGATCCCCCTCTTCCACGCCCCCGCCTCTGCCCTTCTGCCTCCCTCTGTTCACCAGCACCTCCATCCAGTGATCCAGTGTTTTGCTGCTGCAGACACTCCCCTTCACCCTCAGGTCACACAGGCCTGCTAGTACATGGACTATACTGGACCACAACAGATCCAGCCATTTTTTTATGCCTCCTTTAGCTGCTTCACCAGTGCCTGCACCTCTGGTGACAGTAGCTTGCCCCAGTCAGGAACACTGATCCCCTGGAACTTCTCCATTTCATTCTCAAGCTCCTTCACTACAGGGATCACCTGGCTAAGAAGGGCATCGCCAGTGCTGAGGCTCTCGCTGGCCACGAGGACCACCAAGATCTGGGAGATGGTATTCCACTCTGTTTTGTTAAGGGGGGCCACTGATCCCAATCTCCCTGACCAAGGCCATTTCATGGATGGCCTTCTGTTGCTCTACCAGCCTTTCCAGCATCAGGTATGTAGCGTTCCATTGAGTCTCCACATCCTGCATGATTTTGTGCTGTGGGAGGCTCAGCTCTGCCTGTTTGTCCTACAGCATCCTGAACCCCTTGATGCTCTGATGGAAGTAGCCCACCACCTTCCTGAATTTGGAAATGAGCTTGCTGGTGGCGCCAGCACCGTCACTGGCAGCCCTGTCTCCCTCCAAGGTGTCCCTATGAGGTGGAACTTGTGTGCCACACAGTGGATGCCAACAAAGTTGGCATCATGCATTGCCTTGACCATACTGACCCCATTGTCAGTGACCATGAACCCACAGGTGAGCTCGCCCTACCCAATGAGCCACCCCTGCACCATGTGGTTCATGGCCACCATGATCTCCCTTGCCATGTGGGACTCATTCATCACCTCCGCTTGAAGGAGAACCCACTGAAGTCCTGACTGATTGCACCAGTGCCCTGTGAAGGAGAGGTAGGCATGATCTCCACCCCAGCTGCTCCAGATATCCAAGGTGAAGTGCAAGGCTACCTGCCTTGTGCAGCTCCTCCCTCAAGTACTCCCTGCATGCCTCACAGTGAGGGCACCACTGTCCTGCTAAAGGTGGTGTGTGTGGGCACTTGGTGAGATGGGGCCATGAGCACCACAAGCTGCTTGAACCCTGGACCCTCAACAAAGGATAAGGGCTGGACATCCAGAGAAAGCATCTCCCCAGTGGTCTGGGTGACCTCACTTGCCTTCGGAACATGCCCCACTTTGTCTCCACCTTTCCCCCACTGGTCCAGGGTGGCCTGCCTCTGCTTCTTGAGGATGGGGGCTTTGGGCCAAGATGGGGACTTCTTTTTGGGCACACTCCCACTGGTGCCAGGCTGAGGAAGAGCAACGGTAGGGGGGTGCTGCCTCCTGAGATGCAGCAGCACCACCTTGGTGGTGAAGTGTTTCACATCCTTATCCCGGCTGATCTGCCTTCAGCAGTGCTGTCAGGTAGCATACCTGGGATCATCTGCCACCTCAAAATGATCCCACACTAAACTACCCACCTGCTTCTGGGTTGAGGGTGAGGATCCTGCCTTATCCCCCTCCTCACCAGGCAGAGGCACAACAACAGAAGGATCTGAGCAACCTGCCCCCACAACCTCCTCCAAAGTGCTTTGCAGAGAAGGAGACCTGCCTCTAGGGGAACTTCAAGGGGTATGGACACAAACTCAGATTCCCCTTCTTTCACCAGAATTCCTTTTGCTATGGCCCTCAGCTCCTCTGCTTCCAGATCCAGCTCCTCCTCTGGCACTGGGAGACTTATGCTGGGAACTGAAATTGGGGCAGAGAATGTCATGCTGCTGCTGGTTAGTGGTTTTGGTGGCGGTGGTGCAGGTGCAGGTACTGCTACCACCTCCTTGTTCCTATTAGCAGCAGAAGGCTCATCACTGCCAGGAAAGAAGGTGTGTTTATGTTTGGGGCGGGGGGAACTTGCAACTCTCCCTCTTCTCCCTCGTCCTCCCCTGCCATATGACCTGGCACCTGCCTTTCTAGCACGCTTAATAATGTTTGGTGTGCTGCAAAATGTGTGCGTGTCTATAATATATGTTGTGCTTTTCTGCACAGTGATGACAAACTGCCAGGGATAACACAGATTTCTTTTTGTGGGGGGAAATAATCAAGACAGACTAACAAGAACAAATAAGAGGATTCTGGAGGAAGAATAAGTTGAAAGGAATGGATAGGGATAACAATAGGGATTGTAGGCAAGGGTAAGTAGGAAAGGATTGGATACAACTTACAAGAATTCAAAGGGAACTCAGAGAAAGATCACTGTCACTGGCCTGCTACAGAAGTCAATATCAGAGCAGTTTTTCCCTCCACTCTCAGCCTTTTCCATATATGGAAGATCACCCAAACCCCCTCTCTCTTCTCAGTTTCTGTTTCCTGAAAGCCTTCCAAATCTCTGAATCTCTCAGAATTGATTCGGAGGCTTCCAATTTAATTTGGACCTTAAAATGGGTCTCCCAATTCGATTCAGATTAGGTGATTCGGCCGCCAAATTGTGTCGAATCTCCTCCGAATATATTTACATATTAGTAAAGCTCCTAGTTTTTCTTTAATTGGAAAAAAGTGCATTGTGTTACATTTTATTATGCACCTAAGTCAGGAAAGCATTTAGAAGTAGGTGCTTAGATTCAGTTGGATGCAGGTGCTTTTCTGAATCAGTGTCTAAGGACCAGACTGTGGGCAGGGCTGGTCTGATTCAGGTCAGTGTGCTGTGGTCCTGGGTCCACATGTAAATGCAGCACCCAGAAGCAATAAACTCCAGCACAGTACTGCCATGCCCAATAGGTGCATTCAGTGGTTGCATCTACACATACAATTAATGTGAAGCAACATCTACACATGCACTCAGGACAGCAGCAATGATGAGCCATGGTGGAGCACTTTATGCCAGGGCCAGGAGCACAGGGGTCAGCCCCAGGCTACAGGTGGTGGCGCTGGGCAGTGGAGGGGCTGGCTGGGGCATGAGGATGCTGAAAATTCAGAGCCATGTGGCTAGGAAGCAGGCAGGAGTCTGGCCCCCTGCTGGCTGGGCTGACCAAGCATAATCTACACCTGTAGTCAGCGTAAACATGTATATTTAATCTCAGTTAATCACCCTGCCATAAGATAAAACTGTCCCTGACACTACTGTCTTACGGTGGCGTTAATTAGTTTACTGCAGTCTAATAGTGTTGCACATGTAAAAGGTGATACTTTACTCTGCAGCTAAATAGTCTACTACACAGTTAAGTCCACATGCAGATGCAGCCAGAATGAATAACTGTATTACCATCTTCCTCAAAATAGAACATGTATACTGTAATATCCATGGTCACTCCACTGGGCAGTTCTCAAATAAGATGGGGAGAGATGATTTGATTCTTTGTAGGGAGGTTTGACTCAGGACTTTACCCTGAGCCTAGATCAGAAATAGACCAGTTAAGATGACTCTATGGACACATTACAAAAAAGAAATGCATCTGAGAAGGCTTCTGAAAAGGCCAGGAATAAGGTTCCCAGTTGCACTGGCTAGGAGTGACTTTCCAACCAGAAGGAATCAGGACTCATGGTAGAGGTGATATCTTTTATTAGACCAACTAGATCTTTGCAAAAAAAAATTATTTGCAAAAATCTAGTTGGTCTAATAAAAGATATCACTGCTACCATGAGTCCTGATTCCTTTGCTTCTAGACCAATATGGCTACAACCTGGCTACCTTTCCAACCAAAAAAACACTCTTTTTTGAGCATTTCAAATTTTGCAGAAAAATTCTACTTTCCTGTCAGGAAAACTCAAATGTTTTTCTTTATGCCTGGAAGGTTCTTGCAAATTTCATTATAGGAACTGCAGCTGGGCTGGAATGGTGGAGAAAGAAGAGGCATGTGGCTCAGAACCAAAGAAGTGTAAGGCCAAAGCTCCCCACCTATAGTGGCCTGCTTTGGAAGTGAAATTGATAAAAGCCTTCCAAGGAGGCAGCCGGAAAGCTAAAAAGATCCCCAAAACAGGATTTGTTCTTAATTTGGTCTATAAACGAGGCATTATTTTTACTTTCCATCCAAGAGATACAAAAACCTGGAGAGCATCTGGAGAAGAGCCTTGAGAACTATTAGAGGATGAAAAAATTTGCCTTAGAGTAAAAGACACTTGGAGATCCATCTGTTTAACTTTCCAGGGGAAGTTAAATAGGAGAGTTGATCACAACCTACTAATACCTAGATAGAAAACACAAATATGATAATAATAGGCTCTTCAATCTAACAGGCAATAGTATAACAGGTGTCTGGAAGCTAGACAAGTTCAGCACAGAATAAAGTACAAATGTTAAATAAGGATAATTAACTATTGGAACTATTCACTGAGGATGGTTGTAGATCCCCTTTACTGGAAAAGTTTAGGTCAATATTAGTTGCTTTTCTCAAATATCGCTCAACCATAGCTCCTGGACTTTTAGTAGGAATTAATTCAAGGAATTTCTATGGATCATGTTATACAGAAACTCAGATTTGATTATGATAATCTGTAACCCCTTCTGCCAGGCCCTGGTGACAGAATAGAAGCCATTTCAAATTTGGGGGTATGAGGGCTGGCTCGAGCTCCCATCCAGAAACCTGGGAAAATTTCACCTTTATTGGGGGGTCATAAAAGAACAGCTTCCTCTTCACAAGCAATCCGGATACCAAACAGTATATAGAAGTTTATTAAATGGAAAAAAGAGAATAACTAGGCCTTATCAAAGGTAACAACTATAAAATAACCCCAACTGTAAAATACCCCAAAATGCCAAATAACACCCCAAATACCCAATATTTCAATGATCAACACTTCAAAATATTTTAATATCTTCATATTTAATTATTTCAAATGATAAATTCCCCAAAATATCAAATAACAGTCCAAGCAAACACCCCAAACAATAAAAAAAAACTTCCAACTAGAAAACAACAAGCCCTCTGGGTCTTTTTGCGCCAGTTTCTTTCTGAGAGTTTCCCCATCTGGGAGGTTGCTACCTCATACAGTAAAAAGGGGGAAGGAGTCTCTCTTTGGTTCCCTGGGGAAGATCCTGACCTACCTACTGCTTGTGATCACCACTGCTGGGGCTGGGGCTGAAACATGCTGGGATAAACCCAGGGTTGCACCACCTCATGCCACTTTCAGCACCTCTTACTGCTCAGGGAGGCACTGAAGCATGCTCCCTGCCACCTTTTGAAGTAGCCACTCCGCTTCTTCTCAGCATCAAGTTCACTGCCCCTGCTCTATAAATACCGCAGGGGTCAGCCAAGATGTGCTGCCTGCTACTCAGGTTCACTGCAAGAGGGCACCCCCTTCTTGGATTCAAGCTCTTTGTCTTACTAGTGATACAGGTCAGCTATTTCTCACCAGCCTCTGCAAGCATTCCTTCAAAGGGAGGCTACACACTGGAGTCCACCGGGGCTCTAGTCACAGCCCTGAAGCTTTTCTTCCTTGGCCTCTCAGGGACCCTAATCCTTCTATCTGTCACCCAACTGTCATGGAAACTTGTGACCCTACATACCTAATGAGGATACACAAATTTCAGAACACCCAAGTGGGCCACACGATGAACAATATACACAAACAAGGTTGCAAAAGTCCTTAAACCTACGAACTGCACTTACAGTTAATGGAAATTCAAGACACCTAGATCATTATTAGGCTTCATATTTTATCATTTTTAATTTAAATGAATAAGTAAAGATTAAATAAAGTTATCATTCTCTGACCATAAACAGATTAGGCAGAGAGTGAGAACAGAAAACAGAGTCACAGAGAGATGCAAGAAACTTGTTCAAGATCTCACGGTAAGTAAGAAAGAGCTAGGACTAGGACCAAAGTGTCACGAATCCCACTGGACCACTTTGGAGATAGGTTATTACTTTTAACTAAATCCAATATTAATGCCTCAGAACTAATATAGTCGTTAGCCCCTATTTAAAATCTATGGTGCTTCTACTATCTGATTTGCATAGGTATTATCTAGTGGAGTAAATGGTGCACAGATCTGCCACACAGCTCAGATTGCATGGCTGGGACCTTTGTCTAAATGTAACCACTGATTGTATACATTTCTCCTCACATTATATGTGAATATTTGTACATCTTCAAGCTTGCCTCAGCTTACTATCCTTACCCCACTCCAGAAAAAGAGAAAAATAATAAACCAAAAATAGTTGGGAGAATTGAAAAAATTATTTGACTGAGAAATAGCAAATTTCCTCTCATCTTCCAAACAACAATCATTTCCTCTATCATATTGGGATGCCAAAGTAACTGTAACTGTTCTGGTAAATACAGAAGTTAAGGATATTCTAGAAACTGCTCTTTTTGCTGCTGTTTAAATCCTTACCTCAAGTAGTGTCCTGGTATTTGCATTTAGTATCTAGCACCAGCAATTAACCTTAATGAAGATATCTTTCCTCTGGTAGCAGTAAGGGAAGACAGGAATCACTTCATGTCAATGGAACCAAACATTTGGAAAACAGCTTTTAATCAAGATCGATGTCTATAATGAGAAAAGGGCTTAAAAACCAGAAAAGCAATAATGTACATATTAGTGTTTTGATTGAACATGTTGATAACCTCAGAAAAAACAATTACACCAGTCAAACTGTAAGAAACATAATGGTACTGCCACAGCACATGGGGGTTGATTCAATCAGTCCCTAACCCCCATGCAAGCAGATGCCTAATCTTCACCTACGGTCACCTACCTCATTGCTCTTTTGTTCTGACACATTTCAAAAAAGGCCCTACTTTGCGCTGTTAGTGAAATTTTGCCCATTCCATTTTTTAAAGCTTATTTGCCATACAATATGTTAATTATTGGTTCTTTTTGTTGGGGGAATCAATGACAGTGTGTTTTTTTTAAATGTATTACTGTAGTCCAATGACCCTACCTGGGATGTTTTCAACAAGACCTGATGCTTCATGCAATGCAGAGGTGTCTAATGCCTGCTAACAGCACAGTGTTTCTTTCTTGTGGCATAAGGCAGGAAACACTGAATGCCTGTTCCTGATCTGTTTCTGAAATATTTTATTTTGCATTATGTTTTTTAAATGATATACTAGGCTACTTCAGAACATTTCCAAGAAACATCTTGTTAAGAATAAGAAACCTTATTTCCCCTAAATAAAAACTTATCTGAACAGAATGGGATCAAGAACTACCTTCTGATGACAAGTTCTTCTTGATCCTAGCTTCTGTTATACACTTGCAAAGAGAGATGCTTTGTAGTTGACAGGTTGCCAAAAGCGCCTAAGAATGGTGTTTGAATTATATCACCTTTTTTGATGCCTGCAGGTAAACTCTATTTATTACTTAGCTCAAGTAGTAGAAGCATCCTTTATTTCACTAGAGTAGTGTCTTCAGGACCCAAACAGTTTGAATAATAGCCTATGTACTAAGCATAAAAAACAGAGTACTAGTGTCCAACACTAAATAAGTAGAAGGTGAAAGGGCCACAATCAAACCTTTTGAACCTATTCTCTACCTTGCTCTGCTTCTTTTGCATTAGTCCTGGATATTATCCAAGCATGACAGCAGCTGCAGGGAGTCTTCACAGAGTACAAAACCTGCACCTAATCTCCATACAGCTTTAAGCGATGGATTGCAGATGGACAGACATATTGTAGGGGTGAGCTGGAGGATTTGCTGGAACATAACAATCTGATTATTCATAAACAACGTATGGTCCCTTGAAGGCTACAATTTTAAAAAAAATCACCTATGCTATTTCTTTTTCATGTTCTCCTGTCTGGGGACTCTAGGTGACTGTATAGAAGTCTTTTTGGGGAAAACACAAAGAGAATGATCCAGGATGAGGCCCCTTAGAGTGGGTGAGCCTGGTTACTAACTAGAATACATTTCACATTCTTCATGGTTCTTATGAGACCCTTTGGGAATTCTCTTATGAGATTTTCTGCACATGCAAGTTGTCTATTGTTCCACATGTTGCCACTAACTGAGAGGAAAGGGATCATGAACCCATAAAACAATAAGACTGAAATTGAAGTAATTGCAAGGGCTACAAACTGTTGCCAGATGCAGCTTTGTCCTGTCCTAACCATAGATTTTCCTCTTCTAGGCATAATTTCAGTGACTACTCTTGCTGATGCTTACGCTTTTCCAATCAAGAGCAACAGGGAAACAGAGTCACAGTCCCTCAAATGCAGCTCCTCCAAAGTGATTTGCCTGTGACATCAGAGCCCATGATCCAACCATTGTTGCCAGTCCCTGTCAATATAAGGATGATAGTCTTCCGGTAAATAAGGAAGTCATTGGAGAGTTCAAAGATGATTGAGAAAGCCAATCCAAGATCCATATGTCCAGCTGTAAACAAGGAAAATAGTTCCAGGATGTAGGAGTAAATCCTGGTGATATCAGGTCACAGCTTTTTCCCTCATCTCTCTCATTTATTCAACTCCACAGTGAGGTGATTTTGCACAAGTTTGTTCCAACCGCTCTCTAACTGGGCCTGCACATCCGGCTCCTTGAAATCCAACTGTTACTTGCCTGGTCTCATGAGACTGGCAACTGTAAGAACTTCCCTTTGAGAGCCTGTGGACAGTCATAGCATGAAGTGACACACAGGTTCTTCAAAGCAAAAGTGTGATTTCTTTTCCCAAAAGAGTATACAGAGAAATGGATTTAAAACAAGAGACCTATATAGGTACAGTCTTATGCTTAGAATTATCCTCAAACCTCTAAGCTATGACAGCGTTGGTGCCCCATTCTCTCACAGGCAAAATTACAGCCTGTTTGTTGTGTCCACCTGCAGCCACTGACAGCTTCTCCCAACCTCTCACTTATTTTAGTAATGTCTCTTGAGCTCCGGATTCTTGGCATTAGAAAAAAATGTCCTGTTGCTGAGAAGTCCCAATTCATGGCTATAAAATCTGGTTATTGTGCTTGAGGGAATGGTTATCTCAGCTTTTGTTTTACCCTTCCTGCCTGGTTTCTTTAACATTCTTTTTCAATCAAACCACATAAAAAAGAAGCCACCAGAAACTGAGGAATAATCCTTATGGTGATGCGTAGGCTGTGCACGGGGGTGCACATGCACCCCGTGAAAGCGCTGGTGCACCCCATGTGAGGCTGCACCACCTGTTTAGGTGACAGGCAGGGAGGCAGGCAGGAGTGCTGGTGCCCCCCTCTGCGGGCACCGGCCAGGGAGCTGGGCCACCAGCAAAAGCGGCTGTGCTGCTTCCAGAAGTGGCATGGCCGCTTTTTGGTGAGTGAGATTGGCCATGGGGGGACACCCCCCACCTCCTCCGGTCAGTGCAATCAGCCGTTGACTGGTGTTGGGGGGGCACATGCCCCACCTGACTCAAGAGGCACCAGTCGCCCATGATCTTTATACAAAATCACAGTTATTTCTAGTTCTCCACAGCAATCAATGTGATTCTTAAGCCAGGATTTGGAACAAGTAATGAAGTGAATAAAAAATTAAAATTCCAATCTGTCATGACCCAAAGGGTATGATTTTGTGTGTGCTTTGGCACTGCAGAATTATTTCCCGCCACATGGAGCTTTCTTTGCACGGTGGAATTCTCAGTTGCATAGAGAAAACCTCGGTGCAAAGGAGTTCCCACCACCCGTATGTAAATTTGTATCCCACTATTGGCTGTTTCTAAATTATTCCCCCGTGGCGGCTAGCGATTGGCTTGCTAGCCGTATAAGAGGCTTGAGCGGTTTCCGCCCAAGTTGGAGGAGGAGGACTTCACATCCATCTCGTGAAGAACTCTAAGCATGCTGTGGAGCCTAACAAACTCCGCGTGTGCCTTAGAGGAGGATACAGGGGCCTGATCAACCTCTAGCCTCTCCCCATCGCCGCACAATCCCTCGAAGTACCCTTCCCTGCGCACTCGTGGAGAGTCACCTTTCGGACTCTCATCGTGGTATCCAGAGCTCTTCTCCAGTTATTTCGTCCGGTTGATTCGACGGGCTCGCGGTTCTAGAGCTCTCAGCCAGCCTTGGACCAGAGTTCGCGGTTAGAACTCTTGTTCGCTCTTCTTCTTTTCTATCTGTAACTGCAACGCAAGAAAGTTTTCCTGCCTGCACCGCGACCATCTACGGTGTAAGTAAAATAATCTTTAATCAACCTCTACGCATCAGTGCCTAATTCTAGTTTGCCGTGCCGACCCTTTCCCTGGCCCACGTGCCCGGGCTGCTGGCCACAGCCCCTCGGCCCCGACACAATCTTTTTTCAATTTTGAAATATCTAAACTTCTTTTTGGCCTGACTTACCTGACAAGTGGAAAAAACAGGGTTTTTTCAACTGTATCATTTTGGAAATTATATAAAAGTTGAAGCAAAAGGTTTCAATGATTTCCTGTCAAAATTATCAGTGGTATCAATATGTGCCCAGGAATTATTTCCAATTTTGAAATCTGTATTCTCTAATGTAAAATTTTCTGACTGAATGTTTTTCCTACCTGCTCTCATGACTACACTGAAATGCATTCTAATTTGGCTTGCTTTGGAAGGGACTGTATTGCCTTACATTCATGGAAAACTGGCCAAACAATTAAAGCACTGACCTGAGAACCAGCAGTGCCCAGTTAAATGTATAACCCTTCCATGCAATTGCTTTGATTTAATCTATTAGCACAAATATGCCTATCCATTAAAAAAAAAAGGCAACAGATACAGGTAACTCCCATTTACCATTCAGGGAAGTAATGAGGATGAATACACTTTATCACGGGCAGGAACAGAATCAAAAAGAGCAATTTCTTTTCCTAGGTAGAGATACTAGTTTGCATTTGAAACTACTTTAAGACTTAAATCTAGAAGATGTCATAACTTCAACATACATGCAGTTCACACTTGAAACATTCAATTCACTATGGTATGGGACAAAAAAATGTTTTGAACTGCAAGCCTAACATCTATAGTATTTTTCTCAGTTACTATAGAATGTGATGTCTGTTCAGAGAATCTCTTCCACATCCCACTGGGAAAAGGATAAAAGAATACCTTAGGGCCTGATAGCATTGCTCTTACCAGCTAATTCACTTTTCCTATTTCCCTGTTTTCTAACTTTAGTTATACACATACACTTTAATATCTACCACACTTATACTAGGAATACGCTTTATTTTCCTTGACAACGCCCTGAATGTTATTAGAACACTTAGAGACATAGGCTTTATATACAAGGCAATATCACCTATGTAAAAATACGTATACATAAATACAGTTTAATCTGTACTATTTCCACATTCTTCCCTGGGTCAACTGAGTTTGACTCAGCATCCTTCCCACTTCCAAGTCTGGACAGGTATTATCTACTGAATCAATCTCACTGAGTCAAATCCTACTGCTCAAAGGGCATCTTCAACACAAGATTCTTCTTACAGGTAGGCATTAAAATGAGTGAAACGTGCACGACAACAACCCATACTGCTGATCTAATAGTGATCTAGCTCAGAAAATGATTGATTGGTTGCCAAATGATGAGTGCTTACACAGAAAGCTCAAAATGACACATCATTTGGCACAATGAATCCTAGGCTTCACAGCTTCACCAAGACTCAACAGAAGATACTCACCGTGGAAGTATAATTAGGGAAATAAAGGGAGGCAAGAAAATAGGAAAACACTTAACTGGGAAGAACAAGCAGCAGCTATCCCAACAACTTTCGATGCCTGTTTCGCCTCAACAGCAGAACTACCTGTTCTGTGACAAGGTTCCACAGATACCAACCAATCTTTGCAGAAATCTGGCAGAGGCTCTACAGAGCCAACCCAGCCACACACTGAGCAGTCTGTTCCTGTAGTGATGAGCTGCCACCTTGATTAGCAACCTGACCATTCAAATATTGTAAAGAAAACAATAGTCTGATTTTTTTCCCCAATTATGCTTACATGCTGCTAAGCTGCACCCAACCAAACGGAGCTTAACATAGGAGAAAGTGCCATAACAGATCAGGGGTACAGTTAGGCACTGGAAGAGTGTAGCATTTTTAAAGTGCAACTGTCAAACATTTAACCAGACACAAATGAACTCCCACTGAGACACTTCACCAGCACCTAATGAACCGGTCACTGTTTCATACTCACCACATTGAAAGTTAGGGGCTAACTCCTTGCTCAGCTAATTCCTTCTTCATCTTTGCCCTAGATTGACCTCCACTATACCAAAATGGCAGGGCTGGCTGTTTAGTTTACACCACGTCCATCCAACTTCACCTCTATAGCAAGTTCCATCAGAAGCTTGTCTTCAGAACCATAACTGATGATCATTTATGCTGCCTAAAGATGGCTCCACAAATCCTCTAATAAGTAAAATAAATGAAAAAATCCCAGATACAGAGTAATTAAGATCTTCCCTGACAAAAAATGAGCTAGCCATCCTTCACATGTTGAACCATATACTGTACTGGAAAGTGGGGTCAAAACAAACAACAAAATCATTACATTAAAATAACACATCCCAACAAGGCTGTCACCATAAGGTGCTTCCACCTCTACTTGGAGATAAGCAGTCCACAATTTCTTGCTAAGCAAGTTTATACACCATGATATTTTAAAAAATTAACTTATGACTTGACTTCTCCCCCACATATCGAATCTTCAGAGATGTTCCTTGAACTTGGCTTTCTTCAACACCTCTTTTTCTCTTTTCTCCAAAAATTTGTTTTTCCAGTTTCTGTCCAAGACCCCATTCTGCTTTCTTTGTGGATCTCACCCACTATTGCTCCATTCCCCATTTTCTCTTTCTGCTCTGCATTGCAGATTCCTTAGCCTCCTTTCCCACAAATATGGTGCCTTCTCTTTTTGTTGTTTCCATCCTTCATTGCTTCATCACCCCATATGCATTTTTTTCCTTCCTACGCACATTCCACACTTACTAGTTTTGGCTTTTGCAGCAAAACACCATGAGAATCTGAAACAAACTACCATCTCAAACTTTTGGTCACTTCAAGAGACGACCTATAATTATACCACATTATACTCATGTGTTTTATGCCACCAATAACATGTACTGCTTGTATCTTGTTACATGCTTCGAGCATCCAGTATTCATTGATTAACCCTTCAGGAAATAAGTGTGTATATAATATAAAAAGGCTAATCACTTTTGATTGATTTCTATTCTCTCTCATGCTTTAAAGAAAATTAAACTGGCCTATCTTAAATTCTTCCTACTTCCATGGAAATACATCAGCAACAGTAAGAGTGTCAAAAAGGTTTCAGATTTATCATTATTAATACCTAGCATGTAGCGAGCAGTGCTGCACCACCACCAAAAAACCCAAAACTTCACTGAATAGATTAAGACAATGGCAGCAGAACAAGTTTTAAGATGATACTGGGTCCTAATAAAACTTCAATATTTATTGAGTGAGGAAGTAAATATTGAGAGGGTTTAAGAAAAATTAAACAGAGATCAATATTTACCTTGAAGGAAAAGAACACTTGATATTTAAAGTCAATAAATAGGGCTAAATTATGAACAGAACTATAATGGGGGGAAAGGGAGAGATTTTGTGCCCTGCTAGCAAGGCAAAGGGAGAGAGGGATGGTAAATGGCAGCTCACGAGTCAACCTTACGGCTTTGTTAAAACTTACTCTGTGAGCTGCAAAAATGTGGATCAGCGTTAGTACTAGCTGGAGCTCGGAGCAGTCACACTTCAGGCCAGCAGGGGCTTGGAGGACTGAAAGGTAAGAATCCTGCCCCCCCATTCCCACTCTGGGCTTCCCCCCTGCCCGCACCTCCCAGGGCTCCCCTGGTCATCCTTCCCTGCCTGCCCCAGTTACAGGTGTTAATGTGTGAACAATCCAGGTTTTAAGAGGTCCAGGAGCTACCCAAAATTACCATATAGCAAGGCCCCTAGACAGGAATGAACAGATGCTACTTACTCTCTCTGTAGCTTTTCACTTGCCTCTTACCAATGTTTTTGTCCATGAAATCCAGACATTTCCCTTCCAGAGTATTAGTGACCAGTCTACTCAGTGCCTGCAGTCTTCTATATGGGTGTGTTTGAGGTCAGATAAACCTGTCCTCCTTCTGAGCTAAACAATACTTGTTGCTGCATTTGTCCCACATATTTTTGCATGCATTTTAACCATTGTGATTTTAAATATCAGGCAGTTCTCTATTAGGAAACTTCAGGACTAATAGTTGTTTTCAGGCCCTCATCCAAAGCTTTTAAGCACATACTTAACTCATCCCTAATCAGCAAAATCCTTCAGCATGTTCACCTGCAAGGGAGGTCGATGCATCCTGCCCAGATAATTAAGAATTTTGCTGAAGCAGTATTTGTAATCCAGCAAATTTCAACTGGGAGCTAAAGTTGGAAGTCAGTAATAACTTTCCTTTTACAGAGTGCTTTTCAGCAAGTGATCTCAAAGCACTGTTTATCCACCTCTGGGCTTATCAGGAAACAAATAATTATATTTTTAGAATGGCTGACATTGCTCTGGACCTCAGTTTTGTGGATCTTTTTGTGCGTAAACAATGGAAACATTGATTTGACAGATTTCTTTTCAGATAAATACTGGGCAGGCTCCTCATCTTCTCTATAGACACTATTTTTTCTGAGTTATTGTAAAATCACTGACGAATTTTACAATGAACATAAGCCAAAATTCTGAAAAAAGACTGTATTAAATTAGAATGCAGCCATCCCATGTAGACAGCCCAGGAGTTATTTTACAATAATCTATTGATTCGGTGATTTTTCACAAGCATCCAATTCAAGACTTATTGAAAAGGCAATAGGTAGTGTCTGAGCTTGGAAAGATTTCAAGTTACATTGTCTTCTGGCTACAGGTTCATAATACCAGTTGACAGCATGGTCACAAGGGGGTGAACTTAGTTTGATGTTTATTCCAAGTGGAATGATGAAATCTATGGTTTTAGCCAAGATTCACACACACACACACACACACACACATACGTGTGTGTAAATCTTGGATGAAACCATAGAATTCATTATAGATATATACCATGAAAATCCTATATTGATTTTGGTCAAAAGCAGTGCTTGGGGGCTGCTTTTTCCCTTATGAAGTAAAAGATCATCAGTCAATCATTCATGATGAAAAAATTGATGCAATGATGGAAAGATGACAACTTTGGTACAGAAAAGATTTCAGGTTCAAATTTCCAACAGGTTATTATTAAAAGCAAAAAAGCAGTGAATACATTGAAAATAATGTGTACAAATATAATGACAGTGTCTTTATTAAACAGATGAGCTTTTTAAACCCTAAAGGGCTGAAGAATAAAAATAAAATTTAAGGAACTGAGCCTACACATGTACATCAAATCCTGGTATGCATGGGTGGAATATCTGAATCCTTTCTGTACAAGGAGACACTGCTTGTGGCACAAACAAGCCTTTATCATCTTTGCGAGGAATATCTACAGGCCTTGTTACACAGTACTTTGGGGCATCTCCTGGAGCTCTTAACATCTGGACTGGTCACACATTAACCTCTGAAACTAGTTGTAAGCACTTACTAGGCAGTTTAGAGTTGCGCCACTCCAAGTCAGGATTATCTCTAATCAGTGTTACCCAGCTCCTGTTACACTAAGGTGTAGCCACCCTAGGCTATTACTTAGTGCAAATACATCACCTGCCTCCCGTCCTTACTGGCCTGGATTGGGCCTGTCCCCTCAACCCCCCACCGCTACTCCACCCTCCCCAGCATCCCAGATCCCCGCTCCACACCTGCCCACATTAAAAAGGTAAGATATAGAAGCATGACAAAGTGCTTTTCTATAGCATAACTTTTTTGTGTGTCTGCTTTGTTGGCCCGCTGCTTAACTCCCAACCTTAAGAGCCCCTTCTTTGACTTGTCCAGCTTGGGTCGTCCTACTAAGAGTCAAAACCCCCACTGACACCACTTTTGGTGTCATACAAACCTTCAAGCTGCCATATCCAGGAAAGGTTTACCTCTTTCTTCTGCAAGGTAGAAGTGAAATAACCATGGTACTGAATATAGCACTTTGATTATTAATTTCTTAAGTAGGAACATGAATATTACAGAATCAGAGGCCCCAGGTATTTACAGGCCAGCCAATACCATGTTAGTCTCTGCCTCCTCCTCACAAACCCCATTTTCCCCAGAAATATAGCCTATGAAAGCCTATTCCTCTAAGAAAAATCTTTGCACATGCGCTCTTATATACCATACCCCGCCCCCCGAAGAAACACTCTTTTTTATATCATTAATCTGTTTTCTGATGTTCCCCCCACTACCCTCAAGTCTTTAAGAGATGACAGCTGAACACAGGCATTCAAAAATGAAGATCTCACAATAAATGCATTAGATCCCAGCCAGCTACAAAGCTGAGTCCACACAAGTGATGGCTGTAGCATGTAGCACATATAACATGAGATTAGTAACCGGGAAAGAACTTTAATAGCTACATCCACAGAGTAGGCGGGGTGGATTCCAATCAGTAAGATTATTAGCTAACCACTTCATCTCTGCTTGCAATACTTCTTTTAACCTATATTGAACCATAAGACATGGTGTCACACTGAATCACACTGTGAGGTATCACTACATTATGTTACATGACGTGCTGTAATCTGATGCAATTCAACACAACACATGTCACTTTCTATGACAGGTCAAAGGTGACTTTTTTGTTATAACAGATGATGCCCACAAAAACAGGAAGATTCTACTCCAATTTGTCAAGCTTTCAATTGTCTTTTAGAAATTACACACAAGACTTTTCTCTGGAGCAAGATACAGATTTCATAAGAAAGTGTCCCAGATGATAACTTCAAGATACATGCCACAATCCATCAATCTATTTTTCATTTACTGGCTACAGATCCTCCTTTCCCCATTATGTGCAGGCTCTTTCTGGCAGCCTTCTAGCACCTTAGGAAACATACAAGCACCACTTCCCTCATCAGATGCCAAACTACAAAGGATCCTGTATTTTCTTTTTATCTATGCATTCAATCTGGGATCTGATTATTGAAAAAGCAGCTAATAGTTAGCCAACAGCAATCAGCTGGGCACCACATCTTTATCTATTGTCTTCAAATCTCCTGATCAGCCACTCAGGGCACCCCTAAGAGCCTAGAATAGGACAGGGAGATGAGTAGGGATATCACAGACCATGAATGTACTACCAAAATATATGTATTGAGCAAAACAGCCTTATAATTTCTCTGGTACCTGGTAATCTCCTCTCCACAAAATTGCTCATACTTTGCACAAGACTGGCTGAACCTTGAAGTAAAATGAAGGTGAGGATACATGAGCTAAAGTGGGAACATGAACTTTACTATCACATAAGAAGTGATAATCTGTTGGCGGAGTACAGGGTGCTCTAAAACAGAATGAAGCTGCATTTGGCAACTGAGTGTAATTCAGTTAACTAATTATTTCACCTGTGGTCCAGGGTATTAATTCTGATTGATATAGAGTTTTATAAAACATAAAGTCATTATTGATGCCTTGGAGGTGAATGTCTACTAAGTGAATGGCAAGTACAAATCCATCAGTATCTAATTGTTGCAGTCTATATGCCAACACCTTTCCTGCCCGGTCTTCTCTTTCTGTCAGGTTTCCTTTTTTTGTTCTCAGTCAAAGATTTACTTTTCCCAATAATTAAATTAAATTAGATAAATTAGAGCCTAACTGAAACTAATTTTGCATAATATCCCAATCCATTTGTGTAAGGCTTCTCAAAATCTCCAAGCTATTTCTCTAGGCAGTGGGGTAGCTAATTATCTACCTCTCCAAGCAGCCTTCAAGGCATTGCAGATCATATGTTTAGAAGGAACAATTTCATTCCAGTGCAAAAAAAAGTTCCCTTTACATTCCTAATGTATCATGAAAATTCCATGTTTCCACCGGGATTAAATAATTCAACCCTTATGGAATACATGTGATCCTATAATAAAAGGCAGACATGATCATTATGCCCTGAATATCATCATTTAGGAAATCAATTCCTGAACTTTGGGGATATGCAAATCCAATTGATTCCTGAACTCTGGAGCTCTGAAGTGAACTGCAATTCATGTTAGAATGGCCATTCTTAGTTGGTGGAGCAATTTGTCTGGTTAATTCCCATAACGAACGAGACTCTGGCATGCTAACTAGTTTTGCGACCCCTGAGCGGTTGAAGTCCAACTTCATAGAAGGCCAAGTGGCATTCAGCCACCTGAGATTGAGCAATAACAGGTCTGTGATGCCCTTAGATGTCCAGGGCTGCACGTACACTACACTGACTGGCTCAGCATGTGTCTACCCTATACTGACAGGTGCGGGTAACCCATTGAACCCCATTCATGATGGGAATCGGGGATTGCAATTATTTCCCATGAACGTGGAATTCCCAGTAAGTGCGGGTCATAAGCTCACGTTGATTAAGTCCCTGCCCTTTGTACACACCGCCCATCTCTACTACTGATTGGATGGTTTAGTGAGATCCTCGGATTGGCCCTGCCGGGGTTGGTCACGGCCCTGGTGGAGCACTGAGAAGACGGTTGAACTTGACTATCTAGAGGAAGTAAAAGTTGTAACAAGGTTTCCGTAGGTGAACCTGCAGAAGGATCATTAACAGGGTCACCATGCGCGGTGCCGGCTCAGCAGGCACGAGGCAGAGGGCCGTGCCCCCCAATCCCCGCCTCTGGCGGCAGCGTGTGAATGCACGCCAGCTGTGTCCAGGCCTCCAGGCCCTCACCTGCCAGGCCCTTGCCTGTATTCACTATCTCCTTGGACTGGATTGTCCCAAATACTACCCAATAAGAAGCATTTACCCACTCTACCCATAGCCATATACTTTCCCAAATATATATCTGAGCTACAATACATAACTATTCTCATCATGACAGCTAAACACAAAAACAAATGGTTAAAAGGTCTTAAATATGATTATGATATTTTTAAACAAAAGGTGACTGACATTCATATAGAATATCACTATCTACACGATACTGTTTTAGAGATTTTATTATACAAGTAAATCACTACAGGGGACTAATGCATGTGCATCCTTTTAATATTTCTATTTCTATTTCATTACCTCACTGAGCTAAAGAGATCTACTTCTTTTGTTAATTCAAATGAAAGAGGTCTGTGCATGGAGTTAGAAGTTCCATGCCCCTGATGACCCCTTTAAGTGTCAGTGAAGTGCCACAAGATGAAATTTGGAATGGGAAGGTTCCTGTTTTTAGTGTTAAAAAAGTTTTAACTTAATTTTTAAGAACCACATTTAAAAATACTGTAGCTGAAGAGTTCAGTATTCAAACAGTTAAGAAATGTCAAGAACAATTTTATTCTACAACCCTTGTTCAGCCTCTATGCCTGTACATTAATGCATAGTGTTTAACTGCATGATCATATACATTTTTTTCACCAGAGGATCCATGCTTCATTCAGTGCTTCCTGGATGTATATCTATTTGGTACTTCTTTTTGTTCTTGTTACCCAGTGTGTGGCCCCTGCCATTATTTGCCACCCATAATCTAAGACCTGATTGAATACAGAATTATTCATTTCCTTAGACACTTTTCTATAGTGCTCATATGGCAGTATGTAAACATGTCACTAAATTTTGAATTATATGGCTTGTCCATAATCAGATAGACATTATAAGAAAAACAGGGCTAGAATCTTTAGTACAAATTCAACTGTCTGTGAGTCAAAGCCATCCTTTCTCCCCTGCTTAATTCACTATATGCTGACTTCTGCATGAATGAGGCCAAGATCCTCTAGATAACAATCCCCTTCATTACACACAACTTTTATTCATTCCTAAATCACCTTTCCCATTCATTGAATAGGGCAAGGGTCCTATGAAAGAAAAGTAGTACATGATCTTGTAGGCTACTGGGAGGCGCTAGAGTGAGCCCTCTCTTCCCTTCTTCAGCTGCCACAAGGCTAGAGGGAAGCTGACCTCAGGGTGGTGGTGAAGCCAGGCCCTGGCAGGCCACTAAGTAAGATTGGGGAGGGGTCCCGTCCTGGCCTGCAGGGACCCCAGGCAGACTGTGCCCACTCCCTTTGTGTCATGGGGCCATGCCAGCTGGTGTCTGGCCATGCCCCCACCCTCCGGCTAGACAGTAGAAGGGTGGTGCCACCCTCCGGCAGACAGCACAGCCTGGCCCAGGGCTGCAGAGCATGCTGGGATGCTGGGGGACTCTGGTTTAACTTGAACCAGGAAGGGGTCTGGGACAAAAGTTGTATAAACCAGTTTGACCTAAATCAGTTAAGTCTGATACTTCATTCAACCAGGTTTATCTTAAACCAGTTTCAGCCATTTTGAAACTGGTTTATGTTCACTGAAGTTATGTTCTGTTACAGGTTTAAACCAGTTTCTGATCACTTAAACCAGTTTATGTCCAACTTCTGTCACTAGCCCTAATGAGATATTGAGCCATAATGCCTACATACAAGGGGGCTAAATTAAGGTTGTACAGGCAACTTTAACTGTGACATATTTGAATGTGACTACTTGAATTGGAATATTAATATTTACATTTTTATGTAATTACATTTTATATATGTAATTAGAAAATAAAAAATTATGAAAAGATAGTAGCCTTTTAATGGCTAAAATTAGAATAATCTTCTATTACAAGCCTTCACCTTGGTCACAGACAACATTTCATAAGGTCCAAGACTTCCAGGACATTAAGCTTGACATTTGTACAAGGGAAAACTTCATTCCATATAAAAAGAATCAGGTGGCAACTCAGTAAGTTTTAAAAATAACCGAGTTTTTTTTGTCCCCTCTGCAGTTTATTTTAGGCATGCTAAGTACTACCTTATGATGTTTCTTTTTTAAAAGAAATGTAGGTCCCCATAAGGTTTACTTTAAGGTTTTTTTTCTATTCTAAAAGATGGTTTTGGTCCCAAAATCCTTACTCAGTCAAAACCCTTATTAAGATCAATAGAACTAAATACTTCAGGAGCAGGCCTTACATTTGTTTATACGTCCTTGTTAGTGTATTTGTATTGCTACTACTATTATTCCATCTATATTTATTAAACACATGTTTGGAAATGCTAAGTTTACATGTATTGACTGCGTAGAAAAGTCAATGGAGTGGCAACAACATGACCTTGTTCAAACAAGAAACTATACTTGTTGAAACAAGAAACATCAGACAAAAGTTGGAACTTCAAACCAGGGTCATTTAATGATTTCAGTAAATCTGGCAAGTGTGAGGCCAAATCTATTTGTCAAGCCAAAGCGATGGTGGGGAGAAAATTATTTATATTTCACTAATGCTCTGCAACCAAGACTGGTGCCTCTATTAACAGAGTGTATGCACCCCAAAGAGTCTACTAACTAGACAGACAAAAAAATATTACTATTATAGCACCATGTTATAACTAAGACGGAGGCTCTGCTCAAGCTCCATTTCAGCAAAACATTTAAGCACTGATTGGGACTCATGACAATGTATAGGTTCAAGTTGACTCTTTGTCCCTCAAAAATTCATCTTCCCACCCCTTGCCCACACTTTCATCAGTGCCTAAAGATACCTCAGGAAATCAAAGTGCTGAGGAAATATCTTTTCATAACAAAAAAAAGAACCACACAAGAAACATGGGAAATTCATATCATGAAGTTCCATTGCTGTTTTTGCTCTTTTTCTGTTTAAACAAGAGCTTAAAGCTTGAATGATCCACTAAGTTGCATCACCATATTACATTTACAATCAGGACAAAAATATTTTCATTTCCCTTACATGCTGAGTTATAACCCTTCAATTAAGTAACAATCCCAGCTTCATATTTGTATGTGGGTGTACCATCTGCCTAGCTGACTTACTGTAGCTGTTACAAGTCAACTCTGAAGGCTCTGGTAACATACAAAATTGTCTTTGCTTAAAGCTGATGTTCAAACCATGTAATTTCATCTAAAGTACACAGCTTTAAAGGTAATGACCCTTAAGAACCAAATACTCCATTCATTCCAGGGGTAAAGAATACTACATTTACTTTTTCTATTGCTTTCAATCCTCATAGATAGAAAACTTTGCCAAAAATAACAAACAAAAACAATGGTATTGACATCTTGGGATGGACTATTTCATTTACTTTGTGAATGGCAGTTATGACATGATCTAATGGACAGAAAGAGACAGAGTACTTGGGGTTTTCCAACCCTTCTTCCTAGTTTATTTTATACTGAATGGAAGGGGATGTTTCCCCTCAGCATTTACTTATTAACTATTAGGCAGGGAAACAAAGCAAGCCCACCTGAACACTTCAGACTCGGAAGTGGGCATTCAAAGTCTCCCTCCAGGCTTAATAGCACAAGTAATTTAATTTCTGGTTTCTATATTTTGTCCAGCATAAAAATGCTGGGGTTGCATGTTTTATATAAATAGTCAATTAAACATGAACAATCTTTGGACGAAGAAAACCTGACCGAACTAAAATTAAGATATGCAAATATTTTAACCTCACATGTCCCAGATGCTTCTTTCTTAGATCTGGCCATGAAGAGTGCAGATGCACCCCCATGCTCTATTTAGAAGGGAACTCTGCTACCCCATGACCTTTTCCCCATCTCCTATACACCTCCATAGAGATAGAGAGGTACAGCCCAGGAGAGATCTATTTGAGAAGATGTCTCTTTGTCTGTGTTACATTTTATATGGTATTCTTGATAGCTACACAGGGGACCAAAGGATATACATAGCCAATAACCATTTCTGGGAACAAAAATTCAGTGGAGCCATGCTATCAAGAATTGCTGGAAATGGGACAAGGGAGCCTTTGCATGGATGAACTTCTGTGGCTCGCCAGGGTCCAGATGGCTCCAGCAAAGAATGGAATAGAATAAAAAACCTTTTTCTGACCTAGTTCACAGCCTAGTGTTCAAGCCTAGGTTTAGATAAGAGTATCTTTGTGCAACAAGAGAGTATGGAACAAATGGCACTTCCCTCCCACTGCTTCATCCTGCTGGACAGAGAGGGGAAATGGAAATTTCACACAGAGGTTTTCCTCTTTTAGATTCTCCCTATTAGTGGTTTTCAGTTTATTGAACTGTATAATTCTCCTTGTCCTTCTCCCATAGGGTTTAAAGTTACAACTTAATGTCTCAAACACAGTTTCATTTTAACAATTCATATTATCAATTTGGGATCAGACATGATCATTCTAGTAAGAAAAAATGGGAATCTCAGATATTTCATATGTTTACACCGAAACAAATTTGGCAAACAAATTTTCCCTTTGTTCAATGGCTTGTTTAGATTATTATCTTCTTTGAGACAAGCAACCATTCTTAAGTCCACCTGGGACATGGGCAGAGAGGTTAGCAACCTTTCCTAAGGCCACAGACTGGGCAGAAAGGGGAGGCACTTGGGAGATGGAGATTTGATTCCTTGCTTATATGACCTTGGGTGAGCCACATAGTCTCCTCGTGTCTTAGTCCCATAGCTGTGAACTGGGGCTATAATAGCACTTGACTACCTCATAGGGAATGAAATATGAGACTTGTGCCATGAGGGAAAATACATTAAAGACTGTGAGGGGCTCAGATATTATGTTAATTAGAGACACAGAAGTAGCTAAAATAGGAGTCAGTGCTGAAACTGGGATTACTTCAGTACAGATATGCAAAGCAAAGGTGCCCACTGAACTCAGTGGAGAAAAAAACCCCTTCATTTACTACAGTAGGGTTTCAATCAGGTGTACATGAACTAAAGCACAGATTAATATTTAGAACTTCTTGAATCTGGAAAGTAGGCAGTAAATTGCCTACAATTAGGATTTCTAATCACGTTTCCAGCATTTCTTAGCTCCAACTGGTCTGGGGAAATAGAAGTAAAAATGTTATTAATACACCACTTATTCCTATATTTTATTTTCAATATTAAGATACCAATTTAATAAAGCTTAAAACAAGAAAATATTTCTCAGTCTGAGCCTGATAGAGTCTCTACAACCATCTTAAATACGAAACAACTCAAACACATGATTAAACAATAATTTCAGGGATGAATAATGAGTACTACCAAAAAGTCCAAATGCAAACAGCTAAGTGAAAAAATAAGGCTGCTGGAGGGTGGAGGAGGGAGGGATAATAGTAGCATTATGCACCTGTGTTTTAGGATAGGCATAATGAAAACAATATGCTGAATTACCAGTTTGATTGACAGCTGAATATTAGAATACAAGAGAGATCATAAAAGATATGTCTTACATCCAGAGATGGAGAAAACATTTAGAATATCAGATTTCAGGTAGTAAGTTGCCAAGCAGAATATTTATTTAGAAACAGTAAAATAAAGATAGTAATTAAAAATCACATTTGCAAGTATATTTTCTGAACTGTTATAACAAAATATCTATAATTTACTTGCACTGCATTTCTTCTTTGCAATACAGATGTCAGATTCATGCCACACTGAATTTATTCACTACACTTTTTAAAAACACAGATTTATACCATTCCCATGAAGATAATTTATTTAAATACCACCCATTGGAGGCAAAGTTTGTTCTGTGACTGCAAAAATCCTTGAAAAAAGTGTGAACTAATTCATTAACATATGTATGAGGGAGCAAAATAACTCCAAACTTTAGATGAAACACCATAATAGGCATCACAAGACCTAAGCTACCACAAAAGGGTGCTATGTCCTTAGAACGTGATCCTTGTAGTTTCACTGAGACTCTAACAGAGTTCTTATTGATCCCCGTGAGCTCTGTACTGGGGAAAGAAGCCCAGTCTTTAACCAAGACTCAGGGCTGTAAGAAAACAAACAGGCAAAGGGCATAAGGAAGAAACAGGCATGGGTTTGAGCTAGAAGACCTTTGGAGGCTCCTTCCAGCCCTACTTGTCTATGATTCTCTGAAAGAATGGGCTTTCCATCCCCAGTGTCAGGGAGATCACCTGTAATGATATGTTTATTTATTATTCAGGGTGTAAAGAGTTCCAAATAGTGACCTGGTACAGACGTTATGATTAAACCGGTATAAGTGACTGAAAACCAGTCTACAGCCATAACTGAGCAGAAGTTCAGTGCACGTAGAATAGTTAAAAAATGGCGGAACCCGGTCTAAGATAAACCTAGATGGATGTAGTATCAGTTTTAAGCAGTTTAGGTTAGACCAGTCTATCTAACTTCTGTATCACATCCCCTCCCAACTCAGGTTAGGTCACTGTTCACCAGCATCCTGGGCTCCTTTATGGCACCCTGCCAATCCTGGGGAGGGAGGTACACTGGATCTTGGCCATGCTTAGCTCCTTCAAGCTATCAACTGCAGGCGGGGAGGGAGGATGGGGAAGGAATTTCTGTAGCTCAGTATTTTTGTATCTTTATGCAATGTCTCCAGGCGGGCAGGGGTGGGGGGAGGGGGCGCGATGGGGCAGTGCTTGGCAGAAGGAAGGATCAGGCCCCTTGGAGGTACAGGGAATGGCAGGCACCCAGCAGCAGGGCAGCAGGTGCCTGCAGCCCTGCACCTTGTGTCAGGGAAAGTGGTGATCCACAGAAGGAAGGATCAGGCCCCTTGGAGCTCCAGCAAACTGCAGGCAGTGGCAGCAGGTGCCCAGGGTGATTCTTGCAATCATGCTAGGTGCCTGCTACCACCACCTGCAGTTTGCCAGAACTCCAAGGGGCCCAATCCTTCTTTCTGCAGAGCTCCCCTTTCCATGCAAAGCATGGGACTGCTTCTGGGAGATGGAGAGGACGAGAGGAGGGCTGCACAGCTCCAATCCTGCTGTCTGGATCTGTGTCAGCTTGCAGAGGACCAGAGTTGGGCATAGCTGAGTAGGGTGGTCTTCGCTACGTGCCAGCAACTGCCATGCCTGTTGCTGATGCTGTGTTTGGAGGGGGAGGGAAGGGTGCTTGGCCATGCCCAGCAGCCAATTAGGGGTAGCCTGGCTCAGGGGGCCCACTGGGAGGTGTGTGGGAGTGCCCCCAACCTGCTGGCCTTGGCCAGTAGCAGCAGCCTGCATGCCCTCCTCCCTCCCCGCCCCCACTAAAGGGCAAACATATGTTCTGTTTGCTCCCAACCTAACCTCGGTGCTTAGAATAAAGGGCAAAACTTAAATCACTTATGCCTCTGGTTTTTTGAACATCTGTACTTAGCCAGTGAGTCAAATCCCTGCTAAAGTAAAAAACCCCAAACCACTGGAGCTCATGCTGTACACAAATCTGTTTGTGGAAGTTTCCTTTTAAAAAAATGCTCCCTTTATCAGGTAGGTTATGATCCTATACATCATGAGGTATGCCATGATTTCTCTCTGACCAAGAAATTTAAATCTCAGCTGGCATTTCCCCACAAAAGACACACACCATCCAGTTTAGATCTATGGGGAACAAAGATGGTGGAAGTAATCAGCATATTTCAGTCTATCTTATCTATCCCAGATACTCACTCGATCTTTTCCACACTCATTTTAGTTGTAAAGCAGAGAGAGTTGCTGTAAGCTTACTTACCCTACTTTTATTTGAAGTTCTGCCTCTCAGCCAGGTAAATATCAATGTAATATAAATTTGATGGTATGATTTTCTTAGAGGGATTATTTCACTCTATCTCCAACATACACATACTCCTCCTTCCCTTTAGGTTCTTATTTGCAATTTAACTATGTTTTCTTTTTATACAGGATAGCACATATGCCTTGATTTTATCTGCTCATTTCTATATATACTGCTGCTTAAGAGTCTCTTAAATTCTCTTAAAAAGTTGTAAATATATACTATTTGACTCTTCTGCTGATTTAACAGCAGCAGTATGGTAGGAGGGGCTACCATTGCCATCATCATGAGGCATTTTGATCGAGCAAGGTGCCAGCAGACCAACTGCTATTTCATTTCGACAGGTTTTATTTGCCACCTCAGAAATGCAGCTATGTTGACCTGAGCATACCAAAATATTTCATCTTTCTTCTCTTTGTATGATATCTTTTGTTTTAAGCCCAAACTTACCTCTGCCTACAACTTGATGGTTACACTGTCATAATGGGAAATCTGTTTTCAGGTATGTAAGAGAATATCTACATTCAATTCTTCATTGATCAAATTCATCTAACATTGAATTATTATATATTAATTTATATATCAACATTGATTCTTTAGCTATATTTTGTTATGTTTGCTCTCATTGATCATTGCCTTCCGGGTAGGCAGACCTTTGCATCATAAACAGCTTTAAAAGCAGGCTTATAGTCAGGCTGTGATTGATTAATACACCCAGGTCTTTCTCTTCCTTTGTCATTTCCAGCTGATGAGCTCCCAGCAGAAATTTATCTTAACAGTCCCTCAGTGCATAACTTCATACAATTACATTCCAACCCATTTCTATTATTCCAGTACTCAGTCATTCAGCTTTCCCTGCATCATAGTTTACACCTATGATGTAGGTGTAAACTATGATAGCGACAATGCCACCCAGCTTCATGTAAACAGCAAATATCATTAGCGCGCTCTAACTTTTCATGCCAAAGCATTAGTGAAAATTAGTCCCCAAACCAATCTCTGGAGAAATGCTGCCATACCATTTTTTTCTCCTTTCCACCCAACTACCCTTTTAGCTAGTCCCTTATTCATCTTAATATTTCTGTACTCATCCCTATCCTCTCCATCTTAAGTAAAAACTTTTCAGGAGATACTTTATCAAATGCTTTACTGAAGTGCAGAGAGTAGATCTTTTGTACTTTGTTGTCTAGAAAAAAAATCAGTACTGTAGCCACTAAGCAATCTTAGAAGGTATGAGGTGAGGTATTCCTGATAGAAATGCAAAAGTATTAATGCTGTTGTATAAAGTACATGCAAGACCTGACTTGGAAACACTGTGCGTAATGTTTCCATTCAAGAAATTCAATCACATTGGAAGAAGTGCAGTGATAGGCTGTTAGCATGGTTGAGGGAAATGGAAAGCTGGTCTTACAAGGGACCAAAAAGGGCTTGGCTTGGTTAGCCTAAGAAAACAATTGCTGAGAGTGTATATGACTACTCTCTACAAACAGAGATATGGTTAGCTGTTTTAGTCTGAAGTCAGACAAAAGGCAGGATAGAAATTGCACCTTACAGACTAACTAAATCAGAGATGTATAGCATGAACTTTCATGAACGCATGCTCACTTCAGCAGATGCTCTCTATAAAGACATAAGGATAGGAAATAGCCAAAAGGACAGTGTTTGTACAGAAACAAATGGGTGTAAGCTACCCATAAATAAATGTAAACTAGACATCAGAAGTGGTTCTCTAGCCATCAAAAGAGTAAGGTTCTGTCATGGTCTTTAACTAGTAGTAGGGGAGGCAAAACCTTAATTTTTGAAGATGCTGCCCTCATGGTCCAGTCCTTGAAGATACTAAGCAATTTGATTCTACTTTGATTGGAGTTGAAGACAATCAGCATAATAACTTGCATTTAAACGCATTTTTATTGTTCCAACGACTTCAGTCTATTCATCTGTCTCTATCCTTAGACTGTGAGCAACTCAGACCAGAAACAGTCCCTTCTTGAGATTTGGGAATCACTTAGCACATTGTGGGTGTGGCGGGCCAGTAGGGGGCGCTCCTGCGTTGAGCCGCCCACCTCCCTGCGCCCGACCACCTTCCAGGCTCCGAGTGCCTCCCTTAGGGTGCCTCCCGTCCGGCCGACCCCTTCCCTGGAGCACACCCGCTAGCCTGGGGTCCCGCTGCCACCATCCAAGGCTCTGGACTCACTTCTGGCTCTGCGCGCCTTGGAGAACGCAGGCCTGATCGTCCAATGGGTACTAGATCCAATACAAGCACTTGGGGCACTTCCCCAAGTCAGGGGCTTATTAGGAAAGTCTCCCTTAGTCCACAGACCTAAGGGGCCTCCTTGGCATAATTTAGACCCACCCCTCAATAAGTCTCCCACACCAGTCACAAGGAGAACTTTATTGATTACAGGGGGTAGGGTGAAAACAGGGTAAAAGGTAGAGCAATATCATAGAAATCTTACAGGAATATCAAAGGAATCCCATTGAGCAAACCAGGGTGGCTGAGGTAGCTGTTTAAACGCATCTGAGTTACTGAAACTAAATATCTAATCGGATCTTTAGTAGCTTACTCACTCTCATCGTCCAGAGGTGGTTGTTGTTTCCTCTGGAGGCAGGGCACTCTTGGAGCATGCGGTGATGAGGAGAGAGCCAGGCTCAGATTCACCTGGATGACCGCATGGCTAATGGCTGCCTCCTCTTCTTCTTGGACCGAGCCCTTAAATCACCTCTCTGACCTCAGCAGCCCGGTCCAATCGAAGCTGCCAATACTGGCCACAAGCCGACCCATCTCCCCCACATCCCTGGCTACCTGGGCCCGCGCAGGGCCGGGTCTTTCCCCCCTGCCCAGGTGACTAGAGCATCCGCCTCCCAGGCGCCAGGCTTTTGTCATGTAGACCAGGTGGGAGATCCCCACCCTGAGGAATGAAACACCAGCCTCCCAGGCTGGCTGAGACAGGTCTCTGGAGAGGGGCACCCACGGTGGCATTTCTGCCACAGTGGGAGCTAGAGTAAACAAAGAATAATAAGGCTCAGGCTGATGATAAACTCAAATTGCTGTTGGGATGAAGAGTTCCAAAACTGCTTTCTTCTTTTTATTAATTTTGTTTACACATAGCCCTCAACATGAGTTTTAGCCCCACAGGAGAGGAGGAAACTTGTGATTGGTATTTTGCAGTAGACAGGACAACTAATACTTCTTTTTTCTGGTGGATCAGGATATTTTTGGACCTAGAAGTTTGTTATATCATCATCAGTATGAATCAATACATTTGTTGAAGCTAAAAGACATCTCAGAGGTACTGTGGAAGAGCCAGCTGAGTTTTAAATCAATATGTTACCTCTGACATTTATGAACACCATTCGCAAGCAGAACACTATTTTAAACATTCTTTTAATATCATTTTGTGAGGATGGCGCATCCTTTGAAATATCTCTCCCTCCCACTGAGAACTTATTCAATTTAATGGATTGTAGTTTCAGTTCGATCATTCAAAAAATAACTTTATAAAATGATTCACTTTACCACACTGTAAATATTCTATTGTTATTGGTTCTATTGACCTTTTTTCCCCTTCTCTCTTTCCCATAATGATACATAAAAGGCTCCATTTTCAATTCAGAAATTGCTTTGTTAATGAAAGCATCTGCTTACAGCTAAAAACAGAGCTGGAGAAAAAAGAAATGAGGTTCACAGATTTCCAGGCCAGAAAGGAGTGCTATGATTATCCAGTCTGCCCTTACATAGGCTGAACTTCTGCATCAAGGAACAGGTCTGGCTTTTAGCACACTGAGGGAAGACAGTACAAGAACAAAAAAAAATGTACAGCCTATTAACAAAGAATACTTGCATGTACAGAAAACTGCCTATACCTGTTAATTCAACCTCACAGCAAGGAAGACTCATCTCCTCTGCCTGATTCAAAACAGTGGCAGAATGAAGCATAAAGCCATCACAAGCAAGCACCCTAAGCACTGGGTAACAATCAAGTCTGGCTTAACAAACAGTTACTTATTCATACAAAATGTAATAAACCCAACAGAAAAGAGTCTACTATGTGTTTTTTCCTCAGTCAGTCAGTAGCCTAGTAGTTAGGGCAGTCACCTGGGCTATGGAAGCATGACATTCAGGCTTCTGGTCTGAATAAGCAGAGCACTGACTGACTTGTATTGTCTCTCATTTTGATCAATAATTCAATTCTCTACCTGAGAGATCTTTCTATTTAATTTTGACAAATTGACATTTTCTAAGGGAAAAACAAATTCTTGAACAGCTCCAGTGACAAGACTATACTTTCTTACTATACCACCAGCCATAGAATGAAAGCAACAAATCATTCAGAAAAAGCTTCCCAAAAACCCTTAGCAACAACCCATTGATTTAAGAATAAGAGGTTTTTAATGCCTTTCCCTGCTTTAACTTTCTGGAGGCTATGTAATGTGTGTACATGTACATACATTATATATATGTATGTACGTATACACACACTCTCTCCCTCCTGAGCATGGTTTTGATTTGATGCCTGGCCAAAGCAGGGGGAGGGGAAGACAATGGTTGGGATACCAGTTTGGGATTTGGAAGGCTATCTAACAATATTAAGTTAAATCTAGGAAGTCTGTCATGCATTCCAAGTGAGCGTCCACCCTTAAGTAACCCCTGAATGAACAGCATTATAGTGAATCTATAACTTATTCAATAAACCTGCTCACTTTTTAGAAAGCACTTCTTAGAAAGTTAAAAGCCCTCTGTATTCTGGATTAATATTACAAAGAATTAATCAAATTACATTAAATAAAGAAATACACAGTGTAGTAGAAATCTTCTCAAGAGTTCTACACAAGATTCTAGGCAAGAACATTTCAGCCACAGTATCAGCTTGAAGCCTGTTGGGTCTGGACACCCTACACAAGACTAGGTTCTAAGATTCTCACACCTCTGGGAACATCATAGGCTAGGGATAGACATTCAAAAAGCCTGAATTGATTCACTTTTTGCAGGTTAGTCTAAGCTGCAGTTTAAACTGATTAATAACTGGACAGACATTCTCTGTTCAATCAGGGAATGCAGGCATGTGCCTGCAGTGGCTAAAGCCAGAAGCCGGAAGGTGCTAGAGCATGCCTGCCAGCCGCTGCCAAAAGGGAGGGAAAAGGAGATGGCTCTCACACCTCCCTGCAGATGTGGGGGGACATGGCCAGGCACCAGCCGGGGCTAGCACAATACACAGGATGCCAACCACCAGGTGGGAAGCTGCTGCCAGAGTGGGGATGGGGAAAAAGTCATTTCTCTGAAGCAAGCATGTATTGAACAAAGCAATTTGCAAAGCATACAACAGGGAACTACCAAAAATCTTTGCCTAAACCAAGATACAGCCCAGTAAAACACAGCATATACAACTTAGTCTAATTTAAAATGTAAAGCAGGAAGACAAGAGAAAGCCTTGCATAAGTCTTACTAATCCTGTGTCTCCTTACAGCCAGGCATTCAGAAAGGCTTTGTTTAGGTTTTACAGGTTCTGCTTTATAATGTAAATGTAGCTCTCTGCATTCTTTGGTCTGCACCTTCCAGCCAGAAGCTGTCTGCAACTTCCCTTAACTCCATCTCCAGCACATGTGTGTGATGATTGTCAGGTCTTTGCCAACACTTCCCACCTCTCAGCCTGATCCTGCAGGGCTTAGCTCTGGGCTCACAGGTGCAGGGCTTGGATCTGCACACAGGAATTAGCTCCATCTCTGCCTGGCTGCAGGAAAGCTGTGAACGTGCAAGGAGGAGGGGGGAAGAGAGGACGGAGGGAGGAATTTGCCTTAGGGGCCATGGCAGGCCAGCATCTGGCCACGCCCCACCCCTGCTCTGTCTAGAGAGCAAAGGGGAGGGGCCAGCCCAGATCTCTGGAGCAGAGCCCAGGCCAGAGAGCATGCCAGGATGCTGGTGGTCTCTGATTTAACTTAAACCAGCAAGGGGTCTGGGACAGACATTGCATGAACCGGTTTGAGCAAATCAGGTAAGTCTGATTTAATTTTATTAGTAGATATTCAACCAGGTTTATCTCAGAATGGTTTCGGCCATTTTCAAACTGGTTTATGTGCACTGAATGTCTGTTCTGTTACAGGTTTAAACCAGTTTCTGATCACTTAAACCAGTTTATGTATAATGTCTGTCCCTAGCCATAGTGCTGACACCTGTCTGATTGGAGTGAGCTGAAGTTATACAAAGCACCTCTTTGCCTCAAGCTAGAAGCCTCCAAGTCACTGGAATGCATACGTAGCAGTCCCAAGCAGGAAAAAGAAAAGAATCTTTGCTTTATCCAACCAAGCTGAGATTCCCTAATTTAAACAGTAATTACTTATCTTCTGGGACACCAAATCAGGCCACCCTTATCCTAAGAAAACTAAGGTATATCTTTTCTACAGAAAGAGACAAAGCCAGGTAACTCAGCTGAATAAGCTGAAAGGACAAAATTTATTTGCTCAGTCTATATTGCAATAGGATTTGTAAAAATGGCTTGTTTCCAACATCAGAGTGCTGGGTAGATATTTCAGGATCACTATGTGAAGTCCTGTAATTTGTTAATAAGGATGCTTATGGGAGACGCAAGTACCCTCTTGCTATACAAGAGCCAAACAGTTCAAGAACTGTTACTCTCAAATCCTCATATATTTGAAAGTGTAATAGTTTGGTCCTTCTCCTTTTGAATTCTTCCCCAAGGAGAATTATAATATTAGAGTTGTTGACCAATTGCACTCTAAGAATCAAGCAAATGAGCACTTTTTCCCTTCCTCCATCTAGCAGAGGTAGGGAATGATTGTTTCCAAGAGGGGGGCAAAACAGAAATATTCAAGGAGCAATTTTTTTAAATATTATTTTCTAAACAGATACTATTAAAAATGTCATTGTGCTGCACGTACAAGTCATTTGTTATAATACGGTAATGTTATTCAGAGTGCTGAGCAAAGCATAAAAAGAAGAAGATGATAAAGCCCATAAAGCAACAATGCAGGGTTAACAACTGTTTAAACTAATGCCAGTTAAATACTAGGCTCCAAAAGAAGAATGTTAATGCACTAAAAGGGTAACATAAAAGTGAGGAAGATAATAACTAAATAAGGTCTTCAAAAATAGTGTGGACTGGTTGTTAGATAGGAGACTGAACCAGTTATTCCTTAGTTTCAGCTTGGATCCAATAACATGGCCTTGGGTAAATTGCTTAGGAATTCATTTCTTTAACCCAGGGAACTGATGCAGCTGATCAAGGCTTGTGACTTTGGGTCCCAAGTGCCACTGTCTCAGGTTCCCAGAGATTATAAAATGAGGATAATTAAGCTTACCCATCTCACAGGGGTACTGTGAATATTAATTAGCTAATGTGTTTAAAGCACTTTGAAAACAAGAAGTGCACAATGTTATTATTTATTGCTGTCTTTAGCCATATTGAAAAAACAATAAAGATGAATTCTTAAATCTATAGGGAAAAATATTTCAGCACATGGAATCACAAGCAAATAAGCTTTCCCTTAAGGCAACTTTTTGGAATGACATCATGGAACTGGGGGTAGTATAGGTATAGCCGGTTGGTGTATTCATTAGAGATGACTGCAACTCTGCAAGTTTGAAATGATGAACAGGAGTTATTAAGGATAGAAACACAAGTCAAATAAAGCCCAGAGTAATAATCAGCTACCCTTTTTTTGTCGGTACAGAAAACCAACCATATCACTTTTCTAAGTGTATGCTAAATAAATAGGTTTCAATATATTCAGCTCTAAAGCTAAGCAAATAAGCCACAAACATTTATCCAGTGAATTTAGCGTACTCTTCTGTGCATAAAATAGCTACAGGGAGATCATGCTTTTTACTATTACTTTATTTAAATTATTCTGCCAGATCTCCTCAACATTCGTGGAAGTGAACCCCAAAAGGCTGGATATATATGTGAATGAAGAAAACTCATTTAAATATGCAAGGAAATGGTCATGATTTTTTAAAATTGTATTAATGTTGGTTTATTCATCCTGGTTGCCTTAGCTCATAGATAACACTTAAGAAACAACTATTCCAGGGTAGCACTTTCAAACACACTTCAGAGGCTAAGTTTCATTTTCAAAACTAACCTAGACATTGAGGTCCCAGGGATTTGTCAATAAGAGTTAGACTCCTAAGTCACTTCTGAAAATGGGACTAGCTGCTAAATGTTAACCCTTAAAGCTGCAAGGAGCATCTAAATCTGAGCTGATTGCTACTATGACGTCCCACTAAAACCACAAAAGAATGAAAGCACTTCTAGCATTTCTTAGTGCACCCTGCTACTGAAAGAAGTGGGCCCTGAAGCACCTTATCCAACATCACACAGTAACCCTATCACCAAACCGGAAGTCTAACTCGGTAACTCCTGACTTCAAATATGACATGGAGACTTACTCTACCACCTCATTTTCCTTTCAAATCTCTTCTTACTGGATTTTAGCCCTTAAATGGTATTGCATTTTCTGAAGCCTTTGTAAGATATGTGAGAGTTCCAGTCAAGTCAGCTTCCATTTTTGAGATCCATTTTTCTCACCTTCCAGCTTGTAAGGTGAGAAGAAATCATGATCACCTGCGCAACGCAAGACAAAGAATCTCACCCAGCAATTTCTTCTATCCATTCTGACGGAGCTAGAGAGCATGTTTTAGGAAAGGCATCCACTTCTGTTTTAAGGTCTGTCAGCAAAACCACCACAATCTTAGGTCTATTGTTCAAGTGGTTAATGACTCATATCCTTGACTATTATTCTCTAAATCATGTTAATAAACTTAGGCTTTATATGCAGCTGGACACTCATTCAGGACACTGAATGCCTCCAGCCAATACTGAAAGCAGCCAGTGCCATGATTTCAACGCCATGCAGAATTCAGCCCTTATATTGTCTTGAAGCACATACTCAAGCAGTTCAGAAATGATTTCATTCAGTCACACCAACTGTTACCTGTCACCATCAGCTAGTCCTGTACAAAGCAACTAGACCCCTACAAATGCCTATTGAAAAAAGTCATTTTAAAAGGATTTTATGATTCGTAGCATCAAAGGCTTTATTAAGGTCCATAAATAGTCCAAGAGGCACTAAAAAACCTCTTTCTGTTACAGCAAGAAAAATGTGTCATTATGAACTTTAGTAATGTCAGCAACAGCACTGCATGCTGAATAGCAGCCTGATTGGAGAAGGCTCTAAGAAAACCAGGTTTATTTAATCCTGCCATGCCAGGTGTCGGATTTTTCCAGCACAATGTACGCTGTGGGTAACTGACACAATGAAACCGCCAGCTTCAAGGAGTTCAATAAATTTCAAGTTGTTTTCATGTCAAAGGGCTGCATTTACACAAGCTGTGTTACGTTGAATTTGGGAAACTAAATTGTATTTTGAACCACTGGAAATTTCTAAATGGATTTTTTTTTCTAATTGATAACCCTTCATTGAAAGATCATAAAGCTTTATTAAAAGACCTGTGTGCATATGTTAGTCCATCTGTCGTGGTATGCCCATATAAACAATACCAGAATCAGGCTGGCATTTTTCTCCATAATCTTGTTTATATTAAGTTAGCATCTTGATGCCCCAACAAATATTGAAGCCCTATTGCTCAGTGTGCGGTGCAAACACATTCTGAATGGCAGTCCCTGTGCTGACGGGTGTATAGTCTGCATACAGCGGTGTAGGTTGCAACTGTGTTGGTCTAAGGACATAGGCAGACAAGATTCTTTGGGTGAATCTGACATCTTTTATTAGACCAACTTAAATAGTTGGAAAAAATATTTTTAAGTAAGCTTTCGGGTTTAAAAACCCTTCCTCAGGCTGAGGAAGTCACTGCAGTTGGTGCGTGTTCTTCCTTCCTGGATGGAAGAGCACACACCAACTACAGAAGCTTCCTCAGCCAGACGAAGGGTTTTGAAACCCGAAAGCTTTCTTAAAACTTTTTTTCTGACTATTTAAGTTGGTCTAATAAAAGATATCAGATGCACCCAAAGAACCTTGTCTGCCTACAGTCTGCATAGGCAGTCATTGGAAATGGGTCTGATGAAAAGTAGAAAAACAGAGAAAGGAAGTGACTGGCCAAGGGTGAGACAGGAAGTCAGTACCAGAACCAGAATCAGAAACCAGTAGCGTATACCAATCTTAATGCCTGCATCTGGCCACCTCACCTTGTCCTTATCTCCACTTTTAGGCACTAAAAGAAAACAAATTGCTGCTAAGCTACTATTAATGTGGACTTTATGCAACAGATATTGTCTGGGTAGCCTGCAAATTATCTGGCTTCTCACATGCATTAATGTGAATTTTACAGCACAATTGCATTAGATGGCATGGTGTGAATAAAAATGAAGATAACCACGCAGCTATAAAAAGCTGGCAATGTCCCCAATCGGTCATTTGTCCAACAAGATCAGGGAAAGCAAAACCGCTTTCCCTAATGGCTGCACAATAACCAGTCTTCCTTTCTGTTAACAGAAAGGATTTCCAGAAGAAACCTATTTGCTTAAACAGAATTTTGAAAATAAGTCATCTCCTGCAAATATTTAGTTTTGGGGGATATTCAGAATTATTAGTGTAATTGCTGCCACAAATTCATAAGGCATTTCTCTTAGCTTAGAATATTCTTGGAAGACACAATTATCTTTTGCTAATAAAAAAGGCAAAACTATCCACAAAGAATGTGTACTTTAAGCTCTGAAATGATCTGAAAGAAATTAAAGTAAAGATCAGAAATTGGTCTGGTTTGCACTGGGACAAAGACATGCTTCTGGCCGATGCATCTATAGGGTCAACAACTCCAACAAGATCTTAATTCTGTGCACCCAAACCCAACAATTTCTGACCCAAAATATGAGAACTAGAAACCTCCTTTTTTCATGAAAGTTGTGGTTCTCATGAAATGGTATGCCTCCAAGATTTAGGATTTTCAGAAGAAACACAAGATATTGCAAGGGGGGAGGGGGGGAAAGGTGAAGGGAAGTCAGAGGGGGAGAAGAAGGGAAGTCAGAGGAGAGCTTACATTGTTTCAGATGTAACTTCTGAAGTTTTCTCATCTTACTTTACAGTCTCTATTAATACCTGGTATATTACAGTTGCAAAATCCTACAGAACTACTCAGTTTCTACCCTATTTCCTGCTCAAATCCCTGCCTTCTCAAATACTGTAAGTGGTTCTGACTCCTTCATCTAATTGTTGCGTGCCCAACTTGCAACAAGTCAACGAGGTCAGATTTTCAAGAAAAAAATGCTCTCTGAAAAGTCAGGCCCTTTTAAAGAATTCAAACTCCAAAATTTGAAGCAACCAAACCTACCAGGCATTTGCAACATTTTAGACCCAACTCTTCTTATTTTTTCATTTGACATGCAATACAGTCTGCTAGTAAGTCTGACTGCCTGCTAAACTGCCTTCAAGAAAAACCTCTGCTTAGTTCATGCTGTGGTTTTTACTGCCCCTCCATCCTCGTATTGCCCAGAAAATGCCCCAATTATATTAAGTTTAGAGTACGGTGTAGTTAATAGCCTATATAACAAGTACTTCCAACTCCTTCAGACAAACATCAGCTTTCCTTTCTGGCAACAACATTTTACTACTTTTTATTTTTGTTAATGCTACAGAGACAACAAACCTATGCCCGAACAGACTGGGTTATTTGTCTGGCTCATGACTTGACAAAATTGTTAACTGTGTTTTAACTGCAGACTCATTGCTCCAGGAAGTATAGAAATTACATTTGACTTGCAAGGAGTTCACAGGGTTGGCCCTTCTTAAAAAGGAGAAGCCAAACAACAACTTTCATTTGTAAATGGAGCAAATTTGTTGTAGAGGCTTCTGAACATAGAAGCCTTCAGCCCTGCTTTTCCAGTTACTGTTACTACAACTGCAGTTATCTATACAAGCTTCTTAACAGGTACAAAAGATAAGGTACTGAAGCCCAAGCCACTTCAGATTAAGCTAAATGCATATAAGTGAACAATCACAAACTCAGGTCCTGCAAGTGGCTTCACACAGGTTCACAGTTAGCCAGTGCATCAGAAACTTGAAGCCAAGGCTGTCCAACTTCTAAGTGACTGGAGGCCACAGGATCCCCAACTGCACACAGCACTGCACAAACTCCTCCACCTCCTCCATCACACAGGTCTTTGATGTGCCACACAAGGCTCCCTCCCCACCTCTACTGGCCCACATGGGCCCCCAATGGACCATGCAATTCCCTCAACACATTACACAGGCCCCTGACGTATTACACAAATCCTCCTGCTGCACACAGGCTCCTGCTGTGCAGACTTACCGCACCATTGAGGCATCTTGAATGTAGGTCCCACGCTACACCCCATACTCCCCCCACCTTCCACTGCACATTGAGTGACTCCTGCTGCACCACAACAGTGCAGACATTGCATGAGGTCCCCCATCCCTTCAAGCCCTCCGGCCACAAGCTACCACCAGCTATGCCACTCGGCGGGGAATGTGGACGAAGAGGGAACCCAGGGACTCCTGTGCCAGCAGCAAAAGCAACAGGATGACCAGGAGCCCAGGGGCTGCAGTTTAACCTCTCAAGAAACCACATGCAGCCCATGTGCCATCAGCTGGACAGCCCTGCCATAAGCCATCCCATAAGATCATACCCGTACCAACCCAAAGCAAAACTATTTTGCTAATTTAGGTGGTCAAATACGAAACACACTTACAGAGCCCTCCCAAGGACTTCTGGCAATTGAATCATCTGAAAACCCAATTAATATTTTTTAAAATATTTTGTCTTCACTTAACTGCATAAATGCAAACATTATGATATGGAAGAGTTGGGCTACCTAGAGGCATTGCATGAACTAGATTTATGAGCTCCCTCACAAATAGCTTTCTTAGCAGATTTTTTTTAACCTGTTTTCCCCTCCACTAGTCTTAGTATATTTTAGGGAGAATCTGTTACAAAGCAAGCTGTGATGGATTATCGTATATTTCCTGAAGCCATCAGGCACTTTATTAATATTAAAAGCTGGATGATTCAATAGGAGCCTATGTCAATAAAACTCAGACACAGTTTCAGAACAAAAACTGGAGTCAAGGTTATGCAAACGTACCACTACCAAGTTTTAAAAAGGCCTAAACATACAATCCAATTTTGTTGAAAATCCTACACTTTGGAAAGCAAAGAAATGCAAAAGATATTGTTCTACTTAAAAGAAAAAACAGTGCTTCTAGATTATGCAAACTACAGTTAGAGCTACAGTCATTCCCATAGACACTCATTATTATTATGATTGTGAGGGTTTGTTCCTTTTTTTTTAATTGTTGCTGTTTGGAAAGCACTTGGCTACTACACAATGGGGAGCTGTATAAAAGCCTAATGTATAGATAGAGGAACAAATTCTATCTAGTTAAAAGGGAGGGAGAGAAACTTATCACACATCAGTAACTTTCCATGTACCCCCTTTTATCCCATGATAAGTGAAGGCTCTTTTAGGGCAGCTTACCCTTGGATGAAACATGGCAAACCACCACAGTTTAGCTTTCACATATCACAGGATATGAACAGACAAAGAAGGTCATTACCATGGAGCAGGTGACCCACTTAAACTTATTATTTGTTCCTTTGACCATATTCTCCAGCTGACACCTAATGCTTATTCACATGTATACAGGGGCTCAAAGAAGCAATCACCCATGTACTTTCACTTACATAATTGCCTGTATATGTAATAGTTACCATAAAAGTCCCCAGAGTAATTGCTGGAGTGGATATATATTGCAAATCACAGACATTATTTGGCTGCTGCATTTGTTTTACTGATTAATTGTTGGGTTGGAATTTTGATTCATAATAGTATTCCCTTTGGGAGACCGAGAACAATGCATAGATTTGACTTAGATGTGAAGAGAGTGGAGGTCAAAAATAGAGCTGGTAATAAGTCTTCACAATGTAACATTTTTCTGGTAGTGTTGCTAAGAACAGGTCCGTTTTGATGTCTTTCCTGATGGAATATATGCAAAGACTGAGTTGAAAATCTGATGGCTTCCTACCAGATCACCCACCCGGTTCCTTGGCAGTTTTTCTGAAGAACTACCTTGGAGTTGGGACCCCAGGCAGGGGTTGCCGATTTTCCAGGCCAGCTGGCCCCCTAATCTGTCCCAGTCCTGGGAAGCTAGCTGGCTTGGGAGCCAGGAAATCTTGGGATCCTGCATTTCCACAGCAGTCTGCATGACAGGGAGCTCAAAGCTCTGGCAGCTACTGACTGAAAACTGACATGAATTTTTCCATTTCATTGCTGTCCATCACTAATTAGTGGCACATAACTAACCAATCTGGTTAACTTCAGTTAAAAGTCACCAGGGATCCTAAGGAGGACAAAAAACAAGTACTTGGGGGTTTTCATTTGAAATTTGGAACATAATGTTTTATGAAAACACTGATATGCCAGAGAAAAGCTCTTTAGAATTTTTAACATGGACAAAACAAAGTATATTTTCCTAGCTTTGTTCTCAGAAATAGCTGCCTACTTTGGTTTAAATCCCACTCCCCACTCTAAATTCAGACCAAGGCAGACATCAGCATGGAAAATTTTAGACCAAATAGTTAAAGCCTGACAAAGTTATAAGCAAATATAAAGGGGGCCTTACAATGTTAGACAACCTTAAAAACAGAAGGTGCTATCAGTTCTACCTACAAAATGAATGACTCTCTGAATTCTGTCTTACTGAGGGACTGAATACCTCAGGGCATTGCCAGTGACCCTTTTCCTTACAGCTAAGAAAAAACATTCAAAAAGCCCAAGATGGAATCTAAATTGCACAGTTTTTTTGTGAGCAGCGTAGTCTGAATTGGTAGCGAACAGAAACTACATTTGCACTTTGGGGGGGGAGTGCAAATCTTAGACCAGATTCCACCATTTTTAAGCCCATCTGTTTGTGCCGAACTTCTGTTTTGTTTCACATATAGACTGGTTTCCATCTTGTATACAGGTAAAAGTGTAATGTCTATATCTGGCCTGTATGTCACCCATTCAAATGTCACCCAGCCCAAGACAGTATGCATAAAAAGTCACTCCCATTTAACTCCTATCTGTTTACTGGCTCCTTATCATCTCCCACATCACAAATTCACCATCATGCTTTGTGCTAATCTGCACACTCAGAAGAATTAAATACCACTTGGGGTTTAGAGACTGACATTCGCATTGACTCTAGGGGAAAACTGCCTGTATTGAGACTGAAGCATGATGTCAGGGAAGTCCAAAATCTCACAACCCAAGCTGCACAAACTGGGGCAGCTATGCAAACAAGCCCATGTTGCCACTGCTTTCAAGCTCTGAGCTGCAACAGAGCTGGCCTCCAGGCTATCTTTTAATTCATTCCAGCCCAGCAGCACTGGCAGAAGCTGCAGCCTAGAGCCTGCAGCTCTGCACCAACCATCTCCATCTATTTTGGCAACAGGGAATCTCTGCTTTGTTGCCGGAAAACCATACACACATGTCTAAAAATTATGCTTTTGCTGCCCTTGAAAATTAGTTCTTTTAGTGGCTGATGGTAAAAATCTACCTTTGCAAGAAATGTTGGTAGGATCGTAGAAAAGTAGGGCTGAAAGGGACCTCACAAGGTCATGTGGTCCAGCCCCCTACTCAATATATGATCATCCCTTACTAAACCATCCCAGCCAAGTGTCTGTCTAATCTGCTCTTGAGTATTTCCAGAGATGGTAATTGTACAGCTTCTCTAAGTAGTCCGTTCCAGTGCTTGATCACCCTCACAGTCAGAAAATTTCTCCTAATCTCCAACCTAAATTTCCTCTGCTGCATCTTGAGACCATTGTCCTAATTTTGTCTTCTATGACAGGACTATGCTGTGTTGCGATGTAATTTCTCTGGTTGAGAAACGAAAATGGAAGAGCTTAAACAATTTAAAATATTTTAAAATGAGCCATATTTAGAGGTGACCTGTAAATAACATTCCTGTTGTTGGTCTGGCCCATATTTTTGCTTCAAGAACACCTAAAAGGCTCTGTTTGACATGCGTCTTTTTTGTTACGCTCTTTTAATTTCCTCTTTTTATTTGGGGGAAGGGGTGTTGCTTTCCTCAAGAAACAAAATTGCCAAGTCTCATATTTCCTTGTTTGGCTGATGGACCCCTGGTAAATCTCAGAAGGTGCATTCTATCAGCTTTTAACATTTTCATTTAAAAGATAGGGATAAAAAAAAAATCACAAAGGTGTCCTGAATAAGGGTGAAGTTACACATTACAATTACAAAAGGGTTAATACCTTCAGTACTATGCCCTAGTCTGACTTGCCCTTTGAAGGCTTGTGAGCAGAGTTGTAGCTAAGAGCTGCCAGTTTGATTCTGGGCCTGCCTATGGCTTATACTGAGATACTGTCAACCCCAGCATCCCACATTGGGCCCACTATTCCCCATCCACCCAGATTGAGTCCCCATTGCCTCCCGCTGACCTGGATCAGGCCTGTGTCACCCCCTGCCAGCCTGATCAGGCCCAGCACCCCTCATGGCCCAGATCAGGCCCACCAGCAGCCCAGATCAGTCCCAACAGCCCCCACAAGCCTGGATCAGGCCCACCACCCTGATGCAGCCTCAAGTCACCCCAGAACTCTACTCAACTGCACCCTTCTTCCTCCCTGCTGCTCTCCATTCACCTGTGGGTGCCAGTGTTGAAGGGTGCCAGTGCACCAAGGGAGCAGGCAGAGAAAGGGAACCCACCCACCACTGCTGCTCTCCAGGTTAGGCTCAGCCCAGAGAGCAGCAGCAGCAGGCAAGCTAGTGGGTTCCCCTTTCCTGTTTGTTCCCCCAGGACAGCACCAGCAGGTACAGGTAAGCAGCGAGCTGGAAGACACAGAGAGATAGAGATATGCCTTGAGGAATGGCTGGGGTGCAGTGCAGAGAGAGGAGCCCTGAGGTAGGGGGGCAGGGGGAAGGCAGGAGGCAAGCCCCAAGGGATGAAGGTGATCCCAGAAGAGGAGCAGAGGGGAAGGGAGAGTATTCTTACATTCTTACATTTAGGGCTCCCCTAGCTGTCCCTGTTATCCCTCTGGGAGAAGAAAGAGTCCATTTGGGAATGTCTGGGAGTGGTACCTCCTGGAACCACTCCCAACTTTTCTTGGCTCTGTGGAGCAGTTTAATGTGAGTGAACATGAGCTGCCCAAGACAAGCTAGAGAATCCTCACTGGAAGAAGACTATCACCAAGATGCTCAGAGGGCTCTTAGCTAGTGCTTTCTGGCTATATTGTGTAGACACTCCTGTTTTAAGAGCCCTTATCTTGTCTTAAAGGTAATGTGTAACAACACCCTAATATTGGTGGTTGCAAATGCTTCATATAGTCAGTAGTTAATATCACTGGGTTATTTCCACCATAAACAGTGCACTTTTGACAAACTTAATGCTGGTTAATTTTTGTTCGCAGATTGTACAAAAATCAGCAATAAACAAAACATGTTCTGCATTTTGAGCAATCGTAAGTGACCATGAGAAGGTTCACACTTTTTATTTTTCCTGAGCTCTACCTGCTTCTGCTTAGGTTGCAAAAACCTTAAGTACAAAACAAATCATGATCAAAGTTCAAATCCAGCAAAATTCATATTGCAAGAAAAATCTGAAACTATAAGAAAACTCATGCACAAGAAACAGAAGTAAAACAAAAGAAAAATACAAGGAGGTTTTCCAGAGTACGTCTTGAAATCATGGTCATTTGTAGACAAGGACAATTATCTTGTTTTGGTATTCCTTTTAAAGGCATTATTTTTGCCCAGGATGAAATAAGTCTGGAATCAGAATGGTTCACATTGGGGATGTCGAAAATCTAGAGCGAAGACACATGGAAGATTGTTTTGATGCAAAGTTTCCAGGCAGTTGCACAAACTGATTCAATTGTAGTAAGGCCTTTCTAGATATAAATGCATATTTTTATATATTAGAAGTTAACTTTGCTGTTACTGTTCTGGAGAAAACACTCCTGTAAAATGAATTCATTTCCATTCTCCCTGCCCGACTTTTCTATATGGATCCCCCACGCAAACAATTGGAGGTTGTTTCAGAATGTTAGAGGATCAGGCTTGGTCATCATTTGGCAGGGAGGCTTATGAGGAAGATTCATGCACTGTGAGTCAAAGAGGTATAGGGCAGAACTTGTTGCCAATAACCAAGTGGCCTAAAACAGCTTAATCCCGGTCTACTTCAAGGCCTAGAAAGGCCCTCAACCGAATTTATAATCCTGCCAGCCTAAGGGCCCTCCCACATGTTCAAATTAAAGCTAGATAGAAACCAACTATAGTTGTTACAGTTATAGGGTAGCTACATCCTGCACCCCTGTAACATGGAAGATATCAAATTCAGCCGTTTTAAATGGAAACTGTACAACATAAAAAAGAAAGAAGCTAAACTCAACAGCGACATATATTTTCTAAGCCTATACAAGAAACACAATTTTGTTCCCAGAGGACTAAACATCCATAATCCTCTGACTACTACACACAACTCTAAATATGCTTCACAGCTATACAGAAGAACTTCAGAGAAAATTAGAAATCATCTACTTCACCTAATCTACTCCAAAAGAGACCAGCTCAGAAAGGAAATCACCACATACTAAAACAACTTAAAAGACAGAAATCCAGACATCTTCCCTAATAATATACAATGGATACAAAGAGACTATGAAAAAATTTCTACAACGTTCATCCAACATAAAAAGAAGAAATGGAACAAATTAGTCCAAGAACAACTTCCCCAGCCACAAAACAACCATCAGAGGAACAATACCAACACCTTACAACCTCAGGCTTGATGAACTGAAAGCAGCAACCAACCCTCAAATATCATCAATCTGTCCACACACACACTAACCAAACTGGAAAAATCTGTCCTTTCTAAAGGCCTACATTTCTGGCCAGAAAAATACCCTAATAAAATACTTCCATGTGGAGAACTAGAATAATTCTTCCTACTCCTCTGCCTCAAGGAATATTTCCACTACCAAAATGAAGCCATTTCCAACAAGAACTCATCCTCTGACAGCAGTGAGAAAAAGATCAACCCCAAAACTCCCTGGAAACCATCAGATTGGATGCCTCACAGAAACCCTAACCTTGACCGCTACATTGACTGCTTCAGGGAAAGAGTGAACAATCAGGGAAAGAATCAACAACACACGTCACCATAACAACCTCTCTCTACCAGAGAGAAAGGCCATAGAATCTCTAAGATCTAACCACTAAATAGTAATAAAACCAACAGATAAAGGAGAAGCCATAGTCATCCTAAACCATGAAGACTACATAAAGGAAGCCAACAGACAACTCTCTGACACCACCTACTACAAAAAACTACAAGAAGATCCTGCTCCCCGTTTCACCATGCAACTCAACAGTATCATCAAATCATTTCTGTCAGGACTACAAGAAACACTACACACCTTGATCCCCCCCCACTACCTAACCCGGGGACTTTTTACATGCTTCCTAAAATCCACAAACAAGGGAGCCCTGGCAGACCTGTCAGATCCAACCATGGGACCCTAACTGAGGAAATAACAGGTTTTGCTGAATCAATCCTAAAACCGCTTGTTGCCCAAAGAGCAAATTTTGTCCAAGACACTACAGAATTTCTACAGAAACTTAAAAACATAGACCACCTTCCCAGCAACACCCTCCTAGCCACCATAGACATTACCAGTTTATATACCAACATCCCACACCAGGATGGCATCCATGCCTGCCTTACATATCCACAGAAGCAAGATTACAACTCAGAGTACCGACTCAAAGATATTACTGACCTTATACAGTTCATCCTCACAGACAACAATTTCACTTTTAATATCCAACACTTCCTCCAAACGATGGGAACAGCTATGGGCACCATAATAGCCCCACAGTATGCCAACCCTTTTATGAGTCACCTGGAAGAAGACTTCCTCAAGGACTGCACCATCAAACCCTTGCTATACACTTAAGATATATGGATGACATCTTCATCATTTGGACTGAAAACCTGCAATCTCTGATTGAGTTCCATCAGAAATTCAACAATCACCATCCCTCCATCTGACTATCTCTTGAATACTCCACACCAAGATCTCCTTTTTAGACATGGTGATCAGTATCCAGAATGATAAAATACAGACCATGTTATACAAGAAACCCACAGATCAATGTACATATCTGCACAGAACCAGCAATCACCCGAAACACACCAAAAAAAACTGTGATATACAGCCAAGCCCTCAGATACCACTGAATTTGCACTGAGAACACCCGGGATTGCCACCTCACCAATCTTAAAAAGGCTTTCACCCAGCAAGGACACTCCTCCGGAGAGATAGATCACATGTTTGAAAGAGCCAACTGGATACCTCATGAAGAACTGCTGCAGTACAGAAGAAAAACCCCCACAAATCGCACACTGCTGGTTATGACATATCACCCCTCCCTTGAACCCATACGGAAAATCTTCAAACAATTGCAACACATACTAGAAAGAGACTCTATTCCTAAAGAGATCTTTCTAGAGTCACCTATCCTAGCCTTCAAACAAGCACTGAACCTCGCTAACCTCATCACCAGAAGCAAACTTCCTCAGGCCCAGAACACACCAAAAGGATCCAGACCGTGCTATGACAAAAAATACAAAACCTACCAACACATCTCCATCACCCCCACTATTACTACACCCCACAACACAGCCATCAGCATTCCTGGATCTTACAGCTGCACCTCCAGAAATGTAATATACCTCATCCAATGCACCAAATGCCCTGATGGAAAATAGGTAGGAGAGACCAAATAACAGCTGCGCACCAGAATGAATGCATACCGGAAACCTATTAAAGACAAGAATACCCAGTTACCTGTGGGGGCACATTTCTCACAAGAAAACCACTCTCTCAGTTCTGATCCTCAAAGGGAACTTACAAAACACTTCTCAGAGACGAGCCTATGAACTCCACTTCATCAGCCTCCTGGATACTAAAAATCATGGACTAAATATAGACATTGGATTTATGACACATTTTAACCTGCCTGACATCTGACTCCCCAGGTACCACTCCACTATTCATCCCTCTTCTCTCCCCTGGACCCAGCCTGTCTCTCACCCGCTGGCTCCTCAGTTTACATCTTTACTGACTGCCTGTCTTGTATGCATACCAGCCCAGCTTCTGGCTTCTTTACTTTTCATTCCATCCAGGAAGAGCACACACCAACTGCAGAAACTCCCTCAGCCTGACAAAGGGTTTTTAAACCCAAAAGCTTGCTTAAAATTGTTTTTCCAACTATTTAAGTTGGTCTAATAAAAGGTATCAGATTCACCCAAAGAACCTTGTCTGCCTATATCCTTAGACCAACACGGCTATACCCTTGTAACTTGACTGGTTGGCTTTTTTATAGCTCGATAGTCCTTTTAAAGGATGTTATAATTATTCTGCACATGTGGCCAGTCAAATTTTATTATGCGATTCACAGGTGTCATACATGTAACATGTAGCAGGGGCCTAAGTTACAGCAGGATCCAGGGGCTGACCTACAATCTGCAACATACCTAGACCCTCCACAGACTCCTGAATCACTCCTCTCACCTCCAACATGTTCCCTATGCCACAACTTATAGGAGGCCCCTCACAGGGACTACTTGACATGTCTCCTCTACAATGCTGGTGGCTAAGGGTATTTTCCTTAAGGCAGAATTAGGCCTTTTAGGACCCTTTATGCCACCAAAGCCCCTTTGTTTACCATGAAAATCAGGGTTTGGGAGGAATGAGTGGGCAGCAGGGTGGCAAGGGATGAGGAAGCAGGATTTCATCTGACCTGTTGTCAGGGGGGATGGGGACAATGGCAGTAATTCCACAGGAACCACTCTTCCCTTGTGTTGCACTGGTAAGTAAATGTATGACGGCCCAGTGAGAAAAGAGTTAACTGAACAGAAAATACACACAAGATAAAACATTGTTCTAGGAGGCTAAAATCACATTCCAATGTCCCTTACATTGTTCTGAAGCCGCACATCAAACAGTCACCTTTGTTTTTCTTTCCTAGCTAGAGATGACAGACAATTAACAGACACTTAAAGTGATGTCTTCAAAGCTTCATTTAATTTTCTATGTCTGAACAGTTTCATGGCCCACTTTTTAATTGCTGCATCTAATGGAGGTGGGAAGGTAGATCAAAAATACTAAGCTTTATGAGACATTAAAGACAGCACAAAAAATGTAATTTCTATTGTTTTTCCATTTATTTCCACAGTGTGAAAAATTCCATAATGTGTTGCATTCCAGTCGCATTCGCACCACTTGCATTTAGAACCATTTTCTTAAACTCCAATAAAATAACACTGTTCTTTGGAGACTTATTTTATATTTTAAAACATTTTAATCACTCTTGATTCTGTTAAGAACGATCCTAAAAGAGCATAAAAGAGGACTCTTCTCCTTCCTGGGTAAGCATGGTAAACAGTAGCCTATTACCACCTCCTCTAGCCAGATTGAAAAAGAAAAGACCTAGGTTTGCTCACTGCTTGGAAAGCAAGGGAGTAGGCACCTATGAGGAGGAGATGGTTTGGGGCTATAGACCCCAAGTAGACAGGAGGGATTCCTGCTGTGATTCCTGCTGCCTGAGCTAGGCACCTGAGGTACTTGATCACAATTTCAGCATTTTCCTATTGCCCAGCATTTGACAGGTCCCTGGGTCCTTGCTCGTTGTGCTGACTATTTTGGATCGCACTCCAAGATGCCCAATTCTTCTGACATACTTAACGCCCCCCTGAAGGATCTGGCCACTCTAGATACCAAGGCCCTAAAATTAGGTTGTGGCTGCATCGACTTTTATGCACTTCTGATTCCAAACTCTCTCCTTTTCCTTCCATCAGTTGTAAACTCATATTTTCTTATCCCTTCCCAGAACAGAAAAGAGACCAAATTGCTTTTATTTTTTCTCTTAAAGAGGTTAACTGAGGGGTAAAGCATAGCAGCAACTCCACAACAATTCAGAAGAAAATGCTAGGAATAAAAGGAAATCCCTTAATCTAGTTTGGCTTGTTTCTCCTTTTCTTCCACTGCACATGAAGAAAGCTATCACCTCAGGAGGAGAATAATAGTTTAATAATCCCAGTTTATTCCTGGGATAGAAAATGAACCTGTGAACTTGCTTTCTGAACTGGTTGCTATTAGCCAGCCAACTTGTGACTAATTCAAGGAATCATGGGTGCAGCAATCACCAGGCACAAAGGCAGCATGGGCATTCGGCTCTGTAAAAGCCCTGCCGGAAGAACTCATGCCATTCCAGGCTGTTTATTTGAGGGGGTGAGAGAGTGGAAAGAAAGTTCTAAGCAAACTGAATTTAGCAACTGTCTCCCTTGTGCCTGGATGTATTTTGCTCTCTGGGAAGACTGAACAATCTGCCTGTTCATCTTCTCTGGTCCAGAGTTAATCATTTCAAAGCCTCTTCTGATTGTTGATGTGTAGCCTTAAATCCTATTCCTGCCAATTCCCCTGTATGCTTCCCACATGCAGAGGGGGACATTGGCATTGTATACAGGTGCTAGAGTCCACTTCTGAGGACAAAACCTAGATTTCTACAATAATTACCTAAATTCTGTCAGTCGAGGCATACAGGCACACCAAGGCCAGTATGCTAATATCAGAGTCTGAGCCTTAATGCTTGACTTTGGTGGCAGAATATCATGCCAAACCCAGCTCAGGTCACCCACAATCCCTCCAAGTCCCGTAAAACCTATACATGCCCTCATAACCTATTTTCAGCTCCTATGGACCTCTACAACTTCAACTGATGAGCTGCTCTCACAAATTACACTGGCACCTTGCTTGAATGTGTTCAGTGTACAAAAGCAAAATGCTAACCATCCCCTCCAATTAGAAAGGACAGAAAAATGAACAGCGATTGGTACAATACAGGAATTCAAGTTTCTTGACGAGAGCGGGATAAATTTAGGAAAGAACAAACCCTTAGGATAGTCTCTAGCAGTTCATAACAATTTCACATTCAATCAAATTGTGTACCTTAGATATGTGACAGTGTTCCTTTAGCATTATTTAAATGCAGTTATTTTAGCATTTCATATATTTATAGTTTGATTTCTCACCAATTATCTCTGTATGCAGAAATGTGCATGTAGATAATCTGACAGATATATGCTCACACTGGGTTATCAAACATGAATTTTTAAAAACTCACTTAAAGGCATAGTAGAAGTATGTCATTCCAATTGCTGGAAAAGAGATTCTGATGGGGTTTTTTCACCATACCAAAAATAAGTACAAATACATGAGTTTTCAGACAAAAAACCAAGATGCCTTCTTGTTTTCTAGTTCAGGTATGTAAAATAGTTTTGTCTGCCGGTTCCAACAGGAGATCTGCTAGGTTCTCTTCATGGCTTTTACACTTGCTCTGGATAACCTTGGGCAAATCACTGCCTCAGTGTCACAAGCATAAAATAGGGACAACAGCCACTTTCAAAGCATGTACTGAAAGCTCCTGGTATAAAAAGCTCTTAAGTGCACAGTATTTTTAGGAAGTTTGATTTAATGTAACTGGGAGGATAAGTTTATATTTAGATTATACTACTTCAGAGCAGTAACTTTTCCCCTATCACAATTTTCTAGACATTTGTGAATGTGTAATAGGAAAGACCATATATATGCTTCCGTAGCTGATGTGTAAGCCAGAAAGAAATGGTTAAATTCTTTATTCACATTCATTTCCACTGCTAATCAAAAACAAAAAGGAGGAATCTCTTTATTCCATGAGCTCAAGGCTTTTCCAGCATATTTTCATACCATTTTAGCCATTTTTAAATCTGGCCTTAAATGTGGCTTGCCCGAGATTAACCCCTGCTGTGAAAGCTCAGAACCAAGAAAGCTGAATGGCTTTTTTTGTCTGCCTTGTGCCCCTTTTCTCGCTTCTGAAGTCAATGATGAAATAATAGCAATAGAAATAAATACTATCCTTTTTTTCCCTTTGGGCTGACCCACAAGGTGATGTGACTAAGCCCATTGGTGATTTAAAAAAAAGAAATTGAACCTTTGTCACCATGGTCTCATCATACTAAGCCAATGGTTCTTTCAGACTACAAATATTATGCCATCAGCATCTAATCTGCCATTGGCTTCTACTGGAATCCTTTATGTTAGTGTTTTGCTAAGAGAGAGCATGACAGGGACAACATTATATAAGCTAAAATGCCAATTGGGGTAGGAACTGTCTTCTTGTTTTGAATTTATACACTGCACAACATAATGGGCCTGGTTTGCAACAAGGTTCCAAATTGCTCTGCAATAGAAATAAATGCTAATAATAAAGTAAGAAGATTTATAGGTAACAGTAGGTAAAAGCATGAAGTTTCAACACTTCTTGCTTCTGTGGCAGATTGTATAAATTACAAGAGGTGGCATCAGCCTGAATTTTTAAAACAGATAATTGGCTTAATTACACTGATATTTTTAAATCCTGCTTGAGAACAATTTTGCCCAATTACTAGCATGAGTACAAAATGCAGCATTACTTATCTCCCGTAGTACTATATATCAAAGTGAAGAATAGGATAAGATAAAAAGTTCAAGATTTCCTTCACCCCATTGTTTTTCAGGCTTCTAAAAGAACACTGTTAAACAGGTGTCCTGGCTGACATTTAGCTATCCGTTTTTTGTACAAAAGCAAAAACACAAATAATAATAATTTGGCTGGGGGGGAGGTTAACCTGAAATGCTTTGTTCAACCCAAAGCAAAATTTGTTGGTTTCACTTGGAAGGAGTGAGGGGGGGCTTATCTAACCATCCTGGTATAAGCTTTTTTCATTTAATGAGGGATAGATGAACACTTCAGATAGGACTTCAAACCTGCTGGACCCAATAATATTATAACTACCAAATCAAAAGCAAGGATTCAGTGCCGCAGTGAGCCTTCCCAGCCCATTTTTAGGATTAAGAAGTATGGAAGTATAGGGAATTGAAGAGGGCTTTTTATTCAGAACAGAGGCCAAATTCAGGGTCAAATCTATCTATGAATATCTAGTTAACAGCCACACCTGGAGGTCAGCCACCTCCAGCTCAACCTGGGCAATGATTTTCTTAATTCAAACAAGCATGTACTGTTCAACTGCTATGGGATCTTCTTATTATTAATTTTTGGCACAGTGCTTTTGATTTTTTTTTTAACAATTCCAGCTTCTTTGTTCTGCCTCTACTTGCTTTGTTGTTTTTCTTCTTCCTGGGAATATGTCCCTTCAGCGGAGTTACCAGAGTCTAATGCGCCACATAAATGGGCTTTTTGTTTTAAACCAAAGCTTTCTTTCTCCATCTGACACTTAAAAAAAAATAAAGTGAGCTGTGGCCAAACACCCTCCTCTAATATGTCCTTGGCGAAGTTCTCAGCTCTTCAGTAGCAATATTTACATGCATGGCCTCCTCTGCACAACAGCTGTTCCACAGTATAGCAGCCAAGCAGCCTACTGCACCAGCTTTCATTGGTTTCTGGGTTTTGCCAGAGGTTAACAGGGGTAGGAGCAAGAGGCAAGCCCAGGTCAAAGTGGAAATGATGGCATGCATTATGCTAAAATAAAAATCAGAAAGTAAACAACGGCTGAGCAAGCAGAGTTTCAGCAGTTTACAAGACAGCAGAGCTCCTGATATTTGTCTAGAGGTTGAAATTGCCCTTGCAACTAAAATTCCCGACCTCCAGTCATTCTGGAAAAGGAAACTACATGCCTGACATGGCTTGAAAGACCACCACTGGGTGCTCTGAAATATGCCTCTTTTCATGAGGCATAGGAACAGATCTTCAGTTATTCTAAATTGGCCGAGCTCCATTTAAAACAAGGGAGCTACATCAATTTACACCAGCTAAAGATCTGGCTCCAAGTTGTTTGCAGCTTGCCACATCCCTGCCTGCAGAGAAGCCTCTAGTGTGCGCATGATGAATGCACAATGCTGCAATATGGGCAGTAATCCATTCATCATCAACAACACTGGGCAAGAGAGGGGGAAAAAAAAAAGGACATTTTAATTCTTCCTATGCCCATTTGTTTTGAAAATATTTGTATTCAAATAATTATTGTTTTATTTAACAACGCAGTTTGATAATTACAAGTTTTAAAACAATTATTCTCCAGTGAATCAGGAACAAAATGTATGTGTGTGGTTCCACATAAATTCATATAATATCCAGACATGTCTCTAGAGGCTGAGGCAAGCAGCAGAAGGAAATTTTTTTTCTAACCATTTAGGTTTTCAAAATTAAACTTTTCTGCATTACGCACAGCAATAATAGTTAGTTCCTAGATAATCCAATGCAATGTCCCCATCTAGTTATTGGAAATGGAGATTCAACTCCTGTTTTCTGTTTCTATAAGCATGAGCTTGATCTTAAGACCCAAGGTAAAAAGGCTGTAGCCAACTCATAAACCTCTGTACATTAGGGTTAGGGACAGAAAGTATCCATAAACCAGTATAAGGAATTGGGAACCTGTTCAAATCCATAACGCAAAAGAAGTTCAGTGCGTATAAACTACTTGCAAAATGGCCAAAACTGGTATAATAAACCTGGATGGATATAGTATCAGTCTTAACTGATTTAGGTTATATCAGTTTATTGAACTTCTGTCCTAGATCCCCTTGAGATTCAAGTTAACTCACAGTCTCCCCAGCATCCTACAATGCTTTGCACCTCCCTGAAAGCCCCCTACCCCTCCCTCCCACAGGGTGGGTCGGGTAGCCTTGGCCCAAGCTGCCTGCTTCAGCCTAGCACGGAGTCATGTTCTAGTGCCCTACACTTTCTGGCTCGGGCCACTGCAGGCATGTGCCTGCATTTCCAGAATCAAAACTAAATGTCTGTTCACTTGTTTATTGGTTCATTCTACACAGCTTAGACTACCCTGAGAAGACTTAATCGATTCAGCCTCAGGCTTTTTAACTGTCTGTACTAAGCTTAACGGACTTGGAACAAAAAGCCACAATGCAAGAATTCATGCATTCCAAGCATTATACAAACATGAACTAAATCATGCCCAGTGAGACCTGTTAGTGTTAGCCCCTGTTCTCTCCTGCTCTACAAGCACAAGGAGCTATGAAGGCTTTTCTCCCCACTCCCATCCTGAGGCAAAGGAAAAGCAGCTATTGTGTTAGAATAGTTTACATCCAAATTTGGTTCAGCTGGGCTGAAAGCAAAAGCACACATTAGTGCTCAACTAACTGCACCTGTTTTTAGTCTGGACAAAATTATTGGATTTTCTGACCATTAATTTAAGCACTCACATCACCATGAGACATTTATGTCTGATACTGCTCTTGTAACTGAGACAGATGCAGCTCCATTATTGGTGGTTGGGGGCCTGGACACCTCAATTCGTGGTTGATCTCCTGAATTAACCTGGTTCGATTAAGGAGTGATGGAAAACCTGAACCATCATCATTCCCTCCAGATACTCATGTCAGACAGTAAAAACTGAGTTACCCTACTGTTGCTATTTCCATCATTCCTATAATGCATGCAGTGAATAACAGGAAGATATTTTTACTGGACAATTATGTATTATGATTATGTAGTTCAACACCTGTGCTCCTGCATCAATACCAACCTCAAAAGGCAAACATGAGTGCATATGCAAAAGGGCTGTCTGGTATATCCTAACTGATGTTTATTTTTCTGCGTTGCGTGGTAGTGTGCCCGGCCTATTTGAAAACAATTTAGGTAGTCAGTGAAGCACAGAACACTGTCTGCCAGCTCATGCATACCATAGGTAGTGTGTCAAATTATCCATTACAACTATGCACGGTATCTCTCGTTTATAATATCACATCACATTATGTCAGGTTACATTGTGTCAAGTCTTATCATTTTCTCTAAAGGAAACTCATGTCAGACAGACTCGCTGAAGATAACTTCTACATTTTTTATTTATATTTAATATGAACAGCCTGTCTGCTGTGGGAATCCAGCAATAAGGTTAGTGATCTCCCAATGATCTCTCTTTTTATAAATGTTGGACACAAATGAGTAATTCCTTGTATTAAACACATGTTGCTGGTTTAATATGGGCCCTATCATCTATTCCTCAGAAAAGGGTTTTGAGAGAGCAGGACTTGGCAAAAAAAAAGATTACTTTCCAATCAATAATAATAATAATTGTAACAATAATAATATTTTCTGTTCTAAATCGTCTTTCATCTAAACTACTCCAAACACTTTTCAATCATTAACAGTTGGATAAATTATTTTTTAATACATTTTGGCTCACAAATGCTTTGGGACCCACAGTGCCTTTTATTTTCTCAGCTTGTTTCCTTAGCAAAAATGCTAAACATGTAAATGCTGTTAGGTGCAAATAAAAAAGTTGGTGGGACAAATGGCTGAAGAAAAGACCCATAGTGCCCCTACTCATCTACCTGCCACAGTCTGCTATATTCCATTTCTAGTTACCTATTTCCCCCACAGTGTATGCCCTCTAAGTCTAAAGTCTAAAATCTCTGCATTAGGTACTGTCTCTTATCATCAGTACATACAGCACACCTAGCACAATGAGGCCTGATCTTGCCAGGCCACCTAGACTCTACTATAATACAAATAATATCTCCTGTCATACCATGACAGCTGGAGTCAAGAGAAGTGCAAGAAGAAAACTAATTCTCAAACATCAGCTGATGACAGTGTGTTCTCCTTGAAGAAACTTCAGTCTTGAAACTTGGGTCAAAACAGCCCAGAAACAAAATTGAGTTTGCTGCCAGTTCCATCCTTTGACAGATATATAGGAGCATTTCTGCATTTTTGATAGACTAGCCAGTTACATTTAGCTCATTTCTTTACATGCAACTACAGTTATTTATCAAGGGTTGTACTGAAGTTTGAAACTGGCCTTAAACTGGATTTAGGTGGTGGTCAGGACTCATGCTAGCTCCCGAAAGAATTAATTTGATCCAATGTGAAGTCTGAAGTTTTTTTGTGAGAATATGCAGAGCTTTTGCATAAGTAGTTTTATTTTATTAAGGCTAAATGACACTACTTCAATACACTTTTTTCAGTAATCCAAAAATGTTATCCATCATAAAATGATTCTGTGAAAGGAAAATGAGAGCCCCAAAAGCAGATTAACTTCTATTTTAACTATAACACGATGGAACAATGTTCAAGTGACAAAGCTGATTTTATACCCCTTCAGATACTGGAGGAGTTTAATTTTGGTTACTAATTTCATTCTGCATCTTTAATTAATGCCCTGTTGTTTATGGAGCCAGAAGGTATAATGATTTAACTTGCAGCACATGAAAAAAATGATCATATTCATACAGAATAACAGGAATTGTTGCTTTGTAAACAAACAGACACACACAAGTTTTGCCTGAGTAGTATGTTAAATATGTGACTCAAAAACTGACAGACATTCTGGTAACAAGTTTCACTTCCGGCTTCCCAAATGTAATTAATTAAATGCTTTTCCTACCCAGAAAAATAGCTGTTCATTTCTGAGAAAAATACTATGCATAAGCATATTTCTTTATATCAATTATGAGAGAGAAAAAAGGATTATCAGCTGCCAATTAATTTTTTCCACAGCCTTAACTGATGATTATTGCAGTTGAAAGGCTACTCAGAACCATTAAACCCAGAGATTCACAATTAACCCTCCATTGTAAGTATCTACATGGAATCCAAAGGAAATCAAGAAGGCTGTATTGCAAAAAGAATTTAATCCAGAGTCAACCTGGATATTTTTCCATTGTGTTCAAGGTTGAAATAACAGCAAATAACCCAAAAAACCCACAAAAACAAACAAACCAAAAAACCAAAATCCCCATGTTCACATCTCACAATGATTAAATGCAACAATTGTTAAAATGTTATAGCATTTTTTTTTTATGTAGTTGTTTATGCACCACTGTAATCAATCAGCGTTTTGCCATTGATTTCAATATACATGGGAACAGGTCAAAGTCAGAATGCTTCTAGATGTCAGAGCACGTATACAGCTTAGGCCTGTGCAAAACAGCATTGTTCCGCTTCAACTTCCATTTTGACATTTCGATAGAACAGTGTTTCGTTTTGAGTTTTGTTTCATTTCAAACGCAGTGTTCCGTTTCGTTTCATCAAAATTCTTTCGCTGTTTCGATGCTGTTTCTACTTTTCGCCCATAGGCTATAATGGGGAAGCACGAAACTGCCTATAACTTTGTCATTTCTTGCCTGGTTCAGATGAAACATGCAGGGATGGTAGCCCCTTCTGAGGACAAGAAGCCTGCCAGGTTTCAAGAAGATAAGTGCAGAGGTTTCTGGGAAACTGCACCTCAAGTTGTTGACAAGCAAAACTGTCAGTTGCCGGCAGCGGCAGTCTCCTATCATCTGGCAGGCAGATCCAGGGGCCTGTACCCCCGGGAGGGTTGTGGGGCTGTGCTGGACTCCTCCCAGGGGAATGGGCCCCCAGTCTGCCTGCTGGATGAGAGGAGGCTGTTGCTGCCACCTGGAATCACCGAGAAGATTGGTGCTGCCGCTGGCCCCAGGTTGCAGGAGCAGCCTCCTGTGATCCGGCAGGCAGATTGGGGGCTCCCAGATCTGTGCCCTGGTGAGAGGAAGCTCAGCCTGCTTGTCCCACCTGGAAGTGGCGCCCCTCACTCACCTCTGTGCCCAGCTGCAGCCCCCCCCCACGTGCCCCCACATAGCTGCAGCCCCCTGCAGCTTACTAGCATCAGCAGCCATGGTTTTGACCCCCTGCACAGTAGGGGGCAGCACAACTTGGCCCCAGCCACCAGGTATCCACTGCCTCTGCCACAGTGCACTGGTGCTACCCAGCGTGGTACGGGGCTGTGTGCTTTCGGGCACCTCTGGCAGAATTACCCAGGGCTGCCTGCCACTCGTGGGGACCACTGGCCACACCAGCCTAGGTCCTGCATGCACAGAAGCAGCCTGGCTGGCCAGCGCAAGGCTCATGCATACGGCCTTGAGCCATGCCACATTGGGCAGCAGCAGCGCGCTATGGCAGAGGCAGCAGATACCTGGTGGGTATTGATTTGCACTTCCCCTTCCCTCCCCACTCCACCTACCACAACAGAATTACCAGCTGGAGGCAGCTGTGTCCAGTGTCCTCGAGGACTGCTGCCTGTTTAGTCAATGGTCAAACCTCCAAATTGGTGCTGAATCTTTTCCAAATTTATTCGGAGGCTTCCAATTTGATTCAGAGCTTTTAATGGGTCTCCTGATTTGATCTGGAATCAAGCCAAATCTCCGCCAAATCAAATCAGCTGCTGAAGCTTCGCACAGCCCTACAGATTTATGTAAATGTGCATAAACTTCTTTGGTCTTCATACTAAAGAGTTTTCTTGAAATTTCTAGCACACACCACCAAAAAGAACTGGGTAACAGCTGTAGGCCAGTTCACCAAAACTAAAACTTTGCAGGAAAGTGCTACTTTTAATTAATCTTTTACTCAAAGTTTGAGAAAAGTTTCAAAACTGTTGAAGTGCTCTGAATTGACATTTTCTTAACAAAAATTCTAGTTAACTGGTTTGAAATCACTTTTCTTTTTGAAATGGGCAAGATGCAGCAGGCATCCATGTGTATACCCCAGTCCTTGATGCAGATGGGGAAACAAAAGAATTATTTCTATTCTAAACTTGACCAAGTCCTGTCATCTGTCCCCAAAGAAAATTAAATAAATATTCTTAGTAATTTCAATGCTAGAGTGGCCAGAAACTCAGAGCTATATGAAAGAACACCTGGAAAGGGGTGGGGAAAGTCAAGTTAAATGGAATTCTTTTCCAAAGCAAGTGTTTGGGACATGATCTCATTATCACAAACTCCTTATTCGAGCAAAGAAACAAATGGAAGACATCATGGATGCACCTCCACTCAAAACATTGGCACCTGATTGACTATATCACAGTGCATGCCTGAAACCATTGTGATGTCTGTATCACCAAAACTATAACCAGTGCAGAAGACTGCTGGATAGATAATTGTGTTGCCCTGAGGGGTCAGGCCAATGCTCAGAATCTCAATATTGCACTGTTAGACAGGAGGGCATGGTGTACAATTGCACATATACAAACACACAAATCAATTAGGTGCATACACACACATACTACCAGCTCAGGCACATACACATTCAAACCAGCCTAGACACATGCATACCTATTACCAATTCAAGTACATACACTATACACCCCAGAAGTTAGACACAGATCACTAATTCGTATATCATGCACATGATGCCATACACACACACCCCATTCACACTAGCAACTCAGATACACACACGTTCAAAATAACTAGTCTAGGTTCATGTACACCTATCACCAGTTTAAGCCCATACATGCTACACACACCACATTTAGACAGAATCAATTACCAGTTACCAATACCTGCACATCCAAGACACATACGTGAATTACTAATTCATATACCACACACACAATGATATCTATATCTGTATATGTATATGTGTGTGTGTATATATGTATGTATTCACTAATTTACACACATACCACCCACCTATCCATACACACAAGTGAGTTCCTGAGTTGGGTATTGTGATATGTATGTATATATGCATGTATGTATGTGCTTGGTGTACTTAGGATACCTGGGGAAAGGTTAAGGTAAGAAAGTAGAAGTGTATGGAGTTAAAGTTACCAAGACTGGGATTAGAACCAGAAGACTACAGGGGCCTGGGCTGATGAACTGAGGCTGGGGGTAACTTTAGGTTAACTGATCTTAACTGATTAAAAGATAATGCCCAAAGACTGCAGAACAGGGAAGCATGCTGGCACAGAGTCTGGGACTGAAGCCAGAGCTACAGGGGAGCTGAAAAGGTAGATGGGGAGAGGGGAAAATAGGACTAAGGGAAAGTGTGGGTATTAAAGAGGGGCTCTGAGTGTAAAGAGACAGGGGATGGCTCCGGGGCAGCTAGAGAAGTTGCAGGGAGTGGCAGTAGGTGCTGGAAGCCGGAGAAAATTGCAGGACAGCTAATAGGAGCTGGGAAGCTGCAGGAGGGTGGGGGGAAGATTACAGAAGGTGCGGGGGAAGCCTGAAAAGAGAGAGACAGACAGCAGAAAATCACAGGAAAAGTACCAGGCAGCAGGGACAGCAGGAAAGCCAGGAGAGGCTGAGAGGTGGCAGAAAAGGGGAGATGGAATTGGGAGGAGATCGGGAAACTAGCAGAGAGGGTGGGAACTAGAGCTGAGAGAGAGAGAGAGAGAGAATGAGGCTGGAATTTAAGATAGGGAAGGGACTGGGATTTAGTAAAACGTGACCCAACTCGGGGTTGCAAATGACAGTGGTTTTATTGAACAGGGGAGATGGTGACACAATGCCAAATTGGTTCCCTTGCACCCACACCCACACAATGGCAGCAGGGGTTAGAGAGGTTTGGTTCAGGGGCTGAAGTCCACTGAAGTCCAGGAGGAGAGAGAGAGACAGAGAGAGAAAGAGATTCCGAATTGTAGGAGGAGGTATGCAGGTAATATCTACCTATCCAGGCTGGAAAGGGGTCCTTGTCCAGTAGATGTTGTCCAGAGGGGGGTCTGGCAGGGCCTCTGGGTGGATCAGTGGTGTGGCACGGTGCTGGTCCAAATAGAGAGGGCGTCCCCACTGGGTCTGTCTTCACTGCCCCTTTTTATAGGGGCAGACCTTGTGTAACCCTAGTGACAGGAGGCATGCCCAGGCAAGGGTCAGCCCCTGGCATACTGAGCATGTGTGCTCCATGCAGGGATGTGCAGTTTCAGGTGTCCGTAATGGTGAGAGTTGCTGGTTTTGCAGGGTCCTTTGTCTTCCAAATGCTGGTCTTGTCTCTGTTCCTGGGTGAGGTCCGTGGTTCCTGGGTGAATCAATGCGAGGTGATGGCCCAGTCATTACAGGACATTCAGTAGAGGTCTGCTTCCATTGTATTTCAATCATTTCCAATCACACTCATTCAATGGGGAACCAATTTACATGGGAGGGGTACATGACTCATACAGCTGCAACATGGGATGCCCAGGCAGAGGGCAGAAGATGGAGAATTGACATATAAAATGGAAACTTGACATGACTTTGGTTCACTTACAAACACAGGCCTAACCCATACAATATCCATATGAAACAATAAAAATCAATACAAAAATGATAATAATACAATATATAACAGTAAAAATCAATACAAACCTAATAATAATAAAATATAAAACAGTGGATATCCAAAACTAAAAACTTGCTACCAAAATAAAAATGTTTAAAGCTTATCCTAAGTCTTGAGCTCACTTATACTTATCTATAGGGAATAGAGAGGGAGAGAAAAAGTCAGAAATGGTTGGGGAAAGAGGAAGGAACGCATTTTAAAATAAAAAGAAAAACTGGGGGGTTTGCTACAGTTGTTTGATACATTCCATCATGTCCATTCATATTGCTTATATTGCTCCAAATGACATAAATAGAAGAAGCAACCAAGGAAGAGATTCAATATTGAGAGTTTGAAAGACCCTTCTAAAAGCAATAATCTCCAACAGTGCCTCAGTGAGAAACTCAACAAGGTCCATGATGATCTTGACACTATTTTTCACTGGGAGAGCCTTAAGAAAGGAATCCATGGGGCCTGCAAAGACTCTCTGGGCTTCTTCAGAAAGAAACATCAGGACTAATTCAATGAGAATGGTAGGGAAATTCAAGCTCTCACTCACAGAAAAAGGAGAGCCTTCAAAGCTTGGCAGAATGACAACAGTTCCAAACAGAAGTAAGGTGCTTATTGCTACACCAAAGCCAAGACCCAAAGGAACATTCAAGAGCAAACAAACAAGTGGTGGGAGGATAAAGCAATAAAGATTCAAGTTTGCTGACAGCTACGGTGTTCATTAAGGCTGTGCAAAACTTCAGGTGCTGATCTGATTTGGAGGAGATTTGACCCAATTCAGTGGTTGAATCACTGAATCTGAATCAAATCAGGGGACCAATTAAAAGGTCCGAATTGATTCAAAGCTCTCCAAATTGATTCAGAAAAAATTCAGAGAGCTTTGGTGATTCATACAGTCTCCGCCCACTGCAGCAGGGAGCTGTACCTGGACTCTGAACTGGTAAGTAGGGGGCAGGGGAGGGGGGACTGGAGGAGGGGGGAAGGGACCATGGGGGGACCCCTGCCAGGCCCCATCCCCTGCCTGCTCCCCCAACCCCCACAACCCCTGCCCATTCTCCCAGCTGCCACCATGGCTACCCTGCTCACCCCAGCTCCTGGTGCTTTAAAAAAAAGCCCCCACTCATTGGGTGCTGCCATGCATGGGGAGCAACCCCACCCTCCCCCTCATCCCACACTGCATGGGGGAGCTCTGCCACCAGCCCCCACCCCCTCACCCCACTCTCCCTGAACCCCCATGGCTGCCCCACCCTCCCCAGCTCTGGCCTTTTAAGAAAAAAACAAACCCCCCAACTGACCAGTCCATGCAGCAGCCTCAGGGCTTTTGGGGGCTCATGCAGAGCCCCCCATGTAGCACAGAGCAGTGGAGGGCATCAGAGATAGCCCCCCCCCCCCCACTGCCAGGCAGGAACTGGTGAGTCGGGGCTTTTTTTGGTTTTTTTTGTTTTTAAAGGGCTGGAGCTGGGGTGGGCGGGGAAGCTACGGGGGGGCTAAGACAGTAGGCAGGGGGTTGGGGGGCTCATGGCAGAGCACCCCATGCAGCGTGGGACAGTGGGGGGCAGCAGGGATTGCCCCCCAACCTGGCAGCAGCCGGTGAGTTGGGGCTTTTTTTTTTTCAAAGTGCCGGGAGCTGGAGCAGGCGGGGCAGCCATTGATGGGGCTGGGAGAGTGGGCAGGGGATGGGGCCTGTGTGATTTGGAGATTCAGCTGATTCAGCAGCAACTGAATCTCTGAATCAGATTTGACCGAATCGAATCAGTCCTGATTCAACTCACCAAATCAAATCACTGTCCCCCAAATCAGCCAAATCTGAATCCAAAGTGAATGCCAGCCACTTCGCACAGGCCTAATGTTCATAGTTTCTTCAGGGCTTCAAGACCTCATGAATTGAGATTCTAATGTCAAAGACAATACCTTCAAAGCCAATCCACAACACTACCTTGTAGATCCACCAACTTATCAAGGGACATTGAAAGCCATGAAGTAGACGCAGAACAAAGCATGTGGTCCTGATGGAATACCAGCTGAAATTTATGAGCTAGGTGGAAACAAGCTCTGACAGGGCTGCCTTTGGACACCTTCAAAATCATCTCTGATGATCATGACATCAGAACCCAAACCAAAATTCACATACCAAGCTGTAGTCATCCCTACCCTATTGCATGTGTGAAACTTGGATGACATATTGGAAAAAAATGAAAGCACCAGAACATTATTATGATCAGCGAGGTCTTCAGAAAATCCTCCATATCAACTGAAAAGACAAAAGAATGAATGCCAGCATCCTGGCTCAAGCAAACACCACCAGCATAAAAACTGTTTATACAATACCAGCTCCATTGGACAGGACCCATAGTAAAGATTCCTAACAACTGGTTTCCAAAATAGGTCCTATACTCCTGGTCACCACTCTAGAGGTGGGAAAAAGAAGACAGTCAATGACTCCTTGAAGCCCAATCTAAAGAAATGCAATATTAACATCAGTACCTGGGAGACTCAAGCACTGAATCATCCCCAGTGCTACCATGATATACAACAAGACATCAATCATTTTGAGCAAACTTGCTTCACTAAAGAGAAAGATAGACGAGAGAGAAAAAGGGAAGGAGTTGTGATCTGACATCATCACAATCTACTTCTTTCTCCCAGAACTATTTGCCATGTCTGCTGTTGAATGAACAGATACTAGATTGGCCTCCTTAGTCATCTACAGACACACCAATGACTATTTACTAGAAAACCATTGTTCTTGTCTTGAGGGACTGCTGCTGCCAATATCTTTTTTAAATTAAGCCAAATTAAATATACTTACAATTGAATGATATACTTGAAATTACCAAAATAAAACTTTTGAATTAATCCAAATTACCTTTGGGCCAGGGGTCAAGAAGAGGAGAATTCTCAGTTTACAAAAAATTTCAAAATTTTGAATTTCCATCCTAATTCAAGACAGGAAACCATTTCCTACTCAGTTCTAGTCTCAACCCTGAAATATAGAAACCTCACTAAGCGAGTTAAAAAAAAGGTTAAAAAGGTAAAAAAAAAAAAAAAAAAAAAATTAACCAAACTTTTTCCAGTCTCAAAAGGGTATTAAATTAGGATTTGAAGAGGAAAACAGACCGTTCTAATTTTAGCCATTCTTGTTTACCCACTCCGAACTACAAAATGGGTAACAACAAAAACAATAAATTCTGTTTTTGCAAGCCTTAACAATTTTCTTTAAAAAAAAAAACAACATATCCAGATGATTGGATTCATCTGCCACAGAATTACTCTCAGTGGTGGAAAAGTCACTTGGCCCAAACTGTTCCCAAGTGACCCTAACCACATATTTATTTTTCTAGCCCAAAGAAAGATACCTGGGGCTAGAATTGCAGAACTCCTGAGCACCTACAGCTGTAATTATATATTGGAGTTCTAGTTTGAACATATAAAGTGCTTTAAAAGAGTACTTCAGGCCTTAGGTATTTCAACCTGAACTTCTAGAATTAGCAGCCACTTAACAGTTTCAGTTTCAATTCTCTTTTTCCTCAGTGTCAAAACAGTAAAATGGAAATAATATTCAAACCTAATCTCTGGCAGATATTGTGAATGTAAATGCATTAATCTTTGTAATTATTAATCTTACTGCTATAAAACATGAATATACTATTTTAGTTTTCTACACTATAGAAACACAATGAGGAAATCAACACCATATCTACTCAAATCTAAGATGACCCTGAATATAAGATGACCTCCCAATAATTACATTCTATATATGGAAAATAGATAAATTTGTTAATAATTTTCCATGTATAGAATCATATTATTGGAGAGTCATCTTTAATTCTCCCCCCTCCCCACTGCTGCAGGGGAGCAGGCAACGGAGAAGCAGATAGTGTAAGATCAAGCAGCTTGCCCCCTGTTTATGCCTGCTCCTCTGCTGCCTCTTCCCCCTGGAGCTACCCAGTTAATATGGAGGATAAAAAGTAGTGCTGAATAAGTACCCATTCACTGAATGCAACAAGAAAAAAAATCAACAGTGATCACATAATTCAAGACTATATCATAATGAATATGCACAGGGCATGGGGGAGGAGTGAATTATGGTTGCCTACGGAACATTAATTATGGTATTTTCTAACTGTTGAGTGATCGACTCCCACCTTATCATTCTTTAACCCAGGCTATTGGTTGGTTTTGTTTCTAATGTAATTTGATTGCTTAAACAAATTGGATCGTTGCACTCTAATGAGCATAGAAGTTCCATCTTTTGGAAACACATTGACCTCCCTACAGGTAAAGTAGGGGTGGACCCTTAGATTCATAGTACGGACCCTTCTACCACTTGGATGATGTGTGAGATGGAGCATGCCCTGAGCAGATAGAGCCTTCTAAGAATGTAATTGCTAAAACCCTAACAAGCCTCAAACAAGCATGCGCAAAATTGGATCTTTCAATAATTTGAATCTTTGCTATACTTGAGTGAATTTTTCACAAAAGGTGCAAAAGGGTTCAGTCCTAAAATGAGGGCAACCTCCCTCACAAATTTCAAATCCCTGATCCCACAGCTTCGCAAGAAATGAATGGAAGATTTTTTTTAACAAAGTGGCTGCATCATGTTGGCTGAAACTCTTCCCAAAACATATTTAGCTTGAGGCAGAGACCTGACATGGGCACTTTCAACCTGTGTGGTTTTTGGTTTGAGAAAATTATAAGCAACATAAAATAGGGTCTTAGTGCTGAGCAAATGTCCCTACCTGTTTTCCCTATAATAGTAAGGCTGGGTATCAAATGCACCTAAATGCTTCAAAGCCCTATGAAAATTTTAATTTCCTCTTTAACAACTCACCTCTGAATGAGACTAATTCTATGTCACTTATACCCATTTTACTCTGCTATACCTCTGTTCAGTTAAATGCATTTGCTCCTGATTTTTTCCATTCTAGGGGGGAAAAAAAGAATCAAACCAAATGCATCTGGGTCTTTTCATTATTGAGCTATATCAAGAAATTCATCAAAATGTCAGGAACATACCAGCCTGTCGGCTTTACCTTCCAAAAGCCAAAGTCTTGTATAAAAGCACAAAAAAGCTTATGGCTTAGCATCATTCTTCTGCCAGTTAGAGTTTGATTTCTTCCTAGGCTCCTCAGTAGAATAGAGCACCTGATTTGTGTGACTATATTTTATAGCAATAAGCCCTGTAATAAAATTTGAGACTCATGGTACCAAGAACTGAAAAGGAAGTGGGGAAAATATGCTGTGGAAATGTTTGGCTTCTTGTATTTCCCTCTCCCTACAGAATCCATAGGAAGCTATTGCTCATTTGGCATTTTGTTCTATGAGCTTATTTGAATCGGTAGTAGATAATTTCTTACTCAGATATGCTTATCTCAAAATACCTTTATACCTATGCTGAATAAACCTCTTCCTCAGTCACTCCAGGTTTACAATAAAAAAGGCTTATTCACCATGGGCCGGGGGGGGGGGGGGGGGGGGGAGGGAGGGTTGTATGTGTGTGTCTGTATACTTAAAATGTATGACAGAGAGTGAAAGAAAGACTAGGTCATAGGCCTAATGCTCTATTATAACTTCCCTTTTGGAGTTGGCAATTTTAATTTTCAGTTCTAGCCAAGGTGTCTTGAGAGAAGAGTTAATAATAAAAAATCTGAATTGTCTCTGAAACAAGGGAAGAGTTCAACTTTGAATATATGCTGGGGGAGTTTGTGTGTGGATAGGTTTTTTGTTTTTTAATTTTCAGACACATTAACTTTTTTATGACGTCTCTTGTAAAAGCATAGTTAAAAATAAGATTGTAATAAAAAGAAATATAGCTGTGTTATCATCCTAACAATATATTGGATTTCGTCTTAAAAAAATGTGTAAATTTCTGCCATCCCAAGCGCAAGATACTGTGTCATCTTTAAAGGTCATTTTTCACATCAACATATAAAAATAATCCATGTTTGGATTCTCTAATGATGCCTTATTTCTGTGAGCTCAGATTTGAAACTCTTCTCTTTTTTTCCTATTAGAAATCAGTAAGATCTACAAATGGATATGCTGTAATACACAATAGCCAGATCCTGAACAGTTGTAAATCAGCACAGCTCCGCTGCCTCTATAGAAGATATGCCAATTGACGTGCTGAGGATCTGCCCCAGAATTAACTTGTGCAGTATTTTTTAAACCAGTTTGATATACCCATTCAATAATAGCCACTAACTTTGTAAAAAATCCTTGCCTCTTGCGTAATTCCTGGAATATCATGGCTACAACATCACTCTAGCAGTATTAAACATTGAAGCATGAAGAGATAGATTGCTATTCACTAACACTCCATCCTCTTTTGAGCCCTTACACAATGGAGTAATGGAACCAAAACAATATATCTTCAGCTCCGATTCTGTTATCAGTTACTAAAGGTGACAAGCTGGGAGACAACCATTAACATCAGACATCATAACTGATATTCACCTCCTGCAATGCATTAGAGTTTATACAAGACAGTGGCAAATTCCTAACAAAAAACAGAGGCCAAGGAAACAGCCCACTGCCTTCTACTGGGGAGACAAGTTTTAGACTTTTGTTCCAAAGTGTTTTACTCTATGGAGCTATTTTTGTGTCATTAAATCTTTATGCTCGTAACATATGCTTTTACAGCAAATTTATTAAAATGGTATTTGAGCCTGAAGGTTATTGAAATGTTTCAAATCCTGAAGGCTTGGGTAATACTAATCTATATAATGAATGTATTGCTTAAAAAATGTATCTTAAGGAACTAGACAGGCCACTTTTAAAGGACATTTCAACTCCATATCCAAACTTCACAATTTGGTCCATTATCTAGAAAAAGCTATACCAAAGCACCAGATGCTTATACCCTTGAATTTGAGAAATTGTAAAGTTTGGTCCTAGTAACATCTCAGGCCCATCTCAGACTATTAATACCATATCTCAACTGCAGAGGGAAACCATCAAAATAGGGATTTGGGTTATTCAAGCCATTGCAACATATCTAATTTTAGCCTCTGGACTTGCATCAGACCTCATCTGGAAATGCATGCTGTCTGATGGAAGTAAGATCATTTCCCCAACAGTAATATTAGACCACATTTCAGAAACAATTTTAGTGCATCCCAGACTAAATCTCTCACAATTGTCCCAAAGAAACAAATGAACCACAAGCAGAAATAAGACAGGCTTCAATTGAACAAGGAAAATGTACGTGTGTTTGAAATCATTGGAGACCCAGATGGAACCAAGTGTATAAGATTACTTCTCTGATCTGTGTTAGTAATTGGGTAATAGTAACTGTAACTCTGCTGAGTCTAAGCCCTCCATCATCGTCTAAATTTAATCTCATTCTCCAGGGTGCTTGCTATGGTGCTGAAAATTCATGCTAATAAGAGACTCTACAGACAACACACAATATCCTGAATGCTAGACCTGAAAGCAAAGAGAACTGAAAGAGGGAGCAAGCAAAGTAGGAGCTATGTAATGACAGCTAATTGGCTCACTGAATTATGCAAGCTCTAGGTTTTCCCTCTGTTTTTTTCCCCACAATTAGTTACCAAGAGTTACCTCCACACACTGTGCATTTGGTACCTATTGTACTGAGGAAGTCACCTGAGCAACTAACTGTCCTTTTCATGATAGAGAAAGCTTGACAAATATTTGTATAAGATACCTGGAAAAAATTCCCAACATTTTTATGCATTTTTCCAAGTAGGCTCACAGCCCTTTGCATAATTCCTTTCAGTGAGCATTGTAATTATTCAGTTTTATTAGCTTTAATGTTATAAGCTTTTGCAGAGTCTAAGTTTCAATTTTTACACATGCGAATGTTTATCCCGAATATTCCTTTCTTGTACACTCATCCAATCAAGGAACAAATATAAAATGGGCCAGACGGCCTGTTAGTGTAAACTGACACAGCTCCATTGATTAATAGTTTACCCCAGTAGAGGCTTTGGCTTCTTTTTTCTTTTCTGCTGACATGTGACTCACCCAATACAGACAACTAGCCTGAATGCTGTATAGACCCAGAGAACTGTTTGTGCTATATCGTCTAAACTGAAAAGAGCTGTGAACAAACTAATGAAGTATAATTCACTGGATACACTGTTTACTGCCAATTATTCCTGCATTTAGTTCTACATCAGAATCTGATCCATGTTACAGCAATTTAGAGCTAAAATTTCTTCGTAACTTTTTCACTGAAAATAGTGATTCAACACTGAAGGCTCTAACTACAAGATAGGTTTTGCCTTCAGTTAGGGCCAGGTTCTGATATCTTTGGTCACACTGAACAACTTTTTGCCAACCAAATCAGCTATCCAAGAAACCGTCATTTCTTGAGTTGCCACATGCATAGCTAGAATGAATTCGCCACAGAAAAGTGCTATTCAGGCTCAGTAAAGTATAAGAGTCTGGTCCCCATACAGCAGTGGTTTTGTAAAAGAAAAGAAAGGGTGGGAAGAAAGGGTGAGAGCTGGGAGCTACAAATGCAACATAAATCATTATCTGGTATAATAATTACCTGTGCTATATATAATTTCTACTTTAGTTAGTCTATAAGGTGTAAATCTACCCTACCTTCCACAATAACCTTACAGCTGGCCATGTCCCAGGCAAAATTAGCACACTTTACCCTAGCATACGTCAGAGGGATTTGAATCTGGCCACTGAGCTTCTTCATCTGTAGGACCCTGGGACAAAAGGCTCTCTCATGGGACAAATGTGATATCTATATGCAGCCTTACTTTCTCTTCCTTACCACTATCCTGACTCCCTGCTCTCCCTCAGACCTCCACTGACAGCTTCCTACCGCTCTTACAGAATAAACACATTGCAAGAATAAAACACTGACAAAAATAGTGGTCTCCTCATGTGTACTCTAGTTTCCAGCTTATGTGCATGCCTTTCCCAACAGTAAAGGCAAACCTCACAGAAGGGGCAACCTGAAAGCAGTAGCATATCTAAAGGCATGACAAATATCTCTAGGTGAGGCAACAGGCCAGAGGAAGAGGAAGGACTAGCACCTAATTCTTGGGGGGCACCATCTAATCCACTGAACCACACAAGCTCTAGCAGTTGTGTATATGCACTACTGTTCTGACCCTATAAATTGCTGATAGAGATAGCTTACACTGAAGATGCTGACAGATGTTGTATTGGGAAGATTGTTGGTGCCAGAGAACAAGCCCGTGACAAAGATTTCAGTAAGGCATAAACTCCTAAGTCTCCCTTCCCACCTCCCTGGGCTGAAACAGTAGCCCTGGATGCCATGTTGCAGAAAGGGAACAAAAGATAGCTTCCACTGCACTTCCAGCCTCATCACTGGGTACAGAAGCCCAGATATGCCTCAAGAGAAAGAAAATTCAGTCATTAGAAAAATATATTGAGAGTCAATGAACTTACCGTGAGAGAGGTTTTTACAATACTAAGGGTGATGATATACTAAAACAATATTGGGAATGTATGTAGTAGTGGACAGAATTTAAAACTCTGGAGGAGGGGCTTTCCATAAACAATCTTGTAGTAGAAAACCATGAGGATTGTTAGATGTTAGAAGTAAACCAGCATCTAAAAATAATATTTTTATTGTCCCATTGAAAAAGGTTTAGTTTAAGTTCCATCTTAGTAAAGGAATAAAGCTTCCATAGCCTGTTGCTCCTCTCTAGTCTCTTATAAAGACCTCTGTCTTTCTTCAGGCAAAACCCAATTAGAGTACTTGCTTGCTCCAGGCTCTTGAATGAAGTCTTTTGAGCTGCCTAAAAGTAAATGCAGAATTGGCACTAGTATTGCAGGTTTGAGACCAAATGTGTGGATTCAATAAAAGGGGGAGTAGAAGGGGAGTATCTGTGTCTGAGATCCTTCAACAAAAAAAAAGGAAAGAAAGAAAGAAAGAAAGAAAGACTTTTGACTTTTAAGAGACCTTTATTCCCCGGAGGGTGATGACTCGGAGCCAGTCAAAAGCATGTACAAGGATGCCCGAAGCTCTGGGCCTCATGGACAAGGCCTGGGCTCGTGGCCTGCAAGGCCTGCCCGTACACGCTAGACAAAAAAAAAAAACAACCAACACAACGAACATAAGGACTATTTACAGTATTTACAGTTCTGCCAGCAGGGACACCCATGGAGGCCTCCGGGGTCGACCCGCACGAGCAAAAGTCCAGGGCCTCGGCCCGCTTGACGCGTCTCTGCGGCTTGAGCAGCCGGTGGCATCACAGAGCGAGGATCAGGCGTCCCGCCTCGACCCGGCACAGCACCCCCTCGAGGGCCCAGCGCTCCTCAAAGGCGGGCACCGTCCGCCGGAGGACAGCGTGCTCAAACTCGAGCGAGAGGCGGGCCCGCACCAGCAGGCGGAAGAGCTGCAGGGCGTCGACCATCCCGGTGCCGCTGAGCTGGTTTCGCCGGCTCTTCAGGGTGGCCATCTTGGCCTGGCCCAGCAGGAAGTTGGCCAGGCTGACCGTGGCCCGCTCGGCCGCCCGGTATGGAAAGGAGTGGATGTAAGCGTCTTCGGAGAGGTCCCGGCCCAGTACCCGAAGCAGTGCGCCCAGGGCGGCAAAGAGAGGCTGCAGCCGGGGGCAGTCGAGGAAGGCGTGGAAAATGTCCTCGTCCAGCACCCCCGGGCAGAAGGGGCAGGCCGCCGAGGCCGCTGGGTCCAAGTGACGCACAAAGGTGCCGGTGGCCAGGATGCCGTGCACGAGCCGCCACTGCAGGTCGCCGGTCTTCTTGGCGATGGGCGCCTTATACAGCGTGCGCCACGCCGGGGTCCCGGGCCGCGCCAGGCGCCGCCGCCACGCGGTGTCCGGGCGGCCGGCGAGCACCTGGGCGTGCCGGGTGCGCACCACCCACATGTAGAGGCCCTTGCGGGGCAGGGTGCCAAAAGGGCAGCCCGTATTGCTGCTGGGGGGCACCGGGAGCCTGAGCAGCGTGTTGGGCCGCTCGGCCAGCTCGCCGGGTACCGCTGGGATGACGGGTAGCGGTGGGAAGGCGTCTTCTGCGGCGTCTGCGGCGGGGAGGGGCCGGCGAGTCTGGAGATGGGCTTCCAGGGCGGTCGCTGCCTCCGTCGGGAGGGCGGCCCTAACGGCCCGCAGAAGCCGCCCCGCGGTGCGGACGGAGCGCATGGCCAGCCGGGCAGCCAGGGCCTCGGGTGACAGCCAGTCCGACCGAGCGGGGTCCAGGAGGTGCTCCAGGCGGGTGGAGCGCGCCTCGACGAGAGCTGCCGTGAGGCTGGCGGAGGCCAGGCTCGGCACGACACGGTGCAGGGCCGGGTTGTGGACCAAGGGCTCTCGAAGGAGCTGCGGGAACCGCAGGTGCCTGGCCTGGGGACAGAGATGGAAGGCCGCCCGCCAGGCCCGCACCACGCTGCGGTAGAACGGGGGAAGGACCGCCCCGTTCAGGAAGGTGAGGTCCAGTTGAAACAGCTCCCGGTCAAAGCCGAGGCCCCCCACTCGCCGCAGGAATCGGCACGCCAGCTGTCGCCACGGGAGGTGGCCTTCGGTGTACAGGAGCCGCTGGAGGGCCTGCAGCCGATAGGCGGCCACCCTGCTGGCCAGATCGATCAGGCCCTGGCCCCCCTCGCCGGTGGGCAGGTAGAGGGCAGCTCGTGGGAGCCAGTGGCGTCCGTCCCACAGGAAATCGACCAGGAGCCGCTGCAGTCGCTCCAGTAGCTCCGGCGGAGGGTCCAGCACCGCGCAGCGGTGCCACAGGGTGGCCGCCGCCAGGTTATTGATGACGAGGACGCGCCCCCGGTAGGAAAGGCTGGGCAGGCGCCAGCGCCACCGCTGCAGGCGGGCCTCCACTCCCTCCTCGAGGCCGTCCCAGTTGCGTGCCATGAAGGTCGTCGGCCCCAGGAACACGCCCAAGACCTTGAGGCCCTCGCGGCGCCAGGCGAGGCCCCCCGGCAAGTCCGGCGGAGGCCTGCCAGTCCATGCGCCAAGCAGCAGAGTGTCACTCTTGCCCCAGTTGATGCGGGCGGAGGAGGCGCGCTCGTAGGCCCGCTGGCAATCTGCCAGAGCCCTCACGTCTTCCCGGGTGGCGAGGAAGACGGTGACGTCGTCCGCGTAGGCCGACAGCCGGAGACGAGGGCCAGCGGACGGGCCCGTGGCCGATGGCAGGGCCACCCCACTCAGGCGGCGGCGCAGCGCGTGTAACAGCGGCTCGATGGCCAGGGCGTAGAGCATGCCCGACAGCGGACAGCCCTGGCGAATGCCCCTGCGCGCGGGGAACGGAGCGCAAAGCACCCCGTTCACCTTGAGCAGGCTGGAAATGTCCCGGTACAAGACCCGGAGGGCCCCGGTGAAGAGGGGCCCAAAGCCAAAGGCCTCCAGCGTGCGGAAGAGGTAGGCGTGGCCCACGCGGTCAAAGGCCTTCTCCTGGTCGAGAGAGAGGAGGCCGACGTCGAGGCCAAAGAGCTCGCTAGCCGTGAGCAGGTCCCGCAGCAGGAACAGGTTGTCTTGTATTGTCCTGCCCGGCACGCAGTAGCTCTGCTCGGGCCCCGTGAGAGAGGCCATGACCGCGCGGAGGCGGGTGGCCAGCGCTTTGGCCAGAATCTTGTAGTCCGCGCACAGCAGGGAGACCGGCCGCCAGTTCTTCATGTAGCCCAGGTCTCCCTTCTTGGGCAGCAGGGTCAGCACCGCTCGGCGGCAGCTGATCGGCAAGACCTTGTCGGCGAGGCTCTCCTGGAAAACGCGCAGGAGGCTGGGGCCGAGGAGAGGCCAGAAGGTCTTGTAGAACTCGGCAGGCAGCCCGTCGAGGCCCGGGGCTTTGCCGGAGGCGAGGCCGGCCGTGGCGGCCGCCAGCTCTTCCAGGGACAAGTCCCGCTCCAGCTCGCTGGCCTCCAGGGCATCGAGACGCGGTAGGCCCTCGTGGAGTTCCCGCGTGGCCTCGGGGCACGACGGCTCGGCCGCGAACAGGTCGCGATAGAAGGCGACGGCACGTTCGCGGACTTCGCCCGGCTCTGTAATGACCCGGCCCTCAGGAGTCTTGAGATGGTCCAAGGCTTTGCTCGCTGCCCGCCGCCGCTCCAGGTCGAAAAAGAAGCGGGTCGGGGCGTCGGTTTCCACCAGCTCCTGGCAGCGGGCGCGGATCCTCGCGCCGCGGGCCGCGCTCTCCGCCAAGTCGCGCAGGCATTTCCTGCGGAGCCGGAGGCTCTCGCTCAGTGCCGCGTCGCTGCCAGCGGCCAGCAGAGCAGCCTCGAGCTCCGCCACGTCCTCCTCCAACTCCCGGACTCGGCGGCGCGTCTCGTTCGCGGCCAGCTGGGTGTACTGCTGGCAGAAGGCTCGGGTCTGGACCTTGCCCACGTCCCACCACAGCTTCCAGGAGGAGTGGCTCGGTCTCGCAGCCTCCCACCTCCGCCAAAAGTGGGCAAAGCAGTCCCGGAAATAAGAGTCCTGGAGCAGACTAATGTTCAAACACCAATACGGTGCCCGTGCACAGGCTCTCCCCGGCAGGCTCAGTTCGCTGAAGGCCAGGCCATGATCTGATAGACCCGAGGGAGCGATGCGGCTGCTGCGCAGGAGTGGCAGGTGGTGCCTGGTGATATAAAGGCGGTCGAGGCGAGCCATGGTGAGACCGCCGGCACTCGTCTTGGCCCAGGTGTACTGGCGCGCATCGGGATGCAGGGCTCGCCAGACGTCCACGAGGTCTGCCCCCTCCAGGGCAGCTTGCAGCTTGCGAGCGGAGGGCAGGTGGGGCTCAGGCCCTGTGCGGTCGAGGCGCGGGGCAGTGGTGCAATTGAAATCGCCCCCGAGGAGGAGCAGGTCATCATCCTCGCTAGCGTCGCGCAGGAGGGCAGCCAAGCTCTCAAAGAAAGCGACCCTCTCCTGGCCATCGGAGGGCGCGTAGATGTTGACGAGCAGCAGACGGTGTTGCGCGAGGGTGACGCGGACGGTCAGCAGGCGGCCGGGGACGACCTCCCGCGGCACCGCCGCGTCAAGCTGCAGCTGCGGCGATAAGAGTGTCGCGACCCCCGCGCGGAGGTTGGTGCCGTGGCTCAGGAACACCTGTCCTCGCCAGGCAGCCCGCCAGGCCGCCTGGTTGAACCTGTCAGAGTGGGTCTCTTGTAGGAAGGCGATGGCCAGCCTCTTCTGCCGCAGGAGCTCCAGGACGGCCTCGCGCTTCACCGCGTCTCGACAGCCGTTGACGTTGAAGGTGCCAATGGTTGTGGCTGCCATGGGGGTGGGTGTGGGAGAGGAGGAGCAAAGCAGAGTGCGGGTGGAAGAGCGAGCACCCAAGAGCAGAGCAAGGCAATACAGACAGGTCAGGGAAGGCCTACCGTGCCCTACTCTAGTCGAGGGACCCGCCCAGGCCCCACTCCACTCTCACCCTCTGGGCAAGCTTGTCCAGACGGTAGGCCATCTGACGTGTGCCCCGATCTTGCTTCATGAGCTTGACTGCCGCCCTGGCAGCCTTGACAAACACTTTGGGGTCCGCACACCACTGGGTGATGTGCCCCGCTACATTTTTCTGCCCCTTGGTTAGCTTCAGCAAGGACAGGAGTCCCCCATAGTCAGGAGAGACCCAGGGGGGCTCCGCCAGCTTGGGGTGCATGTTGCCCACGGAAGAGCGGCGAGGCCGCACCCCCGGCGGGAGCTCGCCCGCAACTGCAGCGTCGACCCCCTCGATGTCCAGGCACATCAGCCGCCTCTCGTCGTCCGAGTCGAGGACCGGCTCCGTGAGGACATTCCCTGTCTTCTTGGGGGGGGAGGGGCCATCCCGCTCACGACGTCTCTTGCGAGACTCCGAGAGCTGGATCTCCATCTCGCTAACGTCCCCATCTGCTCCGGTAGGCTGGGGCGTGACCAAAGGGGCAGCGGGCTCTCCCGCCACCCCCGGGGCCAGGCCACCGGAAGAGAGACATTCGCCACTATCCCTGCTGCCGCCTGACTCCGGAGGCTGGGGGACAGGCGAGGGGAGGGGGACCCCTGAAGGCCCCTCCCCCCCACCCGCTAAGTTTGCCTCGTCGGTGGCTACATCCGACGGGGCGGGTGGTGTGGCGGCCGGAACGGGGTCCGGCTCTGTAGTGGGGGGGTCCTCGGCACTGGCCGAGGAGGGGTCTGTCAGGGATGGGGTGTCCTGAGAGGCCCCCCTCATCTCCCTCTCTTTTTCGGGTGGTAGGGAGGATGCCCGATCCCCATCATCCGATGAGGCTCCAGCACCGCAGTCCCCGGCCACCCCAGCCACTTCGGCCGGGGCAGGCAGGGGGCAAGGGGAGGCGTCCGCCTCTCCACCCGGTGGGGCTGCCGCACCGAGGGCAGGGGGCGCCACAGACGGGGGAGGGGGCGGCGGGGCCATGGTAGCAGCGCCAGCCCCTCGGCTGGACGATGGCTTCCCGCTGGAGACCCCGGTCCCCTGAGATGGAACGGAGGGGGAAGGAGGACGGGAGGAAGAGCTCCCAGCCTCCCTGGGCCTGTCGCGTGCCCCAGAGGTCGACGCGCCGTCTCTCGGCGCTGCCGCAGGCGGCGATGGTCCGGCCGCCTTGCCCCGAGGGCACTGCGCGGCCAGGTGGGAGGAGCCCCCGCACTTGAAGCACGTGGTCTCTCCCACAGACAGATAGATAATAAACCGCCGCCCCTCGAGCGTGAGGCTCAGGGAGCGAGGCAGCGACTGGGGGCCCTCCTTGAGGAGCATGAAGACCTGCCTCCGAAAGGACAGGACGTGCTTGCCCTGAGGGTTCTTGTTTCCCATCGGCAGGCGGCGAAAAGGACTCGCAGGAAGCCCATAGGCCTCGAGTCCCCTGGCCAGCTCCCGATTGGAAACGTGCGGTGGGACGTTGGAAATCACCACCCTCACTGCCTGAGTCTCTAGGGGCGTGACAGGGTAGTGGATGCCCGCAATGTCCAGGCCCTCCGCACACACCCTGTCAACCAAGGCGGGCTTGCTCAAATAGATCATCGGGACCGTGTTCACGCGCCCCGCGTAGCGGACGGTACGCCATCCCAGGAGGGCGGCCAGAGCCTCCACGCAAGCCTCGAGCCCCACATGGAGAGGGGCATGAACCCTCAGGCCATGAGACAGTGGGAGGTCCTGAGAGACATCCTCATGCCAGCTGCCAGGCGTAGGAGCCGCCATTCCTCGCCAGGACAGGGTTAAACTGCGAAGCGCAGCAAAAAAAAAAAAAAAAAAGCCTCAGGCTGACACGGGGGACTGGGACTGGGAGGGGGCTGAAAACGCCCCAAAATCGGCCTGAGGGGGGGCAGAGCAACCCCGCAGGGGCTCAGGGCAAGCCCCAAGGCAGGGGCAGATGGCAGGGACCAAGGGAAGGGGCCCTGGGGGAGGGAGGCAGCAGAAATCAAAGGGACAACTCAGGCGGGGGTGGGGGAGGGGCAGAGGCAAACGAGGCTGCCAGAGCCCAGGGGAAAAAGGCTCAGAAAGTGGGGGGAAGGGGCAGAGGGGGGTCCCCAGGGACAGGGTGGGGAGAGGCAAGGGGTTTTTTTGGGGGGGGGACAGGAAAAGGGGGGCAGGGAGTGCGAGGCAACGAGCTGAAAGCACCTGAGCTGGAGGAGCTTAGAAGGGCTTCAGCTGTCGGCGGCCATCTTGAAAGAAAGAAAGAATTTCACAAATTTGCGTGTCATAAGATTAAGATTAAATGATCTTTATTTTAATGAAAACATAGTCACACATTCATGTTTCTATTGATTCCAGAATAAGACTTTTCACTAGATATTACCTAATTAGGATGAGATCAATACAGTCCTTATTAGCAAGAATGTTGTTTTGCTGACTTTTCTTTTGGTCAGAAGAAAAATAATGTATTGTACCCTCACAAAAGTCATGTATGATGATGACAAAGATGTGCCAATAGGACATGAAGTCTTTGGTTGGCCGTTCCACGATCAGTTGGTTTCAAAAGCCACTTAGCTGTCTTCATATAGGACTTCATCTATTTGGATATCATTTTCTGACACTGGTACTGACTCACAGATCTGCTCCTTGAAAGCTAAGGCAATGGTGTAAGGTTTCCCTCTGGGGTGTTTCATACATCGTTCAAGGTAGGTGTCATAGTATCCCTTTCCTCTTCCCAGTCTGTTGCAATTTTTGTCGAACCCAAGGCCTGGCATGAGGATGAGGTCAAGACCCCCCCTGGACATAGCTTCTTCCCGTATGTCATCATCACTGGGTTGGAGGATATTCCAGGATGTCACAGGAAGTGAAGAAATTTCTTCAACTGATACCAACTTTAGCATATCCATGTGGTTGCTCTGTGGCTTGTACTGTGGAATGAAACACTCTTTGCCTTGCTTAAAAATGTCCTTAATGATGTCTTCTGTCTGGATTTCATCTTGCATGCTCAGGAAGACTGCAATTCTTTGGGACTCTTTGTACTTGGGATGGCCAATCACCTGGCAGAAAGAAAAAGATGTATACCGCAAAACAGATATGCATGTGTAAAAATAGTAATAGTGCATACTAAGATGTATGCACAACTGCTCATCACAATTGCAAATGAGTACATGTTTTCACAGCTACCTGTGTGTTCATTCACCTAGATATAAGGTAGTAGTGAGTTAGGTATACAGCCTCAAAATCAGAACTCCCTAGAGCTAAAATGCTGGAGGCTACAAGTGAGAGAGGAACAGTGGAAAAAACCCTGGCCATACCCAGTTCACTTTACCTTTCAGCATCCACTCAATGTCACTGCATGACACAGGATAGCAGGCAAGATGGATGTATGGTCTGACCCAGTAAATGACAATTCTTATGTTCGTAATTCTTATGTTAAATCTTTTAATTATGGTTCAGAGAGCTAATATTTTAGCCCTATCATAACTGGGCCTCCACGATCTGGATGAACTTGTATAAGGGATCCAATTTTAGCCCTGTTGAAGCCAGGGAAAGATTTGCCAGTGACTTCAATATGGCTTCTATTTTACTTCAGGTACATGAAGTACCTGAACATCTATATCTACATGAACTAACGGTGGCCTGTAGTCTATTGAGATGGAAATTTGTAGGAGCAGAAATTGAGGCCAGTGTCAAAAATGGCATGAAGTGCCAAAACCATATTCTCATTTAAGCTTTCAATCATTTTGGCTATGCCATATCCGCACCTAAATAACCTTGTAACAGACATAACATTACCAAACTCAGTGCCACATTTTTTCCTGTTACCTCCATATTTTCAGATATATGGGGAGGAGAAAGATACACATACATATACTTCACTTGAACTCTTTACCTAATAACATTTTCTATCTCCAAATAGAAGAGAAAATTTGGAGTCAGTTTAGTTCCTCCTCCAAATTCACCTGGTTGTAGTTAGCCTGCTTACAGCATATGACTTCTTGCATGGCTCTCAGAACAATAACCAATTCCACATGTAAATGATACTTTTTGTAATACCTATCCATCTACATGAGATGAATCAACTGAGGTTTAAAACTGAATTCTGACTCTCTGCATCTGGTGAATTCATCATAGTGCTTTTAACAATACATTCACATGAGTTAGTGGGAGTGAATTGACTCTGGCCCAGTGGACATTCTCTTGTCTATGGCTGAAATTGTTCAAAGTGGCCATTGCCCCAAGCAAAATAAGAACCCTGTGATGCATGAATAATTTTATAAAAACTTCTTAGTGGCTGCCAAGTACGTTTTAAACCACCAAGTTCAGAGCATGAACAAATCAGGTTGGGTTCATTCCAAATACTTGTCACCTTTGACACGTTTTGCTCCTTAGCCTGCTCATGCGGCTCTAAACTTTCAAACAGCTCAGGCACTGAGTTGGCACATTTTAACTGAAGATATTGCTGAATATTACATGAATGTCAAGTATTCTCATGGCTATAATGGTATAAGAAAGTAAAAAATATGCAACTAATTCATGCAACACTTGTTGACTGGTATTAGCAAACAAGTAGAGAGTACCAATCCTCTACCTATAAAGCATATATACTTAACTTTAGGAGACAGATCGACTAAAGTTAGACACCTGTCCAGCTCCCCTGAAACAAGGTACTTGGTTGTTATTTGTGCCTTTAAGAGTGCCCCCTATAAGTACTATACTTTGGAACTAAGTGGTACTTGAGTAGTGCAACAGGTTTGGCATTGACCCTCCAAAACATGGGCATATTTCACTTACAGCCATTACTTATCAGCTTTATGGAATTCCCTGTTTTACAAAAGCAGTCACAACTTCCTACCAACTTTGAATTTTGATTGTGTTTTTTACTAAATGGAATTTTTCAGTCAGTTTTCTGTGGAAATTATTAATTTTGTTAAACACATGAAGGCTGTGTGATCAGAACTCAAAACATACCTAAACTACAACACCTGAGAACTGAATTAAAATCTTCAGCTTTGAATTTTTCACCAGTCAGAATTTTCCATGGAAAAAAATATCCATTTTACAACCAGTTCTACTATTGAAAATCAGAAATTCTCTCTCAAGTGACCCTGCCATTTTCTCTCCCAGCTTTTTGCAATTTTTTTATAAATCACTAAATACCTCCTGTTCAATACGTTTTTTTTATTTTAGCAGTGTGATGATACTTTCTGATGCTTCAACAAAAATGTACTGAAAGAGTTAAGCTGTTGTTTGTTGTAATTGTGATGTTAGAGAAGCCAAATGAACACTGAAAGATCAAATGAACTGAAACAGGACAAAATGTGTAGTTAATGAAGGATATGCCTCACATTCACAGATGTTTCTCCATTTACTTCTGTGACAGGAACAAAGTCACACATGTTACATGCCCTTCACTTTTATTTCAATGGTTTAGCTATTGCCAAAGGAATTACACCACAGTTGAACTGTGGCTAAATAAAAGTTAAACGGTGCATTTCTACAAGCAGTGAACAAGGCTACAAAGGTAAAAAATCTCTATATTCTCAAATGGATAGATGCAAGGCTGACACTCCATAAAGTCTTTTTACCTCCTGGTAACTTAATTAGGATTAGGTTGTAGATCAGACAACCATACGCTGTAATATGTTGACACAGCCTACAAACTAAGCAATGTTAATAGTACTTCCATGCTGAAATAAACCCAGCTACTTTAGGACCAGATCCTGATACACTTATCCATGGTGAATAGCACCTTCTTTTCCATGTGGTCTCACTGAAGCAGTGACTCTAGTGGATTCTTTTTAGCATTCTTGCCCCTTACAGTAAGAGATACATGTTAAGAGCTCATGTTAAAAGACCATTCTAGATCTGATGTTGATACGGCTGCCATGCATTGCATCTTTGAATAAAAACAACCAAAGTCTGCTCTACAAACCTGGTGGTGCAAATGGGCAGAGGGCCTTGCATTTGGATTTATCCTTATGCAGCAGCTATGAAGTATTTAAATCATGTTCTGCTCACTGAAACCATAAAGTAAATTTACAGATTTCATCTGAGATTTCTGACTTTGTGGCTTAAATAGCCCCAGCATATCCTACAGAAGCCCATGTTAATGGAACAGTAAGTTGTTTAGTAATGCATCCCTGAGGAGCTAGGAACTGCAGAGACAGAAACAGTTGCAAGCCCTGTTTTAAGCAGCTGGACTCTCTGGATTTGAATCACACATTCAACAGGTACAAAATTTCTGGTGCTTTTTGTGAGCTCAATCTGTCACTCTCAAGATAATTGTTTTTAAAACTATTCGACACAGAATACTCAAGAGATACCAAATTCAAGCTTATTACCAGATTGACAATTTTACAGGCATCCCTTAATAAAGAGGATGCTTTAAAGTTATAAAAGCAGAAGACATATCTGCCATTGCTTTATAGCTGCTCACTCACATAGAAGCATTTAAAAGTCAGTGACAGGGATGAAAGTAAAATATTTATATTTTTTGCTTGCAACAGCAGAAAGAACATTACAGTCTACTCTGAGGTAACCAGACCACTGCAGTAACTATCTCTATCTGGAAGTCTTACTACTAAATTAATACTTGTTATGAAACTAAATTAAGGGCTTGAATTAAAGCCCAGGAAATTCAGTAAAAGACTCAACCTTCAGAAATTATGAGATTGACTTCAAAGACCTGAGATTTTGAAATTTATTTGTTGGCCTTCTGAAGTTGTATTTTTCATAGTTACTCCACAACTGAGAAGCTTATTTTCTTTGAATGAAAATGGAGATTCTTTTATAACCCTAGGACCTAGATCTAGAGCTGAAGTACCAAATACCAGAAGACACGATACAAAACCTAAAGGACGGTATAGCAAAGAGCTTGGCGCTCCTGCTGCTTTAAGGGAAGCAGGCTGCAGGAGAGGCAGAAGGCAACCAAGGGAGATACATGACCCAACAGGGGTGGGCTTGCAGGATGTAAGCCCACAGCCTGAGCTGGGCAGGCAATCTGACCTGGAAGCCATGGAGGGAAGAGCTCTTGAGCAGGAGGGCTGCAGCAAGGCTCCTGACCCCCTGATCTGGGGTAGGCAAGAGCAGTGATTTAGGGATCGAGACTGTAGGGGTAGTGGAGATCTCAACTGGCCTGGGAGCAGGGGACAGGGCCCAAAGGGTAGGGGCCAAAGCTGAGGAACAAGGTCACAGCCACAGAGTGATGAGAGCAGGCAGTGCTAGGGACCCGCAGCTCACAAGGGGCAATAGTCAGGGCCAGGGATCCACAGCTTGCAAGGGGCAAGGACCAGTAGGGCTAGGGGCACATAGCTTGGAAAGGGCAGAATCTGTTGGGGTAATGAGACCTGAGCTTTGGGGGGAGGGGGTGAATGCAAGCCTAGGCCCAAGAAGGGGTGAAATTGTTCAAGGAACAGTGGCCTGAGCCCAGGAAGGGCCAGTACGGTTAAAAGCACCGAGACTGGAGGCCTCAACAGTGGCAGAGACCCACATGGACTGGAGTTCACATTGGGGCTGAAGGCCCACAGTGCAGAGACGGACTGGATTGGACAATTGGGGCTTAATGCTCAAAGACAAGTGAATGATAGGTAACATCTGAGAGACTTGGACGAGGCTAAAAGAGGAGACAAGAAGGTCACATAATTAGCCCTTAAGGTAATGAGCAGTGACACCTGCGTTCATGAGTATGAGATCTGGCCTGAGGAGCCCTGGAACAGCCTCTTTTTCTAAAAAGCATAATCACATCAATGTGTGGTTGGTGAGTTGAAGGGGAGATTGCCCAAAGAAAGTAGGGATAACAAAGGCTGCAGGGGGAGTCCAGGGGAATCACACTTGCCCCGGGGCAGGACCCTGATACAGACTAGCACAGCTGGGATCCTCAGATAACCATCTTTCATTGTCACTCCTACCATGGAAGATAGTGGTGTACGCTTTGTTTTTACATTGAAAAAACACAGAGCATTTACCTATCTTGAATTAGGAATGATAGCTGCTACTTTTCTCTCACACAGCTGGTGTACTACAGTATAATCCACAGATTAAAGAACTCAGTTTAGGAGACTCTCTCTCCCATTTAAGGATTTCTCCTCTGCCCTCAGCCAACATACTTTATTTATGAGACTGGTCCTAATGACTGCCACTGTCCTTAGTTTAGTAAGGAATAGAAAATATCCCACATGCCCATTATCTTATAAACGAGACACTAGATACCAACTATTAATTTAGACTCCAGGATCAGTCTCTTAATTTGAGGGTTGAGGACTAGGTAATTGAATGATACTTTCCAGAGAACCTTATGCTAGTTCTGTCCATTAAAACCATAAAATCACTAAACCTCAATTTAAATCTAACACTTAAGCAGCATTCATTTTGGCCAGCCCATTGTTAAAGTCAGTGGCTCCCTTAAAAGCACTGACAGATGCAAATCTTCTGTGACACTTCACAACATTATATCTCTACAAATTACCCTAATTTTGAATTTACAGCTGCAGGCACAAAAAGAGGAATGTGTTGTGATGATTTTTTCTGTCCTCAGTTAATTAGCATGTGGAAAAATTGTCATCTCTAGGGTAGAGATGGCTGGTGTCTGGAAGGCAATCAGATTGTCTAAACAAGTCCAGCTGCAGATGGGCCAGATTAATTTTTCTTTGAGTGATAAAAGAAAAGCCCATGGAGCTTCAATGTTTATAGATGATTCAAATATGAAGGTCCACAGCATTCAAAATAAATCTTATATAGAACCTGTAGCTCATACAGGATGACAACACTGAACCATCTTTGAGCCATTTTAATATAAACAATGTGTTACTGATGCTCACTATCTCCATTAGTTCATTAAAAATAATACCAGGATAGGCCAACATACCGCATATTTTTTCTTGGCATAGGCAAGTAATATCAATACAGGCAGGCCTAGGATGTTAGCAAAAGCCTCAAGAAGCAGTCAAGTATTTCATTCACCATAGCATGAAATGAAGGGAAACGCTATAAGATATCAAATGCTGCCTTTCCCAAGCATGGGGATATGTGGAAGGAAGCACGGGCCTCCAGAAACAGATTCCTCTTTTGAACTCCACTACATTTCTTGTGGAAGGTGTTAGACCCCGACTCCATGTGGCACCCAATGACTAGGGAGATGATGATCCAGTTGCCCATGGATCCAGCTGCTCAGGGAGCAAGCAGGGAGCAAACACCAGCACGCATTGCTCACAACAGCTTTATTCAAAATGGAGACAGCTTCAGGCAAGCTCCCAAAAAAACAACAAACCAGGGAGCAGCAGTGAACATTAGTTCTTTTCAGATTTATACACCTTGGTTTATCCTCATTAACATTTACTGTACCTTTGCCCCTCCTTTGTTCCACCCATATTCCCTCCTATCTCAAGCTCTGCCTCGGTTTACTGTCTACCTCATTAGCATGTTATTGCCTATGCATGTCATTCATTTACATGCCTCTCTGCTAAGAGCGCATGCTCAAGACTTTGACCCTGGCTTCTTTTGGTCATTTGCTGATTCTTGCTAACTCCTTCTTCATCTCCAAGGTCTTGCTTCTGCTTTATCTCCTAACAATAGCTGGTGGACTGCATCTTGTTCTTCTTACACAGTAAGTCATGTATCCTACACACTACGCTATTGTTAGGAAACTGCTTGCCTAAGCATTTTGCAATGTTATTTTTAATATATCATTCTGGCTTGTGGGCAGCAGCTTTGCTAGGCCACAGGTTAAATCCTTTATTCAGCTGCAAATCCAGGCCTCCCCAAGATCCAAATACTGTCACCCTAACAGAAGGTAGGATCCTTGACCAAGCAGAATGGTCTGAAGGTATGTGTTTGAGGCAGAGAGGAGGGGGATACTTTCTTGGAAGGCCAAGCATAAACAGAGGCCTCCCATAAGGTTAAGTTTCTCTCAGAAACAATAGCATAACTCTTGTCCCTGCTACTGGCTCAACTCATGTCATCCCCACCTATAATTGTTGGCAGCCTGTTAAACCTACAAAGTGGCAGTTGTCACTGTTCACAGCAGTGATTACTTTTATGATGGAGTTTTTTGGTTGGTTTTTTTCTAGGTCTTCTTCTTTCTTCCTTTCTTTTTTGATAGCCAAACCTTCATTGAGCTGAGCTAACGGAGAATGCTCAATTCTGTCTCCGCTGTACAAGCCACAACACCTAACCTAGAATGTCACATACTGTAAATAATACTACATGTTGAAGGGCAGGAATGAGTCTCAACTGACCAATATAAAAGTACCAGTCACACTTGAAACAATGCACAGGAATTTGCATGGGCAAGTAAAAAGACCATATTTAGAGTCTGGAGAAGCCCAAGAAGCATAACTGGACGCTAGGTAGCAGCACACAGGCAGTTCTGCACCCTGGGTGGCAGCGCACAGAACAGCGGCTGCAGCTGGGTTGCCAGCAGCAGTGTGACAAGCGAGACCAATGGCAGGGGCTGCTATTTTCATGCCCCTCACCTTCCCTTAATTCAGCACCTAGGGATGATGCCGCTTAGTTTCAATACTAGGAAGCCCACCCCATTTTTTTTTCAGGACACTCAAGCATGGGCACTAAATGGGGACACCATGGTGCCCTTTGGGGCACTTTTGCACTCTCTATGATTCTGTAGTGCTTAACACTATGGGGCCCTGATCTCATTTGGTATTAAGGGCACCAGCCATCCCAGCCCTTAATATACTAAAAATATAATTACTAATCAACCTTTTATTTCTTCCCTGGATCCTCTCAAACTCTCTTCCTACCCATACCTGAACAACATTTCTCTCCGTGCTTATGGAAGGAGGGATGTCCTCAGACCAGCAAACTGCCAATTAATGCATTTCAACAGCAGCAGAAACTTCAGCTTGCATGACAGTCATATGCCTTTAACTGGGATGCCAACAATGAATTGGGGTTTTACCAGCTCTCCAAATTCATTCTGACAAATAGATATTAGTTATATACAAACTGACTAACTGAGCAACTATGTAACCACCCCTTACGTCACTACACTTTTGCCTTGGGCATTGACTAGACTATAGGGCACAGACAATAGGGACTAGACGATAGGGAACTGAGTGATGGAATCTATGTTTTGGGCAACCCTGGGCAAGTCACATCAATTCTGCTTGTTTCGATACTCCCTTCTCAGCCTTCCTCTGTTTAGACTATAAATGCATTTGGGCCTGAAGAATCTTTACTATGTGCGCGTACCTTGTCTAGTATCATGGTGCTTTCACAGCCAATGGGGAACTTTAATAACAACACTCCCCCACCACCACATTAATGTTTGTAAATTTGGCCACGTAGAAATGTTGGTAAGAATCAGTTTACATGATTTGTTTGGTCTAGTAGATTGCCTGTTCTTCAAAATATATAAAAAATGAAGCAGTTTGTTTGAAAGAGATAACAGTTAATACAAACACCTAATGTACTGCACTGATTCTGCTCTTGTGTATACTACTTTTATACTCCATTGATTTCAAAGGAATTGTTTCTTGTTTATCAATGTGAGGAAAAAGACACTCAAAGCTGTTGCCTCTAAAAGTCACAGTCGGGATGCAATATAAAATTCTGTAATTCCTATGGCAACAAGAAGGTAATTGCTAGGGCCTAGCTATCTGGGGTTTTCTCACTCTGAGAGACAGAGAGAGAAAAAAAGAAAATATTTAAACACATAATCAATTAAGTTTCACCTATATTATAGTCAGTTTAGAAATACCACCTTGGCTTCAATGAATGATTTTTTCTCATGGACTGACAGGATGCCTGTTTGTTATCTATAAATAATGATGATGTTAGACATCTGTATTCTTCATGATAACAAATGGTTTTACTATTGATTAAACTATTTGGTAATGCTACTGGATAACTGTGCGTCTACTTCTCATACAATCTGAGCTCAGAACAATACCACAACCTTAGGTTCCCTTCAATAAATGATGACCACCAAGGGCAATACCATCTGCTGCTGCATTGTTATTTGAGTGCATACTGGGGAAAACTAGAGGGAAGTTTTACGCTCCATGTAAGGGCCAAACAGAATTTTTTTGCCTACACTCCAGGAAATTCCACTGCAACTGTTCCATCCCTATTTTCCCAAGCCTGTACTAAAGCCTAGGTCTTACTGGGAGGATGCAGCACCACAGCTTCACACTTCAACCCAGTTGACCCCATCATATCTCCCTGAAGCAGAATGCACCCTTTGCCGTCTCCAAGATGGTGGCACTCTACCCACATCCAGCCAAAGGCTAAGTATAAAGAACAACTGAGCCCAGTAGATCCAGCCCAAAATTCCATTGAAGTAAACAGAGCAATTTTCATTGACATCAACAGGCTCAGGCTCACAATATTCACTCTTGTACTCAACACTATGACCCTGATTCAGCAGGGTTTTTAAGCACATGAACAGGCAAAGTGATTCCAGCTGTGACTACTCCAAGTTGAGAGCTTAAGAGCCTATGGATAAAAAGGAGGACTGGGCCTCACACTCTATAAGCACTAGCTTCTACACTATGGTAACATAATATTCATAATGTTAAAAAAGATAGGGAAAGGACCTAGTACTGCATGCCTTTTCACAAATCATTCAGTAGAGACAGTCCAAGTGCAAACTGATAATCCTGATGAAGTATTCATTTGTGCTAAAGGAAAGCCATGCTTATTTTCTCTGTCTTAAAAGACAGACATCCCGGTTTAAATGTGAAAGAATCCAGAGCTCCTGCTTTCTATATTTCATGAAATCATCTTTTAAAATGGCATACTTGTTGGCTGAGAAATATAGTTATTTTACTTCTAGGTGCTTTACAGCACAATACAATATAAATCATTACCCAAAATCTGAGGATCAGCAGCATGTGGCATGTCATTCATTCACATTTTTTTTGTTTGCTTGTTTTTTAGGGGGAGGGGTTTGCTGCCATATGCTGCCTAGATTGTGCCACATGATATTTTCAAGGGACAGTATAAATCCTATAATTTACTACCAAAAAATGTGTAATATGCCTCCCACTTCATTGCCATGCAATGAATACAACACAAAAGGTTTAATCCCTGGAGAATAGTGTTACAGTTTATTAAAAACAATCTATTAGTTCGTATTTTAATATTCCATATATGATTTGTGGCATCCTCATTATCTGATGTAAATTACCTCTTTCTAATTCTGTGGTACAAGATTTCTTATTAAATACTAATAATCATGGATCTAGTTATTAGTTATTACTAATAATTAATTTTGCTGCAGAAAAATGCAGATTTTCTCTTTCAGCAGAGAAAAGCACAGATTTTCCCCATTAAAGGAAGAAAATCTTGGAAACGGCAGGTTCCCCTTTGCAAGCTGGCCAAGTTCCAGCCTGTGAAGGGCTGCAGAGAGTATGAGGAGGGTGATCAAGGCAGGGGTCACCACATGCATGTGCACATGCACATACATGTTGAAGCCAGGCAGTGGTGGAGAGCAGCTCATGCAGCTCCCTCCAGATCAATCTGTGGGGAGGCCCCAGAGGCCACGTGGGGAGGATGGGGCACAGGCTACATGTTGGGCAAGGCGGGGGAATGGGCACAGGTGACAACGGGGGCATACATGCCCACTGAGATTTTTGCATCCACGTCAGGGGACAGGGCTGGAGCAGCTCTGGGCAGGATCTGCCACCGTGGCCATCGCTGCAAAGGTGAGGTACCCCCTGCCAACCCAGCAGCAGCAGGGGGCACAACTCTGCACTGCTGTCGCTTCCATGCATCACCTTGGTGGCCATGGCAGCGCAGCACTCCCTCCAGCACTGGATCTCACCTGCTGAGCCACTGAGGTGGCTCCTGCACAGAATTGCTCCAGCCTAGCTGAAGCCCTGCACCCCACGGTGGGTGCAGAAATCTTAGGGGTCATGTGCCCCCCCACCACATCACCTGTGCTCCCCCACCTTCACACACTGGGGGGCTGGGGGCAGCAAGTCAGGAGTGAGGGGCTCCAGCAGGGCCAGGGTGCTGTGGGTCAGGCATGAAGGGCAGTGTCATGGGCAGAGGCAGAGCACCACTGGCATATCAAGGCTGCTCAGCACCACAAAGCAGTGGGGGAGGGGGAGCAGCCGCAGCTAGACTTACATCTTGGTGGCTGAAGGGGTCAGGGGAAAGAAGCTCATGATAAAAAATCCAAAATCAAATGCCAAAATTTATAGGTATTTACAATTATTTTCATAGATTTCATAGACATTAGGGCTAGAAGGGACCTCAGAAGATCATCGAGTTCAGCCCCCTGCCTGAAGGGCAGGAAGTCACCTGGGGTCATAGGATCCCAGCAAGATAAGCATCCAATTTACTTTTGAAGGTGTTCAATGTAGGTGCTTGAACCACCCCCGATGGCAGGCTATTCCAGACCTTGGGGGCTCGGACAGTAAAGAAAATCTTCCTTATGTCCAGCCTGAAGCGGTCTTGTAGTAGTTTATAACCGTTCAACCTCGTCATCCCTTGGGGTGCTCTGGTGAACAAACGTTCCCCCAGGTACTGGTGGTAACCCCTGATAAACTTATAGGTGGCCATCAGATCACCCCTGAGCCTGCGTTTTTCCAGGCTAAAGAGCCCTATAGATCCAAGCCTGTCGTTGTAAGGTCTGCTTTCCTGACCTCTGATCATGAGCATGGTTCTTCTCTGGACTCTCTTAAGCTTCTCCACATCCTTTTTGAATTGTGGAGCCCAAAACTGGACGCAGTACTCCAGCTGCGGCCTCACCAAGGCCAAGTACAAGGGGAGAATGACATCCCAGGATTTGCTTGAGAAGCATCTATGGATGCAAGCCAGTGTTTTGGTCTCTTTACTAGCCGCAGCATTGCATTGCAGGCTCATGTTCATCTTGTGGTCAATGATGACCCCCAAGTCTCTTTCTTCCGTAGTGCTAGCCAGTGTAGCACTGCCGAGCCTATAGACATGCTGCAGGTATTTCTTCCCAGGGTGGAGAACCTTGCATTTTTCAGTGTTAAACACCATCAGGTTCTTGTCCACCCATTTGCTGAGCCTTTCCAGGTCAGCCTGGATTGCCCTCCTGTCTTCAGGTGTGGATGCTTCGCCCCAAAGTTTGGTGTCATCGGCGAACTTGGCCAGTCTGCTTCTGACTCCAATGTCCATATCATTAATGAAGATGTTGAACAATATGGGTCCAAGGACAGAGCCTTGGGGGACCCCACTGGTCACAGGGCACCATGACGATTGACTTCCTTCAATTAGCACACTCTGGGTTCGACCACGGAGCCAATTTCCCAGCCAGCGGATTGTGGTGGACCCAAGGCCACAATTGGCCAGTTTCACCAAGAGGTGATCATGGGATACCAGATTGAAGCCTTTTTTGAAGTCAAGATACATGACATCAATCTCTTCCCTCTTGTCCAGGTGATAGGTCATCTGGTCATAAACGGAAATGAGATTGGCCAAGCAAGACCTACCCGCAACAAACCCATGCTGGCTATCCCTCAGGATATTGGTGTCAGCCAGTCCATTAAGGATGGCCTCTTTAATGAACTTTTCTAAGATCTTCCCTGGGATAGAAGTCAGGCTGATGGGCCTATAGTTTGCTGGATCCACTTTTTTCCCTTTCTTGAAGATAGGCACCACATTGGCCTTCTTCCAGTCTTCGGGCACTTCATCAGAGTGCCAGGAGTTCTCGAAGATCTGTGCCAGGGGCTCAGCTATGATGTTCACCAGCTCCTTGAGTACCCTGTACTTAATATAGTGATTGAGGCACTGGTAGGCTTCCAAATAGCTTTAAATTTGTAAATATATTAATAAACATTGTGTTCAATTGATACGAATATATAGCGTTGTGTTTCATTTTAACTGTAAAACATGCAGATTTGTGGGTTTTAACCAGAGAATTTTCAATTTTAAAAACAGAAAACCAAGATCCCTGCTAATAATAATACTATGATGAAAATGGATAAAATACTGTTGGAAAAAAATCAAACATCCTACCTCTCTACAGTTTACCATATTAAGAATGCTGCAAAAAGCAGTCTCCTGATTACATACTGTTGGCTATAGAACATGCCCTGACAATAATGTTCCAGACCCTCAGTTGGTATAAATCAACGCATCTGGTATAAAATAGCACATCAATGGAGCTACAACAATTAACAGTCACATATAGCACACCAATGCTCCCTTCAAAGCTTAAACCACCTGCAAACAGTGATAGGCACTACTGGACTTGGGGAGAAGAAACTGAAAGTTTCAGGTGAGGAGATACACAGCAGACTATCAGGTTATACTTTAGTGTTACAAATATCTGATCAGGAAGCATCATCTAACCACTGACCCTGGAACTGAAAATCAGGAATGCTAAATGTTCTAATCCAAGTAACTGAAGCTCATGAAGCACTCTACACCTCAACTTTCAATTTAAACAAAATAACAGTACAGACATATTTACTCAAATATAAAATGACCCTGAATATAAGATGACCACCAATAATTCATTTCTATATATGGAAAATGTATAAATATGTTATAATTTTCCTGGTATAGAATCTAATTATTGGAGCTTTGCTTTGGATTTGTCCCCCTCCCACTGCTACAGTAGGGAAAATACATCTGGGAGGGTCAAGCAGCTGCTTGCCCTCTGTCCCCACAGTTTCTTCCCCTTGCACTTCTCCCCTCCCCCTGCCCTACGGTCAGACCCTGCTTTCCCTTCCCTGAGCACATGCAAGTAAAAAGCAAATTTGAAAACACTAACTTCAAAATAAACAGATTTACAGTAATGTGCCTATATGCAAATTACTATAGATACCCATAGGTTTAGTTAATCCAGAATTGAAATATTTTACCTTTCTTGGAAAACTGCTTCAAGCTTTAACACAAGCACTCCATAAACAGAAATTTAAGCAGCACTTTTATACTTATTTATGCATAGCATAAACTATGCCAAAAGGCTCATGGTGTACCATGTAGTTCATTGGGCTGGGCCCCAGCAGTCAACGGCATTGCAATATATGGTGACCCAATAGCTCAAGCACTGCCCAGTATGTGTGTGTACTGCAGATAGCTCCCACAAAGGACCCATGTCCTAATTAGCACCCCCCACTCATGACTCGGTGTTCTTGTCACAAGTCCTGGGATGTTAAAAAAAATTATATGTAGATGAGGTGCAGGGCAATCTAGTTTGGTTCCACTTCATGGAGGGTGAGGCCACACTAATCATATGAGACAGGCTGAGAGAGGGGGTGACAGCGGGATTCTGGATAAACTGTTTGGGGCCCTGTTTTGTGATGCTTGCCAGACATTTAAGGCTGGTGAAGAAATGACTGGAAATGGAAAAGAAAGGCATAGGTCAGCTGTGGGGGTAAAGAGGCAGTTAAAATGTGTTCAGTCTAGTGGCTCACCATGACCTGATGAAGAGTCAGTGCTGCAGGGGGACTGAGCACAATGGGCACTACCCTGTATCTTATTTAAATAGACTGAGTTAATCTATCCTTGTGGTGTTGGTTCCCATCATTATATTTGGACCAACTGCATGGTCAGGATAAAGCTATATATGCTTTCAAATGTAAGGTATTCTTCATCAAGCGATAATGGTTATGTTATAGACAACAGCTATGGCTATAATATCTGCTCCAGTACAAAGACAAAGGTTGCAGGGAAATGCACTTTCACTTATTGTGGGTTCTACTAGCTTATGCAATGGAAACAGAACAACCAGAGTACCACTTCAGGATTCAAAGGTAGCAATTCTTGGAGCTACCCTGGTGCAGCACTAGTTATGAATGCTGAGTGACTGATGACTGTTTACTGAGTGCTGCACACAACTAAGGACATTGCGCAGAAAAAAAATCCAGGCTCAGATTTAATAAATAATTCAAGAGTCATCCTATCAAGAACTCAGTGGCATGCTGCTGGATCTTTGCACATGTAAAACTAGCAAGCAAACAGCCAGCGTTGCATAGACAAAATTTAGGAAAGTACTAAACTGAGAATCTTAGTCAAATTTAAGGCACTTCATACACTTGATATTCACCAAGACAGAACTCTGGGACCAGGATTTTCAGAAATAGCTACCTAAAGTCAGACTCCAAAACCATGTTGAAGTACCCATTTATGTGAACATAGGTTCCAAACCTGAGGATTCAGCACATCTCATTGACCTCAGCCAGATGTCACTGTGAAAAGCTCAACCTTTCAGGAACTCACACTTCTTACAAATATGCTTAAATGGAACATAATGTTATAAGTTTAGGACCACACGCCCCCAGTTGCAAACAGCCATGTCTTAGTTAAGAACATTAATGTCTTAACAAGGTTTTGATCTTAACAGAAACATCTGAAGTGAGGACCTTCTTCTAGGAGCTAGGAAATGTGAATTTCAAGTTCTCTTAAGCCAAGGAAAGAACTGAGCTCAGGTACTCCCTCCTCCAGGCTACCTTTTCAAACATGGATGGCAGCAGCATCATGACTGACTGCTGTGTTCCAATGACAGCTTCTGTATGGGGCCCTGGCCACAGGCACCTTTTTCTTTCACTTAAACCTGATGAGCCCTTGTACATGCCACAAGATTGGCCTTTAAAGTGGCTTAAAAGCCTTTTTGCACCGTTTTAATGGAGTTGCTATTTACACATTCGGCAGCATATTCTGCTTTAAATGACTTTAGTACATAGCAAGATAAAACATCTCCGAGGTGTTTTAGTTTGCTACCTAACAACGTGCAATAGTGCACGGGACACTGGAAGCCAATGTGCTTGGGGCTTGGCGGGCTCCATGCAGCTAAGGGGCTGTAGGACTTGGCAGCAGCCAGTGTAGCAGGCTCCACTGAAGAAAAAAATTAAAAAGCAGAAGCCCAATCTTTTTTTTTTTTGTCACCGGAGCCTGCTTGCCTGAACTGTATGGGGGCCCAGTGCTTCCCTCCATGGCTACGGCACCCCCTGGGGCCGCCTGGGCTGGGTGCTACCTGGGGAGCCCCCATGCAGTTCATGGATCACTTGGCCCACCGGTAGCTTGCCCCACCTTCCCCATTGCCAAAGAAGCAGGTAAGGATCAGGCCCCCACCCTTGTGTATGTCACATGCGTTTAGTTCAGTTTAATTCTCCCTAAATTGAAGCTGTGTTTTTAAAAACCCACTGATTCAATTTAGGGAGAACTAAACCAAATTAAACCCCCATGGCATGTACAAGCAGTCTATAGTATCAGCAGCCTGTCCTTTCTGTGAGGAGGTGGTGGAAAAGACTCTTTTCCACACTTTCCTGGATTGCCCCCAGCTGCAGCTGCTCTTTGCTGCCTTCAGCACCCTCTTCGGCATGCTGGACTCGGACTTCTCAAAGACTGTATACATAGTCTCTATTCCATGCCAAGCAACCAAGGGGAGCATGATCTGCCTGGCCAATTCCCTGCTGGCCCAGGCCAGACTCTGAAAAGCTGCAGAAACTGGTTCACAGGGACCAGCTCTAATAATGTCCTCCTGTTACAGACATGTGTCACATTTAAATGTGGACACTTCACCTTGCAAAGAAAAGTAGACCAGTTTGTGTCATTCTGGGCCAGGAAGGCAGCACTCCACAAGATGGAGGTCAGGCAGCTGGTCCTACATGTGTAACCCCATGAGGGACATGGAGAAAAGGGTTTCATTCTCTGGTGACATAGTGTTCTCTGCTGCTGACAAGTGTTTTATGCTGGGAGGACCACACCTTTGCACTTTAACCACTTGTTTTTAGTACTTGTATAATAAAGTTTTAAAAAGTTAAAAAGGGTCTCTCTCTCTCCCCTACGCCTCCCTCTTCCTCCTGTGCCTGCCTGTCTCCATCCCTGCCACACACTTTCCATTTACCATTTCCTGTTGTTTACCATTCCTACAAAAGCTCCTTAAGCTTGATTTGAGGAAAGTGCTATATTTTCTCACATAATGAAAACCCCCCTTGCAAAAAACAGCTGCTAGAAACAGGAGTGTACATTGTATGTAAGAAATAAAGTAAGAGCACATTCTACTGCTTATGGGTGAAACAGAAAGAAAAATCTGTAGCACTTCCCAAGGAGTGGATCAAGGAGCAGGCTGGGCTCCCTACTACTACTACTACCTACTTACTACAAGGAAAGATCTTTTTTACCTTTTACCTTTCAAAAACAAGGTACCCGTTACATTCTGGTGCATGTTGTATGTGAAAAAATATGGTATTTAAGCACATACCTAACATTAAGCTTATAAAAAGTGCCATTGACTTCAACTGAATGACTCACCTGTGTAAAATCAAATTGAAGGTTACTGTTTAAGTGCTTTCTTAAGTGAGGGTCTTACTGTGGATATAAGTACTACCAGGATCATACACATAACAAGGAGTTCTAAGGAATGATTCCATATAGATCATGTAAAATAATATATCCCGGAGTTGTCAACCTTTTGTTACACTATAGCGCAAACATTCAGTAGAGCAGATCCATGGACAACTTCTCTTTTTCTAACCCCTTTGTAATTCCTTGCCTATAAGGAACAAGATTTAGATGCTTTGTGTGTCATATTAATATTTTAGTTGCCAAAAAGCTGTAGGCAGGCATCTATATTCCATACTTATTGTTCCAGTCAGTAAATCAATAAAAGCATGGGCCTAAAAACATGAATGTTTTAGGAGCTGATTGAAATGGGCAACACATGGTTCTGTTCTTCTGCTAGGCTAAGAGTTAAACATGCTGTTTAAAAATTGAAGGATGAAACCATTCTGCATTCGATCAAACACTGAAACCATGGACAGTCTTGCTAGGGTTAAAGGCTGCAAAAATGAACTCAAAAACAGACACAAATATTTTCTAAATGTTTTAAATTGCTTATTAAGAGCCTTCAACAACAACAAAAATCAAAAACAAAATTCTTCTTTAGCTTTCTGTTGAACAACAGCTGAACAGATCTCACACATATGAACAATCATTGACTCAGTATAGTCCACAATGTTAACACATGCCAGTCTCTCTGCTGACAGGGCTCCAACTGTTTAACCCATGTGGTTACTGAGATTTTACCTCCTGTATTTCAGCTTGATTCTGAGCAAATTAGACATTAGAAAGTTAAGAGATTCTCTGACACACCTTTCCCCCCTGTGGGTTCAACCCAGTAAGGTGCTGAGCTATCTACTTAGTCATAGTCCTAGAAACCACCTAACACAGCATAAGAGTCAGGGTTAGAGCACTTAGCACTTGCAGCATTGAGCACTACCTGCTCTGCAAGATAGCATTTCCCACTGAAATTGATGCGAATGTCACTTCCTGAACAGGTAGCAGAAGTGAAAGGTTGGCATATATTAATACTGCAGACATTGGTTTCCCCTAAGAACTAAAAACTTCAAAGTGGCAATGCCCATAATATTTGTCTCAATCTACAAGGAAGAGACCTAATCATGCAAGCCTGATTACACAATAGTCCCATTCACTACAAATGAGTTCGCCTTATTTTAGTATTGCCAAACCTGTCTAAATTAACTGCACAGGCAATGTTAGGAGCTTTATGCATACTCACTACAATTTGCATTTGGGAAAGGCTTCTTAAATCAACTAGTCCCTACCCATGTCAGTGCAGGATTGTCCCCTACATTATATTCTTTGTTCAGTCCAAACTAAAATAGAAAAACAACCTCCCTTTTTAAGTGGTTTCACTGTGTAACAAGCTTCTTGTTAGGAATCATTTTCTTGGTATTCAGCGTATGTTTGCCTTTGCATGCTATGTTATTTGGGCCAGAACATGAAATAACTTCTCACAGCAAGAAAAACACTCACAATGGGCACGAGCACGGCTGTACGGTATGTGCCGCTGCAAACATGTCTGCAGTGCCACATACCAGTAATGTGTTCTCCACGCTGCAAGGGTGCACTGCCTGTGCATGTATTGCTCCATTTTTCTTTTCCTTCCATTCTTCCTTTACCCATGCCTGTAAAGGGTCCCTAAAAATTTCTCTTGTGCTTCCTTAAAGTTAAGCTTGGAATCAAGTATCTATTATAAACCCATCTTTGCAAACTGTAGTTATGCTAATCCTGGGGTGGGCAAAATACGGCCCACAGGACAGATCTGGCCTGCCAGGTCCCTAAAAACATATCTGGGGTCAAAAAAACCTGTGGGGGGAAAAAATAATGAAGCAGTGCACGCACAGGAAGCACACACCACTAAAAAGCAGAGCCAGACCTCCTGGAGCTGCACTGCAGCTGCCAACTAGGCTACGCCAGGCAGGATCACCACTGCCACAACCCTGGGAGGTTCCCAGGACTCCAGGTAAGGCTGCTGGGGCTGGCACAGTGCTGGTCCCAGCTTCCCCTACCATCCCAGGGTAACTTGCCATGCACCGAAGTGTGCATGGCACAGGTGTTCCCCAGGGACAAATAGCTGCAGTGCAAGGTGCACCACTGTTACTTGTCCCTGGGGAACCAAACGTCTGTAATTGTCTGGACGCAGCCTTCTATGTTTTCAAAGTTGCGTCATTCTTTGCTTTTTCTTCATATTAATTTTTTGTAACAATCAAGACTAATGTCATGAAAGCAAGCACCAAGGCCTTAATCCCACAACCCTGAGCTTTGTAAAACTGTTCATTTTAATTTTGAAAGTCAACGACAGAATTCATAAGCTCAAGGAAACCAAAATTTCACTATCGTTATGGATACATTATTTTTCCCCTTATCCCAAATGATGAATATTCAACTATAAAACCTACACAAATATCTGAAGTGTAATTTGCCAATGCTACTACAGAATGCACGCATCGTGCATCAGAGATGATAGGTTTGTACCTAGAAAAAAGTCAGCTTTTTCCACTGAAAATAAAAGAAACTCTTTAGACAAATACCACCATAAAAACAAGATTTCTACTACCAATGCAAATACTTTTTTCACACTTGTTATCTAAAATGAATAAAATATCTCAAGCTTTTTCTTTGCATATTTTATCTCAATAGTACAAGAGGTTATTGAAACATTAGAACTTTTGGCTTTCTGTGAAATAGGAGCTTTAATCTTTAGAATTTTCTTTCCCATGTCAATTCTCAACCTCATGCAGCAAACCAGAGCTAAGTCAATCTCACTATTTCTTCCAAAAAGAATTTGTAAAATTACTTGTACATGACTGTTTTCTATCCCTCCACTGCAACACTCAATGTGTTGTAAAGTGGTTATCTATCAGTAGCTTGTGTGATATTTTAACAGAGCATGACCATGACAGTCACAAACGAGAAAAAAGTTAACTGAAAAATAGATGAAGTACAATAAGGTTAGTGAGCTGTGCTTATTCAAAGTAAAAAAAAAACAGTGCAAGATGCATATAAAACATCTGAAAGCTGTTCACAGCCTGAAAGAGATCTTTGCTTTTCCTCGTTATTTAAAAAAAATGGAAGATAGACTGGAATGGAAATTTTATATCTAAAGCTTGTATGAATACATCAATATCTGAAGTGTCTTATTGCCAGAAGAGATGGGCTCAAACGGTACTATAATAAAGCTGATTTTTTTTTAATCAAATTTTGAATTTTTCATTTGTTTTTATATAAATTCATATAAGAAATTCTAAAAGTTCATTTATGGGTGGGGAGGAAACTGACTAGCTGTTTATAAATATTGAACTTCTGAAAAATTAAGCAACATTTTGAAGTTTTGAAAAATGAAAAAAAAAAGATACTTAAAATGTGTGAACTATTTTTACTGCTTTGTCAACGAGCTTCATTTTTAAATAACCATAAGCCTATGATTGCTCAGATCAAGAATGCTTACTTAGAAAGATAATGGTTATCTGTGAAATTTAGTTCCACCTCAGCATGTGATTTATTGATATTGTCAACAGATATAGTCATTGCGTACTGGGAACTCTGGTGATGACTGCACTGTGGAGGCTTCAGTTGCATCAATGGAATGCCAAGCCCTCCTTCAATACATACTATTAAAAACATATCTGTTTGCAAAAACAGTTCTGTATCTGATGAGGTTTGGGAACTGTGCCTGGAACTAGTCATCACCATCACTAATATGAGAGGGTAGAAAGATGGTTCTGTTGTCACTAGTTGCCCACCTGACTGAAGCAATCAGATGAGATCAAAGCAAAAGTAAGGAAGGGAGGAATGTGAACCAGCTTTGAGCCTCCCGGGAGATGTAGTTGGGTAATCCCCAACATCACATTTTTATCTGAGTCACAGTTTCTTCTAATGTGTCAGTTTTTTAGTGCCCTACTCACTGACCACCTTTGTAGAGAAAAGACACAACATGCATAGTCACCACCAGCCAGCCTTTGCAGGTAGATTATCCTGGGCTACTCAGAAAAATCCTTAAACATGATAACAGTTGTGTCTATTTGAGAACAGGGGAAAGGAACACTAACTGCTTTTTATAATTAATTTAGGAGGTTTTCACCCTCCTCCCTTCTCTCCAACAGCAGTTAGTTGCTATTTTCACCACCTGCTAATTACTGAGTCCTGGTTTGTGGGAGGACTCTGCTTCACACAGCATCCCACACAGGTTGTCAGTTTGTCAAGAATTCCTTCATTAACAAGCTGTCAATACCCTGCCAACAGCCACCATTTGGTTTGTTAAGGGAATGGGGGCTCCAGTGTGGAGAGTTGGCTCTCTGCTTTAAAATAATAATAATAATAATAAAAATAATAATAATAAATAAATAAATAAGGCAAGAGGCAGATGCCTGCCAGTCTGTTCCTCTGTGACACATTACAGCTTTTTTTTTTAAAGCAGTGCAGAGAGGAGGAGAAAAGAATTGCACAGATTATGTAGGTCGTCGCTCAAGCAATTTCTGCCCTATCGCAGTACTTCTTAAAAAAATTCTTGGTTGCCTTCAGCACTTACCAGCCTCCCTTTCCCTCCCTCCCTCCCCCTCTGAACCAGTGACATACAGCCTCTGACATTCTCAGACTTTAAAATAACATTACAGGGAAAAAGCTTCTAATGCAAAAGGCATAGTTTGCCTGCAACCTTTTAAGGAGTCATCCAAATGAAATATGAAGGGAGCCTGCCAGTCACATAGGTGTTTTCAGAGTTTGTCCTTTCCCACTAATTAACTGGATTAACACAGATCCTGGTGGGCTTTGCTGCATCCTCCTATTCTGTTGAGATACTAATGATTAAGAATGGCTTTCAGGAGGGGAGATGCAGAAACCATGCTGTATTTGCAGAGTCATCTTTTCTCATCTATTAGCCCCTGAGATCAAATCCCAGCTTGGATTTGCTGATTGGTTTTTGATTGTACTGTGCTTACCAGGTAGGCTTTCAAGGTTAGCACAGCTGGTGAGAGAATTAGAGCATTTGGCCACTGTACTGGGCATTTTTAAGAACCTGTGAAGCTTCTATTAAGATCAGGGGGTCTCTCCATATGTCGAGCTGCACCTCAGCTGTGTTGGCACTCATGACTGGAAATGTAAAGAAAGTGAGGGGTAGGGACCATGTTTATGGTGCTTCCAGCACCAAAGAAAGTAAAACATTAATTTGGATTTCCAAGGAGCAAACAGAGATGTCCTTCTCCAAAAGGCATCTCTGTAAAAGGTTCTCAGGGTATGAGGGTGACCATCTTAGAAAGGCTACAAACTTGTCCAGATGGATTCAAGAAAGCTCATGGAAACTGGAAGATGGATATATATATTTCATTTCTGTATAATTAAGCCCCTAGGAAAACAAACCCTCTTTTTCACCATTAAAAAATGTATACCCAAGAGCAACATCAGAACATACAAAATGCGTTACTGCCCATACAAATACTCAGATGTGCACCTGGTATGCACAACCAAATATATTTAACATACTAATGTAGGTTTATAGATTAGCATAACCAAAATTTGCAAAGATGGGTTTATAATGGAAACTTGACTCCAAAGTTAACTTTAAGGAAGCACAAGATATATTTTTAGGGCCCCTCTATATACATGGATAAAGGAATGATGGGAGAGGCTCCCAGTGTGATTGAGGGGCTCTCAGTCATAGAGGCCCACAATGCACCCCCAGAGCTAAGGGATCACAGCTGCTATGATCCCCCAGCTCCGGGGTGGGCAATTATTTCGGGTGGAGGGCCACTTACCGAGTTTTGCAAACCATCAAGAGCTGCAAGGGTAGCCCCACCCCTTGACAGGTGCCACACCCCTGGTCACCATCTTGGGAGCAGAAGTGCCACCCTCTAACCCCTGACCTTTGCCACCAGAAGTCCCTCTCCTTTCCCCCCAGTAATACTCCTTTCAGCAAGGGGGTTTGCTATCTTGGAACCAGAAAAATATGAAATTATATTCTAAAAATCAAATTTGTACTACAAGATTCATTAATTTCATCAAAAGAATATTTTGTCCTGACTTACATGTGCTTGTGTAGTATACATACCGGTGATTGTATAATAGCTTAAAATGAAGTCTTATTCTTGTATTAGTGTGGGAGGGTGTTGGTGGTTGCATATGTGGGGTGTGGGGGAGACTGTGGGTGTGTGTGCATGTGGGGTGGGGCAGCATGTGGATGTGTATGGATGTGTGGGGTGTGGGGGGAATATGGGGTTTGTGGGGACTGCGAGTGTGGGAGAGGAGGGTGGTGGCTGGGGAGGGTTGTGGCATGTGTGGAGGAGGAGGGTTTGCCCACAGCCTGCCCCCTCCCCCACATGGCAGGCAGAGCCCCTACCAGTTCTCCTCCAAACCTGGGCTCTGCACTCCTGCCACTTCTGGCCCAGTGTGGGCCCCATGCTCCTGCTTGCCATCACTTACCCCTCCTCCTGCTGCTTCCCCATTCCCCTCCCCCCAGTTGCCATTCCAGCACTCATCCCAGCTGCACAGCCGAGACTGCAGGATGCAGCAGAAAATGAACCGGCCCAGCCAGCATTGCACAGAGCCAGCAGAGAATCATGGAGTTGGGCCGGTTCCTGCTGAGTCCTGCAGCCCAGCGCTACAGCCAGGAACCACATGGTGCCAGAGTGGTGGCAGTGGCATGCAGGAAAGCAGGGAAATGGCTGCAGCAGGTGGCGGGGGAATGGCAGTGAGTGGGTGCGTGGAGCGCAGCGACAGCTAGACAGGAGTGCAGGGCCTGCGCTGGTGTGCTAGGGCCAGTGCCAGAAGGAGCCCAAGGTGGGGCATGGGCCAGCTGGGGCTCTATAGAGCCAGGCTGGGCTGCACCAGCAGAAGGAGGGGGAAGCCAGCCCAGCTCCATAGAGCCTATGCCAGTCCGGGCCCCATGCTCCTGCTGCCCCATTCTGGGCCTCAGCACACTGCATGGGCCCTGCACTCCTGCCCAGCTGTTGCTGTACTCCACACACCCATTCACTGCCCCTTCCCTCCACCTTCTGCAGACATTTCCCTGCTCCCCCCTGCCCACCCATCCGCCTGCTCCAGCACCACAGGGTTCCTGGCTGCAGCTTTAGTTATAGCACCCGTGCTGCCATTTTGAAATGCGGGGACACTGAATACATGTGACACAGAGGCTGCTGGACATCACTAATTAGCATGCTCCAGCAGACTCTATTAACCAATGTATGCTAATTGTTTTACTACAGAGAAATTAAGTAAAGGAGCTTCAGATCACATGAGCAGAGGTCTCTCAGATTACCCCTCCCTTCCTCTCTCAAAATACCCTTCAAAAAGCTGCTTCATAATTTGGGAGGTTAGGAGCTGGGGGGAGGAGAAGGAGGAGTGAAATTAACACATGGTAATTATCTGTAGTCCAATAATTCAAAGAGCAGCTGGGAAGTTTGCATTAGAGAAAAATTCATGGTATGCACGTGAAACGTATCCTTTCTCCTTAAACATTACAGGTTTCCCTCGCTTTATTCTGTACATATGTTCTTGGGAAATGCTGCGTAACTCAACTTCACATAAAGGGAACCCACTTTACAATGTAACAAATATGGATATGTTCCAAGACCTCAACTGTACGGACTTCCACACCCATTTCTACCACTTCTACAAGACAATTTTGGTACACAACAACCACAGACGGTACACACAAGCACAGGGCACTGTCATAATGGGGATGACAACTACAGAAACACGTCTCAGACAACGAGCAAGGAACACAGATCCACACAGGAGACTATATTTTGGTGTGTGTCACTCCCACAATACACTGCACAAAGCAATTGACTATGGGCTTCCACAACACCGATTGTGTAAGAGTGAATTTCATAAATTTCATAGACATCAGGACTGGAATGGACCTCGGAAGATAATCGAGTCCAGCCCCCTACCCAAGGGGCAGGAAGTCAGCTGAGGTCATAGGATCCCAGCAAGAAAAACATCCAGGTTTCTCTTGAAGGCGTTCAAAGTAGGTGCTTGAAATACCTCTGGTGGCAGGCCATTCCAGACCTTGGGGGCTCGGACAGTAAAGAAGTTCTTCCTTATGTCCAGCCTGAAACGGACTTGCTAGAGTTTATAACCATTCGACCTTGTCATCCCTTGGGATGCTCTGGTGATCAAAGGTTCCCCCAGATCCTGGTGAACACCCCTTATGAACTTATAGGTAGCCATCAGATCCCCCCTGAGCCTGCGCTTTTCCAGGTTGAAGAGTCCCATGGCTCTCAGCCTCTCGTCATAAGGTCTGTTTTCCTGACCTCTGATCATGCACGTGGCTGTCCTCTAGACTCTCTCAAGCTTCTCCACAACCTTTTTGAATTGTGGAGCCCCAAACTGGACGCAGTACTCCAGCTGCGGCCTCACCAAGGCTGAGTACAATGGGAGAAGTACGTCCTAGGATTTGTTTGAGAAGCATCTATGGATGCAAGCCAGGGTTTTGCTCGCTTTACTGGCTGCAGCATCACACTGCAGGCTCATGTTCATCTTGTGGTCAATCCTGACCCCCAAGTCCCTCTTATCCACAGTGCTAGTCAGCGTAGCACTGCCAAGCCTATAGACATGCTGCAGGTTTTTTCTCTCAAGGTGGAGAACCTTGCATTTTTTGGTGTTGAACACCATAGGTTCTTGTCTGCCCATTTCCATGCAATTTACCTCACATATAACAAAATTTTGGTATAAAAAAGGTCATTGCATAAGAGAGAATTCACACATACAGAACCCACATAAAGTGAGAGAAACCTGTATAAGCAAAACCTCCTGAGTGAATCTAAATGTCCTTATAAAGAATATCTACAATGGTTAATACAAACTGTTGTTACAACACAGAGTAACCTGCTTTTAGCAGATCTTCTCCACAAGACCCCTCTCATTACAGTAATTTGAAAATTAAAACCATGGGAGCAAGATTCAACCCAGAATAAATTTGTTTTTTTTCCCCCTACAGTAATTTCCATGAGCTAAATCCAGGAAAAACCACCTGAGAAGAGGTTTTAAAGAAAAGCACTAAAAAATATTTTCAGAATCCCATAGCCCATTGCAGATACAATCACCACAATTTTGAAAGCAGAACCCAGGGATTTAGAACTCTAGTTTGTACGTGCTTTAATGCAAGTCGTACAGCTAAATCCCTTATGTAGCACTTTGAAAATGCAGGAGATTATGCTGAGCTCACCAACCTAGACCTATCATTGTCACTGGCTGTACAGCATTAAATAAACCAGTTGGGTTTAAAATGTTACTATTACATCATAATTTTTCTATAAAATGCAACTGGGGAAAAAATGAGAGAGAGAAGTCGCCAGCAGTGACAGGACACAGTGGATGACAAGGCACTGTCTTAATGCTATTTAGGCCTCTGGCAGACATGCAATCAAAGGGGCAATTGAATCGGATGTGCAGTCCTCACAATCATGCTTCCTGCCATGCAAGGGAAGCCTAGGTTCCTGATCCTGGGCCTCCCCTGCACCAGCAAATGGCATGCTCCTGCAGAGCCCTTTCAGCTGATGGGGTCCCCAGCCCCAGGGGAGTACCATGTGCCCCTGTGGCTGGGAGCCCCATCAGCTAACAGCACTCTGAGCTGCACCCCTATAGCTGGGAGCTCTAGTCTGGCCACACATTCAATTAATGGTATGATAGTAACCAGCCACAAATTTATTGCATATATTTTGTGTAATAACTTTGTGTCTTATTCCTTGTCTTATGATGCCAACTGGTTAATCAGGTTGTTAGAGTAGTACATGCCAGGGGCTTAAACATATGGTGACTATACATCCAGGTTTTAACAGGACAGTCCCAGGTTCCATAGGCCAGTTCCAGCCAGTTGGTCAAAAGTCCCAGGCCTGAGTCCAGAGGGGAGGTGGAGCAGCATGGTGTGCTAGGCAGGCGCTGGTGCTGCTGTACAAGAGCAAAGCAAGAGGATATATGGTTACCCTATCTAAGATGCCAAGTAATGCTGAGGTCCCTGCATTACTTGCTCCTGCACAAGCCGTAATGGTGCTTGCCCACCTGCCTGTCTGGTGCACCATGCCACTCCACCTCCACACCAGACTCCATCCCAGGACTGTTGACCAACCAGCCAGGAATGGCCTATGGAATCCAGGCCAGCCAAACTGGGATGTATAGCCACCCTACTTAAACACCAGCATAGCACAAGAAGAAAGGAAAGCTCCTAACAAAAAGAGCTTACAGCCTTAGAATAGGCAAAGTGTTTGGAAGTAGGCTGAACCTTCTGTAAGAGTGAATGGATCAGAAATATTTTGACATCATGCTCATCAGGCAAAAAAGTAGTAGCATGTGACTATTGGTCTTAGTTTTCAGCTGCTCATTAGGATTGAAAGATAAAGTATAGGGATTGCATTTATTTCTCTTGTAGAATTCAGAGGTCCAAACCTGAGCTCCTTCAGTCCTGCCATTGTGAGTTGATAATACAGTCTCACAGAAGGCATGTAATACTTTGCAAGTGCCCACACCCATACATTCTCACTGCTTTCTTTCCTGAGGAAACAATTCCTTCCCATTCCATCTAAGTTTACCTCTTAATGTGATTAAACCCCAAAAAATATTTCAATGTAATTTCAGACAATTCCATAGAACCCCAAATTTTGATTTTCATATATTTCAATGGTTTTCATTTCAAGATTTGTGAAAGCTTAACATTTTGCATGTTCCAATGCAGACACTGGACAAAGGCATTTTAAAACACAAAATTCATAAAAATGTCAAAATCTTCTCTTAAAAGCAGGGACATTTTTAGAGTGTTGTATTGAGCAACCAGCACTCAAGAATGCCTCCTTGTTTGGGGTGAAAGTGAGAAGATACAGACAAATGTATAAGCCACTGCTGATTTTTTTCACTAGCTATATGTCCAACTCTGAAAAATCAAATAAGGTGAAAACTTCAAATCTTAATAATGTAATCTGTACCAATGATTTTACAAAGCCATCATTACCGAAATTTTGTCAACGGATGAAATCCACCTGGCGAAGATATTTTATATGGCCTATTTTCTCTTTACATTTAAATTAAGCCCTACTCGGAAGGATCAATTAAGGATTGACCCTACAATAGCACAAATACCATAAATACTAATGGTGTTTTGGATCAGGGTTATGGTTCAGAGGCAAACTTTTCACTGGACTTGTTTCCACACGCTCGGGACACAGGAAAACTGAACCATTCTCTGACTGGAATGATGCCAGCGCTGACTCACACTACTTCAAAGACAAGCTAGTGGCTGATTCCTCAGCTAGTATAAATCAGCCAAGGCCCATTAACTTCAATAAGGCTTTGCCAATTTACCCCAGTTCAGGATGTGGTCTCCAGTGTTTTAGTTTTCTCTCTATTAGCATGGTGTCTCTTTAAATAAAATCAGAACAAAATTATCCTAGCTAGCTCAGTGCTTGACATAGAAAGTGAGTTTGTCTTTAACTTTAAGCATTTACAGTATTTTACGTGCTTTCTAAATAAATGGTATGTATGAGACATTTCAAGAGAGACAGCCTTGTTTCTAGGAAGTGCAGTTAAACAATGAGCTTGATGAGATTTGAAACCAACATAATTAACTTTTGCACACATGAATCTGGAGTTAATTTTCTATGCATCATGTGTTTCCATCAAGCGGTTCTGTTTGGGTGGTTAGCAACAATGTTTTATTTGTATTCTTTTCTGCTATTGTTCATAAAATAATAATAATATATATTATATTTATCAATCAACTTAAGGCCATATTGTGCCATCAATTTTGAATCAGTTTCATTTGTTTCAAATAAGGCATTGCTCAAAATTTTTGGTAAGATATGAGCTATTGGAAAGAAAGAGCTAAGTCTCCTTTTACAGTTTTTAGGCTGGTGTAATCCAACTGACTTCCATGTTTTTTACTTAAGCTGATGTCAGAGCAGAATCAGAATTTTGCAGCTATCACAAAGGTAAGCCTCTGGAAACCCACATAGGCCTTGCCTGCCTGAGGTCATAAATATATTTATATTTTGCTACATGACAATGATAAAGCATCACACTGACTCCTTTTCTTCTGACATTGAGCAAGAAGCCTTTATTAGGAAAAAGAAAAAGGGTATTTTTCCCAAATTTACTGTTCCATCCGTTATAAAGCTTGTCAAGCTAGCTCCTCCATAAATTCATGCTATAGACTCCTTAAATAGTTTAGTCCAAGGGAAAAGTAAAAACGGATAAATAGTGAAACCAGGGGTAAATATTGTGATGCTACATTTGTAATTCATTCCTTGGCAGTCTAAAGGTGCAATTTTCTGGTGGTTGCTATATTGAAGCATAGAATAGTCCAGAGTGCATATCTAAATACAAGACATGAACCATAAGTCAATATTATTAATAGTAAAAGCACATTCTGAAGGTTATTTCAGCACATTCACTCCAAACAAAAACTAGCACAAAACTTTGCCATACAGTCTGGGCCACAAGGTTTTTATGTAGGTAGTTGTGTAAATAATTATTTGTACTGCTATCAATATTATCAGGGGTAGGGCAAATTACATATGGAATAGCTATTGGAAGGAGTCAGGTGTCATCATTTGCACCTAACTCAAATGGTAACATTTTTCAAAAGACAACAACTCTTGAATGGAGCAAAAAGAATATCATGACTTTAATGACATAATTCCACCAAACCCCTTCTTAGCTTCCTTCACAACTCATGCAATATACTTCCAGGCTAAACTACAGTGCCTCTTAAATGGAAAGGGGAAAAAAACTTTCTGCTTCTTCTAGATATATGAAAAACAACTTAAAAGTTATCATTTTCTTTTTAACAGCTGTTTTTTCCGTGAGTTGTTCTTATATTCAAAATTTAGTTTTGGATAACATTTTTAAAAACATCTAAGACTCATCTTCTCAAAGGCATTAGATGCCTAAATAGGAGTCAGGTGCCTAAGTACTTTTGAAGATCTGCATCTATGTGAATTAAACATCTAAGTCCCATTTTTAGAAATGACTAAGTCTTTAGATAGCCTAAATATTACCAAAAGTCAATGTCCTTAGCTTCTAAAGATATGGGTATGTGTATGAATAGGAGATATGTTAGCCTCAACCTTAAGGCTTAAGGCTCAGGATATATACACTGATCACCTTCTGGGGAAACCTCTAAGTTCGGACCCAGGCAGCAGTCCAGTCTAACTCTACTGAACTCTAGGACCTGTGGTTGGACCTCTTCCTAGCCCTTCCCTCCTTGCAGCATATTTGAAACTTACTCAGGCACAGCAGGCCACAAGCACAGGAAGTCTGCCAGAAACAATCTAATAGGAACCTGTATATGGCTACCAGCCCTTCTGAATCCCACTGTCTCCCTACAACTGCAGACAAGCACAGAAGAAAAAAAATAGTCTGAAAATGGAGCCTTGGAAAGCTTCTCTTTGAGGACCAGACAATACAATGTGTGTAACATTGACTGAAACATAAAGAAACTATCAGAAGGAAGAGAAGAAAAGAATGCAACACTCCTATGGACTTGGGAGCATTGTTGTTAGAAGATAAGTAGTAGGGCTGTGCAAAGCTTCGGGTGGCGATTTGATTCGGAGGAGATTTGGCCCGATTCAGTGGCCAAATCTCCAAATCCGAATTGAATCAGGGGACCAATTTAAAGGTCCGAATTGATTCAAAGCTCTCTGAATCTTCGGCAAAGATTTGGAGAGTTTTGATTATTCGGGCAGTCCCCGGTGGCTGCAGCAGGGAACTGCAGCCACTCCAAGCTGGTAAGTACTAGGGGTGGGGGAGAGAGGGCTGAGGGAGGTGACCATGGGGGGACCCCTGCCAGCCACCGACCCCCCCGCTCCACCATCCCCCCCAAGCCCTGCCTGCTCCCCCAGCCCCCTCATGACTGCCCCTGCCCCCCCCAGCTCCAGATACATTCAAGAAAAGCCCCGGTGCTCACCAGGTGCTGCCAGGTGAGGGGTGATCCCCACTGCCCCATGCTGCATGGGGGGCTCTGCACAAGCCCCCTTGCCCCCCCCCCCCCGGCTGCCCTGCCTGCCAGGGCTCTGGTCCTTTAAGAAAATAAAAAAAGCTGAGAAAAGCCCCTGGACTCACCACTCCTGGTGTAGACTCAGGGCTTCAGGGGGCTTGTACAGAGCCCCCACATGGTGAGGGGCAGTGGGGGCAGTGGGCATTGGGCAGTGGGCATCCCTCCCCCCCGCCAGCAGAAGCAGTGAATCTCAGGGTTTCTTTAGGTTTTTTTATTCTTAAAGGGCAGAGCTGGCCCATGTGGGGCACCCATGAGGGGGCCGGGGGAGCGGGGGGGGGCTCAGGCACTTGTGCAGAGCCCCCCATGCAGCATGGGGCAGTGAGGCGCAGTGGGGATCACCCCCTGCCTGGTACCTGCTAAGCCAGGGCGTCCCCCCCCCCCCCAAGTGCTGGGAGCTGAGGCAGCCATTGCTGGCTGGGAGAGGAGCGGGGGATGGGCCCAGCCTGGCTGATTCGGAGATTCGGCCGAACTGAATCAGAACAGTGATTTGAATCACAGAATCGAATCGCTGTCCCCCAAATCGGCCGAATCTGAATCTGAAGTGAATACTAGCCACTTCGCCTAATACTAGCCACTTCACAGGCCTAATAAATAGCAGTCTTCATGTATATTTTAGAGGATTGGATGAATCTTGAAATGCTGATTTTTTTATTTGACAAGCTAGATTCATTAATAAAGTTGGGGTTTTTTTTAAAGCATGATGTGCACCAACTTGCAAAGAGTGATTCAGACAGGGAGGGCAGTTCATTTGGCTTACCTTAGTTGACAGCAAACCACTGAGTTGACCCTAAATATAAAAGCAAACCTATCCCTTCTTTTAAATATGGCACTTACATGTCTAAGTCACGTAGGATCAGAGTTGCAAAAGAATTTGGCTTCCAAGGGCAGGGCTGTCCAACTGGCAGCCTGCTGGCCACATGCAGCCAACAAATGGCTATTTTGTAGCTCCTAGGTTCCAGCATGGCTGCCACACCCCACATCACTCCAGCTGCTGCAGCAGCTGGGGGGGTTCTGGGTTCCCCGTTCCTCCTCTGGCTTCCATTTCCTGTACCTGTCCACAGGGTAGCATGGTGCAGTGGAGCCCACAATGCCTGGAGTGCCGATGTGACATGTCACAGTTGGAGAAGAGGGAGAGGGGCTAAAGTGCATGTGGTGTGTGGCCTGGAAGGGCCCATGGCTCATGCTAGTATAGCCCACACAGCATGAAGCACCCAGATACTTGGAAGTTAGATAATCCTGTCCTAAGATTACAGATAGGTACTACTAAAAGTTCTACTAAGTGCCAACTCCCATCGATTTCCGTGGTTTAAGTCCATCTTATCACATTTGTTTTGCAGTCTCATTTAAAGCACGTTTGATTATGTGACCTGGGTAAAAAAATGACTTGCAGTGCCTAGTTAGGACTGAGCTTTCTTACACTTCCATTACTTAAATTTGAGGAAGTCACTTAAATTCTGACTTTTTTTTAAACACTGATTTTTGGTAGTTTTAAGTTTGTGTTGTTGCTGCTGTTGTTGTTGTTACATCTATTTTAACCATAGCATTTTGCTAGAAAAGGATTTAACACCCTACCGCACATCTGAGTTACCCAATAAATCCTCCAACAATCAAAAAGAAGATAGAACTTGAAACCCCTGATATTACTAAGGAAACCCCCGCCTGCAAACATTTAAAATAAAACACAGCAGACAGTCCCAAGGCTTTTGATTCACTAGTGCTGAAAGAGAGGTACAAGTCCAGTTTTGGGTCCTTTTTCATTACAGGTCATCCTCAACAATAGGGTTCTCATAGTTTTGTCAAGGCAGCTGCCTAAACTGCTGATGCAGTTCTGCTCCTGCACTCCAGTGCTGACACACATGCAGCACAGCTTGCTCACTCAGCTGTGACAGTTCTCTGTTTGGCTGATAAAGCCGATTGTGCCAAACAGTGAAGTGGTATGCAATGCGATACACGGGAAACAGCATGAGGCTAGTGCCATCTTGAGCCTGATTTTTAAGGGACTTAGGTGCCTAAAGTTAAAGAGATGCTCCCAGTTGGAATTTCACAAGCACCTAGGTGCCAAACTCCCACTGACTTCATTAAGAGTTCAAAACCCATGCACTTCTGTAAATCTGAATGGATAGCCAGCTGCATCTTGAGGTATCAAAATCTATTTAAAGATTTGTAACCTCAGTCTGCATTTGAAACAAGAATTTCAGAGGTGGAAGTAAATTAATCACCATTGTTGCTATTTTTGGCTTATCTGTGCATTCCCATAAATATGAAATGCTCTATTAAAAATAAAAGAAAAGGACAGAGACTAACACTTCCAATGGGGATGGAATTACTTAGGAACTTTAGGATTTATTTATACTAGAAGTTACACTGATATGACATTGTAGGGGAGATTTAAACTGATAACTCCCCCATGCATACCTTTATTCTGGTATGACACATTCCCCCACTTTATTCACCTCCTTCTTCTTTTTTTTTAGGTTATGACACATTGGGCACGTCTACAGGAGACAGTGACTGTGCAGTAGCATGTCACAGCACAGACAGTGCTAATACGCTACCGTGCAGTATTATTAGGCGACTGTGCAAGCAGCCTCATCCTGGTAGCCATAGCAGCACGGCAGTAACTCTAGTTACTGCATATTTATTTACTACTCGATTATACAAGCACTGAATTTAATGTGCAGTAACCACTGTGCATTAATGAACATGTAGATGCGCCCATTGAAAGGGAGTATAATCTAAATGGAAAAGGCTTTCTCATATCAAAATAAAAGGTTTTATTGGATTATTAAAATTATATTGGTTTAACTGGTAATGCTTCCCTGCAAGCCCTAAATCCTATTAATTGTTACTAGGACACACTTCAGGAATGGTAGAAAGTAGGGCTGTGAGAAGCTTCAGTCCCTGATTCAATTTGATGGAGATTCATAGATTCATAGATGGTAGGGTCGGAAGGGACCTCAATAGATCATCGAGTCCGACCCCCTGCATAAGCAGGAAAGAGTGCTGGGTTTAGATGACCCCAGCTAGATGGTTATCTAACCTCCTCTTGAAGACCCCCAGGGTAGGGGAGAGCACCACCTCCCTTGGGAGCCCATTCCAGACCTTGGCCACTCGAACTGTGAAGAAGTTCTTCCTAATGTCCAATCTAAATCTGCTCTCTGCTAGCTTGTGGCCATTATTTCTTGTAACCCCCGGGGGCACCTTGGTGAATAAATCCTCACCAATTCCCTTCTGTGCCCCCGTGATGAACTTATAGGCAGCCACAAGGTCGCCTCTCAACCTTCTCTTGCAGAGGCTGAAAAGGTCCAGTTTCTCTAGTCTCTCCTCGTAGGGCTTGGTCTGCAGGCCCTTGACCATACGAGTGGCCCTTCTCTGGACCCTCTCCAGGTTATCCGCATCCCTCTTGAATTGCAGCGCCCAGAATTGCACACAGTACTCCAACTGCGGTCTGACCAGCGCCTGATAGAGGGGAAGTATCACCTCCTTGGACCTATTCATCATGCATCTGCTGATGCACGATAAAGTGCCATTGGCTTTTCTGATGGCTTTGTCACACTGCCGACTCATGTTCATCTTAGAGTCCACTAGGACTCCAAGATCCCTTTCCACTTCCGTGCCACCCAGCAGGTCATTCCCTAGGCTGTAGGTGTGCTGGACATTTTTCCTCCCTAGGTGCAGCACTTTGCATTTCTCCTTGTTGAACTGCATTCTGTTGTTTTCTGCCCACTTGTCCAACTTGTCCAGGTCTGCTTGCAGCTGTTCCCTGCCCTCTGGCGTGTCCACTTCTCCCCACAGCTTTGTGTCATCTGCAAACCTGGACAGAGTACATTTCACTCCCTCATCCAAGTTGCTGATGAAGACATTAAAGAGTATCAGTCCAAGGACCGAGCCCTGCGGGACCCCACTGCCCACACACCCTTCCAGGTCGAAGCCGACCCATCCACCACGACTCTCTGGGTGCAACCCTCCAGCCAATTTGCCACCCACTGGACTGTGTAGTCATCCAAGTCACAGTCTCTTAACTTGTTCACCAGAATGGGGTGGGATACCGTATCGAAGGCCTTCCTGAAGTCTAAGTATACGACATCCACCCCTCCTCCTGTGTCCAGGCGTTTCGTAACCTGGTCATAAAAAGAGACTAGATTGGTCAGGCACGATCTGCCTGCCACGAACCCGTGTTGATTTCCCCTCAACATAATTTGTCCTGCCGGGCTCTCACATATGTGAGCCTTGATAACTTTTTCAAAGACTTTGTCAAGGATGGAGGTGAGACTGACTAGCCTATAGTTGCCTGGGTCCTCCTTCCTCCCCTTCTTGAAAATGGGGACCACATTGGCCCTTTTCCAGTCGTCCAGGACTTGGCCCGTGCGCCACGAGCGTTCGAATATTCCCGCCAGTGGCTCTGCAATCATGTCGGCCAGTGCCTTCAGCACCCTCAGATGGAGCTCATCCGGGCCTGCCGACTTAAAGGCATCCAGTTCTTCCAAGTGAGTCTGCACCATCTCAGGGTCTACGCATGGAAGTCTGGCGCCTTGCTGCTGCCTCTCTACAACCCCAGTGAGAGCCTTGTCCTGCCCCTCACTTAGGAACACTGAGGCAAAGAACTCGTTGAGGAGTTCAGCCTTGTCCCCCCTGTCCGTCACCAATTGTTTCTGCCCATTTAGCAGGGGTCCTATTCCACCCTGGGCCTTCCTTTTACTTCCTATATATCTAAAAAACAATTTCTTGTTGTCCTTTACTTGGGATGCCATCCTCAGCTCCATGGTAGCTTTGGCCCATCTAACTGCCTCCCTACAAGCACGAGCAGAGGAGGTATATTCGTCTTTGGTGATCTCTCCCTGTTTCCACTTTTTATGTGCTCCCCTTTTGGCCCTTAGGCTGCCCTGGATTTCTGCGGTCAGCCAGGGAAGCCTCCTGGCCCCTTTCCCTCTTTTACCCCGCAAGGGGATCGTCTCGCTTTGTGCCCGAAGGATCGTTTCCTTAAGGCACAGCCACCCTTCTTGGGTTCCCATCATTTCAAAACTCCTACTCTGCAGTGTGTCCTTGACTAATCGCCTGAGTTCATTTAAATCAGCTTTCCTAAAGTCTAGTACTTTCACCCTACTAGTTACCTTACCCACTCGACGTCTTATGGTGAATTCTATTATTAGGTGATCACTGTCCCCCAGATGGCTACCAATCTGTAGGTCCCCTACCATGTCATCCCCCATTGCCAATACCAGATCCAGTATGGCATTCCCCCTAGTGGGACCATGTACCTCCTGAGTCAGGTGGAGGTCTTGTACACAGGTTAGAAACCTGCGTGAGTGGTGGGACTTTGCCGTCTGTGTCTCCCAGCAGATGTCTGGGTAGTTTAGGTCCCCCATGACTACCGCCTCTTTAGCTTTTATGGTCTCTGAGAGCTGCCTCAGGAGCCCTGCATCTATTTCTTCCCCTTGATGTGGGGGTCTGTAGCAGACCCCTACCACCAAATCCCTTTCTCCTTGCACCCCATGTAGCCTAACCCACAATCCTTCTACTTCCTCATCCTTGGATTCAGTCTTGATTAGGGTTGACGTATATTGCTCATTGACATAGAGCGCAACCCCTCCCACTTTTTTCCCCACCCTGTCCTTTCTGTACAATCTATAGCCCTCAATATGTACCGCCCAGTCATGGGACGAATCCCACCAGGTTTCCGTTAGCCCTACTAAGTCGTAGGTGTTTTGTGCAAGCAGGAGCGCTAGTTCATCCTGCTTGTTCCCCATGCTCCTAGCATTAGTATATAGGCACTTGAGCCCTGCGACAGGTGCCTTTGCTGCCCCCCCCGCTCTGAGTCCCAAGGGGCCCCTTATTTCTTACCTTCTCGTTTCTTACCTGTGCCATAGTGCTGGCCGCCCCACGTCTTGCAGGTTCCCAATGTTCTCTTTCTTCAGGCTGGGCTGTCCTTGTGGGTGCCACATGGTTTGGTGGTCCACAGCTTCCCCCGCCCTCATCTTCCCTTCCCCGCGGCGAGCCTAGTTTAAAGCCCGCTGGAGGAGATCCGCCAACCTAGAAGAAAACACATGCTTACCTTTGGGGGACAGGTGAAGCCCATCCCAACTGAGCATGTCCCTCATCGTGATGTGCGGGTCGTTGTCCAGGAAGCCAAAGCCTGCCTCGAGACACCACTGCCGAAGCCGCCAGTTGGTCTCTCGGATCCAGTTCTCATGCCGTCTTCCGCGTCCGTTCACTGGTAGGATGGAAGAGAATACCACCTGTGCACCGAACTCCCTCACCACGCCGCCCAGAGCACTGTAGTCCGCCATCAGGTGATCGGGGGTTCTCCTGGCTGCATCATTAGTACCCACATGGACTAGGACCATGGGGTAGTAATCGGTGGGCTTGATCCTGGCCTGGATTACCTCCTTCACATCCCGAATCTTTGCTCCAGGCAGGCAGTATACCTCTCGTGTTGAGGGGTCCTGGCGACAGATGGGTCCTTCCGTACCTCTCAGGATGGAGTCGCCTATGACAAGCACTCATCTCCTCCTCCTCTGGGTCCGCTTGGATCTCTTGACCTGTTCGGAGCGTGAAGAATGTGGTGTTTCTTCCTGCCCAAGGGTTTCCTCCTCCCCTTCCATCTCCTGCAGGGTCGCCAGGGCCTCGTACCTGTTCTCCAGTTGGACTGGAGGAACTGGTACCTGTTCACTGCGAGCAGCTCCGGTCCTGGATGTGACCATCTGCCACTCTGCTGTGGAGGGCATTCCACGGGCTGCTTCTTCCTTAGATGCCTGGTCCTGCAGGGAAAGGAAATAGCCGTCAATTTCATCCTCTGCCTCCCTGATACCCCTCAGCCTGCTAACCTCCTCCTGGAGCTCCCTCACCTGTGCCTCCAGATCCCTAAGACAGGCACCTGCCGGACAGGTGTGGGGGCCCCCAATCTCTGCCCCCCCCGGCCCTGCTGGGGATCCCCCACAGGCCAGGAGGTAGGGGGACATCAGCTCCCCCATGGGCTCGGTCTGGGTGGAGGCCTCAGACCAGCCCCAGTTAGCCATGTCCCTCTGGGCAGAGGCCCTAGCAGCACTCCTCGTCGACACCATTCTAAGCTGCTGTTTGTTTGTCTACGCCCTACCCATACAGGAGTCTCTCTCCTGACCCTTCCTGGCACTCGGGAACCAGCAGCGGGCACTCGGGAACCAGCAGCGGGCACTCGGGAACCAGCAGCGGGAAGGAGAGGAGGCAGCACACGTGTGTCCCGCACGCACGTGTGCCCTGCTTACCAACCAACTGACCGGAGGCGGCGGCAGCAGCAGCAACAACAGAGGAATCGGCAGCGGGGGCAGCAGCAGCTGATCCCCCGAAGGTAAGTGGGGCGGAGGGACCCGGCACAGCTGAGCCGGATCTGGAGGGGAAGCCCCCCGGGTCCCATATAGCTGAGCCGGTAGGGAGCCGCGCTCCCGAGCCACGCGGCGCGAACAGAGCGCGCAAACAGGCACACTCTGTAAGAGCACGCCAACGTTTGCGCAGGCGTTCGTGCCGGAGGGTGGGCAGGGAGGGCCAGGAGTGGGACTCCTGTAGGGGTAGGGCATAGACACCGCGCAGGTCTACAAACAGCAGCTTGTAGAATGGTGTCTACGAGGAATACTGCTAGGGCCTCTGCCCAGGGGGACAAGGCTACCAGGGGCAGGTCTGAGGCCTCCACCCAGACCGAGCCCATGGGGGAGCCGGTGTCCCCCTACCTCCTGGCCTGTGGGGTATCCCCAGCAGGGCCGGGGGGAGCAGAGATTGGGGGCCCCCACACCTGTCCAGCAGGTGCCCGTCTTAGGGCTCTGGAGGCGCAGGTGAGGGAGCTCCGGGAGGAGGTTAGCAGGCTGAGGGGGATCAGGGAGGCGGAGGATGAAATTGACAGTTATTTCCTTTCCCTGCAGGCCCAGGCACCAAAGGAAGAAGCACCCCGGGGAATACCCTCCACAGCAGAGTGGCAGATGGTCACAGCCAGGACCGGAGCGGCACGCAGTGAACCGGTACCAGCTTCTCCAGTCCAACTGGTGAACAGGTACGAGGCCCTGGCGACCCTGCAGGAGATGGAAGGGGAGGAGGACACCCTTGGGCAAGAAGAAACACCACGTTCTTCACACCCCAAACAGATCAAGAGATCCACGATGACCCAGAGGAGGAGGCGACGAGTGCTCGTCATAGGAGACTCCATCCTGAGAGGTACGGAAGGACCCATCTGTCGCCAGGACCCCTCGGCACGAGAGGTATGCTGCCTCCCTGGAGCAAAGATTCGGGATGTGACGGAGGTAATCCAGGCCAGGATCAAGCCCACCAATTACTACCCCATGCTCCTAGTCCATGTGGGTACTAATGATGCGGCCAGGAGAACCCCCGATCACTTGATGGCGGACTACTGTGCTCTGGGCGGCGTGCTGAAGGAGTTCGGTGCCCAGGTGGTTTTCTCTTCCATCCTACCAGTGACCGGACGAGGAAGACGGCAGGAGAACTGCATCAGAGAGACCAACTGGCGGCTTCGGCAGTGGTGTCTCGAGGCAGGCTTCGGCTTCCTGGACCATGACCCGCACATCACGACGAGGGACATGCTCAGCTGGGATGGGCTTCACCTGTCCCCCAAAGGTAAGTGTGTGTTTTCTTCTAGGTTGGCGGATCTCCTCCGGCGGGCTTTAAACTAGGCTCGTCGGGGGGAGGGGAGTACGAGGGCAGGGGAAGCTGTGGACCACCAAACCATGTGGCACCCACAAGGACAGCCCAGCCTGAAGAAGGAGAACATTGGGAACCTGAAAGCCATGGGGAGGCCAGCACAACAGAACAGGTAAGGAACAAGAAGGTAAGAAACAATGGGCCCCATGGGACTGGGAGCGGGGGGGCAGCAAAGGTGCCAGTCGCAGGGCTCAAGTGCCTATATACTAATGCTAGGAGCATGGGGAACAAGCAGGATGAACTAGCGCTCCTGCTTGCACTAAACACCTATGACTTAGTGGGGCTAACAGAGACCTGGTGGGATTCATCCCATGACTGGGCGGTACATATTGAGGGCTATAGATTGTATAGAAAGGACAGGTCGGGGAAGAAAGGGGGGGGGGGGTTGCACTTTATGTCAGTGAGCAATATACATCAACCCTCATCAAGACAGAATCCGAGGCTGAGGAAGTAGAAGGATTGTGGGTTAGGCTACATGGGGGGCAAGGAGAAAGGGATTTGGTGGTAGGGGTCTGTTACAGACCCCCACACCAAGGGGAAGAAATAGATGCGGGGCTCCTGAGGCAACTCTCGGAGACCATAAAAGCTAAAGAGGCGGTAGTCATGGGGGACCTAAACTACCCGGACATCTGCTGGGAGACGCAGACAGCAAGGTCCCATCGCTCACGCAGGTTTCTAACTTGTGTACAGGACCTCCACCTGACACAGGAGGTGCATGGTCCCACTAGGGGGAATGCCATACTGGATCTGGTATTGGCAACGGGAGATGACATGATAGGGGACCTCCAGATCGGTAGCTATCTGGGAGACAGTGATCACCTTATAATAGAATTCAACATAAGACGGCGAGTGGGTAAGGTAACTAGTAGGGTGAAAGTGCTAGACTTTAGGAAAGCTGATCTCATTGCACTCAGGCGATTAGTCAAGGAAGCACTGCAGAGTAGGAGTTTTGATGGGATGGGTGCCCAAGAAGGGTGGCTGTGCCTAAAGGAAACGATCCTTTGGGCACAAAGCAAGACGATCCCCGAGCGAGGCAAAAGAGGGAAAGGGGCCAGGAGGCTTCCATGGCTGACCAGAGAAATCCAGGGCAGCCTAAGGGCCAAAAGGGGAGCACATAAAAAGTGGAAACAGGGTGAGATCACTAAAGATGAATATACCTCCTCTGCTCGTGCTTGTAGGGAGGCAGTTAGGCGGGCCAAAGCTACCATGGAGCTGAGGATAGCAACCCAAGTAAAGGACAACAAGAAATTGTTTTTTAGATACATAGGGAGTAAAAGGAAGGCCCAGGGAGGAATAGGACCCCTGCTAAATGGGCAGAAGCAATTGGTGACAGATAGGGGGGACAAGGCTGAACTCCTCAACGAGTTCTTTGCCTCAGTGTTCCTAAGCGAGGGGCATGACAAGACTCCCACTGGGGTTGTAGAGAGGCAGCAGCAAGGCGCCAGACTTCCATGCGTAGATCCTAAGGTGGTGCAGAGTCACTTGGAAGAACTGGATGCCTTTAAGTTGGCAGGCCCGGATGGGCTTCATCCGAGGGTGCTGAAGGCACTGGCCGACGTCATTGCAGAGCCACTGGCGGGAATATTCGAATGCTCGTGGCGCACGGGCCAAGTCCCGGAGGACTGGAAAAGGGCTAACGTGGTCCCCATTTTCAAAAAGGGGAGGAAGGAGGACCCGGGCAACTATAGGCCGGTCAGTCTCACCTCCATCCTTGGTAAAGTATTTGAAAAAATTATCAAGGCTCATATTTGTGAGAGCCCAGCAGGACAAATTATGCTGAGGGGAAACCAGCATGGGTTTGTGGCGGGCAGATCGTGCCTGACCAACCTAGTCTCTTTCTATGACCAGGTTACGAAACGCCTGGACACAGGAGGAGGGGTGGATGTCGTATACCTGGACTTCAGGAAGGCCTTCGATACGGTATCCCACCCCTTACTGGTGAACAAATTAAGAGGCTGTGATGTGGATGACTGCACAGTCCGGTGGGTGGCGAATTGGCTAGAGGGTCGCACCCAAAGAGTCATGGTAGATGGGTCGGTCTCGACCTGGAAGGGTGTGGGCAGTGGGGTCCCGCAGGGTTCGGTCCTTGGACCGATACTCTTTAATGTCTTCATCAGCAACTTGGACGTGGGAGTGAAATGTACTCTGTCCAAGTTTGCAGATGACACAAAGCTATGGGGAGAAGTGGACACGCCGGAGGGCAGGGAGCAGCTGCAGGCAGACCTGGATAGGCTGGACAAGTGGGCAGAAAACAACAGGATGCAGTTCAACAAGGAGAAATGCAAAGTGCTGCACCTAGGGAGGAAAAATGTCCAGCACACCTACAGCCTAGGGAATGACCTGCTGGGTGTCACAGAGGTGGAAAGGGATCTTGGAGTCCTAGTGGACTCCAAGATGAACATGAGCCGGCAGTGTGACGAAGCCATCAGAAAAGCCAATGGCACTTTATCGTGCATCAGCAGATGCATGACAAATAGGTCCAGGGAGGTGATACTTCCCCTCTATAGGGCGTTGGTCAGACCGCAGTTGGAGTACTGCGTGCAATTCTGGGCGCCACACTTCAAGAAGGATGCGGATAACCTGGAGAGGGTCCAGAGAAGGGCAACTCGTATGGTCAAGGGCCTGCAGACCAAGCCCTACGAGGAGAGACTAGAGAAACTGGACCTTTTCAGCCTCCGCAAGAGAAGGTTGAGAGGCGACCTTGTGGCTGCCTATAAGTTCATCACGGGGGCACAGAAGGGAATTGGTGAGGATTTATTCACCAAGGCGCCCCCGGGGGTTACAAGAAACAATGGCCACAAGCTAGCAGAGAGCAGATTTAGACTGGACATTAGGAAGAACTTCTTCACAGTTCGAGTGGCCAAGGTCTGGAACGGGCTCCCAAGGGAGGTGGTGCTCTCCCCTACCCTGGGGGTCTTCAAGAGGAGGTTAGACGAGTATCTAGCTGGGGTCATTTAGACCCAGCACTCTTTCCTGCTTATGCAGGGGGTCAGACTTGATGATCTATTGAGGTCCCTTCCGACCCTAACATCTATGAATCTATGAATCTATGCCCGCCCACCGGCGTGAACGCCTGAGCAAACGCCGGTACACTCTTACAGAGTGCGCCTGTTTGTGCGCTCTGTTCGCACTGCACGGCTCGGGAGCGCGGCTCCATACTGGCTCAGCTATATGGGACCCGGGGGGTTTCCCCTCCAGATCCGGCTCAGCTGTGCCGGGTCCCTCCGCCCCTCTTACCTTTGGGGGATCAGCTGTTGCTGCCCCCGCTGCTGTTTCCTCTGCTGTTGCTGCTGCTGCTTCCTCCTCCGCCTCGGGTCAGTAAGTTAGTTAGTTAAGGGGGCACACGTGCGTGCGGGACACACGTGTGCCTGGATCCTCTCCTTCCCACTGCTGGTTCCCAAGTGCTGGGAACTACATCACCCCATGGCTTTTAAAGCCCAGGGTTTGAATTTCCTGCCCCTGCCCCAACAGCCAATCAGGTGCCCCGGTCTACCCTGCTGCGATGCTGGGGCGGATGGAGTGTCCCACAGGAGCATGGGGGGCTCCCCAGAAGAAGTTCCAGTCCACTTCCGGGTCCTCTGGGGAGTGTGCTGGGGAGTGTGCCAAGCCTCCCCCAGTTCAGCAACTGGTGCCACCTGGGTCTGGGGGGTACCCGGGGTCCCCACACAGCCAATCGCTGAGCCAGGGGGTGTGGGGGGGCCCTCTGGCACACTCCCCGGCAGACCCAAAAGTGGACCGGAAGTACTTCCAGACCACTTCTGGGTTCACTGCTGAGCACGTGGAGAGCCCCTCCACACTCCTGTGGGACACACCATCTGCCCCAGCATTCACAAGCCACGCTGGTACCTCGAGGTATATAGAAAAAACATTTAAAGCTGTGTCTATGTCTGAATCAGCATCAAATCTTCAGATTCAGATTTGGCCAAATCAAATCAGGGAAAGTGATCCAAATCAACTAATTGAATCACTGTCCCTGATTCGGGCAGGGGTTGTGGAGGTATGGATTTTTAAAATAAGAGTATACTCATCTGCAGTGTAGGATACCTGGCTTCAAATCTGTCCTTTGTCTTAGGGGTTTTAACAGACATATATTCTACTGTTTGACAGAGTGACCTAACTTTTAAATGTATTTTGTGTTGGGATCTCTGAATCTCATCTAGTGAAACTGTTCCATTTTGCGTGGAAAATTAAATATTAACTGGGCTATGCAAAGTGGAACAGTTTCACTAGATGAGATTTAGAGACCCCCAACACAAAGAACTATACCTCCACCACCTCTGCCTCCAGTTTCACGGGAGAAAAGTTTCATTGTCCACTAAGTTGCATAGTGCTGTCATTTACACTTGTAAAAATTAAGTTCAAAGTAGATGTAAATAGATATCAAAACAGAATTTGGTACCCATTTATGTAGGCAATAGCATTTTACTCCCACTTTCCATAGCTGTAAATTATTATGGAAGCTGTAAGACAGCTGAGAATCAGGATCTTTATCATGATGACTGATGACAATTTAAAAACAAATGATATTTTACTCATCTGTCAAAAAAAGTTATTCACCCTTGTTGAGTGGGTGCACAGATTTTTTGCAAGGCTGCATTGAAAAGAACAATGGCTTAAGGCTTCACTGCTTCAATTGTTTTGTCATTGCTATAACTACTAATTAGAGCTAGTTGAAGATTTAACCTAAAAATTTTCCTGACAAAAATGGTGTTTCAATGAAAATGATGATTTTTTGTAGGAAAATGTCATTTTTAACCAATTTTGTTTTCCAACTGGAAATTTCAATATGAAATGTTATTCATTTTTGAAGCAATTACCACATTTCAACGTTGTAGTGTATCGGTTTTTTCTTTTTGCCCATTTCATTTTCATGTCTTCCTCTTTGCAATCAATGTAGTCAAATAAACCAACTGTTTCTCCTACCACACGTGTGTGTGTGCATGCACATGTGCACACACTTGTTCCTCTTTTTTCCTATTCTGCCACTCTACAAACTTCATAAATTATGGAAAAGTTGTAGAAAGGCAAAAGAAAAGAATGGAATTCAGTAACTCTGCAGAGTGTAACTTTACAAAACTTGAGCAAATTTATCACGTTACTAAAATGGAAACAGAACATTTTTTAAAGAAAGAAAGTGACATCGGTACTCCCCTTGTACACACACACATACACACACAAATCTTTCCATGTTATGCATGTTATTTGTTTTTGGGGGGAAGGCCTTTTTTCAAGATTTTACATGAAAAATATTTTTAAAGATTTTTTTTAATGGTTTAAAATTTTTTAATTTTTGTTTTTCTCCTTTTCCTGATAGGAGATGCAATTTCAAACCATGAAAAGATGGAAACAGATTCAAAATATTGGTGTGTATAATATATATTTGTATTTTGTATATATATTTTCCTACTAGTTCTAGCATTCATCTACAACTCCACAGCACCATAGCATAATTATTTATATTTAAATAGCCCTCATTCTTATCATATTGTTTGTTTATAAAATGGGTTCTGAAGATAAATCCATAAAGCAGGGAGAAACTTTTCCCATTTTACAAGAAAGGAGTGTGGCACACAAAGACAGAATGGGTATTTTGTCAGAGTGAAGACTGCGGGGGTGTTTCACAATTAGAAAAAAAGAACCTATTTAAGCTCTGTTTTCAAAGAAACCAGTTTTAGTCTTTTCTCTTTAGACAACGGTTTGTGTAGGATTTCCTCAGCTGTTGGGGCTTAAACCCTTAGATCAGGATTATTACAAGACCATCTGAGAACTGAGCCAGAGGACGTTGGTTCAACTTTTCGAAGGACCAAAATGGTCAGACCTTGGGTCTAGAGCCAGTAGTCAGCATAGGGTCACAGCCAAGGTCTAGAACCAATGGTCTAGCTAGAATCTGGATGCTGAAAGTATGGATTGGCCAGGATCAGATGGGACTCAGAAGTGGGAAACCACAAATTAAGCCAGGATGAGGAATCTGAAGCCAGGAGACACAGATAATACCAGTGTCAGGAGCTAAGAATCACAGTCAGCAAAGGGTTAGCAACTGGACACAGATACCAGGAACACAGGAATCGGGGAGCTAGAGCAGGAATCAGAATCAAGGCAAGATGTTGGGATCAGAGCATTGTGGAAGCTCACCGTAAGACCTGCTGTACAAAACAGTTTGCTAGGCTTTGCCCTGCTAGATTCAAGGCCGTGTTTAGAGCCACTTCCTGCCAGCACAGTAACCATATTCTGGCCACCGTCAAGATGGCCCATCCCCATTTGACTCTTCACAGCAGGGGTGTCTCATCACAGCTGTAAATCCAAGCCTAGGAAATTAAGAGGTAAAGGGTATGTGACTGAACAAAAATCTAGTTCTAGGAAAGGGAGTGTATTGCAGGGCTGTTTAGGGGGAGGTGAAGTGATACATCCAGACTCCATTGAAAGGTCTGGATAACTAAGACCTTCCTAGGCTTGCTTCTCAGTGTTAGAGAACCAAGATAAACATTCAGGAATATCTTCTCTTGTTTCAAAATCCTTCCTTCAAAGTCAAACCCTTCAGCAGTAAACACAGCTAATGCAGAAGGTACTGTGCCTCAAAGCCTGTCACTGGGGAAAACATACTACATCAACCCAGGAAAAGTAAATGAACAAGGCCTAAGACTTGTAGACCTACAGGTCTAGAAGTTTCATAGTAGCTAGGGTCAAGAGGGACCTGAACAGATCATCTAGCTTGACCCCCTGCCACAGGCAGGAAGGAATGCTGGGTTCACAAGACCCCAGACAGGTGATCGTCCAACCTCTTCTTGAATATGCCCAAGGTAGGGGTGAGGACCACTTCCCTGGGAAGTTGGTTCCAGATTTTGGCCACCCTAACTGTAAAATATTGCCTTCTGATCTCTAACCTAAACCTATTCTCCATCAGCTTATGACCATTGTTCCTCGTCACCCCACGTGGTGCTGGGGAGAAAAGAGCTCTGCCTATTTGCTGTTGATCCCCCTTGATGAGCTTGTAGGCAGCCAGCAGGTCCCCCCTCAGCCTCCTCTCGTTGAGGCTGAACAGGTTCAGGTCCTTCAGTCTCTCCTCATAGGGCCTGTCCTGCTGCCCTCTCACCAAGCGGGTGGCCCTCCTCTCAACCCTCTCCAGGTTGGCCACATCCCTTTTGAAGTGTGGTGCCCAGTACTGGACGCAGTACTCCAGCTGTGGCCTGACCAAAGTTGCATAGAGGGGGAGTCTCACCTCTCTGGACCGGCTTGAGATGCACCTTTGGATGCATGACAAGGTATGGCTGGCCTTGCTGGCTGTGGTCTGGCATTGGCGACTCATGTTCATCTTGGAGTCAATAATGGCTTCAAGATCCCTTTCCGCCTCTGTGCTTTCAAGAGGGGAACTCCCCAGCCTGTATGTATGCTGTGGATTCCTTCTCCCAAGGTGCAGCACCCTGCATTTGTCTACGTTGAACCCCATCCTATTCTCTTCTGCCCACTTTTGTAGTCTGTCTAAATCTAGTTGCAGCCTCTCTCTCCCTTCAAGTGTGTCCACCTCGCCCCACATCTTAGTGTCATCAGCAAACTTGGACAGCGTGCTTTCCACCCCCTCGTCCAAGTCGCTGATGAAGATGTTAAACAGTGCGGGCCCTAGGACTGAGCCCTGGGGTACCCCACTGCTCGCATCTCGCCAGGTTGAGTACAACCCGTCCACCACTACTCTCTGGGTGCGCTCCATCAGCCAATTTTTTACCCATCCAACTGTGCAGGCATCAATGCCACAGTCGCTTAATTTATTGATGAGGATGAGGTGAGAGACAGTGTCAAAGGCCTTCTTAAAGTCTAGAAAAACTATGTCCACAGCGACACCATAATCCAAGGATTTAGTTACTTGGTCGTAAAAGGCAATCAGGTTGGTCTGGCAGGACCTGCCTTTGGTGAAGCCATGCTGATTGCCCCTGAGCATGATCTCCCCTGCAGGCCCCCCACAGATATGCTCCTTGATGATCCTCTCCAAGAGCTTCCTGAGCACCGAGGTGAGACTTACAGGCCTATAATTACTTAAGAGAACAGAGTCAGAGGTACCTCTAGCCCAAAAACCATGGCACATTCCTCTTGCCATTTTCCCTTAAGCATAGTGTAAAAGTATAAGAGCCATTATGTTTTATACATTTGGATATTTACTGAAGCACAATTAGATTCTGGGAGAAATTTTTCTTCAACTATTATAGATACACAGTTGCATATTATTTGATTATACACTTAATTAACATATTTTGGAAAGCTACAAGATTGACATGAAATAGAGAGTAATCCACTTTACAGGTTTCCCTCGCTTTATGCAGGTTCTGTATGTGCAAATTCACTCTTATGCAATGATCCTTTTTATACCAAAAATTCATTATATGCGAGGTAAATTCACTCTTATGCTATTGGTGTGGTGGAAGCCCACAGTCAGCTGCTTTGTGCGGTGAGTTGTGGGAGTGATGCGCACCAAAATATAGTCTCCTATGCTCCTCACTTGTTGTCTGCGACACGTGTTTCTGTAGTTGCCATCCCCATTTTGGTAGCATTCACCACCACCCTATGCTTGTGTGTACTGTCTGCTGTTGGTGAGTACCAAAACTGTCTTGTAAAAGTGGTAGAAATAGGTCTGGGAGTCAGTAGAGTCGAGGTGTTGGAATGTATCCCTATTTGTTACATTGTAAAGTGCATTCCCTTTAATGAATTTGAGTTATGCAACATTTTCCAGGAATGCATGTACAGCATAAAGCTAGGGAAACCTGTACTTGTCTTGGCATCTCTAAAGGCACAGAGCACAGTCTATTAGGCCTGTGCAAAGCAGCTAGCATTCGCTTCGGATTCGGCCAATTTGGGGGACAATCATTCAATTCGGTGATTTGAATCTCTGTCCCAAATTGGTTCAGCCATTTGAATCACTGTCTTGAATTGATTCGGCCGAATCTGATTCGGAGATTCAGTTGCTGCCAAATCAGTCGAATTTCTGAATCAGACAAGCCCCATCCCCTGCCCGGCCCAGCTCCTGGTTCTCTGAAGGAAAAAAAAACCCACTCACTGGTTGCTGCCAAGAGGGGGGTACTCCCCACTGCCCCCCACTGCCCTGCACTGCATGTAAGGGCTCTGCCATGAGCCCCCAGCCCCTGTCCAATCCCCCAGCCCCCCCTCATGGCTGCCCCAACCACCCCAGCTTGGCAGCAGACCCAGAAGTGGACCAGAAGCACTTCCAGGTCCTCCAGGGAGCATGTGGGGGACCCTGCCCCTGCGCCCCTGCTCAGTGATGGCTGCCTCCTGGGTGTGGTGGGGGGGATGGGACCTGGGGTCCCCACCATAGCTGATCACCGAGCTGGGGAGGCGCAGGGGGAAGAGGGCCCGTGCACTCAGCGGCGGACCCAGAAGTGGAACAGGGTACTTCCAGTCCACTTCCGGGTTCACCACTAAGCATGCAGGGGGCCCCCCTATGCTCCTGTGGGATGCTCCATCTGCCCCAGCATTGCAGCATTCACAAGCCATGCCTGGTACCTCAAGGTAAGTAGAAAAACAGTTAAAGCTTTGTCCATGGTCGAATCGCTGATTCTCTGAATCAGCATCAAATCTTCAGATTTGGATTCGACTGAATCAAATCAGGACAGTGATCCGAATCAACTAATCAAATCATTGTCCCCAATTCAGGCTGAATCCAAATCTGAATCAAAGACAGCCCGTTTCACACACCCCTACTAATCTACATCACTGTAAGCCTACCCACTGTCCATTGATATGTGTCATTTGCCACCTTCCTGCAAGCAAGAATTATTAAAGGTTTAGGGAAAGATAGCTGTTTCCCCTTGCCTTAAGGTTTCTTCAGCACAGAAAGCTCTCTTTTTAATATTTTTGTATTCATTTTTTTCAAACAGATAAAAATTTTAGCTAAAAAAAATCTCTTCTCTTGAACTAGATGCTCTTTTGCTGTTGGCAATGCAAAAATAAGACTTTTAGATTAAAAAATATTTTTCAAAGAGTAAGTCATCTAACTCTGATATTGTCATTTAATAACCTCTATTAGTTACTCCTGCTTATGTGAGTTCATAGCTTGCCTCTCTTGTTGTAGTTTTGGGAAGTTTAGAATTGTAAGACTCAACCCTGGGAGACTAAGGTAAAGCAAACTTGGAGACCAGGGATTCAAAAAGAATGGCTGTTAAAAAAATATGTAATTGTAAGTGCTGTCATCTCTATAAAAAGGATGCTGAGGGACCTGCTATGAATGTTCATTTATAAAGTTTCAAGCTGCGACTGGGTAGCTGTGAATTTCATTTCACTATTGTCAAAGCACTGCATTGATAATTGGCAAGAATGGATGACTAACTAAATATGAAGTTACAAAAGTTACAAAATCAGCAACAGCTAAATATACATACATACATACATATATATATTTGCTTCAAGTATATTATATTTTTACTCTTCCTCTGAGAATTGCATAATAGGGATTGAAATAAACTTGGAAAAAGTGAAAGTGCTATCATCATGACTTAGAACCAGAATCCTCTCCATATCAACTTTCTTTGTGTCATTCAAGGAATTTTAGTACTAAAAGAGGGGGACTATTTGATATCACCAGCCAGCAAATATGTTCATTAGTATGTTACTCAGCAAATACCCCAGGGACTGCCAGGTGCTCAGAAGCATTAAATCACACAGTTGTATTTGCCATGCATGCTCCCTAGGGGATTAGAAACACTAACTGGAAGAAAGATTGTGGAAGTTCTAAATACTATCATATGACATATCATGATGTAACATGACACACAACATGCTGGACTGTAATTTGATGAAAACAGAAAATATCTAGAGGATAGAAATTTCAACTGGCTAATACTAGAGATTACATTTATCTACTTTAAAATCCCTATAATGTGGGAGAGATGTTGATAATGAAAATGTGTCTTCTTATAGCCATAGCTGTGAATGGTTTGCCCTCTGGGCACTACTGTAATGCAAATAATAAATACAGGAAACTCTAACTATTCACGGGTTCAGCGTTTGCGGTTTCAAATATTCACAAATGCCAAACCCACTTCTTAAATACACTTAAAGGAGCTCCTCGGGATCTACACACTTGCCGTCGCCAGAGCAGCTGTGCCCCCCCAGCCACCGGTGGCATTGAGTTCATGAACATAGACAGTGTTCATGAATGCAGTGCCTTATTCATGGATTTTGCCATTCACGGGGGATACAAAAACGTATCCTCTGAGAATGGGGAGGGTCGCCTGCAATACTAATTTTAACACAGACTGTTCTTTCTGATAAACTCTTATAATAACTGCACTTTTAGGCCTCTCAGCATTTCTTTTGCGCTTTAGAAATGCTGAATGCACAGGAGGAAGACATTATTAAAAGATAGAAGCCAAAACACCCTCATCCAACACTACCAACTCTCTCCTTAAACATGTTGTTTAAACTTGGGGGTTGTTGATTGTACCTGCGTTGGTCTAAGGATATAGGCAGACAAGGTGCTTTGGGTAAATGTGATATCTTTTATTAGACCAACTAAATGGTTGGAAAAACTGTTCTTTGCAAGCTTTCGGGCACAAACACCCTTCCTCAGGCATAGGGAGAGTCTGCTGGTGTCATGCGTTCTCTATGGTAGAATAGAAACCAATATGCAAAATGCAGGTCTGTGAAAATGCAAATGCCTGGCAGGGAGGATCAGGGGGAAAGGGAGACAATAGGTGAGAGCCATGTAGGTGTGGGACAGAAGGGGAAATATTGAACTGGTGATATAATGTAGCTGCTAAAATGCAACCCATACTATAAGAGCCAATTCTTAAAGAGATCTTCCCAGGACCACATATTCTGGCCTTTAAACCAGCACCAAACCTCACCAACCTCATCACCAGAAGCACACTTCCTATGGCCCAAAGCACACTGAATGGATCCAGACAATGCTGGGACAAGAAATGTAAAAACTGCCAACACATCTCCACCACTCCCACAATAACTACACCCCACAACAGAACCATCACCATTCCTAGATCTTATACCTGCACTTGCAGAAATGTAGTATATCTCATCTAGCGCACCAAATGCCCTGATGGAAAATACATAGGAGAAACCAAACAACAGCTGCATACCAGAATGAACGCACACCGAAAATCTATCAAAGACAAAAATATCAAATTACCTATGGGTGCACACTTCTCACAAAACAACCACTCTGTCTCCAATCTCTCAATTCTAATCCTCAAAGGGAATTTACAAAACACCTTTCATGGACAAGCCTATGAATTTCACTTCATAAACCTACTAGATACATACAATTATGGACTAAATATAGATACTGGATTTATGGCACACTATATATAACCTACCTGCCATCTGATAACCTCAAGTAACCTGTCTGCATTTTACAAACTACATTCTATCACCAGGTCACCATTCCCTCCCACTTACCTGTCTCTAGAGTTATTGTCTCCCATTCCCTCTTATCCTCACTGGCAGGCATTTGAATTTTCACAGACCTGCATTTTGCATATTGGCTTCTATTCTACCACAGAGAATGCAACACCAGCAGACTCTCCCTATGCCTGAGGAAGGATGTTTGTGCCCGAAAGCTTGCAAAGAACATTTTTTCCAACCATTTAGTTGGTCTAGTAAAAGATATCATGTTTATTCAAAGCACCTTGACTGCTTTGTTTAAACCTGTAACCTTTTAACAGCACAAAATTATCTGAGGCAGTTCTTATGCCCCAGGAAAAAAAATATCTTCTTGGAAGCCTTTGGTTTGAAATTCAGCTCTGAATAGAGTTTTTATTCTGAGCAGATGGTAATGCACCCTGGGCATCAGCAGTGCCTGCACTGCAACATACAGAAGTTTGCTGCTGCTGAGAAGACGCTACCTCCTTTTTTGGCCACTGACGTGGGTGTTGAACAGCAAACCCCCCCCCCCCCCCCCAAAAAACAACATTCATTTTTCGCAGCAAGAAAGGAGGTGGTATCTCCCCCAGCAGCAGCAGCAGCAGCAAACCACTGCCTGCACACCACCACTGCTTCTCTGCCCTCCCTGCTGCCTGAGCTGGAGCCACTGTAGAAAAGATACAGGGTGTGTGTCAGGGGAGCAGGCAAAAGGGGGGAGGGAGGGTGAAGTGCTCCTGTAGTTCCACACCTGCACCTTCCTCCCTGATAGTGCAGCCAACACCCAAGATGCATGCCCTGCTCGCCTAACCCTCATTACATAGCTTCTGAGAGCAGCATGCAAGGACAGCAACAGACAGGAAGGTACATAATTGGCTAGGGACAGACATTCAAGAAGCCTGAGCCTGAATTGATTTAATCTTTGCAGGTTAGTCTAACCTGGCTAAGCTAAACCAGTTTGTAATCTTACAGACAACCCCTCTGCACTGAAAAAAATGCAGGCACGTGCCTGCAGTGGCTCAAGGTAGAAGCTGGAGGGCACTAGAGGGCCAGGCCCCGACAGGACACTCTGGTTAGGGAGGGGTCCCACCCCCCATCCCCAATCAGCCCAGCAGAGAATTGATAACACAGTGCTTATCACCCTAATTCATTCTTTATCACCCCATTAAGAAAACAACAGAGGAACATTACTAGCTACCTGTTGATTCTGCCTTTGTCCCATCTGCCACAGCACAGACCATAGCCAGCATGTGGCCTGCTAGCTAATGCTACATGTCTGTGTAAGGCAGAGGGCATGGTAAAATCCCTGCTTAGAGGGGAGGGGAGGGAGCAGAAGCCAGGCAGATGCCTGCAGTCTCTGCCACAGCTGCAGCCAGGGAGTAGAGGGGAGGGTCCAGCCCTGCTGTGGAGCAGAGACCCCCACCCAGCAAGCAAGCCAGGATGCTGGGGGAGTCTGATTTAACTTAAACCAGCAAGGGGTCTGGGATAGACAGACACTACATAAACTGGTTTGACCCAAATCAGTTAAGGCTGATACTACATTCAATTAGGTTTACCTTATACCGGTTTCTGCCATTTTCAAACTGATTTATGTGCACTGAACACCTATTCTGTTACAGGTTTAAACCAGTTTCTGATCACTTAAACCAGTTTATGCGTAATGTCTGTCCCTAGCCTATAGCAACCAGTGGAGGACATGATCCTAGGAAACAAAATGGGATGTTTTCCAAAAAAGAAAAACAACTGACTACCTGCCTATTATAAATTCTACTGTCTCCTTCTTGAATTTTTCGCAGTTGCTGGGATAACTGCACTTCTGACCCCCTTCTTGGTTTTTTGTGTGTACCCCCTCTCAGGTTTCAAGCCTCAAACCATCACCTGTCTCTGGCTGGATTCTTCCACCTTCAGGCCAGGCTCTGGGCTGCACTTCCTCAGTGCCAGCAGCAATTATCTCAGCAACTCAAAGTTATGTTTAGTACTTGTAGTTTTAAGAACATAAGGATGACCAATTACTGGGCAACACCATAGTTCCATCTTGCCCAATCTCCTGTGTCACACAGCAGCAGAGAATGCATGCTGAAAGGGAGAGTAAACAGGGTATAACTGGGGGAGGGGAAGGAAAAGGGTTGAGAGAAAGGGGGAGTATCCCCTCTCCACTGTTCCTCTTTCACTTGCAGCCTCCAGCATTTAAGGTCTAAATATTCAGAGGCTGTATCACTAACTCCCATGCTCAGTACCTACTGATGCACTTTTCCTCCAAGAATTTGTCTAATCCCTTTTTGAATCTGGCCAAACTGTCAGTTTCCAAATGTCTGGTAGCAATGAGTTCCACATTTTAATTATATACTGGGTGAAAAAGAACATTCTTGTGTTAGCTTTAAACTTACTACCTACTAGCATCATATTGTGATCCCTAGTTCTTGTGTCGTGAGAAAGAGTTAATAATAAATCCCTATCTACTTTCTCTTTGCCCTTTAGTATTTTGTAAACCCTTATGTCCCCCTTCAAGTGTGTCTTTTCTAAACTGGATAGGCCTAGCCCCTTTAGTCTTTTCTTATAGGGAAGCCCCTCCATACCCTTATGCCATATGCTCCATACTTCTCTGTACCTTCTCTAGCTCTTCTACATCCTTTTTGAAGTGTGGACCAGAACTGAGCACAGTATTCAAAGTGTGGACACACCATGGATTTATAAAGAGGTATGATGATATTTAATCACAGTATAGGTATAGTTTGAGTTATTTTTGCCCAGGTGCATCACTTCACACTTTTTACATTGAACTTCATCTACCATTTAGGTGCCCATTCACTCAATAATGCCAGATCTTTCTGTGGTTCCTCACAGTCTTCCTTTGTTTTTACCATTTTGAATAATTTTGTGCCATCTGCAAATTTGGCCACATTGCTACTCATCCTCTTTTCCAAATCATTTATGAATATGTTAAACAGCACAGGTTCCGGCACAAATCCCTGCAGGACCCCACTGTTTACTTCTTTCCATCCTGAAAATGACCATTTATATTCACTCTTTGCTTTCTCTCTTTAAGCCAGTTTCTAATCCATAAACAGACATTCCCTGTAATCCCATGACCTTGTCAAAGGCTTTATGGAAGTCCAGATATATTGCTGTCAACTGGATAGCCGGATCCAGCTGCTTATTGACACCCGCAAAGAATTCTAGTAGGTTCTCTGATCTCCCTATAACAAAGCCATGTTGATTTCTCCCCCAGCAAGTCATGTTCATCCATGTGCTGAATAATTCTTTTTCATTATTATTATTTACCTGTGTTACATGAACAGAAATTTGACTCATTGGCCTGTAGTTCCCTGCATCCCTTCTAGACCCTTTTTTAAACATAGGAGTCACACTGGCCTCCCATCCTCTGGTACTAAGGCTATTTTTAGTGATAGGCTGCATACTACAGCTGGGAGTTCAGCAATTTCCAATCTGAACTCCCTCAGGGTGAATGCTATCGGTTCTGCTGCTCAGGAGCTGTGAGCCATGATAATCAGGTACCTGACATCCTTTGCCATCTGAAGTATTTCGACAGAACTCAAGTATTTCAATAAGCAGTTGATGCTTATGCTTGTCTATCTCTAAAGCTCATCAGTCTCTGTAAGTCTGGGAAAGGCCAGTCAGCTTCACACATTCCTCTAGGACTTGGCTCTTTATCTAGATTGGTTTGTTCTTCCAGGGAGACAGCTGGAGAATAACAGCCAGGGTCTGCGCTGTGCTGAATGGGCAGCAACATGACTGAGCTGGCTAAAACAGCTGGATCAAGCAACAGCAGCAACTGCTACTCTTATACCCGCCCTCACCCCAGTGCCCTGGTCACCCATTGCTTGCTAGGCTACTGGAAGGTCGAGCCCATGCCTTTCTGACTCCTTTTTAACCATTTAGAGTAATCTCTAGACTCCCAGCCCTAGCAAAAAATTAAATTAAGTCAAATCAAAATAAAACAAAATAAAAAAACTGCTCAGCTTTGGCCTAAAGCCTGGGAATAACATCCATACCACTGACAATTTAGGCATTGCCCCATAATTGTCTCCCAACTGTTTGTTGGGAAGTTTCTGTTATGGAGTCATTGGGTTGCATTCTTTTTCTATTTACAAAACCTCTCTTATTCAGTTAAACTAATACATTCATACAGGAGAGAAGACTCTAGTTAAATGGTGACTATTTTCACAGACCAGATCATACACAGTATTCATAAATTCATAGTTTCATAGTTGGTAGGGTCGGAAGGGACCTAAGCAGATCATCAAGTCCAAACCCCTGCCATGGCTCAGAAAGGATGCTGGGGTCAAACGACCCTGGCTAGGTGTCTATCTAGCCTCCTTTTGAAGACCCCCAGGGTAGGAGTGAGCACCACTTCCCTTGGAAGTTGGTTCCAGATCCTAGCCATGTAAATTACATGGCAGTAAATTACATTTACCACAGGTTCTATTTCCAATAATCTTTGTAAGACATTTTTTGCCAGTATGTATAATTTTGCACATTTTAGGAGGTAAAATTAAAAATGAGCTAGAAATTTTCAGATGACAACCAGTAATTATGGGTTATAGGAAAATAGAGAAGAAGCTAGAACCCCTTGTAGTTAATTTCCAGACTTTGTAATAATTTTGTTTAAAGTACAGAATGTTTGCAAAGAACAATTCTTGGAGGCAATGGAGGTTTCATTCAAAAATATTCTTATTATTATTTATACATGTGACAGCACCAACTTAAGGTCCAGATGGGCCCTCCATTGTAAATGGCATTTGACAAAGAAGTTTCCAACTGTCCCTGCCTCAAAGAACTCAAATCTTGGAATGAGGACAAGATATAGCAGGTGGCTCGACCACAGTTCTTTGGTCATCCATTTTCTTTTTTCACATTTTTCCAGTATGAGTTTTGGATATTTAAAAAGCAAAGCAGCAAAATAATGTCCTAGCTATTGGTTTAATTTGACTTTTAAAAATCATTCAGATGGGTGAAGCATCCTATAGAGGGAAAATCTGCACTTGAATTTGAGTGGTCATCTGTTCTGCACCGAGAAGCCATTTCTCCTAGTATTTTTCTAAGTCTTTTCATTATCCTTCCTGTGACAAAATCCATTGGATGGCTTCCTTGTGAGATGCCATATACTCCTGTATTTTCAGTTTAAACAGGAAGATGCAGGTAATATTGCTAGCTGGTTGCTAGAGGACTAGAGCCTTAGAACTGTTCAGAGATAATAATTCCTAGGTTAAGAACAGAAAAAAAACTTATGGGTACAAATTAAGTTCCATGGTAGAGCCATAGCAGCTGGCTTATATTTGTAACTGAAATGTGGTAAATGTTGCTGGATCCTCGATGTCTTAAAATATACATGTATTGTCCAGAATAAATATGAAGGCAATTTGAATGTGACTGTTGCTTGGCTGGTCCATACAAAAAACAAAGGATAGAGACTGATGCCATCTGCACCCATGATACAAGCATAATAGATCAGTGGGTGTACAACAAGAAGAGTCCCATTTGGTGAGCAGAAACTGCCTTATCACAACTTATTACAGAAATCAATCACTTTTCATTGCAATAGCATGTATAGGCAAAGTCAGCCTAAGCCAGCCCCCACTGAAGTCAGTAATTCCCTAGGAAGTCCATGGTATCTTTCCATTGCTTTTATTTATTCTGGATCAGGCATGGAAAGAATAAAGAGCTTGTAGACCTCAGCATCTTTAAAAGTAATGAAAAGCTACACTGGGCTCAATCCTGCAAATGACTCTCACGAGTATAGTCCCTATTGCTTACAAAGCCCTGTCAGTACAAGTGAATAGCTAGTATGGAACTTTATGTAGTCTATCAGGGAAAGGGATCCAAACTAACAAATGGAGTTAGGAAACTCTTTATAGATTTCATAGACATTACGGCTGGAAGGGACCTCACAAGATCATTGGGTCCAGCCCCCTGCCCAAAGGGCAGAAAGTCAGCTGGCTTCAGACACTGGCTTCCAGCTGACTTCCTGGGTGATGCCACAAATCTGGCAATTCCAAAATCTAACCGTACCTCCACAAAATCTTCCCTTGAGAGATTATTAAATATGTTCTTTGGTTCATCTTCATAAAATAAAACTAGTCTCCATTCTTCCTTGTCTGCAGAAACCAGATCTCAAAGTAGAGCCAGATTCTATGTTCAATAATTTGCTAATAATACAGCGTGAGCTCCTATCACTAAACTCCTGGCTTCAAGCAACAGACAAAACTGGAATAATTTGTAAGTTTTCTTTTTCTAAGCATTAGTAGGTACTGGCAAAAAAAAGAAAAAAAAGAAAAAGAAACAAATACTTAACTGTTTTAGAATTTGCCTTTCCAGAAAAGCCTTCCTCTGTCATCTATGGTCATGCTTTGATAGTAAAGTTGCTCTGGAACTACTAATGTATTCTTGTCTCTTACTACCCACCTGGGAGATCTGTGTGTAAAATGTAGGGCATGGCTGTGCATTAAACAGCACCATTTTCATCCCTCTCTTTTGCAGCAGCTTCTCTCTTTTGTTTTAACAAAATGGACAAAGTCCTTAGACATTTCTTGAAACACTTACTTTTTGAGATAAATTCTTAAGTATCTATCGCTGTTTGTTGCACCACATTTCTCTCACTTTTCAGTTTTCCTTCCCTTCTCCCAATCATTTTTAAAGAAACTGCCACAAGCTTGTTTATTTTATATTTCTAGCATTGTTCCATTCCAGACTTTAAAAAAATGTAAGCCTCAAATGCTGATGTGAAGTTCGTACAAAGAAATCAGACTGGAAGACTAGAACATCAAGGGTAGTTTCTGAGAAATAACAGAATGCAGAAAATGTATTTGATTTTGTTTTTCTAAGTATTTTGGGCTCCTGTGAAAATGGAAAATATTAAAAGTTTTTAAAAAGGAGAATAAAGACAAGGAGAATAAAATGTTTTTAAAAAGGGGAATAAAGATGCTTGCTGCAGTATGCTGAATGGGATAAACAGACACTTGTGGTAGTCGAGCACTTTCTATATACTAATCAAGAATAAATTCCCTGTAATATAGACAAGGTTTAAAGCTATCAAAACTGATTGGAGATTTGCCCGACTTAAAGATTTTGCCTAGAGCTACCTGCATTTTACTTTAGTCTGAACGACTGTGAGATTAGTGTTATAATTGGTTTGGGCTTCTGACAATGAGCTCTTATTATTCCGTGGTTTACGTATAATCATTTATGCAGAGGAAAATATTGGCTTCATTAAATCTCTTTACCAGGGAATAACTTCAGATAGCCACAGAACAGGTAAACTGAGCCACAAATAAAAAGAATTTAGCACAATCACTACCTCCCAGGTAGAATATCTGCTTCTCATGCATTAATCATTTCCCTCAGCTCATAGCCCTCATACTTCTTTTCTCAGTAGAGCTACAGCTCTGACTGACATTTAGACTTTTCCTTAACCTGACTGCCTAATAAAAATAATGGCTCTCATGCTATTTCTGCTAAGCTTTAAGGCCATGATACAGCATGATACTTAAGCACATGTCTAGCTGTAAACACATAAACAGTTCCAATATCTCTACATGCTTAAATGCCTTCAGAACTAGGATTTTAATGCTACTTCTGACCATGGGCAAGGCACTACCCCCTGACTTGTACTATGTGCTATAATATGAAATAGGAAAATGATATATTTTAGTGCCACAGAAGCTATGCCTATTATTTTATTACTTTTCTTCTTTATGTATCTATATACGCATGTGGCTGTCATCACTATAATATCCAAGTACATCTACCTGCTTATCCTTATAAAATCTTTTCTAGTGAAGTACTACTAGAAGAACACTTGACTTTCTTGTTTGAGGTTAGATATAATTATCATTGCCTCATTTTCCTTCATTCAGCCCATTTCTATGGCTCTCCTTCAGGAGAAGGAATAAGCAAGCCAGACGTGCCTGTTGCTCCATGTGGACAGATGTTTCAGCTATTATTATAAGCTTAATCATAATTCAGAAGCATACGGCATGTTACCAAATCTTGTTTTGGAGCTAATGGGGTTAGGGGGTATTGCAAAAAAAAAAAAAAAAAAAAGCGGGGGGAGGGGGACGGGACGTATTCTACAGGTAGGCAGGCAGGCAACATTATATCTGCCATGGGAATTATGAAAATGACCGTGAACTACGGAGTCACAAGGGAAGTACTGGACCACAGCTTTAAACATGAAGGAACACAAGAATCACAGGAAGTCAAAAATAAAATGTATTTCAAGTTAGTAAAGCCACATCAGGCTCCATTTTCTTTATCAGGCCAGATGTTTCAAGCTGATTGCTATTAACCTGTTACCCTCTCATGACCTTGTCCAATTCTTGTCTAAGTTGAGATAGGAGATGCTACAGAAGGTCAAATTCTTCCTGATCATTCTCAGCATTCAGACTCTGAGGCTGTCTTGCAGAATGAGCCAACTTAAGAGGGATGTTTTTTTAAGTTATAAAGCAATCATGATGGGGAAATTATGTGGGTTATGCAGCTGTGGAAGGCATAATGGCCAGGGTGAACATTGTAAAGTTTCCCAGCAGCAGAGCTGAAGTAGCTGCTTTAATGCTCATTCAGTATGAAATGTAAGGTTATCCTGTGGCTTCTAAGCCACAGCTATCACTATGGAGGTGCAGAGGGCACTGTACATTCAGCCAGAACTCTTTGAGAAGCCAGGGGCAAGGCATAGCCCTTCAATTCCTATATTTTCCTATACCCATCCTTCCAATATGACCCCAGTTTTGTCGGGCTAGATACAAACAAACACTTTACAATCATCCCTCCCCCACCCTAAAATATGTGACATTGCTTAGACCATTGGGGATCAACCGTTTTGGCAGGCCTGCCAAAGATTAGCCCCAAACCCTCTTCAAGTGCCAAAGTTAGATGTGGAGCCCACTGTAGAACAGCTAAGCAAGGCCATTGATACATTATCAAGTGGCAAGGCTCCTGGAATCAACACAAATTCTCAAGAGTAGGAAAGATAGCCTACTACCATCTCTTCATCCGCTGCTACTTAAATGCTGGAAAGAGGGTGAGATACCACAAGACATGTGTGACACAAACGTCACCACGTCGTATAAAAATAAAGGAGATATGGACAACAGCAACAACTACAGAGGTATCCCACCACTACATATAGTAGGAGAAGCTTCTGCCAGGGTCATCTCAGTGTGTCTACAACAGCTGGTGAGTCGTGTCTACCCTGAATCTCAGTGAGGATTCAGGGCCAGTAGATCAACCATAGACATGGTATGTTCCCTACATCAACTTCAAGACAAGTGCAGAGAGCAAAACCGACCATTGTACATCGCCTTCATGGATCTAACCAAAGCATGTGATACCATCCGCAGAGTAGACCTATTTGCGGTCCTAGAAAAGGTAGTATAAAAGTTAAGTCTTTTACGTTCCTTTCAAGACAACATGAAAGCAACTGTTCAGTTTGATGGGTCCACTTCAGACAGCTTTGAGATGAAAAACAGAGTGAAGCAAGGATGTGTTCTTGCCCCTATACCCTTTGGAAACTTCTCCTCAGTACTCCTGAACTGCACGTTTAAAGATATGGAAGGGGGAATGTACCTTCACACAAGATTGGATGGGAAACCCTTCAACCTGTCATGACTTAAGTCAAAGCCTAAAGTTAGAAAGATGCCTATTAGGGAGCTTCTATTCCCTGATGATGCTGCCCTTACAACCCACGATAAAGACCTACTACAATAATTCATGAATCAATCACCTTTCAAAAGCTTGTCAGGCATTTGCTCTCACTATCAGCATAAAGAAAACAATTGTACTAGGACAGGGACCTCCACAAGATCCATCAGTCACCCTTAATGAGAACCAGCTAGAAGTAGTCCAAAAGTTCAGCTACCTAGCTTCCACAGTGACCACAAACCTCTCACTGGATGAAGAACTTAATGTTCACATTGGAAAGGCTGCCACCACCTTCAGCAGAGTAACTAAAAGAGCATGGAACAACTCAAAATTTACCACTGAGATCAAAATGCTAGTGTACAAAGCCTGCCTACTCAGCATGCTCATGTATGGTGGGGAAACATGGACAACTTATGCGTATCAAGAGAAAAGGTTAAATAGCTTCCACCTGCACTGTTTATGCTGCATACTCAACATTAAATGGCAAGATAAAGTTACCAACATGGAGGTTCTTCAAAGGACATATTTACCAAGTGGGACAGCCCTACTCAGACAGAGATGACTGAGCTGGCTAAATCATCTGAGCAGATTGGAAGATGGATGTATACCCAAGGACATGCTATATGGGGAACAATTGGAGGGAACAAGAACAGGATGCCCCAAGCTTCACTAAGAAGATGCATGCAAGCGAGATGTGAAGGCATTTGGAATGGACTCCGGCCAGCGGGAAACCTTGGCAAGTGATTGGAACAAGTGGTGTTATCGTCTCCGTCAGGGCATTAAAGTGTGTGACAGAAATTGGCTCCAACAGCTTCAAGAGAAGAGTCCACAAGACGCAAGCAAATCCCGAATCACCCAACTATGACACATGCATTTGCCACCACTGCCACAGATCATGCAAATCTCAGATTGGACTATTCAGTCACATGAGACACTGCAAACCATCTACGTCAAAGGCTGCAATATCCATTGCCTGTCATAGATGAAACGATGCCATTGATCCTTCCAATGTGACCCCAGTTTTGTAGGGCTAGATACAAACAAGCACTTTATAATTGCCCCACCACCACCACACCCCTAAAATATATGGTGTTGCTTAGACCATTGGGGGTGAACCTTTTTGGCAGGCTTGGGAAAAGTTAGCCCAACGCCCTCCTCAAGTGTCACTCCAACCTCTGCCCAATATGCTCTTCTGCTTTCTACTTCCCAGTCTATCCGCTGCTGTGCTGCCTGTCCCCTCCCTGATATACCACGTGCCACACAAAGACGCTGCCCATGCCACTTGTGAGACTGTGCTGCAGGTTGACCACCCCTGGCTTAGGCTGCTTGTTACTGAGATTGCTACTCATCATGCTAACCAATGAGGCCTTATACTTCCCTCCACAGCCTGGCTGTATCCATCTCTCTCATCTTATACTTAGAATGAAAGCTCTTTGTAGCAATGATCTTTTTTTGCACAACACTGGCTGAATGGAGTCCTGGCCAAAGGACTCTTGAGCGCTCTGGTTTAACAAATCATTCTACTTTTTTCTTTTGTTACCTACCTGTAAAACACTGCTAACAAGGCACTAGCATACAAAGCAAACTGAAGATTAGTCTACAGCACTTAGCTAAGGAATGTGAAAGAATAACAACAGTAATAATAAATTACAACCAAGTGGAGAGTTAGGACTGAACTCGAGGTTAAATTTTAAAAATAGCTTTTGGAATCTCACAGACCAAAGCAACTGTGTGACTTCTATAGTACTTGCCTCTTTCCTCCTCCTCTGTTAATCAGTTCATGCCATGTCATATCTTAATTAAGGACCAAATTTTTCTGGCCTTTAACAGGAGCAAGAAAGCAATTACAACCCAAGTTAATTGGAGCTCAGAAAGCATTTTGGAGCAGGGATCAGGGATGGGACTTTGACATACACCTCCAACTGATTTTCAGTGAGAGAGGTGGCCTGCATCCCTTAAGCCCTTGTAAAATGCCACTCAATGGAAGGAAACGAGGGCTTATCTTTCTGGATCTTATATGGTCCTATGTTCCCCAATGTGCCATGATATTACCTTGCCCAAAAGTTCCAAAATATGCCCTCTCAAAAACTTAAGCCTGATCTAGAAACAGAAGTTACTTAAATACTGCAAACTGTACATTTGTTCTGTGGGACTAAGATATCTGATCTGTTTTTGTACGAGGGCTAGTTGCATCTGTTACCATGCTAATCCTCTCATTGCTATGGAGAGACAGAATCCTATATATGCCGGCACAATTGGATAATTCAACATTGCCATGATAGTGACAGTGAAGAGGTTTCTAGGCTGAGTGGCATTAATTTCTCTTGAAGATCAGCGGACTTAAGAGGCAGGGGATATTCATCTCCATCCATCAATTCAAGGTTTGCTCAGATTTTTGAGACCATTAGATTGAAGCGCACCTAAAATAATTAACTCCATAAGGAGTTAATTATGATGAAGTTCACATAATAGAGGAAGCAATTCTGCAGTTTATGACATACTGTAGCAATTCTGGTGCTATTCTTTTTATTTGGTATTATATTCTAGCAGATGCAACATTGTAGAGCTTTTTTTTTTTCCTTATCACATTGACTAGAAAAGGTATTTTTTTAAATATTTTTCTATGCTAAAAAGAGAAAACCTGAAAGAAAACTGAGATAATGAGCATTGACAGAAAGAGGGGGAAAGTCCGTAAAAAATAGCCAACAAAGTTAACATGAGTTATCATAGTAGGGTCCAAGCAATCAAAAAAAAAACCCCTCATGATTCAGAGCTCCCTCAAACCTGAAAAATCACAGGGTTTTAAAAATGGTATCTCTGAGTGCATCTACACAAGAATCTTGTGTTGGAGTTTATTGCTCCAGGCTGCAGTTTACACAGGCAGGGGACATCCTGCCAGCCCAGAGTTACTGTGCTCCAGCTCAACGTGCTAAGGAGGGACTGGCTGGGGCACGAGGGTACTAGCACAGGGCTAGCCAGCAGGCAGTCCCTGCAGCACCCTCACTGTAGCACCCTCATGCCCCAGCCAGCCCCAATCACCATCTACAGGTGTGCTGTGGTGGAGTAAATAATTCTGCCGTGGAATAGCACTTGTGTCAGGCAGTACCATCCTACAGCAGAATTAATTAGTTTACTCCAGGACAGTAAACTAAGGAGCTAATTAGTCAACTCCACAGTCAAGTGCATGTATAGATGCTCCCTCCCTGTTCTGTTTATTTGCCTTCTTCTTTACTGGTTTTTAAGTCCATGTTTTCTCACTCATTCAACAACCTTATGACCTAGAAACATACATTTTCTTTAAAACAATGTTTCTCATATAACATGATTCCAGGAGTCAAGGATTTCAGATGACTATTAAGCTAACCAGATGCACAGGAAAATGATGAAAGTTATCAACCCTGTTATCAGCTGTTGAGGGGGTAACACCTATCGAACACCAGGGTCTGCAGACAAGTAGTAATATAGACAAAAGTTGCCATTGGTCATTGGCAGCTAAGCATTCTCTGGTTTTTGAGGTGTCAGAAAAGTTTAGACACCAGGAATGAGGAGCTTAGAGTGGAGAGAAATAGATTAAACTGACACAAACACACAGTACTGTCCTGTAGTTAGGCATACTATTGAAAAGGTTATTAGATGCAAGTGAAACTGTAATTTCCCCACATACACATGCAACAAAATGTTTTCACAACTTCAGAAAACTGTCTTGTGATCTACTCTTCAGCAAGACTATTTTGCTGGTAAAAACTTACCCAACTGGTATATAACTTGACCTTCTAACTCTTCATTGAGAATATTAAATACTATTAAGATAACTTGCCTTAGGTTGTCACTGCCCCATCCACCTGATAGATCCAATCTATAACATGCTAGAGCATGCATACAAATCATTCAGGGCAAACATACCCATAACTGCTTTGAAACATGGAAGGACAGCTGGTTGAATTTAACAACCGCTCCCAAATACAAAGGGTCCAATCTCTGTTAGCTTGGTCCTGAACTGAACACAAACTCAGTGAGTGGGAGGAATCCACCCACTGAACTCCCATGGTGTGCGAGTGATTCCATTCAGTGGCTGTGGGCTCAGTGGCTAATACAAAGGTGGCTGTAAACCATCATCGTGCTTCCATATCCTAGGGCTGTGCCAGGCCTCGTATTTCACAGTGTAATTTCAAGCAGCTTTTAAATGTCACTCTGTTTCTCCGATCCTCCAAAAGGTCCTGGTTAATACCAAACAACAACAGTGAAGTGCACACCAGTCACAGCCCTATCCCACCCTGCTCAGCTCCAGGCTTAATATACCTCCTGTATTGAGGCCTGGAACATGACTGGTATAGAGCCCTTACACTAGCTCCATGTTAGCCAGGGATACCCTACCTGGCAACCACTATCTTGGGTGACACCAAGTACTGAACAGGTAAATTTCCACGGCTAATTGCATGAAGTAGGGCCAAGATACCAAGAACATTGGACCCTGGAGTTGAGTGTGTACTGTTAACAGCCTACCAGGCTGAAGATGCATCTATTTGCTATATGAATTAATCCAACTCATTTCTAAGAGTGTAAACATTTCTGTTGTTTACTAACCTCCTCTGTGGGCTCTCATCTCAGGCATGAATTTCAATAAAATTACAGGTTCAGTATTCACTGTTGCTTTTCCCATAGTATTTTTCTGAAATACATACTTGAATTTTAAGTGTGACAATCATTTGATTTAAAAAAAATCCACTTGGAAAAGTAGAGGGGGAGAAGACTGAAAATGGATATTAGGCCTTTTACCTCACAACTATTGGTTACAACCCACATCAGCTCTCTAATGACTGACAGGTATTTCCATCTACTGGAAGAACAGTGGTTAATATGAAATAAGTTTACCAATTCAATCTAATTCCCAAAAGACAAGTGTCTATAAGCACAGAAAACAAGCCTATAGTTGGAAACAATGTGAAAGCCCTGAATACACAGCAAAGATATGGTCTAGCTCAAATACTGATTTGGGGTTTGATGCAAAAATGATTGGGTGAGGTTATGTGACCTATGTTATACAAGATCTCAGATGAAATGAATGATCCCTTATGATCTTCAAATGTATGAAGCTATATGGGGAAGCTTTGCTGGCTGTGTCTACACAAAATTCCAGGGGTGAAATGAGATGAGTAGAAAAGAAGAAACTTCTATAGGAATTCCAACAGGAAATCCACCAATTACTGCTGCATGCTCTCTCTAAGAAAAGCAAAGGCTCTAGAACAAGGCTAGTAACCTGCTCAAGCATCGCAGTGCAATTTTTTCACTTAAAATCTTATCCAAGAAATAATTAGCATAACCACAATATTTTAAAATAACACTTACATCCATCTCCTCCAGGGATTTTCTGGCTTGGGGACCATTTTAGGCAAATTAACACAAAGTTTTCCCTGCATGAATTCAGCCCAAGTTAGTGGTGACTGAAAGCTGTTGCCACCAGAGATTGTAGGTGGGCAGAATTATCTGGAGTATGTTAGTGGTCTCAACCCGGCCCAATCTGTAAACATAGTTCACATTACTAGCCAGGATGATATGGACTGGATTACCCACACCTTTCTCATCTCTCCTCTGGTGCAATAGGGTTTAGCAAATGGCTCATGGCTCCCTGATCTAATCCTTGCTGATCCCAGCAAAAGCAAAAGCACTTTAAAGGATCTTACACCAATAAAGGGGTAAAAGTGTTCTTTTCCATCATAGCACCTCCAGACTTTTGATGCAAAGGGAATCTTTCTGGTCTCTCATAGTCAGATTCTGGCTGCTTTACCCTGAATGGAAGCACAATGGCTGAATCGAGTTGAGAATTTGTCCTGGTAACCCAGTCTGATATGCATGTTGCACTTCTGTTTCACAAGCAGAACAGAAACCTGCAGTAGCTCCTATTGTCTGCTCTTGGTGACATCTGTTCACAATAAATGTCACTATCCCCACTCTCAATAAAGATTTTGTGTCAAGGTACCATAAAGGAAGATACATTTGGGGATCATCATCAGTACCTCACTACCAGGAAATGTAACAGACATACTAAATTGTATGAAAGAGGAAGCCTGAGGCTCTCTCATGGCCTCCCCTATCTGATTCAAATGTTTCACATGTGGTCTCCCCTAGGAACCTTCCTTTAGTTCAGGGGTGTCAAACTTATGGTCCATGCACCCATGTAATGTGGCCTGTGAGGCTGGTAGGAAAGCCAGGATTTCAGAGGCAGGGCAAATGAGGCTGGAACCTGTCTCTGATATCACTGATGACACATGCCAGCAGTAGGGGGGTGACTGATGGCTGGGTTAATTCTTTCCACTGCCTGCCCTACCCCTGCCACTCTCTCACCCTTGCCACCATGTCTCGATCCAGCCCATTAGGAGCTTCAATGTCTGGCCTACAGAGCAGGGTGAGCTTGACATGCCTGCTTTAGCTGGGAGGCCAGAAATCATGAGATGAATTGAAAGGTTGATTGGGAAATGAAAGAGGGGCGCAAATTACGGAAATCTTGATGTCCCAGAGTGGTTGGGAGGAAAAGTAAAATGATGGGCCTATCTTTGTTTCAACCCCATTGTGGTTATTCTTCCATGCACACACACAAATAACACTATTTATAAGCATTCGTAAAATAATTATTTATATGTGATATTTATAAGCCAATAAGTACAGGCCTGTGTAGTGCTTTTCAGGGAAATAAAATATCATTTCCTACCCTGAGAAACTTTAAAGCTGTAATCCACTTGGTAATGCGGCCCCTCCAGCCCTGGGCCCAGCAGGTTCCAATCAAGAGATCAGGGCAAGTCATCCCTGAAACAAGTGCCACCTGCAGCAAGCCCAGAGCAGCACCCTGATCCCCACTGGGCTGCATGAGGCAATCAGGGCTACAGGCAGTAGGGCCACCCTCTCCAAACCTTAGAAGCCAGGCCCAGCCTGCAGTCTCCTTGTCCAGGCAAAGACAAAAGTTCTTGCTCCTGACCTCCCAGTGCTTCTTCACTGATCTTCTGGTTTTGACTCCTTGCTCTGACTCTGGTTTCAGACTCCATTAGGATCCTTGACATCTCCTGATTCTGGTTCCCTCCTCATGATTCTAGATTGACCTGCAGCTCTGTCTTTTTGCTTCTGATCCCAGTTAAGCTTACCTTGTCTCCAACTTTGGCTTTTTACCCTGACTTGTCCTGACTTCGACTACAGCTTCCAAATCTAGTTCTGACCCCAACTCCCTGGAGAACCAGTCTGACTACACCTGTGCTTCAGATAAATAACCCCTACGCTAGATCACGCACACTGCAATGCACTTCCTCCACAAAGATGGACTTTCTGCACCCAAACAAAATGAATTGTAGGATCAACTACTTGCAGTCAAGACAAAATGTAGCTAGAGCATGTTCTAATATAACTTGGCAGAATGCACCAAAAACCACATTGTATCCAAATGTGAAGTATACTAAAATATGGAAATATTTGTGTAATTTGCTATAATATCTATTGACATAAAATGACTAGTATTTCTATCCCCACCATATGCTTTGATCTACATCACATGCAGGCTACATAATGCTCAGCACTTGCACAACAGTAGGGGTAAGGAAAAGAATGATGCTGTGCCTGGGAATGACAACAGAAGCATCCATGTTATTAGTGCTTTAAATAAAAAATTACCCCAATGTTATAACAGTGCTGATGTTATAAGCTAGGGAGGTTATTTTATTATACTTTATTGCACTACCTAGAGAACTTCCCTAGGAGAGGGCAATGTGGCAGAAAGCAGAATACTCAGGAATAGCTCGAAAGCCTCCACTGCCATTCAGGTGAATTCCAGAGTATGAATTAATTAGCAAGAGGTTTTCAAAGGAGAACTGGGTTCTGTATTGGCAGTTCTCAATGCAGAAGCCCTGTCACCAGTGTTAAGTGAATGACTCAGAATCAGAGAATGAAAATGAGAAAGAGCTGCCACAAATTCACCTCCACTGCCAACCCGTCAACCCACCCAGACAGCAAATCCTTTTTTTTAAATGTTATTGGTCACGTGCCATTATGTAACTAATATTGTGTCATATTGCTCTAAATTGCACCCTGCTGTACACCCAAGTGACAGATAATAACCTGATTGAATGGTGAAGAATATGGTGGAACAAATGGGGAGAAGAGAACCTACTTACAGATGACATACCTGCTACCAATTTACATAGTAGTTATCAGTAAAACTGATTTTTCATGATTTTTTTTTCCTCTGCCCCCACCCTCCTCCACATTCTTTCCTACAGTTTTATTCAGGGTTTTATTCAGCAAACAGATGAGAAAGCTGATATTTCCCTACCCACGTTTCTCTAGAAAGAACCTTGCAACTGCACATTTAATGAGGAGGAGTTTTAATAAAAGGATAGAGAGGTTAGATTGGCTAACATAAAAAAAGAACAGGAGAAGAGAATGAGCATGTTTCTATAGAAACCAAGCCACAGCCTATAATAGTCTTGATCTTTTTTTGTCTATATCCATTTCTAAACTGTATATAAAAACACTGTCCAGGGGATCATAGAGTCAAGTATATTCTATTTATTTTTAAATAGTGGGCCAAATCCTTAGCAGCTATAAATCAGCACAGTTCCATTAAAGTCAGCACTAACATAACTGTAATGAGTTACACCAGCTACAGAGCTGGCCCAGAATCTCTGCGGAAAAAGTAATGTGCTGATATTGAATATTTGACAAAGCATTAGCTGTTGAATGACAGAACGATGAAAAAAAAATCAGAATCTGCCTCTGAGGCAAGGGCCCACATTAGGGTTGTGCAGAACAGTACTTCCACTCGAGGGAGCTCTGTAATGTTCACAGTTTACAAAGTGAAGGAGGCACCTAGTTTAGCATGAGGCATGCAGAACCAGAGGCAGCAAAGCAGGGAACAGTCTTTGAACTCGAGAGCTGTTAACAGAAGAGCAAGCTGACACCCTCTACTTCCCCCAGGGATGGTGAATCCACTCCTCCCTCAGTCTAAGGCCCCTCACAGACATCAAAATAATGGCACATTTGGGATTAGAGAAAGTTTTTAGGGCCCATCCCAATCCCGGTTGTGCCACTGCTGATCTACCAGCTGCCCAATCCTGCAGATTGGACAGAGGGTGGCTCTGTTCTGAACCAGGGCTTCCTTCAGCCCCCCCAGCAGGTTTGAGCCAGCTGATTATTGAACCTGGCCCTAGAGAGCCATGGGTCCTGTTCAAAACTCCAGGCTGTCTTAGGCTGGGCCAACGAATAGCTGGTTGTCAGCCCAGCCCCAGGATATCCCAGCTGCCTGCACAGTTTTTGCAAGTTCCTGATTCCAGGGTCCTGGTGCCCTGGAACCTCTGGAAAAAAAAAAAAAAAAAAGCATGTATTCAGCTTAGCTCCCTGCAACCCAATATTTTAAAGTGTCTTGCTGTGCAGCCCCCTGCAGGCAAAACAGTAAAGGCTGCCAGGGGGAGCCCCTTTCCCCCACCCTGTAGTGGAACAATGAAACCCATCTCACCCAGCAGCCCAATGCCAACCCCTGTATTCCTATACCAGTGCTGACACTCAGCTGATTATCAGTATCACCACAGGGGTACTATACGTTTGCTTTATGGCACCATACAAACAAACCGCAAAAATGTTCCACATATTTTGTGGAACATCTTTGTGGCTAGCCTGCCACTTTATGGAGCCATAAAACAGTTGAATGTGTAACACTGTTACAATGTATGGTGTAATTAACATACCAATTAATTCATAACTGTAGCATGTGCCAGGAGCCAGCTCAGCTCTCTGACTGCCTATATCCATTTGACAAGCACTTGCACTTCTCTTTTCTAGTCTGGCCAATCAGACTTTTTGACAGTCCAGCTATTGCTACCATTTTTTAATAAGCACCCATAGTTCTCCTGGATCTTTACAAAGAAATAAAACATGATCTCTGCCCCAAGGAGATTGCAGTATAGCTCAGAGATCAACAAAGCAGATCAGATACAAATACCACAAGCTGTGCTGATTTGAGCCAGAGGGCACACTGGTCATTTTTGGAAGGCATTCCCATCATTTTCTATTCCAAGACAAATTCTAGTTACAGGTTCTCCTGAATCATGATTCCTTCTGTCAGAAATGCGTGGCCCCATACATGGCAAGAGTCTATCAGACAGTTGCATTCACAGAATCAAAGTATTAATTGCAATATCACCTCCAATGCACACAGGTATGATTTAATTTCCTTCTACCCACTGCTCTCCCAGGCAGAGTCAACAACAATGGTAAAACCAAGACAACTTAGCATTCAAAGAAGCACCTATTGTGCCTTTTTCCTCCTTGATTTTTAAGGAATGCAATGCATTCTTCTTCAGGTCTGCATTCAAAAGCTTATCTAAGTCTATCCCAACCATGCAGCCAGTCCAATAATAGATATCTTCCACAAAAATCCTTGTCTTTTGCTTTGTTTCTTAGTGATTGCCTAAGGGCCCGTAATAGAACAATTCACACTCCTCCTCCATCTTGACGCATTGGATTGTGTTTACAATCCTATACAGTGGTGATTACAGCCCACCTAAATTAACAACAACTTGAGTTGTACCTCTGCCACTGTCTTTAATTCCTCTCTCTAGTGGTTCCTTCAACTCTCTCCAAGGGGAGTTACTTAAGGGAGCTTGATGGATACCAGTTCACAGCTTAGGGCCCTGTATGCATACTAGCTCAATATGCCTTGTGTAAAGCCTCAACCCTCACGCTCCCTCCTTAGCTCTGACCTCCAAGGTTAATAGAGTTTTTTCCCACCCCCGACTCGTTGGCTTGTGTTCCTCTGTTGCAGACAGGCCCACCATCTCCACACATTCAGAACTGGCCTCTGCCTAAAAAACCTCTCTCCTTACAGGGAGCTGTCCAGTCATGCACCAGATGGCTGGGGGTCTCCTATATCTCCAGCTTTCCAGATCAGATAGACTCTCTCACCCTGGCTCATGTTCTTTATAATCCTAGGTTTAAAGGATCTGCACTCAGTTTTGTTTGCATACCAAGTCCCCTAATTCCTGTGTAGGGTTTCCAAAGCCCGTTACACATCTCTTTGAAAGAGGGCCTACAAAATATAGTACCTGTCTTCCAGGTTGACTGGAGCTTCTGAATCCTTTATAATGCTCAGTTTCTGGAACAGGATCACAAGTCTTCATTGACTATGTCCTAGGAAGGCCACTTAGCTCCTCACAACCAGACTCCTTTTTCCTACAAGTTTAAAATCTAATTTCTTAAAAAGCTTTACAATCCTTCCATCCTTACCATGTATTTTTTCCCATGTTTTCAAGAAACAAGTTATCATATCTATATGAATCCATCTTCAGCACTAAAAACCTGAGTTAGATCATTTATTACTTTCAGAGATGTCTCTGGTACCTTCATGAGTCCTGAAAGGCATCCGTCAGAACTAAAATAAACCATATGATGTCACAAATGCATTTTTTTTCTTAATCATTAAATGCCACTTAAATGGTATCCAAATATCAAATCAAAACTAATGAAGTATTTTGGTCCTGACATTTTAACTATGGAGGTTTCTGTGTGGGAGGCTTAGTAATTACCTTGAACTGTTTTTGAATTACATTTTCTGCAGTCAATGTACATCCTTAAGTTTCTACTAAACATTATTACAGGTACTCCTGGGGATGGTCAAGCCATGTTAAAACTGCTCAGGCAGGCCCAGTATGAGAGCTGTCCCCAACTTCCTCTCCCCTGCCCCCACCCAAGAACACTCCCTAGTTTATTCTTTGGGAACACAGTAACATACCATAAGATTTCCTCTGATGCTGATCTGATGCTTCTGTCAAGTCAATCCCTACTTATTTTCCTGACTGGGCTACTTCATAACTTTTGATTTATGCCCCTATGAGGTTTGAGAGGCCAGCTATACTATGCCCTGTCCGAATAATCTGACTGTAACTAGATATCCTGGGTGGTCACATTTTCGTTTACCCAGAACTCACCATTTTGTCCAGCTTGAAATTCTGCTAAATAGCAGTCCTGATTGCATATTTGTGACTTCAGTCACTTCTATAGGTCCACCACAACCAATCTTTCTTCTTAAGGGTATTATTGTACCATGATCTAGTTTTAGAACAATTTTATTCCAAGCCACCACAGGGAGTAAGTCATCTCTGTCATTCACTAGACATAGTAGAGGCACCTCTAAGTCCCCAAGAGCCTTTTCTTCATCCCCACATCAGCAGAGATACACTGTCCAAGAACACACTTGTTCTGTTACCACTCTTGAGGGCTTTTCTGATGTCCTCGGATGAAATCCACTCCCAGTATGACAACACTAAACACACTGGTCAGTACAATAAAAGTACCTTCCATGTGCAGTGTACACAAATTCAATAGGAATTACCTTTCCTTTGTTACCTGCCAAAGCTGTTGCTTAACTCCTGCAATACACATGCTTTTTCTTCTTCAGCACTATGTGTTTTCCATGGATCAAAATTATCTCATGACAGATGTCATGAGCACTGTAGTTTTCCAGTAGTCAAAGGTTTGAGATTCATACTAACAGATAATCAGGCATGTCTTCACATACTCTGTTTGAATAGTTGCAGGTGGTACTACTGCATCAGTAACTTCTGTTTTACTTAATACAGTTTCCTTTCACTTGAGAAATTCTCCAATGGCTTTTGCTTCCATATCACCTGCAAACATCACTTGACCTGAAACCGTATTGGGAAAGTTTCTGAGCATAGGATGTTTATGAACTGCTTGTGCCTAGACCTTCTCTAATGTTGTAGCCACTTCAGTAGCAATTCTTTTTTGGAAGCACTTTGTCTGGGTATAAAGGAGTCACCCAGAATTAACTTCTGATACCTACAAGAAAACCCCTATTTTCACATTTGTAACTCTAATTCTGATCTGGTTCATGAGTTGATCCAGCATGTTACCTTCTTCACCAGCAGATTATGAAGGTCTATGGTTAAACCATCAATACACATACTTTTCACATAGGATTATCTCATGGCTATGCCCCCAGGCATAGTTCTGTCTCTACGTTGCCCTATCCACATCTAACATAGCAGGATCTGCAGTCTTCTTCTAGCCAGGGAAAGCCCTTGCAAACAGTCTCCTCTACTCACTCAAGGTAGAGTTTCCCCTTCCTGCTTGCTACTTCATTGCCTGCCATTCTTTTTGATATATAAGAAAAGGGTGAATCATCTTTTATATCAGAGTCTGTAATGCATACTTGGAAGCTCTAGTAAAAGGCCTAGGCATCATAGTCCAGGAACACTGCTAGATACTGTACTGTTTCTCATCAGCAAAGTCACAGAAAGTCTATCAATAGCTCACAGATTCCAGCCACATCTGTATGACAAAGGCATTTCTTCTCAGGCAAAAGTGCTTGAGCCCATTCAAAAGTATTGCCACCACTTGTAATACACCCAGAAATCATACTGAATCATTACTGGAATGCTAAAAATAATATCTACAGAGACATGCACACAGGAAATGCACTTCTAGCCTCCTTCCCTACTGCAGTACTACCAACTCATTATAGTACTTTGAAAGATAGTTTCTTAATCTCCTATGCTATAGGAGGCTGAATTTTTAAGGATATTTCACAGCCAGAACTATTGAACTGTTTTCAAGAACAAAGCTAGGGGAAAACACTGTTCTAGTCACTTAAAAACATTTCCAACAGAATTTAGTCCCAATTGTTTGGAGCACAGACTTGAAATTTAGCTAAAGGAAGGCCTATATATAAGGAATATGCCTTTTCTAGCCCAAATTTTCGCAATTATACCCTTTGAAAAAAAATCAATTTGCACATGTTGAAGAGAGACCTCTTTAGTAAGTATTAGCAGCTCTGAATATCAAAACTACACCAAAAAGAACATTATTAAAGTTGCAAAGACAAGCCATTAGAGTGCAAATGCCAGAATTAAGGCTGCCTTTGTAACTTTAAACACTCCTGAGCAAATGTAGTTGTTAAATAATGATAACTATTTTTCTCTACAAGACCCCTCCTTCTTCAGTAAACAAACAGACTTGATCTGGAGATGAATCATGGTTATGTATTAAAGGGGGCTGTCATCTTTAAGATGCCTTCTTTTATTGCAGAAGTCTAAAAGTACAGAGTGAATGAGGCAGAACACTGATGGAAAAAGGATTATCTTTAGGTCAAATACTGTCCTGCAGAACTCAGTTGTATCCTTGCTTCTGCCACAGAATTCCTATATTATAATAACCTAGTCACTTAGGTTAGGTACAGATGTTGCACTTATCACACATTAAGCATGCAGAGGCGCTTTACAACAGTAACAGAACAGACATGCTTAGCACAAAGTACTCTAAAAACGGCAGAACCCACTTTAACTTAACCCTGGATAGATGCAGCATCAGACTAAAGCACTTTAGGATAGAGTGCTTTATTGAACATCTGTACCACATCCCACTATGAAACAGGGTAATTCATATTCCCCCAGCATCTCAGGGGCAGCTTGCAAGCCTTGGCCAGGGGTCATCTGCTCCAGGCAAGCATCAGCCCCCAGGCTGTCACAGAGAGGAGGGAGAAAAGGCACAGTCTCCTCTCTACATGACTAGGCAGGGTGTGGTGAAACAGAGCCCCTGTACCACGTGGGCCCCCCTTCCAGACTGCTCAGTCTTTGTGGGGGTCGCCCCATGGCAGAAAGACTGTTTCCTGCTGCCCCCTTGCCAGCTCCATGCTGCATCTCCTGGCTACAGCTGCCAAGACGCTGGGTGGGGGAGGAGGGGAAGTGAGACCCCATAGCATGCAGACTCTCCCCACCACCCCGAGACTGCTGGGTAGGACTCTGGGGGCCTGAGCTGGGTCCACATGGCAAGGTGGCTCCCTCCTCCCTTGCCCCAACTTCGACAGCTGTAGCACAGCACTGCCCAACCCGGCTTTTCACCATGCCAGGAACTGGGGGTGAGGGAAGGGAGCCCCCATGCCATACAGACCACACCCAGATTGCTGAGTCGGATCTTGAAGGTGGGGACACTGAGCCAAGTCGGCGCAGTAGTGGGGCAGACTCCCTCTCTCTTCCCTCCTTCCCCACACTGCCCCAGCTTCTTGACAGCTGCAGCCGAGCACTGCAGCATGGGGCTGATCAGCCTGGGTTTTTACCACACCAGGGGTAAGAAGGGAGACCCCTGCCATGCAAATCTGGCCTGGCCCCCCCAAACCCCATGCCACAATCTGGGGGAGGACCCTGCCTGGCAATGGGGCTCCCTTCCCCCACCCCCAGTTCCCAGTGCAGCAAAATGCCAAGCTAGGCAGCCCCAAGCTACAGCTACTGGCTGCAACTGTCAAGAGGCAGCAGGGGGTGGGAGGGTGCCCCCCCAACCCAGCAATCTAGGGGAGGCCCACACAGCACAGGGATTCCCCCCCGCCATTGCTGACAGTCACCAACTGGCAAGGAGACAGGAGCAGGGGAGAGGCGCTGCTCTAGCAGAGGTGTGCAAGAGTGCCCCTAAGCCACTGGCCTCAGCCAATGCAGGCAGGCTTCAACCCCCACCAACCCCTCAACAAAGAGCAAATGTCTGCTCAGTTCACCCTTGCTCTAATTTTTATAGCACTTTAAATTAGCATGACAGTTACAAAGCTTCTACCAGGGTCCTTTTGAATGTCTGTATTTAGCCTTAAAGCAAATTTTGTGGACAGCGTCAATAATTCTACGTTCCTGTTAACTTTCTGGATTGCCAACTTGATAAAGTGGGGTCTGATTTGCACAAAAATCCAGCAATTACAGCTGCTACTGAATTCAACATGCGCAGTGTTTTGTGCATGTCAAGTGCTTAAGAATGCTAAGCACGCTGAAAACTCATGACCTAGCCATCTCAAATTGGGTACCCAATATTAGTAGAAATTTGACCTTAAATCATTCTGTACCTTCATTCTCTGTCTGTAAAGTTGGGTTAAATACTGCTTCTTCAGATCATGAGGGTGTTGCAAAGATAAATTAATTTAATATTTGGGAAGCTGATGAATACCATCATGATGAGCACTACTGACAAGCCCAAGAGGAAAATAAGTCCGTCTTAAGAGTTTGAATAGTTTGAAGTAATAAGGCATAGGGCCACATATTAAAAAATAAGGATAAAACAAAATATTGAATAGTGGCTCATTAAGTGAGCACTGTCTGTTCAGTGCCCTGAATAAAAATAGTATGTGATCATATAATTAAAGTCTGTGTTATAATGCATATGCACACAGGGGGAGAGGGATACATTATGATTGCAAAGGCAGCCTTAAATTTGGCATTGCTTAACTTTAGTGCATTTGACTTTGCAACCTTAATAATTCTTTTTTAACATAATCTTTTTGCATGTAATTATATTTTCCTTCCACCAGTGAGGCAAGCAACACTGAAGCACAGCTTCAGAAAACAGAGAAACGACATACCAAAAATCCTCTCCCATCCTTCTGTGGCAGGATATGTATTTCACCTTAGTGGAGTGAAAACAAACAGAGGCTTTTCAAACAAAGGCCAATTCACCCTTAAAGACAAGGGGCTTCTAAGAAAAGTCTAAAACTATGTCCTACATCAAGGCAGACCCCTGGGGTATATGAAGAAATAGGAAACTATTTTCATGGATCTTAAAGCCTCTGTGCAGAGGTCTTATGCCTACACAAGCTGCATGACTCCTTCAGGCATCATATTCCATTAGATACACACAAGTCACAGAGGAGACCTTCTGGGAGACAGTTCTGCTTTTATCACTTACTTTTCACCTGGAACTCCATAGAGTCCTTAACACAGCACACTGCAAAGATTTACCACCACCTGTCCATTAATGACACCCCACAGAGCACTGAACATGGAGTAAGTTCAGAGACACATTCAGGAGTTTAAGAGAATATGGGGACATGTCATGTTGTCTCCTTTCACTCTATACACATAGGTCTTGACCAGTTTGCATCCCAGGGGCACGTCTACACGAGATGTTTACTACAGAGCTGACTAATTAGTTCCGCAGTTAACGTCTCACCGCCTATACATGTAACCCCATTAGGCCACAGGAAACTAATGAACTCCACAGCAGGGTAGTACCTGTAAATACAAATACTACCCTGCTGCAGAGTTTTTTTGTGTGGGGCAGCGCACATGTAGACACTGACCCAGCTAACTGAGGCATGAGGTTGCTTCAGTGCAGGGGCTGCCTGCTGGCTAGCCCCATAGTGAAGCACTGTTGTGCCCTAGCCAGCCTCTACACAGCAGTTTGAGCTATGTCAGAGAAGCCCCAGGCTGGCAGGCTAACTCCCTGGGCCCCTTGCCAGCTGGGGCTGCTCTGACCCAGCTCAGTGTGCTGCAGTCCAGGCACACGTGTAAATGGCATGCCCAGGAGCAATAAGATCCAGAGTTTATTGCTGCCCATTAACTGCATATGTAGATGTACCCAATTCTCTCTACTATGGCTCATGCAAAAGAAAGTCAACTAGGACTCCATTGAAAATAGGAAACAAGGTATCAAAGCTCAAGTGATCACTTCAGTGTTTGGAGCCGGTGTAGAATCCAAAAAAAGTTTAGAGATCTGCCTTACCATAGAAGGTACCATTATGGTAGAATGGTTAAAATAAGCCAGTTTCTGAAGCCAACAGCACACGAGGGAGTGACGTGGCCAGCAATACATCAGGCTGCCCCTGCCTCCCTAGCTTGAATGACCAGGTAGCCATTTACACCTGGGTCAACTGTGGGCAGCCTGTGGCACAATCTGAGTTTATACTCAAATGAACACCTCTGGATCTACAACAAACCACTCTTCCCCTTCTGCACTTCCCCCCTTATCCCCATAGAATATCACAGTAGTATTTTACAAAGGAACAAATATTATTTCTTTTTACCTTAAAAGCTTGAATTTCAAGAAACACTTTCCATTTTTGGTTCTAATTTTGTTGTGGAGGAAAAGGCAAGTTTGCTGTGTGTCTCTAGAGTAGCCACTGCCAAAAGGCAGTTTGCTTCGACTCCTGACACTATATACCAGTAAAAAAAAGAAAAAGAATCTATTTGTTAGCATGGGAGGGGGGCATACCCCTTCTCCCCACCACCACCACTCTCCTTACAGCTATCACCATTTTCAGTTTACCGGAGTACAACCCATATTACCAAAACACATGCAGCTGGTGGTGAACCTGACTCCTCTTATATTTTCTTAGATACATTCATTTGCTTCAATACAGTATCGCTACAGGCAGCAGTATCAGAGAGATTATACAATATATCAACAGGTCTGTGCAGGCACCTTGGGAAGAGTGTAGTATGGAGACAAAATCATCAGACAACCCTCCCCACCCCCACCCCCCCCCACACACACACACACACACTTCTCAGAGCCACAATTGCACCTGTTCACACGGTGTACAGCTGTGGCCCCGTTTTCAAAGCACTTGAGTGCAGTATGAAAGGCCCCTCCTCCCAAAAAACACCCTTTTCACACCCCAGTGGTCCCATTTACTATAAGTTTGTGTATTTATTTCCCAGGCTTTCCATGGCTCCTATGCATATTGTCTTCCTCCAAAGATTTAAATCAGAAGTGACTTTAAAAACCTATTTCATGCCCTCCCCCCACTCCCTTTTGTGTCTAAGGTGCTGAATATTAAGCAAGAAAACAAAGACATATCTCATCTGGAGAGAAGGAGCACAGGTGTGCCTAGCAGGCACTGCACAAAAACAAAACAATTCATTTAGTGGGTTTTGATTCACTATTGTATCCCCATGCTTTATTCGACAGCCCAATGTGACACCGCTAGTCCACCTACACACATACACAGAGCTAGGAACTGAGACATTTTCTTGGCTTCTGAACATTCTGAATTTTCACAACAGCTTGGCATGAAATAATTTAGCACAGGTGTTTCTTCAAGTGTTTTATAGTGAGGGAGGCGAGGGGGACTCAGTGCTCAATGGCTCTCTACCTCATATTGTACATTCTCGACCGGGAGGGGGAGGAATTTATGTGCTGAACTTACAGGTTGGCTCGAAAAGCTCTTCACATTATATTCCCAGGCACTTGCTGCATCTCTGTTTGTCTAAGTGTGTCTCTTTTTTTCTGTAGTCGTGTCACAGAAAATAGTCATGCGTGCACTCCTGGAACAAAGACCTAATCGCATCCTATCTTTCTGGGGGGAGAAAAAATATAAAACAGTCTGAAGACAAAGAACTGCTGCACTGGCTCTCCCTTACCCATTGTTTGGTTCATTTAAACGTTTAAGTTAAAACTTAAAAAAAAACAAAAAAAAACCCCCACATTACCTGGATGCTATAACAGTTTAGCTCTGGTTTTTCTATTAAAAAAGGGTCTGAGCCTGGTGTTACTCAGGCAAAACTGACTTCAATAGAAGCCTCTCTCAAGAAAGGGCATGAATATTCGGCTAAGTGAGAAGGCAGTTAGCAACCTAGTAAATTGCAATCTGCTTTCAAGAAGTATTTATCGTCATCACCATCACCACTCAGCCCCAAATAAGATGCTTCAAAAGATAGTATAGGGCATTATATAAGAACAAGGTTATTTGACTTCAAAACCATCTTAGTCATTAAACAAAAAAGTCATTCAATTAAAGCAAGGAAAAGCCTTAATAGGAAGCTCACAGGTGAAAGTGGTGGTGGCATTCTGAGAAACGTGTCTACAGGCTAAGTTAAGGAGCTGGCCAGTGTTACTACCATTTATTTTCATACATACTCAAATGAATTAATCTTTTCACAGCATGACTCAGCCTAACAAACTGAATCCATTATTGTCTGTGTTTGTTTTCTTTTAAGAGGTGAAATAAGGACCTTCCTCATAACATGAAAATCTCATGATTTATACTCTGCCAGGTGACTGGACATAAAGAAAGAAGAAAAGGAGAATGGGCTAAACAAACTTTGGAAGATAAATGAAATAGGACCGAGCAATACTCTAAATTAAAAGCTGGTAAGGTTTCTGAACTATAGAAAGTGGCATAAAAATTTAGAAGTCACAGAACTATCACTTTTCAATTGGGAATGAACTGTACATGAAAACTGTGCCCTTCAGCACTATGCAATGGCAAAATGGAAATTGCTAATTACAAAACTACTCTCTTGGCTAATAAAGTAGAAATACCCAAGTACCCTCAGCCAGCTCAGATGGTAAGTGAGTTGCTTCTGCTCCTGGGACATCGGTGTAGCTGACCTTTATGTTCTTGTCCATTATATGAGGAATGCTTTTCCCAGGGAATGATGCTCCACCTTCTGGAGGCTCCTTTTCTATATATATGTATATATATATATATATATATATATATATATATATATATATATATATACACACACACACATATATCATATTTCATAGTCCCCTGGTACAAAGATGGCCTTAGAGCTATCGGTGGCCCAAGGAAGATTATAGTACAGTAACAAAATACAGGGTCAGAGATGAGAGAGTGTTGAACAAGGATTTTCTCACTAACAAAATGAAAGCTTCAATATTTCACTTCAGAGAGCAGGGGCCAATAGAAGTACATCCTCTCTTTATCACTTCAGTAGGCAAAGGCATTATTAAGGTCACTGAGGTGTAAGGATAGGAAGCTGGAGGCCTAAAACTATGCCCCTGTGTACTTAGAAACATAAGCACTTAAGGGAGGACTAGCAGGTAGCAGCTGCTTTAAATTTAAAAAGGATAGAAGTGAGAAGTAACTATTTAAAGGCAGACATTAGATGAACCCAAAACTAGGACCCTCCCCCCCCCCCCTTTTTAAACAGAGTAACATGAGAAAGTTTGAGCGGACCTGAGTCTCTTCACACCATTAGACATTCATTTGTAAAGAAATCTAAAAATAATTGCTTTGGCTTGGAGAATTCTGTAGCATCTGATACTGTCCAGCTGAAATTACTTGATCATACCATCTCTCTGGGTCTATCTGGCTGTATGATTCACTGTTTCTGTAACAATCCTATGTAACCTGTATTTTTGATTCTCACAAAATTAGCTGGAATGTACACAATATTTCCAACAAAAAAATTGTTCAAATCCTGTTGAGGGGCTTTCATTACAATTCTATTAATATCTGCTTGTCTCACACCATGAATAAACTCTCAACACTTCTATGTTCTTCTAAACAAAGCCAAAAATAAAGTGACATCTCATGCAAAGCACTTGACACATGCAAGAGCCAAGTTGTTGATAGAGCATGTAACTTTTGCTTTTTTTTTTCTGTTTTGAAAGACACTGCTATTCAGTATTCTGGAAACTGAAGATATGCATCTGGACAACCAATCTGATGATAATGGATAGGACATTTCACACTTTAGTGTGGGTGCTATCTACAGGCACAAGCTGATGTTGAGTAGGAGGACAGATTAAATAATTCCCAGGACCCAAGATTTCTATTCATCCCCACAGTGTACACGATCCTTAGAAGGACCATGAAATCCCTGAAATTTTAAAAGAGAACCCTCCCTTTAGTAAGCTTCACAGTTCTTTAAAAACTTCACAGGTAGCAGAGTTGCCACTCGTGATTAGGTGTAGAACACCAAAAGCATCTATATAAAAAAATCATCATCACATGTCCCTCCTCTACTCCTGTTGTTTGATATCAGTAGGAAAATGTTTGTAATGCTAACATATCAGGCTCCTTTGAAAGGTATGATTTGGGGCTGAGACCCTGTCAACCAGCCAGGTGACAAAAATTAGACTCTTCCTTGCCAAGACAGACTTAAAAGGCTTCGTAGAAGACTAGGAGCAAAATAAACACGTTATCTATCAGGCATTAGGTGTTTAAGATGCCCGTCTTTCTGTTGCATATAGCGAAAGCTGGTTTGGGGTGGGGGGGGGGAGAGTTTACAACTGTTCATCTTCCTAGTCACCTCAAAAAACATCCATCTCCCTAGGCAGATCAGATTCTCCTTCTTCCCTAGGTAACATCTTGGCCTCTCGCTCTACTCCTTGTTCTCATGCCTGTATACCTCTGTTGCTTCTTCATCTTCCCTTCAGTGGTTTCTGTCCAGAATCTCACTTCCTGGTTTTTTCTTCCGAATTCCTTTTCCTGTTCTCATTCTATGCCTACCTCTTCCTATGGTGCAACTACCAACTCAAGAAGTTGGAGTGACGCTCAAACAATTACCACCACCAGGGATGTTTTTCAGCACCTCTTCCTGGATCTCAGCCCTACCCATTTATACTGGTCAGAAGTCCTGATGAAGCAGGTAGATAATATTAGAGCAAGAGGGAACACCACTTCTGCCACACTATTCCTGAATCCAGCACAGCAGTCACTGTGTCCTAACATATTCTAGAGGATACCTTGAACACCGCAGAAGCAAAGGCAAGAGATGGTGGAAAACTTCTGCCAGACGCCTAAATAAAATAGTCCTAAACCTTTCATCCTCTCTGTGTTAGGAATATATTTTTCTTACTTTTAATGTTCAGATCTCAACTAAAGACTGTACTCAATCTTGTTCTTTCATGACATTGAGCTAACTCATGTAGATCACAGTTGAGACTTTGCAATAGTGTGAAGATGATGAGAAAAAACAAAAAATTCTTAGAGCTGTTTGTGTGAACTAGATCAAACAGCAACAACTTCAAAGACCATATTTTTCAGGAACTTGTAAATGGATTAGCATATTGGAGGAGGACAAAGTAAAAGAATGCAACATGCGTATCTTGGCTCGATAATGAGTGACATGAGCTATAACTACTATATGTAACAATGAAGGATGTAAAACCCAAGAATGAAGAGAAAAATCGTTCACACCTGTATCATGGGTATTAAAATTATCCACTCATTATCTCAGATTTTTCTGCGTGTCATTCATGAGGATGACCTTATTCAGTGTTTGTAGCCAGTGGGCCACACATCTGGTTTATTACCACTAACTGTTCTACAGAATCAATGAGGTTGCAAAGTCACCAAAGAGTTTATTCCACTGACCACAAGCAAAGTTTTATGTCATTATCATGGATGCTCAGAAAAAAAATTATGGGGATAAGTTAATGGTGGTGCAGTGGGTGCAAACAAAGGAATTTAGTACAAGATCAGCCTCTAAGAAATAAAAGAAAGAGAGGCTGTACATATTAACCCATTATTATCTATAAAAATCTCTCCGTTTTTCAGAAATGGGTAAAGGCTCATTTTAAAATTAGCAGCTCTCACCCACTCTCTTACTTAAATCCTTCAAGGTCCGTTGAAAACACATCCAGTTTATCCACTCGCTAGAATTTGGCAGAAAATTTCCACATTGATAAAAAAGGCTGCACGGCACTTGTTTGTTCAGTGTTTCCAAATGTCATGGAAACACACGCAGCATACTTTTGGGTCAGGTCAGCAGAAGCTTTTATTCAAAAGAAACTACAGCTGTAGGGGGAGTTCCAAAGTGACATGGATTTCCCAAGCACTTGGAAGGGGTCCCCCCCCAAGAGCAAAATCAGGAGGCTTATATACTTTTTAACAGTTGCTTACAACTCACGTGATCATATAGTGAAATTAGCATGAAAAGCGGCTATAATATTACTTCATTATTTTTTTGCTGTAATCAGGATGGGAACTAATGGGGGAGGCGAGATTAGTTCACAAACCTCCTTGCACCTGGAAATTAACTTTGTATATACTTTTTTTTTGCTACCTTCAAGGCCACGGTGAGCAAAACAGTTGCAGAGGAGTTACAAAGAACAAACACTTGCCCTTTTCTGTTCTACTTATACAGAGCCAGCAATTCTACACAAAGCGGTTATGTCATCTTATAACTAAAATAATCAAAGTTTAAGGCATATATTTTTTCTGATTCCACAGTCCCCCCCTTTGAGACTATTTAGTCTCACTTTAGCCTTAAATTTCCATTCTCATGAGCCCCTCTATTTCATCATGCAGCCTTTCATGTTTTCTTTCAATCTGCTCACACTTTTGTAACACCATTATTCTAGACTCTGCTGTGGGTTTTCTTGCCTTGCTAAAGCTTCTCCTGCTGGCTTTCACGCAACAGAGGATCAGTTGCACTAAGACATAGAACATTATCAGAACTATCAAGACAAACAATATTCCATACAGGATTTTCTTGCCAAGGGCCCCGAAATCTGGGAGCCAGGAGGTTAGCCAAGACCACATTTCTTCTAGACCCCAGTCAGTATTTTCTGAGGCCACTTGATGTAAGACCCTTAACTGATTTCGGATTTTGCGAATGTCAGTTTCGATTCGCATGTCCTGATTGACATAGACACAACAGGTGGAGTTTACTAAGACACATACTCCTCCCTGGGATACCAATAGGTAATCTAGGGCTATGCGGTGTTGTATAGTTACTTGTGAGATCTGGGAGATCTCTTTTTGCAGAGCCTGAATTGCATCCACAGTGGCATTTCCCATAGCTTCCATTGTGGCTGAAACGTTAATTATGGCTAGTTCCAATTCTCTTACTCCAAGCCACGGTATGAAGGTTCTCACAAATTGATGGAACCCTCTGTTTCTGGTAGCTAAGGGGTTAACCGCCCTTTTCATGTGATGGTTGAAATTTTTTACTTGTTCCAGATATATTGCACTATGCATTTCGAAACCAGTGATAACACGTCCAAGAGTGCATGCCCCCACCCAATTCCAGGGCAAGATTTTATGAGCCCTGTTTCTGCAGAGCCAGTAAAGGCCTGGGGCAGAAAGGGTACTCAAATCTCGACAGTTGTTTTGCCATATCCGGCACTTTCGATTGATATGCATCGTATAGGACGGTCCACGTTCAGCTGCTATCCTGCTGGACCAAGATATATTACAAGAAGTAAAATTGGAGTCAATGTAAAATTCCGATCTGTTTGCAATGAGAGCAACATGAGGTTCCTTAGAAAAGTTGTAGACCATGAATCCTGTACAATTGAGAGAGGGTATGTTACCCAACAGGATTCCACTGGTGCTACTAGGGCTATAATCTAGAGTAGTTAGGCAATGAGGCAATGTCCTATAGGTGTGGCTTTATTATAAGCTCTGGTGTTGTTGGATCTGTAACAGAAAGGCGCCTCTACTCTTGGGGAGATTATCCAGTTAGCAGGGGCGGCCCTCCATTCTTTAGGAGCGGACCGATGGGCAGCTAACGAGTAGTGTCTAACGAAGCCGCCGTTTATTGTTCCCCATTGCTGGAGGGATATTGGTACTCCGATCATTGGGATTCCTTGGTGTAGGTGTGCTGGGCTGTGAGAGCATATCCAGCAGTCACTTTTATTTCCAGCTTGAGCCACCGTACGGGAGATCTGCAAATACAAATTTTTCTCCCACCCCCCTTGGGTGATACTGAGATACCCAAGTGTGATATAAAAGGATATCAGTGCCATTTTTAGATACAGGAGGGACAAAGAATCTTAACAACAAACATAACCAGCACCAGTAAGAAAAAGAACACTACCAGCCAAACCCAGGATGGCAGCCAAAGTCTTTCTTCGTCCTCTGGGCTCAAGTTACCTAAAGGACTGATAATGTCGGCTCTTGGTCTTGATCGAGGTGGTGATCTTCCGAATGGGAGCATTCACTTTCTTTGAGGCCGAAGATGATATCTTCGTTCTTCAACTGATGAATCCGGCTGGGCTGAGGTGTTGGGTGCAGGGGAGAGGTTACTAGCACTTGCACTCTGATGCTCCTCACTTGCCTGAGTGAGGTCCTGAGGGTCTTTGTCCTTGGCCTCAGGGAAAGATCCCAACCTTGGTTGGAATACAGCTGCTTTGGGGTCCAATAGAGGTGATACCTTCTTGCAGTGCGAGGCGTGAGTCCACGTTTGGTGACCTTGGCAACGAACAGCAGAATTAGTGGTCAGAAGTACCTGGAAAGGTCCTTTCCATCTGGGTTGAAGTGCGTTTTTCCGTTGATAGACCTTTACGTAGATCCAATCCCCTGGTTCGAGGTTGTGACAGGGAACATCCGGTGGTTGAGGTAAGGCTTCTTGGACCTGTGAATGAACAGACCTGGCATACTTCATTAATGCCTTGCAATAATTTAGTACAGTTTCATCAGTTAATTGTAGGTCTGTTTGGTGAGGGGCAACAGGTGGTGTAGCTGGCATCCTCATGGGTCGTGCCATGAGTATTTCATAAGGGGTTAGGCCATGTTTTCTGTTAACAGTGTTTCTAATGTGCATAAGAGCAATGGGCAGTGCATCAGGCCATTTGAGGCCTGTTTCAGCACAAATCTTCGAAATGCGCGTTTTTAAATCAGAGTTTTTACGTTCTACAGCACCACTTGATTGTGGATGATAACTACAGTGTAGGTGTTGCTGTATGTTGAGTGCTTGGCAGATGTTTTTTACTATCTGTCCTGTGAAATGGGTGCCGCGGTCACTATCTATTGTGAGGGGCAATCCAAATCTAGGGATGAATTCTTTGAGCAATTTCTTTGCTACAGTGATGGAATCAGCATGTATGCATGGGTAGGCTTCCACCCATCCAGAGAACACATCAATAATAACAAGAATGTAGTCATAAGAACAGCACTTAGGTAGCTGCACAAAATCAATTTGCAGATTTACAAACGGTCCCCATGGAGGGGGATGGGCTGCAGGTGTCGTTTTTACCCATTGCCCAATGTTGTGAGCTAAGCAGATGGGACAGGAGCTACAGTACTGTTGTACCATGGAAGGAAAATTTGGGTAAACCAGTTTCTTTGTACTGTAGCAATCATCCCCCCTTTGCTCATATGGGCCACAGAGTGGGTTAAACGAGCAAGATGTGGCAAAAGCTCTCTAGGCGCCACCAGGCAGCCGTCCGGGGAGTGCCAGAGAGAGTTGGGGTGCAGTGAACATCCTGCACGCAGCCAGTCATTTATTTCCTTTTTTGGGGCCTGATTTTGAAGAAGGGCCAGACTTGAAAGGCTAGCCAAAGGAGACTGGTTTGCTGAAAAACAAACAAGAACACAGTTAGGAGCCTGTGGGCCAGAAAGGGCCACATTTCTGGCAGAACGGTCTGCCAGATCATTTCCTCATGTGACATCATCAAAGGGTTTCTCATGAGCTTTACATTTAACAATAGCAATAGCAAGAGGCAATTGAACAGCTTCTAAGAGCGCTTTTACATAACAGCCATGACTGATTTGGGTCCCTGATGAAGTGAGGAACCCTCTTTGTTTCCAGATTTGTCCAAAATCATGAACACCACCAAAAGCATACTTAGAGCCAGTATAAATGGTTGTGGTTTGATTTTTTGCAAGAATGCAAGCACGTGTTAAAGCAATGAGTTCAGCAACTTGAGCAGAACGAGCTTGGGGTAAAGAATAGGCTTCCAAAACAGCATACTGAGTGCATACTGCATATCCCGCAACTAATTTGCCTGCATCATTTCTAAGACAGGAACCATCAACAAACAAAACAAGGTCAGAGTTCGGGATAGGAATGTCCTTGAGGTCAGTTCGAGGGGTTAACAATTGAGTTGTGATAGACAGGCAATCATGAGGCTCACCATCAGAGGCAATAGGCAGAAGTGACGCAGGATTCAGAATTGAACAGTGATTTAAGGTTACATTTGCAGCTGACAGTAGAAGTTTCTCATATTTAGTAAGACGGGAATTGGAAATGTGCTGAGTTTTGCCCTTGAGCAGAAGGGCCATCACAGCATGTGGAACTGCAACGGTTAAAGAGTGTCCCAAAACTAGAGAATCTGCCTTTTCAACCAACAAGGCAGCAGCTGCAACTGAACGGAGGCAAGGAGGAAGTCCCGCAGCTACGGGATCAAGGGCAGAGCTGTAATATGCAATTGGGCGATGCTTTTCACCATGCAGCTGAGTGAGTACTCCTAAAGCGATTCCTTCCCGTTCATGACAAAACAAGGTAAAGGGTTTCTTATAATTAGGAAGTCCAAGAGCAGGAGCAAGAGTAAGGGCTTGCTTAAGGGCCACAAATGCTTGTTCGGCTTCAGGAGTCCAAGGGAGGGGTTCCGGGGTGGTATCATGAGTGAATGCTTGCAAGGGTTTTGCAAAAGCAGCATAACCCAGGATCCACTGTGTACAATAACCCGTTGCACCTAAGAATCCCCTCATCTGTTTTCTAGTCATAGGTTTGGGAATGTTGAGGATAGCTTCAACTCTACTAGGGGAAAGGTGTCGTTCTCCTACTGAGATATCATGCCCTAAATAATGTACCTTAGACTTGCAGAGCTGCAATTTAGATTTTGAGGCCTTGTGGCCTTTCTGAGCTAAAGCTGTGAGGAGTGTCAAAGTATCTTGCTTACAGGCCTCTAAAGTGGGTGAGGCTAACAATAGATCATCAACGTACTGAACAAGGGTGGACCCCCCTTTGAACATGATAGGATCCAAATCTTTTTTTAGGATCTGGGAAAACAGGGTTGGGGACTCTGTATATCCCTGAGGGAGTCTTGTCCAGGTATATTGAAATCCCTGATAAGTAAATGCAAACAGATACTGGCTATCCTTATGAACGGGGATAGAGAAAAAAGCAGAACAAAGATCCACTACTGTGAAATATGTAGCATATGAAGGGATACAGGAAAGAATAGTGGCAGGGTTAGGGACCACGGGGAAAGCGGGTAAAACAGCAGCATTTACAGCTTGAAGATCTTGCACAAAGCGATACATATCTTTACCAGGTTTTTTGACAGGTAGGATAGGTGTGTTGCAAGGGGAGCGTATTGGGACAATAATCCCTTGCTCAAGGAGTGAGGAAACGACAGGCTTGATCCCTTCCTCAGCTTCTTTTGAGATGGGGTACTGTGGGACACGAGGAAGTGGCTTGGCAGGGTTCAGGATGATACGCACTGGTTCAGCACTCAGCATGTGCCCCACTTCATTCGCATGGGTGGACCACAGCTGTGGAGGTACTCGTGCCAACAGTTCCTCTTGCAAGTAGGAAGTGTCAGGATCAGAGTACTCCTGGGTTAGCAAAGCCACAAGCTCGGTTTCCCCATGTTCCGGTACCTCAAGGTAAACACCATCTGGGCTACAATAAATCACGCATCCCAGTTTACACAGCAAATCCTTACCAAGAAGGTTGACAGGTGCACAGGGGCTAAGAAGAAAGGCATGATTTTCAGACAAAGGGCCAATAGAGATGGAGACAGGTTCAGAGACGGGATGTGGGATAGGTTGTCCGCCTATACCGACAGCATTTACAGTTTCAGGAGAATAAGGTAGAAAAGGAAACTCAGCAGCCTTTAGCATGGAGCGGGACGCTCCGGTGTCGACAAGACAGGAGACAGGTTTACCAGAAGTAAGGCATTCAACAAACGGACCAGATTGGTCAGTAGCAAGCAAAGGAGCAATGATGTCGCTGTCCCTCAGGCTGTCCTAGTCAACACTGGGAAAACTGACAGGAAGTGGAGGTGGGGGCTGGGGTCTGGGTCCTTGGCTGGGGCAGTTGGGGCATTCTGATTTCCAATGTCCTTCTTGCTTGCAATAATGACATTGGTTCCCATAGCCTGGGTTTTGTGGGCTCAAGGATCTATCTCTTCCCCTGAATCTACCCGGGCCTCCCCTTCCCCGTCCTTGTCCCCTTCCTCTACCTGGACCCTGCAACTGAGAAATCTGTAAGGCCATTAACTTAAACTCAGCATTGTCTTTAGACCGTTCCAATTTGTTATGAAAATGGTTAGCCGCAGCAAGGACTTCGGTTAAGTCTTTAGTTTCCCAGCCAATAATTACTGTTTGAATTTTCTCAGCAATTTTAGGGTTAAGTCCCTGGACGAATGCTGCCACTATTGCTTGTTTAGCATTTCCGACTGGGTTATCCATTCCTGAGTATCGTTCAAATGCTTGTTTGAGGCATTCTAAATAATCACTGGGGTGTTCATTTTTGTTTTGTTTACAGGTATTTATTTTGGTCCAGTCTGCCTTTTTTGGGCAAATTGTGAGAACTGCCTGAACCAAAGCATTTCTCTTGTTAATAAAGTCTTGGCCAATCCCTGGGTTTTGATCTGGCCAAGTACAGGCAGCATACAGACGTAGCATAGTTTCCTTGGGCAAAATCGATCGCATGAGCTGATTAATGTCAGCCCAGGTTGGATTATAACAATTTATAACAGTCTGCAATTCTTCCTGAAATTTTTCTGGGTCTTCCCTGATTTTTGGGAACTTTTGAGTTAAATTGTAGAGATAACCTGGAGTCCAGGGTGCATGCACAGTTACTATATTTTGTCCATCGGTGCCAATGCCTGGCATTTGTCTTAGGGGGTAAACTTGTGCAGTTCAGGATCTCAGATTGATGGGCGATCTTTCCATGCCTATTCCCATTCTTCTAAATACACCTGTGGTGGGTTGTGACCCAGGAGTAAATTGCCACACTGGTGATGATTGAGTGGTAGATATGGTGGATGAGTCCGGACTATTAAGCTCCGTGGATGGATTTACTGAAGGAGCTTCAGCTAATGGGTTACTAGCCTGGGCTGCAGCCTGATGTTGAACCGGTTGTTGCTGATGTGGGAGTCCCAGGAGAGCAGGGTTCGAACAAAGGTCAAGGATATCCTCTGCTGGCTCCGGTGGTGGGGGCACCCCGGGCAATGCTGGATACATCAGAGCGGTGGCCAGCGTGTAATTTGGGGGAGCAGCCAATTTCTCCAGAACAGCTTTTAACTGCTGTTTTAATTTTTCTTGAGAGTCTTTCAGGCTCCTAGTTTGAGATTCTGTCCGCCTTTTGGACATTTCATCATACCAATAAAAGAACGCGTCCCACTGATTTTGTGGTGTTTTGGATCCACGGGACTCTAACGCCCCTCTCAAGTGCACTATTTTATCCTGATCAAATGTTCCTTCCTGTGGAAAATGCTTCACAGGATCATCCCTAGTATACCAGTTCCACTTATCCAGGTACTTGCAAGTCTCGGGAGAATAGTGTGTGTACATAAAGTACGCCGGAGTCCCCTTAGAGGGGACAGGAACTTGTTTAGACTGACTTGTTCCCATTTTCAGTCACACAGGGAGACGTAGGAGAGGCTTATTTAGGATGTCCGGGCTGCTCAGTGCCTTGCCCCACAGTTTTTCACTGCCTAGACAAAAGGCTTCTGACCCAACACCGGCTCATAAAATGGAAATGGGGAGGGAAACACTAGAGGGATCCTTTCACTCCTGCTTTTGGCAGAAGCTACTAGGACAAGGGGTTTGGAAAAGACAAAATCACTCAGACGCCCTGTCCACTGGGTCACGAGGTTCCAGTTGGGCCCCCTTGCTTTCAAAACTGCCCTGTCAGGCAGAATTGGGGCGGCTGAACCCAACCGTAGTCTCAGTCCTGGTCAGTGGCTCATATTTCTAAATACACACACATGCACATTTATTCAGTCAGACAGACCTCCTACCCCACACCGCCTTCGTTAATTAACTACAAGCCCGATGTGCTGTTGGATGAAGGTGCCTCAAACAGTTTCTCCCTAAATAAAATGTACGTTACCAGACACAAAATGGGATCCTTTACCAGACAGAAAATTTTAGCCGGCAGTAAGGTTCAGACTGACCTGTTTTAACAAGGTTCAGATCCAGTTACCACGGCCAAGTTGGGAGCCTACAGGCAGTCCTCCTCCGAAACCCCAATAGAGATTTTGAATTAGGTCTCTTACCTCTCAAGTTTGGCGCCTCGGGGTTCGGGGGGGGCAGCCTGCGGTCCTCCTTCCTCAGCCTGTGTTCTGGATCCGAGTCACGGCACCAGGAATTGTCGTGGAAACACACGCAGCATACTTTTGGGTCAGGTCAGCAGAAGCTTTTATTCAAAAGAAACTACAGCTGTAGGGGGGATTCCAAAGTGACATGGATTTCCCAAGCACTTGGAAGGGGTCCCCCCCCAAGAGCAAAATCAGGAGGCTTATATACTTTTTAACAGTTGCTTACAACTCACGTGATCATATAGTGAAATTAGCATGAAAAGCGGCTATAATATTACTTCATTATTTTTTTGCTGTAATCAGGATGGGAACTAATGGGGGAGGCGAGATTAGTTCACAAACCTCCTTGCACCTGGAAATTAACTTTGTATATACTTTTTTTTTGCTACCTTCAAAGCCACGGTGAGCAAAGCAGTTGCAGAGGAGTTACAAAGAACAAACACTTGCCCTTATCTGTTCTACTGTACAGAGCCAGCAATTCTACACAAAGCGGTTGTCATCTTATAACTAAAATAATCAAAGTTTAAGGCATATATTTTTTCTGATTCCACACAAACATACACTGAAAGAACATTTTGTTCCCATCTTTGCAGTAAAGCTCACCTTGCAGAGAAGCAAAAACAAAGGGAGGGAGGGAGGGGAATTGGAGGGAGGTGAGAAAGGGTACAAAAAGTAAAAGGAAAGAAAAACCATAGGGTTAAACTATCCAGGGCGTTGCATTGGCATTGAAGCGAGTGCAATGCAAAATACAAAATAGAGCTCACACCTGATGAATTTAACACTGCGGGAGCTTCAGCAACCTCTACACAGAGAATTCTCACATGCTGTCAGGGATGTAGTGAGCTGAAAAGTAGGAGGGGAATGGGCACGTTCTCAGAAGCACTGCCTGCATGACACTTCCCGTAGGAAGATGCCCATTTAAATCCACAAATTAAAACCTCCCCAAAGCTGCTTCAAGCTATATTTATCTTCATGCCCACCAACGTCTCTATGGCACTAACCAGACACCTGGGAGCTGGCATGCAGATTCCTTAACAAGACCCTGACTTATAGCTGCAGAGGAAATAGGTGTATGTTCAGAAGGGGGAGAAAAGCATAGATACCACCAGTATTGTTAGTCACACCTTTGAATGAATGAGGAAAATCAAACAATTCTTTTCATCTTGCCAAACCATCACACAAAGGAATTGATCCTGTAAAGTGTTGAGCACCCACAACTCCCACCTACATCTGTGAATTCTGGGCACTCAGTGCCTTGTAGAACTGGGCCAAAAATCTTTCAATAAAATAAATTTGTGTTTTAAGCTTTGTCGTTCCCCCCGCCATTTAACCCTCAGCTTTCCAATCCAACCACCTTTCAGAGTGTCGTAGTTTTGCACACTTCCTACAAGCTTTTAGGATTTCATCTACCAGTTTGTGCAAATATTAAAAGGGGCACTGATGCTGCCAGCCAATATTTTATAGTGTTCGGTTTGTTTAGTTTGCAGTACCCCCTAAGAAGCTTGGAAATAACATTCCTTCTTTGACAGATTTTGTCCTTTTCTATTTGGCCAATAACATTTCTGCTGCAACATGGCAGAAGCCAACAGCTTTGTTTTGTTTGCTTCCTTGTTTATGCACTGGCATAACTGATAATGTCAGCAAGAACATACACACCTCGGAGAATACTGCTTGCCATTTAATTGCCACAGGCAAAGTCATCAAAGAAAGCCCTAAAAACACAGAGCAGGCGCTCTCTCTGCACTTCCCACAGACACATTAGTGAATGAAACTCTTTCCTCAGTTGAAAGCATAGGAAAGAAACAGTCACACTTTGTAACACCTCTGATTGAGGAAACATCTGAGTTCTCTCCAAATCTCAACCTCTTCCCTCCCAGCAGAGACAGCAGAGGCCAAACCGCAGCACATGTGCCACAAGTGGCACAGACAGACAGCCTCTGCGTATGGCACGTGCCGGATCAGGGAGGAGCAGGGAATACAACAGCAGTTAGGCAGGGAGCAGAAAGCAGAACAGCAGATCAGGCAGGGGATGGGGATTGAAGTGGCGTATGGGGAGTGTGGGGGGCTTACCTTGTGGCACGCCTGCCACCGGTGAGCCACATCCACATAAGCAGGGGCATGCATTTGTAGCAGCAAATTTGTGCCACTATTGTGTCACGGTGCACACCCCTGCCCCATGAGCTTTGCAGTGGATCACATTGCCTGGCTGCTCCATGTCTTGTGGGGGGGCAAGGGCACAGGGTGCCTCAGTGTGTGGCCAGCTGGGGAGCAGCCCTGGGCTGGCTACTCCCCTGTCTCTGTGTGCCTTACAGTAGGGGCTCTGCTGCACAACCCCCACACCGAGGCATGTGGAGCGCCCAAGCTGGGGCGCAGAGAGCTTCAAGATTAGGGAGCAGACAACCCAGGGCTGCCTACTCCCTCATCTCCACATGCCTCAGTACAGGAGCTCTGCAGCAAAGCCCCACACTGAGGTACATGGAGATAGGGGAGCATCCAGGCTTAGGCTGGCTACTCCCCTGACTTAAAGCGCACTGTGCATCCCAGCTAACTGGGGAGTGGCTGCCCCATCCTCAGTATGCAGAGACAGAGCATTTGTCTTCATGCAAACCACTCTGGCATGCTTTGCACTGCTTTTTTCTTCTGGGTTGGTTTGTTGTTTTTTTTGCTACCAGGAAATCCCAGTAGCAAATTTTGACCTGGCTGGCACTGCAAATCAACAGCACCATGCATGGTTTAACATGCAACACATCTGGTTTGTGACGCTGCAAAGAGATTTGCAGTGCGACAAACCACACGTGCCGGTATGTCTGGATCCGGCCACAGGGACCAAATGGCCTGGGTCAGCCAACAAATATGAAGTGCCAAAAGCATTTGCAGAGAGCATTCAGATGAAAAAAAAAAAAAGAGAGAGAGAGAGAGAGAGGTACCCCCTCCCCCCAGTCCCTCAAATTCCAGGTAATATCCAGGTAAAATAGGGTGAGGACAAATTAAGCGACTGCCCTCAGAGCTTATAACCTGGCTCCAATTCTAGACTGATCTGAGCTGATGATATGAAATAAATTGAAAAAAAATGAAAATACTGCAAAGGAAAATAGTCCCCAGCCAACTCTAGAAGGCTTCAAGAGGAGTCAGACTTACTTTTCAAGGAGGTAGAGAAAGGGTCACTCTCAAGCTACAATTATTAGCATGCTTTGTTCAATGATATGCTCCTCCTGCAGCACTATAACTCTACATGGATTTTTAATGTAGCCTCGGTATAATTTATTCACAGTTCACATTATTCTGATAAAAAGCACTTTTTTAACCTTAATAGAATTTTATTATGAGACTGTCACAAGGACGTATTTTATTTTCATTAATTCATTTTTGGATACCCAGGGCTTTATTTTAAAAAAATAAAGAAGATTGAAGGTGGTCAGCTTTTTACAACTATATATTCAGGGCTTGATGCCTCCTTGGCTTACACAATTATTGACATCTTTACAAACAGGATACTAAATAAGCCATACCAAATCAGAATAGCAGCACTTTACATTCCTGTGCAGAGCAGCAGATGGCTATGTAAGGATCGAGACAATGGAGAATGAGGGCTCTAGACGTTAAAATCCCTACGGATGTCTAGGAAACCTCAATCCTAAATACATCTGGGACATTAGAAAGTTCTGCACCTGAGCTAAAAAGCTTTGCATCTTAGGTGCATTCTTGCAATTGTCTAAACTTCGCCACAGACATAGCCAGAAAGGAGGTTGCAAATAACCACTAGGCACAATATCCTTTACATCTTCTTTCTTTTCCTATCTATTTAGTTATTGTTCTTGCTTACCCACATTGATTATATTACCTTCAGTCCAAAATGACTGTTGTCTTTTCCTGCCTTGTGCAGGGGGACTGGACCTGATGACCTACAAGGTGCCTTCCAGCCCCCTAACAATCAATCTATAAGGATCACTCTCAGTTTCCAAACAACTAATATAAGTGTACAGATAACTTTTTTCTGTCCTTTAACAGCCTGCTTCCCTTGTAAAATACAGATGAGTACTGCATGCCTGAGAGTGATGGCATTTCACTGTAGCTTGCTTCAAAGAAAGAGATTCATTTCCAATTTTGTGAATTGAGAGGATCAGGCCATGTGGATTCAATCCAAGGAGAGAACTGGGTGGGTGACCTCGTTTCATTACTTGCAATGGAACTGTGTCTATGCTGTTCTATAAAACAGCACAAATGTAAACGAGGTGTGAACTGCTTTCACATCTCATTTAGGTAACAGATGAGGCATGAAATGCATTTCACAGGCACTAGTACCAGACCTATACTGCTAAGACTTGTGACAATGAAGGATTTTTTTTTCTCTTGGAGCTCTGGATTAGCTCTGAAAGTGGTTACTGTAGGGAGGGAAAAATATCATCAAGAGATATGTCAGCTGTTTCTATTAGCTCTCTCAAAATATTTTGGACACTAATCAAAGTTCCTGGGGTCCTCTATTGTTCAAAAGATTGATATAGTTTCTATCGCACAAAAAAGCCACAACCAGATGGTGCCAAACAATGAAAAAAAGAAAGTCTGTGCTTTTAATGAGCATCTGAGCCAGATCTTCAAAAAAACTAGATTCACTTTCTAGAGTGAGAAGATTTGACGTGTCAGACAAGTCACTGTCATCTCTTTCTCTCTCTATGTGCAAGTGGTTTCTACATTCACTTGCCAATCACAAAATGCACTGTAACTGCCATTTTATAAAAATTGCCAGTAGCAGACCTCTTGTTAATGTGTAATGGTAATAGCACATGACTGCCATTACAGGAATGCAGGAAACATGTCAAAGTGTTAATAATGGAGTTTGAGAAAATAACTGTCCATTGCATCATATCCTAAATTAGAGAGAATTCAAGCTGGACAACCAGCTAAGAGACAGAGAAAGAGAGAAAGAGATGAAAATCAGGCCCCCTAAAAATCAGGCCATTTTAGAAGGATATTTGACAGACCCTGGAGAAGAGGCAAGGGGAATTCTGAAATGTATTTACATGCCAGTGGCATAGTTGAACAGTTCAGCAGAGGATAAAGTCATGATGGCTACTTCATGTGCTTAGGACACTAAAAATGTAAACATCCAACTAGAAATAAAATATTAATAAAGATGATCTTTAGCATGACACCCAAGAAATGTGGAAAGTGTACTAAATTGGGGATACAATGCAACAAACAAGCCACTCTGAATGTCCTCAGCTCTGTACAAATGTATTAACACAAAAAGGTTTTGAGGCATGTATTCACATTTTGAGCATCTTTCATTTGATACTATTTGGGAAATACCCAACTTAAAAACATTTTCAATGAAAAATATCACGCACTGAACTACAAAATTAGGCACACATTCATTAATTGACACAAGGAGAATATTTTTCTGAAGTTTCAGAATAACCTTAAATTTTATTAAGGTATGTTGCTATTACTACTACTACTACTATTATTGTAGCTAGCTCTTAGATGGTGCTTTTTATTGGTAGATCTGTGTGGTGACAATTTTGGACAGAAAACACATTCACAACAGTATAACTTGCATCCATTTTGTACGCTGATGTAAATTACACCAGAATACAGTGCAAACTATTAGTGGGCCCATCTACACTTGCAATTAATGCAAAGCAATAAACTCCAGAGTTTATTGTTCCTGGGTGCACCATTTTAATGTGTGCCCGGGACTGCAGCACGCTGAGTCAGGTTGGAGCAGCCCCGGCTGGCAGGCAGTCTGGGGGGTGGGAGGGTCAGCCTGCCAGCCGAGTGCTGCTCCCCCTGGCTCAACATGCTATGGAGGGGTTGGCTGGAGCATGAGGATGCTCCAGTGTGTGGCTGGCTGGCAGGCAGCTCCCACACTAAAGCACCCTCGTGCCCTAGCCAGCCAGGGCAGCACCTACACACATGCTACTATACAAGAGAAAACTTCACAGTGGAATAGTACTTGTATTTACAAGTACAACCCTGCTGCAGAGTTAATTAGTTTACTCTAACCTAATAGGGGTGCACTTGTAGATGCACAATATTTACTGCAGAGCTAATTAGTTTACTCCACAATAAACAGCTTGTGCAGACGTGCCCAGCTGTTCCAGAGTAGCTGTTTACAGTAGGTGCTATTACAGTGCCTCACCAATAGGAGGCAAAGAAACAAGTAAATAACCTGCTTACCTTCTGCAAGCAGCTGCTTTGAGGGCCTTGTTACATGTTGATTTTGGGCAGCTCTTGGAGCTCTTAGCCCCTGGACTGCCTGTATATTAACACCTTTAAGTGGTGTAAAGCATGCATTATGTGGCTCAAAGTTACACCTTCAGGGCACTAAGTTACACTTCCAAGTTGTATGGATCTTTAATCCACATAACCCAGCTCCTGTTCCATTAACGTGTGGCCACCCCCCACAGATGTGCTTCTCAAGTTGAAGTCCTTCAGTATCCCAGGATGCAGTGTCTCCTCCTACCGTCCTCTTCTGTGGGTTGTCACACTTCCGGCTTCTTAGTATAGCGGCCCAAGGACTGGAGCCACAGCTTTTTTGTTTCTCTAGTCTCTACTCCCCAGTCCAGGAACAGCCGCCCAAGGGACCTTTAACCACCAATGCTGAGTCAGTCTAGGCAGGCAGCCACGGCTGGACCTCAATGCCTACCCCCCCACCAACCCCTGGGGAGCAGAGGGAGTGTGGCCAGCCCCAAAAAGCCCACCAGACCCAGCCAGCCTCCAACAAGCCCTAAACTCCAGCCTCACAGCTCCAGCAGCACCTTGCTCCATGCACCCGATGCATATGCAGGCCAGTGAGAGCTGGCAGTGGCTGCTATGGGTTGTGGGGCAGCCTGCTATCGGGGAAGCCACTGCTCCAGGACAAGACAACTGTGGGTGGATCTGGGCTGTGGGCATGGGGCTCTGCTGCTGCCATGTGGATTCAGGAGCCAGCTACAGAGTGAAGCCAACTTGGGGGGCAGCTGGCTGCCACCACTGCAACCTCTACCACAACGACCAGCTTCCAGGGCCATATCTTGGACCTCCCCCACCCCAAGGTCCAGGGGTGTCTGTCTGCTGGCCTGGTGCACTGCTGGGCTGCCTCCACTAGAACCGGGGGCACCAAGGAAGGGGTGGGGGTGTGGATGGATGTGGGGTAAAGCTGAGCAGGGGGGAGGACGGAGGAGAGGAAGGGGAGAGGCAGGAAAGCAGCTGCATTCCCCTCAGGCTGAAGTTGCTCAGGCACTGGGAACAACCTGAAGGGTATGTGGCCAGGAGATGTGCCCAAATGTGTGTGACAGTGAGCCCAAAGCACGTGGGTGCCAGGAAGGCAGTGACCTCCCAACATAACCCCCTGCCAAGTCCCTCAGCCTCACTGTCAAGGGACCCTGCCACCTCCCTCCCCTCCCCACAGTCTAAAATGCTGCTGCTGCAGCAGCTGGGAGACAAATGAAGCATAGAGAATCACAGAGAAGTCAGGGTGGAAGGGACCTCCCTGCTCACTAGGCCTCTTGTGGCAAGTCACATTTGTGTAGGTGGGGCACTAGACCAGTGTTTCTCAACCTGCAGGTCATGATACAAAAGTGGGTCATGAGAATATTTGAAAGGGAAGTGAGCAAGTCCCAGAAAAACATGGAAAAATACAGGTATCCCCTTGCAGGGATGGCTGGGGCAACTGGAGGCAGCCAATGCACATGTCAGTGCGCACACATGAACGTGGCCGGCACGCAGCCAAGGAGGACTGTGGAAGTAACCCCAGTAGCTGGATGCAAGTAAGTAGGGGTTGGAGGGCCAGGGCTTGGGGTCTGTCTGGGGGGGCTGTGTGTGTGGGTGGGGAGGGGAGGGGATGGATGTGTGGTGGTTGGGCAGATGCCTGCCAGCACTGGGCCGGGGGAGCAGCCAGGCATCAAGGCTGCATCAGGACAAGGGATGAAGGGGAGGCACTGGCCCGGCTGAGCCAGTGGCACCAGTGCCCATACTCGCAGGGGTGGAACCACTGGACTAGACTAAAGGTTTCTAGACAAAAGGTATGACTGCTCCAAACTCTGCACTAAGCCGATCAACACTTGTGTGACTCAAAGCACAACATGTAACAAGGTCCTGGGACAAGTGTAGACACACAAAACCTACATTGCAGTAACTTACATTGGTGTAGTTTTATCCCTGATTTTTCCTTGAGCAATTCTACACAAATTCAAGTGGCTTTCACTGTAGAGCTGAATTTCATATGCCTATTCCTTGTTTACAATAAAGGATTAGGCTTGCATAAATGTGTTGCTTATTCCTAGCTCTTATACATGTGATTCCTCTACTGTTCAATGAGGTTCAGTAACACAATTTACTACCAAGTGTCATTTTTAAAAAACAGAGCACAGTTAATGTGTGCATATACATTTACTGTGATAAATGATGGATCTGTAGTAGCGAGTGAAACAGAAATGCTAAGAACCCAATGATTTAGCCATTACTCAGACAACATGAAAATGTGGGAAATCTACCTGAATAAAAAGTACACAATTAAACTACAAGTTGGTGAAAAACAACAAGAAAAAGCCTAAAATTGAGGGGCAAGTGAGAGGCTGATAGTCCTAAACACTGTAAAAACGTGTGCGATGACTTCTCATTAGCAAGACTTCTCTTCTTGAGCGTCTCCCTCCAACTTAGTAGTATTTATACCTAGGACTAGCATTCTATCTCCCTTGCTCTATTAAATTTAACCAGTAAATGTCAACCCTCCTGGGCCACCTTCGCTTTCACAGTTAAACAGTTATGAATCGCTTTGCTGGTCCTAATGGTTTTGGTTATAGGCAAAAGCTTTTTTCTACCTGAATGATTAAGAACTGCTTCCCCTCCCTTCTTTATCTTTCTTTTCTTCCTTTGTTCTTGACCGCACACAAACCGTTCTCATTTCTCTCTTGGCCCCTTTCTTTCCTGGTTATATTTACCCTTTCCCAGGAATTTCCATCTTGCCTTCTATCCTTTTTCCTCTGTTGCTTTCTCTCCCTCTTTTCTTTCTTTCCTCTTCCCTCAATAGCCATTCCTGCTTCACACCCATCCTTCTTTCTATACATTCTGCTTGGCTCCCATTTCTGTCTCTGTCTGACCTATTTTGCTCCTCCCTGGCATGTTCTTCCCCTTAAGCTTCTCCCCACTCACTACGCACTTTGGAGATGCAAGAAAGCTGTCCTCAAATGGTTTGTACCCTGCCAATTAATCTGACTTAAAGTGGTAATTGTCATGGGATGCCATCTCAGCAGCACCTCTGCATTTGCTCTCATTTAATATACAGTGTAGAAGTGTTTTCTTCAGAGTGCAGTTTGCATTTCTATTTCATTTCTCTCTTCATAGGTACTTAAAATGCACCATCTACCCAGTATGGGGGCATCTTTTCTGAGCAGGAACCCTATGTTCTGTACAATGTGTCCAAACCACATAGCAGAAGTGTCAATCAACATCACACTCCTCCCTTTTGCCACCAGTGTTTTCCAGTTCATCTGTCTAGATAAATGACAGCCATTTGCAAATCTTCTTGGAGATGAAAGGTTCAGTAGATGATCTATTTGGTGGTCAAAACTGTCTCAGTTCATCACTTAAGTGACTATGAACACTGACCATTAAATCTATTTATTAATACAATAGAAGGTCTTGAGCAGCTTGTATATCTTTGCCAAGTGTTCAGAACATCTCAAACATCTCTCTCAGCAAATCAATTAGTTTATCTTTGTCATTTTTCCTATTAATATCACTATTTTTATATGCCTTCTGCAACTTCATCAGCTGTGATTCATGGTGCTCACCTAGTAAAACAGCTGGTCGGCTGTCAGAGACAGTCCAGCCAAACTCAAGTGAAGCATTGTATGAAGGGTCAATAAAAATGCTTGCACTCAAATCCTATTAAGTGCTGGGCATCAGCTTCCACCCTCCAGAAATGGAAGGTTACAGATCTTAATAAAGTACACAGATTCCAAATAATCTTCTAGACCAGGTATGAGTAAAAGGAGGAGCTAAGGGAACTATATAGTATGGGGAATTTCCAATTTTTCTCAGTTTTCCTTTGCAGTCGCATAGGAGAAGCCAATGTCCATCCCAAATTCCAAGAGAACCACCTCAAGAAAGCACAATACAGTTCCCTCTTGCACCCACCAAGAACATAATGCTGTTGACTCAATCTCCTTATAACCACAGCTCCTGAGGTCAGACACATTCGAGAACTAGGCAGCATTTCTTTCTATCCTCCTACAAAGTCGGAACAGCTGCTTCTGCAATTCCCTTAGCACTTACAAGCTCCTAGACGGTTAGACTACATTTGAAACTAAAACTTGACTCCCAATATGGGAGCTTAATGACAGCAGAATGTGAGGCTGAACAGATCTGAGACACTTTTAAAGAAGCCTCTTCTAATAAAGTCATACAGTACCTTAGTTATGATGCGTACCGGTATAACAGCCTAAGGAACTAATGCCAAAGGACTAAATTATTGTCATGCTTTCTGCCTGGCAAATAAATTTTCTGGTGCATTTCTGGACAAATACCAATGGGAAACAATAATCTATTGACTGTTACAGTAAGAGATGTTGATGCTGTGATAATGCTCTCTTATTTGTATTTTAGCAAGGGCTGATCATAGACACCATTTATATAATAAATCTACTGGTGCAACAGAGTGACAGCTATTTAGTGAGCCACTACTTACCTGCTGCTTTCTGATCCTCCCATGATGTTCTCAGTATTGCATGATTCAGGAAGTCATTGCCACCTGAGGATGCCCAGCATCTCAAAAAAAATACGTATTTTACCAGACACCTAGTCTTACCCCACTTCAATCACAGTCTACCTAGTCTACAGTTCAATCACAGTTTACCTGGTCTTTCCCCACTTCAATCACATGAGCCTTGATCTCTAAGTATGAAGAGAGATGGAAGTAACAAATTATAGTCCTCTAGGTACCTTTTTTGAAGGTCTGGCTTGTGTCTACGTTTTATCAGTGAATTATGGCCACGCTATTGGATTAGCTGCAAATACAGGATGCATTTATCAAAATATAAAGAAAAGAGCCATCTCTGAGTCTAAAATCTAGACAAATCCTTATTTTGTAATTCATGTTCTAATAAAAAAACAAGAAATGATCAAGTTACTCTTATGCTATTGTCCATCAGCACTATACCACTCTCACTATTTCTGGTCTCGCACTCCCCCTCTTTCCTTTTCTACCTTCCCCCTTGAGTCTGAAGCTATGTTTCACCTGTAAAACCGATAAAACTCTTTAATCATGCAGTCAGACTCTATTAAAAGAAAGCTATTAATTCCAAAGATATATTTCCAGATGTTCAGGGAATAAAGGTTTTCTTCACATTTCTGTGAGGGTCTTAACACAAACATCTGCTAAATGAAATAGAGGAAAAATCAAAATACACTTGAAACCAAGTTTTTCATACTTGGGTGCTTAAAGACAAGAACCACAATCTATATTTAAAATGTCCTGTTTTTCAAAAAAGTTAGCTCCCTTTATTCAGTGCTTAATTTTAAGCATCCACATTTTAAAGTGCTGATTTTAGGATTAAGTTGTGTCTTAACATGCCTGGCATGCCTAAATTAATAAAAAGAAAAGAATAATTAAAAAAAAAACAGCTTATGGAGAGCATTTAATGGGAGGCAACATTTGTAGAAACATATAGTTTGTGCAACACTGAACACACCACTATGTGGTACTGCAGGATTACTCATAATAAGCCCCAGGGCTTTAATAGACACCTAGAAACAGCTAATGGTTACTGCACATGCCTGTGTAAGACCCTGTACAATTGCTGAAGACAGGAATATTACTCATGGTGACTGATTATTAAAGATATATCCAGCCTAGCAAATTCCAAGACTGGACTGGACCAGAAAACCCCTAGAGATCCTTCCAACCCTATAATCCCATGATCAGCAACATATTTTCAAGAAATTTGTGAATACACAAAAGTTCTGAATAGTTTTACTTCAGGGTCATTACAGAAAATCTCAGGAATACATTTGGGCTTGATCCAATCATCCTTGCTCATGAAAGCATGCCTGCATACCTCAATGAAATTATTCACAGGTGTTATGCTTTTTTTTTTTCTTCCATATGTCATCATATACAATGAAATCTAAAGCATTCTCGAATGAAACTACAGATTATGCAGAAATTATAATGGGACCTAAAATTTATTAAAAAAACAACTCTCATACACATACAGTCCCTGTTCCTACTCCCACTGAAGTGGAAAGCTGCTATTGGGGTTCAATGTTGCAGCATCAGACCATGCTAAAAGAGCTCTGAGAGGGACATTTAGAGCTTAAAAAAAAAAGGGGGGGGGGAACCCAACCCCCAAAACCTGGCATGCAGTTTTTAAGAGAATTAGCATTTAAACTAAAAATAGACCCCAAAATCCATCCATTTAGGACTGGTATGGTTATTGTTAAACTACTAGTTATTAATTTATTTATTTATACGTTTTAAAGAATTTCGCAAATGACTAGAACATCTTCCAGCTTGACTGCTTGAGCCACAGCGCAAACCAGGGAAAAGCTTGCACTTAACAACAGTATCCAACTGATCTTTGCAGGATTGCAAATACTGTACAGAACACTGTTTACTCAGGAGTGCTATTAGCCACAGGGCCTCTCAGCTCCAATTGTTAGGGAACATTCATTATCAGAATCTCATATAAAAATCGCGAGAAGGAAGCAAATATGACGAGGCAATGTTCTTGGTGTTTCTTATGCAACTGCCTCTTGGGGCTAATTAGAGCTGCTTTTGTAATTCACAAGCTATAAATTCCTTCAGATGCTTTTGGAAACAGTGTGTGATCTCCTTGGTGAGATCCGGGTTTGTGCTGATTCTGCAAGTCAGCTAAACATCCCAAAGCATGTAACAATCGGACTGATTAACAGCTAGGAGAAAGCTGAGCTCAGAAACTGAATAATGGCTGCAGGTTTGTTAATTTGCTGTTTCCCTTCCTCACTCACTTAAGGTTAATTGTAGATCCTGTACAAGTCTACACTCTATTCTCTTGCTACTTTTTTAATTAGCTTGATAACACCATCTTATTTAATGACTGACCACAGCTAAGAGATGGAACCAGCTATTCCTGAGCAATAAAAAGAGCAGCTCAAAGTGGTTGGATGTGATAAGGAAATGTAGCTTTTCTTTCTGATACCTTTCTTTTTTTGAGGAGGTGCGGGGAAGAAACAAAGGTGGAATAGCCATATTTTCAACGGGTAGGGAAAGCAATAAATGCTAGATGCTTTAGGAAGTACTGCATTCTGATTGTTTGGCAGGTATCCAGCTAACTCAGCTACTATGAAGATGGGTACTGAAAAACCTGTATATAGACAGAGGGAGATTTTTTCCTCTTTACATTCCTGTAGTGCTACTGAATCATTGAGGCCTATAAAAAGGAAGGACTATGAGGCTATTCTTTAGGGTAATGGTTGTATTTTACAGTCCTCTGGGACAGACCATCTGTACTCCACTAAGGATCTTGGCCCAAACTGTGTTACTGATGACTATGCAGATGAGCCAATATCCCCTCAAGGAGTTAGGGGACACAGAGGTAGCAGGGTTCAGGTCCACTCTGCTCCAAGTCCCAGCTCAGGGCCCTGCTCAACTAGGAGACATGCCCTCAACACATATTGCTGGGATGCTTCCTACTTCCCTACATGCGTGCCATCACTCTGGCAGGCTTTTCTGGTTCCTTCTTTGTCTCCAGCAGTACATACCTCACCACTGCTTGGCTCCCATATTGGTACTACCCACAAGGACTCTTCACCTCTGGTGATCCAACCAAGTCTAAATACTTTCCTAAACACAAGTTTAATCTATAAAGCGGAACTCTTCCCCTCCCTCCCTGGCTCACAATCTTTATGTCCCCTGGAGTGGGTGGAGTTCAATGTGGTCCTTTGACTACACCTCAAAGGAGAAACCTCTGCTTTCCTTGTACTATACACTTCCATTCCCTTTTGCCCCGTGCAGATTTTACAAACACCATCAAAGGGCCCAATTCACATGACCAGAACAGTAGCCTCAGCTCTTCAGTGGTAAAGGACTGCATGGAAATGTGGCTTTAAGACACTGCTCTGTTCCTCATACCCTGAAATCAAACGTGGGTCAAAAAAGACTCTGCTACAACTTAGAGCAACCCCAAACACATTCCACCCAACCCTTGGCAGGGTTGTTATGTAGGATCTTGAAGTTCTCTGTGGTTCAGTGGTAGAATCCTTGTCTGACACACAAGAGACTGGGGTTTCATAGATTCATAGAAGTAGGGTCGGAAGGGACCTTGTAGATCATCAAGTCCGACCCTCTGCCCTGGGCAGAAGAAAACTGGGCTCAAATGACCCCAGCCAGGGGTCAAGCCTCCGCTTAAAGACCCCCAGAGTAGGAGCCAGCAACACTTCCCTTGGAAGTTGGTTCCAGATCCTAGCCACCCTAACTGTGAAGTAGTGCCTTCGGATGTCTAATCTAAACCTACTCTCTAACAATTTGTGGCCGTTATTCCTTGTTACCCTGGGGGGCGCTAGGGGGAACAGGGTCTCTCCCAAACCCTGCTAGTCCTCCCTAGTGAGTTTATAGACGGCCACCAGGTCCCCCCTCAGCCTTCTCTTGCGAGGAGGTTAAGGTCCCGTAGCCTCTCTTTGTAGGTCCTGCCCTGCTATCCCCGGATCATGTGGGTGGCCCTCCTCTGGACCCTCTCAATGTTGTCGACATCCCTCCTGAAGTGTGGTGCCCAGAACTGAACACAGTACTCCAGCTGTGGCCTGACCAGTGTCGCATAGAGGGGGAGGATCACCTCCTTGGCCCTGCTTGAGATTTATCTGTGGATGCACAACAAGGTATGGTTAGCCCTACTGACTGAGACCTTGTATTGTCGGCCCATGTTCATCTTGGAGTCAATAATGACTCCAAGATCTCTTTCTGCCACCGTGCTCTCAAGAAGGGAGTTTCCCAGCTTATAAGTGTGCTGCTGGTTCCCACTGCCCAAGTGCAGCACCCTGCACTTGTCAGTATTGAAACCCATCCTATTTTCATTAGCCCACCCCTGTAACCTGTCCGAGTCCTGCTGTTATCTGTCCTTCCCTACTAGCGTGCCCACCTCACCCCAAATCTTGGTATCACGAGCAAATTTAAACAGGCTGCTTTTTACCCCATCATCCAAGTCACTAATGAAGAAATTGAACAGTGCAGGCCCGAGGACCAAGCCCTGGGGGACTCCACTGCCCACTTCCCTCCAGGTCGAAAAAGACCCATCTACGACTACCCTCTGAGTATGACCCTTCAACCAATTTCAATCCATCTGACTGTGTAGGCATCGATGCCAGTCACCTAGTTTTTTGATGAGAATGGGGTGGGAGACAGTGTCAAAGGCCTTGCTGAAGTCCAGAAAGACTACATCCAGCACGACATCTGCGTCCAATGCTTTTGTGACCTGATCATAGAAGGCAATCAGGTTGGACTGGCAGGACCTGCCCCTAATGAAACCATGCTGGTTGCCCTTGAGCATCATCTCTGCTGCTGGCCCATCACAGATGTGCTCCTTGATGATCTTCTCAAAGAGTTTCCCCAGGATTGAAGTAAGACTAATGGGCCTATAGTTGCCTGGGTCCTCCCTCTTCCCTTTCTTGAAGATGGGGACCACGTTGGCTTTCTTCCAGTCACCTGGCACCTGGCCAGAGCACCACAAGCGCTCATAAAACTGTGCCAGGGGCCCCGTAATAACCCCTGCCAATTCCCTCAACACCCTGGGGTGGAGAGCTTCTGGACCTGCTGATTTGAACACGTCCAGCCCCGTCCAGAAGCTCTCTAACCTGGTTCTCCCTGACCGTAGGCCTAGTGGCATTTCTCCTGAGTCCGTCTGGAATCCTGGTTGGGGAGTCCTGGTCCCTGCACAGGAAAATGGAGGCAAAGAATTTGTTAAAGAAGTCAGCTTTCTCCTCTGGTGCAACCACCAGATTGCCAACCATATCCTGCAGGGGCCCCACATTACCCGGTGCCTTCTTCATTCTCCCTATATATTTAAAAAAAGGACTTTTTGTTATCTTTGATCCTTGATGCTAGCCCTAGCTCCATATCTGCCTTAGCTTTTCTAACAGCCCCCCTACAGACCCGAGCAGTGGAGGTATACTCCTCTTTGGTGATAGCCCCTCCCTTCCACCAGGTTTACGCCTCCTTTTTGGCAATCAGGTATTCATGAATGCCCTTGGTGAGCCAGGGGGACTTTTGGGCACTCTTGCTCCCCTTGCTTCTTGTTGGGATTGTCACCTCTTGGGCTCTAAGTATCGACTCTTTAAGGAATGACCGCTCATCTTGGCCCCTACTCTCAAGGACCCCAGCGCCTCTCCCACTAATCTCAGCTCATTTAAGTTGGCCCTCTTAAAGTCTAGGACTACTGCCTTGCTGCAGTTCAATTCCTGGGTTCAATTCCTGGATGCTGATACAGCTACAGCCATGGAGTTACCAAATATCTGGACCCAGCCTGGCCTTTGGATTCTGTCTCAATATGTACAAAGCTCCCCTATGTAGGTAGAAAGAGAAGATGGTTGTGGGAGAAATAAATGTGTCAATCAGGAGTGACTGGTACCTCCTGAATCTGGGAGGGCACTCGCGGAAGCCGCCGACCTTGTCAGGGAGGGCACCAGGCCTACCAGCAGCATCAATGTCAGCTGTCGGGGGGGCACTGGCCCCATCAGAGGGAGCATGTGCACCCCCTACCAGTCACCTATGGTGTCAATGACACTGGCATCATTGGAAGAGCAGAGATGACAGAGTGGTAATATGATTAGGTCAGGCATAGATAAGTAGTAGCAGGTAACAGGGGCCATAAAGGTGATCACAAGAAATCAAAGCTGAACATAGTGGAGAAGTTTAAGAACATTCTCCAGATTCAAAGACAAGGGCCAGCATAGTCAGTTCAATAAGAAGAAATGACAATCTTAGCAGCTATTTTGTATGGACTGGAGGTAGAGAATGTGGGTATCAGAAAGGTAAATGAGAATAATAGTACATAAATCAAGCTGGAAGATGATGAAGTCACAGATGACAGTTTTAGCTATGGGACCATAAACAGATTTTAAAACACAGTGTTTAGCTGCTTTTCTACAGTAAATAGAAATAAGAGAATTGATGGATATTAAATTTGTTCTTCCTACTCCAGCTCATGTTCCAATGCCTGTCCACAGTGTAATGTCACTAGAAATGGAACTAACAGTGATTTGTCTTTTTTAGCTGCACCAAGTCTGAAAGATATAAATGAAAACTTTGTTTAAAAACAAGAGTTGAGAAAGAAAGTTATATAAATGGAAACATGACAGCAAATTAGTACCAAATGTTTCCCACTCCACCACTACAATAAAAAGAAGTTGTATTACACAAAGCTAAAGTGTTAAACATGGAATTACTAGTTGGTTTATAGTACATTTACAACTTGCATGCTAAAAGAATTCCAATTTGTTTTGTAGAAGCAAAATCATAGCCCAATTACCGTATGTATGAACCTCATATCTTTCTCAGCCAAACATACAACTGAACCAATAACTGAAAAATCCTGAGTTTATTACTCAGCTTTGGCTTAGTCCTAACTCTTAGCAGAAGTTTTACCTAAAGAACAAGGACTCTTCATGTAAAACAAGTTTGTATTTCAGGGTTTAAGCCCTGTGTTTTCAAAACATACATCAAAGGCCAGATAAAGTAACAAAGTGGCCAAATTCAGCCACAATTGTTCAGTCCATTTTTTGGTATCAAAGGGTTTTGAAAACTCTAACTTCTTGATTAAAGGTGCTTATGAAGGAATAGTGTTTTGGATTTTTTTTTTAATCTTGCCTCCAGGTGCCTCAGGATACAATTGACAGAAAAACAATTAAGAGTCAGTTTGGCCTGGCACCCAGATCTCTTACAATATTGGTCCAAATCTTATTTAAATTATATAAATCCTATCAGATTAGCTACAAAATAGAGCTCAAAAGTTCCCAGGACTAAGGCTTTTGAGAATTTCATTTTTCAGGTACATCTAGCTTTAGCTTAGACTGATATGAGAACCAGTTTTCTCAAAGCATTCTACCTTCAGATGCACAGGCGTATGAAATGCCAAACAATGAAAAGAAAAATACTGTAGTCAGATTTGTTCAAATCACTTTGTCATGCACTGGTACAGAGGATATACTTATATTCCTGGTTCTAGATGTATTTCTGGTTCTAGCAGTGCTCCCCATTTGAAGCAGAAAGGAAAGATTTTTTCAAAGTAGCCCCACATAAAATGCCAGGTTGATAGGTACAGATGTGCCAACACTTAAGGTACGTCTACCCAGCAGCTGTAGGTAGCATATGTTGGCACACCTGAACTAATATTAATCTAGGCTGGGTAGGGTACTAAGAAGGGTACTAGGCCACGTAATGGCCTAGTGTTCAGCTGCTAAATACCGATAGACCCAGGCAGGCTTTCCCTGGAAGGCCATGACTCTCCGTCTTTCCTTCTACCAGTACCTGAGCTAGACATATCAAAGACAACTGTGGGGTATGTACCTCTGCACTTCAATCACACCTTCAAATACAAGACAGATCTAACCATGGTTAAAACACAGCCACAGCTGAAACAGCACCAGATGTTCCCCAGCAAGGGACATGAAGGGTAACAAGAAGGGTTTCTATAAGTACAAGAGGAAAATGAAAGTGTGTACATCAGGGAAAGTGTGGGTCCCTTGCTTAATGGGGGAAGTCAAGCTTGTGACAGAGGATGTAGAAAAGGCTGAAGTGCTCAATGCTTTTTTTGCCTCAGTCTTCACAAGCAAGGTCAGCTCCCACACTGCTGCACCTAGCAGCACAGTTTGGGGAGGAGGTGAGCAGCCCTCAGTGGTGAAAGAACACACTAGGGACTACTTAGAAAAGCTGAACATATACAAGTCCATGGGGCCAGATGGGGTGCACCTGAGGGTCCTGAGAGAGTTAGCTGATGAGATTGAAGAGCCACTGGCCATCATCTTTGAAAACTCATGGCAATCAGGAGAAGTCCAGGATGACTGGAAAAGGGCAAACAGAGTACCTGTATTTAGGAAAGGAGAAAAGGAAGATCCACGGAACAACAAACCAGTCAGCCTCACCTCAGTCCCTGGAAAAATCATGGAGCAGATGCTTAAGGAATCCATTTCTAAGCACTTGGAGAAGAAGGTGATTAGGAACAGTCAGCATGGATTCACCAAGGGCAAGTCATGCCTGACCAACCCGATTGCCTTCTATGACGAGGTGACTGGCTCTGTGGATGCAGGGAGACCAGTGGATGTGGTGGTGTTCCTTAATTTTAGCAAGGTTTTTGATACAGTCTCCCACAACATTCTCACAGGTAAGCTAAGGAAGTATGGGCTGGATAAATGGACTGTAAGGTAGATAGAAAACTGGCTGGAGCATTGGGCTCAGGGGGAAGTAATCAATGGCTCAATGTCTAATTGGCAACCAGTATCAAGTAGAGTGCCCCAGGAGTTGGTCTTGGGACCAGTTTTGTTCAATTACTTCATCAATGACCTGCAAGATGGTATAGAGTGCACCCTCAGCAAGTTTGAAGATGGCACCAAGCTGGGGGAAGTAGTAGATATGCTGCAGGGTAGGACTAGGATTCAGAGTGACTCAAACAAATCAGAGGATTGGGCCAAAAGGAATCTCATGAGGCTCATCAAGTACAAGTGCAAAGTCCTGAACTTAGGATGGAACAGTGGATCCCATGCACTTGTACAGGCTGGGGTCTGAGTGGCTGGGCAGCAGCTCTGCAGAAAAGGACCTGGGGGTTACAGTGGGCATTAAGCTGTATAAGAGACAGCACTGTGCCTTTGTTGCCAAGAACCCTAGCTGCATAGTGGGCTGCATTGGTAGGTGTGGTGCCAGTAGGCCAAGAGAAGTGATTATTCCCCTCATTCAGCACTGGTGAGGCCACATCTGGAGTACGGTGGTCAGTTTTGGAACCCCCACTACAGAAAGGATGCAAGCAAATTGGAGAGTCCAGTGGAGGGTGACAAAAATGGTGAGGGGGCTGGGGGACATGACTTATGAGGAAAGACTGAGGGAACTGGCTTATTTATTCTAGAGAAGAGGAGACAGAGGGGTGTCACCATGCAATGCAGCAATGGAAATGTGTGCTCTACAAGAGGGGTAAACTTTGCCATAAGTGATCACAGACCATAGGAAACACTAGCCTGGGAAGGGCAAGTAACGGGCTTTACTTACCTACAAATACTAGGTTCAAGACAACGGAGCAGTGTGTGGTGCAGCTGTGCCATTTTAAAGCTAGGCACTCACTGCACATAGGTGGACATGCAGGGAGTGACATAGAAAAGGTGTGCCCAGAGCACCAGAGCTCCTGGGCAGTGGAGCCAAATGGAAACAACTGGGGAAGCCCTCTGCCTCCTGCAAATTGGAGGGATTGGTCAGTAGAGCCAAGTACAGGCCACTGGGAGGACTCTTCCCCTCAGGCATGCCTGAAGATCCAGGTAGCAGAGCTAAGCAGGGATGGCAAGAAGAGCCCTCTGCCTCTGGAATGCCCAGGGATCCAGGCAGCCGACACACAAGGAGAGCACCCTAGCTCTGATATGACAGAGAACACCGAACACCAGCAGTAGATGCACAAGTCCACAAATAGAGAGAGCCTGGAGGAGTTCTCTCCCTCGATGCTTGCAGCTACAAGAAGCTGAGACCACAGTGGAGTACCACACCCTTGGGCAGTGCCGATGAGGGAGGACACATGAGTGTGAAACCCCTGCAAGGTGCCGGACAAAAAGCGCTGTGGGACAACATTTCTTTTTGGGTTTTGGGGGGGTTTTGTTGTTTTTTTCTTTTGAAGCCAATCAGATAGCCAAAGGCAGCATCCGGCAGGGATCTTAAGAAGGACTGGTGATGAGTCTTGATCCGGCTAAGGGTTTGATACCCTTTGAGTTATATTTGTTCACAAGATACTATTGAAAGAGGGCTTCAACATCCCATGGTCACTGAAAAATAAGTGACTGGGACAAACCTTGTTCACTACAAGTGGCTACTAGAACCACGATTTGTGGGATGCCTCTTTGTGAAAGTATATGTAAAGTCTTGTGACTAAGAATTATTTGTACCTATATTGACTTTGAGGGTATACACAGTTGTAACAACTCAGGGTTAATGCACCTGCTTTAAATAAAACCTTGGCAGGCATACGGATAGGGTATAGGGAAGGCGGAGCCCCATGGAACACACTTAAGTGAGCCTTCCCAGGGAAAGAATATCTCCCGTTTTTGGAGCCTCCTGTGTTCAAATTCTCTTTACTCCATCAAGTCATGTTGGGTGAGTAAAGGTGGAATTCCCCTTTATGGGATATGCTCCTGAGACCCAAAAGAGGGGAAACATAGAGCATCATGCACGTACCCTTACTAATCAAGGTTACTTACTCATGCAAGTAACCTTGATTGCTGCAATATTTTCTGTTCAGCCCCTAGCATTGGTTACAAGAGGACTTAATATCAGCCTTCAGCTACCTGAAGCGGGTTTCAAAAGAGGACGGAGCTAGACTGCTCTCAGTAGTGGCAGATGACAGAACAAGGAACAACGGTCTCAAGTTGCAGCAAGGGAAGTTTAAGTTAGATATTAGGAAGAATTTGCTCACTAGGAGGGTAGTAAAACACTAGAAAAGAGGTGGTGGAAGCATCATCCTTGGAGGTTTTCAAAACCCGGCTAACAAAGCTTTGCCTGGGATGATTTAGTTGGTGATGGTCCTGCTTTGAGCAGGGGGTTGGACTAGATGACCTCCTGAGATCCCTTCCAACCCTAACTTCCTATGATTCTATGCCTAACTATGCTGGCTAAAATTATGTAAAAATGCAGCAATCTGGATTGTAAATGAGGCCTTCAAAACTCCATAATCATTCTCACTATGGAATCAATATCGGGGTCCCAATCTTACTGAAGGGCTGAGTATCCTCAATTCTATTATATCAGTAAGAGCAAAGGATGCTCAGCACTTTGTAAGACTGGTCCTTTAGAGTACTGATCCTGCAACATAACTTCTATAGCCATTTACCACACGCTGAGTAATAATGAGACAATTTGATGCTTCTAAAACTAACTTGGATGATTATGAAAAGGTTATTTACTGCGAGCTGCAACTGCAGGTAGCATTCAAACTGTGCAAACACACTGACTTCCTAGTTTCTCCTTTAAATTCTTTCCCCCCTGCAACAAGCATGATTGTGCCTTCTTATAAGTGCTTGTCAATTTGCTGAAACCAAAGGTTATTCATATATAGCCCAGCAGAGAGGCTGCTACGCCTTCTATTTCTTCAGGTGTCCTGATCTTCAAACTAGTTTTCCATTTCTTGTGCATTTTATCACTACTGGTGGGGCATTTACGTCCACCCTGTTTCTGCCTTCATTCTGCTGCTTGCCAACATCTATGTCCTTTTTTCTGACTCTTCTCCATCAGCACCTGTCAGCACATCTCCACTGCCACTAAAACTGGCAACCCTCACAATCAACCATCAGAATCTACAGATCCAAATCTATCCCGGAATGTGGTTTCTCACCCAATGAATCATATGTCTTCATGGAAACTAAGTGGGTAAAACTAGACCCAAAAAAATGCTCCAGAACAAGCCAACATGGGAAAAAGATAAAGAAACAGAAACACATGAACACAAGTAGGAGAATATTTTTCCCAGATTACCCCCACCCTGCCTGACCTCACAATCCTCCTGTTCAAAGGCAATCTACAGAACACCTTCAGAAGACAGGCTTGGGTATAAAAATTCCTAATTTTACTGGACACAAAACCAGGGACGGAACACAGACTTTATGGCTCATTATATATAATCTACCTGAAATCTCTGGTAATCTCGCTATGCTGCACAGGTGGTAACAACCCTCTTTGCTTTTGCTCTTCCACTAGGCAGACTATCCTTTCTACTGGACTTTTCTGGTTTTATAGCTATTCCTGATAACATCTCTTCACTCCTATTATGCAGCTCTCCTCCATTCCTTGAAGCAGACTATTTGTTTTTATTTATGGAGTTTTACACAGGCTGCTACTTAGTTTAAAGTGGCTTAGTTTATTTCCCAGACATGAGGAAGGGCCCATTATGCCCCAAAGCTTGTCTAAGATCTCTCCCAACTAGACAGCTAGTCCAATAAAAGATATCAACAACAACAACAAAATCCTTGCCTCTCCAGAGGTCCTACTTCAGGCCAGCCAGTGGCAGCTCCTCCTAAGGTCTCTCAGTCCTGCCCTTGCCTTCCTGGCTATACCAGCTGTCTGCCACTTCTCTACAATTACCTTCGGTTTAGCCTCCACTGATTTTTGTAGTATGTAATTACCTTATATGACCTGGACTGCTGCTTTTTGCCATTGCTCATTTGGACCTGAACCTACTCAACTGTAAACTGTGGTCTCAAGTACATGGCTTCTTTCATGTAGTGGGCTAATGCCCTAGCTTAGTGTTCCCTTTACTCTTTCTGTATACTATTAGTCATTCCTTCACTAAGCTCCATGGGAAATGCTTGTGGTTCTACAGCTCACTCAATCTTCTTCAGAGCTACTTCCTTGAAGAGGCTCTTGCAGAGTTTGAGATGGTCCAACACTGCTGAATAAGGGTCCCTTCTGGTATGTTATGTCTTTGTCATCAGTTTCTTGTCTGCCCTTACTATCAATTCTGCCTTCTTGTTACTCTTGTGAGTACCCAAGACAGACATCACGTTCTCAAAGTCCCATTTGGCACTGAATCAGTTCAATTTACTGCAGGGTACTGTGGCCCATTATCTGACCACAGCTTGTCAGATATGCCCTGCTTTGCAAAATATGCCTTTCTTGATCACAGATCTTGCCTGAGTACTCTTATCAATTACAGCAAGGTACCTAACAGCATAGAGCATGTCTGCACCATAATAGCAATTTTATTGCCCACTCACTCATATGCTCTAAACTAGGAAATAAACCAGTAAAAATAAACCTAAGAAAGATTAAAAATGCTTACCTGTACAGTCCATAAAAATATATGATGCTGGCAACCCTGTTCTCCCCAACCCTCCTCCACTCCCTGCTGCTGCCAACTGGGACCCTTGGAAAGCATAAATGTTGGAGTATTGCATGTTAGGGGTGTGTGAAGTGGGTCCTATTCAATTCAGATTCAGATTCAACCCAAAATCAGGGACAGTGATTTTATTTTGTTGATTTGGATCACTGTCCCCAATTCAATTCAGCTGAATCCAAATCTGAAGATTTGATGCTGATTTGAAGAATCAGCGATTTGGACATAGACAAAGCTTTAGAAAGTTTTTTCTACATACCTCAAGGTACCAGCACAGCTTGTGAAAGTTGCAGTGCTGGGGCAGATAGAGCATTCCAGAGGAGCGCAGAGGGGGCATCCACATGCTCGGCAGCGAACCCAGAAGTGGACTGGAAATACTCCTGGTCCACTTCCGGGTCTGCCGGAGAGCACGCGGGCCCCCCCCCCCCGCACCTTGTGGCTCAGTGATCAGCCATGGGGGGACCACAAGTGCCCCCCCCAGGCCCAGGAGGCACCAGTCACTGAGCCGGGAGGGCACAGGGAGGCTCCCCTGTGCACTCCCCAGTGGACCTGCAGGTGGACAAGAAGCACTTCTGGTCCACTTCTGGGTCTGCTGCCAAGCACGCCGGGGAGCCCCCCACCCTCCTGTGGGATGCTCCATGCACTGCAGCATCACAGCATTCACAAGCTGCCTGGAAGTATATAGAAAAGACATTTAAAGCTGTGTCTATGTCCAAATTGCCAAATCTTTCCGAATCTCTCCGAATAGATTCAGAGGATTCCAATATGATTCAGAGAAATTCAAGGGTCCTCTGATTCAATTCGGATTCAAAAATTTGGCCACTGAATCGGGCTGAACTGAATCAGGGACTGAAGCTTCGCACAGCACTATTGCATGCATAGGAGGGGGGATTCCTCCTCACTTGTTCCTGGCAGGGGTAGGGCAGGTCTGAATAGCAGGATGAGTGTCCAAGCACAGGGGGCAAGGCTTGGAGTGTCCCAGTCCTGATCTCAAGTTCCCCCTCCCACCTGTCCACCTTACAGAGCATACATCCCCTGTGGTGTTTAGCCAGGAGGAAGAGGAGGGTGCCCCAATGACCAGTCACCAAAGAACGTGCCAACATGGTCCAGGAGGCTCCAGGGATAAAGGAAAACCACCACAGAGAAGTCAAGCCACTGCTGCACTCTGAATGTGTGAACTAGCCCTCTGCCCAATGGAGTGGGGCCACCCTCAAAAGTGAGTCTTTGTCCCCCCACCCCTGCCTATACTGCACGGGCACCCTGAGCACAAGTACCCACCTTAGGGCTCTGCCTGGAGCTGGGCCCCAGCATTGGCTCTCCTTGCAGTAGAGCACTTCTGCCTGCACCCCAGATGAACATGGCTCCCTCCCCGGTCCATGTGTGTCATGGTGGGTCCAGGGAAGCCTGGTACATTGTACAGCGTCAGAGACTACAAGCACTGAGAGCCCATAGAGCCAGCCTGCAGGACTCCTGGGTTCCTTTTGCACCAGCGTCCCCAAGGATCCCCTGCAGGATGTCCCCTCCAGGGAACAAGAGGCCTGACCCTTTCTATGGTGGATTATATTTTGTGACATTATGTAAAAAATATGTTGTTAAAAAAAGTTTGATTGTCTGTAAAGTGTTTGCAGATTGTCAGTAAAAAAAAAAAAGTCTTGGGTTGTCAAGCCTGGTCTTAAGTACCTTTATGTTGCTTGCTTATTCTATTTCCAGTTGCTGCTTTGTTTCCTATTAATCATATTCTCTTCCCTGTTGGTCTCACTAAACTAACTGTGGTATCCATGCCTGAAGGTCTGGGAGAGGACTCCCTGTATCTAAGATTAAATTGACCTTTTTTTTTTTTTTTTTTTTTAATGTAACTGTATACAAAAGGTGCTGCTAATGCAACTAGCATTTAAGCCATATGCAGACTGACTGTTTGTTGGCATCTCTTTCAAATTCTCCCGCAACTCTAGTCCTACCTCCAGATTCTGGGAACAGTTACATAAATAGTCCTCCGTTATTGATGACAATGCGGAACTGCCAAAGTGCAGTAGTCTGGGATCAGTGCCGTCTCTACCACATATGATGGAACTTTCATTTTCAAAAACGTATAAATTGTGGAACTTCAGAAAAAGCTCAGCTACCAGAACTGCTATTTGCAGCTTATTCACCCCAAACACACTGCAGCTCTTAGGACAGAAATTCCCCCAGTGTTTTCACTCCTGCTGTCTTTAGCTTCTTCCAAACCAATCATTGTCACACATCAAAAAGCTTTCATCTAAAGTTCTGACACATTTCTACAAAAAGATTTTCTTTTACTTTTAATAGATGCTAGGAGAAATCAACGCCAGTTCTAAAATCTGTGAGTTCCCTTAATGGATTTAATTTTTTTTCCCTTTTGACTCAAAACCAAAATAGGGTTATTTTCCTAATAGCTTGTAGAGCTTGTTTTTTTTCTCTAGCAGCACTTTAAGTTGAGCCCACACTATAACAATTCACTTGTCCAAAACAGATGGGACTGGGGAGGAGATAAAGATCTAGGTGGAGTTTGTTTGGCCTTTTTTTCATTTTTGCTATTCAATTTAGGGACCTAAACAGATCATCAGGTCCGACCTGCTGCCCCGGGCAGGAATGACTGCGGGGTCATAACACCCCAGCCAAATATCTGTCCAGCCTCCTCTTGAAGACCCCCAAGGCAGGAGGGAGCACCACCTTAGCCTTCTCCATCCCATCAAGATCAGATAACCATGTTATATTAGGCATCAAGACTTCATTGAATTTGTGGACTACATTCTGCATTGCCGTGCTCCTTTGGTTAGAGGTTTTGCTGGGCAGTTCTGCATCCTGGGCAGCAACAACACACAATGCAGCAGCTGGGCTTCCAGAGGCAACAGGTGAGCCAGCCACACAACAGCTATTTTTGCACCCCTCCTCCCCACAATCTGGCATCCAGGACTGGTGCCCCATTCACCCTCTCTTAGTCATGCTACTGCCTTGTGTAGAAGTAAGCAACTGCTAACTTGATAGCAATTTAGACCCATTTGGCACTACTAGCAAGGCAGGAGAGAACTAGGCCATAAGATTTTGAAGCATGATGTCCAATAAAAATAGATATCCTGTTCCAGGAAGCAAACAATACAGATCACCCCACTATAACTCCTTCTACACATTACAGGTATCACACAATTAACTGGGTAATTGTGCAGTTACCTTGAAACCAGCTACACATACAAAGTAACTATGACACTATAAAAAGCTCTAACCAGCTATAAAGTTAGACCTCAAAAATGTGTACCAACTTTATAGCTGGTTGTTATCAAGCTTTAATGTGTAGCAGGGTCTCCCCAGGGCTCCCAGAAGCTGGGTGCACCAGGCCCAGCCAGGGCTGGGAGCCCCACAACTGATGCAACTCTCAGCCCCAACAGCTACAGACACAGCCAACAGCACAGGGACCTAGAGTCCTGTAGCTGTAGATGCTGGGACCCAGCTGAGGGGGCACGGCTACACTGCGGGGTAGATAAAACCCCTGGGGCTAAGGGATCATAGTAGCTGTGATCCTTCAGCCCAGGGGTGCATGGGGTACCCCTGCAGCTGGGAGTCCCTCCTGTACAGGTGTGCCTCGATTTATGTAGTACATGCATTCCCAAAGAATGGCGCATAAATCAAATTTACATAAGGCGAACCCACTTTACAATGTAACAAATAGGGATAGGTTCCAGTGGTGGTGAGGAAGGGAGGGAAGGAGTGAGGCTGGGACTAAGGAAGGGGCAAGGTGGGGGGTGCCACTCCCGGGGCAGCACAGGGCAGCAAAGCAGAGGGAACAGAGCGGCACTCACCCCAACCCTGGCTGCAGTGGCCCTGGGAGTGGCTGGTGCCAGCTGCCTGCAGACATTGGGCTACACCTTGCTCCACCTGTCCCCACTCACCTCTGCTCCTGGGATGCACCGTGCCCTGGTGCAGGCATCTGGTGCCGGCTGCCCCCAGGGCCGCTCTAGCACGGGCTGGGGTGAGTGCAGACAAGTGGATCCCCAGGTGGCATGGGGCATGGCACTCACCCCAGCCCATGCTGGAGCGACCTTGGGAGCAGCTGACACCAGCTGCCTGCACCAGGGCACAGCACAGCCCAGGAGCAGAGGTGAATGGGGACAGGCAGAGCGCGGGCCATCCCAGCGGATGCAAGCTGCTGGTGCTGGCTGCTCCTGGGGCCACTGCAGCCAGGACTGGGGTGAGTGCCGCACCCCATGCCGCCCGAAGCTCTGCTTGTCCGCACTCACCCCAGGCCATGCTGGAGCAGCCCCGGGAGCAGCCAACACCAGCTGCCTGCACCAGGTCATGGCAAAGCGCGGGAGCAGAGGTGAGTGGGGACAGGCAGAGCCCAGGTGCAGCCCAGCGGCTCCAGGTAGCTGGCGCCAGCCACTCCTGCTGCAGCCGGGGCTGGGGTGAGTGGGGCCACGGCCTTTTCCCCTCCCCCACAGACTTACCTGCTTGGGCGGGGGGACGTCAATGCTGATCACATAAGAACAAATTTACTTTGCATATAACGAATTATGGGTCTGAATATGCTCATCGCCTAAGAGCAAATTCACATATAAAGAACATGCATAAAATCTAGGGAAACCTATATAGCATAGCAGAAGGAGCTACTACATAGATCACACATTAAATCCCATCGTGCCTTTACCTGCACATGTAGGGGGCCATAAATAGTAATCATAAAAATCTTTCCAAAAGGTATATGAGGAAAGAAAGGAGAGCATTTGGCACACGAGCAATAACACATTTCTCTCCCAATTCCTGGTGTGTTTTCAGCTCTGTTGTGAAAATGCAAGATATATATAAATGAAAATATATCTACATGCAGAATCTTGGCTGTTTCTCCAACTTACACCCAGCTGCGAACCTTTTGAACTCTGTTCACCCTAGTTCGTATTTATCTATGTTCTCTGTCTTTTTGTGTGCGAAGAAAAAAAATGGACTAACAGAAGAGTACAGCTTCTGGATTTGGTTGTTGTAACAACTTAATTTCTCTAAAGCTGTTTTGAGAAGTCCTCTGCTTTAGTTGATATCCTGTTGCACAAAGATGCAAAATTATAATATGCAGGCTGTATCACTTTAAAACTTACAAAAAACTCATAGTGTTGTCTTTCTAAGCTAACTATCAGGTGGGTTTTTAGGTTTTGTTTTGGTTTATCTGCGGGGTGGGAGGTGGGGTGGGGGAGGAGGGTTGTTTTGGGGTTTTCTTATCTTTTGTCAGTGGCAAAAATAACAAAATATATTACCGTAAAAACTCCTTTAGACTTAACATAGGTTTGAACACAGCAGATATTTTTTACTTTTCTTCAAAAAGCAGGTTAGCTCTTTGGGGATTACATTCTGTCACACACACACTCCCAGGGTCAGGAGCCTGGCATACTCGCTCTTTCATGCTGCCCTTTTTTATACAGATCAGAGGGGGGGAAAAAGTGGGAAAAGCTACAGATTTTGTGAAAATGACTGATGACAGAACCCACTGTCCCTTTGATTGCAGTTTTGACTGCCAGTTCTTTAAAGGGATTTGATACCTCTTTCTCCAGCTCTCCTCACTCCATTTCCTTATGGGCAGAAAGATTTAACACACCTAGCAGACACCTGTATGGGGTTATGAAAGTCCTGTCAACTGCTACCAAACTGCCACATGGCAGACATTAATTGTGCTGTGTGTTTTTCTGGGGAAATCAAGGTTTCACACATCCTGCTCATTTTTCCTTGACCTTTGAGGGCTGATTCAACACGTATACTTGATTAATTTCATTATCCTATCCAATCCGTAAGAATGGCTCTGCTTGAATATCCATAATTAGCCATCTTTTCATCACTTAATTCTTATAGTCTACCCAAAATGAGACATAATACTTTACTAGTGTATTAGAATATATATATATATATATATATATATATATATAGTTATTGTCAAATTGATTTGCTGCTACTGTATACTTAGCAGGACAATTGATCCATTCTGTCTCTCAATAGCTGAGGAATTATTCAGGTTTCTAGGAAACATCCTCTTCACATGCAACAAATATAGATAAACATCCTCCTCATACTGCCAGATACTAATCTCTCTCCCTTCCTAATACATTTTCTTATCTAACACACCTTCCTTCCTAACATAACGTTCTTTTCTAACATCATGTTTCAGTATTAAGTACAAGCAAAACTGTAAGGGATACATTTTATGCTCTAACCTCTGATTTTACACATCTACTCATGTGTACACAAACTATTGTACAAGGATGGCCCTGTTTTGGGCGAACGCATTGGAGATTTCGGCTACCTACCCTCAGGTTATACCTGCAAAAAAGATTGTGTCTGTATGCAACAAATTTCATTTTCTGCTATGTTGTGCACACACATAGAACCCAGGTTTATGAAAGCAAAGTAGCTCCCGGATGGTTTGCCCATAACTGGCTGCAGTGTTTCCCTTCACTGTGAGATACCTGAAGAGAAAGATGCAGCTGAGAAAAGCACAACACTTCCCCAACTGAATGCACCAAAAAGAAATTCCCTTTAGAACTGCTGCCTTGGGATCACGGGTCATGGTTTAAATCTCAATGGCACACGTCTTGTGAGACCAAACATCACATATTAAAATCTTAAAGATTAGGGACATAGGCTACAATGTGTAGTCAGAAGAGACATCTCTTGCACTCTTCCCTCCCTGCCTTCTCTTCCCCCTCATCCCCAGTCCTAACAAGAAACTTGTTTGAAACCCAACATTGCCAGTGTGGCTATTATAATGAACAGCCTAAACAACTGCCTGGAGATTTTGCAAAAAAGGATAATAATAGAGATAATGGAAATTTCCTACACTTGGTAATAGCTACATCAAGATTCACTATGGCAATCTCCACAAACATCACTACTCAAAGAAATTTAAAATAAATAATATATGGGCCCAATAAGCTCCACTTGTGCAAATAACTGAATAATTCATATACTCCATGTAAAAGTGTTTGTAGGAGGCTATATAGTTACTTTTGCTCCCCAGGGGTACAAGTGCTTTCTGAAAAGATAGGTAGGTTTCATAATACCCATTTTAAAGATTAACAAAGCAAAACACAACCCAGAGAAGCGATTTGCCTTGGGCAAGGCAGCAGGTCAGTGGCAAAGGCAGAAACAGAACCCAAGTCTCTTGATTCTCAGTGCTAGCCACTGAGCCATGCTGCTTCCCATGTATCCAACTGCTTTTAAGCAACAGATATTTTGACAGCAGGCAACATTACTGTAGGCTTATACAATGAGTGACTGGGATCTTGTTGAAAAGTGGTATCATTTGTGATACAGACAGTATAAGAAACTTAGTGAAAGAGACTGTAAATGAATTTCCATCCCTTTGTAATAAAGGCTCAACAAATCAGCAGATTGATTTTACAGTTTAGCATTTAAAGTAAATAGTTCATACTCAAACAATAAAAATCCTCTGTCTGATTCTTAAATCAATATTAAAGCAAGACAATGACTGCTGTACAGTCTGCTTACGCCATGCTCCCACTCTGTTTCTACCACAAATTGTCTACTCTTGGGCAAGAATAAAACAGAAGTATTGTACAGCAATCTGAGCACAGGAAGAGGAGCCAGAAACTCTTGAATATCTATCTCTGACACTGGCTATTTCTGTGGCCTTGGGGAAGTCACAATGTTGCTTCAGTTTAGCCACCTGTAAAAGGATGATGACAGTATTTGCTTAATTATCTCACACAGAGTTGAGAGGATGAAGTGCTCTGGAGATACTAAATGTTAACAAGGCCACCTCCAACAATATGTTTATAAATACAGTTTATACTTTTGAAAAGCCTATTTTCAAATATACTTCACACTTCATAGTGAGAAGTACTTTTCAGGAAGCAAAATTCACAGATTATGAAGATTCACAAACCATCTGAAATATGATTATGTCCAAAAGAGTTTGCAAAACTTATTTGTGAAGTTTTTTCTATCTGTACTATAAACCCATATTTTCATGAAGAAATAATGTAATAAAAAATGCTAAATGAGTGGTATGTATGAGAGAACTTCCTCACCCTCAAGGCACATCTGTGTAGCTTATATATAGTTTATATACCTTTCATACATTATCAAGCTACAGGATCTTGTAAGGGTGGTAAGCTATTCCGCTTACCCATCCTGGTAGCTGGACAACTGGGTTTCATCTGCACTAAGACAGTCCCTCCCTCTTCCTTTCCTGAAAAAGTTACAGAGAAAATGAACTGTCATGAAGGTAGAAACACTATTTGAAACTAAGGCTCATGCTTAGCATATAATTATGCCTGCCTGAAGGCTTTTTTTTACTTAAATCACAAATAAAACAAAGCCCCAGGGGACGGCCAAGTGAATTTAATTAATTCCCATCATCTGGGAGCAGTTTTGGAAGCATGGTGGGGACACCATCCATTTATAATACTTAGGGTAACCCATTTTAACACTTGGCTTGGTCAAACAAATTCTTTTGTCCTGTTTTCAATGAGGTGTCTAGAATACACATGTAAAATGCCGCTTCTCTCCAGCACTCTGCAACCCCCACCACACTTCAGAAAGCTCAGCTAGACATGCCAGAGCATATGTGTAAGGGGAGAAATGCGGTGAGCAAAAATATCCTAGCTTGACACACTACAGTTATGGTCATCCTAATATCCTGTATACTTTTTTCACTGGTTTCCCCTTCTGCCCCATTCTCCTTCTTCAGTCTACTTGTTTCCATTCTCTCCAATCTTTGCTTCATTCTTATCGCATTTCATCCTCCAGAATCAACTCCCTGACCCTAACACTCAACATAGGCACCGTTTTCCATATATTTTCCCCAAGTGACTTGCAAATCTACATTTTCCCAAAATCTATATATTTTGATTTTCCTAAATCTGTATATATAGATTTTCCCCAAATCTATATATTTTCCCAAGCAGGAAGCAACTGTGACCACTTGAAACCAGAGATCCTGCTCCTGCCTGTTTCAACGTAATCTGCAACATCACAGGTCCTCACAGGAGGTGACAGGCTCCATACCAGCTATGAACTGACTACCCAGAGGAGTTTGCCATCTATTGACTCATCTATGAAATCCTATAAAATATGAACTTTCATTTCTACCAAGAAGAACTTTTACAATCTTTTCTCCAATGCCTGATGAAGGGTGTTTGTTCCCGAAAGCTTGCAATTAAAGAAAATGTTTTGCAATAATCGTGTTGGTCTAATAAAAGATATAATCTCTGCTATGAGTCCTGACTGCCTTTTCCTCTAGACCAATACAACCCCAAGTCCAAACACCCCTCAATATTTCATCCACATTTGCCTCTAGATCTAAACCATGCAACCAGGCTCTCTCTACAAGAGAACAGTCCCAAACCATGGAGAAATTTGGCATTTCCTCCTTGTCCCTACCATCAGGCCTGAATTGCCTCTTTTAACTCTAGTCCAATTCCATTGCCTGCAGTAGAGCTGCTGCTAGTTTACGCTGTAAGAAAAGAATTGGGCTTCCTTTCTTTGACATGAAGATACAGTCTACAGAACTACAGAACCTAGCATGAAATGCTCTATCGATGTGCCCTACTTTGGTTTTTCAGTCTGCATGTATACATGCAGTATACTTCCATTGCAGAGGGATGCTTGAGAACATGCACTGCTCACTTCCTCTGTATGTCAAACAAAATGAATCACTGAAGCTGCATCCCTCTGCTACTGCTCCTGAGACCTCTGTTTTTGCCACACTTCAGAGCAGCTACCCTAAACCCCAGGCAACTGCTGTATTTCTTGGTTTGCCATGTACAAGCAAAACCTTCTCTCAAGCAGTGTAGACAGACCCCACAAGAGCCACAGCAAGTCATGATACTTAACTTCCTTTTCCATATTCTTATTGCCTATTTACCAGGCTTGTCAGTTAAGTTCAAGCTACTGAATGTTTGCCTTTCATAATTTGATTCTCTTTCTGAAGTGAAATCTGTGTTTTCTGGATTTAAGTATGTTGGCTGCTTTACTGCATTTACTTGACATTTCCAAAAATTCTATTTTGTGTGTGACATGAAATCTGCTTCCATTATTTGCTTGATTCTCCCTTGTCGAGTTCTGCGCTGTAAACAAGCAGTGCAAAATGCTGCATCTTTCTGAACACTTTGGTCCCTGACATTGGACAGGGAGAAAGAAAAAGAGGAGGGGTTGGAGGAAATCCATCTACAGAATAAGATAGGATGAGCAAAAAACCCAAAAAAAAACCCCTTTGACATTAGATGACATTCCTGTGCAGCTGGTTTCTTCAGGAACCAGATAAGGACAAATGTTTTCTTTTGTGAAACCCTGTAAATGCGATTTCACTGTCAGGATTGAGCTGTTTGCTTTGACACATGGAGAAACGAGGAGCAGTAGAAACACCAACAGAGTATAAAGCATATTGGGGTAAGGGTTAATTCAGTGCCTTGCTATATAAGATAAGATAAAGATAATCAAAGGAGAGGTAACTAGCATCTCACCAGTGGAGCCCTATTTGCAATTTCCCAGTTGGAAACCTATTATGGAGTTTATTATGACATCTTGTAGAGATCCCAAAGTGATCTCAATTGTGTGGCTGGTGTGACCTCCAACAGGCAAAATTCATGGTGATCATTGGGAAGAGCCTAGGCCAGGGGTGGGCAAATTATGGCCTATGGGTCAGATCTGGACCATGGGCTAATTGGATCTGTCCTGCAAGGGGCACCCTCCAATTGATTGGATCCAGCCTGTGGCTTCCCCAAGGTGCTTCTCACAGGGCCAAGCCTGGCCTGGGGCAGCCAGCACTTCCCTCCTGCCAATGCCTGCTGACCCTGGCCCTGACCCCGGCCCCACAGCTTACACAGCATACACAGCTTCTGGTGGGGCTGCAGCAGCCTGGGTGCTGCTCAACTCCCCTCACCTCCAGAACAGCTCCTCCTCCTGCTCCTGCCCCTGCTGCACCTCTCCGGGCCAGGGGGGAAGCTGGAGATGGCCAGTGTGAGTGAGGGGGTGCATAGTGCAGGTTGTCACAGGCGGGAATCGTGGAGCTTGGTCCCACGTGGAACATCATGGAGGTAGCCACAAACTGCACTACCCAGGTAAGCACCGCTGCACAGCTTCCTGCGGGGCTGCTCCTGGTATGGCTGCAGCCGCCCAGGTGCTGTATGGTTCGCTTTACCTCCCAGCAGTGGCTCCTTCTGCTGCTCCTACCCCTGGTATACCACTTTGAGTGGGGGGTGAAGCTACAGCTGGGCGGCTCCTGCCCCAGTGCATGGGGCTTCAGCTCCAGTTCCAGCTCCCAGTCACCTTCTGCCCACACCGCCTCCACGCAGGTGGCTGCTCATCCTGCCAGGTGGGTGGAGTGGGGGAAGGCAGCTGGAGCCCCATGTGCTGGGGCAGGAGCCGCCCAACTGAGATTTCCTGCCTGCCCAGATCAGCGCAGCAGGGGCAGGAACAGAAGGAGCCACAGCTGGAGGCAAGGGGAGCTGGCGCCCTGAGAGAAGCCCCACCAGTAAATTGTGTACACTGGCTAGGGCTGGGCCAGTAGGTACAGGTGGGTGCATAGTGCAGGCGGCCCCAGGCAGAAGCAGGCTTGGCTCAGCCCCATGCAGAGCGCCATGGGGGCAGCTGTGGACTACACCCCCTGGGGAAGCTCTGCTGCACATGCCCCCCAGCCCCTCCCCTCCTCCTCGCCAGTTCCAGGTGTGAATAGATTATGTTTAAAAAATGATGCATTTCCGAAGCTATGTGCCAAAGGACATCGACCTACAGAGTGAAGTTATATCACTTTGCAAACCATGGAGTGCCCAGGTCTCCTTGTACTCCCCATATTCAAATGTTCCTGTTGCCATAACGTGTAGGTATAACATGTGCATTATACAAAGGAATGGAACACGACCAGAAGGGACAGCCTGTTCTCAGTCTCTGTTTTAAACCATTAGATTCTACTTTTATGGGTACTGCCAAGTTTCCTTCTGTTCTGGTATCCTGGGGGAGTTAAACTGAAGAAGCAAACCTTGAGATGCCATCAGAAAGTAATAGGGACACAATGCTCCCTGATCTCTGCTGACCACGAGTTCCAGAGCCTTGAATTCTGCTTTTGGGGAGAATATTTCCTCCAGCTTCATCAAGATGAAATCTAGATCCTGTTATCCATACAGTCACAGATTATTTCACTTGTATTGGTGAATGCCAGAAGGCTCCCATATGAACCTTGCAATAACAGTTACAAAAAGACTACATAGGTAAGTCATCCGTGGTCAGGGACTAGGCTGAGACCACTTAATCCATTCCTTTGTGAATGGAGATGTATTTGAACTCTGCGTTCGGTTCGACTTCCAACCCTCGTGAATGATGTTCATGTCCCAGAACAAGTTTCAGGAAGTACTGTTTCAAGTGTAGTAAAATCAGCAGTTCCTGTGCTGAAATAGTATGTCAAGTTATGGAGCAAAATGACAGTTGCACATAGGAAGACGAGGGAAATGGCTTCATAGCATCTGTAAATTGAGGGCAAAAGAAGACTGCCTTAGCGGTTTTCCTGGAATTGCTCATTTCTCAGGCAATTTCTAATGAATGCTAAAAAGAGATGTTCTAAAAAAAGGCAGTTGGAACAGAATGCTGTTGCTCAGACAAGACCTTTGCATTCAGTAGTGCACTGAGTTTGTGGACTGGTGGTACAATCAATACAACTAGCAATCCAGGGAATTCTTCAGAGGGGCATAAAATACTAGATTTTCCATTCCAGGCCAGAGAAACTTATATCTAACATTGATTAACAATATGGACTTTTCAGCCTTTGGGTAATGAGAGCTTCTACCGGAAACAGACAGACAGACAGACATGTTTATAAGAAACAGAAATCTTCAGGGCATTGGCCAACCCCTAATTGACGGGATTAACTGCCTTTCATTCTTGCCAGGTACCCCTGTAGGAGTCAGTCCCTCATACTTTAAAATCCTGATGGATACCTCATTACCATCTCAACAGTGTTCTCATTTTTTCTATAGGCCAGTGCACTGAGTACCTCTTCAAGGTATTAAAAAGAGTGTTTCCCTGCTTTTTGTTCATAGTACTAGCACTCTGAAGAGGCAGGAGTCAGTCCCTGTTACCATAGAGCCCTCCAATTCCGCTGGGATCTGGGCTTGGCAATGTAGCTGTGGTTACTTCTTCTTTAACCACAAAAATTTCATCTGGAAAGTCTAACTGGATTATGACATATACATTATAACGATACTGCTCTTGGCTTAGAACACAGTCTCAATCCAGTTAATGATTGCATAGGTAAGTATCTCAGGTTCCCATCTTAAAATGACTGAAAAATGATGGTTACCTGGCAAGAGCTGGAGGATACACTCTCTCTTCACCAGGACCATCACTCAGGGTCCTATTAACCCCTGAGGAATTTGGACTGGGGAGATTGTTGTACTGGAGGCTTCAAATTTTGATCTCCTTGATCAGCTGGCTGGAACTAAGGGGCTTTTCTTGTCATTGTGCAAGCTTGTACTTGACTTATACCATCTCATTATAGATCACCCTCTCACTATTGCTTGAGTTGGACATGATCTATTCTTTCTAAAGACCCCTTTTTCCTTCTCTGTAACAGTTTCTCAAGCCTCTGAACACAGGCTGAGATCTTCTCCCCTTTTGCATGACTAACATTTTGGAATTTTAAATACAAATCTGTGTCCTCTGCATGGCCAAACATATTAGCCAGTGTATCCATACAAACTTTGGCAGAGGGGCTGGAACCGTTATATTTTAAAGTCCACGCCACATTGATCTCTGGGATCACATTGGGACCCTTAAGCTTGCTTTTCTTCTGGCACCTGCCACTGATCTAAGCTTTCAGAGGAATGGGCAAACCAGGACTCCAAAGGCTCTTCCCCAGGCATCGGGGTGATCCCCCAGAAAACACTCTGAGCTTCCTAGAAGAGGCCAACTCAGGGTATGGGTGCACAACTGCTTTTAGGGCCTGTCACAGACCTGGGCCCACGCTTCACAGTGAGGACCAGTGGCAGAGAGTCAGCAACCCTGGTATATCCATCAGGCTTTCCTCTACGTTGGTAAAAACTCCAACTTTCTTTTTAAGAATATTCTGTCAGAAGAAGCAGATGGGGGCTGGCCCTGACAAGTGGCTAGAGTCCTCTCTCCATCTTCAACTTCTAGTTCCTTGGGAAACCAGAAGGGTTTCACAGGCACCTGTAACTCACATAAGGCAGCATAACCATTCTCTTCCTTCCTAGGCCTTAACTCATGCACTTTGCACAGCTTCAAACAGCTGAAGGCATTTTGCAGTACATCCTGCAGAGACACCCCTGTATACGCCCTGGTATACCATTTACTACCAGGGCAGCTTAGGGTCTGTGTGCACCCCCTCACAACACTCCTCAAGCATATGAAGTGCCATATTGATAACAAAAAGTCTGCAATAGCTCCATAAATTATGCTTTACTGAACTACTACTCAACTGCTTGTAAGGGCATTAGACCAGTAGGATCCTAGATGAGCACGCAGAATATAATCCTTTTGCCAGACTCTGATGGCAGAACAAGGGTTCAGATTTCTGGGAGTGGATTTGGCTTAGGCCCCTACCCAGAAACCCGGGAAAAATCTACTTTGTTTGGGGGGAAGGGAGCCTAAAAGAACAACTTCCCCACTCTGAAGTAATTTTGTACCAAACAGAGTATAAAAAAAAAAAATTAAATGGAAAAGGAAATAACTAAACTTTAACAAATGTAACAGCTATAAAACACCCCACATACCAAACAACACCCCAAAGAAGCAGCTCCCTTGGTCTCTTGGTTTCAGCCTATATCTGAGAGCTCCCCCACCCTGGGAGTTGCTAGTTGCCCAGTCCAAGAGGGAAAAAATTTGAGTCTCCCTTCAAATTGCTGGCTGGAGATCTTATCACGGGCTACCTGCCACCTTTCAGGATCACCATTGGGGATTGCTCCCACTTGGGGTTTGCCACTGCTGCTCTGGACTGCTTCTGGGGCCAGCACTGAAGCAAGCTGCCTGCTGCCATTCTGGAAGCACCACCACTCTCGGTCTCTGCCACTTCACACCCATCGGGTTGCTGCTTGGTCATTGCTGCTCTGAAGCACCATTCGGGGTCTCAGCTGCTCACCACAGTCTGTGGTCACCACTCCACCATTTTGAGAGCGCTGCTGGGATCAGCAATTGTGGAGACCAGACACTGCCACTCAGGCTTGCCACCACTGCTTTGGGGAGTGCTGTTGGGGGTTCGGCCACCTCTCGCTGCTGAGGTCTGCCACCTCTCAGGATTGATCCTGACAAGTGGCACCAGTACCTGCTGCCACTGTAAGCACAGCTGGGGTCTCTGCTGACTCCTGCCACTTGAGGTCACTGCTGAGGGCACCCCTTCTGGCATATCAGCTATTGGTCTCACAGGTAAGACAGCTTCAGCTTTTTCTTACCAGTAAGGATTCTACTAGCCTCTGCAAGAGTGCCAAAGGAGGACTCTACACTGGAGTCTCCATAGGCTCCAATCTGTTGGCACTGGATTTATGACCCAGATACCTTGTTCTGGGCAGATCCAAAACCCTTCGACTGACTAGGATCTCTCCATTTGATAACTGGAAAACGTTATTGATACAGTGATAGCAGATAAGAATAATGCAAACAATTCTATACCTACCAGTCCTAGAGTTGTCATGAGAGGGAAGGTATGTCCGGCCAGTATGTGAGTGTAACAGACTGCCAATGTGAGCTCACCAGATTGGCTTAAGACACTTTCCCTGGGCTAGAAACAGCGCCAGTAAACTCTGAGCAACCCCAAGGGTAGAGCAGGGGAGCCCTGCCCTGTGGAAAAGGAGAAGCCAATCTAAAGAAGGGGTTTTCAATCCCCTCATTCGCATGGAAGGGGGATGGCTGGAGTTGGGGGCCCGCTACCCTGAGGCCTGGTTGGCCGGTTTGCAAGCGAGGGACTGCTGGAGGGGATAAAAGCAGCAGCCAAACTGGCGTGTGGGGGCTGCTGACAGCGACTCCAGGGAACAATGCAGGAGGCCTAAGAAGAGCTGGGGTGAGCTGCCCCAGCAGAGGGAGCAGAGGGACCCCTCTGAAGAGTCTCCAAGGCCCTGCGAGAAGGAGGCAGCAGCAGTTGGCCATGCCTCCAGCCCTGCAGCAGAGAGGGAGCCACAGCCAGGGCTTGGGGCAGAGAGCTGGTGTCCCAAGGCCCCATCACAGCTTGCTGGATGTGCCAGGCATCCCAGAGGCCAGGGGTGGCAGTCGCCCCCCCACTCCACTGTGGAGAAGAAGCAGCGGCCAGGAGCGCAGGCAGCATCCTTATCCGGAGCAAGGAGCTGGGCTGGTGAGTTGAGAAAACCCCTTACCTTCCCTGGGGAAGCGGAACAGCAGCAGGCAAGGCACTGGGATCCTGAGCAACACAGCACCAGGACGACGGTCCCTGGGAGCTCGGGACACAGGCCGGCGTTCAGAGTGGGACTGGCAAACCACGTGGCATGTGGGGTGCCCGGCCAGTCATCTGGAATAGGGTTTAGAGCAATGACCCCTGGGAGCTGCCTGTGCTGCTGACCCTCTGCCACTGACTGCCTCAGAGGGGACTCAGTCCTGACCCTTATTCTGCCACTGATTGTCATCAGATGGAGTCCCTGAGTTTTGTGCTTGGGTCAAGCTGATTGCTGCAGGAGCCTACTCTGTTATTTGTTGCTTGCAGAGGGTCACCCTTCAGCCTCTTTGCAGGGTTGGGGTTTGATACAATTTGATTGCTGCAGACCAGAAGAGCTTCACCTGTTGCAGTCTGTCACTTATTGGGAAGCCTGTTGGAGCTGCTGGGAGTGACCAATTTGCTTCCTTGTGGTAGCATCTCAGCAGTGGCTGAAAGCTGCCAGTTACCCTACCTGTGGTTCTTGAGTCAAGGGTTGACTAATGTATGCTGATTCGTTTTGTGGTTCTGGTTATTCCATTTAAGTTCACTTGTAAATGACCTTTCCTATTATTCTTGTCTTGTAAATAAAGTGTAAATAGTTAAATCAGTTAAGTGTTAGACCTTCTTGGGACCACAGGCTGCCCTGTGGGGAGCAGGGACCGGCTGGAAAGCAAATTGGTGCTGACCAGAAGCCCTGCCCCACTCTCATCACACCATCCCTGATATTGGGCAGGGGTGGCAACTATTGGGCCACCACCTGGGTTACACAAGCTTCTCCCTGAGGTTCTTGCACATCAGAAGTCAGCAGCCTGGAGGTTAGCAGCCAAGGCCCACCTCTCCCCTCTGCCCTCTCCCCTCTCAGTGGGGTGGGTGAGATGGGCTGGTGGTGTGCCCTCTGTCCATGGTAGCTTCAGGTTGCCCACTCAGGGACCCTTCACTGTTCTGAAATCCCTCCTTTTGTTTTCTCTCTCTCTCCCCCATACCCCCCCCCCCCCCGGGTGATGAATCTTCATCTGCTGGGCATTGTTGATTAGTTTCCCTGTGGTCATCATACTGTCCACATTTTGTCCTGTCAACATATTCCTTTGTTTCACAAGCCCATCATATGCACACATCATAATTTGGACTTTTACTGGGCCTCCTAATTTGGTCTGTTCCCCAAAACCAGAAAGCCCAAGGCACTGTGACCTCACCAATGCAGTAGAGTCCCTTATCTCAAGTTATGAAACAATGTGGTACATGTCTTCAATTCCCCAGCTTGTGTCAGACACAGTGGACCTTGAAGGAAACTTTGTCACAGGCTTTTAGAAATCAATTAACCCTTGCCATTGCCCAGGAACATTATTCTAACGCATATCTACTTTACCTAAAAGCCAATTCCTGAAAGTACTATTTTCTAGCCATCAAGGCCACTGCAGGCCTTGGCCCAGGTCACAGCAAGGTCTGACTTCTCAGTGACCCATAAACAAACTTCTTGCTGAAGCCCATGTGTGCCCTCCCTCCAAAAGGATATCAAGGAAGGAGTCCTAGTGATACAAAGATCTGGCCAGGAATACAAAGATTTGTCATTCTTGCTCCCCAGCACCCCTTTCTTGACCCCTTACATTTAACTTTTTAAGGCACAAATCAGTGAATAGGCACAAACAGGCTCTTAATTCCTTAGACCTGCTTACCTAAGGAGGGTATGTACATTTTTAACACTTCAATTAGGTCACATGACCAACCATATATACAAGCAGGGTTATAGGAAGAAAATTTCTACTATGGACAGAGTCTGTTCTTAGCATTTAACAAAGTAGGCTATTGCCTACAAAAGCTCATGGGTGTCTGAACTGCTTAGTCTTTAATGCAGTGATTTTCAACCTTCTGGGGCTCAAGACACCCCTCTGTAATTTTTATGAATTCAGTGGCACCCAATTTCAAAAATGAATTTATATATTACAGTGCTTACCTCCTTACCCAGTGGCTGGGTAGAACAGGTGGGGGACCATCCAGTTAGGGACAAGCCTGAGCCTGTCTTATCTGCTCATCTCCTCACACCTCATGGCACCCTTAAAATGATGTGATGGCACCCCATGTGCCCCAATATCCTAGTTGAGAATCACTGCTCTTAGCTACCACCTTGCTCTACCTTCTACCTGACTGCAGACAGATTATTCTTTATTTCAACACTATAGCAACTTCTTGAAGCTTCCACAGAAGCATCTGGTCCTGCTTACTGTCAGCATGCCACTGATCTGATACAGATATAGGAACCCTTATGAACTATGAATCATTATCTTCCATGTTCTAAGTGGCTCAACTAGCCCTTTCCCTGATTATTCAAAAGATTTTTTATGTGGTTTCTTGTTGACCCAACAAGTGGATGGGCCAGTACCAAGTCTGGCATATGAACTTTATTTCACAGAGGCTGTCAGCTCCTACTGCAGAACAGATGAAAAGACTTACCATGTGGTGCCACTGTAACAGACCCAGGCCCCAGGTATGGCCATGATGCACCCTGGTGGCCAGACAGCTGCTGCCTCTCTCTGGTTCTACATACCCTCTTTCCACTCTTGCCTGCTGTGCGCCTTGATGCAATTGTTAAATCATTAAAGGGAAGCTGCCTAAGGGTCCTAGAACACATCCTTGTCCTTCCTTCACCAGCAAATCCCCACTCAGACCCCACTTGTCCAAACCTGGTCCATCAGTAAATGGGCCCTCCTGGCCTATCTATACGTGCGTCAAGGTATCCATTGCGTTCGGACTATTCATGGCCTCTGTCTTCCACTGTAAGCCATGCCCATGCCTCACAGGTGTTGCTGATTCACACTTAGGTGGGGTACTTTGCCCTCAAGCCCATGTTCAATCACTTCAAATCCGGCCTTCCCAGCCTCTGCCCTTTTTCTCTAGCTGGCCCCTTTCTGCCTAGGCCTGGGCCAGGCTCCTGGGTTCCAGCCCTGGTCATCTGTCAGTCTCTCTGGCCCTCTGGCCCTTGTGCCTCTTGCTCTGGGCCCTGGCCCTAGATTTCACCCTTCTGGACAGCTGAGACCCTGATCTCTGCCCTTCAGGGCTGATCTTGCCCCTCTTAGGCCACAGGTCCCTGACCCTGGTTCTTGGCCCTCTCAGGCATTTGCTTTGCCCTTCTTGGGCTATAGGTCCCTAACCCTGGTTTGCACCCTGCTCCAGCACTGGGCCCCTGTCCTTCTTTGCTATTTTTGACAGTCACCTGACCCCTGGCTGGGTTCAAGGCAGTTGCATGCCCTGCAGGCACAGCTAAGACTTCCAAACCTGCCCTGTAGTCACAAACTCAAACCACCAGTAGGAACCCCAACACAGCATGACGAACAGAACCAAGGAGGTGATACTTCCCCTCTATCGGGCGCTGGTCAGACCGCAGTTGGAGTACTGCGTGCAATTTTGGGCGCCGCACTTCAAGAGGGATGTGGATAACCTGGAGAGGGTCCAGAGAAGGGCCACTCGTATGGTTAAGGGCTTGCAGGCCAAGCCCTACGAGGAGAGACTGGGGCACCTGGACCTCTTCAGCCTCTGCAAGAGAAGGTTGAGAGGCGACCTTGTGGCTGCCTATAAGTTCATCATGGGGGCACAGAGGGGAATTGGTGAGGTTTTACTCACCAAGGCGCCCCTGGGGGTTACAAGAAATAATGGCCACAAGCTAGCAGAGAGCAGATTTAGACTGGACATTAGGAAGAACTTCTTCACAGTTCGAGTGGCCAAGGTCTGGAACGGGCTCCCAAGGGAGGTGGTGCTCTCCCCTACCCTGGGGGTCTTCAAGAGGAGGTTAGATAGGCATCTAGCTGGGGTCATCTAGACCCAGCACTCTTTCCTGCCTATGCAGGGGGTCGGACTCAATGATCTACTGAGGTCCATTCCGACCCCTAACACCTATGAATCTATAAATAAGAAAGCCCTCTAGCTGTAACAGAAAACTGTCCCCTCAATAGATTTCAACACAGACCCCACCCCCTTGGTTGTACAGAATAAAACTTCCTTTCTCTGGGTTGTAGCCTCAGCTCCCCAACTGCAACACCACACTCCCCCTTATATGGGGTCCTGTAGGCATCTTGTTTGGAGATCTCAGACCCTCTCAAGTCAGCCAAGCAGTCCCCCTCAGTCTTCTTGCTCAGGAGATCTTTCCTTTTCAACTTGAAGGACCACTCTCCCTGACTGGGATAAGGCACTGGCTTTATATGCCTCTTAGGTCCTGCCCCATCCAGTCAGGTAACCCTGCAGCTCCCCAGAGGTGTTCCCTCCTTGTAGCTGATGACCTGCCTGGTTTCTCAGCTAGGGCTTAGCTCAGCAGCCTGCAGCTTGCTACCTGCCTATCTGCTAGCAGCCAGTCCCCTATTAGCCATTGGTCTCCTGGCTGTGATCTCTCTTACAGCCAACCTATTCTAGGTAGTCTCTAGGCTGGCTACAATGTTTCTCTTTTCTTTAATGGAGCTCCCTGCCTCAGCCACAGGGACCCCTGGCTGCCTGCCTTCTTGCAGCTGCTCTGGGGCCCAAATGCAGCATTTCCTCCCCTAAAGGTGACAGGAGACCTAGGCCTCTAGTCACAGCCAGGCTCAGAAAAACCCCAGCTCATGCAGCATGCATTTTCAGGGGTTAATTGCATTCACAATTTCTCTACCAAGTTGTAAAGTAGAAGTACTAAAAGTGGGTGTGTCTGTTCTATGGGTGCGAGCCCTTCAGACTACAGATAAGCAGGGGATGAAGCATCCCTCCGCATCCTGGCAGTGGCCCCATAACAAGCATTTAACATGACGTACTTATGTTAGACTCATACCCAACCTGTATAAATGTCTGTGTCCTCCAGATAGGCATTATTTTACCTTCCCCACCTAAAGGAACAGACAGTAAAAGCACATGCTCCCTACACTACCCCACAAGTATTGGTAAAGGCCTGTTCCCCTTCCTAACCTTCCAATCATCTTCCATTCTCCTAATCCATTTCTCTTCCTCCAAATATTTTTTTTTTAATCTGGGATCTCTATCTCCATCACTCCATGAGGTCTCGACATCTCACCCTGACTCAATCTGTTTCCATTCCCCATGCTTCTCTGACATTATCATCTGCTTCCCCAGAACTCCAACTGTACTTTCTCCTGTACACCCTAAATGTTGACTCGCCAAGGGGAAAACATTGCTGCTTAGGATTCTGTATAGCTTTCCCTGTACCACTTGCAATTTTATCTCAGCTTTCTATTTCTGCAGCACAAATCCATCTCTGCAGTAAGCTAAAAATTATGTGAAACCTAAGAGGAGGAGAAAGTAAACACCCTGAGCAGTTACAGAGAAAAGTTGTTTTACTACTTGCCTGCCTCCTGCATGCTTAACAGAGCCTGGGAAAGATTAGTGACAGACAAGCAATTCATTCATTTCAGGTCCATTATACCAGTGTAACGTTCGCATCGGAGCCGTTAGAGGAACTGCAGATTTCAAGCAATCTTTTGGAACCCATCAATGAACATACTTTCTCCATGGGTACCACAGAGTAGGGACAAAGTCACTTGCTTAAGGTCACACAGGATGTCAGCAGTAGTGCAAGGTATTGAACCTGCATCTCCCAGGCCTCAGGCTAGAATCGTTTTACCACTGGGTCACCCCTCCTCCCTCCAAACAAGTGATGGAAACATACATAGCCATACATATAAATGGCCAACCAGGAGGCCAGATCCAGAGGCCGGAGAAAAGGTACCAGAAGCTTGATCCTTTTGCCAAAGTTGGGAATTCAGGTTGGTTTGCTTTCAAGCCCTATTGGGGGGGTTATACTTTAAAGACATTTTCTACAATAGTAGGGGATGGAAGGTTATATTTAAGCAAAAGTGGGTCTAACAGTGACACAAAAAAGGCCTCAAATCATAGTAAATATAAGCTTTGTGGGTTCAAAGGCCGTCTCAGGAAGCAGCCAGTCACAGGGGACAGTGGTCAGCTATGAAATGCTACAGGAGCCCAGAGCTCCCAGCACATAGTAAAATCAGAGAGATGAGCTGCTCACTCTTAGATGCCATATACCTTTATTACACTGTAATTGAGCTACTTTTATAGTCAACAGAGGACCTATATTTCTGAAGGACTCACCCTGACTCACTTCTAGTTTAAATTTCAGGTCAATTAATATGGAGGAGGAAAGGACCTGATGAAAGAATCATAAGGTAGAGGAGCAGAACTAACAGGCACTTGTTACTTGAGACTGTAACAAGTAGTTTTACTTTTTTCCTCCCTTTTCCAGTCTTTTGAAAATTTCTATTTGATATTTAAATTGTTTTATTTCTTTATGTACTGGTACAAAAACTTACCCATTCATTGAACCTGCATCACTGTGGGCACAGTGTTTCCTTCAGTGAATGCAAATATATTCAGTTAATTTAATACAGGAAAATTTCACATTTATGGTAGCAGCCTCTGTTTTACTCCAGGTTAGGAGTTAAATTATTTTTCCCTTCCTCTCATATATTGTGAAGAGCCAGATTTCAATGTCTCCATTGTGGTCTTGTAGCATCCTACACTATAAGACGTTCTATTGACCTGAATAGGATTATTCTGTATAAGTAAAAGCCCAAAGTGACGTTGTCCTACAGGAAGAGATATAAAAACATCCTTACAACTTGCAAGTGACACCACATACCCCATGCTGTTATGCTGGGGTAAAGGACACACAGAGTCATCAGAATCAAGTCCTATCCTGGAGACCTACAGACCAGAGACAGAAGTTACACATAAACTTGTTTAAGTGATCAGAAACTAGTTTAAACTTGTAAAAGAACAGAAGTTCAGTGCACATAAACCAATTTCAAAATGGCTGAAACTGGTTTAAGATAAACCTGGTTGGATGTAGCATCAAACTTAACTGATTTAGGTCAAACCGGTTTATGAAACTTCTGTCTCAGACCCCTTCCTGGTTCAAGTTCAGTCAGAGTCCCCAGTATCCCGGCATTTTGCAGCCCTGAGCTAAGCTGTACAGTCTGCTCCACAGAGCAGGGCTGGTCCCACCCCTCTGCTCCCTAGCTGGAGCAATAAGGACTGGCTCACTGGCCCCACCAGGCAAACCCCTGCTGTGGTCTAGGGCCAGGGCTGCCCTGCCCTGCTTACTTGGTGCTGGCTGCCACTATGAACTACAAATCCCAGAGGCACCTGGAAGCAGGAATAGGGAGTGATGAGCAACCCTGCAGAGTCCTGCTGCTGTGACTCTGGTCTGCTAATCCCAGGGACCTCAGGGGCAGCAGGAAGAGGAAGCAAACCGACAGCCCAAACTGTCTGTGTGCCAGAGAGCCATGCTGTAGCACCCCTAGCTTCTGGCTTGAGCTACTGCTGGCAGGTGGCTGCATTTCCTGAATTAAAAGTGAATGTCTGTTCATTTGCTTATTGGTTCAACCTTTGCAGCTTAAACTAACCTGAAAAGAGTGAATCAATTCAGCCTCAGACTTTTTGACTCTCTGTACTTAGCCACAGTGAATAGTCTAAATGATTGAGAGGTCTAAGTATCTTTGAAGTCATTGTTTTCAGGGTGTTTATCAGAGGGGTTTTGTTCTGTTTGGTCTTAAGAACAAAATGAAGCAATGGTTAAAGAAAATAAATCAACTCCAGTCCTCAGAAATACTGTTATGCACATTCACATCTTGACAGTTTTTCACAGTTCTCCAGTGTAGGAGGAGAGTGCTTGCCACTAGAGCTGCAAATATAGCTTTCAGAGCTGGCTCCTGCTACTTTTTGGCTTAAACACACACTTGAGAAGCAGAATAAAATGCTTCTGCATTGAATTGATGATACACAAGTCTTCTTAAGATTATGAAACAATAAGAAAATTAGAGCTCAGAGCCTATAGTGCTCCAAACAAAAATTACAGAAGATGCACAGACCCAGATTCTCGATTATAGTCATTCTAAAGGACTGTTTAAATCCATTTTAAAGGCTTGCAATGGGGTTTTTAATTCAGAAAAACAGAAAGAAAGAAGAAAGGGCAGATAATAAACATCTACCTACTTCAGCTACAGGAATACATATTTAAATATTGTGTGGTATTATGCTGTGTGCAAAGATGTCAATGGTTGCTAACTTGCAATAATGCCTGAATACTTAACTAAATCTTATGTGGGTCTATGCCAACACCATAACCAACAGAGCCCTTACTAATTATACATGGGAACAGAGTGATATTAAGAGGTCACTGAACATTCATATGCAGCATCTTCCTAAAAAGTGATTCTACTATCCAAAGAGTAATATATCGAATGTGCCAGATCCACAGCACTACAAACTACCCCATTGTGCTTTTTAGCAATGTGCCTCCATCTTACCTTAGAGGGAATACTCTATGTGCCCATTCAGTCCTCAGCCATTCTGTAAGCCCTCCCAATATGACCACAGACTGGATGCAGTTACGATGGCAGTTGCAGGGAGGTGGGAACTCGTCCTCTGGGAGCAAGGTTGAGACCTCAAGTTTGTTTCACAGAACCCAGCCAAACTACTGAACTGGGCAAGCCTGTAGCTGGTAAAGGGAAGTCCTGTATTCCACTGCTGGTAGCTTGCTTTATCCAATCTACCCATCTTCGTTTAAAAATTAGCAGCATTAACCTAGCCTCACCTCATACCTTAGTAGTTATGTTCATGCAATCCTTTCCAGGATAACAGTATTGATTGCAAGTAAGTGAGAGCAGAGTTTAGCCCCAGGTGTCTATATGACTTAATATAATTCATGCTCATGGCACAGTTATTTCAAAGAAAAAAATGCTTTTGAATGTTGAGGTCTGGAGTTCGCCAGATCCTCAATATTAGAGTCTGAATGTGATCCCTCTCTTGTAAAAAAACCAACAAGAAAACCTTGTATATTATACTGGAGAGGAGATAACTCAGCCAAACAAGTTCTTGACTGTAGGTTTTGTCTTTCATTTTAATTTAAATCTTGTACATGAGGGGATTTTTTAATATTAACGTTAAGGACCTCGCATCACGACTGTGTCATTCTCCTCAATCATTCTCTTTCCTCTTGAGAACAAAATGACACTGAGAAGCAGAGCTATGTGGGTAGTGAAAAACCTGTTATTTGATTCTACCCAGTAAGGTACCAAAAGAAAATGTCTACTTCTCAGTGAGAACATTGCCTGCTACTTTCCAACAACAAAAGTATTGCAGTAATAGAGTTAAGCATTGGAGTGCCACTGCGCTGGCTGTTATGCTGCGGACAATTACTGTAAAATCCTCTAGAATTCTTCATGAAGATAGATTTTGAATGAGTGCTTAACAGGCAGTTTCAACAGTTGTGAAAATCCTACATGTGCTGTTTTGACAACCCAGACTTGAAACCCCAAGTTTGAACCAGCATGGGTAGGAAATAAGACACTCGGAGGCTGATTTAATACTGCATATGTTCACAATGAATAAGCACAGATTTGTAGGACAAGAACTTGATTCTCAAAGCTAACACTGTGGAATGCAGATCTGGCACCCATGTGTAGTGCAAGTAACCATTACGGGGTCATGCAGTACACGTGTTTCTTTGCGTACGTAAGAGAGGCCCTTTGGATTCAACATACATAAGCCACATTTTGAAGAAGAGGAAAATTGACTTACTTCTGTTCATTACCAGAAGGAGCAATAGAAGGTCCCAGTTTTGTTAAGAGAACCACGCAAGCATTCTCTTATGCCTTCAAACCAGCTTGTTGACTTGTGGGGATGGGTACACGGTCCCTTTTGCACAGCTGGTAACTGAGAATCACAGATGTGCCAAACTGCAGGACTATCAATCCTACATTGTTGCCTAGTGGATAAAGCAGGTACAAATGTAAGACCTAGTTTTGTTCACAGCTCTGTCACTGGTCTTTTTATTGATCTTGAGCAAAACACTTACACTCTCAATGTGACAGCTCCTCCATTTTTAAAGGGTAATGATGATGGACCTCTTTTGTAAAGTGCTTTGAGATCCACTGATGAAAGCACCTCTTTAAAGGGAAAAGCACTGCTATTATTATAGTCTCCTACTCAGTGTTCTAAGGCATTGCTCAGAGCCAAAACTCAACAGGAATATGTTGCATGAGCAAGTAAAAAAGAATAGCATCTGAATACCAGAGAGCAATGGCAGTCTATGACCAACCTGCTGCCATCTAACACAAAGGTTCAGCAGTTATAAATACACTTATTTTTAATGAGCACTTTTCCAGATATCATGGCAGATGATCAGAGTTCCTTCTTAAGACCATACATGGGGAAAAATTAATAAGCTGAGAAACTGAAGAGATACAACAGGGGTGACAAACTTCCCATGCTCATTGGGACTCCAAGTGCTGATTGCTGTGGGAGATATAGAAATAGAGACTTTGGAGCCTTGTTAGTAGCCAGCAAGTCTTATTCAGGCATATATTGTACCTACCTGTCTATTTTATATCTGGTCTCCTTATAAACAGGAGCTAAACAGTTTGAGAGAGTATTTTAGATAGCTTCAAAACTACAAATTGAAAATCAGTTTTGCAATGCTAAGTGAATTTGAATACATCACCATGAGGCATTTTGTGATAGTTATTACAGTGATGAAAAGGGAAAAATGTACAGAATTAATAGAGAACCAGTAACTTAAACAACACTGAATTATATGAAGAGGACCCAACCTTCATTCAGTGGGAGCTTGGGATATGGAAGTAAGAGAGGATCAAACCTTGAGATGGTAAATTTTGGCAATTTGGGAAAAACAAGCCATTTCAAAAAGGGCGTATTAAAGAATAAACTGTGAGATTCGGTCTCATTTCCTGCAGTTTGATTGAACAGTCATGCTACAGCAAACTCACAAATCTGACCTTCATTGAACAAGCATATTGTATAATCTGAACAAAAACATCAAAGCCAACCACACTGCAAAGATGCAACAGCAGATGCTGTAGTGATGTCTCCTATTACCTGTACAATGTTTAATTAAGCCTGGGGGAGGCTGGGGTAATAGTTAAGTGGAGGGATAACTAGTCCTCCTTATCATTTTCTCCCCGATTTTATTCTATCATGCCCAGCAGCAGCACCATGAAATGTATCTAGCCCTCTCATTCTATTAATGTCAAATCCCAGAGATAAGGCAACATAGCCATTTTAAAACAACTCTGAGTGTGCACCAACAAGCATACCCAAGACAGGCTGGATCCTGCCTCCACACAGCAGATTTGGACAGAATAGGTCAGGATGGCTCTATAGGAACACTGTCATCACTGTTGCTTAGGAAAACAACACCCTCCTCCCTTCACTGCACTTCCTAGACTGTGCCTGCAGAAAAGGGTGGATCCAGAGGGATACAGAGGTGCGGTCACACACCCCTTCAAGGTGTGACATGCATATGCAAGGAGTCCTCTGAGCTCACTGGTTGGTCAGTGCAAGCTTTAGCTGGAGCATTTGCTTTTGCACAAATGATGAGCTTTAAAAATGCTCATTCTTCCTTTTTCCCTTGGCACTGAATTTGGTGGGGGTGGTGGATGAGAAGGCAGGGAGGGCACACCTCCTGGGCTCCAGAGCCATGAAAAAGCAGGGACCCCAGGCAGAGCTCAGCAGGTGAGCTCTGGGTTTCTGTGTCTCCTGCTAGGGACACATACAGGCAACATCATTCCACTAGGATTTGGTAGATGTGGAACAGGAGCGAGTGGGAAGGTCATGTTTCTCAGCCCCATTCTCAGGCTCAGCACAAAGGCGGTATAGACAAACCAACACTGTTGGGTTATCCCTTGGATACATGGTGGATTCATACTGCAGCCGGTCTAGGCTAAGCAATCAGGTTTTAGTAAGACTACATGGTGACATTAAGCAGCCCCAGTTCATGCAACTCTGGGAGCCAGAGCCAGAGAAAATGACAGTCTGTTGGTATTGATTGGTCTCTACAAAGAAGCTCCTTTATATTCATGACAGCTGAGCTCTCTCCACTCTGTCACAAGGGACATTACCTTGGCTGCATAAGTCTCACATATGGAAAGAAAGCAGCATGTAAACCAGAAAAGCAACATCAGATTCGTCCAAAACAAAAGCTAGTGGAAAAGTGGGGAGGGAAAGTTAAAGATATAATCCTCCTTCAAGAAGCTGCTTTTCTCCCTCTGTTCTCAAAGGGTTACATTGCCCTATAACAGCATGCTATTACTTCAAAGCTCTGCAGTAGATGCCTGCCTCTGAGTAACCCCTGGAAACAAGTGGCAAGCTGGGCATTTTCCTGAGCCTGGCACCAAGAATACATTCTTCTTTTATCTGCTCCGCTGCAAAAGCTAACAACTGCTGAGAGCTAAGGCACTGCACGGCCTGAGAAAGAACCAAGCTAATTATAGTGTGACAAGACAAGTAACACAATAAAACATTATGCTTCTGAAGCCAGATAGATTATTGCCAGCACTTCAAGTCCAGCCCTAAATGTTTGCTAATATGGATGTTTAGAACTGGTTCTCAGAAACACCTCTATTTTGACTGATGTCAGATATATTAGATTTGCTTTTCTGCTATTCTAAGCGTCTCCCCCTCAATCCAAGGACTTCCGCAGATCATTTCCTACCATTGGATGTGAAATATTGTTGTTTGACCAACTAATGCTGGCAGAAGACACACACACACAAAATGGAGCAGCTACTGGAAAAACAAAATATGAGGAGAACAAAAGCTTTGGGGAAGGTGGTAGGAAACAAAATTCAAAACACGTGTGGCAGTATAAATTGGCCACAGGAAACAACCCCTTCTCTAAGGCAACTTTTCTTGCTCTTTCATATTATACTGCATTAATATGACACCCTATTTAGAGTGCCACTGAAACCAAAAAAACCCAGCTATGAACAGGGATGAACTGAAATATGCTACTTGAGATTTGATTTACGTATGACAAACCATGGTGAGTTGTGATTGGCACAGATACATACATCATGAACTAGATTGGGGTGGACCATCAACTGACCTATGGCCTACCAACTGACTGGATCTGGCCTGTGGGCGGGCACACACCAATTGATCGCATCCAGCCCACAGCTGCCCCATGGCACTCTGCATTGGGCCAAGCACTGCCCACAGCAGCCCATACCGTGGTCTTACCACTGTGCTCCTTCCTGCCCATGGCCTTGACCAGTGCATACAGCTTCCCAATGGGGCTGTCCCTGGTGTGGCTGCAGCTGCCCAAATACTGTTTGGCTTCCCCTACCTCCAGCCACCCCTCCTCCTTCTGCCCCTGCTGCACCACTCTGGGCAGCAGACAGCACAGAGAAGCAACGGCATTTGGGGCAATATGGGCCAAGCATCACACAATCAGTCAGTTCCATGTTCCATCTGGCCTAGGGCTGCCCCCACAGTGCTACACATGAGGCTAAGCCTCACCCACTCCTGTCTAGGGCAGCCTATACCATGCTACCATCTGTACACGCCCCATGCCCACCAGATAGCACAGTCCTGGCCAATACACAGAGCTTCCTGGCTCCCTCCCTCTCCGCTTCACCTCCAGCAGGTCCTCTTTCTCCACTGCACCACTCCAGGCAGGACGGGATGGGACAGCACAGGAGTGGTGGGGGGGAATGCAGCCAGGTGTCTCCTGCCCCAGTGCATGGGGGGCTCCAGCTCCCAGCTGACTTCCACCCACTGCAACTATCCAGTGTGATGAGCAGCCACCTGCAGCTGGCCAAGCGGGTAGAAGGTGGCCAGGAACTGGAGCTGGAACTTCCCCCCTACCTGACTGGGCATATGGTGTCTGGCACACATCCCCACAGCCGCTGTCACTTCCCTGTACTACCTGCTGCCTGGAGTGGTGCAGCAAGGGCAGGAGAAGAAGGAGGAGCCACTGGACATTGGGGGAGCCAAACAGTACCCAGGCAGCTGCAGCCGCACCAGGAACAGCCCCACCCACAAGCTGTGTGCACTGGCCAGGGCCGTGGAGAGGTGTAGGCAGGAGTATGGCATGGCCCGGCCTGGGTGGGAGCAGGCAGGGCTCATCCTCATGTGGAGCACCACCAGAACAAGCACAGACTGGATGGTGGGGAGAGGGCAGACTGCATCTGCACACCCTGGGCAAACTCTGCTGTATACGCCTCCACAACTAGCTCAGGAGGGCTGGGAGATACAGAGGGACAAGGACTGCCCTCACATAGGACCCAGTCAATATAGGTGAAGGCAATAGGAGGCAGGGCAGCCTTTACCTCCTGGAGTAAGCAGCAGGACACACAAAGCACAGGAAGCTCCATGCACCAGAACAGCACAGAAGGAAATGCCCATCTCTGCCTGGCACAGTCCAGGAGGTCCTTAATATGAGTGATGTTGACCAGGTCCATCTCCAAACCCAGGGCACCTCCATCACAAGCATCACCAGCTGGGAATTTTTCAGCAGTGGTTCAGCTAGGAGGTCAGCACCCTGGTTGACCATCTCTGGGGACCTGGAGGCAAAGACAAATCTCCAGGACCTGAGGAGGTCCTGGTAGAACTGCAAGAGCTCCTCCAGGTCCTGCTTGGGGAAACCTCACAGGTAGAAGAGCTGACGGTCATACTAGAACCCTCAGAGGCAGTGGAGGAAGGCACAGCTGATCAGGCACCATGCCACCTGGCTACCGGCACTACACAACAGGAGTCTCTGCAGGGCCTGAAGGCAGAAGTGTGGACCTGACCTTGGAGGCAGACCAGGCCATGCATGCCTTCCTGCAAGGGGAGACTCAGGTCACCTGCAGAGACCTGGTGCTACCCCAACCAGAAGAACCCCAGTTCCCATCTCTAAAGACTGTCCAGGAGCTCTGAGGCACAGTCAGGGTGTTCAAATGGTGCCATAGCAAAAACAGGACCAGCTGTTTGATGACCAGTGCCTTCATGCAGAAGGAGAGATACTGGAGCAAGCCCACCCATGCCTGCAGCCACTCAGACTTCTAGCATGGCCTAACTTCTAGCTGGTACCAGTTCTCTGGTGGGGAGGGGTAGCTGGAGGACAAGCAGACCACCAGATACAGCAGCACCTGCACTCCATTGGATATTTTGGAGCATAGGTGGGGATGAGTCCACCTGCCACCCATCACCCACTGTCAGGCCAGAACTCTTGACCCAGTTGACCCAGGCAGAGGAGGCCACCAAGTAAATGGGTTAACAGGTCTCCACCTGTGCCAGGTCACCCAGATCCTGGACAGCAATGAGTATGATGTTGGCGCACACTGGCAGGACCACCCTTATGGCCACCTCCCAAAGCACCAACCCTGCTACCTACTTGTGTAGGAGGCAGAGAAGGGCTTGAGAGCACCAGCATAGAGTTGGCCTGGCAGCAGACAACTTCAGCACACTCCCTGCCCAAACAGGATGGGCTCCATCGGCATCCAGTTGAGCTTGACCATGCAATCTAAATAGATATACAGCACCTAAAAAAACTGCACAAAGTGGGGACTAAAGCCAAACACCTTCAGTGTGCCTGTGAGATGCTCATGATCTACCCTGGCAAACACCTTCTGGTCAAGGAACAGGAGGCTGAATGACAAGCTGTCCCTGTGAACAAGCTCAACGAGGTTCCAAGTCAGGTACAGGTTGTCAAAGATGGAATCCCCTAAAACCATGCATGTCTGATTGGACTGAATCACATGCACCTGCACAGACCTCAGGTACAGTGAGATGGCTTTCACTATAACCTTATAGTCCATACAGAGGAGTAAGACTGGGCACCAGTTCCTCAGGTCATGGGGGTCCCCCTTCCTGGGCAGCAAGCTCAAGATGGCTCTCCTACATGAAAGGGGAGCTCCCCATCCACTCAGCCCAACAACAGTGAAGTCTGGGCCAAGGACACGCTGAAGGTACAGTAGAACTCCATGATCAGCCTTCCAAACCCTGAAGCTTTATTGGTGGGCATCAGATGGAGGGAATCCAAGAGCTTGGCCAGGGAGAGAGGACCCTCCATCTAGTCATCCAGGCTAATCTGCAGCAGTCCCTTCCATAGAACCTGACAGGCATCAGCACTGGTCAGATCTGGCAAGCAGAACACCATGTAGAAAACCCTTACCCTTTCTCACAGCTCACCACGATCCATGAAGGGAATGCCATGGACTTGTAAGTGGACAAACGCACCATAGGCATGGCCATCACCCAGAGCTCTTCCTGCTTCTTCCAATGCTCTCCACAGAGAGATGGGCTGTCTTGACTGGCAGTCAATACCAGCACTTCCCCATCAAGCACTTCCCCCCAGGTGTAGTGGCAACAGTTCTGCCTGACACGCACTTTCCCCATGTCTCACCATCTCCGGGCTGAGGGGAAGACCTGCCACTGCTTGCACCAGGCCAACCAGAATTCTCAGAAGGTGGCCACAAAGCCCATGTCCTCCAGCTGGCTGTTGCTGAAGTGCCAGTGCTATCACATTCATTATTACTAACAAAATATGGCATTCTAGTTCCAAAGCAATGGTCATTAATACTCAGTGGCATCTTTTTTTTCCCTATACTCTTAGGGTTCAAGTACTGGTGAGCAGGATACAGTAGGTCACATTCAAGAAAATTAAAACTGAAACTAACCAAAACAAAATAAGGAACTATATGCAAATCACCTCATCACTCACATTTCCACAGTCTTCCCTGGTGCCATTTAGTAAATCCATTCCTCTGCTAAAACTTAACGTGAAAGGACAGCTCTTTGTGCTAGTCAATCAATAGCACTGGTACATGCACAAGAGTGGGGAATTTGCTGCGTATGCCAATACTTATCCTCACTGATATCATGGCTGATGCAGAGGCCTGTGCAAAGTGGCTAGTATTTGCTTCAGATTTGGATTCAGCCAATTTGGGGGACAGTGATTCTATTCGGTGATTCGAATCACCATCCTGAATCGATTTGGCCTAATCTGATTCAGAGATTCGACCGGTGCCGAATCAGCCAAATCTCTGAATCAACCAGACCCCATCCCCCCAGCCACTCTCCCAGTCCTGTCAATGGCTGCCCCACTGGCCCCAGCATCCCGGCTCTTTAAAAAAATAAAATAAAATAAAGCCCTGCATTCACCAGCTCCTGCCAGGTGGCGTGGGGGGGCAATCCCCACTGCCCCATGCTGTGTGGGGGGACTCTGCCATGAGCCCCAAAAAGTCCCAACAGCTGGTACAGCAGCCAGTGAGTGGGGCTTTTTTTTTTTTTTAAAGAGCCAGGACACTGGGGCCAGGTGGGGCAGCTATTGATGGGGCTGGGAGAACGGCTGGGGGATGGGGGCTAATGGCAGAGCCCCCCCATGTAGCCCCAGGCAGTGGGGGGAAGCAGGGATCACCCCCCTGCCTGGCAGGAGCTGGTGAGTGGGGGCTTTTTTATTTTTTTAAAAGAAATGGGAGCTGCGGCCCAACAGGGCAGCCATGGGGGGTGGAGGGGAGGCACTGAGAGAGCGGTCAGGGGCTGGGGGTGCTCAGGGGGGCTGGGGAAGCAGGCAGGGGGATGGGACCTGGTGGGGATCCCCCCATGGTCCCCTCCCCCCTCCTCCAGCCTCTCCCCACCCCCTACTTACTGGCACAGAGTCCGAGTCCAGCTTCTTGTGGCAGTGAGCAGAGTCTGGCCAAACCTCCGAAGCTCTCTGATTCAATTTGGAGAGCTTCAAATCAATTTAGACCTTTTTATTGGTCTCCTGATTCGATTCAGATTCAGAGATTCAGCCACCAAATCAGGCCAAATCTCCTCCGAATCAATTCAGCACCAAAAGCTTCACACAGCCCTACTGATGCAACTACTTCAAATATAATAATATGCCATTACTTCTCTTACTACATGCTCTCCCACTGAAAAGGTTATTTTTCATTATAAACTATATGCTACTTCACTTAGCCTGGCATATGAGAGGTATTACATGCAAAGCAGAGATTATTATTGAGATGACCCCTCTGTCAGTCTTTTGTAGATAGCTCCTCTGATCCAGACAAAAACTAAGGTTACTCAGAAGCTTTAATTAACTATATTTAATTGATGTCTGGCATTAACTACACCCTCCTGAGAGAGATTATGTATTTTCCTCAGACAGTTATCATTCATATCCTCACAGAAAGCTAGTGTTTGTTGAGTGGGCCAATTTATATCACTTTACAAAATGTCAAACAGATCAGTTATTGCTCCAGTTTCTGATGGAATGTATATGTACATTCACTGCTTGTTAAACCATGAATCTCAGACTAGAGTCTCAACAATACTTTACTGCCTGACTTTAGAGAAAATAAACTACTGATAGATTTTTTAAATATTAATTAAAGAACAGCAAGGAGCAGTAGTCCACATAATATCTAAATACAAGGATTACCTAGTTCAGCAAGAGGAAGAAATAATTTGCAAGGCTAAGTATGCACAAAAATAATTACGGCTGATATTTCAAAATGAGCCTCCAATACTTAGGTACCAAGCTTCAACAAGGGTAGCAAGTCTCCTTGAAAATATCAGTCTCAAGTACTACAGGCTGTGAAATGCTAGCCAGTTCTTATGGGTCTTAATCACATGACACCCCATTTTAATTGGGTAAATCTGTTTAAATTATGATCCAAACTTGGGCAAATTCTTCCCTGAATTACATGTTCACATAGGCCCAATGACTTTGATGTTTTTTAAGTACTAGATGGCTTTTAGCTAGGCTTTTAGGCACGCTAAGTGATAATTAGTTTTGTTGTGCTTGCTTTTAGTCTGTTTTAATAACTGCCTGTGAGAATCAGCAACCAACGAGAAATTTTACAGGGATGAAGCCCATTAGGCAAGTGCACACGAGAAAGAAAAATGATCCACGTTTTACTACCAGTGCCTTAGAAAACCAAAGGATTAGTGCTATGTGGGTTCTAGAACACCAGAGCTTGGGAACTCCAATTTTAAGATCACCTTTTTCAAGCAAAAGAGAGAAGATAATCCATGCAAAATATCTAAAATCTGTAGCCAAGGAGAATGAGGAACTGTAGCTTTCCAAAGGTGCAACCAATACCTTTGCAGGAGAAGGTTTTCCGTTAAGTAAACATTTTTTATCACAGATACCATTGTGACAAATTCCCACTCAGGATTGTCTTGAGATATAAATCCAAACATATGTTGCTATTATAAACTTTTCAAATTAAGTCAGTTCTGGAATCTATTCTTACAGTAGTGAAAAAAATCTTACTTCTCACATTATTTGCTGCATACAAAAAAAGAAAGGAGGTGATGAAATTCTCACAGTATCAACACTAAAAAGAACGACTAGTTCACCGCATCTCATAAATATGTAATGGGAGTGAGTGATGCATTCTTTGCTGGTACAATTTCAAACAGCTGCCTTTCAGTGTCATGAGCATTCATTTCCACACATGTACACATCAAGGTTTCTTGCAACAGTCAGCATTTATGAGAATGTCTACCTAACCCAGATGCTTTTTTTGAGATGATATCAAAATTTACTGCCAGGAAAATTACTCTCATGTCACAACACAAGTTTGCTTCTTATAGGCAAGATCAAGGCAAACAAAGTTATACTGATCCACATTTCTCCATACACCATTCACACAAATTACTTCAATACCCAGAGAAAACAGCAAACTTTATATAACTTAGGAACCAGCTTTCTTTGTGTACCAGCCCTGCAGTTCAGATGGCTAAAAAGGCAGAAGACTGGGTACAGGGCATTCTCAGTTGTTCTGATGTTTGCTTTCCTCACTCTTTCCAACTAGTTTCTTAGCTGTGTTCATTATTGTTTCACATTAGCTGCTCATGTCCAGATAGCCTGAGAGTGCACCCCACCTCAGGCAACATTACATCTCTGTTTATGCAGGCTTTGCCCTCAAGAGCTAGCTTGAGGAATGGTTGTAGGGTGTTTTGCAGCTTGGAGAACTCTTAGTAACTGATGGTGTATCAGTTCCTTTTGCTCTAAACCACGTGGGGCTTAATGATTTCTGCACATGCACTTGTAGGCTGTAACAGGGAGGGTATTTACCCAACAGTGGGATCAATCATAGAAAGTGTTAAGCATCTCCTGTGAGATACTGAATGCCCTCAATTCCAGGCATTCATATCAATGGGTGTTGAGGGTACTCAGTACAGTGGAACTGATCAGCACAATGTTACCCTGAAAAAGTAAATGAAATGAGAGATAAATGCTGTACAGGTAGATTGAATGCCCTTTTTTTTAATCTCTCTCCTGGGTGGGATTAATCTTTATTTTATTCATCCCCTCTTTTATCCATTTCAAACAGCACAGGATTTTTTTTAAACTCAAATGTTTTCTTGCAGCCAAATGAAAACATTCCCATCATCTGACATTATCCAGATTCATAGTCTTTAAGTCTGTGGGGGCCTATCTAAAGTGTGAAGTCTTCCTATCATTAAAAATGACTATCCGTATGAGCATTGCCATTCATTACATATTCTCAGAAATATTGTTATAGTACTAACATTATGTTAGAAGAAATGGTTAGTCAAAAGCCTACACAGGTTTGGATTAATAGCACAAATATCCAGCTTCCTGATTATTGTATATGCTCTTGTGTAGATGCTTCAAAACTCATGCTGTCTCTGTAATTGTATCTAAAAAAGCCATCAGATTATAAACATTGTTTCCCATATTTCTGAGTTACATTTATGGACTAAGACACGCCAGGGTACAGCATGCAGTTATCTTGTAGTACTTGAAAACATGGCAGGGGTACTACAGTTCTGGACTAAAGATGCATTAGCAGAGCTGCGCACGAACAAACTGCACAACACCTGCCTGTACTAATCTTAGCTCTAGTCTGCTATTAGCCCCTCGCTTTTATGAGCAATATTTTATACTTATACACAGACAACAACAAAAAAACAACACCTTGGTCAAGCTGGGGTTGTAAACAAATACCAGGAAGCTAAAAAGGCCTTAAGAGACTATTATAGCTGAAATGCTAAAAGATCTAATGGCCTAGAAATTCAAAAATAAGGTAACAAATCAACTCGAGAACTGGTAATTATGATAATGCAAGGGTAAGGTACACCCAATAGTCTTAACAGAGTCCTTATGTCCCCATGACATATTACAGTCACCCTGACCAGTAAGTGCACGTCTGTGCTATATATCACAACAAGGTTACCTTTATCATACAGTTTGTATAACTGAAAAGAGAAGACAAAAGGTGTTGGTTTTCACCCAGGCTCCTAGATAAGGGTGAGAAAACACAAAGCATAGGGCAGTATGACCAGCATATTAACAGTGTGACTCACCATATGACTCACCCAGGGCACAGACAGAAGTTACATTTTCAAAACCCAGGTAGACAAAGCCCAGCTTTGGCTGGGATGATCTTGTTGGGGCTGGTCCTGCTTTGAGCAGGAGATTGGACTAGATGACCTCCTGAGGTCTCTTCCAACCCTAACTTTCTATGAGTCTATCATTTGTTATGTGATTGGCTCCTTGAAAGCATTCTACAGCTTTGCCCTGACAGAAGCGTATGGCTACAGGATACTTAAAAAGTCCCCAATCATGCAGCAAATTAACCCTCATTACATGAGGGTTCAAATAAAAGCACTCTGAAGTGGAGTGCCTTCATTAACTTCCATCTGATTGGGGCTGAGCTGATGCAACCCAGCCCCACCCCTGGTGCTGTCTGCATAATGGGAAGGGGGAAGAGAGCTTGGGTTGGGGTTTGCCCTCTGGACAGAGGGTGGGTGGATTCCCCTCCTTTCTTTCCCTCCCCATTGTGCAGACAGCACCAGAGCTGGAAGTAGAGGGTGGGGTTAGGAGAGAGAAGCTGCAGATACACAACTCCTCAGCTGGATTGGCTTCAAAGTGGAGCTGGATCCCCCACTCTCCTGACCCAACAGGGAACATCTGTTAGGTTAGAAGAGTCAGTAACTCATGGCGCTTTCTGTAAAGCACCATGAGTTAGACCAGGGAGATGAACATCTGTCAATACCACGTGACACACCAGGGGTGAAAGAGAACCTGCATGCTGCAAGAGCTGTCCTTTCCCTTTTTACTTGACTGGCCCCTATGAGACTATGAGAAGTTTGGCAGAGAAGCTGAAACTAGGGAACACTCTGTGGCGGCCTGCAAGCTTTTACTTCATGCTCCTGGGGTTTGACAAATCAAAGGAAGTCACAAAGTTCCTTAAGCAATCATCCACTTGCATGCTCTGTTCGGTTTTCAGGCAGGAAAATCCATAGTAATGGATTCTTTTTTCTTAAATCCCAGGTTGGGACTATATATTATACCCGTTTTTACCCATGCTTAGTCTTCACAACCCCTACTGTGAGGAACATTAATTAATACTGTTCCCAATTTACAAATAAAGAAAGATGTTTTGATAGATTTAGTCTCTTGCAAAGAGAGTTTAGTGTAGTGGACTGGGTGCAGAACTAACTGCCTTGAGACCTAGATTCTAGCCCTGGCTCTTGCATAGTATCAGTGTGATAAGCATGTACATCAAAGCCATTTAACTTTTTTGGCTTCACTTTTTCCTCACCTTACCTAGGAGGAGGTTTGGATTAATAGCACACTTCCTTACTTTTTCCTTACCTAGGAGGAGAATCTCAAGACATAAGTCAGGTTCATAAAACACTTTGCAATCTTTGAATAAAAGGTAATGAAAGTAATACTGAGTTTGGTGGATCTGAAAATAGAATTAAGAAGTGCCTTCTTCCCCATTCTGCTCAGTCCACTAGATTCTCTGCTCTGTCTAGTGTATTTTGAAGCAAAGAGATGCTTGTGATTTTATGCTGGCTTTACTGAAAAGCCAGAAGAAGGACAGTTTTGAGGATAAGGTATTAGACTGGGACTCGGGTCCCATCCCTGGTTCTGCCACTGACATTTCTTGGCCTTAGATCAAGTCATTTTGTGTTTCCGTTTCTTAGTTCCCAAAGGCTAAAATGGCAATATAACCCTTCTCTAGCTCACATGAACATGGTAGGAATAAATTCATTAGTGTTCCTGAAGTACTCCAATACTATGATAAACTTGCCCATAAAAATGCATAGCAATATTAGGAATTTTACATTTAGCTCCTAAATGTAAAATTAGTTCCTATGGCTCACTAAAACTGTCAGTTCCTAATAAACTCAATAGATAAACTCCTTTTAATCTCAAAACCTAGTCAATGGCAATAGCTTTCTTTTAGACCAATATTTTAAAAGGAGTATATATTTTAACACACCTGGAGGAAAGGGTAAAACACTTCCTAACAACATGAACAATAATTCACAGTTCACACATCTTTTGCCCAATTTCCTTAAATCTTTTGAGAAATTTCTTTTCTTGCAAGAGCTCACATGTGTAAAATTTCAATCAGAATGGTTTTGTTTTCATAAATTAGAGATGGTAGAAAAATTGGATTTATAAAGGAAAGTTAGTTTCAAGTTTAACCATGGAGAGAATAATATTCTTTTGTAGCACATGAATACGGTGTATACTTTATTATAAAAGAATGTGATTTAGCAAAAAGGTAAAGTATCTTGCAGAACACAAACAACAGAGCAAAGGATATCTAAATTATGGTGACAAGACTATAACTGCTAAAAACAATGAAGTAAAGAAATACTATCACGTTAAATATGGAGTGTCCAGTGATATCCTTCAGCTTCAATGTACTGACCTTACCAAAATGAGTGTATCACTTCTGTAGCATAACTAATACAATCATCTTGTTCATGTCATCCTGGAGAGAGCTTTTTGTGTGTGATATTTAAGGTAAGAATTTAATAACATCATTGAACTAGAACTAACATCATCTGGCACTTTAAATCCCTCAAATGAAAAGTTATCAACAGATAAAAACCTTTTCTTGAGTTGAGCTAGTGGTTCAGAAAGGTAAGTTTGCTGAAATGGCATGGCTGAAACTAAAGGTAGTGTTAATATTCATTCTTTTGCAATAAAGAATGAATTTAGGCGCTCTCAACACATGATGCTTGGAGCACTGAATAAAGCCAGACACAGTACAGGCAGATGCTATTAAAACATGCCCTATTACCTCCACACTTCATTGCAGTATTGCCTGCAGCAAAGTCTGCTAGTTCACTATGTGCATCTCCTAATCATGTTATGCCCGGTCTTGTTCTGTCCACTGTCTGATGGTATCTGGTCATAGACAAATATCCATAGGGTACTTGGATAAAATCACCAAACAAATGTCCTCTTCTTAAGCAAGGGTTAAATTTCCAGAAATGAAAGAACTGAGCTCTTATCTCTCATGTCATTATTCTCTACAAAACTATTATATTCTAGTAAGTCTTCCCCAAGCCTGCATTTGTTAAATGGACTGCATGGATTACCAGCTTGCTGATGCAGCTTCATCTAACTATAATAAACAGAAAGTAAAATGAGTATTTGACATAAAATGAAAAGAAAAAGAAAAAACACCACTCATACTTCAATAATTAGGGCTGTACAATGGAAATAAGGGACTAGATTCCTTCTCCAATATAACCTACAGCAGGTGTTAACAGCACCAGCAGCAAACTGAGAAAAGATACAGACCAAGCATGTGTTAGAACTCCAGAGTACTTTTCAGATGATATCATAAAATATATCAGACATCACAGTAGGAAGATAAGACCAGAATGGGCGTAAGGTTCTTCAAAAGGCTTCAAATGATCCCAGTATTCTTTAATAACATTTCATTTTTTAAAAGCTCACTTTTCTCAATTGTTACAAGAAAATTGTTACAAGAAAGATTGTTACAAGAAAAGTAAACCAAATTTTGAAGAAAAAGATCATTAAGAGACATACAGGTAAATAGAAAATGGAATGAAATGCAATGTGTTTTCCAAAAAGTAGATCATAGTGGATCTTTCATTTTTCTTTGATAAAATAACTGATTTTCTAAATAAAGAAAGGGCAGCAGGTTTAATCTGGACTTCAGTGAAACAACTGATAAGGTATCATGTGGGAAAACTTGAGAAGATGGGTGTTCATATAGGAAATATAAGAGTAAGGAACTGGCTAATGAAGTGCTTCAAACTTAATACTTCATTCAATAAGGGTTAATTTAAAGTGCTGTACCCATTTTCATAGTTTCATAGTGCTTAGGGTTGGAAGGAATCTAAATAGATCATCAGGTCCGACCTCCTGCCCCAGCAGGAACAAGTGCTGGAGTCATAACACCCCAGGCAAATATCTGTCCAGCCTCCTCTTGAAGACCCCCAAAGTAGCAGAGAGTACCACCATAAAGCAATGCCTCCTGATGTCCAGTCTGAACCTTTCTCTCTAACAATTTGTGGCCGTTATTCCTAGTAACCCCCAGTGGTGCCCAGGGGAGCAGAGCACTGTAAAGCCATGCACGTCTGTTAAGTCATGATAGTAGGGGTAACCTAAAGGTAAGGAACTAGCTAATGATAACAGATTGTACTAAAAGGGGAGCTCTCAGGCTAGGAGAAGATGGCTAGTGGGGTTCCCCATGATTCAGTTTTGGAACTAATCTCATTTTCATTAATGACCGTGGCACAAAAAGTAGGAGCGGGCTGATGAAATGTACTCGTGTCACAAAGCTGGAAGGCAATGTAGAACAGGATCAGGACACCATGCAGAAATAACTGGATAACCTTGAGGACTGGAATAATAGAAAGGGGATGTAATTTAATAGTACAAAGTGAAAGGTCACGCATTTGGGAACTAACAATATGATTTTTTCCTCTGACCTAGAAACGTATCAGTTGGAAATGATAGATGAGGAGAGAACCCTGGGTATGATTCACTTGCAACATGACTATGAATCACAAACATGATGGGGCATCAGTACTTCCCTGTTTCTATTGGTAATACCTCAACTTTCTAGGATCAAATAAAAGGAGGCAAGGCTTCAGACCAGCTAAAAACGTAACCCAACGACAGAGGAGTGAAGATAAAAAACAGTGTAGCAGAGAATGGTGAACTCATAACTGTTCATTCTGGGGCTGGATAACCAGGGACTCCAGTAACAAACCCGCAGAGGAACAACTTATTATCTGCGTATGGCAATGCTAGAATAAGATCTCTTATATATTCTTCTGCGTTGCCCCATGGTTCTCAATCCCCCAGCATGCTAGGCAAATAATGGATAACGAATTTCTTATTTGGACATAGGCACCAACTCTGTCCAAGCACCCACTGAAAAAAATTAGCAGGTGCTCAGCACCCATGGATCCACATTTGCAGATGTTAAAAAAAGAAAAAGTGCTTTACCAGAAAAGGTAGCACATTTCTTCAACCCCTCTCTGCAGTGTTTGTAAAGATTCGGCACTTCAGCGAGGCTTTCTGACACTTTCAGCTCAAGCCAATTCAATCGCTTTTAGCTAAAGCCCCACTAAAGCGCCAGAACTTTACAGATGTTTCAGAGCCGAGTTGAAGTAACATGCTACCTCATATGGGTATGCACGGGGCTCGGCATGGGAATGTGCCAAGTTAAAAGCAAAATGCTAGGAGCTTGCGGGGGGGGGGAGGGGGGCAGGGGGCTACATCAGCAAGCACCCACTAGCAAGAAACCAAGTCAGCACCTATGCATTTGGATTTAATTACGGATTATATTGTGGAAGCAGATCTATCTTAAAATTTCTTTTTAAAGCTGAGAAATACAGTTTCATGTTTACATTGCTTATCATGATCATTCAACTATACTGTTTACTCTGTATGTCCAATGACAGCAGGTGCTTTCCTTTTTTGAGCTGAATTATGGCCAGGAGGACATTTGAGGTTATGAATTAGATTGGAAGTAATTGCTTTAATTTTTTTGACGTTTCAAAGGTAAGCAAGAATTTCACACTTTGGTGACTGCCTTTCAGCTGCAAGAACATTATAACTTGCAGGGGTGCCATTGACAACCAGTTATAACCTGAGTGACCTGCTTTAGTATAAATGCTTAACAGAACTCTTCCTCTTGAACGGAGAACTTGGTTTGGTACTAAACTCAGTTTCTTGGATACATATGCAGTACAATATGTATGGATGAAACAGATTTGAATTTAATGGTAATGTTTCTGAGAGAATGACAAAAAGGAGTAGCAATGTCCAAATAAGCCTTACTACAATTTTCCACTTCTTTAACAGAAGACTTAAGATCAAGCAGCTGCACATATCACTTTAGTATTTACTTTATAAACACTGAGACTTTGGCAATGCTGAATTATATTGAGTGGAGACAGAGATCCTGGTTCTTCTTTCATAGACATCAGTGGAAATCAGAAGAAACTGCACTGAGGCCAATGGATTCAGGCTCATTTAACATTTGTGAAAAGAGAATTCCAAGTTTCAGACTTGATCCTACAGGTGTCCAATGGAATACATATAGCCAAGGGTCGGAAGGGACCTCAAGGATCATCTAGTCCAAACCTATATACAAATTCAGTAGTCCTAAACCATCCCAAACAGATGCCTACACAGCCTCCTCTTGCTTTTTTTTGCTGCACTGTATAGCACGTAGGGAACTGAGAGCTACTTGTTATCACAATAAGATCACTATTGAGTTCTCAATTCCCTCACTGAAGAAACAAGGCTTGCAGTGGCATAGAAACTAATTTTAAGAACCCAACAGTTGGGGTTTAGGCAGTGATACTATCAGATGTACAATAACTGGATTGAAAATGAGATCACAAGGGTTTTCCCCCTTTCAGATTATTGTCAACAGCTGAAGAAAGACAAAGGAGTAGAACATTTTGGAGTATTCCTGACCCTTCATCACAAATTTACAAGTCTGATACATTAAGCTATATCTTTTTGCTATAGCATCTTGTATTTTTGCCACATGTCCAGTCCATTCTGATGCTCTTTCCCTACATAGTGCTATTACATCAATGATTCTCAACCTTTTTAGACTTGAGGCACCCCTTGGAAAATGCCAGTTCTCAGTTTTCACTTGGTTTTTGATTGCAGAAAAATAATAAAGCAACTCTTTTGGTGCAAAGAACTCAGAAAGACCACAACAGTTCAGAATGAATTTAACACTATGAATTTCTATTTGAAAACTCTGGATTTATCTTGTAAATCATGTTTACACACCTAACAGTGCTAACATTGCATGTCCTAACACAGCACCCTGGTTAAGAATCACTGTATTACATTCTGGTTTTGCCTTAGACCTTCTGTTATATATTGCAACCCTTGTGATATTTGCAAGTGTTTGGTTTAACACTGTAGTGCATCCATTTTATTATAATTCATCTTTATTATGTTACATGGCACAAGAGTTTTGCAGGCTGCTATTTTTTAAATGTGCCCATTATGCTGTGTTTTATGAGCCACCACATAAAGCTCCCTCTTTAAACAGTGTTCATTGTTTTCATATAGGCTGATTGTGTTTCATCAATGTTGTTGACACCTCAGGCCATGTTTAATTTGCCTTCATATTTTTAAAGAGTCAAGAGTTTTTGTTACTGTTGCTGATAAAGACTATGGGGTCTGATCCCACATCTGGGTTCTTTGGAAACAGGAGGACCATGTCTTCAAATACAAATACAGGTGCTTAATTGGCATCTGTAATCTATACTGGCAAAAACAGGAACTTGTGTTACAAATCCCAGGGCTCCTACTCATTCATAAGCAAACAAACTTTTATCCAGAGCAATGAGCTTTTCAGACAGTAAGGATGCCAGGCTTTGACACTATCTATGATAAATATGCACTTATTCATGCAGTCATCCACTGCCCCTATTAGGATTTCCAACTGTGTAAATTTATGGATAGCGATTAAAAAAAACAATTCATGCTAAAAAGATAGTTTTCCGTAAAGTCCATAAAATAACTGGAGCCATCAGTAAAAACACAAAGCAGCCTGAGTGTCATGGATCTCTGACAGACTGACAACACAACAGTGCCACCTGGTGTCACAGCATTCTCTCGGGGCTTTATAGACCCCTCCTGTCCAGACATGCGATACTGCTGCTGTTGAGTCCCACCCTTTGTTTGTAATACTGCTGGAACACAGGTAGGCTTTTTTGGGGGCAGTGGTGATGTGTAGGGGTGCACAGAGGTGTACATGCACCCCCTGAGAGCACTGGTGCACCCCATGAGAGGCTGTGCTTCTTGCTTAGGTGATGGGCAGGGGGTGCAGGGGGGAGTGCTGGTGCCCCCCCCCGTGAGCACCGGCTTTGGAGTGGGAGTGGCAGATATAGTGCCGTGGCAGAGCTAGCACTGCGGCCGCTTTCCGGTTGGTGAGTTTTGCCATGGGGGGACCCCCTCCAGCTGCTGACTGGTCACATGCCCCCCCCAACTAAGGTGGCCCATGTTTGGGGGTCCATGCCAGGATGGGGCCAGTAGAGATAAGGCTAGGGGAGGGGAGCATGGCACAAAACTACTGCTGCAGTCAAACAGGGTTGCCAATCCAAGACATTTTTTGTTTTTTTGCTTTTACCCAAAACCAAACATTTTTACTATGATTGGGCCTTGCATTATGTAAAACACTGTCAATAAAAAAGTGTGGTTGTCAATTATAAATTTTCAGATTATCAGTAAAAAAAAATTCTTGGATTGGCAGCCCTTGGATTGGCCTCTATGCAACAACAGATGTGGCATATGTAGTTATGAGGCTGAACCCTTACCTTCACATTTTGCAGAATGAGTCCCTGATTCCACAATTAGATGCACTGATGCAGATTCTCATACCCAAGCAGTGCTGTAGGAAAAGTCAAAAGGGGTTCAAGCAAGCAAGATTCTCCTCAATAAATGCCCCACTGCAGAAGCAGTGCCTAATTGCCTGTTTTTGACAATTAGACCTATAAAGTACAGATCATACATCTACAGTAATTACAATCCAAGAGAGTCATATGTCTGTGTTATTCACAAGTGAATTATCTATTCCAGGAAGAAAGGCACATGAATTGGCAAGGCACACTTCAAACTGGCAATTCAAATACACTAGCAGTTTCTATATGCTAAGGATAACAACATCTATTGTCTGCTATGCAAGGAGATTTCTATAGGTCCCTAAATTTAATTTAGGACCTTTTGTTACTCCAAGCAAAGAATAAAATAAAGATGACTATTTCAACTAGAATTCATTAATTAAAGCTTCCAGCCCAATTTCTTGGCTATAACTGAGGAGGGCTCAGTGCATTTCTAAGCAGCTTTTGCACTGCCCTAATGCTTGGTTTTCAAGCTGTGGACCACAGACCCCTGGGGGTCCACAGACTATGTCCGAGGGGTCCGCAAAAAATGACTGACCAATCAAAAGTATGTGAACACCCACGCTTACAATTCAGAGGGGTCCGGCACCTCCATTTGAAATTTCCAAAGGTGACCACACTTCAATTGGAAAATTTTTAGGGGCCCACAAATGAAAATAGATTGAAAATCACTGTGCTAGGGCTGCTCTGTGTCTCTGTGCTGCTCCAGCATGAGACACAGTAGTCTCAAGATTGAAATGATATAGTTATAAGAAATAGATAATGAAACAACGTATCTTTTAAGTACATCCATTAATCAACATTGCTTCTCTAAAATAAAGGCATTCTATTATGGCACTTGGTGGTTGTGGTCTCCTAGCAACTGAACTTAAGATAAAGTTGTCAGTCTTTAACTACCTTTCTATATAGCTATACTGAAACCTTAATCAATTCTGCTCTTAACAACCATTTGATTTCCCATCAAGACTGGTTGTTTAGGGGAGCACCCTAATCTTTCCACAGACTACTGAACCTTGGAATACTGTATTTGTGATTTAGTATAGAAGTTGCTTTTTTTGCCATTTAAAGTGCTTTATTGCCATGACTTAACAGATGTGCATGGCTTTACAGCACTTTAAAAATGGGTACAGCACTTTAAATTAACCCTTGTCAAATGAGGTATTAAATTTGAAGCGCTGTATTTTACAGCACTTTACCAACCTACTGTGCTTTAAATAACTTCAATATGCTGGTTAAATTTCTGACCAGTGAACAGGAGGCTGTGGAGTGCCCCCTGCCTCCTAGCCTGGAAAGTGCAGGGAGGCTCAGAGGGTGACCTCCCCCTTCCCCCACCAAACACTGCTCTTCTGCCATGTTTAAGAGCATATAAATTTTATAGTGCTATAAAATATGCTGAAAATTACAGCACTGTAAAATGTTCATGAAGTACTTCTGTACACACCTTAACATTACCAACCACCTATGTAAGCTGTACTGAATGGGCTTAACTTTAAGCATATGAAGACTCCAAAAGAGAGTGGGAATACTCACATGATAAAAGTTAAGTGTGTGTTTAAGTACTTTGCTGGATCAAACTAGAAATATTTCAAACTGTCTGAAAACTCTTATTTTTATGAAGCATAAAAGCATCATCTGATTGTGTGTCATGGGTTCAATCCCCTGTAATCATCACTGATATACCTCATGCCTTATTATTAACCAACTCTGTATTATAATGGCTGTCATTGTCTTCTGGAAGATGCACAGATTTGAAAATTAGACTTGTGTTATTTATTCCTTTCAGTGAACTTTTCACATAATCTCTGCATGGATTTTTGTAAGCTCTTCTAATTAGATCAGAAGCATTCCAAGTCCAGCAACGTGTTGTTTGGCTCCTACTGTACATGCAGAAAGAAATGGATACAGGGGCCTACGTGACATGCGACTATTGCTGCCTACATAGAGGGCTTTGGTGAGGTCTTGAGCCAGAAACCTCACTGCCTACATACTTTATAGTGAAGCAAAACGAGCAGCCACAATGCAACCCCATGATACATTAGAAACAAGAAATTAAGGGCTATTAAAAATATTTCTAAAAATATTACCAGGGGCTCATCACAAACTTACTGAGTGCCTGTATTTCTATAACTGTGATACACTGGGATCATTCATGGTGTTTAATAGCTTATTCAATGAACTAGTGCCTCCAACTCTGTGGTGTGCCAGTAGGAGTGTATTGAACCTCTGTGACAGAAAAGTACGTGAAGATCAGTTGCAGGCATCGGGGGGGGGGGAGATACTATTTGGGAAGTGCCCATTTCTGCAAGGGTTAAAATATAAAATCCTTTGAAAAGAGGCAAATTATCTTTCTTTTCAATAATTATGGCAACAAAGGAGGCTCCCTCACTGATCAAAAGCACTAGGCAACTTGGCCAATATACCGCAGATGTATGACAGAGCAAAGAAAATAAAGTGGTGATGGCCAAGATCATTTAGTACACTCAAATCAGTTGCAACATCTGGTAGTTGCATATGCTAAACTAGATAGGTGCATCCCCACATGCAGGGGCATGCCCTTGCAATGGCAATAATAGCAGCACAAATTTGTGTCACTACTTTTTGCCACTGCGCACACCCCTGCACATGCATTTCGGTGTGGGGCAAACTGCCCTGCTTTGAGCAAACTGCCCTTTCCCCACTTCTCCCAGCTCTGCCCTTTCCCCACCTCTCCCCACTTGTGGCATGCTGGAGGAGTTGGGTCAGAACTAAAAGAGGGGAAACACTCTGGCCAGCAGCTAAGTTGTCTCCCTGGAGGACCAAGTATTTGTGTCTGCCAGCGCATGCTCCTGGATGTGTGCTTCTCCGCATTTCTTTTTGTGACAGTGTTTTGGTTTGTTTGCTTGAGGGTTTTTTGCCAACAGGATTTCCCAGTAGCAATTTTTCCCCCTGCACACATGTTTTAACATGCCAGGCATGTGGTTTGTTGCACTGCAAAGAGTTTGGCAGCTCCACAAACTGCACATGCCTGCACATCTGGATCCAGCCAATGAGCGTATATTGGTAAAATGACTGTGCGTGCTCAGTGAAAAGGAAGGAGTTAATGATGTAGAGATAAAAGAAATACACAAAGTAAGGAATCAAAACCTCATTCTAAATCTTTGAGTTTTGGATGAGGTTTTGGGTAGAGACTTCATCTATATGTCATGCTTTGGAATGTAACCTATAAATCAGTAGTATGTAAAAATTTACTCCACATTTATACTAGTGTCACAGAACAGAGCCTCAGTGTAGCAAATAGTGGTAGGATCTGGGTTTTCCATTTCCCACAGAAAAATGGAAAAGCCCATGGATTTTCCCTTTTACCCAAGAAAAATGCAGATTTTTCATTTTAACAAAGAAACACAAATTTTGCTCTTTTGCAAAGAGCTCTCAACAGGATGGCAGAGTTCCAGTCTGCAAGGGGCTGGGGGGAGAGGGAGGGGGCAGTCAGGCAGAGGGCACCATATGCATGTATATATATGCATGTGGCTGCTCAGCAGCTCGGAGAGAAGCTCCTGCAGGTAAGTTTGGGGGCTGGGAGGGAATTGAGGCCCCCATAGGGAGTGGGGGAGGGAGTTGGGTAGGGCAAGGCTGGGGCTGGGGCTGCTACCCAGCTGGGTGGTGCATGGGCCTTGGGACCGAAGGCAGCAATGCATGGCTGTAGCGCCATGGCAGGGAGTGGGATGGGGCCACAGGCAACTTGTCTGGGGGGAGGAGGAGTGGGGCTGGCTCTCGATCACAGTACGCACTCCCAGGGGGGAGGGGAAACCCATGCCCCCAAGATCTATGCCTGAGGCAAGGATGGAGGCAGGCTGCCCACTGTGGGGTCAGGCTCCCCACCCTGCTGCCTTCCCCCCAGGGCTTCCACAACCCAGCAGGTGGGACCCAGCATGGCAGGGCAGAGCAGGGTCAGGCAGGGAAGCTCTTTCCCACTGTGAGCTCTGCACTACCCTGGTGATGCACCCCCTGTGCTCTGGGACAAGCAGGGGGTGCATCACCAGGGCAGCATGGAGCTTGCAGCAGCCACAATGAGCTTCCCCACCCAGACCCTCTCTGTCCTGCCACACCGGGTCCTACCTGCCGTGCTCTGGAGGCACCTGGGGAGGGCAGCAGGGAGGTGAGCCTGAGCCTACAGTGAGCAGCTCACCCCTGTCCCCATGCTGCACACAAACCTGGGGGGCATGTGCACCCCCATGGCCTACCCTGGTAGTGCATGTGGCAGTGGGGAGCCAGTCGCCCCCTGCAATACATCAGTGGGCAGCCCAAACCCCACCCCCATGCACTGTACTATGGCTGTGCTTCCTGTTTGGAGGGGTGGAAGGACAGGTTCCTGCTTGGGCTGCTGCAGGGGGGCAGGAGGCTACGGACCTAGGTGCCTGTCCACATAGCCCTGGCAGCTGGGAGCCCCTCTGGCAGGACTAGTGGGGAAAGGGGGCTGTGCGTGGGGAGTGAGGGGCACCAGCAGGGGCAAGAGGCTGTGGGGCAAGGGGTGGGGGGCAGAAGTGATAGGCACTAGCACAGCTAGGGGGCTGGACCTGTGTCCTGGTGAGCTAAGGGGGCAGGGGGGGCTCTGATTTTCCATAAAAAACCCTAAATGAAATACCAAAATTTATAGGTACTTATAATTTATTTTACTATAGTGATTGAGGCACCGGTAGGCTTCCACATTGCTTTCAAATTGTAAATATGTCAATAAAGCATTGTGTTCAATTGATACCTATATATGTACAGCACTGTTCCATTTTAATCATGAATTTGGGCGGGGGGGGGGCAGGTTATCAGAGCATTTGTGATCTTTTTTTTATCAGAGAAAACAAGGATCCCAGGTGACAACTTGCAACATGAGAGCTGTTGTATCATTTACAGGGACAAGCATTAAACATTAACTATTAAATTTTTCAGTGGGGGGAGTTGTGAATGCTTATGGATAGCAAACTATTTTCCACTTAGCATCTTAACATTCTGCGTGAAGAGCGAAGCCTCCAAAGGCTTGGACCCATGTCACAGAAAGCATATTCTCTATAGCTCTCACACACCAGAGTATTTTAAAGAAACTCAGATCCTAATTTTAACTCTCCCAAACTGTCATGTATTTTAAGCAAATATTCAATGTTGTTCTTTAGAAAAAGATCTCAGGAGAAGTTTTCTATACCCCTACCTAATTTTGGATGGAACAAAATTTGAACCTAATTCAAGAGTAGAAGCAGCTACTCATAATTCAGTCAAGACTGAAAGAATTTGTTAGTGCCTCTGTTCATAAAAGCAGATGCTGTTTCAGTTCAGCTTTGAGAGTTGCATTCTTGGTAGCAGTCTGCCCATTTGCACCTCCCCACCATCATGAAGGAACCTTGAAGCCATTTTGACTGGCAACTTGAGAAGTCCTTTAAACCCAAGGGGGGTGGAGGGAAACAATGTAGAGCAAAGCCAGAAACACCAACTCTAGATCTCCCCTGTTTCAGACCATGGTTTTCTATACACATGTGGACAGGCAACAGGGCTTGGACAAAACACTTTGGTACAACAGTGATTTGGGGACACTGAAAACCAACTTGGAACAACTTCGAAAATGCTCTAAACTGTGAAAATGGCTAAACCAGCAAGGCCTTTGACAGAGTGTAAAAGTGGCTGAGGGCCAGCCTTGCCCCTCTTCTTCATAGTTCCAGTCAGTGCTACTGTCTCCTAAAACACAATGGGCTTGTTCATTGCACAGCAAATTAGCAGACACCCAATTGCATGCTATAATGCATCTTATGTAAGGCATGTGGCACCCCACTCCACTCCCATGGTTACCAATCCTCAATAACATTGCTCCCCCTCATCTCCACCACACAAATGCTGAAGTCAATCTACTAGCCAGACTTCAGATAATCCTATGCTGCCAATGCATTGGGGCATAATCCAACCACCAATAGCTTGGCTCCCCTCAGGATGCCCAATATGGTCCATCCTTTCAAAACCTTTAGACTTTTCCTTACTTACTCAATGGCACAAAGAAGGGTCAGCACAAGCACCAATCAATCACTACATCATCTCTGACCCTACAGCCAGTCAACCAGGATTTGTGGGATTGCACCTGGAAGACTTCCTGCATGCCTGGGGTGCTTCCAAACACACTGCAAGGAGGAGCAGACTAAGAGGAGAAAAGAGGCTGACCTCAAACCCAGACATTTCCAGGCTCAGGCTAAACTGCCACCAGGTATGAAACCAAAAGGCTCACAGTACAGATGGGCAATAGACATCGGCTGGAGGATGACTTTAAGGTTCATCATAACTATTAACATAGACATAGGCTTAGTTACAAATTCACCCCCGATCATTTATTTCTACTGAATGACATCTCAAGTTTCCCTTCCAAAGGAGATTGTTTTGAGTGCAATTCATCTGTTTTGACACACTGATTTTGAAAGAATACTGCTGATCTGTAGGGAGGAAAGAAACAAGATGCCTACTGCAATGAATACTTCACTCATTTTACTATAAAAGCAGCATTATCTAGCTGCAATAGCATTGTTTTAACAGACTCCCAATATGTCCCTAATTATAAATTAATACACCATACCATATCTCTATCACAGGTGTATGATGATGTTTAATTAACAAATGCATGTGAGACATTGTTAAATCTTTGCATGATAGGTGCTTGCTTTGTGATGGTGGCCATCTTGACCAACATAACTAGGACTGACCTCAAAATCTCCAGAGCTAAAAAACATGAATTACTGCATCTTAAGATGAAGAAACAAGTCTTTTTGAGGGAGGGCTGGAACAGATGCATGCCTTGTCTGGGTTAGGAAATGGTGGGGGATCAGAAAACACATTTGCCAGTGAACTAGACTGTATTAGTGAGCAATGTTATTATTTGGGCTTTATATTTCTACCAATAGCAATTTGAAGTCTATAGAATTGATGAAACCTTGTTAATAGTTTCCTCCTTTGAAGTACAGAAATATTTCTAGTTGCTACTAACAGGAATGCTTTTAATAAAATTCAATATAAATATATTACAAAACAAGGCATGTGCATGTAGGTCTGTACTCACAAATTCAAGGAATGCAACAGCATTCTTGGAAGCATATATTGACCCACATAAAATAAACCTTTTGTTTTCATTTCATACTAGCCCATTTCCATTTCATAACCAATCAAGGATTATTGGCATTGAACATTCAACACAAACAGCAAGTCAACATTTAAGTCATCAGTTAAAACGTTTAAGAAAAGATAAATATTTTTTCTTTTTTACACCACAGTCAAATGGACTCTTACATGCAGACATAGTAAGACTGTGCCTGTAAGTAAATGACAGATGCATTGATGTTTGTAGGACATGGTCTATGAGGATGTGTCATCTCTGCAGACATATAGAAAACAAACTCACCAGAAACTAATGCTTTCCAAATGGAAGAGGGAATCGCAGCAAGCAGCAGCCAACCTCAAAATGACCCCTTAAGGGATACAGCTGCTTGCAGCTGCTTGTCTCTGCCCTTCTTAAAGGATTAGGCCCCAGAAGAGTATACTGGGAAATAGTTCCCATAAAATGGCAAGACTACGTAAGGGACAGATAGGAGAAGCTAGTCACAAAAGGAGATGTATCTAGTGCAGGGACTTTTTTTTTTTTCCAATTGCCACAAAGCAACATCTCCCTAAAAAAAGATCAGTAAGGCTATCAGTCTGACAGTTTGAAAAATACCTGCAATATATGCAAGCAACATTGTATATTCATTGCATGCAAAATATCAAATCTAGTTATATTACACAAATGCCTGGAGGTTCCTGTTCAGATTACAGCTAATTTGGCCTATATGCTATGTACACACATGCACAAGTTTCTGCTCCCAGGTACTTACAAACCAAACTGAAAAACTTGGGAGAAAAATAGTATGGAATTCCTTTTATAGATTCCTGGAGACCTTCAGAGCAGAATCCTCTTTGATTTCATGCACCCAAATGGAAGTGTACCAGCCATATAACTGCCTTTTCTGGTACTTACAATTTTGCAGTTCTACTCTATATGCAGCAAGGATGTGTCCACACTAGTCCACACAAGTAGTGAGCATGCTCTTCTGGCCAGGTAAATATGTGACTATGTACCTACACACCTTAGTGTAAGTCTTAAAAATTGTGGCTTGGGAAAAAAGAGGAGGAAGAGGGTTCTCCCATGGTTTAGCCCAATTGCTGAGTGGCAAGAGCACTCAGTAAGCCAGAAGCCAGGTTCTAAACCTATGGCATCCAAAAAGGGCTTGAAAACTATATTTCTTCAACTTCCCAGTGCAGCATTCTACCCCGCAAGCAAAAGGTTTAGCATTATTCGGTCCTTTCTTCAGCCCTCATCTTGAATTTACTATTCATTGGTTCAAATGGGTGGAATGGTAGGGAAGTTTCCACCTTATTGGGACCAAGAGCTTGGCCTGGAATCCAGGGCCTGTTTCTACTAGACAAAGGTATAAACTAGTACCTGCTCTGTGGCTTGGTGATTAAAGCACTGAACTTGAAACTAAAGAGATGTAGGTTCAAACCCTTTCTTGGCAGGGAAAGCCTAGACCTGTGTCCCTTGCTTCCTGGGTGAATGCCTTAATTACTAAGCTATTGAGCTAAAATACAGGAGGGTTTTCTATCTCCTGAGTCTAACACTTACCAGTCATGGGCTTTTGCTTGATACAGTTCTGTGACTTCCATTTGCCCAGCGTACATGCACATGGAGCCACATCCCTGCCTCTCCAGCACACAGCCCACACCCCATATGGTCAGTTCCTGTATAGATGTTTATGCATCCACACTGCATGTGGACCAGGATCAGAAACTGCATAAGTGCCAAAAACGGTGGTTATGCACTGGTATGTAAAGTAAAATAGGGTTCAGCCCTTACCAAAAGTCACGTCAACATCTCTAGAAAGGGGATGCCATTCTATACATATTTGCATAGTACCTACCACCAGAGGACCCTGACATGCTTGCCTTCACAATTCTTTGGCAACATAAATATTAACTTACAGTATAAGAAGGCTAGGGAAGAGATAGAAATTAAACATCATACCACACATGTACCAGTGCCCTGTTCCAAGACCATCTTTCCTCTTTAAAAATATATATTTCTTCACTTATACATGAAAATTAATAAATAGAAGGTACTTTTGAGCAGCAAGGAAAATCAAAAGCAGGATACTGAATAGGAAAGTATTTGATTCTCAGAGAAATACCCTGAAGTTTTGAAGTATGCAGTATGGACCAGAGAGAGAATGGACTGCAAGCCAGAGTCAGAAAATCTATGTCCCTGGCAAATGGGAATTAAACTCTAATTATCACAGACACGTTTTTTTAAAATTCTTTTTAATTCTCTTCAACGATCACGGTGTCAAAACAATTATTTGCATGCTCGAGCAGATGTCAAATATTGTACAGGCACATATGTACTTGCAAATTTAAACAGAAAATTGTCTAAAATTAAAGGTATAATAGGTTACTCAAATTACAGCATAGACACAAATCTTGGGAGGAGGGAAGATGCTGATTTTATCTTTCTGCTATTCTATCCCACAGAAGCTGACTTCTGAGCAAAAATAAACTGGAACAGAGTAGGAAAATAAGCAGCATCTTTATGAAGATTCAAAAAATCTCAATTGTTTTCCAGCCTCATCTTTGATTTCTATTGTTTCCCTTTTCATCCTGATACTGTCAATTGTAAACTGGAAGACTCTGTTGTATTAATGGTTGTATTTATAGTATATTTGATGGTAATAATAGTATCTTGCATTGGGACTATATAAGGCTTATCCCTAAAGTCTGCAGGGTGCTTTCCAAGTTTAGGACCTAACAATTCTTTTGCAAACAGTTACTCATGTAAGGATGATTGTTTCTATTTATTTAGATCCAGTATCACTCCCAGGGTTCTTGCAGTTTTTCCCCTCAGAAGCTGTGATCCCTCCTCCACAAGCCCACAGTTTAAGGACTGACACAAAAGAAAACAAAATAGGAAAGGGAAGTGAAAGGATTCATTTGTAAAGAATCCGTATCCAAATCTGACATGCAAATTACACCTAATTGCTCCTTCAACTATAACAATGTCAATTTTCTTGTATGCATCCTGACAGAGATGGATCTTTCTGAACATCTCGAAACTTCACACCTTGCAGATTCCCTCAGGAAGGGTCTTCTTCCACACGCCATCACAGAAACAAGAGCCCCACACATAAGAGCCAGGAGTTTCATACTGCCCTGCAGGCTCTCGGTTCAGAAAAACACTTAAGCACATACTACTTTTAACATCATGTTTATTCAAGTCTCATTGCTTTCAATGAAACTGAGGCATATACTTAAGTAAATAAGGGTGCTTTTTATGAACTGGGATTTGTGTTTCCAGTATCATTGCCAATCTCTGCACTACGATGCCATCATCCTTCATTATAATCTTTCAGATAATAGCAAGATCTGATTAGCTGGTCATACAGCTGCAACAACTCATCAGTGTTAGTTTTGGAATGAACTTTTGTGATTTAATTAAATTGAGAAAGAAATCTATCCTTACAGTTGGTCATTATTATCACCAGGCCATTTGTCAAACAAGGATTTTGTCACCTAAGGGAGAGAAAATATCTTTGTTCACAATTTATTTAATATGCACTGACAGTATTTGTTTTTATTTTGGTATCGTATTTAGTTTGAGCAATATAATAGGAAAGATGGTAATGTCTCAAAGGATCCTCTTGAAAAAATAAATTACTTATAAATAAGTGACAATGAGTGTAAAATAAATGTTTATGTAGGAAGTTCACTACTAGTTTCTGTTCACAAGATACAGAACTACAATAAATTAGGACCTAGGGAAATTTGTGGGTTCAGTGAAGCTAATGACTAAGACTTTGGTCATGTTTTTTGTATGTAATAATATATCCAATAGCCTTTTGCACTAATCTTAGAAGATTCCCAAAGTAATTTCATTTGACATTCAAAGCTATTTGATTGTAATTTCTGAGCAAGTCTAACTACATTTGTATTCCAGCATGTGGCAATCCAAATTTTGCAATGTTTTGTAGCTGACTAATGCATGATGTCAGTCTTTTTTCCTTTTCTGCTGTGCTGATTGCTTTCATATCACCAAGGAAAAAAAACACTGAGAGTACATTCCAAATTGTTAACATTATAAAATCTCGGTCATTGGCATATTGAGCACTATTATCGAGTATTTGGGAATCTAAAATTTAAGGGGAAGAAATAGAAGTCTTTTTGTATATTAATGGTTAGCAAATTTGCTTTCACGTGAATTTTACTAGGATATGTAGAAGTCATCTCTACAGTACTTTCAGAGGACAAACACAAAATGTAAATATACGTGTGAGAATTTTTTTTGCTAATATGCTGTGATATGGTTCTCATCCTAAACCAAAGGCTGGGATCCCTGGATAACTCAAAGCAATGGTAAGATCAGCACTTTATCTTCTTTCCCTGATTCCCCTTCCTGTTATTCCTCTTCCCTCTTCAGTCATTTTATGTGTTATATAAGTTATATTCTACTTTAAAATGTGGTTGCAGAAAAAGCTAACAGTTTATATTAGCTGAGGGCATTTTTACAACCTAGTAACTCAGGTTAGAATATGACCTGTGTGGTTGGAGAAAGAAGGAACCTGTGACTGATGAATACCTGAATCTGCCCAGAGACCTGGGCTTCTCTTCACCAAAAGGCCGCACCAAGGAGTAGTGCTATGAAGCGTAATAAACCTGTTCTGCCCGCACTGCGCCCCAAAGACAATGTAATGTAGCTGTCTTAATATGGCACTGCACAAGCACCAGTAAACACTTCTGAGAGAGCAAGTTGACTGACATGTGTCCACAACACTACAGCAACTACATTACATTCAGTGTTTTACTGTGGGATTCCCTAGTGTGGCCTATTGATGATGCCTTTGAATCCATGCCCTTTAAATAGATCCAGCAGCAACAAGAATCTCAAGTTTCCAGCTGCTATCATCATTTTTACTGGGACCCTTGACTTTTTGCTATCCATGAAAAGCATCATATGCAGACTGGATGGATATGCCCTTCATGCACATATCCCCAAATATGGAGCTCCCACATAATTCTTCAGGATTTTAACAAGTGCTATAATTCAACAGAATTTCAAAGATCCCTCCTTTGCAATGAGGCACCAAATTGTCCCCATCTGTTACAGTTCCACCAATAACTTCCAGATACGCGTAATTCCACAGACTGCTCTGAAGAAGTCAGTAGAGTAAAAAGCCAGCAAATAAAATGAATATGAATGCTATGAGATCTTACAGTGTGAATGCCTTCATCTTCCCTTGACCCCACCACCAACACTGTTGCCAGTTCTTGCTGTAGGGTCTTTGGTGACTTACAGAGGCAGGCACTGGATTTATCCCTGGAGAAATAGCAAATTAAATAAACGTAAGAGTCATACAGTACTGACCTGCACTGTAAAGAGTGCATGGAAAAGAATGCACCTTTGAGGTAGAAGGGAATAAAAGTGACAAGCAAAGAGGATTGTATCCTGATATTCAGTCATTGCGACTCTAAATAGTCTCATTTCAGTGGAACTGCTTGTGTGGGTCTGATCAGGCTAGGATCAGATCCAGTCCTAATTTACCATACAGTTAAGGAATTTGGAGATACCATCCTTGGTGATACACCACTCAAGCTGCTTTTTCACAAATATGTTTATGCACTGCTCTTTAATTTCTGCATTATGTTTCTCTCCCCACCCCATGCAAAACATAGCATCATGGAGGTTGCTAAGCAATATCCCTGACAAGGTCTCAGCATCCATCAGTGAAATGATGGATTCTTTCACTCTGTTACATCTTCAAACTGAGGAGTGTGTCACTCAAAGAACATGTGTAAAAGCTGCCTTCTGAAGAAAGAAATGGAAGCTTTGACAGCTGAAAAAGAAAGAGGCTACTATTTTTAAATAACTAACTAGTTGAAAAAGAAAGGAACTGTTACAAAAGTCAGACTATGTAGCTGGTGAAACAGGTCAGAAAACCGTCTTAATTTAGTGTAGATTTTTGCTTTGAGGGTGTGGGTTTTAAGCACTCCTGTCCATGGTATAAAGTGTTCTCGATAATGATGACAGAAAACACTGAAAGCTATTGAACTGAATGGAAAGAGCCAGTATAACCATTGACTATGGCTCATGGTATTTTACTAGTGGCCTGAACTAAAACACAATTAAATGCATTTCATGTAGTAGATTTAAATCCATTAGTCTGAGGCATAGCTATAGTTTAAAAAGGGCAATATTTCCTAATAATTGCACTTTCACTGCATGTGCATGTATAATAATTTGTTGGAGACAAATACTTTTTAGCCTGCTACTTTTTAGGATCTAATTCATTTTCTACCTACCATGCAATAATTAGAACTTAATGAATAATTAATAATAAATAATACAGTTGATTAATTTAACCTTTTTGTCCACAGACAGATTGCTAAATTCTTGAACTTATTCATAATTTAATTTTTTTAAGTAATTAATTCTGGTTTACAGGTCAGTCATTCTTCACAAGCTGCAAATTTTAATGATTTAAAATTTGTGCTATAGTAATGGCATGCTGTTCACGTGGTTCATAAGTCATAAAGAATTGTTTCTGATGCCTCTTGGGTAAGTAACGTAACTAACCCACAAAGTGCTGATTGCACATGGTACATTTATAAATCTGATATTTCCTTTTGGTAAATATATAAAAAAAAATTTTAAATCACTCTGCAAATTTTTGCACTGACAACCCCAAATGTTCACATAAAGCAAAATACAGAAAAGGTAGCAAACATGGCCAAAAAAATTATTTATTTGAAATATTGATTCTACTCTTTGTTCAAATCTAGTCATAAAAAACATACAAGATGTTGCTGATCCACCTATCTGACTACCTATATGGATGTACAGGTTAAATCTTCATCAAAACTCACACATCCTCTTACTGCAGGGCTTACCAGATGGTGCTGTTATACACAGTCTTACAAGTTCTCTTCTAAGTATTTGAGCAAGTTTTTAGTCTAGGGAGAAAATGCGTGTTGCATTTTCCTTTTTCTGATGTGAGCTCTCTAAACTACTTCCACTAGGGGGAGCTGTAACAAACTGGCAACAGAGCTTTCTCACTGCATTTATCTCTCTTAACTAGAATCAATTCTTGCAGAAGAGCTGGCACTGGTGCTTGGCCTGCAATTCCTGAAAGAAGGCACTGCCTGTGGGTTCTTTTTAGTGATCACCTGTGTTTCTAGAGCACTATATTAGTGTAAATAAAGCAGTTCCCTTAAATGTATACACAGATTCTGTGCCACAGATATCTTCCTGAATCTCCTAAGTCATGATAAGTAGCGATGCTGTTATATAATGTCTCCTAATATTATTGACACAACAGCTACCAAGCTCATTGCTAGGGGGTTCTAAAATGAGTTACTTAGTCACCCAATTCCTAATTCCAGATATATGCAGACTGTAGTGAGCTTTGGATTGGGCCTGTGTTTCTGGCACTCCTTTTCCTCTCCTGCCTTCCCCCTCCCATTACCTCCCCCTCCCCCAACCCAGTAGAAGAAAAGAGGAGAAAGCAGGGAGAGATCAAATGAAAAGAAAAAGCAGACAAAGTATGACTAATTTTCTTAAAAAAAAAATCAAAAGAACCAGTCATCACCTAAAAGCAGCTAAAAGTACATTAAATACTGCCATGTGTAATCGCAGTATTTGCCACAGGGACACTGTCTTGGAAACTGCTTCCTTTTTCCCTTTGTGATTGCACATTGCTCTTTCCCACTTGTCCACAAGGCACCTGTCTGAAACATGGCTGATACAATGAGAATCATGATCTGGACCCAAGTATAAAGAACTTGTCTCAGTTTCATTGTTGCTGTAAACCAGAAAAGACTGTGGCCGGGTTGGCAGCCCAGCAGTATTCATCATCATGCTCATACAGGAGATAGGGGTGTAATCTCAGTCATAGTTTTTTGCCCCAAATATTGATAGCTCAGTGGTGACAGAAGGCCCAGTTCACCATTATCCTGGGTTCTGCACACCTGTAAAAATGAATACAAAATCCTTCCAATCCAAATGGCAGCCTCTTACACTCACTATACACTGGTATAAGTGTGGATAAATTGCAGAGTGATGGTCAATTACTGTATTTACTCAAATATAAGACAAACCTGAATATAAGACAATCCCCCAGTAATAAGATTCTACATATGGAAAATGTATATGTTTTATTATTTTAAAGGTATAAAATCTAAATATTGGAAGCTTGCCATGAATTTATCCTTCTCCCCCTGCTACAGCAGGGAAAATAAGTCGGGGGGGGGGTCAGATTGCCCCCTTGTCCTCTGCCCCCTAACTTCTTCCTCCTATAGCCCCTTCCCCTACCTTACTGTCAGACTTTGCTTTCCCCAAGCAGTGAGGGGCAGATTCGAAAACAATGACTTTGAAATAAATATACTTATAGTAATTTACATATAGGCAAATTACTACAGGCCCCATAGACTTAGTTCATCTAGAATTGGTGTATTTTACCTGTTTTGCAAACTGCTGCAAGTTTTAGCACAGGTACTCCATAAAAACACCTTTAAGCAGCATTTTTGTATCACTTATACATAGTACAAACTATATATGATATTAGTCCAAAGTCAAAAGGCTCATGATTTACTGTATAGTTCATTGGGTAGCGGGGTCAACAGCATTTCAAGCCACAGTGACCCCATAGCTCAGCACTACTCATTATGTGTGCATAGTCCAGATACCCCCCACAAAGGATCCATGTGCTAATTATCCCCCACTCATAACTGGAAACAGGTGCTATTGTCATGTGTCCTAGGATCCTCCAAAAATTTGAGATGAGGTGTGGGGCTGCCTGAGCTGGCTCCACCTCATGGAGGGCAAGGTCACACTAATAACATGCTACAGGCTGAGACAGGGGGGTGACAGCCTCTCACTTACATAGATGTTTGGTGATGTTTGCCAGACGTTTAAGGCTGGTAAAGAAACAAGAATCACTGGAAATTGGAAAAATAGGCACTACTGTGGCAGTGAAGAGGAAGTCAAAACAGTCATGGAGGAGTTTGTGACTGTTTGACCTTGTCATCCCTTGGGGTGCTCTAGTGAACAGATGTTCCCCCAGCTCCAGCACTCCAGCTCCAGCACTCTTGGCCTCAGGCCACCTGTGCCTTGCGCCCCTCTCCCAGGCAGGGCTCAGAACCTTGCATGCTCCTCTGGCACCCCTGTGGCCTCCTGCCTTCCCCTATCAGCCACACTAAGTCCTCCAGTGTAAACTCTCCCCACACTGGGTCAATAACTTCCCCCGCAAGCTACAAATCCCCCTCAGCTCTCTACTTACATCTCTCAGGGACAGTCTGGGTGCCTGTCAGTCCCCTTCTGCAGCTAGCCTGACCAGGAGCTCCTCTCCCTACTCACATTAAAAAAAACCTACCCAGACAGGAGGACAGGGGGCCAAAAAAGAGGACACGTCCAGGAAAACCCAGACGTATGATAACCCTACTGGAAACACAGACAGGACCAGCATGAACTCTAGGATCCCGTTTTGCCATGGAGAATGTTTCAACTGTGGCAACTTGGAACACTTCTGATGGTAATATATGGGATTTCCCCACTTTAAAAAAGCCATTCCCTACCAAAAAATTAAATAAGGTAACTAGGGATATCTAGTCCAAAGGCCCAAATCTTCTTTCTACAGTTTGCAGGAGACTCTCCACGCAGCACTGTATGGTTCTATAGGTATACCACTCAGGCACATATAACAACATGTGCAGGGCTCTGTTTCTTTTTAATGACAGATTTGTCCTTTGTGGGGTGGTCTTAAGTTATAGGCACTCTGAAAATTTCCTCTGTAAGTCAGCAGGAGAGCATGCAGGCAATGTAGTAAATGAACAGTCAACTTGCCATTTGCTGGATGATAATCTCGTCCGCAGAAACTACCACAGGTTATTAAACTGCAGTGTGCTTTCTTTGAAGAGAACATATATATTTCATAGTGAAAAAAGTTCAGAATCTAACCAGTTTTATTTTTTGGAAGTACCCAAGATATTTCAGTGCCACAAAATATATGCAGTCCTTAAAAGGAACAAGTGATTTAAAGATAGCATTTTTAGTTAAGGCCTGCAATCAGGGATTTGGAAAGCTGAATGCTATTCATGCCTTCGCCACAGCTTTATTAAGTAAAATTGGGCAAGTCACTTTGGCCTTGAACTTGCCAAATCTAGGACATATACTTAAACTTTCAGCATATGAGCAGTTCCATTCAGGTATATATTGGCAGGATTTAGGCAGGCAAGGTTCTTTGGGTAGATGTGATATCTTTTATTGGACCAACTAAACAGATGGAAAAAATGTTCTTTGCAAGCTTTTGGGCACAAACACCCTTCTTCAGGCATAAGGAGACTATGCTAGTGTTTTGAGTTCTCCAAGGTAGAAAAGAAACCAATTTACAACATGCAGGGCTAAGAAAATGCAAATGAGTGGTAGTTTGGAAGACAATAGGTAGAGATCGGGGGGGAGGAAGGGAGGGAAATTTATGAAAGAATATAAATGGTCAGCTGCAGGCAGGTACCTGGGGTTATCAGATGGCCAACAGGTTGTAATGTGTCATAAATCCAATGTCTATATTGAGTCCATGATCTTTTGTATCCAGTAGATTTATGAAGTGAAGTTTATAGGCTCATCTACAAAAGGTGTTTTGTAAATTTCCTTTGAGGATTAGAACTGAGAGGTCAGACAGGAAGTGATTGTCTTGTGAGAAGTGTGTACCCACAGGTAATTGGATATTTTTGTCTTTGATGGATTTTTGGTGTGTGTTCATTCTGGTACACACTTGTTTGGTTTCTCCTACGTATTTTCAATCAGGGCATTTGATGCACTGGATGAGGTATATTACATTTCTGGAGGTGCAGGTATAAGATCCAGGAATGGAGATGGATCTGTTGTGGGGTGTAGTTATTGTGGGGGTGGTGGAGATGTGTTGGCAGGTTTTGCATTTCTTGCCCTGGCATCCAATAGGTGTAGTTTGGGTCATAAGGAGTTTCCTTCTGGTGACGAGGTTAGCAAGGGTTGGTGCTTGTTTAAAGGCTAGGATGGGTGGTTCTGGAAAGATCCCTTTGAGAATCGAGTCTTTTCCTAGTATGGGTTGCAATTGTGTAACAGAAGGATTTTCTGTATAGATTCCAGGGAAGGATGGTATATCATAACTAATGACGTGTGTTTCTTGGGGATTTTCTTTTTTATACTGCAGCAATTCTACTGGCAGGATTTCAAGCTGAATCTTCCAGATACCAATTGTACTTCTCAAAATCTGTATATAGAGAGGACTCTTTATGTGTGATTACCTTCTTCCATAAAATTCATATGCCACTTCCTCCACAACAGTGCTGTCTTCTTCCTATGAGCTTGCGGAAGGAGTTCCCTGGGACTGGCATATAAGAAGGTTTGGGCCAAACAGGGTGGAATGGAGCATGGAGAATTTCACTGTAAGAATGTCAGAGCTGGGAGGATGCTCTCCTTCAGTGGAAATATTCTTTAAGGAAGATCCAAGGGACACCAATCGCCAAAAGCATTATTTGGTAGTGACCCTCCATTATGGCCCTGCTGCATTTTCCTACCAGGGAATACTGTGGGCCTAAAGCTCCAACAGAAATACAGGGAGTTCTGTCTGGATGGCCCTACTTTTCAGAAAAATCAAGTCCCATAAGATCAAGAGACATATCTCAGTCCAGCTCCACCCATGGTCCAGTTCATGAAGGGCTGCATTCATCCATTATACAAAAAAGATGAGCTGCAAACCTTTAACACAGATCAAAACATCCCCCAAGCATGGGAACCTTCGGATCCAGAGGATTCTTCACGCATTTCCAAAACTGAAGCCCAGTTCCAGGCTTCCTGCTTTTAAGTGATCTCTGGAAGTCATACAGATTAAACCTCTGGTAACATCAAGACACATCACTTTTCTATTTATGCAAATCCTCCCTATGTCTCCTGACCAACAAGTTGGTTTCATACAGATGTTAACATCTTCTCTCCCATCCATCAAGCAGCATATATTGCATCCTCATGCTCAAGAGCCCTGTAGTCTGTATTTTTAAATTATACCACAAGTACAATATTGCCCTCACTGACTGCTAGTCAACAACCTTCTTAACCCCGTAAATAGTGGCAAGCAGCAGCAATTAAAACCAAAGACACCCTTACATTTGCAACACACTATTCAATTCCACTTTCAGTAGCTTTCCATTTTTTTTAAATTCCAAATGATGCACAGCAAAAAGAAATGCTTTTTGGACTATTACACTAATAAAAGAGACATTAAGATTCCATAGTCAAGAACTGTGCAGTAATAATGAGGACTCTTCCCAGCCTTGCCCTTAATTTAAAATTGCCAGGATTAGGATGCTTACTCGACTCTGAGTACTCTAAGAGCTCATATCTTGCTTGTTCTCTTTCGCTCAGGGTGCGCCTGCATGCGGGGGCGGGGAGGGGGGTGCAAGTGTGTGTGTGTTTCTGTGCTTCTCTCACACCTGCAGCTGATAATCATATGCAGTTCCAAATGAGCTGAGAAAATGAAAATTACCTTCAAAAGGAAGGAAAGTGCATTTGACATACCTCTTGTTCCAGCACTTGCGAGATTCTGGTGTAATTACCGCTGTGAGTGTACAGGCAGATGGCAGACTCGGCAGCACCTTGTAGTCAGTCAGCAGGACACTGCAGAAATGCTCTTGGTAACATTTTGTTCAAGATGTTTCAACACACCAATCTAAAAACTGGCAACCAAGACAGAACTTCTCTGATTATCAGTTAGCCTTAAATAATGAGCACATTATAGCACCACTGGTCTTCACTTCTCTGTATCTACAGAACAATCACCATGCCTTATGGCACATAACGGTATGTGGTCAGCTACAATTAACATGTGAACAACTGCTAGCTGTGGAGAGACAGTCAGCTTTAAAATATGATAACTAAAAAGATTCAGAGGGAAAGGGGACAGATCCTGCCCAGGGAAATTAAACGAGAAAATATTCACTGAGGAATAGATGCCCCATATACCTCAAACCATGGGTGGTAACATGCTCCTACCAAACCCCTTGGTTATCAGCTATGTGACCAGTACCGGGAAGCTGCTATAGCACACAGGGGGCAAAGCAAAAATGAAAGCAGCAGATTTTATACCCACCTGTGCTGTTTGTTGTATTTTAATAAAGCACCTTGATCCTTGCCCTTAGTTTGGGGGATTTGGGACCATCCTCTAAAAGAAGGAATTTCTTTCTGTGCAGCTGTGCCAGTGAAGGGCAGTTAGAGAAAATGTAAGAGGGAAACCTGGGAACCATGACACATTTAATTCCATGCTCTTATTTTGATAATAAAGGGCAGCAGTTGAAACATGTTCCTACAGCTCCAGGGGCATGTTTGACCATGCTCCATACTCTTGACCTCCCCCATCATCCAAGGTATAAATGGGTACCTGGTCATTCAGGCTGGGTAGTCAAGGGTGGCTGGACATAATGCCAGCTGCATTACTGCTTTGTGGATTAGTGTCCCTTTACAATGCCAACCTGATGGGCCTTTAGATCTGGAATGAAGCCTTGGCCTTTGATTACAATAATAGATTTCAACAGTTAGGCAAGGGCTGGTCATGCTTAAAACCAAAATGCAATAAGGGAAATTTCACAAATATATTCCATTTCTGTATATACCTAGCCCCTCTAGGCTGGACTCGATGATCTTCCGAGGTCCCTTCCAGCCCTAATGTCTATGAAATCTAATGTCTATGAAATCTCTCTCAGTAAGGACGGCACTTTGAGCACTTGTGGGTACATCCTCAGCAGGTACAAATCAGGGTAACTTCAAGAAGAGCCACATAGTTTTGCAGATTTACACATACTGAGGATCTATGTAAATACCAAATGTTATTATAATGTGCAAGGACAGAGTGATTAGATGGACCATTTCTAAATGCCTTGCCTTATCAGGCTTATGCTATGTTTGCTGGAATTCTTTACTCTGTGCTATTTGTGCAGTGGTCTCTATGGGCAATTCAAAATGCAGCTGAAGAGTTATGTTTTTTATTACTAAGGTAGAACAATTTGTATTGTTCATTAAATATTTACGGTTGTGTATCATTAGCTTTTAAAAACCATTATATGAGATTTGTGCTTCATGAATCAAAATGTAATACTAAAACTGATTGTTAATGGGCCAGTTCTCATATCACTTACAGATTTGTAAATAAGGAGTAACTACTCCAGGAAGCCAGTGCTTTCAGAGCAGCATTAGACTCATGTGAGACCAGAATTAGATACACTGTTAGTGGGAGTAGGATTTAAAAGTGTAAAACCGAAGTAACTACTATTTTCAGCAGATGCCATCTCAACTGGAGTAACAGAAAGTGAATGAAGTCCACAGTTTTTACACTGTCTGTATACTTAAAAAGAACAAAGCAACACTGTGCAGAAATAATGAACCTAGCTTTAAATAATCTAGCTCAAGTACCAGAAACAGTAATTCTGGTTAGCAGAGATTACCCAAGGTAATAAACCCTCCTTCTTAGCAGAGGAAATCACCACAAGTAGTACCCTCACTATCCTGCCTAGGCTGCTTCTGACACCTGAGCAAGCTAATTCAGAGCCAGCTCAGGTATCTCTGCAGCACTGCATTGTGAAAGAGAAAAGTTCTGCTTAAATGAAAATATTGTGGAATTGAGACCCGCTAGCAAGTTGGAAATTCTGCTTCTTATACTTTTAAGTGACAAACAATAAGTAGTATGTGACTATTTTTGTTGATGTTGTAATAGTTGACTCCTGAACACTCTAAATGCTTCTTACAGCGAATTAATTTTGATTGACACACATGCTTTACTATTGAGAAACAGTGAGACAACAGTGGTGCTCATACTCTTTTTGACATCAGCACCCTCAGCTGTACACTTGATATGTACCTTCTTTTCCTGCAAATACAAATAGTATCAGCTTCAGTGCAGCCATGATATGAAGGCACACTCAACTAAGTTTTACCATAAGGTAAATTAAGCAAGGTCAACATTATACACCTCCCCTCCTCCCTTCTCTAGTTTGCTTAAAAGGCAAAATCAAAATGCCTTATCTTCACTGTGTTTATCTCAGGAGGGTTCAGACAGAATAGTCCCATATCTTCTGGCACTGAAGGCAAAGTCTCAACTTGCCTCTTGGAAACCATATTTGGGAAGTGCTCACCCTTCTCCAAATGTATTAACTACCTTGGCAACCGATTAAGTCAGGGTACACTATCTCATGTAGACAAACCTAAGAAAGGTAGAAGGCTTTAGCAACTGTATTGGGAATGACAGCCCCCTGTTCGGTCAGGTTTAAAATCTGCTATTAGTTTTCTGTCAGTTCAATATCTATTTACTTGTGCACACACTCAAAGGCAAAAAAGAAATAAACAAAGAGAGTTTGCACAGCTGAATATATATACTGCTCTAACCTAGAAAAATTTATAGTACAGATTAGGGAAAAAAACAAAATTTCTGGCAAAAACAGAAGCTTATTAGTCTATAAGGGATAGAACCTGTGCCTCATCCAGAGGTTGCAAGAATAACACAGGAAAAACAATCAGAGGGTGAAAAAAAAGTTTCAGCATTTTAATAAGCTTTGCATAATACTGTGACAAGAACTGCAGTGAACAAAATACACTGCACATAGATCAAGAACCCACAGGTACGTACACAGCATACAGAACAGAACAAGGACGTTTAGCAAGCACAAAAGCTGCTGATCAAAGCCCAACATCCTCCTCATCACAAACGGTATCATTCCTTTGCTAAAAGTCCTTTAGCACAACATAACAGGAAGTCTGCACTTTGAACAGGAGTGAACTTTGAAGAAGAGAAACAAAAAAGCACCACATAATGGAGCAATTAATACTGAGAAACAAATTCTACTTCCGGCTTGGACTTTTATGCCATTAAATACACAGCCCACAGAGAATCTAGGGAAAAACTCTGAAAGGTCGCAGGAAAAGATTACAAACAGACCCAAAGGCAAGAATATATGTTAAGTATTACATATATTCTGGCAAATCCCTTAGATTCGATTGTGGCTCACCAGTATCACACTAGTATACTGCACTGACACAGCTGAACTCTTTCCTTGATTCACACTGATGTGAAGCAAGATCAGAAGCAGGTCCTTTCTACTCTTGAAGGTTCTCACATTCCACATATTCTTGCATCCACCTTAATAATAACCATATCTGTTTTGAATTGATGTGATTAGTCTCTTTAAAAACTGAATAGGTTTGTTAGTACCTTTCAGGTAGGCATTTAAATCTCCATTTATAAGATGAACAAACTGAGGCCCAAAATAGTCAACTGTCTTGCCCATCACCCAGCAACAGAGCTGGCAGCAGGCTAAGGATAAAAATAAAATTAAGTGAGAATCATTAAAGGTTAAAATATGCCTGAAAACAAAGAGGAGTCTGCTAATATCTGAAAAGGGTAGGATAAAAATGCCACCAAAGCATCCTGAGAGCCAATTTATAGCACTGAGTATCATGCTGAATCTGACTACAATAAGGGAGGCAGAAAGCTTTCCTAAATACCGCAAGAAGATGCCAGAGTAACATTGAAATGAACAGTCAGCTAGAGGGCTCATTTTCGTGCCACATTGTTCCAAACTATGAATCAAAACATCCACAGACAGTACTAAACAGCTTTTGTTAAGAGCACTTTCTGAGCAATACAGCTTGCAAAGCTCTCATTTCTTTATCTACTAAAAACTAAACTTGCCAAAATATATGCAAGGCTCCCTTCAGGATATTTCCAAGAGAATATTAAATCCATGAGCCAAAATGATTATAACTGGTAGACAGTTAAAACTGTTATAAGGCACATCATCTCATCCAGACCTCTGCAATTATCAGTCACTTTGGAAAAATAAATGGGTATTCAGAAGAGAATGCACAAGAGGCTTGCTGAATGTGTCACACAGTGCTAAGAAAGTAAGAGCCACATTGAAATATGGTACTAAAGCTTTTCATATGGAGTTTAATTCTGATCTTGCACTGATGAAACTCCAGTGACTTCAGTAAGAGTGGACTTTCTAATTTACACTGTCGGAAGTGAGAACAAAAATCAGTGAACAGATTCCTTATGGTGCAGCAGAAGCTTGCATTACATTTACTGTTACTCAGACAGAGACAATTAACCACAGAGAGTAGGTGCAGGTGTTATATTTAGATCAACCTAACGCCAGTTCCATTGATCTAAGTGCCAATCTGTGCAAATGTGGGGGGACATTAAATTGGTCAAAACATGGTCAGCCCAGTCTAACTTGTAGATCAGGAATGGTTCAGTAGAATGGTTAGCCCAATCTACTGAATGTCTGCACATGTTCAGAGCACAGCCTCAGGGCTGGGACAGCTCAGCCACTCATCCCAGCCACAGGGCTGTTCTCTTCCTCCCTCAACAACCCCTGATCAAGCTATTTTTAGCCTCCTGCTGCCTCTAACCCCAGACAGGCTATCTATTCCCCAGATCTGACAGCCCCCCAATCCCACCAACCCCCACCCCAGACCTGCCAACCCCACCTGGTGGACCTGATAGCTGCCCCCACTCCAATCCTTCCTACCCCTCCTCTGACCCCAAGTTCCTTAGATCAAGTTCTCAGAACAGCTCTCAGCACTGGCAGACATGGTCACAAGCTGCTCCCAATCCTATAATAAAGAAGTACTTCTACTTTGGGGCTACATTTGGAAATTATATGAAAAGTTCCATAGTCCAATGGCCAGGTATTTTGTAATACAGAGCTGATCAAGAATGTCTTGTATTCAAAAGGTTGTCTAACTTTATTCCAACCTTGCAATTGGTCCAATAAAAAACACCACACCCCAATTAAATCCTTGACTTTTTCACCATTTCTGGACCATCAGAGCTACAACATCATTGTAACACTACCAGGTATTTCATAGACTAAAAATTTACAAAGACAAAAAAGCAAACTTATTTTTCAAAACAGCAAGCTCAGCCCTGGAAATACTTACAAAAACAAAACTGCAGTGCCCTTGGCTAGGTAGGTAAGTATTATTAGGAAATGGGATGACCCGGTGGTTACAGAAAGAATTCAAAAGCATTGGTTCCTATTTTGGCTGAGATACCAGTCCAATGAGAGAGCTGCAGAAAATCAGTCAATATCAAAGTACTTTAAAGGGTCAGCCACACCATAAACATTTATGAAAAGTTGGGGTGTGGGAATTATACCTGAACCCTGTTTCTCTCAGGAAAATCCATTTTCAAAGTTTTAAAAATGTACTTTATGGCTGAGTGGGTTTCCAAAGCTTTGGCATTATAAATCAATACTTCTTAAACCAGCTATTTAGAGATCTCAAGAGAGATTCAGATGCCCACCCTTAGGTACCCACTTTTGAAAACTGGATCTGCCATGCTAGGCAGAAAGGTAATTAAGGAAACAGATCCTTGCATCTTTTCATACAATATAAAACATGGAAATGAAATTACAGTGAAGTTTGATAGGCATAAGGGACACAAATGAAGTGTACCAGAAAAAGAGAGATGTATGACAAAGAAATTAAGAGGTGAAAAAAATGAGGAGTGAGAAATGAAGAATGAGAAGAAATGCAACAAGAAGGAAGGATGAAGAAGAAGAATCAATGGAAGTTATTTCATTTGCATTTATGATTAAATTGGGGAAACTGATATATTTTCATAATGGACCTTAGATATTTGATTAAGTGCATACATCAGAAATAATGTATGGACTCTGCTTGTTCACTCATTGCATCTTGGGCCAAACCCTCCAGGGATGTAAATCAGCACAGCTCCAGTGACCTTATTAAAATCAATGGAAATTGCACCTGAGTAACCAAAAGGAGAATTTAGTGCAGTGTCTTGCTTTATTTTACCATTTGTGAATTCTTTCTGTTCAGTTTCTATAGAAAATGCCAGCTATGATGGACAACTAACTACCCAGATTAGCATATTTCCCTTTGCCATCTAAGGTAAAAGATCACTTAAGCACCTGAATTTTAGATTCTAGTCAGACATTCATCTCCCAACATGTGAGTCATTCTTGTTATTATGCAAATGTCATCTTTTACCTGAAGGCAAATTCTTACCTCTTAATATTTAAATTCCATCTAGTTTTCATTGATCTCTAAACAACATCACATCTTTGAACTTTTCTTAAGAACATATTAAGGGACAAAAAGTCTCACTTCTTCTTTCTCTTCTAATAAATGACTGATTTTGCTAGAGCAGAGTGTTCTTCACAGTGCAGACAATGATGAAACCTTACTTAAAACATTAGGGAAATGACATTGTCAATAAAGACAAGTTATTTTACTTAGATAAAGAAACTTACAATAAGGGTCAGATCCAATGAAGGAAATAGGAGACTAAAAGTTTAGCAACACCTAATTTTAGGCACCTGACCCGTTAAGTGGAATCCAATAGCCTGCATGAAGTAACCGAAACTCCCATGCAATGCGCGAGGACTTAGACACATCATAAAAGGTCCATAGCAATTACCAGCCAAAATGACCTACTCAGAGCTGCTGGGATCCACTTTTGTCCACCAGGGATCCACAGTTCGGCATCCTCTGAAGGTTTCTTTTGAACAACAGAGTAGGACTCCAGGTTACCAAAAATTTATGGACAGTCCATAAAAAAACAAGGCTAAACTGCTCGCCTGTAAAGTCTATAAAAAAACTGAGCCATCTGTCTAAAAAAAAAGCCTAAACAACCAGAAGTCTGACTGAAAATCCCTCCCCAGAAAAGCTGGAGGCAACTGTTGAAGGACAGACAGAGTAAAGCTGCACCATCTAGTGTCTGAGAAGGAGCACAGCACTCTGCAGGAAGCATCTGTAGCCCCCTCCTCTGCTCACCCATAAACTGCTGCTGATGCTTCCCATCACCTGCCTGTAATCTGCAACCTGCTGGGTTTCAGCCAAGCAGGCAGTTGTCCTTCTTTGGGAGTCTGTGCCTGGGGAGCAAGGCAGAGCCAGCCAGGGTATGGCTGGGGAGCATAGGCAATGCATACAGGGGGGCACAGGAGGGGCACATGCCCCTCCTGAGATTGGCCACCACCAAAGCCACCGCTGGCTTCTGCGGGTAGTCACCACTTGCCACCCTCCCGCCCCTGCTGCCAACACCACCGCTGGTGTCTGCGGGCAGTCCCCACTCACCACTCGCCACTGACTACAAATGGTGCCACCCAGTGTCGGGAGGCACCAGTCATTCATGCTGGGGAGTGAGCTGGGGACTGCATAGCGCAGGGTGCAGTCAGGGGTAACAGCGTGTGAGGGTGCATAGGGGACCCGCGGGGAGGGGGTGTGGGCAGCATGGTGTAAAACCATTGCTGCAATCAAGCAGGGTTGCCAACACAAGAACTTCTTTCTTTTCTTTTTCCTTTTTTAAACTGATAATCTGCAAACGTTTTACAACCAAACTTTTTACTATGATTGAGTAAACCACTGCACTGAACTCAGACCTCATCCAGGGCCTGGCAGAAGGGTTAGATTTACATTATGTAAAACGTGTCCATAAAAAATGATGTCAGTAAAAAAGTTAAGTTGTCAGTTAAAATTTAAAGATTGTAAGTAAAAATATTTGTCTTAGTTTGGCAACTCTAGTAGGTCTCCCTCTCTTCTTTTAAAACATGGTTGGAAGAAACAACAGCCATAATAGCTTGATGACTAAAGCAGAGGTTCCCAACCACCAGGCTGCAGCCCGGTACTGGGCCGTGAAGGGTTGGCTACTGGATCATCTATCTGCCCAGGTTAAAGCTGGGCAGCAGGACAGCTCCAGGAGGGAAGCAGCCGGCTCCATGTGCCCTGTCCTGCTCCCGCCACCATGGCCATCCCCAGCAAAGCGCTGCTTGAGCAGCAGGTACTGGGGACCACACGAGGCCAGGCAGGACCCCTAAGCCCCACCCACCACTGGTAGCAGGGAGATGCACATGGGGAAATGCCCAGGGCAGAGGGCAGAGAGGCAGCTTGCTCCTAGGGAAGGCAGCAGAGCCTTTTCTTCCCGGGCAACCCCAGCTGGGTCCCCCTAGGCCACCACCTGCACAGCCCCCTCCCCTGCAGTGTCCCCCAGTGCCTGTGGCTGTGATGCCCCAACCCAATCTAATTTCACAGCCCCACCCCCACATAAAAATTAAATTTATACATGTAAATTAAATTCACATGTGTAAATTAAATTGCTTCTATACCTGGTGTACCAAAATTCCTTGAGTGAGTTTGCCAGTCTGCAGTGTAAAAAAGGATGGGAACCACTAGACTAGAGTACTTGCCCTATACAAGGAGGACCTGAGCTCAGTGCTCAAATGGATTTGAACCTAATCACCAGGCTATAGATCAAGCTACAGAAAGGGGCACTCTCCATTCCTCCTATAGGAACAGGGCCACTGTGCAGAAATGAATGGAAGGTTAATGGCACAACAGGTAGTGATTTTTCATCAGTAACCTAGTGATCAGAAAACTTGCATGAGGGGGGAAAAGTCTTGGCTTGGAAGACTTTCAAGCATTTTATCCAATGACCCTTTAATGTAAGGCATTCTAATCACCAACACCTCTGGCAATCTTTTAAATAAAGTTGTGGCTGCCGCTGCATTTGGCAAGAACTTAGATCATGTCAGTGCACATGAGGCATGCACCAAGAATACTTGCTGAATCAAACTCCTCGAAGGACTTTCATGCATGATTGTAGCCATGTTGGTCTAAGAACATAGGCAGGCGAGGTTCTTTGGGTAGATGTGATTGATATCTTTTATTAGACCCACTAAACAGTTGGGGGAAAGTTCTTTGCAAGCTTTTGGGCAAAAATACCCTTCTTCCAGCATTGGGAGACTCTGCTTCTGTTATGAGTTCTACAAGGTAGAAAAGAAGATAAAGTAAACAAGAAGTCTGTGAAGATGAAAATGAGCAGTAGTTTGGAAGACAAAGGGTAGAGATAGGAGGGAAATGGGGGAAGGGAGGGAAAAGTGTGAAGGAATACCACTGGTCAGCTAAAGGCAGGTTACCAGATGTGTTAGATGCCAGGCAAGTTGTCATAAATAGTTTCTGGATCCTAGCTTGAACCCAATCAGCTGCAAAAGTAACAGTTGAGGCACCATTTTCAATATTCAATAAGGCCATGCAGCAAATTTGTAAACTCAGATAAACTGGTTTTCCACAACCTGGGCTACCAAAACAAAAAAAGCTGTGTGCATATTTGTATGATAAATATTCTGTTTAGCAACGAACATCATAAGAACCCAAAGCAAACTTCACCCTAAATCCATGTTCTAGCCTGTAAATGTCACCCTTAAGCTATGCACACAATTTCCTAGCAGGTGATAAATTTAATTCCTAAAAAAAACAGGTGGAATATCTATTTCAGCTTTTGTCTGGTTAATGTGCTATTACATGAGCAAAAACAGTTGAATAAATTCATCCTTTTAGGGAATGTTCAAGAGTTTTAAAATACTTGTTGACACTGAGCTTTCTGTAGCCATTCCATTTTTAGAATGTAGTAGCAAAAACAGCACTGTGCAAGAATTAAGATGTTAAGATCTTTTTTCTTTATTTCTTTAAATGCACAAAGGTATCTGCTGGATATGTAGGCCTGAATGCCTGCAAGCATTCTTGATAATTTAATTTTTCTTGAGGAAAAAGTTGAGGTTCATCAAGGGTTTGTAATTTTCTCTAGGCATAGCTGACTTTTCCTTTTCTTTTTTCTTGATGCCATTCAAAGGTCCAGTAGAAGCTGTTTCAAAATTTCAATGAAAAATATTAGTACTTTCCCGAGTATTTTGTTTCTGAAGCAGTATGTAGAATAACAGAAAATAACCTAGAACTATAAGTAATTAGAAAGAGATGAGAATTAAAGCAAGAACAAGTAGTCCTTTTAAAATAATCAAACCCTCTTCAGCATGATAGTGCTGTTATGACAACTGTATGTTAGGGCTGTGCAAAGCTTCAGGTGGTGATCTGATTCATGCAGAGCCCTCCATGCAGCGTGGGGGCAGTGCGGGGCAGCGGAAATCACCCCTCCACCACCTGGCAGCACTCACTGAGTCATTGGGGGTGGGGGGGGAGTCCAAGTGCCAGGAGCTGGGGTGGGTGGGGCAGCCATTGCCGGGCTGGGAGAGTGGGCGGGGGATGGGCCTGTGTGATTCAGAGATTTGGCCAAATCAATTTGGGACAGTGATTCAAATCACCATATCGAATCACTGTCCCCCAAATTGGCCAAATCCAAAGTGAATACTAGCCGCTTCAGACAGGCCTACTGTCTGTTAGAATTATAGCAGTGGACCCAATGTTGCCTTTCTGAAAGAAGTACATAGGTGCAACTCCCACTGACCTTCAAGTGGGCCTATTAGGCCAAATATTGGTTTCAATAACATGTCTCCTATCTCCATTCAGTTATATGGAGATACAGAATTTACAGAATTTGGCCCCATGAGCTCCATTTTTTATCTGACTGTTGTAAATCAGAAGTAACTATACTGCTGGGGTCCACTGGTATAAAAACAATCTCCTACCAGGCCTGCTAACTTCTTTTATTGTGGTTAACAACAATTTTTCCACAGATGGTTGAATAAGAAGGTGTTGCTAATGCATTAAAATGGTGAGAATGGTAAATATATATAATATATTTTGGCTGACATTTTGCTTTCCTTATATACATAGATCTATCCTTGTATAAGTTGGTATTTTGGTGATGTCTGAAGTTCAGGAAATCAGTTGAATGCAATCATGTAGAAACCAGAACAGAATTTTGTTTTGGGGTTTTTTTTTTAACTTCTGACTAAAGAGAAGTCCTGATAAATCTAATTAAGGAATAATCTTTTCTTTTTCTGACCAGTTTCCATCTAGTGTTCATATTTGGTTAGCTGGGCTTCTAGCAAAAATCACACTGGTTGAGTGTGAACAAACAATCACTTAGCAAATCTACTCTACTTGGCTGCTTCATTGTTTTAACAGCTGCTGCGCTACTTCTGCATCTAAGACATCAGAACTGCAGGGCAGCTAAAGAAAGGAACAGAACAGTGGGCAATAACAGCTGGTGGGAACTAGATGATACAACAGCATACAGAGCAAAACACAAGAGAAGGAGAAAGTTTACTGAACAAAAATAAAAATGATAAAGGAGGACTCATCAGGCCCTGAGCATTCTTCTGGAGGACTCCAATTTTCTTGGGTTGCAAAAAAATAGCCTGGTGAATTTCTATCTCCGGGACACTCTACAATAATTCTTCTTTCTTGAAAAGCCAAAGTCTAAAGAGCAGGGATAGGAATAAGATTCTTAAGATGTGCCAAGTCATTCTTAGAGATACCAACTGTATAGTATTCTGGGATTTTGTTCAAGATCACAGGCTTAAATGAAGTAATTACACTGTGACTGGTAGGTCATTGAAAAAAACTAGACCCCAGATGTTCTGTAGTTCATCCTAATTATCAAAATTATTAAAGCTCCCCATCCTAAAAATGTTTCTTTTCCTAATTCATCTCTCTCTGCTTCAAGCCACTATAATATTCTCCACTTCTGAGACCATTTATTTTCAGATACATGTTGGAAAAAAAAAACCCAGCCAACTGAAAATATGTCTCTACTTACAAAATGAAGTGTGCTAATAAAAATTGCTTTGCTCCCTGCCTAGGAAAGCATACTTCCTGGGCCCAGCACTGTCTCCTAGGTAAGAAACTTACATTATCTTTGTCATTTACCTTTGAACATTAGCCAGCCCTAATTGGTACTTCTCGGTCTTTTCAGCCACATAGAGAAAAATATATATTCTGCAAAGTACTTGTTATATTTCATTTCTTGTTTACTCTGAAAAGATCAGGTGCAACTTTTATGTTGTGCCTGTCAGAGGCACAGCACAGATCCTGCAGTTCCAGGGGAGGGAAGGAAAATGTCTGCTTTACACCTTTCTGATTCCAAGTTACTCCAGAGGCAGAAATAGCCCTGTTTCTTAGGGCTTTCAGAGGGGAACCATGAAGTAAAGCAGCCTCCCACATGAGCAGGGCACCATCAAAAATGCCCCTTCCAGCCCAACCCTCCCCACCACCCCTCAATCCTAGCAAGGGAGTTTACAGGTGTAGCAGGCTTACCTTTCAGAGCTTAGGTTGAGTCCCAGGGACAAGAGTGTGCTGTTTGATTGGTGGAGCCCATCCACCAATCAGGAGGCAGCAAGAGAAATAACATCACACCCCTTTCCTGAGGGGAGGGGGAGGAGAGCTCCCCAGACCTGATTAAAGATTGCAAACTGTCAGGTCCAGAAGACTTCAGGGGTGGAGCCCTGGAGCATATAAAAGGATCTGTGCCCCCAGCACTGGGGACTGAGAAGAGAGAAGAGCGGGGCTTAGAAGAGTTGCTCAACAGGGCGAAGATGTAGCTGAGGAAGAGAACCTGAAGACCTCTATCAGTTGGGAGTGTGGCACGGCTCCAGCGGTTAGGCTCTCTGCGCAGCACAGCACACAGCATCCAGACCCTGGGAGCTGTGGGGGGCGACTTGAGTCTGCAACCTCTGGCGTGAGGCCAGAGACACAGTGCACAGGCCAGTGCACGGAGCAGGATCTTTGGAGCCCCCTGGGTGGCTCAGGTCCTCAACCCCCAGAACAAGGCTGGGAGCTCAGTGCAGGAGGCGCTGCACAGAGTATGAGAGACCCTGGGTGCCACTTGAGGTGCCTCGGGTCTACAGCTGCTGGCACGGGGCAGCAGCTCAGTGCAGATGATGCAGCCCAGAGGGCTGGGGAACAGACTGAGCCCCGGTGCTGCACTAGGCTGTCCAGGCCTCCAACCTCTAGCACAAGGCAAAGCATCCACTACACACAGCGGTGCATGTAGCCCTAAGCCAGGACGGCAGCAGCAGAGTCAGGCAGCAGGAAAACTCAGCAGGGAACAGAGTTTGACCTGGAGAACAAGAGGCAACCCTCCGGGACTGTGGAGTAGTAAGTTACCCTGGAAAGAGAGTCCCCACAGGGGAAGGACCCCCCGAGGGTTGCGAAGGGGCACCACGTGGGCCGCTCCTGGGTGATAGCGGGGGAGCTTAGGAGTCTCTGGGGTCTTCCTCTCCTTTTTCTTTCCCCCCCTCTATCTCCTTTCCTGTAGTGATACCTTGGGAGAGGGGCCCCTGCCCTGGAGGGCACCCAGGTAGTCTAAGAACTGCTGATTATATTTGTGGGCTGCGCCTTACAGTTTATGTGAATAATTTGAAGTAAGAGTTTGTATATGAATAGAGTTCTAAGGCTGCCCAATCAATATCCTTTCGTCTGGTTTGTTCTATTGTTCATCTGTATTTTAAATGATAACTGTGTGTATATATCTGTGTATATATTTTATATATATATATATATATTATAGGGTTTATTGTTTTGTAAATTTGTGTATATCTATCTATCTATCTATCTATCTATCTATCTATCTATATATATGTCCTTACCCTTTAATCATTTTGTTGTAATAATAAATCTGTATATAGTTAAGTAATTGATTGACTGAACCTGACTCTCTAGGGGATGGAGGTGGACGCTGGGCTGTTGCGTCCCTCCATAGCATACTGCCCTGCCAATAATTCCCTCAGTTGGAGAGGGAAGTACAAACCCATGTACACTTGGGCTACAATATTGTAAATAGTTAAGAGCCTGTCTAGAGTCTAACTCTATGGGGGAAAGAGGGATCCACGCGTCAGTGATGGTGATCCCTTCCGCAGCATCCTCACCTCTCACCACTCCCTTGCGATTGGAATCAGGGCACACCCTTGGGTGTACCCAGGCTATATAGGAAAGGGGGCTTTCAAATGCCTGTACTGGGGAAATTCTCTCCCAGGAGCAAGTTCTTCTGCAACTTCTTTTGGTTGCCTCCCAAATTGGCTATCTTGTAGTGGTGGCAGAGTAGCGTAGCAGCAGCATGCAGGGGTTGTAAGAGGAGTTAAAATCCTGCATATAATTTTTATCTACTGTATTGTTGCAGTGATCATGGGAAATATTAATTACATAAGTGTCCCAATTTTATAGTATATCAAGTATAACCACACTGTATCCAGTCTAATCTTTATGGGCCCAACCCTGCTCACAATGAAAATCAATAGATGCACCACTCATTTTTCTGGGAGCAGAGCCAAGCCCTAGACCAGCGATTCTCAACCAGGGTACCAGGGCACCTTGGGGTGCCTTGAGATCCTTTCAAGGGTGATGTGGGGTGATGCATAACATTAATACTGTTAGGTTTACAAACATGATTCACAAGATAAACCCAGAGATTTCAAACAGAAATCCTATTTGTGGTCTTCCTGAGTTACTTGCAACAGGAAAACTGTTCTATTATTCTTGTAGGCAAATAAGGTAGAAAATGAGACCTGGCATTTTCCAGGGGATGCCTTAAATCTACCCAGAGGTGCCTTGAGTCTAAAAAGGTTGAGAACTACTGGCCTAGATAATGTCAGTCAAACTGTTTCTATTCTATATATGTTGCATAATTAGAGAAATATATAAATACTAGCCAATTGCCTATCCAAATGACAGGAGGTGGCGGGGGGGGCAAGGGGACTGGGATGGAGTGCTACCTGAACGCCCCATGCTTCTGCTGTTCTGCCTCTTGCAGAGAGCAGGTGTGGGGGGCAAGGCCAATGCTGGTCCTCTGCACAGCTTGCAGGGAGCAGGGTGGAGGAGTTGAGGTCAGCACTGTTTCCATCAGCCAGAGTGCAAATAAAGCATTATGGACAGACAGACTTAGGCTTTTATAATATTAGAATATTACGCTCATCCTCTTAAGAACCTCTAACACCCTTAAATAAATGTAAAAATACCTATCTGGTTTGAGATGCATCATGCATCTCATGCAGCATTTAATTGAAAATATGTTGAAATTATTTCAGAATTCCAAATTTATTTCGGCAGCTGATGCAAGTGGAGAACAGTACAGAGCTGTAATGGCTGAGTCTGTGTCCCCATATACTCCCGTGCTGCAACATAAGTAGCACAAAGGAAATCTCCCACAAGTCACTGCCAGAGATAACTGTGGCAGAGGCCAGCAGAGCTCCTTCCCATACTGGCAAGCATAAAAAGCATGTTGGCACCAGGAAGAGCTGTAGGGCACCATGAGTTAGATTTACCCTGCTAGTCGCAGGAAACTGCTACTGGCCCTAAGAATCTGTAAGTACATCTACACAGGACGCTTTACTGTGCAGCAAACTAATTTGCTGCACAGTAAAGTGTCACCGTCTACACGTGCAGCAATTAGGACACAGTAGCCTAATTTACTGTGCTGCCGAATAGTCCCATCAGATATAAGTGGTATCTGGCAACGCAATAAATGACTGTGCTTAAATACATGTGTAGATGATGACGTCAGGTTTACTTTACTCCAGCTTTAATTGAGCTGGGGCATATTCAGTTGCATTAATTGCACACAGAGACATGCCCACTGGCCACATCTACAAAAGATACTGACAGCGCAGTAGCCTGAGACTATTGCAGAATAGCGTTACATGGCAAAAACCATAATGCGACACTACTGCACAGTAGTCTTGGGCTACTGTAGTCAATATGATAAAAAAGCCATTCGTTAGTGCTATTGTGCAGTAATGAGGTTTACTGCCTAGTCATTAAGTACTTGCCTGTACAAGTACTAAATGACTGTGCAGTCAGCATCTCGTGTAGACACAGCCACTGTGTCCCCATTTTCCTTCCCTGATCCCAGCGCAAGGCAGATGGAGCAAGAACTTGTCCTGGATTTTGTAGTGAAAATCTCTTCAAGTGCTTTTTTTCTGTATGTGTCTCCTTAAGCGGCTGACTGCTCTATGACTTACCTGAATGCTTCCTTTTTTCTCTGTGGGAGTACAACCATTTACTTTGGGCAACCAGGAACTAGGCAGGGACCCTCTGCTCTTCAGTATCTCAGCAAGCAGGTGTTGTATGTTACAGCCTACAGCCCAACAGAATCAGTGCACCAAATTCAGAAGAAAGTATTGTCATATTTGGAAAGATCGGGCCTGTGGCTTTCATTCAACCTGTTCACAGTCGTAGAGGAGCATTCAGCTTCAAATCCATAGCTAGCTGGTGAAACCTTAGACTTATAGAATCATAGAAAGTAAGGGTTGGAAGGGAGCTCAGGAGGTCATCTAGTCCAACCCCCTACTCAAAGCAGGACCATCCCCAACTAAATCATCCCAGCCAAAGCTTTGTCTAGCTAGGTTTCGAACACCTCCAAGGATTGAGCTTCCACCACCTGAGTAACCTGTTCCAGTGTTCCTCCTCCTAGTAAAAAAATCTTCCTAATATCTAACCTAAAATTCCCTTTTTGCAACTTGAGACCATTGCTCCTTGCTCTGTCATCTGCCACCACTGAGAATAGCTCCATCCTCTTTCAATGTTGAAGGGTACTATCAAGTCCCCTCTCAGTCTCCTCTTCTCTAGACTAAATAAGCCCAGTTCCCTCAGTCTTACCTCATAAGTCATATCTCCCAGACCCCTCAACATTTTTGTGGCCCTCCACTGGACTCTCTCCAATTTGTCCACATCCTTTCTGTGGTGGGGGGCCCAAAACTGAACACAGTGCTCCAAGTGTGGTCTCACCAGTACTGAACAGAAGAAAATAATCACTTCCCTTAACCTACTGGCAACACACCTACCAATGCAGCCCAATATGCTGTTAGCCTTCTTGGCAACAAGGGCACACTGCTGCCTCATACTCATCTAATTGTCCACTGTAACTCCCAGGTCCTTTTCTCCAGAGCTGCTGCCCAGCTAGTCAGTGCCCAGCCTGTACTGGAGCATGGGATTGTTCTGTCATAAGTGCAGAACTTTGCACTTGTCCGTGTTGGACCTCGTGAGATTCCTTTTAGCCCAATTCTCCAATTTGTCTAGGTCACTCTGAATCCTAGCCTTACCCTCCAGTGTATCTACACCTTCCCCCAGCTTGGTGTCATCTGCAAACTTGCTGAGGGTACATGCTATGCAATCTTCCAGGTCACTGATGAAGACATTGAACAAAACCAGCCCCAAAACCAACCCCTGGTACACTCCAGTTGACACTAGCTGCCATCTAGACATTCAGCAGTGGTGACACATAGGGGGTGCACTTGCACACCCTGAGAGTGCTGGTGCACCCCCTGTCAGCCAGTGTTCCTGGGGGGGGGGGGGGCAGGCGAGAGCGCTGGTGCCCCCCTTGAGAGCACTGGCCAAGGAGTGCACCAGGAAAAGTGGTCCCCCCACAGTGGCCAATCCTGCTGACTCAGAAGTGACAGCAGTGTGCCTAGAAGTGTCAGTGGTGTGCCACTGCCAGTTGTACATCTGCAGGATATGGGAGGGGAACCTCTCTGCGGGATTGGCCATAGGGGACTCCCCAGTCACTGACTCAGGAGCCACCAGTCACCCATGACATCAAAACATTGATTGGTACCCCCTGAGCCCGATGCTCCAGCCAGTTTTCTATCCACCTTACAGTCCATTCATCCAGCCCATACTTCATTAGCTTCTGTACGAGAATGTTGTAAGAGACCGTATCAAAAGTCTTGCTTAAAATCACGGTACACCACATCCACCAGTTTCTCTGCATCCACAGAGCCAGTCATCTCATCATAGATGGTAATCAGGTTGGTCAGTCATGACTTGCCTCTGGTGAATCCATGCTGACTGTTCCTAATCACCTTTTCTCCTCCAAGTGCTTAGAAATGGATTCCTTGAGGATCTACCCCATGATTTTTCCAGGGAGTGAGATGAGGCTGACTGATCTATAGTTTCCTGGATCCTCCTTTGTCCCTTTCTTAAAAATGGGCATTATGTTTGCCCTTTTCCAGTCATCTAGGACCTCTCCTGATCGCCATGAGTTTTCAAATATGATGGCCAATGGCTCTGCAATCACATCAATTAACTCCCTCAGCACCCTCGGGTGCATTCCATCCAGCCCCATGAACACATCCTGCTTTTCTAAGTAGCCCATTACCTGCTCTTTCACCACTGAGAGTTGCTCTTTCCTCCCCAAACTACATTGCCCGGTGCAGAAGTCTGGGAGCTGTGAAGACTGAGGACTCCACCCATGACTGGACCACAAGTATAGATGGCTATACCTTGTACAGGAGAGATCGAGAAGATAAAAGGGACGGGGGTGTAGCTCTCTATGTTAAGGAAAGCTATGTGTCCCTGCAAACTGATGCTGGCATCAAGGGTGGATGACTGGAGAGCCTCTGGGTTAAAATCTGTGGGGAGCATGGCACAGGGGACACAATGGTGGGAGTCTACTACAGACCTCCCACCCAAAGTCAAGAGCTTGACCAGGAATTCACACGGGAATTGGCTGAGGCTGCATGCTCCAGGACCATGGTTCTCATGGGTGACTTTAACTACCCAGACATCTCGTGGGAGGATAACTCAGAAAAATCCGAGCAGTCGCAAAGCTTCCTATTGTGTGTGGATGACCTCTACCTGACTCAAGAAGTCTACAGGCCAATGAGAAGTAAAGTGCTGCTCAACCTGGTACTGGCTACTGGGAATGACCTAATCGGTGACCTAGTGATAGATGGGAAGCTGGGTGACAGCGACCACGAGCTGATCACCTTCACCATCTGCCATAAAGCTGGAAAGTCAGTCAGCAACACTGAAGTCCTTGACTTCAGGAAAGCCATTTTTGACAAGCTCAGGAGGCTTGTCAGTGAGGCCCTAAGGGACCATGACTCCAGAGCGAAGGGAGTTCAGGAAGAGTGGTTGCTCCTCAAGGGAGCAATCCTCAATGCACAAACTAATTCTATTCCATCTCGGAGGAAAGGCAGCAAGAGGGCACAGAAGCCCTCCTGGCTCTCTAGGGATCTAGCAGAACTCCTGAGGCTATAAAGGCCTACAAAGGATGGAGGATGGGATTCACCTCCAAGGAGGAATACTCTGCACTGGCCTGGTCCTGCAGGGAGCAAACCAGGAAAGCCAAGGCTGCAACTGAACTCCAACTAGCTTCAAGTATCAAGGACAATAAAAAGTCCTTTTTCAGATATGTGGGGAGCCAGAGGAAAAGCAAGGGCAACATTGGACCCTTGCTAAACCAGGTGGGACAACTGACAACTGATGCCCAGGAAAAAGCCAACATGTTAAATGGGTCCTTTGCATCGGTCTTTCATCAGTCCCATGGGATGCCCATGCCCACTACGGGACAGGGAGGTCCGGGTGAGAGAGATCCCCTGCCCTCCATCAATGCTGACCTTGTGGAGGAACACCTTGAGGGGCTGGATACCTTCAAGTCAGCTGGCCCTGACAATCTACACCCCAGGGTACTCAAGGACCTGGCGAGCATCATAGCCCAGCCCCTAGCACAGATCTTTGAGAACTCCTGGCGCTCTGGTGTAGTGCCCGAAGACTGGAAGAAGGCCAATGTGGTGCCTATCTTCAAGAAAGGGAGGAAAGTGGATCCGGCAAACTATAGGCCCATCAGCCTGACTTCTATCCTGGGGAAGATCTTAGAAAAGTGTATTAAAGAGGCCATCCTTAATGGGCTGGCCGACACCAACATCCTGAGGGATAGCCAGCATGGGTTTGTTGTGGGTAGGTCTTGCTTGACCAATCTCATTTCCTTTTATGACCAGGTGACCTGTCACCTGGACAAGGGAGAAGAGATTGATGTCATATATCTTGACTTCAAAAAAGCCTTCAATCTGGTATCCCATGATCACCTCTTGGTGAAACTGGCCAATTGTGGCCTTGGGTCCACCATGATCCACTGGCTGGGAAATGGGTTCTGTGGTCGGACCCAGAGGGTAGTAATTGACGGAAGTCACTCATCATGGTGTCCTGTGACCAGTGGGGTCCCTCAAGGCTCTGTCCTTGGACCCATATTGTTCAACATCTTCATTAATGATGTGGACATTGGAGTCAGAAGCAGACTGGCCAAGTTCGCCGATGACACCAAACTTTGGGGCAAAGCATCCATACCTGAAGACAGGAGGGCAATCCAGGCTGACCTGGACAGGCTCAGCAAATGGGCGGATGAGAACCTGATGGTGTTTAACACTGAAAAATTCAAGGTTCCTCACCTTGGGAGGAAAAACCTGTAGCATCCTTATAGGCTCAGCAGTGCTACACTGGCTAGCACTATGGAAGAAAGAGACTTGGGGATCATCATTGACCACAAGATGAACATGAGCCTTCAATGCGATGCTGCAGCTAGTAAAGCGAGCAAAATGCTGGCTTGCACCCATAGATGCTTCTCAAGCAAATCCTGGGGCATCATTCTCCCCTTGTACTCGGCCTTGGTGAGGCCGCAGCTGGAGTACTGCGTCTAGTTTTGGGCCCCACAATTCAAAAAGGTTGTGGAGAAGCTTGAGAGAGTCCAGAGAAGAGCCACGCGCATGATCAGAGGTCAGGAAAACAGACCCTACGATGACAGACTGAGAGCTATGGGGCTCTTTAGCCTGGAAAAGCGCAGGCTCAGGGGTGATCTGATGGCCACCTAATGGTTTATCAGGGGTGACTACCAGTATCTGGGGGAACGTTTGTTCACCAGAGCGCCCCAAGGGATGATAAGGTCGAACGGTTATAAACTACTGCGAGACCGTTTCAGGATGGACATAAGGAAGAATTTCTTTACTGTCCAAGCCCCCAAAGTCTGGAATAGCCTGCCATCAGAGATGGTTCAAGCACCTACATCAAACACCTTCAAGAGAAAATTGGATGCTTATCTTGCTAGGATCCTATGACCCCAGCTGACTTCCTGCCCTTCGGGCGGTGGGCTGGACTTGATGATCTTCCAAGGTCCCTTCAAGCCCTAATGTCTATGAAATCTATTAAATCTATGAAAAAGGCATTGAACACTTCAGCCTTTTCTGAATCCTCTGTCACCAGGTTGCCTCCCCCATTCAGTAAGGGACCCACACTTTCCCTGATCCTCCTCTTGCTACCAACATACATATAAAAACCTTTCTTGTTACCCTTCACTCCTCTTGCTAGCTGCAACTCTAATTGCACTTTGGCCTTCCTGGCTTCATGCCTGAAAAATACCTCTTATAGTCCTCCCTGGTTGTTTGTCCAAGTTTCCACTTCTTACAAGCTTCCTTTTTGTGATTTACTTTACTGAAGAGTTCCCTGCTAAACCAAGATGGTCTTCTGCCATTCTTGCTAGTCTTCCTGCACACTGGGATGGTTTGTTCCTGCACTCTCAGTAAGGCTTCTTTAAAGTACAGCCAGCAACCCTGGACTCCTCTCCCCCTCAGCTTCTCAGGAGATCTTGCCCATGAGTTCCCTGAGTGAATCAAAGTCTGATTTTCTAAAGTCAAGGGTCCTTGCTGGGGTCACCTGACCCCAGTTGTCTTTCCTGCTTGGTGGAGGGGGCTGGACCCGATGATCTTCCAAGGTCCCTTCCAGCCTTACAATATATGAATCTATGAATCTCTGAATCCTTACTCTGCTGTTCTCCATCCTTCCTTTCCTCAGGATCCTGAACTCAATCATCTTGTGATCACTACTGCCCAAGTTGCCATCCACTAGTACATTCCCCACCAATTCTTCCCTGTTTGTGAGCAGTAGGTCAAGAAGAGCATGGTCCCTAGTTGACCACTCCAGCACCTGCACCAGGAAGTTTCATAGATTTCATAAATTTCATAGACATTGGGGCTAGAAGGGACCTTGTGAGATTATTGGGTCCAGCCTAAGGGGCAGGAAGTCAGCTGGGGTCACCCCAGCAAGATAAGCATCCAAGTGCTTATATCTATCCAGAGTAGGTGCAAAGGTATCTAGAGCAGGTGCTTGTACTACTTCTGGGGGCAGTTTATTCTAAACTCTGGAGACTCGGACGGTAAAGAAGTTTTTCCTTATGTCCAGTCCAGTCTAAAACTGTCTTCCAGCAGTTTGTGATCATTAGACCATGTTTTTCCTTGGGGTGCCCTGGTAAAGAGATGTTCTCCCAGTTCCTGATGCACACCCCTTATATACTTATAGGCTGCCACCAAGTTACCCCTGAGCCTTCGCTTCTCCAGGCTGAAGTGTCCCGTGCCTCTCAGTCTCTCCTCATAAGGCCTGCTCTCTTGACCTCTAATCATATGCACGGCTCTCCTCTGGACTCTCTCAAGCTTCCTTTCTAAAGCGTGGAGCCCAAAACTGGACACAGTACGCCATCTGTGGCCTCACCAAGGCCGAGTAAAGTGGGAAGATGACATCTTGTGTCTTGTTTGAGATGCATCGGTAGAGGCAAGCCAGAGTTTTATTTGCTTTGCCAGCTGTGGTATCACATCGGTAGCTCATGTTCATCTTGTGGTCAGTCATGACCCCCAAGTCTCTTTCAGTCATGGTGTTAGTGGGTGTAGCACTGTCGAGCCTAAAAGTATGATGTGTTTTTTTTCTCCTGAGGTGGAGCACCTTGCATTTCTCCATGCTGAATGTCATCAGGTTTTGATCTGCCCACCTTGTGAGCCTACCCAGGTCAGCCTGAATTGCCAGTCTATCCTCTAGTGTGACCGCACTTCCCCATAATTTGGTGTTCTCTGCGAACTCAGGCAGTCTGCTTCTGACACCCAAATCCAGATCATTTATGAATATATTAAAGAGTATTGGTCCGAGTACTGAGCCCTGGGGGACGCCACTGGTCACCATGAACCATGTTGACTCGGTTCCATTCACTATCACTTTCTGAGTCTGGTCATGGAGCCAATTCCCCGGCCATCAGACCATAAGGTTGTCAAGGCTGCAGTCCCCCAATTTTACCATGAGGACATCATGGGAGACCAAGTCAAATGCTTTTTTGAAATCTAAATATATATCAACCTCTTCTCCTTTGTCCAGGTGATGTGTCACCTGGTCATAGAAGGAAATGAGGTTGGCCAAGCAAGACCTACCTGCAATGAAGCCATGTTGGCTGTCTCTCAGAATGTTGCCTTCCATTAGCCTGTTGTTGATGGCTTCATTGATTTCTTCCAAGATCTTTCCATGGATTGAAGTCAAACTGATTGGCCTATAACTCCCTGGATCTTTTTTCCTTCCTTTCTTGAAGATAGGCACCACATTGTTCCTCTTCCAATCTTCAGGAACCTCTCCCAAGTACCACAGGTTCTCAGATATCCTTGCCATCAGTCATGCTATGATGTCAGCCAACTCTTTTAGCACTCTTGGGTGCATTCCATCTGGGCCAGCTGACTTGTGGATATCCAGCCTCTCAAGCTGTTCCCTCACAAGATCTTCAATTATAAGTGTATGATCACCCTTATCCTGGTAGTCCTGTGTCTTGTCAGACAGGGTGATCCCTTTGGGCTGACAGAAAACCAACACGAAAAATAAAAACAGCTGTCCCCAACACTCTCCAAAAACTTCCTGGATTGCCTGCACACTGCTGTATTGGCCTCCCAGCAGGTGTCAGGGTGATTGAAGTCCCCTATAAGAACCAGGGCCTGTGATCAGAAAACTTCCACTAGTTGTTTGAAGAAAGCCTCATCCACCACTTCCTCCTGGTGTGGTGGTCTATAGCAGACCCCTACCATGAAATCACCCTTGTTGCTTTCCCCTCTGACCCTAAGCCAGGGACTATCAACAGACCTATCTCCAGCTTCATACTGGAGCTCTAAGCAATCATATGGCTCTTTTACATAAAGTGCAACTCCTCCTCCTCTTCTCCCCTGCCTGTCCTTGTTGGACAGGTTATACCCATCTGTGACAGTGCTCCAGTCATGTGAGCTATCCCACCAAGTCTCTGTTATTCCAATCACGTCCTAGTTCTGTGACTGTGCAAGGACTTCCAATTCTTCCTTCTTGTTTCCCAGGCTCTATGCATTTGTGTACAGGTACCTTAGGTAACTAGTTGCTTTCCCTGATTTCTCAGAAAGTATGAGAGCACCTCTCCTGTTGTCCCTACCTGCTTGCTCTTCCTCTAAGTCTCCCGCTTCCCCCCACTTACCTCAGGGCTTTGGTCGCCATCCCCTGGTGAACCTAGTTTAAAGCCCTCCTCACTAGGTTAGCAAGCCTGTCGGTGCAGATGTTCATCCCTCTCTTTGTAAGGTGGATCCAATCTCTTCCTGGCAATCCTTCTTCTTGGAAAAACATCCCATGGTCAAAGAAGCCAAAGCCTTGCTGGTGACATCACCTGCACAGCCAAGTGTTGATCTGCAGAATGCACCTGCTCCTGCCCGGGCCCTTTCCCTTGACTGGAAGGATCAACAAGAACACAACCTGAGCCCCAGACCCCCTCATCCTTACACCCAGAACCCTATAGTCACTTTTGATATGCTCAGGTCTCCCCTGGCGTATCACTGGTGCCCACATGGATGAGCACCATGAGATAGTAGTCAGAGGGCTGGATGAGCCTTGGTAATCCCTCCATGACATCCCAGATCCAGGATCTGGGCAAGCAGCAGACCTCCTGAGACAACAGGTCAGGTCAGTAGATGCCTCCCTCCATCCCCTATATAAGGGAGTCTCCAACCCTTCTTTGTTACCTCTTACCACACACTCCAAGAAAGTTCAGATCCAGAGTCTTGATATGGGTCCCCTTTAGTTATAATAAATAACAGGTGTCACAGCCTCAGTCTGTGCAGTTTTTTAATCTCATTTCATAAGGAAAAATGTAATGTAATGCATTTATCATTGTAATTTTTTTGGCCTATACAATTAGCATCAGAGCTGTGTATAAAACATCTCAACCTTAAAATGTCTCTACTTATCACTGCAGTTTGCAGTTTATCTTTATGGAGCAATTTGCACAAATGCCTTTAGAGGGATACAAGTTTAGTATTTATCCCTTCCAAATGATCTCATTTATATAATTTTTTTACTTCTTAGTACATTGTTTTTCTCTTTCCTCTTCTACTGCCTCTTCATCTGGAAATAGTTTCATTCATTTCTCAGGGAGAATTTCTTTAGCACAAGTCAGAGGCATCATGTGGGAAAAACAACTGGGGAAGGCCTCTCTCACCCGTTCTGACCCTCCTTTGGTTTCCGCATGAGGCAGCACACAGGACAAACAGCAAGCAGCATCCAGAAATATACCATAAAGTACAAGGTATTCTGTGAATTAGTTCTCCAGAGCAGCAGTGGAGTTAGCTGCTACTGGGGGAAACTTTCACTCTACTTTTTCCTATCATAGTCCATGTCTAAAGGGCAAAAAATCTGGTGTTGGCAGCAAAAATGAGGTAAAGTCTCCCCCCTGACACAGCAAATTTCACTGCCACTCTACAAAACTACAACTCCCAGAATGCCTTGTGCTCTATGACACATACTGCCTGTACCAGCTGCTTCCTGCAGCTGGAAATTGCAGGCAGAGTGAGGAATGGGAGGGCAAATGCACTTCTTCCCTGCCTTCTGATGCCCTTCTCCTTAGGCAGTGTCCAGTGTGCATGCCCCACTCACCCACCCCACATTACAGTCCTGGCACAAGAAGGAACATCTTGAGAATGAAACAGAAAAACCATCCCTTTGTAACATAACACTATCTCCCCCTCACTATTCATGAGCAAAACATACGTTAAAAGAGGCAAGTTCTACATTGGGCACTAGGGCTGTGCAAAACAGCACCATGTCCTTTCGACTTCTGTTTAACCATTTCAACATGAGTGTTTCGTTTTGAGTTTTGTTTCATTTTGAAAGTACTGTTCTGTTTCATTTCATCGAAACTGTTTCTCTGTTTCAATGCTGTTTCAAGGTTTTGCCTATAGGCTATATTGTGGAAGGATAAAACTGCCTATAACTTTGTCATTTTTTCCCTGATTCTGAGGCCATGATGCTTGCCAAGTTTCAAGGAGATAGGTACAGAGGTTTCTGGGAAACTGCACCTCAAGCTGCTGACAAGCAAAACCCATGACATGGGTGACAGCATTAGTGTTAAGGCATGCCCTCACTGGTGCTGGGGCCTCTATACAACACCCCACTACAGCCTCAGGCCGGTCCACCACTTTAAATGACAACAGGTAAAATAATAACTTAGTGAGCAGCAGCACAGTAGCACCAGCAGCATCTCAGGCAGCCAAACAGTGACAGAGCCTTTCTTTCCTCTCCTTCAGGAGCTCCTTGTCCAGCAGCTGCCAGAGAACATTCCCTGGCAGCCCCAGCCTTAGATGTGCCCAGGGCCCTGCATCCTTCCAGTCAGGTGCTAGGGGTGTTGGTCTAAGGACATGGCACCAGCAGACAAGGTCCTTTCCTTTGGGTCAATCTAATCTGGTATCTTTTAGCAGACCAACTGAATAGTTACAGAAATATATCTTAGCAAGCTTTCAGGTTGAACAATCCTTCGTCAGGCTGAGGAAGCACCTGTAGTTGGTGTGTGTGCTGTTCCTGGATAGAAGGCATAGTAAAGAAGCCAGAGGCTGGCATGCAATGCAGGCAAGAAAGCCAGTCAGTGAAAATGGAAATGGGGGCATCAGGGGGTGAGAGAGAGAGGCTGGGGTAGGGGGGAAGGGGGACGTAGCAGCTAAAAGTGGAGAGATACCTGGGGAGTCAGATGTCCGGCAGGTTGTAGTGTGTCAGAATTCCAATGTCTATATTGAGTCCATGAGTTTCTGTACCTAGGAGGCTGATGAAGTGCAGTTCATAGGCTCTTCTGTGAAATGTGCTTTGTAAATTCAAACAAGCACTGAACCTCACTAAACTCATCATCAGAAGCCAACTTCCTACAGTCCAAAACACACCAAATGGATCCAGGTCATGTCATGCCAAGACACTCAAAACCTGCCAACAATATCTCCAGTATGGAGATATCTTCACAATACAACACATATCTCCATCAGGGCACATATCTCCATCATGGTGCCCTGATGGAAAGTACATGGAGACACCAAGCAACAACAGTGCACCAGAATAAGCGCAAACCAAAAATCCATCAAAGACAACAACAGAACACTACCTAGCTCCAATCTCTCAGGCCTGATCCTCAAATGGAATTTACAAATCACTTTTCACCAGCAAGTCTATGAACTGTACTTTATCAACCTCGTAGGTACAGAAAGGGAGCTCAGCAGGGGCATCTTCTTCCCCTGCTGGCTGGTGATGCAGTGAGTATGCCCTTCAGCTCTGAGAGTGGGGCATTAAATGTTTTTTTAAAAAGGAAATAGGTGAGGATGGAGTGAGGAGGGTGGCATTCACTCCATCTGCACCTGGAGCTTGGGAAACCCCAGCAGCAGGAGGTTTGCCTTCAGGAACACCAGCTGCTCCACCAAACCAGGATCCAAGCAGGTGCAGTGGGGTGTCACTACATCCCCAGCAATGCTGAACACCCTCTCACTTGGAACACTGGTTGTTGGACAAGACAGGTGTTCCTAGGCAACTGTGGCCAGATCTGGCCACATCTGGTTGCGGCTTGCCCAGTAGGCCAAGGGGTTGCACAGCAGCCTCGGCGAGATAGGCAGCCACCAAGGCCTGAGCACTACCTGCCTGATGGTGGGGTCTGGTGCCTCTGGACCCCACCATGGAAGCCATGCCCCTGGCCCACATTGGCAGCACCTGTGGTGAAGGAGGAGACTGGCTGGTGGATGGTATGCGAGCATGGAACAGTGGATCCCCATCTTCCACATCCCCACTCCTTCACCGTTCTGCCTCCCTGACACTCTTCACTAGCACCTCCATCCCCTGATTCAGGGTTTGGCTACTGCATACACAGCCCTTCACCCTTGGGTCACATGCAGAGGCCAGCACGTGGACCGTACTGGACCACAAGGGATCAAGCCATTTCCTGATGCCCTCCTTCAACCGCTTCACCAGTGCTTGGACATCTGGTGACAGCAGCTTGCCCCAGCCAGGAACATTGATCCCCTGGAACTTCTCCATTTGGCTCTGAATTTCCCTCACTACAGGGATCACTTGGCTAAGGAAGGTATCACCAGTGCTGAGGCTCTTGGTGGCCCTGAGGAAGGGCTTGAGGACCACCAAGATCTGGGATATGGTATCCCACTTTGCTCTGTTAAGGGGGCCACTGATCCCCATCTCCCCAAGCAAGGCCATCTCATGGATGGCCTTCTGTTGCTCCACCACCCTCTTGAGCATCAGGTATGTGGAGTTTCACTGAGTCTCCACATCCTGCATGATTTTGTGCTGCAGGATGTTCAGTAGGGGTGTGCGAAGTGGGCCCTGTTTGAGTCGGATTTGGCCTGAATCAGGGACAGTGATTCGATTTGTTGATTCAGACCACTGTCCCTGATTCAATTCATCTGAATCTGAAGATTCAATGCTGATTTGGAAAATCAGTGATTTGGACACAGACACAGATTTAAAAGTTTTTTAAAAACTCTTTAGCCATTCCCCTCCTTCCCCCTGCCCAGCAGGTAAGTCTTTGGAGAGGGAAGGGGCGGTGCAGATTGAGTCAGAGGGAGAAAAAATTATTTGGGGGCATGCCTCCCCAGCAGGTAAGTCCCACCAAGCTGGGGCCCCACTCAAATTACCCCTGCCTCTGCAGTACTGTCCCTCACCACAGGGGCCTCAATCTAGCCCCTGCCCCTTCCCTCCCCCACGGACTGACCTGCTGGGCTGGGGTGTGCAAATGCATGCACACGGGCACTCAGCCTCCCACCCCAACCTTGGATTGACTCTAAGAGGCTCCAAGATCTACCGGTGGATCAAGATCCACTGGTTGTGGCCACTGTTCTAAATGTTAGTGTCTATCTAAATTACAAAAACATAAGCATTACAGTAACTTCAACAGTAAGCTCGCAGGATGAAATCCATACAAGAATATAGTATTCAGCTCCAAGACTCTCATTCAGAAACCTGACTACATTTGCTAAACATTAATGGGAGAGTTATGCTTAGAAATGGGGGACACAACTCTCAGCCCACTGGGTGAGAGGATGCCTAAGCCAGCCAATAAGAAGAGAGGAATGTGTCTGAAAGAGGAATGTGTCTGAAAACCTTTCTCTGTCCCACATTTAGGTTGCAGGTAGGCTTTTACCTACAGTCCTAACTTAGGCATTTGTATGAAACTGTAATTAAAAACCCAGGGCTGACCTAAATTGCCCCTTCATGTACAGTGACTGGCTCACTCCATTCTTTGAAAAACCAGTTTTTGAAGTAATTAACTTTTAAACAATATCCAGAAGGTCAGAGAACTTCCCATGAAGTAGAAGACCTAAGTTTTAGGTCCTCATCAGTCTGAGAGGTTTCAAACTTCCATCTCCCATGAGCAAACTCTAACCACTATACTATAGGTTAGGCTGGGCTAGGGACATTCCTTACTCCTCATGTTGAAACTGAGCCACTATGCAGCAAGAGTGTAAGATTCAGAGGGGAAGTAATCAAAAGGGAACATGATTCTTTAGCTCAGTGATGAGGGTAGTCCAATAAGAGGGGAGAATCCTGGCTTACAGTCCTTGCTTCAGGAACTACCTTTTTATATTAAACAGCCATTCAATTAAATGAATAAACAGTGTCAGGAGCTAGAGTTGAATCCAAACAAGAATGTAAATTCTATAAGAAGTTAATATCATATCTAAGAGAGAAGTAAACACAGCAAAATTAGAGTAGAAAATAGTAACATTGAGGCCATCACCAGCATCCCTGTTCTAACAGACAAGTAGGGGATACAAACTTCCATGGATTTGGTGAAATACATAAGGAAATTTGTGGCCAATTGACTGTATTTACCCAAATCCAAAACAACTTGAATGTAAGATGATGTCCCCCCCCCCCAATAATTAGATTATATACATGGAAAATTATAAACTTATTATAAAGTTCCATGTATAGAATCTAATCAGAGGAAGGTCATCTTAAATTTGTCCATGTCCACCCTCCCCCACACCCCCACACACACTGCTGTGGTGGGAAAAGTAGTGGCAGGGGGTGAGGGACCAGATCCCTGAACCTTGCTCCCCTTATTCCTGTCCCCCATGCCTGCCCCCCTGTGCCTACCCTCTTTGCTGCTTGCCCCCCACTATGCACACCCATGCCACCTACCCCTCTGTGCCTGAGCCTGTCCCCCCCCTTCCTGCCTCAGTGCCCCCACCCCCTGCTCTCTGCTCCTGCCTCTCACAGCCTACCCTTGCATTCTCATCCCTTGCCCCTGTGCATGCCCCACCATTCCCTGCCTCCTCCACCCCCTGATGTCCCGTGCAGGCACAGGCATTGGGGGCAGAGGGCAGGCTGCAGGTCCCCACCGTGTGGTCTATGGTCTCCTCTATGCTTCCCCAGCCATAGGACTTTCATCCACCCAACAAGCCATCCTGGTCCAAAGCAGTCAGCATCTCAGCTCCAGCTTCCCCTCCAAGCCTTGGGGCAAAGCTGGAGCTGAACTACTGCCTCCCCCAAGCCAGTACTTGAATCCAAGGCAAGCTGTTTTTTTTCCCTGTGTTGACTGGGGTAAAAAAACCTCATCTTGGATTCAGGTAAATACAGTAGGTGCCTGGACCAGTAACCTTAGACAACTATAGTGAAAAAGATGTCCAATGGATATCAGATGCAAACCTTAATAAAAAGCTTGGTGAAGTGATGGAGTTAAGGGCCTGAACCCTGAGGTAATTGATCAGTAGTTCTCAACCTTTTTTGGACTTGAGGCACCCCTCAATGGACTCCAGGTACCCCTCACTGGACTTGAGGCACCCCTCCATAACTTTTGTGAATTGACTGGCACCTATGCAAAATTAATTTATAGACTGCAGTGCTTACTTCCTTGTAGAAGTGATAGGGGATGGTCCTGGCAGAGATAAACCTGAGTCTGCATTTATCTGCTTAGTTTACCTGCTTATCTCCTAACACTTCACTTGTATCCTCACACTTCATGGCACCCATTAGAAGATCTGGTGGCAACTCAGGTGCCCTGGCATCATGGCTGAGAATCACTGTGCTAAACAATAAGCACAAAATCTCTGTGAAGGGCATTAGTATAATCCTTTTATATATTATGGTCAATAGTGGAAAGCAATGGCTCATGCATGCTAACCAAACCTGAATGTCATTTCACTCAAATAGAGAAGGCAGCTTACTACACAGCAAACAGTTTTATGTCCCTAATTACCACTCGCCTGCATGAGCTAACATGGACCAAAATGAGCTATTACCATTGCCAAAAGGGGTCTGGAAAACTGTACTAAGTAGGAATACAGAGTTGAGATTTTAAATGATAAATGTATGTGCAATAGGCTCATGATCACCATGCCAGCCAGTGGGTCACATTGCACCTGGATCTATTTGCCCACCAATACTTGCTGTTTCCTGGGCACATCTATTTGAGATGTTTCAATAGACTGATTGACTGAACATTACAGCATCATAGCAAAAACCATGCTATTACACTGATGTGCAGTAGTATTAGTCTACTGCACATTAACCATTACGAAAAAAAATGCTATCACACTAATGTGTGGTAGGGCAGCCTACTGTGCATTTATTTAGTACTTCCTTTTGTGAGTACTAAATTGAATGTATAATAAGCACTGCACATTAATGAATGTGTAGATGTGCCCACTGAGTTTTACCTCTGAAGGTGGTGATCAGTGGATCCCGTTGGGCCCAGGGTGCCTCTATTGGCACATATTTGGTGGGGCTCCTCCTCCCCTACACCCTACCACTTTTCACTCAGATATTTATGATCAGCCTGGGTGAAGCTCAGATGCAGTAACATGGCTTCCTCCTCCTGTGGTGGGGCCCAGTGAGGATGATGGTTGCGGGTGGTCTTGCTGCTATTCTGTAGGCTCCGAGAATTACAATATAACTGGAAATCCAACTGAAATATCCCAGGTGGTGTGTTGTACTGGACAACGATGCCCCTCTGCTAAGCACTTTCCTTAAGCACATGTGTGTCCCGTGCCTGATGCACCCTTCCCTCACCTACCTCTATGTTTGCGGTGCCTCCTGGTGGGCCAGCTTTTGGATCCAGGTTCTGCCCATCCAGGCACCTGGCCAAGTATGGTAACGCTGTGTGGTGTGCCCCACTATGCCCATATGAAGCTCTTAGTGCCACCAATCCCCCATTGGCACACTCTGGGCTCACAGCAACGTGCACTGCCAGGGGGGCTCCATGCTGGGTTTTCCCTTTGGTGGGTTCCCACAGTGGCCACTGGGCCACTATCTCCCAGCCCCACCTGACCTGAGTATTCCTGCATGGGTCACCATGGGTACTGAAGAGTAGTGTCAGGCCTGGGCTGCACAGCCCACTTGCTATGTTGATTCTGCTGCAGCTTGGTCGGATCATTGGTGCCCCATCAGCAGCTTAGTCTTCCCAGGTTTGCCCAGGGAATTCAGCCTCAGGGAGAGCAACTGGCTTCCAATTAGTCACAAAGAGTGCATCCGGGTTCTCCCCAGATTCCTTGGCAGCAAGCCATGCGCTTGCTGTTCCTCCAGGTGTGCTGGCCCTGGGGAGAAGTTCTGGGTCCCAATCAGCCACAGGGAGAGCATCCAGCTCCGCTTCTGGAGCTCTGACACACTCCCCCCAGCTTCTGTCTCTGCACTGGTTTTAACTCCAGGGCCTCCAGACTCCAGACCAACTGGTGAAGCTCCTTCTGGCCACATGGTGCCTGCCATCATGTCCGCAGGCCAACCACATGGAAGCCAGCCCCACAGTGTGTAGGACAGGAGACTGTCACAGTATGATTTAAAAACTGGGTGAAATTAGTAACTGCAGTCATGTTCTCTAGAACATTTGACAAACATGCAAGGAAACAAAATCTAGTTCTAGATTTAGTACAAGTCAATTTGCTGAAACAAAAATGTTCAAATCTCAGATGAAATATGGACTAGGATGACTAGAGCAACTGCTGAGGATGAGAGCAGGAAGAAAGTAATTAAGGTTAGTAAGTGCCAAGTAGATAGAACAGTCCTAAGAGCATCAAAAAAGGATCATCTTGGACTACATAGGATTTTGTTTAGGGGCTAAAAGGTGATCCTTAATGTAGTGCCAAAAGTGTTAAAAGTATATATGATATTAATTTAGGGAGTGAAAAAGCTAAGAGAAGAGCCAGATGTTTTATACTGGCCTCAAAAGACAGTTGCATTAAGAAGGCTATTAAGGTTTGAGATATATTCCAAAAGTATAGACTAATGTCAAGCAAAAAAGCTCATGTTGATGACAAAGGAAAAACTAGCCTTCTGAAAAAAGGTCAGTTTATTTATACTGGCTAGAAAAAATATGTGACTGACTAAGAATATTATTCTCATTTGGCTCAGATAGGCTTACTTGTAGAAATTACAACTAAACAGCTGAATGATTATATCAACTGCCTTTTCACTAGGCATACTGTATCTGCTACGATACTGAATAGTGAAATGGGCCGCAGTTTACTGGGCATGAATTTAAGCAGTTTACAGTGATATGTAACCACTAGTCCCCATTAACCACAATCTGACAGATTGGTGGAAAATAGTGGCAAAATATAGTGCCTACTAAAAAAGACTGCAGAGTCAAACTCTGGTCCCTATTTGGCATTATTAAATTACAGAAAGAAGCTCAGGTTGTCACCTTCCAATATTTTATTCAACAGAATACTGGAAACCAGAATGCCTACACTGTTAAATATTGATGTTGGATTCACTGGGGACCTGCAAATGTATAAAGAGCTGGATAAGGAAAAACAAACAAACAAAAAATCAATATGATTTGAAATCCTGGCAGTTGCTGTTACTTCATTAAAATAATGTTGGCACTTCTCTGAGGGGAAATAATGGTTGCAAACAGCAATAGTGTCACAAGAGTTAGGCCTGCAATCATGCAAAGTTGCCACCCCTGATGGATATGTACTGGAGAGGATTAGACAACACCTCAAAAATTCAAGCAGGGAGAGACGTTAGAGGCACTGAGCCAGCCATTTTTTATGAGAGGATCACAGGCAGGGGACCCCAAAGCAGGCTAAGACATCAAAATCTTTGGGACTGGCACAACCATGCTTGCTGCCTTCTGGTGGTAGTAGTGTTGCTGTTCCAGAGGAATCTCAAAGGTCCAGACCACACCACGGTGCATCTCAAATACCAACTGAGCATTATTAGCAAGGTTAGACTGAAAATAAGTATTTGTAATTGATTGTTATATTAACGTTGGCTTGTAAATGCTAGTTAGCAACATGTTGCCTGCTGTCTGATATTTTGTTCGCTTTAAGACGTGTTACACTTGGCATGTCTGAAAAGACCTATGTGCAGGTCAGTGTGAGCCAGGTAGCAGACCAAGATGTCATCAGGGGACAAAGTTAATACTGCAGAAAAGGCTTTGCAGACAGTTTCAGGTGCTGCTCTCAGTTATGTTGTTCTAAATTCTGAACATCTCTCTTGCATTCTTCAGAATTAGTTCAGCTTCGTATCCATGTAAATTAGATTCAAATTTGGCCCATATGCTTGTCAGCCAGTCACTAATGCCAAAAGATAAACCTGATTATCAAAGGCTAAAACAAAATGTAGCTCCTTGCAGTTAATACCATTCCCCCCCCCCCACCCACACACACCACACTCACTCACACACACAAGAAACCCATCGTCTTTTGTTGTTTCTCCTCATCATTAGTCTCATCACACTTCACATACCTCAAAGCACGTGATGTGATAACAACTGAATAACTGTAATATGTTGATTCTGGATCACTGAGTGTTCCTGGCTAGCAAGCTAAGCTGCAGCGAGACTCTCAACTTGCAGCAGATGGATGGAACGATTTCCAAGGAGCACCCAAGGGAACTTTCAGCAAATGAAAGCAGCAGGGGATTTTTAAACAGGTTTTTTTTGTCCTTTGTACTCACAGTTAGAAAGTTCTCTCCCCCTGTCATTCTTCTTGTTAAGTCAGAGCCTGGGCACCAAGACAAATGCACAGCCAACAGAGAGCTCAAAATTCTGCAGTCACTGATGAAGACTACAAGCGCATCAAAGCTTCGCTGGATACTAAATTAGAGAGGGGAAACTTCATTATTGCTTGTGTGGTAAGAACCAACTAGTTAATAATATATCCCTAACTCTGCAGCCTGCTTTGCTGTTATTCGTGGGTGCTGTCAAAACCAAGTTTAACAAGTAGCTGAAAGCTCTAACAAAACAAAACAAAAAGAGCTAACATACTGGATTTTTTTGAAATAGTCAATTAATGTAATTATAGTTTCTGCTTTAAGTAATGGCTAAAAAGGCTAAAAAGACTTCTCAGTTTGGAACGGAGAAGGCTGAAAGGGGGATATGATAGAGGCCTATAAAATCATGCATGTAGGATGTGGACCAAGTGAATAGGGAACTGTTGCTCTCCCAGTCCCAGAATACTAGAAGTATGGGACACCAACTCAAATTAATTGGTGACAGGTTTAAAAGTTGTTTTTTTTTAATGCAACACATAGTTAACTTATGGAATTTCTTGCCACAGGAGGTAGTGGAGGCAGATAGCTTAGCCAGGTTCAAAAAGGGGCTGGATAAATTCATGAATGATAAATCTATTAATGACTATTGAAAAGAATGATTGGAGATGTTTCCACTGGCATTGCCACACCAAAGATGGTAAGTGCCAGGGAGGATATTTAAAAGGGGATAAATAGCTCTAGAGACATCCGGTTCCTTGCTCTCCCTCTAATAGCATCCATTTCTGCCACTGTCAGAGCTAGGGCTGTTCTTATGTTCTTAAGCGATCACAGGGGCAAGAGTTCTTTTCTATGGCTCCAGGGTGACTGGTGTGCAATGCTGCATTCATTCCCAGGCAAGGCATTATTACACTTGCTTCCATATCAACAAAGAGGTCAGAATTCAAAGCAGAGCAACAAAATTTGCTGCCAGAAGGTTTAAGCTGTGAGAAAAGATGAAAAGAGCCAGGAATGTATAACTTATCCAAGCAGAGATGAAGTGGGGACATTACAAATGTTCAAAGAGTGGCAACTGAGAATGGACAAGAATTATTGAATGTGACCCAAGGTGTGCCACTGGAAGAAAGCAATGAAATTAAGGCCTTCTAGACCGTGGAGAATAGTTCCTGTTCAGCAATCAGGAATGATCTCTTTGATGCACTCAGGGGCTTGACACATTTGAGACAGCTGGGGGAATTTCAGCAGTAGTGTGCCCCACTTGAAGCCATCCCCAGGCAGGGCCTGATTTTCAGTACTGCTGTGCACCAGTAACTCTGCCTAAAACCAAAGATGCAGTATTATGATCCCTAAATAACTCTGATTAGTTCATTCGATGCACCTGGACCTTTTTTGCTGTAAAGGTCCATCTTTCTCTGTAGTTGGTACCAGTGGAGCTGTACAAATTTACTGACCATCAGCTACTGACATGGGGTCTTCACAGTAAAAATCAAAATATCTTTTCTGGTGGTGAAATGGGTTTGGATGGTTGACTGTTTTTTCTTTTTCAGTTCTACCATATATGAGTAAAACATACCCTTTCTTCCAAGAAAGCTTAGAACCTGATGCACCGTAGTTATGTTTTGGGAACACAGATTGATACTGTTATCCTATGACAAGAACAGTTGGTTGTTATCTCAGGTAATCCTATCAGTATTGCCATTAGGGCTGTGAGAAATTTTGCCGGCAGTTTCGTTTCAACGCTGTTTTGACTCATTTCGAGCTCGAAACAGCGAAATCAAAATGAAACAGAGAGCTTTGAGACAGCCTTGAAATGAAACAAGGGGAATTGAAATGTTTTGAAATTTTCTAAACATTTCAAGTTTCGAAGTTCAAGCTGGGCTTGCCTGCAGGGAAACAGAAACTAAAGTGAGGAGAGGGAGGGGCAGGGGTAGGAAGGACCGCTCTCGTTATTGACCATGTAGCTGGACAGTGACTGTCATCCTTTCCTGAGGTCCCTTCCAATCCCAGTGCTCTGGGGGAGGGATGGAAAAACTGCAAAAAAGGCAGCATTTGAACTGCCCTGCTTTCTGCCTTGGTGGCAGTTGAGTGAGGGCGCACCGTAACACACGCACAGTGTCACCCACCCACGTCACAAGTTTTGCCTGTCAGCAGCTAGAGGTGCAGGGCCCCAGAATCCAGGCTCCCCCTGCACCTATCTCCTTGTTGGCTGGCAGGCTTCATGGCTGCAGCAGGGCCTAGCAGGCCTGCAGTTTTCACTCCCCTCTGCTTGAAGACAGAGACAGTCCCACAAGCACCCATGACAGGAGTTTTGCCTGTCAGCAGCCAGAGGTGCAGGGCCTCAGAATCCAGAAGCCCTGCACTGATCTCCTTGACAGCTGGCAGGCTTCTTGGCCTCAGCAGGGGCTAGCAGGCCTGCAGCTTTCACCCTGCTGAGCCTTAACACACACAGTGTCACCCAGGTCACAAGTGTTGCTTGTCTGCAGCTTGAGGTGCAGTTTCCCCCAAACCCCTGCACCTATCTCCTTGAAACTTGGCAGACTTTGTTACCTAAGCAGGGGCTACCACCCCTGCAGTTTTGACCCTGCTGTGGCTTAACACATACACGTGACATGAGATTTTTTACTTTCAAGACTTTGAGGTGCAATTTCTCTGAAACCCTATCTCCTAGAAACTTGGCAGACTTCATGCCATCAGAAGGCACTACCATTCCTACAATTTTCATCCAAATCAAGCCATAAATGGCAGAGTTAAAGGCTATTTTGAGCTTCCCCATTATAGCCTATGGGTGAAATGTCGAAACAGCAGTGAAACAGAGAAACTATTTCAATAAAATGAAACAAAACAGCGGTTTCGAATTGAAACAAAATTCAAAACAAAATGCTATTCCAAAGAAACCTTGAAATGCAAGTGGAAATGGAACAGTGCCATTTCGCACAGCCCTAATTGTCATTATAGGCCACATTCAACACATGAATAGCTTCCTTTGACCTCAATGCAAAACTTGAAGATGCATTTAAACAACCAAATTTGGCTTAATTGGCACTAAAGGCTCATTATCTTCTAGCTGGGCTGTTTGGGATTTTTTTCTCCTTTAACAGAGCCATTTCTCACTGCAATTCTGGACTGAAGAAAATATCACCACCTCAATTCAAGATCCAGTTCACCAAAAAAAAAAATTGTCCCTCCAAGGAGTTATCAAACTCTGGATCTCAAGTTTTAAATGAAGCTTCAAGCAATAAACCAGGGGTAAACTGCTTCTCTAAAGAGATACCAAAAAAGATTCCCCAACTTTGCCAAAAATGACTGGAAAGAAAGATTTGTAAAGCACAACACTCTCTGCCATGATCCATCACTTTAAGACATGAAAGGTTGGAAGGAGATAGCTGCCAAATCTAGGACCTGAGGGACTCTGAGGATTTGTTTTTCAAAAAGGATCCAGCTGTTCTAGAAGTCATGTTTGCCAGTGTTTGGAGAAAGAGACCAACAAGGATTCTTAAAAGCCAGGCCAAAACTATATCAGCATAACCAGAAGTCAAGAATGGCATGCCAAGGACCCTATCTGCCCTTGTTAGCAAATGTGCCAGACCTCCATCTCTGCATTTCTGATTCCACAGTTTTATGGGATTTTAGTAAAAAAATTAATAATACTTATTAGTAGTAGTAATAGTTTTGTGATTATTATTAATATAAAATAAATAGAGAGATAATCAAGAAGAGAAATGATGACAGCACTGAGCAACATTTAGTCAAAAGGGACCTGATGTTTAGTAAAGACCTGTCTTTATGCATCTCCCCAGATACAAAAAGCACTGCATGGGGTTCAAGAAACTCCCACGAAATGACTAGCCCCAAAAACATGTCAGCAAGGGTCAAGGATTCAGATCATTACAAAGACAACTAAGAGCAGTACCCACATGATACCGAGTCAGATTTAAGGACTCAAAAGCCCCACTAACTTCAGGTAGAGCTTGGAGTGTGTAAGGAACACAGGATCAAGGCTAGAGTACATGCTGCTGTGAAAGGGACCTGAGACCCACACTTGCCTATCCATTCTCATATGTCACAAACCCCTCCTAAACTGAAATGGGTGAACACATTTCCTTGAGCTCTTTCCTCTGGGCAGCACTGCTGCTCCCTGCACTAGTGTATCTAGTATGGCCTGACATAGCAAGCCAAAAAGATTACTGAACAAGGAGCAGGTCCCTTTAATCTTTCAAATTTTTTGCAGCTTAGAAAAAAATAAATACATTAGGTTGGTTAGGGGCCTGTATGAACTGGGGCAGTGATTTTCAACCTTTTTTCATTTACAGACCCCTAAAAAATTTCAAATGGAGGTGTGGATGCCTTTGGAAATTTTGAATGGAGGTGTGGACCTCTTTGAATTATAAGTGTGGGGATTCACAGAGTTTTGATTGACCATAGTCATATTTTGCAGATCCCTTAGACATAGTCTGTGGACCCCTAGGGGTCCACAGACCACAAGTTCAAAACCACTGAACTGGAGCCAAAGCATCACCCAGAGTAGCACTCCCATGATGACCAACTGTTGCCACAAAAGACAAGTTTAGCCATGGGTTACAGATACTTATCTTTGACAGATTCAAACAGCCTTCTTCCATTCTCTTCCATGAACCAACCTGAAATCAGCAGCACACTTTTCTTTTTTTAGCTTTTCAAAGGCTTTCCATCCTCTATTAACAATAACAAACAATTTATTTTTAAAAAGGAGAGGAGAAAACACAAAACAAAAGCCTGCTTTTCCTCTAACTTGCCTGATGTAAAACAAGAAACTCTACTGAAATCCATGCTGCTAAGCAACTATAAAACATTTAATATGACAATCTTAAAAAAAAAAAAAGCACACAACACAATGCAATATTTATAGTATCTTTAAGTGGCTTCTATTTCATCAAAGTGGTATACTTCACCATAACTGCGAATTAATATATGTAGATTTAGTCAATTAAAATCACCTTGGTAATTCTCATTCTTTTGTCACCCACCTTTTTTTTTGCATATACTCATCAGGAAGACTGAAGTTTGCTCAGGAAACCAAATCAATTGCCTAGCCTTAAGCTCAAGTACAGCAAATTTAAAAGTAATATTTTAAAATCCTGACACTATTTGCTTTCCATTCACAATTGTTACTACAAAAGAAAAATCTATAACAAGGGACAAACCTTGTTAGCCTGCCTCCTGCGAAGAGGTCCCAATGAGGTCAGTCAGTCAAGTTCTGTTGATGCTCATATAAATTCAAAATAGCTAGCTCCATCAAAATCACCGGGAACTTCTAACATGAAGATGAGCATAGATTCATAGATTCTAGGGTCGGAAGGGACCTCAATAGATCATTGAGTCCGACCCCCTGCATAGGCAGGAAAGCGTGCTGGGTTTAGATGACCCCAGCTAGATGCCTATCCAACCTCCTCTTGAAGACCCCCAGGGTAGGGGAGAGCACCACCTCCCTTGGGAGCCCGTTCCAGACCTTGGCCACTCGAACTGTGAAGAAGTTCTTCCTAATGTCCAGTCTAAATCTGCTCTCTGCTAGCTTGTGGCCATTATTTCTTGTAACCCCCAGGGGAGCCTTGGTGAATAAAACCTCACCAATTCCCTTCTGTGCCCCCGTGATGAACTTATAGGCAGCCACAAGGTCGCCACTCAACCTTCTCTTGCGGAGGCTGAAGAGGTCCAGGTGCCCCAGTCTCTCCTCATAGGGCTTGGCCTGCAAGCCCTTAACCATACGAGTGGCCCTTCTCTGGACCCTCTCCAGGTTATCCACATCCCTCTTGAAGTGCGGCGCCCAAAATTGAACACAGTATTCCAACTGCGGTCTGACCAGTGCCCAATAGAGGGGGAGTATCACCTCCTTGGATCTGTTTGTCATGCATCTGCTGATGCATGATAAAGTGCCGTTAGCTTTTCTGATGGCTTCATCACACTGACGACTCACGTTCATCTTGGAGTCCACTAGGAGCAGGTACTGGGCTGATCAGAATCAGATGAAGTTCAACAGGAAAAAGTGCTGGGTCCTTCATCTGGGTAGGCAGAACCTTCACCATAACTATAGGATAGGTGGCAGCCCACTGGCCAGCACAGCATCTGAATGGGACCTGATGGTCACAGTGAACCAGAGGATGAACACAAGCCAACAGTGCAATGAAGTCACCAGCAAGACTAATAGAATGCTGGCATGCGCCAGCTGAGGTGCTGCCAACAGATCCAGAGAGATGCTCCTCCCTCTCTACTCATCATTGGTGAGGCTGCAACTGGAGTACTGTGCCCAGTTTTGGCCACCACACTTCAAGAAGGATGCGGATAAGCTTGAGAGGGTGCAGAGAAGTGCCACTTGGATGATTGAGTACCTGGAGGATAGGTCCTATGAGGAGAGGCCCCGGGAACTAGGTTTTTTCAATCTGAGCAAGAGGAGGCTGAGAGGTGACTTGATAGCCACCTAACAAGCATGTCAGGGGGGAGCACCAAGATCTGGGGGAGCAACTCTTCAGGAAGGCACCCCTTGCAAAGACGAGGACCAATGATCACAAGCTAACACAGGGAAGATTTAAACTAGACATAAGGAAGAATTTCTTCTCTGTAAGGGTAACCAGAACCTGAAACACATTCCTAGCAGAGGCAGTGCAGTTGCTATTCTTGAAGGTATTCAAAAGGAGGCTGGATAAGCACCTCGTTGAGATAATTTGAGCTCACTTACCCCCTGCCTATGGCAGGGGACTAGACTTGATGATCTTTCAGGTTCCTTCTGTTTCATTGCATCTGTGATTTTATGATTCTACTGGATTCAACAAGACTTAGTATCACAAAGATGAGTGAAAAGTTCAGTCTGGCTTCCAACAGTGCAGAAGTGCACTTGTATTCATCATTTTGGTGTAGGTAGCTGGTTGACATAATGTGAACCTCCTTCTTCACTTATTTGGAAAGTTGTCATATTAAAACCCAATGCATTTGTTTTGTTTTTACTTAGATGCCATTTCCTAAAACATGCAATTGTGCCTGGCCTCTTTTCAGAAGCAGGCTTATGCATCAAGTGTTTGCACATCTATAACGGTTTGCATGTGCCTGCAACCCCAACAGCTACACTTGTACAAGGGGACTTTTCATGTACAATCTGAAGATCTTGAGTCATTTTCTTTTTATCCATATACTAGTGAGGCTAGTTGATATTTTCTGTGCTCTGATACAATGGGTTCATCTAGACGAGTGCGCACATGCAATTTGCAGCACCTCAGCAGTTTTGAAGGCACTGCAAAATGCACACAGCACATACCAAAAGGTTCTCCAAGCTGCATATTTGCAGTACAGAGCCATATTAGATACCAGGAAATCTGAAAAAGGGGTAGTGGCACACATGGCTAATGCGTGCACCGCCTGAAACCAGAGTTTGGCCAGCCAGAGCCATGCTTCAGCTGACAGCCAGGCTCTGCGCACCCAGATCGCCACCACAGCAGCCCCAGGAGGCCTGTAGGATCCCAGGTAAGGCTTCTGGGACCAGCCCAGATGACCTCACATAAGGCTTCTGAGGCCTCCCCTACCTCACCTGGGGCAATTTGCTGCGTACCAGAGTGCACATGTAGGGGCGTTTCCCAGGGACAAGTAGCAGAAGCACAGCTGTGTACTACTACTATTGGTCCCTGGGGAAACACACGTGTATGCTCATCTGGACACACCCAATAGGTAGAATCGTGTACTGCTTTATAACTTTACTTAATGTGTTGGAAAAAGAAAATGATGGGATAAATCCCCAACTGATATAAATCAGTATTACTTAATTCACTTCAGCAGAGCTAACTTGATTTGTTTCAATAAGAATTTGGTCCAACAGATCTTCTTTCCATCTTATCTCCATTATGCACTACTCATAAGATATAAAAACTAGGTATTTTTACTGTTTTGTCAGTGTGATGGCTTGATCAGAAAATTCAACCAAGAATCTACCTACACTGGTGCTTATACCAGTATTAATCAGTATTTCTCTGCAGGAGAAAAGGAGATGGGGTAAAAATACATGAGACAGCAAGTCAAATTATGTACACTCAAAATACTATTTACACAGAAAATTTTTCATATCATTTCAATGAAAACAGGATTAAGGTTTAAGCCTTAGTTTCAGAAAACATATCCACATTACAAGTAATGGAAAGAAGAAAAAACAGGCCAGCATTGGTATAAACCAGCCATAAAAAATAATTCATAAAGGCATATATACAATCAAATAGCACTTACACCTTTAAAACAGGGCATACATAGAACTTTGTTTTCTTACAGGCCTTGGTGTGGATCCACTGCATTGAGACGAGTTTCATCTGTTGCAATAAAAATGATATCACTGGAATCATATCCTCATAGTACCTAGTTGCAGAAAACTTGCTTCTGGCTGGACATTTTGGACATAGCAGCAGAACTGTCAGAAAACAGCAGTTCCATTTCACAAAAAAAGTTTCATTGTTTAAACATCTGTTTTTTCATTCCATTGAGGAAAGAAAATGAGATTTTATCATGTTTTTCCTTAATGCATGTACATGCACACGTACACACAAAAGGAAGAGCGTGCCTGGGAATTATAACATTCTTCTTGGATATGAAAGATTCAGGCCCAGACTCTTTCTCTGCCAGAACTTCAGGATTTGAACCTAGATCTCCCACCTCTACTCACCAGGCAGTCAGAGAGTCTGAAGTGGCTAGGTTTTTCTCTTTGACCAAAAATCCCATCCTGGACTCAAGAAACTTCCCTGACAATATTGCAATCAGAAGTGTTACACTTCTGCAATATGTTTATATCTCAACAAAATTACGTTTTTCAACAGAAAAAAGGTTTTCATGAAAATCCTTCATCCAGCACTATATAATAGTTCCTGCTCCAGTGCCAATGAAGATGATTAGGCTGGGCAGGCTTCTATTTTTATTGATAAACATCAATAAACATTGATTCACCTGAAACCCACAGACTGATGAAAAAAGATTCCCAGTAGTAATAATCAAAATTTATAGAAAGGGGACTGTAACCCCTTGCCCCTGTTTCTGGCCACTGGAGAAAGAGGGATGGAGGGGAGGGAGGAAAACAATGGGTGTCCTAATAACTCATGAATTAAGCAATTAGCTGTTCATTCACAGGTGCAGGAAGTGAGCTGGAGGGAGATAACTAACTACTTAAACAAACCCCTACCCAGAAGCCTGGGTATGATTTATTGAATTATGGATATTTACTTTTTATATTTTGACCTGCCTGTGATTTTATAAAGCTTTTAACAGTATACTGTCATTACTAAATTGTCTGTCTCCCTGTGCAATCCTGAAAATGTAAATGGATAGAAATTGAAGCAAGTGCTTAAAAATAAACATGAATTTTAGCCATTAAAATTATTTTAAAATAAAAATTAAATTCTGCCATCCCTAAATATGATGAAAAGACTCAACTTCAATGGGAGCTAGATTAGGACCAAAATAAGGAGAAATAGAAAGGAAAAGGAAGCTTATAACCATATCATATAGAAGTTACTTGTCTTGAAAAATCTAAAACAGTTAGCCTCCAGCTGGCCAGAAGGGGTAGCTCCTATCCTCCTGCTGTACCTATGTCTACTAGGCCTGTGCGAGTAGGCAGCTATTCAATCCGGCTTCCAATCCAGCCGCTTCAGATGCCAGGGATCCAATCCAGAGCTCCAGACTGAGTTCCCACTTTGATCTGGCTGAAGCGACTCCGAAGCTTTGGCGCCACCTCAGAGATCCAGCTATAGGGTATAACGGGGAATCAATCAAATATCTATAGCTTTGTTGCTTTTTGTCTGATTTGGATGAAACTTTTCTGGGATGGTAGCCTCTGCTGAGAACATGAAGCCTGCCAAGTTTCTAAGAGATAGGTGCAGGGTTTTGGGAGAAACTGCACCCCAAATTCTTGAAAGTAAAACTCATGTCACATGTATGTGTTACACCACAGTGGGGTGAAAACTGCAGTAGTGGTGTCCCCTGGTGAGGCCATAAAGCCTGCCAAGTTTCAAGAAGATCAGTGTAGGGGTTTGAGGGAACTGTACCTGGAGCTGCTAACAGGCAAAACTTGTGACATGGGTGACACTGTGTATGTTGAGGCGCAGCAGGGTGAAAGCTACAGGGATGGTAGCCCCTGCTGAGGCCACAAAGCCTGCCAGCTGTTGAGGAGATAAGTGCAGGGCTTCTGGGTTCTGGGGCCCTGTACCTCTAGCTGCTGACAGACAAAACTCGTGACGTGGGTGCTTCTGCAACTGACTGTCTCTGTCTTGGGGTAGTTGATTGTCTGTATTGATTCTTTCCCCTCCTTAGTCTGTGATTTTGTAGGTGTTAATTGTTGCTAATTAACTGGTGACATTAGCTAGCAACTGTGTATTGAGCTGGTCCCTGAATGAATCATGTTTGATTGGTAACTGGTGACACAGTAGCTTAGCAGTCAGGCCTGCAGTAGTTCCCCTCCCCTCCCCACCCCCCACTGCCCCAAGACAGACACAGTTGCACAAACACCCATGTCATGAGTTTTGCCTGTCAGCAGCCAGAGGTGCAGGGCCCCAGAACCCCCCTGCACCTATCTCCTTGACAGCTGGCAGGCTTTGTGGCCACAACAGGGGCTACTATCCCTGCAGCTTTCACCCTGCTGCGCCTTAACACACACAGGGTCATCTATGCCACGAGTTTTACCTGTCAACAGCTTAAGGTGCAGTTCCCCGCAAATCCCTGCACAGATCTTCTTGAAACTTGGCAGGCTTTGTGGCCTCACCAGGGGCTACTATACCTGCAGTTTTCACCCCCCTGTAATATAACATATAGAAGTGACATGAGTTTTCTTTCAAGAACTTGGGGTGCAGTTCTCCCTGAATCCCTGCACTGATCTTCTTAAAGCTTGGCAGGCTTCATGCTCTCAGCAGAGGCTACCATCTCTGCAAGTTTCATCCAAATCAGACAAAAAACAACAAAGTTATAGATACTTCATTGATTCCCCATTATGCCCTATGGCTGCATCTCCAAAGCAGCTCCAAAGCTTTTCCAAAGTGCTTCGGAAGCTCTGAACCCCTTTGGAAAGCCTACAGAAGCCAGCACTTTGATCTGGACATGCTGCTTTGGACACCAAAGCGCCCAAAGCTTCTCTGGATCTTAAGCTCAGTCCGAAGCCTCGCACAGCCCTAATGTCTACTGCCAAAAACCACTCTGGTATCAGAGTGATCCAAATAGCAAATTATGTCCATCCACAAAGAAGTAAAGTACTTAATATTCTATTCCCTTCCTTTAGATTCCACTTGTGAATATGGTATTCTCTGAGATATAACTACTCCAAGATGAATGCTGTAGGAAGGAAAACAGGTAATATTTAAGATTTAAATTAAAATGTCAAACCAATTTTAAAGTAAATCAAAAAGAAAAATTCCTTGCAGTCTCTGATATAATTTGTGACACTTAATTCTTTTTTCTTAAGCAAAATGGGCCCTACCAGCAGGAGGTTCAGAAATGTCGATTACAATTGAAAAAAGTGTTTTCAACTCTTATATTCATATAAATCTAATAAGTTTGGGAATGGAGAGAAATGCATCCTGGCTTGTAAATCTTCAGACTGTCAGGCTGAGGAGAGTACAACGTAAGAACTTCATTTTTTTGAGCCTCTTATTCTAAATTGGATGGTGACCCCACCGTGCCTCATTTGCTTTGAAAAATACTTTTTAACCAAGTAAGTTGAAAACCCTCCTTTCTAACCATACAAAAAGGTATCTTCTCTATATTTTTATATGATATGGATCACCTTTTTTATTTTAAAAGCAACTACAAACCAAACTGCAGTAGGCTGAAGCCTTCAGCTTTCTAACTCACCACATTACTTTAGGACTTTGGAGCCTTAGAGAAAGCTCCTGAAGAGAGTTTCTAACTACAGCCTCATGAAATTCCTTTGTCTGCCTTTCAGATCAATCACAGAGGATTATTTCCTATATCCAGCACAGTAAGCTGTATTTTCCTATCCACTTTGTGCAGCATTAGCAGTGGCCATAGCAGACAAAAGCAGACATAAACTGTGCCTCTCAAAGATATTGGACCAAAGCTCATTTTGGTCTGTCCCTAAAAGAGGAGGCCAGATTTTGTCATGTATTAAGATCCATTTAGCAAAAGAAAGAAGGGAGAGTTCTCAGGCAGCCAGTTCCAACTCCCTGATTCTCAAGTTCCAGCTGCCACTGGTAAGTTAAATTAACCTGAAAGCTGCTGTCATCTACAACAGTTGGCTGTATGTCCTAAGGGCCCATACATGCAAAATTTGTGGTGCTCCACTACTACGCTGCATCAAGTTTGGGGGCAGGAATTCACATAGGACCTGGTGTTGATGGCTTTCCACTGTCTGAGGGCATTGACAGATGTAACATTAATAGTGGCTTAAAAGTGCTATAAAAGACAAGCAGACAAATAATACATAAGCATATAGCACTTTCATGGCCTGAAACATTAAAAAGAAATGAGATGAGTGAAATAGGGATAACTCTAAAACACTCCATGTCATATTTGTGCTTCTCATCAAAGCACACTTATTGAGTTGGTCAGACCAGCAGCATCACGGTGCTCTGCTTCCCACCCCCAACCTCACTACCATGACCCCTCTGTGACTCATTAGTCATTACCAGTTCTAGTGCCCTGGGTTCATAGGCCCTGCATATGACCTGAATTATAAGAACGAGGTGGCAAACGCATGACCTACCACCATTTCCTGGACTACCATCCCAGACACTTAGTTTGATCATCCACCACAAACACTCTTGATTGTCTGCCCACCCAGGAAACATTCAGCACCATCACAGGATGTCTAGGTCTGCAAAATACTTCATCAGCTGGCAGCAAGTAGAGATCCTGGAGGTCCTCTCCATCTGGACCAAGAAGAGAACTCAGCAGTTCATGAAAAAGAACCATCAAAACCAGGCTGTTTACAAACAAACTGTGCCAGGGATTGCATGGGAATAAGTAGGATTAGGCCAAGGCAAAGGTCCTGAACTGGTGCATGAGGGTTTGAGATGCCAACCAGGTTTTGAGTGCCCATAAGGTGACAGTGTTTTTGGTTGTAGCTGTGTTGGTCTAAGGATATAGGTAGGCAAGGTTCTTTGGGTAAATGTGATATCTTTGATTAGACCAACTGAGTAGTTGAAACATTTTTCCAACTACTCAGTTGGTCTAATCAAAGATATCACATCTGCCCAAAGAACCTTGCCTACATAAAGTGACATGCTTTTAGTATGACAAACTGTTCCAGATCCTCACTGAATGATCCTATTGAACTCTTATCACTGACCCTGGACTGGAATCAAAGCTGTCCAATCACTGAGATAAAACAAACCATGAAGACTGTAAGGAGACTTTAGCCCGAGTCCCAGACCAGGACCCCCCAAGAGGATCCCTGGAAGTCCTTCCTCCTATTCAGGACTGTCAGTCAGGAGACTTCATAGATTTTAGGGAGATATACCAGCTGTCAGGACACCAACACCAGGCAACCACCTTGTCCTCATCCTCTTTGTACCCAGGGTTCAGCCTGGCAGAAATTTCAGTGTGGCCAAACACCAAACCTAAAAGTGAGCAGCAGTATTCCCATGCTCTGGCACCATCCTCCCTTCATTTCTTCCTTTCTCTTAATGGTCACAAGAATCCAGAGGCCTGCTATATGCCATGCCCATGTATGCAGGGTTGGCAGTTCTTGCAAATATGTATTTGCTGATCCACAGTTTCAGTGTACTCTTTGCAGAAGGAGTCCAAAGCCTTTGGGAGGGTTCTGGCATTCAGCTCATAAAAAGGTGGAGGTTCGCAGAGGCAGCCTGTGGGGACTTTGGAAAGGGGGTGGTCATCATCTGAGCCAGTAAGAAAGCAGTGCTAATAGAGCCTTTTGTGGTGTGCTGTAGTATGGGTTGATTGTTAATTTCAGCCACAGGCCAAAGATGTCTACACTTTCCCATTCAGCGCATTTGTGTGCTGTGGAGGTAGGGAGCTGTGGGGACATAAATTGTGTCCTCTCCCAAGGAAAATAATGGAGACCGTTCTGGAAACTTCTCCCAGACCACTAGGAGAACATTGTTTGGGCATTTCCTCAGTTGGCAAGTCATTCAGTAATGGCAATTTTCATTGCCAGTTAGTTGCATCTCTCCATGCAGAGGTTAACATGGCCTATCTCTTTCCCTGCCCCCTTTCTAAGTAGAGAGGTAGGCACCACTCACCACTTTCACACCGTACTTCCTACAATTGGTGGCTATCCCATCATAGACCCAAAAGACTCAAGAACATTATTGTTCATACCCTCTGTCTCTCCCATTACCTAGACTATGAGTAGCAAAAACATTTAGAACAACTCTGTGCTTGTGGTATAAGGTTTATCTTTCCCAAGCCAGTCAAGGATTCCTGTCACAAACACCTTGGTTAACTTTTCTTCAGAAATTAAAACTTTATGTTTATATAGAATATCACTTATGAAACCACATGTCTCACTCTTGACCCACCTACCCCTAATTCCTCCATCTCATGCCCACTAGTGGTACAGATAATTGGGGAAGGTCCTGGGGTAGAGGGAACTGCAGTTAAAGCCCATATGGGTAACTAGAAGCCCATACATCCAGTAATCCACTGTAGGGAGGGTTGATAGGCTACAACTTGAACATGATGACAACTAGGCAGAAGAAGGACTCCTGTAACTTCACTGACAGCAGTAGGAGTGCTGCTGCAGAACATCCAGAGTTCAGCGGTAGTGACTGATGTAGATATGGACTTGCCAACATAAAAGCATTTTGCAACAGACAGAAGGCTATGATGGGTTACCAGTTTCCAGATACCAATGGCCACCCACTTCTCCACACTCATGGGCACCCTCATGCTGAGGGACCACATCTCAGGGAAGGTGGTCCTGCTCACCCTAAAGATGCCCCAGCTGTACTGTTCCCACCACTCAGCATCTCAGGTCCTTGGAACTAACCAGTTCCACCTGTCACTGTTTATATCTCTAATCGAGAAACACCCATAGACAGTCTACATCTGGTCCCAGAGAAGGCCCTCACCCATGGAGTTCATTATTTCCTGCTCCTTGGGCATGTTGCTCTTGGACTTGCAGAGCAAACTCTAAAAGGCACCTTTCCAGTCAGGATCACAGAGCCTTGAGTCGCCATGTTGAGGCACACCAGCTGGCAGAGGGGTTCAAACAAGGTGGAAAACATAGCAAGGAACACTATCCACTATGAGATGGACAGAAGACCCAGGAACTCAGTGAATAGCTTACTCACATACTCTACAGCAGGGGTGGGCAAAATACAGCCCACGGGCCACACCCAGACCACCACACCATTCTATCCAGCCCATGGGGTCCCTAAAAAGATTAGTAAAGTAAAAGTTATCTGCTCCTCGCTGCTTGTCAAAGATGACAGGAGACAGGGCAATAGGACCCAGGGGAGCCTCAGTAGGATGCCGCAGCCCAGCCCCACCCCACCCCCTGCCATTTTCCTGCTTTCCTGCCCCTGCACTGCTCCAGCACCACATGACTCCTGGTTACATCGCCAGTGGGAGCACGGGGCCACACCAGCAGTGTGTGTGTGTGTGTGTGTGTGTGTGTAGGGAGGGGCAGAGTGCGTGTGTGTGTCTAGGGAGGGGCAGAGTGTGTGTGTCTGTGTGTTTCTCTGTGTGTGTGTTTGTCGGGTGAGTCCCACATGCACACCCCACCATACACATGCACCCACACCACCCTTCACACTGCCATACACGCAGACCTCCACACCCACTCCCCAGCCACCCTTCCCTCTACACACAGCCACCCACAAACCCCATACCCACCCACATCCCACATATCCAGACACACACTCACATGCTCCCTTATCCCACAGCCACACCCCCACACCTTTCCACCCACCACAGACACACCCACACCCTCCCTCACACCCCACATACCCACACACCCACAGTCTCCCACCAACATATACCAACCCCGCCCACAACATACAAGAGTAAGACTTCATTTTAAGCTATTGTGGAATCACCTCTGTGCACACTACACAAACACATGTAAATCAGGACAAAACATTTTTTTAAATCAAACTAAGGAATGTTGTAGATGTTCACTTTTTAGAATAGAATATAATTTGGTATTTTTCTGGTTCTGAAATGACAAAACTCCTTGCTGAAAGCAGTACTTCCAGGGGCAAGGGGAGGGACTTATGGTGGCAAAGGCCAGGGCTTAGGGGGTGGGACTTCCGGTCACAAGATGGTGACCAGGGGATGGAGCACCTGTCGAGGGGCGGAGCTACCCATGCAGCCCTTGACAGCTTGCCAAAACTGAATAAGCGACCCTCTACCCAAAATAATTCCGCCCGCCCACACTCTAGAGCAAGGAAACAATTGGCAGCTATTCTGTGCTCCCACTAGGAGTGCAGTTCATAGGAAACTGACCAGCCCTGAGTTTCAGTAACAGCAAGAAGTTGAGTGCAAAACACTTAAAACTGTTCCTTTATTTGAGGCAGACAAGGTTCCTTGGGTGAATTTGATATCTTTTATTAGACCAACCCAAATGGTTGGAGAATAGTTAATAAGCAAGCTTTCGGGTTCAAAAACCCTTCGTCAGGCTAAGGAAGCTTCAGCAGTTGGTGTGTGCTCTTCCTGGATGGAATGAAAAGTAAACAAGCCAGGGGCTGGGCTGGGCTGGGCTGGGCTGGGGAGTCAGTTGCCTTGATCCCCCCGCTACCTAACCTGGGGACTTTTTACATGCTCCCTAAAATCCACAAACAAGAGAACCCTGGCAGACCTATCATATCCAACCATGGGACCCTAACTGAGGAAATATCAGGTTTCATTGAATCAATCCTAAAACCGCTTGTCACCCACAGAGCAAGTTTTGTACAAGACACTACAGACTTTCTACGGAAACTTAAAAACATAGACCACCTTCCCAGCAACACACTCCTAGCCACCATGGACGTTACCAGCCTATATACCAACATCCCACACCAGGATGGCATCCAAGCCTGCCTTACATATCTACAGGAACAAGATTACAACCCAGAATACAGACCCAAAGATATTACTGAGCTTATACACTTCATCCTCACACACAACAATTTCACTTTTAATAATCAACACTTCCTCCAAATGATGGGAACAGCTATGGGCACTAAAATGGCCCCACAGTATGCCAACCTTTTTATGAGCCACCTGGAAGAAGACTTCCTTAAGAACTGCACCATCAAACCCTTGCTGTACTTAAGATACATCGATGACATCTTTATCATTTGGACTGAGAACCTGCAATCTCTGATTGAGTTCCATCAGAAATTCAACAATCACCATCCCTCCATCCGACTTTCCTTAGAATACTCCAGCACCAGCATCTCCTTTTTAGACACAATGATCAGTATCCAGAAGGGTAAAATACAGACCACAGTATACAAGAAACCCACAGACCAACATACATATCTGCACAGAACCAGCAATCACCCAAAACACACCAAAAAAGCTGTGATATACAGCCAAGCCATCAGATACCACCTCATTTGTACTGAAGAGAACACCCGGGATTGCCACCTCACCAATCTTAAAAAGGCTTTCACCCAGCAAGGACACTCCTCCAGAGAGGTAGATCGCACATTTGAAAGAGCCACCTGGATACCACGTGAAGAACTGCTGCAGTACAGAAGAAAAACAACCACAAATCACACACCGCTGGTTATGACGTATCACCCCTCCCTCGAACCTGTACGGAAAATCCTCAAAAAATTGCAACCCATACTAGACAGAGACCCTATTCTTAAAAAGATCTTACCAGAGCCACCCATCCTAGCCTTCAAACAAGCACCAGACCTCGCCAACCTCATCACCAGAAGCAAACTTCCTCAAGCCCAGAACACACCAAAAGGATCCAGACCGTGCCAGGACAAGAAATGCAAAACCTGCCAACACATCTCCACCACCCCCACTATTACTACACCCCACAACAGAGCCATCAGCATCCCAGGATCTTACAGCTGCACCTCCAGAAATGTAATATACCTCATCCAATGCACCAAATGCCCTGATGGAAGATATGGAGGAGAGACCAAACAACAACTGCGCACCAGAATGAATGCACACCGGAAATCCATCAAAGACAAAAACACCCAATTACCGGTGGGGGCACATTTCTCACAGGAGGGCCACTCTCTCTCCAATCTCTCAGTCCTGATCCTCAAGGGAAACTTACACAGCACTTCCCAGAGAAGAGCCTATGAGCTCCATTTCATCAACCTGCTGGATACTAGAGATCGTGGACTAAACATAGACATTGGATTTTTGATACATTACAATCTGCCTGGCAACTGACTCCCCAGCCCAGCCCCTGGCTTGTTTACTTTTCATTCCATCCAGGAAGAGCACACACCAACTGCTGCAGCTTCCTTAGCCTGACGAAGGGTTTTTGAACCCGAAAGCTTGCTTAATAACTATTCTCCAACCATTTGGGTTGGTCTAATAAAAGATATCAAATTCACCCAAGGAACCTTGTCTGCCTATGTCCTTAGACCAACACGGCTACAACCCAAATTCCTTTATTTGAAGCATTTTCAGTTTGTAGGATGCTAGTAGTATACACATGTAACTCCCCTCCCTGCCAATTAAGTGGCTCACAGACTAGGTACAGACATTCAAAAAGCCTGAGGCAGAATTGATCTAAGTTACATGGTTTTCTGTAAGTGGCGTGATTTAGAATCTGCCAGAGTTGATGCTGTTGTGCCACCCTACAGCTAGGGGACCTGTGAGTAGGAATCCAAGCACCCCTTTCAGCTGATGGTTTTGAGAACAGCGAAATGGACCCCAGGCTTTATGAGCATTTGGACCCCAGGCTTTCCTCTCAACTTCTTGCTATTACTGAAACTCAGGGCTGGTCAGTTTCCTATGAACTGCACTCCTAGTGGGAGCACAGAATAGCTGCCAATTGTTTCCTTGCTCTAGAGTGTGGGCGGGCGGAATTATTTTGGGTAGAGGGTCGCTTATTCAGTTTTGGCAAGCTGTCAAGGGCTGCATGGGTAGCTCCGCCCCTCGACAGGTGCTCCATCCCCTGGTCACCATCTTGTGACCGGAAGTCCCACCCCCTAAGCCCTGGCCTTTACCACCATAAGTCCCTCCCCTTGCCCCTGGAAGTACTCCTTTCAGCAAGGGGTTTTGTCATTTCAGAACCAGAAAAATACCAAATTATATTCTAAAAAGTGAACATCTACCCCTTTTAAGTGTTTTGCATGTATACCTGTTCATAATGTGATTGTCACCACAATTATCACCAAGGGAATTCCTGACTGGACATCTAGGGCAAAAGTCAAACCCCAGATAACTGCTGAAATGAGGATACATTCATTATTTGATGAGAGAAAAAATGAAAATAAATTGAATGATGATAAACTCCTCCAGCAGCATAGTATAAATAAGAGCCAAGTTATTAGGTGGACCAGTGGTGATGAAATTACTAGCAAGTGAATTAAAAGATAGCTGGTAAGCGGCATGAACCAGCAAGTATTGGATTACTAACCACTAGTTCCTGTGGGCAAGAGACCAGAAAGACTGGTCAGCAGCCAGACACCACACCATATTTAATGTGAGGATGAGACACTAAAGGAAACTATGGGCCCACACACATATAGATGTGGTAAGGGCAGGGTATAGAGGAGGTGGAGCCCTGTGAAGAAAGACCTCACTTTAATTCCTACCAGTATTGGTAACAAATACCTCACCTCCCTTCTTCTCTTTCTTTCCTTTTGAACATCAGGACATGGCAGGTGAGTAATAAGGGAGACCCCAAAATTGGGAAGCAAGTGGATGAGCAGAGACATCTCCAGTATACAAAATCCCACAAAGCCTCATTGGACTTTTAACAATTTTGTTCCCTTATCAGTCTGAGTTCAGGCTACATTCACTCCAGTAGTATAACCAGGGTGGGCAAATGGGACAAGCTCCAGGTTCCAATTTAGAAGCTGTCCCAGACTGTTACCCCTGCCCACTCTCCAGCATGTGGCACCTGCCCCCACCCAAGGTACTCAAATTCCTAGTTAAGCCTCTGAGTCAGCTGCATCTGTTTTAAAGGGTAGTTCTTAGAAAAACTATGTCCTCATATTTCTGACTGATTAACTTCCTGTGGATTATATCATGTGTACAATACACTTAAATTATAAGCTAGTGACAGAAATTAAAATCTTCCAAAGAGCAGTAAATTTTAAAATGAAAATGTGATATGTTAATGGGAAAATCAAAAAAAGGTAAATTATTGTTTGAAGAAAGTTACCCAGCTTACAATACTGAAAGATAAGGGGCCTATTATTAAAAAAAAAAGTCCATTTACCATTGGTCTATGAATATTTTTTTTTCAATAGTCAGAATGCCATAACAGCTATTCAGCCTCCCCAACAAGGACAAATATCTGTAAAAACAAAATATACGAACTAAAAAAGGCTTTCCATTAGCCTTATTGAACCTGTATTTTATGCAGATGGTAACTGCCTGGAAAAAATAAAATACACGAGAACCACTCGTGTCTTCACCTCAGGAGAAGTGATCAGTGCCAAAGTAACTGAATAGGAAAGTAGAATGTAGCATAGGATGCAAAAAAGACCAATGCAATGGAAACACTTGGGAAATCTATAATGGCAGGGCCTGTAAGTTGTTATATTGTGGGTGATCTGCTACTACTGCTACTACAAATGTTACCTCTATCGTTTATGCTAACAAATAAAGCATAAATGACAGAGATTTGTATTTTAGCAGTTGGACATTTTAGGTTCAATCCCACAGGCTCCCTGCCAGTAGACTAGCTAATGACCACAATGACTGTAACTGCACAGTCACGGGTTTATTATAGTAAGAATACGGAGAACACTTTTCACATCAAAGAGCCTACACTACTAAAGATACCAGTCATGATAGCAACAGTACTAAAGAGGAGACAAGCCAAAAGCCCTGAGTTAGCTTAAAAAAATAATAATGCACACAAACAAAAAGAAAGACAAGCTCTTTCTGTGTCTGCAGTAGCACTAAAAATCACTTTCCTGCAAACAGGATCAGACAGGACAGAGCAGGACAGAAAATGTATTTTCTGATGTGCTGGTTCCATTGCTAATGTAGATTCCTAGTGGTCAGTAACTTACCTGAGGACAACCTGGTGAACAGATCAATAGTCAAAGAGACTGTTCTTCGTTGGCTGCTGATGTTAACCAGAGATTCCAAAATAAGTCAAACAGGCCCTCTTTCAATAATATAAAGGGGGGGGATATAAATTAAGAAAACTGCATATATTCACAGAGAAATAAACTTTTTTGAGGCTTCATTGAAAACAAAATTTAATCTCTGTATTTATTACACAAGCTGTTGCTCAGTTCTCCTTAGCAGATCATAATCTCAATGCCCTGCAATGACAGATATTATATTATTCCGATGTGGTTTTATTGTGTTAGTTTGTTTGATGGTTCTGATTGAAAACTTTTAAAAATATTTTTTTTAATGTTCTTTCATAATGTCAAGTTCCAAAGGGAGCCGAAACACAAAGGAAAACACAAAATAGCTTCCAGGCTAATAGCAATGGTATATGTGGAAATTTCTTCAAATCAATTGTTGAAGTTTCAAACCTGGCTTTATTAGGAACCCATAAATTTCAGCTACATGGCATAATCCTCCAAAGAACCTTTTACATCACCAGTGCCTATTCTGTTTAATCTACTGTACATATGTCAATACTCATAAAGCTTTTTGTATTAATGAAAACAATTTCTATTTCTTATTAAAGATATTAAAACTTTATTTCAAAGCCTCTGTTGAGGGGATTGGGATAGCATATCACTGGCCATTCATGTGAGACGCACACATTCTAAAGTGAAAGGGAAATAAACAGGTAATCCAGGGTGCTATAGAGGATGCCATCACTCTTCCATGATGGCATCCCAGTCCAGCATTTCACAAAGCTATCCAACTGTTAGTCTGTGACCTTACTGGTTAATTACAGAGCTAGGAGATGCTTCAGATTACAGCAGATATTAGCTGTATTTCTTTCCCCTTTTTCCTTCACTAAAGGATATTTCTAATAAATATATTTTGCTTCTGATTCCATTTATATTTGTACAATCCAACTGTCTTAGATTGAATCTGTACTAATTCATGGCATAATAAACCAGACAAGAATTACCATATTTACTCAAATAAGACAACCCCCAAATAATTATATTCTATACATGGAAAATGTGTAAAATTCGTTATCATTTTATAGGTATAGAATCTAAATATTGGAGAGTTGTCTTGAATCCCCCACCTCCCACTGCTACAGCAGGGAAAGCAGTGGCTGCAAGAGAGAATCAGGTGATCCCATTGCCCTCTGCCCTGCCCACTTTTACGCACTGCAACCTTGCTGCTCTCCCTCCCACCTTCCTGCCGCAACCGCCACCCCCAGCTCCCCACAGCCTCTGCCCCTCCCCAAACTCCCCCCAGTCTGTCTCTTCCCCCCACTTCTCCCAGTCTCTGCTTCTTCCCCCACAACTCCCCATCTCTGCCTCTTCCACCTCTACTTCCCACAGTCTCTGCCTCTCTCCCACAACCACTTGCTTTCATGCTGCTCAGGCTGCTCCATCCCAGATCACAACATATGGAAGTTCAACCCTGGCCCGGCCATGCAGCAATGTTGGCGCTGCTGATTGCCCAGGCAGGAGAAGGAGTCTGCATGTGCTCCATGCTTGGGAGAGACCTGAGCCCAAGCAGGAGCCAAGATGCACTTGACAGTAGGAGAGAAGAAAGGTGGTGAGTGGGGGACAGAAGAGGCAGTAGCTGCAGAGAGGAAGCAGGAAGGAGGCAGAAGACTTCTGTGGGTCTGGGTCTGGGTCTGACCCTGACCCATCAGAGCTGCAGCAGCCACCTGCTTCCCCCTCCACTTCGTTTGCAAATATAAGATGAAGGACTTTTTTCCATATGCTGATTTGGGGGACACACCTCATCTTATATTTGAGTAAATAAGTAGTTCCTTCCTTTCTTAAATGCTTTGCCACTCTTCCTCTTTCCCTGCCCTGTGGAATCGAAGGACCAAGCATGCTCATGGGATTACAACTCTGAAATGAAGGTTATAAATCAGATCAAGACTTGGCTCAAAATCCTCTGTGACATCACAATTGATTATTTGGTCAGCACAGTGAATGTCAGGGTGCACGCTCCAATGAACAAAAGGAAAGGAATACAGAAACTGTATGGAGTATTGTTTCAAAATATTATCTTTTCAGCTACCTGGCAGTCCGTCCATAGTTGCCCTTTCAAAGGGACCACTGACAGAATGAAGTTGTGAGTGACAAAGCAAGTTTCAAACAGAATTAAAGACCTTTAAGATGCTCTTGATTGTTCCATGGAAATAAGATTTTTCTGGAAGGAGCAAATTCCTATAAACTGTTTTGTTCCTGCCTGGTGGCTTCATTTTCTATTTTGAGTGACTCTTACCACACCTTCCGGCCTGTATGAAAGTTTTCCTCAACTCAAAACAACCACTCCACCTCAATACTATATGAGAATGAGCCACTTCCACAGAAATGAGAGAAGCCAGGATTAACCTTCCTAAAAGCAGCTGAAGTACATACCAGCCTGCTGGGAGGAACTCACGCCTGTAGCCACAATGATCTTCTTGGCTAAGCACTGACATTCAAAAAGCCCAAGATGGAATCGATCTCAGCTATGTTGTTTTCTGCATGCGGTGTCCCTTAGATCAGTAACAACCAGAACACACATTTGCCCTTTGGTGGGGAGAGCAAATCTTAGACTGGGTTCCACCATTTTTAAACCAGTCTATGTGTGCTGAACTTCTGTCCTGTTATGGGTATGGAGTGGTTTCTGATCACTTATACTGGTAAAAGTGTAATGTCTGTACCTGGCCCTTAAGGATAAAGCTGCCTGTCTCCTGCGACAACATTTAAAGGGCCAGATTCGAAGGACATATGATGGAAAAGGGCTCCTGCTAAAGGGCAGAACCAAAGTGAGAAAGTGCAATAATGGTAAGACAGTGAAAATGCTCAAAACAGTGAAACAAGACTGAGACCTCTGTCTGAGAACCAATGGCAGAGGCTAAAGGAGCCTGAGATATGCAGAACTGTACTCTTGGGTGCATCAGATTTAATCCAGTTTTGTCTTCCCTTTGCTTAGTGGGGACACCTAGATCTAACAGATAGACAAATCCCTACTAACCCTTGCTGCCTTTGCTTGAAGTTTACCACAATATCATTACTTACGGTGTCAGGGTTGATAGTAGTTTTACAAAAAGTTTAGATTATGGATTTGTAAGGAATGGTTTGGATAGGGATGATCCTGCCTCAGGCAGGGGGTTGGACTAGATGATATCTGGAGGTGCCTTCCAGCCCTGCTTCCCTATAATTCTTTTATTCTACCTTCACCCAAAAAAGCTACACACACAATTAAACAAAACTTTGCTCACATTACAAAATCTATCTTCCAGTTCTTTCTTTTAGGCAGGCCTTTACCCTCACAAATAATTCCCCACCTTCTCCTTTCTGGTTCCCTCACAGAGTTCACATTGAATCATAGCTGGAGAAAAGTATTTCCTAGTTCAGTCTATTTATGTGAGTGGAAGTCTATCTCCAGAGGTCTGTTACACTAAAGCACAGGTTCAGAATACCTGCCTCTCTCGCAAGGAGGAACTGTCATGGTTTCCACTGCTCTGGTCCCTGCAGTCCCAAGAAGTTTAAAATCAGTCACGTTGGGTGCATCTACATGTGAGATTAATGTGATACAATAAACTCCAGTGCCATTTGAGCTGGAGGAAACTGCTCCCAGGTGCAGCATCTACACATGCACCCAGGATGGAAGCAATTTGGACTGGGGCAGAACAGGCCCCCAACGAGGTGGGCTCACCTGGCACAGTTTACACCCATAGTCAGCATCCATGCATTCATTTCAGCACAGCAAAATACTCCACCATAAGATACAGAGACAGTACTATCTTATGGTGTAGTTAATTAATTTACTGCACCTTAATACCATTGCATGTGTAGACAGTGACACTTTACTGCGGACCTAATAAGTAGGGGTGTGTGAAGTGGGCCGTATTCAATTCAGATTCAGATTCGGCCTGATTCAGGGGGACAGTGATTCAATTCATTGATTCAGATCACTGTCCCGATTCGATTCGGCCAAATCCAAATCTGAAAATTCAACGCTGATTCAGAGAATCAGTGATTCAGCCATAGACATAGCTTTAAATGTTTTTTCTACATACCTCGAGGTACCAGGCATGGCTCCTGAATGCTGAGATGGTGGGGAGGATGTAGCATCCCACGGGAACACAGGGGGGGCCCCTTGTGTGCTCGGTAGCAGAGCCCCCTCCCCCCCTCCAGCTCAGCAAACAGCTGTGGAGGGACCCCGGGTGCCCCACCAGACCCAGGAGGCACCAGTCGCCGAGCTGGGGGGAGGAATCCCCCATATGCTCTGCGGCGGACCCAGAAGTGGGCCAGAAGTGCTTCTGGTCCACTTCCAGGTCCACTGCAGAGCACGCTGGGGACCCCCCCACATTCCTATGGGACGCTCCAATCACCCCACCATCTCAACATTCACAAGCCGCCTGGTACCTTGAGGTATGTAGAAAAAACATTTAAAGTTGTGTCTATGTCCAAATCATCGAATCTCTTCGAATGTCTCCGAATCAATTCAGAGGGCTCCGATTCGATTTGGAGAGATTGAAGGGTCTCCCGATTCTATTCAGATTTGGAGATTCACTGAATTGGGCCGAATCTCTGCCAAATCAAATCAGCAACCGAAGCTTTGCACAGCCCTACTAATTAGTCTACTCTGCAGTAATGTGCATGTGTAGATGCACCTATTGTGATTATTATGGGATAAGATGCTCAATTAATACAATACTGAGCTTCAGACTCCTCTTGGAATTGCAGCTTTGTGCTCACTTTTACACAGTTTAATTTATTGCGCATCGGTAACGGAAATAAATGTAATAAAATAGACCCAGGAATTTCAGCCTATACACAGCTGTTTACTAATATATATTCTAACATGAACAGGCTTCCAGGGGAAAAAAAATACTGAGAAGAGTTGCTTTATATTCATTCTCAGCCTGTGAAAAAGTAACACTTCAACCTTATGTAACACTTTCATTTTAATCATCATAAGTAGTATTATCTTCATTGTACAGATGAGAAAATCTGATGAGTATTATCTTCATTGTACAGATGAGATGGAGAAGCTAAAATATTTGCCCCAATCTAGCAAGCACAACAGCATCCCAGTCAGGATTAAATTTCAAAGCTCTCTCTGTGCGGAACTAGGACTCAGAGTCAGACATGGTAGTATTCATGTTTTCTGCTTTTGCAGCTACCTGCTACTATAGTGGTTTGTAATTCCCCTCTACTAAAGAAAGAAGGAGAAGATTTTCCCATTATTAGCTAACTTTTTGCCTTAAATACTTTTGTCTGTGTAATGGAATACCAGACAGCTAGGTTTAGGCTTAAAAAAAGCAACTGCACATTTTAAAATTTCCCTATCTAGCTATAAGCAGACAAAACTAGCATATGATCAGCTGCCATAATTCTATTGTTCTGTCCTGTTCCTGATATATACATAGAAAGAAAACTAAGACCTTGGTGAAAAATTGAAATGTTTGCTATGTTTGACAGAAGACGCATGATTAAAATGCACTGAGGCTGAAATAATGTCTCAATTCTATCAAGACTAACATTCACCAACTGTACCACTCATGTTGCATTTGTAATGAAAAGTAACAGCATCTAAAATTCATCTGGATTCAGAATATATCTTATAATGTATGGCTATTATAGTCAGAAATAACTCCCCAGAATGTCTTACAGCCATGCCATGAATGGGATGGCATAACAATGCTTCTTCAGGACCCTGAGGAATCCCACACACCAACAGTGAGACTATGGCCACATCTACATTGTAAACTTACACCTACAGCAGTGGTACCCTCCAAGATACTACACTGTGCCAGCCAGGCCACCTCCTAAACCAAAGGCAGCAAGCCCCCTCTATGCAGAACTTCAAGCCTGCTAATTAGCCATAGGCAATTAGCCTATCTGTGGTATCCTACATTGCATCCAGTTAAGAATCAGGGTGGGGTGTTTAGGAGATGGTTACACTGGTCATGGTGGAAACATTATCGCCGAAGCTTGTCAGAATCTGTGTGCCTGGTGCAAAGGATCAAACATTCTCCTAAAGTCTCAAAGGCACTGACCAAAAAAATAAAATGTTTCATTCAATGTTAGGGAAGCAGCTGCCATTAACGTAAATCTTATGCCCTAGAATTACCAAGTGTCTAAGGATACAGCTTAGACTGCAGTCATAGGACTGCAGTGTGTGTGAAATAGCCAAGATAACTTTTAACAAGTGAGATCAGGTGTTCTTAGTAGCAGGAACGGAGCTCAGCATACACTACAAATGCTGGGCAGATACTGGGGTGGTTAGCCCCAATTAAACTCTTTGCTGTCACAGATTCCCTGCTGCTGCTTCTTAAGCTAGCTACTTTAAAGCTGCAGTCATTTCAGTGACAGCAACACAGAATTACTGTAACAGTTTTGTAGTTAGGTGCTGTTTGGGACTGTAACCCTGTTGTCAGTACATGTTAACATGACTCCTCAGATTAACTTCACCTTCAGTAAGATTGAAGAGCCTTCTGCATTCTTTCCCTCATGGTTCAGAAGCAAGGGGCGAAATATAATTGCTATCCACCTCATCCTGCAATGCTGAAGGCAAAAGGAAGTTTTCATTTGACTTGAATGGAAACAGGATGAAGCCCTGGTAGGAGTTATTTTAGCTTTTGAGATTCTAATGTGGTGCCCATCATGTTGTTATCTCAATAGCAAAATTACGGTGTATGCACATTAAATACATTTTTGATATAAATTTCCTGTGAAACTTTCAGGCTGTCAGAAATAGAAGCCATCATAACCTTCTCACAGCAATAGACAGCTTTCAGAGGGTTACATAATTGGTCAAAAACACCAAGCAATCTGTTATTTCCCCGATTGGAACTATTTACATGTCTTTATTCACTGTTTCCTTTTTTTCGCTTTTTATAACCTTACAGTAGTATCCATAAAACCGTTCACTGAATACTGCTCTTCATGTATCTTCCTCCCTCCTTGCAAACACCGGAGGAAATATCTCAGTCAAAAGATAACCTGGATCTCCTTTTTATTGCTACATGGTTTCTGAACACCTGCTCTTTATGTCATACTGCAAAACACTAGGCAATTAAAAACTTAGAGAACAAGGAAAAACAAAGCCAGTATGTGTACAGGGAATTATACATTAGACAGTAACAGCGCTCGCTACATTGCAGCACTGAGTGGGCTGATAATTTATATGCGTGTTCCGTGCAAAATCGCAAAAGCCAAACATTACTGGGACTTATCAGCTTAGAATTTAAACTGACAAGAGTCAGAAAATTCACAGATATAGAGCCCAAGGCCACCTTATCTCTATTTACTTTGCTTCATGGTACAGTGTCCATTCCATAGCTCCATACTTCTGAGGACAGTTAACTTTGAGGGGCATGTGAACCAGGTCAAAAAATGGCAAGGTTAAGAAACAGTCTTGAAGTATTAGTGTAAAATTTGAGTTAAAGATTCATAAACTGTATTTCAAACAGCAAATTTTCTCACTCTTTTTAAATAACAACACTTTAGTTTAGAATATAAATTCTTTTGTTACCTTTTTAGTATTCATGATGTTTACTGTCATATTCACAGAACACATTTACATTTGCCATTTAGTAACATTTATTGTCAAAATAGTGCTCCTCTTTAAAAAAAAAAAAGGTAAAAAGGAGGATCCAGGGAACTATAGACCGGTTAGCCTCACCTCATTACTCAGGAAGTTACTGGAGCACATCCTAAGGAAGTCCATTTGCAAGTATCTGCAGAAGGAAAGGCTGATCATGAGCAGCCAGCATGGATTTACCAAGAGCAAATAGTGCCAAACAAATTTGATCTTTTTCTTTGATAAGTTAACTAGTTGAGTGAATGAAGGGAATGCAGCGGATATAGAGTGTCTAGACTTCAGCAAAGCTTTTGATGGGGATGGGAAGAAGCAGGCTGGGAACCTGAGGCTGCAGGTAGCAGGCACGGCATGGAGAGAGGAGGAAGGGGGAACAGGGGAAGGGGAAATCAGGAAAGCCTGAGACTGCAGGTTGGGGCAGGCACAATGTGAATAAGTGGGGAGATAGACACCAGGGAGCAAGCTGCCTGCCTCTCTCTTTGATTTCCCCCCTACCTCTTGAACCCCCTATTTGCCCTACCCCATCCCTCCCTCTATGTGTCCCCTACCACCTGCTTCATTACTGCCTTCCTCACCAGCTCTCCTCCCACCACCAAGTGGGGGGACACACACATTTAAGATGATCCTCCAATAATTCAATTGTATACATGAAAAAACATAATAAATTTATAAATTTTCTGTGTGTAGAATCTAATTATTGGAGAGTCATTTTGCATTCAGATTTGTCTTGTATTCAAGTAAATACAGTGGGTAGGCAATTGATTCAACTGCAAGGTGGGTAGGCAATTGACTCAATCGCCATACGCAAAGGGTAATTAAAAATGGATCCATGTCAGAATCTCAAGACATTTTGAGTAGAGTCCCACAGGAATTTGTCCAGGACTAATGTTTTTCAATATTAACAATTTGGAGACTGGAATAGAGAGGTTTGGGGGCAAATTTGAAAATGACATGAAACTGGGAAGGACTGCAAACATACTGCTAGACAGGAGTGCAATTCAGAAGGATCTTGACAGATAGGAAAGGTGGGCTGGAGCTAACAGAATGAAGTTCAGTGCTGACATATGAAGGTACTAAACCTTAAGAGGAGTAATCAAAAACACAAATATGAAATGGATGATAGCTGGATGGATGGCAGCATGGCAGAGAAGGATTTAAGAGCCTTGGAAGGCAAGCCACATGAGGAGAGGTTGAAGGAAATAGGCAAGTTCAGCTTGCTGAAAAGGCAATTAAGAGGGGACATGATAGCAGCCTTCAGATATGTAAAAGACTGCCCTAAAAAGCAAGAAAACATCTTTCTTCTGTTGCTGCAGAGACCAGGATGCAAACCAATGGCTTGAAGTTACAGTAAAGTAGGTTTCGACTGGATATGGGAAACACTTCACTGTTAGACAAATAGAGGAATGGTAAAATAGACTGCGTAGGAAAGTTGTGTCACTCTCCATCATTGGAGATGTTCAAGAAGAGGTTGGATGGGACAGGAATGATCTAGGATTAGCTATGCCTATGCTATGCTGAGTATTTCCATGCTTCTGGGCTTTGCATGGGACCAGGAAGGATTTTTTTCTCTTCCTGTTGCTACATGTGTTGGCAGATGTTGCCTTCCTTAGAAGCATCGAGTGGTGGCTGTAGCCAAGACTGGGGATTTGAACTGGGATGTGCTAGTGTTCCTGCCAGAACTAAAACCCGGAGGTACCTGGGTAGAAGGTCTTGCATCTCTGCTCAGGGTTTGTATGAGATGGGTTGAATAGGAATGATCTTCCCCCAGGCCGAGGTTTGGATTAGATGACCTCCAGAGGTCTCTCCCAGCCCTACTTTTCTATGATTTTATGGTTTCTTTCAGTTTGACTAATGAAAATAGACTTGTCAGTTTTCCTGTTTCACTTTCTGCTCTTCATATACTACACTTGATCTTAACCTAAAAGAAAAGGCAAAGAACAGGATGCCACTAGGGTTGTTCTGCACTACAATATTTAGTTTGTTTCTTTTTTAGGGAAAATAAACAGCCTCCAAAGATTTGGTAGCTGTAAACCTGTAAGATTTCATTTATTTAACAAAATCTTAATTTGTCATCAAATTCAGCCTTGTAGTTGTAAACTATAAATTGCTAGATATTCATATTAAAATGAAGAGGTCCCCTTCAGTGAGTGAACTTTTTTCCTCATCAATACTGAGTTTGCAGTATTTACTATAGTTATCATGACATTATTGTGCTCAGAGTACAAGAGTGAAATGCATGCTCATGTGAGAAAGGGATCTACTGTAAGGACGTAGTATGGAGTCCTCTGAAGTATCAATATAGAGTGGATTGGGTTCAAGTGACATGAGGCTATCCCTGCTATGTCTCTTTAGGAGTGACTCGTAGCTACACAGGCAATCCCCACTTATCGCTCTTAATTAGTTCCTGAAAAACTGAGCATTAAGCAGAATAGTGTTAATTAAAACCTGCTGCCAGGTGTACGATGCCTGTGAGCGTTATAATGAAACTCACTGAATGCTAAGTGGAATTGGGTATCAATGTAAAACAAGCATTAGAGAGAAATAGCGCTAAGTGAAACCGTGTTAAGCGGGGGTTGCCTATACAGTCATTTGGTTCAAATCCCTGCCTAAACCATCTGGCTCATAAACAGAATGATTCTTTAACTCTTGCTTAAAGGAAGTAACTTTTGCCCACACAGGTAAGATTTACAGAATTGGACCCAAAAACTCCCCTCTCAGGAAGAGCCTCCTGCCTTAGTAGGCTGGTACATCATATGCATCTCACCTGGGAAATGCCATGTGCTCTGACCTTCACTGCATTAATGGGCATTTCTGACTGGAGAATTCATTTCAGGTTAGAAACATGAGTAAAAGAACCAGCAGAGCTGATGGCATAGCTATCATGCCATTCACCTGTCCTAACAAACAACCACTTTACCATATTTCACACAGGTATCTCCACAGATATCTAGGACTGGAGAAGGGAGGGAGGTGCAGGGTACTACATCTCCATGCCTGTGACCATGGTAGAGCATCAGTAACTCAGTCACATTCTTCTAAAACTGAACTAGGCAGTTTGTTAGAAAAAAAGAAAGCAAAAGCATCCCTGGCAAGTCTCTGTTCTTAACTTGATAAACATAATATGAAAGAAATTCCTGGGCACACTGGAGTCCAAATAATCATGTTTGCTATACTCTGCCTAGGTGGACTATACTATATTAGGCCTAATTGCATACCGGTAAGGTCTTGATGACTTCTGAAATTTATGTAACTGTTCTGCCAAATGCTGCTGAATGCAACAAAGGTAAGGCATCTCTCTTAAAACTAACTTGAGCTCCCACCCAGAATTTCATAGACCCTGGGCAGCCTTTAAAGACAATACTTCTCCATTCACAAATACCAAATCTGTATGTGAAAAAGGAATAATTTCATTTGTGGGGAAGAAACACCTAATCAGTTTGGACTATATACCTATACCAGGAGTGTCAAACATATGGCCTTCAGGCCAGATATGCCCCACAGAGCGGGGACAAGCAGTAGCAGCATTAACTGTTGTGGTTTCTGGAGCTGCCACAGTTAACACTGCCTGTTGAATTTCCTGCCCCATGGGAAGCCCCACAGGCTCAATCCAGAGCATAGAGCTATGTCATCTGGCCTGCTGAGTTGCCTGCAGGGTTAGAAATTTGGCACTGGGAGAAATGGCAGCTGCCACAGATCCAGGAGCCACACCAATTAACATTGCCACCACCAAATTTTCAGCCTCAAAGGCAGCCTTGCAGGCCAGATGACATGGCTCTACATTCTGGATCCAGCCTAAGGACTGACCCTGCACTCCAGATCTGACCTACAAACCAGCCTCATACAACTCATCCAGCCTCCAGACCTGGATGAGTTTGACACCCCTGGCTTATACAAATGATAAATAAAACCATTTGCCACTGTAACTTTGAGGGTCTGTGAACATAGTTTGACCACATCATAGCCCCCTTCCTTCAGCCACAGACTGCAGTCTGCAGATAGATGAGTCCTATAGCCCTGAGGTGCACCCAGTAGGTCTATCTCCAGTCCATTAGGAAGTGCTCTCTTGTACTGTTCTGAGGATCCATCTGTTGGCACAGGCACTAAGGTGCACAGTTGATGGCCCAGAGGTCACACAAATTCAAAGCCATAGCAGAAGTGTTCATAATGCAGCATGTCAAATTCCAATGAATGTACAAATTCTACTAACTACCGTGTCACAAGGACACAAAAGGAAAGGAGGATCCACCACCTATCTAGTAGCTACAAAAGTGGGGCTTATAGAATCTCATTCTGCTCTGCTACTGCCCGTGGCAGCTACAGCAAAAAGTGGGCAGGCATCCATAAGACGTAGATTAATAGATGTTAGGGTTGGAAGGGACCTCAGTAGGTCACTGAGTCCGACCCCCTGCCCTGGCCAGGAAAGAGCGCTAGGGTCAGACAGCCCCCAGCTAGGTGCTTGTCCAGTCTCCTCTTGAAGATCCCCAGGGTAGAGGAGAGTACCACCTCCCTAGGGGACAGCACCACCTTGCTTGGAAGCCCACGTGAGCCCACCACATGTCCCATCTCAACAACCTCTGTAGCACTGGAGACTGGTACAGATTGTAGTCCCCTATACATAAGATTGCTGAGACAGCAGGTGTGCCTCTCAGCAGAGCTATCCCTCACTGACCTCCTGAAGGGGGGCAGTGTTACAGCTTCCCTCTACTTGAGCCACTGGTGGAAATGCCACAGTTTAGCACAAAGGAGAAGAAGCTCTTCTAGGAACCTATTGTGTGGGAGGGACAACAAGATTTGTTTGAGTGCCTGTGATAAGGAAATTGCTGGAGACACACAGGACACAGAAGCTAGAAGTTTAGAGTCTAAATCGGGGCGGGCAATTATTTTGGGCGGAGGGTCACCTGCCAAGTTTTGGCAAGCTATCAAGGGCCGTATGACAGGCAGCCCAGGGCAGATTAATATTAATTTTCTAAATTTTTTAGGGACCCCATGGACCAGATAGAATGGCTTGGTGGGCCACATCTAGCCCCCGGGCCACATTTTGCCCACCCTTGGTCTAAATTCTGTACAGCAGTGCACAGGGATATATCCAGAAGGCTGGGCTGGCTCATTAGAGTATTGGAAAGGAGATTGCCAAAACCACTCATGGGGATTAGAAAAAGGGACACTGAGAGAAGGAACTTTGTCCAGGAACCAGCAATGACTCGCCAGGTGCTGGGAGCTAGCAGGTAGACCAGTTTTTAGATGGTAGTCCCATGGCAGAAGAAAAAGGTAGAAAGAATAAGTGGCAGGGGAACTTTAAAGGGCCCAGACTAGGACAGGGCTCCAAATGATTAGCTGAGTGGAACCAATTCCCTCATTTTTTGTAGATTACCCATCCTACTCCTCTACCACAAACTCATTCCCTTCATCATGGGTAAACTCAAAGGGCGTGTCCAGACGAGCGTGCATGTGCAGAGGCATGAATTTCCCATGGCACATATTTGTGCCACTGCTTTTTGTCCAAGGGCACTCCCCTGCATGCACACTCCAGTACATGGCAAATTGATCTGGGTAGGGCAGAAGAGGCTGGGGCCAGGACCTGTGCTGGCCCCAGCAGCCTTACCTGGGATCCTGGGGGCCTCCCACTGCAGCAGCAGTACTGATCCAGCTACTCGGGCCTGGCTGGCAGCCAGGGCATGACCCTGGGTAGCCAGACTCCATTTCTGGCAGTGCATGCTACTGCAGCATTTGCCACACCACTTTTTGTAGCAGTTTTTTGGGTTGTTGGGTTTTTTTTACACCAGGATCTTTTCATGCCAAATTTTGGTGCCACACTGCAAATCTTCAGTGCAGCAAATGGATGCACATGCACTGTGTGCAGTTTTCAGTGCCTCAAATGGGTTTGAGACACCACAAACCACGTGTGCGTACTCATCTGGACATGCCCAAAGAGTTCTGAGCACCCAGGAGGACACATTTTCCACAACAGGACTCAGAGTCTCCATGTCACCGAAAGAGGCAAAACTCAGTGTCCGCTTCATTTGGATTCCGTACATTAGCAGGCTGTCAGATTCAAAGGGGCAGATTTCATAGCAGCAGCATAACGTTCCCTTAGCGACAGTCACATTCTTCCAAGACATTTTGTTCTAATTTGAAAAAGGGTCATGCCTCCGGCAGCTTTGATTGGAACAATGCACTGAGCCGTGGGCATGACACCCGCACTCTCATTTGAGAAGAAGCGCTTTCCAAAAACAGCTTATGAAAGGGAAACTCATGCATCTTCTCCGCTAACCATATAGTTGGCCTATAAAACCCAACCACAGCTGTTAGTTTAGCTGCATCCCATTATTCTAAACTTCTAATAAAGAAAGCATTGCATATTAAGAGAAATGTCCTGCAGATGAGGTAGCTCTGAAGGGGGCCGCCTTGATTAAACCAGGTTGTTCTGCTGAGAAGTCCTCAATGTGTTCTCTTGGTTATGGCTGTTAGTGCTGCAGCAGGATGACATGAATTGCCTTTTATCTAATTGGAAAACTCCCACAGAGTTTAGAAGTACTCATTTAGACAGTCAAATCAATAAAGGAAATGGTAAGCATGAGAATATAGAGGGGCAATAGAGCCTGTGTTGGTCCTATATGCATCTGCTTAATAAAGATTAACTCTTGCCTGCTTGCTGCAATTCTTGGATTTGGGTTATAGCAAATGGATGTTAGATTTCAACATGCAGCTGAGTTTCAGAGGGGAGAAGCAGAGCCCTGATTTTTTAATAGTAGCCTATCCCTATATATGTTTGAAGGGAAGGGTCAAGCAAGAGGACAGGAAAATAGGCATGTATTAAAGAAGAGAGAGCACAAAACCAGTTTGAGGAAACAGCAAGAACTGCAGAACTGTTAGCATGCTGGAAGGGGGATTGTAACCTGGCACTCCTTCAAAATACAGGGGCAGGCCCTAAGAAACTCTAAGGGATGCTCATTTCTACTCCCCTCCTTCCTTCCCCAATTTTTGCTATCCTATATGTGTCTCCTGCATTCTGGGTATAGGATTTGCACCTTAGCACCCAACAATTTTTTTAAAAAATGCAATGACACCAGTGCTCCAGTACTGTTAAATGGGATTAGTTGATAAATAATTCCTGGTTTAAAAAAAAAAAAAAAGATTTCAAAGACTTTCTATAAGAATTCAATTTGGGATTAGGTTTTTTTTCTTTTCTATCCCTTCTCTGACATTTCTTCTCCTAGATTTCCAGTCTCCTTCGCAACAGGCATACTAATACATCCTATGTTGACTAGCTTCAGGCATCAGAGGAAAAAAAAATCCTGTTTAGCAATGTAAGTATCTGTTCCCCAACTGATGCTAATGGGAGTTCTACACACAAATCATTGATAAGGGAATAAGTCCTGAAGTCTACTTGCTGTCTTTGCCCACTGAAATGAGGACCATATGCTCCTCCCATTTACATCAGCAATGGATTAGTGTAACTCCACTGGTCCCAAGGGACGTATTCCTGCTTTATACCAGGGGGGTGGAGGGGACAGGCAGCAGCAGCTCATGTTTTTCATATGTAACTCTGTGAAATTTGAAGGAATATGGTTCAAAGTTATATTGAGGAATAGGGCATACTAGTTTTCCACATGATTCTCATGAATTTACATCCAAGTTAGAAATCCGCCAGTTTACACCAGCCTTTTTTTAAGCCTAACCCTTGTTCTAATACACTGGAGCAGCAGTAGCTTCAAGTCCCCTTGAGGTCCGTGGGATACTGCTAGGAGTTTAGATATTCAGCATCATGTGTTTAACCTAAATAGTATTCACAAGTTTGTGCATGACAAATGCAATATTAAAACATTAAAGACTTGTGTTATTCTCTGCAATACAGGGAATCTGGGATGAAGAGAGACACTTCTTAGGTACGTTCAGGACAATGACTTGGTCTTGGTCTCTACAATCTGTACTTAGTCTGACGGGACATCCCTGCTTGTTCCTATGTGCTGTCTAATGTTGCATTTCATCAGCCTTCATGTAAGGCAGATGCATCAGCTGGAGAGGATGAATCCCTTCTCATAATAGAACAGCTCCAGATCCTTCACTCAGGGCTCTTGTGTACCAGGGGCAGATCCATGTGGGGTGCGGCAGTATGGCTGCACCCCCCTTCAGCTGTGCAGTGCATGTGCAATGAGCTCTCAGAGCTCACCAGCATATCAACACAGCTCCTGGAGCTCCATCTGGGCTGTGAGCTATCAGTGCACACCGGAGTCCTTGCTCTCACATGGTTCTGGAGCCCATGGGATGAATCTTTCTGCAGCTAATCCTGCCACTGAATTCTGTGTGGGTAGGGAAAAGAAGGAGGAAGGAGAGGTCAAACAGCAACAGTGTTCACCCCCTGGGCTCCAAAGTCATGCAAAAGTAGTGGCACTGGCCACAGACTGTGCCAATATGCTAGTGAGCTCAAAGAACCCACAGCAGATACAGATCTCCAGCACAGCTCACTGTGTATGCAATACAGCCAAAGGCGGTGGCTATACCCCCCTCACCTCACTCCTGGATCCACTCATATTCTGTACTAACTTAAAAACAAAACAAAGTAACTCAAAACAGTCCAACTGTCCATTAGAGACTTGTCTACTCCCTGCTTCCAGTTTTCCAGTCCCTAACAAGTGCTGAGTGAAATTATCATTTTCCCTGGTCCTGAGCATCTTTATAGGGAGGGAGACTACCACTACATACAGCAAGTGCAATTTGCAATCTGCAGTCACATGGCTTCCTCTGCCTTAAAGGACCAAGTTCTGGAAGAAGGCATTGGGACATGTACATGTACCCTAGGACCAGCAGTATCCTGTTGTTGAACCCTGAATTACAGAAGCAAAACTTGAGCCCATGTGCATACCCATACAAGGCTTATGCACTGCTTAAGAACTATCTTAAATTCTTAAGAGGGGCACAGGCTTAGTAGGAACGTTCTGCGCCATTATGAATGTTACCCATTGAATAGTGCTAACACAAGTAGTCTCCTTGCTCTTGACAGGATAACTTGTGTGAGTAAATACTACTTAATACAAAAAAAATTGAATGACCAGACCCTTAAATAAGGTCCTGTATAAATCACTACTGCATTGCCTTTTAGCATCTGTTTCCCTGCAAGCCATCAAATCCAAGGTCTGATTTGATCTAGACAAACAAATAAAAACTAAACAACTTCTTAAAGGGAGGGCTTTCATTCACACTGATGCTCACTTGGAAAAAATAATGCATAATAAAATTAATGGATTTTTTATGAGCTCCCTTTCTTCTTATTGACAATGTGTGTGTTTTAATAAGGACTTTACCTCTTCCTGTTTGATCCCACGTTGAAGTCATGATCCTATGCTTTGGACATCAGTCTGTTGCCATGGAAATGATTGTAATATCACAAATAATGCAGCCTTATGATTTCCCTGCAGGATCAGAGAAGACAAAAAGGTAGGCTGTGAGGGATCAAGTCCTTAAATACAAATAGCTTTAGTTATTAGCAAAGAAAGGAAGAACAATTATGAAATATATGGCTAAGGCAAATTAACTCATATCTCACTGGAATATACGTATGAATGGTTCCCCTAGAAAGAAAGTCTCTCTTTTTAAGACACCATGTCATGGATTTTCACACATACCAGTTTCTACCTTTACATTATTCTTACCAAAGTCATCTGTTTTGAATTAATTTCCAGCTCATATGCCTTCATGAGATTCTCTCACAGGTTTGTCCAGATTCAGATTAAAACAGACCATAAGCTTGCATCATTGGATTGATAAAGATAAAATATAAGATAAAAAGCAATGGTTTATCTATTCCAGAAAAATTGGAATGAGGATACAGATATTTATGCTTTCCCACAGGACTGAGTCCACAAGAGTACACTTAAAACTCTAAGGAGGATGTCTGAGAATAACTTTTATGTTTCATTTTTGCCATCCTTTGCATTTACAGATTCACAGATTCACATAAGTTTAGGGCTGGAAGGGACCTTATGAGATCATCAGGTCCAGCCCCCCTGTTCTAGACAGGAAATACTGCTGGGGTCAAATAACCCTAGCAAGGTGTGCATCCAGACTCCTTTTGAAGATCTCCAGGGTAGGTGCCTGCAACACCCCCACTGGGAGTCTATTCCATAGTCTGGTCGCATGAACCATAAAGAAGATTTTCCTTATATCCAGTCTGAAACCTCCTTCTAGGAGTTTATGACCATTGCTCCTGGTTTTCCCCTGAGATGCTTTGGTAAATAGTTGTTCGCCTAGCTTCTGATGCTCTCCCCTGATATATTTGTAAGCTGCCACCAAATCCCCCTGAAGTTTCCTCTTTTCTAGGCTGAACAGACCCAAGGAAGAAGCACCCCGGGGAATACCCTCCACAGCAGAGTGGCAGACGGTCACAGCCAGGACCGGAGCAGCACGCAGTGAACCGGTACCAGCTTCTCCAGTCCGACTGGTGAACAGGTACGAGGCCCTGGCGACCCTGCAGGAGATGGAAGGGGAGGAGGACACCCTTGGGCAAGAAGAAGCACCACGTTCTTCACACCCCAAACAGATCAAGAGATCCACGATGACCCAGAGGAGGAGGCGACGAGTGCTCGTCATAGGAGACTCCATCCTGAGAGGTACGGAAGGACCCATCTGTCGCCAGGACCCCTCGGCACGAGAGGTATGCTGCCTCCCTGGAGCAAAGATTCGGGATGTGACGGAGGTAATCCAGGCCAGGATCAAGCCCACCGATTATTACCCCATGGTCCTAGTCCATGTGGGTACTAATGATGCGGCCAGGAGAACCCCCGATCACTTGATGGCGGACTACTGTGCTCTGGGCGGCGTGCTGAAGGAGTTCGGTGCCCAGGTGGTTTTCTCTTCCATCCTACCAGTGACCGGACGAGGAAGACGGCAGGAGAACTGCATCAGAGAGACCAACTGGCGGCTTCGGCAGTGGTGTCTCGAGGCAGGCTTCGGCTTCCTGGACCACGACCCGCACATCACGACGAGGGACATGCTCAGCTGGGATGGGCTTCACCTGTCCCCCAAAGGTAAGCGTGTGTTTTCTTCTAGGTTGGCGGATCTCCTCCGGCGGGCTTTAAACTAGGCTCGTCGGGGGGAGGGGAGTACGAGGGCAGGGGAAGCTGTGGACCACCAAACCATGTGGCACCCACAAGGACAGCCCAGCCTGAAGAAGGAGAACATTGGGAACCTGAAAGCCATGGGGAGGCCAGCACAACAGAACAGGTAAGGAACAAGAAGGTAAGAAACAATGGGCCCCATGGGACTGGGAGCGGGGGGGCAGCAAAGGCACCAGTCGCAGGGCTCAAGTGCCTATATACTAATGCTAGGAGCATGGGGAACAAGCAGGATGAACTAGCGCTCCTGCTTGCACTAAACACCTATGACTTAGTGGGGCTAACAGAGACCTGGTGGGATTCATCCCATGACTGGGCGGTACATATTGAGGGCTATAGATTGTATAGAAAGGACAGGTCGGGGAAGAAAGGGGGGGGGGGGTTGCACTTTATGTCAGTGAGCAATATACATCAACTCTCATCAAGACAGAATCCGAGGCTGAGGAAGTAGAAGGATTGTGGGTTAGGCTACATGGGGGGCAAGGAGAAAGGGATTTGGTGGTAGGGGTCTGTTACAGACCCCCACACCAAGGGGAAGAAATAGATGCGGGGCTCCTGAGGCAACTCTCGGAGACTATAAAAGCTAAAGAGGCGGTAGTCATGGGGGACCTAAACTACCCGGACATCTGCTGGGAGACGCAGACAGCAAGGTCCCATCGCTCACGCAGGTTTCTAACTTGTGTACAGGACCTCCACCTGACACAGGAGGTGTATGGTCCCACTAGGGGGAATGCCATACTGGATCTGGTATTGGCAACGGGAGATGACATGATAGGGGACCTCCAGATCGGTAGCTATCTGGGAGACAGTGATCACCTTATAATAGAATTCAACATAAGACGGCGAGTGGGTAAGGTAACTAGTAGGGTGAAAGTGCTAGACTTTAGGAAAGCTGATCTCATTGCACTCAGGCGATTAGTCAAGGAAGCACTGCAGAGTAGGAGTTTTGATGGGATGGGTGCCCAAGAAGGGTGGCTGTGCCTAAAGGAAACGATCCTTTGGGCACAAAGCAAGACGATCCCCGAGCGAGGCAAAAGAGGGAAAGGGGCCAGGAGGCTTCCATGGCTGACCAGAGAAATCCAGGGCAGCCTAAGGGCCAAAAGGGGAGCACATAAAAAGTGGAAACAGGGTGAGATCACTAAAGATGAATATACCTCCTCTGCTCGTGCTTGTAGGGAGGCAGTTAGGCGGGCCAAAGCTACCATGGAGCTGAGGATGGCAACCCAAGTAAAGGACAACAAGAAATTGATTTTTAGATATATTGGGAGTAAAAGGAAGGCCCAGGGAGGAATAGGACCCCTGCTAAATGGGCAGAAGCAATTGGTGACAGATAGGGGGGACAAGGCTGAACTCCTCAACGAGTTCTTTGCCTCAGTGTTCCTAAGCGAGGGGCACAACAAGTCTCTCACTGGGGTTGTAGAGAGGCAGCAGCAAGGCGCCAGACTTCCATGCGTAGATCCTGAGGTGGTGCAGAGTCACTTGGAAGAACTGGATGCCTTTAAGTCGGCAGGCCCGGATGGGCTCCATCCGAGGGTGCTGAAGGCACTGGCCGACGTCATTGCAGAGCCACTGGCGGGAATATTCGAATGCTCGTGGCCCACAGGCCAAGTCCCGGAGGACTGGAAAAGGGCTAACGTGGTCCCCATTTTCAAAAAGGGGAGGAAGGAGGACCCGGGCAACTATAGGCCGGTCAATCTCACCTCCATCCTTGGTAAAGTATTTGAAAAAATTATCAAGGCTCACATTTGTGAGAGCCCGGCAGGGCAAATTATGCTGAGGGGAAACCAGCATGGGTTTGTGGCGGGCAGATCGTGCCTGACCAACCTAGTCTCTTTCTATGACCAGGTTACGAAACGCCTGGACACAGGAGGAGGGGTGGATGTCGTATACCTGGACTTCAGGAAGGCCTTCGATACGGTATCCCACCCCATACTGGTGAACAAATTAAGAGGCTGTGATGTGGATGACTGCACAGTCCGGTGGGTGGCGAATTGGCTAGAGGGTCGCACCCAAAGAATCGTGGTAGATGGGTCGGTCTCGACCTGGAAGGGTGTGGGCAGTGGGGTCCCGCAGGGTTCGGTCCTTGGACCGATACTCTTTAATGTCTTCATCAGCGACTTGGACGTGGGAGTGAAATGTACTCTGTCCAAGTTTGCAGATGACACAAAGCTATGGGGAGAAGGGGACACGCCGGAGGGCAGGGAACAGCTGCAGGCAGACCTGGATAGGCTGGACAAGTGGGCAGAAAACAACAGGATGCAGTTCAACAAGGAGAAATGCAAAGTGCTGCACCTAGGGAGGAAAAATGTCCAGCACACCTACAGCCTAGGGAATGACCTGCTGGGTGGCACAGAGGTGGAAAGGGATCTTGGAGTCCTAGTGGACTCCAAGTTGAACATGAGCCGGCAGTGTGACGAAGCCATCAGAAAAGCCAATGGCACTTTATCGTGCATCAGCAGATGCATGACAAATAGGTCCAGGGAGGTGATACTTCCCCTCTATAGGGCGTTGGTCAGACCGCAGTTGGAGTACTGCGTGCAATTCTGGGCGCCACACTTCAAGAAGGATGCAGATAACCTGGAGAGGGTACAGCGAAGGGCAACTCGTATGGTCAAGGGCCTGCAGACCAAGCCCTACGAGGAGAGACTAGAGAAACTGGACCTTTTCAGCCTCCACAAGAGAAGGTTGAGAGGCGACCTTGTGGCTGCCTATAAGTTCATCACGGGGGCACAGAAGGGAATTGGTGAGGATTTATTCATCAAGGCGCCCCCGGGGGTTACAAGAAACAATGGCCACAAGCTAGCAGAGAGCAGATTTAGACTGGACATTAGGAAGAACTTCTTCACAGTTCGAGTGGCCAAGGTCTGGAACGGGCTCCCAAGGGAGGTGGTGCTCTCCCCTACCCTGGGGGTCTTCAAGAGGAGGTTAGACGAGTATCTAGCTGGGGTCATCTAGACCCAGCACTCTTTCCTGCTTATGCAGGGGGTCGGACTTGATGATCTATTGAGGTCCCTTCCGACCCTAACATCTATGAATCTATGAATATCTGTCAGCGTTTTGTTGTATGGCTTGCTCTTTGGGCCTCTAATCATACAAATGGCTTTTCTCTGGACTCTCTCAAGCTTCTCCACATCCTTCTTGAAGTGTGGTGTCCAGAACTGGATGCAGTACTCCAGCTGCAGCCTCACCAGTGCTGAGTAGAATGGAAGAATAACTTCCTTAGTTTAGCTTGAGATACATGGTTGATGCATGCCAGCATATTGTTTGCTATGGTGGCTCATATTCATTTTATGGTCAATTATGACCCCCAGGTCCTTTTCGGATGTGGTGCTAGCTATGTAGCAACACCGAGCATAGCACCACTGAGCCTGTAAGTTTGTTGTGGATTTTTCTTCCCCAGATGGAGCACTTTACACTTCTCAGTGTTGAATGGCATCTGGTTCTGGTCTGCCTACCTAACTAATCTGCCTAGGTCCACCTGGATCATCAGCCTACCCTGAGGCATGGTCACACTTCCCCACAGCTTAGTGTCATCGGCAAACTTTGCTAGTGTGCTTTTCACCCCAGCATCCAGATTACTGATGAAGATGTTGAAAAGCACCGGTCCAAGTTCCGAACCCTGGGGGACCCCACTGGCTACCTTCTGCCAGGTCGACACAGATCCATCTATTAGTACTCTCTGGGTCTGACCCCGCTGCCAGTATCCCACGCATTTGACCATTAAATTGTTGAGCCCTTAGTCCCCTAGTTTTATCTTGAGGGCCTCATGGGACACCAAGTCAAAGGCCTTCCTAAAGTCCAAGCAAATGACGCTGACCTCATCTCCCTTATCCGGGTGGTGAGTAACCTGGTCGTAGAAGATGAGATTAGTCAGAAATGACCTACCCATGACAAAAACTATGCTGGCTATCATTCAGAATTTTGCCTTCTACAAGTGTATCACATATGGAGTCCTTGAGAAATTTTTCAAAGATTTTTCCCAGGATTGAGGTTAGTCTGGTAGTTCCTTCTCTCCTCCCCTTCTTGAAGATGGAAACAACGTTGGCCCTCTTCCAGCCTTCTGGGAGCTCTCTTGAGCACCACAAATTCTCAAAACGGTTCACCAGTGGTCCTGTGATGACTTCAGCTAGTTCATTCAGCACTCTTGGATGGAGTTCATCTGGTCCTGCTGACTTATAGATATCCAGCCTCTCTAGCTGTTCTTTCAGCAGCTCTACATTGGTTGTCGGTAGATGATCATCCCTACTATGACTATTCTGCATCATATTTGCATTTGGCAGGCTATCACTCTTAGACTGGTGGAACACAGATACAAAGTACTCATTCAGGAGTTCAGCTTTCTCCTCAGTGTCGGTGATCAAATGTCCATATACACTGTGCAGTGGTCCTACGTTTTCACTGGTTTTACTCCTGTTACCTAAGTACCTATAGAAGGACTTCTTATTGTCCTTGATTTCAGTTGCTAACCTAAATTCGGTCACCGCCTTTCCTGGTTACAGTCAGAATAGTGATACAAGAAATATTTTTCTGTCCTGACCAGAAGCCAGAAGCATTAGGAATCTCACAAGAAAACCTTTTCTGAGGAGATACCCAGCCCAGATCTCTCTTCCTTGAATCTCCTTGGGTGTATCCCCATGAGTGCACAGGTGTGGTTTGTGGTACCTCATAGCCATTTGAGGCACCACAAACCTCATGCAGCACAAGTGCACCTAATTAGCAGTATGGTCAGTTCTTTTAACACTGGGAGATCCCAGTGTCAAACAAAACCCTCACTGCTAAAAAAAAAAAAAGCGACGTGGCGCATGTGTCTGCAGGGTGCACCACCGCAATGCAGAGCCTGGCCAACCAGAGCCATGCTCTGGCTGCCAGCCGGGCTCCAAGTAGCCGGCTCGGCACTGGTGATGCCCCAGGAGGCCCCCAGGACCCCAGCTAAGGCTGCTGATGCCAACACAGGTGCTGACCCCAGCCTCTCCTGCCCGACCCAGGTCACTTTGCCACTTGTTAGAGCATGCATGCAGGGGCATGCCTGGGAATAAATAGCAGTGGCACAAATATGTGCTGCTGCTATTTGTCCCGTGGGAAAAGCATGCTCATGCATGTGCATGCACTTATAGGGATGCGCCCCTTGAGAATATTTAACAAATTTATTCCTTCCCTGCAGCAGCAGGACACTGACAGTACCCTTCTCCTCCTGCTTTCTGTGAGGCAAATTATGGTGTTCTTGGTATTTTGGGGCATTGTGTATGGTATCTGAGAGGGTTGTTTATGAATTTTAGAATAGGTTAGACTGGAGCTCCTCAGCTTGCAACCCCTATGCAACATGTGGCCCTCTAAACCAGAGGCCCCCAACCTTTTTTTGCCACAACCCTAAATCCGGGTTGTGGCCCCTGCCGCCAACTCGCTCGTGCCCAGCAACGCCAGCAGATCCCGGGCCAGGCCAGAATCGCAGGGGGCAGCAGCAGCGAGAGCCACATGAACCATGCACTGGGAGAGCCCTGCAGGCGGAAGGGACAGGGAGAGGGGCAGACCCCCTGCAACCCTGATTTGGGTCGCAACCTGAGGTTGGGGCCACTACTCTAAACTAATGGATGAAAATGAGATATTTTACATCTACTAAATACCCTAAGAAACGCACTCCAGAATCCTCTCCTTTGCCAAATAAACCCTTGTTTGGATTACATTACATTACCCAAGACGTGATTTTCTAATTTGTTTCTATGAGCTTTGCTTCTGTGCCTAAATCTTTGTGGTGGCCTTGAACAAAAGAATGGGAGAGGAATTATGAGACAAATCACTTTTAAATTTTCAGCTTTAATGTCAGGAAAGCATGCATAATGTTAAAAGCCAATTCAAAGGAAAGTGGCAAAAAAGACTGAAGGGCATGTGGAACAAACAAACAAACAAACAAGCAAATAAAGAAATGGTTGCAATGGATTGAAACATAACAGTGTTTTTTTCATAGTCTCCATACTCTCCATCCTTCTTTGAGTTTACCAAACTTTCTTTGAACACAAGCATACACGTATTAATTTGAGAGTGCTTTGTGAATGTATATGCATATGCTAAGGTTTCTCAACATTACTAAAGCTTCTAATAAAGAAAGCCTAGAGCATCTGTACTACTCACCAAAATACCATCCCTTCCTATTAAGAATTTACAGATTTTTTTTTGCCTTCCAGATGTGTTTAAGCTGTTGGAAAGCCTCAGAATTCAGCAGATTAATGTATTTTAAATGTCATTCTTTAAAGGGCACCACAGCCAATGGTTCATTCACACTACAGAGATTTAATTATCTAAATGAAGTACCCTCCAATAAATGTGTGTTGGGTATTTTTTTTTTTTACAACTCAACTTCAGTTTGTATTTTTCCCTTCTAATTGAAATTAATTTCCCTAGCTGTTTCATTTTAGAAAACACCTGGATCAGGGTTATTATTTCAAAGAGGTAATTATGAAATTAGAACGATAACCACAATACTTATTTCTTTAATTACAGATATAAATAGGGATTATAACAGAGAAATTGCTTACAAATGTCTTCCTGGGTTCTGCTGTGGGAAAACTGCCCTGCACTTCTAATTCCAAAGAGACTTGAGCCAAGGGGGATATAGTTCATGGTAAGCATGACTTGGTTCAACTCCAACTCTTTCCACCCAGTACTGAATCACAACTGAAACTTTGGTGAGGTCCTTCCACATCCTTGCCATTTTGGCAGGTTCATGGCAAAGTAGATGAGGTAAGCATGAGAAACCCCAGTGAAGTTTCATATGGCAGGTCAGTGAACCTGGCAGAAGACTGAATGTCTCTGGTCACAACAGAGAAAAGGACATCTTATGCCAGGGTGAAAGAACAACACACAGGCTAACAGAGTTCTGGCTGCTGCCTGACAGGGCTGCACTCTGCTTGTGCCACTAATGTTTGTCATTTAATTTCCTCATTTACTCCTAAATTAAAATTTACGAGAAAAGCAGTAGCAGCCTAGGTTGCTACCAAAGATGAACAGATCAGGGAAGAGAAAAGAGTTAGATTCCAAGTTTTACAGAGCAGGGCCTGGCTCCTCATTATGCAGTGTATGACAATCATAAGGGGACCAGGACTTCTAAATGCAATCGTAATGCAAACAATAAATTACCACAATAGGCCAAATAATAAATAAGGGCAAAAGGTTGGAGACCTGCAAAAGGAACAAGATATGATTATTTACCTGTCCTACCAGAAACATTCCATTACTTTAACTAATGTTGCTCACAGTGACAGCTCTAACTAAGCAGGGACACAATTTGAGCCACGTTAGGAGAAAGTTTCTCCCCTCTCTGGAGTTGCATGTCCAGGGGCAAGCACTGCACGTGTTGCCTGCTGACCCCTTGGCACTACGGCTTTATCATTTGCAGTTATTGATCTCAGCCCTTTTACAAGCTGTGACTCCAGTGCTGCCTGCTGTGTAATAAAACTCTGCATCAAAATGCATGGCACATGGAGAGCTGTGAGCCAGAAACAACATTTTTCTTACAGAACTGGAAACCTGACAGTGTCAATAGGGGCCAGTTATCACCGCATTGTTTGATCCCTCTGCTGAGGTTGTAAATAACTTACAGGGGGCTTGTAACAGGGAGCAACTGAGAATTCATTGCATTAGCAAGAAACACAAGGAGCTGCCAGTGCCTAGGTTGGTGGTAAAAGATCTTATTAAGAAAGTAAAACAGCCCCTGCCACCAACAAAACACTAAAGACTCCCTGGGCCCATCTACATGTGCATTAATGCACCTTTTCTAATGCACGTTAAATTCAGTAACTCCAGGCATCTATACAAGTGCTGGCTATCTGCTCTGACACATGCTAATTAGCACACAGAGCAGACTTGATTAATTGAGTCTGCTTGAATGTGTTAATTACTGCTCTCCAGCAGCCTCTGTGTCACATCTATTCAGTGTCCCCCACTTCAAAATGACAGCTGGGGTGCTTGAACTAAATCTCATTGAACAAGCTTTAGTTCAAGCACCCTATCATTTTGAAGTGTGAGATGCTGAACATGTGACACTGCAGGCACTTTAATTAAAGTGGCTTTCGGAGCATGTGTATAGATGCCCCCCAATGTGAGGTACTAAATTAATTCACATTTGGCTGTACTAACAGGCCTGAGTGCATTTGCACACTTTTCCAGTGACACTTAATGTGCAGTAGACTATTTTACTGTACATTAGCATAATGTCACGGTTTTTTAGTCACGCTTTAATGCACAGTAAATAGTCTACTGTGCATTAAAACATACATGTAGATGTGCCCCCTGAATTTAAAATGGAAGCTCAATTACTTTGGTGTGCCATTAAAGACATCTTTCCCTTCTAGATCCCAGTATCAATCAAGCATTGTGTTTAGATTCTTTTGCAGCAAAATCACCTAAAAATGTGTAAATAAAGCAAAATAATGACACATCTCACTTCTCTCTCTCGGGGGGAAATCTTAACTTCTCCTCAGCAGTGCTAAGGGCCACAATGTCAGAAAACTTGGGAGGTCCCACTACACAGAACAAAGTAGGATTTATGTTACATTTGAGGACACTTACCTTCTCTTTCCCCAGCCTGTGATGTGGAGTTTCAGACCTACAAATCATGGATATTGAGGGACACCTCTGTGAATGTGATGTAGGGAAGGGATGAGAGCAGATGTTTTTGTGGATCCTTTAATTCATCACTTGCCACCAATCCACATCACCAATTTTACATTTAAAACCAATGCCCTCATACTAGTGTAATATTGCTGTAAGAGTGTTGGTGAATTAGGATCAGTACTTATAGCCATATAGTTTGCAAAACGTGCCGATTATGCAATTTACAGGTACGAATATGACCTGTCTCTTTTTCTTCATATTGAAATCACTATCTCCCAGCATGGAGCAAAAGGCATTAAAACAGTAAACAATTAAAAAGAAAACAGGGGGAAAAGGGAGCAATTATAGCAGTTATGCTTGACTATAGCACATGTAGCCACAGGAAGGTACCTGCCATGTGGTGAGTGGAACAAAAGAAACAGGGATGAATTGGTGGGGAATGCAGTAGCAGATTGCAACTTGGGGCAGCAGTGACCATGAGATGATAGAGCTCAGGATCCTGAAGAAAGGAAGGAAGGAAAGAGAGCAGCAGAGTAAGGACCCTGGACTTCAGAAAAGTAGACTTTGACATGCTCAGGGAACTCATCAGCAGGATCCCTTAGGAAGTCAGAAGGGGAGAGGAGTCTAGGAGAGCTGGCTGTACTTTAAAAGATGCCTTACTGAGAGTGCAGAAACAAACCATCCTGATGCTCAGGAAGACTAGGAAGTATGGCAAAAGACCAGCTTGGCTTAGCAGGGAGCTCTTCAGTAAACTAAATCACAAAAAGGAAGCTTATAAGAAGTGGAAACCTGGACAAACAACCAGGGAGGAGTATGAGTATTGCTCAGGCATGCAGGGATGAAGTCAGGAAGGCCAAAGCGCAACTGGAGCTGCAGCTAGCAAGGGATATGGAGGGTAACACGAAGGGTTTCTATAAGTATGTCAGTAGCAAGAGAAGGATCAGCGAAAGTGTGCATCCCTTACTGAATGGCGGAGGCAACCTTGTGACAGAAGATTCAGAAAAGGCTGAAGTGCTCAATGCCTTTTTTGCCTTAGTCTTCACAGGCAAAGTCAGCTCCCAAACTACTGGGCAAAAAGGTGATTAGGAACAGTCAGTATGAATTCACCAGGGGCAAGTCATGCCTGACCAACCTGATTGCCTTCTTTCACAAGGTGACTGACTCTGTGTATGCTGGTAGATATGGTGTACCTTGATTTTAACAAGGCTCTTGATACAGTGTCCCACAGCATTCTCATAGGGAACCGAAGGAACTATGGGCTGGATAAATGGACAGGAGTCAGTCCTGGGGCTGGTTTTGTTTACTGTCTTCGTTAACAACCTGGAAGATGGCATAGAGTGCATCCTCAGCAAGTTTGCAGATGACACCAAGCTGGGGGGGGGGAGTTGCACATATGCTGGAGGGTAGGGCTAGGATTCAGAGTGACCTAGACAAATTGGAGGATTGGGCCAAAAGAAATCTCACGAGGTTCAACAAGGACAAGTGCAAAGTCCTGCACTTAGGACAGAACAATCTTGGGGCTGACTGGCTGGGCAGCAGCTCTGGAGAAAAGGACATCAGAGTTACAGTGGACTGAATATAAACCAGCAGTGTGCCTTTGTTGCCAAGAAGGCTAATGGCATACTGGGCTGCATTGCTAGGTATGTTGCAAGTAGGTCAAGGGAAGTGATTATTCTCCTCTATTCAGCATTGATGAGGCCACATCTAGAGTACTGTTTTGGGCCCCCCACTATAGCAAGGATGTGGACAAATTGGAAGGAGTCCAGAGGAGGGCAACAAAAATGGTGAAGGTTTTGGGGCACATAACTTATGAAAACAGGGTTAGGGAACTGGGCTTATTTAGTCTAGAGAAGAGAAAACTGAGGGGATTTAATAGCGGCCTTCAACTACGTGAAGAGGAGTTCAAAAGAGTATGGAGCTAGACTGTTCTCAGTGGTGGCAGATGACAGACAAGGAGCAGCAGTCTCAAGTTGCAGCAAGGAAAGGTTAGGTTAGGTTAGATATTAGGAAAAATTTTCTCACTAGGAGGGTAGTGAAACACTGGACCAGGTTACCCAGAGAGATAGTAGAATCTCTCTCCATCCTTGGAGATTTTTAAGACCCGGCTAGACAAAGCTTTGACTCAGATGATGTAGTTGGTGATGGTTCTGCTTTGAGCAGGGTGTTGGACTAGATGACCTCCTGAGGTCCCTTCCAAACCTAATTTTCTATGATTCTATGAAAGGAAGTCAGACTTCAAGAGGGACATATTTGGTGGAACACGCACAGCTACAAGTTCAAGCTGCACTCTCAACTTCCATGCATGCATGCTCAATAATGGATCTCTGTGATATAGCTCTACCTATCCATCACTAATTAAACAGAGTTCATCTAACCTATCTCCAGTGGAAAGAAAAGTTCCACCAAAACAAATTGCACATAGTCATTTCAACTGACCGTGCAGCTGCTGCTTTTGTAAATTGCTATCCAAAGCAGCAGACCTATTGTGGAACCTTTGGTACCTAATTTCCTAAATTGGGAGGGAATGGATTTGTCACCTTCATACAGATCTGCCGCAATAACTCTAGGGTCAGCATGAAGGACTTCTGTGTGTTCCATCCATTGCTCAAAAAGACATATTAAATTTAGGCAGAGACTATGATTAAATTTTTATTGCAAGTACACTGGTTGGCTCTGGGGGATTGGTAATGGGATACAGAGACTTTCATCTCAGAATTACTGGTTCAAATACAGCAAACACTGGTAGTGATTAAATATGATCATTTAAGAGGATTTTTTGGTGATCCAAGTGAAGTGAGTTAGTAGTCTCAGTTCAGTTCCTAAATGACAGATGTCCTTACCATCACTGCCAAACTCACGAGAGGCCAAGATTTGGCTGGGAGAAAGAGTGAACTGCTATTTCCTCTCCCTGGGTGGTCTGTTCATATCAAATGTTGAAGCATATTAGTGGAACAGTGTGAGAAACTGCCAGAGCTGTATTTTTTCTATTAATAAATGCAGGTCTTCAGTTTTCTGTATTGTCAATCCAGCACCTTTCCCAAACACTGAAAAAAAAATCACTTGAAAATAATCTTTCTTCTAACCCTGTTGTTTCTGATCCTGTATCATGAAGCGGGTTTTTATTCATCATCTTTCTTCTAAGGTGTCTGTGTCACATGCATATATAAATAGTAATATATATATTTAAGGGAGCTTTATACATATTTTTCACCCTCAGCTTTGATAGACATGACAATAGTATAGCTGTTTTTGATTTAAAAAATGAATGTTAGAAAAAAGTAAAATCAGACAGACTGAAAAGACCTAGCATGTTGATTTCCTGGATCACAGAACAATTTGGTCTAGGTTAGAAAGGGCTTTTAACTGATCACTTCTGTCATCATCGTTCAATCTTAACACAGTGAAGAGATTACCTTTCAAATGGATGTTCTCGTATCTTTTAGGCTTTTCTTACTAAACTGCCTCCTGCTCACTAAAATATAGCAGTATAATTACAAATGGCTTTGCCACATTAGAATTAAGGGCTCTATTCTCCTGTCACATGTATAAGGACAAATCAGGTTTAATTTCAGTTGTGAGAGTCTTAGGGGCAGCCAATGTATCTCACTATGGGGCTTTAGGCATAAGTTCAAGCCCTGCTCTTTACTCATGCCAAAGGTGTCCTACTCCTTCAAGCTGGAGAATCAAAGGCTGCCAAATGTGTTGCTAACTGCATCCCTCCCTTGGCTAACGCTGGGTTTCCTTTAACCCCACCAACCCAACAGGCTACTACACTCAAAGGGACTTTCTTTCCAATGAGAGGTTTACAAAATTGCCTGAATCATATTAAATAAATGTTTGTCCTTCTGGCATATCTTTTTTTCTCTTTTAAATACAACTTTTTTGGTAAAACCAGATAGTTCAAATGGATGAGATCAAGCCCCTTCCTGAGCAGGGAAAATGTTATTTTTAGGTTGTGAATCTGTGTAGACCAGGGGTGGGCAAAATAGCACATCTAGCTGGTGGACAGACTCCATTTCCCAGCAGCCCCTTGCCACCTTGCTCTGGCCAGTTTCCATGGAGACCTCAGAAGTGGCAGGGCCATGACAGTATGAGGCCAGGTTTTCCATGGACGCCAGCCTGAGCAGTGCTGGAAGGGTGTGCAGCTGGGCAAGGAGCTGCTTCAGGGGCTGGGTAGTGACAGCGTGGGCCAGGGCAGAGCTGCAATCTGCTGCCCATGTGCCCCAGGTAGGGCACCCAGGCTGGTGTCCATGGAAATCCTGGCCCCATGCTATTGCGGCCCCACTGCTCCTGGGGTCTCTACAGAAACTGGCCACAGCAAAGTGGGCAGATGCTGCTGGGAAATGGAGTCAGACTCTGCCTGCCCCTGGGGTAGACACTTGGGTTCAATTATGAAAGCACCCACAACATCTCATGCAGTCAGTGTTCTGCACTTCAAAGTGGCGGCGGGGGCACATTAACTTAAGCTCATTCAAGCAAACTTTTTGAAGCACAGGGACACTGAACACACTTGACGCCAAGGCTGCTGGAGTGTGCTAATTAGCACACATCAGAGCTAACTGGCAATTGATCAAATCTGATCTGATGCATGCTACTTAGCACACATCAGCGTATGCATCGGGCATGCGTCATCATGTGATTAGTTTAGAAAACTGACTTAGGGCTCAACCCAATAAAAGACCTAGGCACTCAAACGCAACTCTCACACAACACCACTGAAGTAGCTGCTTTCTAGGTCTGGATGTGCCCAAACTCCATGAGTACCTTGTTTTTCTCACCTTTAAGTTCCCAATGTGCCTAGAATTCTGCTCCTTCTTGCCCAGAACTGTCCCAGTCTGAAAAGTTCAACACCAACTTCCTGCCCAAGCATGTCTTGGATGCAGACAGTAGCAAGAGTTCCTCTGACCTTAGTACATGGAGGAACCTATTCTAACAGGTGTGCACAGGGCTCTGAACACACACTTCCAGAATTAGGGTCTCCAAGGAATTCAGTTCCAGCTGCTTTCTTTTAAAAGTTGATAACGGCTGCTGTGATGCCACTTCTACTCACCTATGACATATTAGGCTAGAGGTTAGTGTAGTCCCCCAGGAAGTTGGAGACCTAGGTTCATATGTCCTCCTTACCTTGAAAAGATTCAAACCCACATCTCCCAACTGAGTGTCCTAATCATCTGGCTATTCATAGATTCATAGATGTTAGTGTCGGAAGGGACCTCAATAGATCATCGAATCCGACCCCCCGAGTCCTGAGTCCGATTCAGGAAGGAGAGAGTCATTCCCCCTTTACTTTTGCCATTGTACAGGTATGGCATTTGTGGCACACCTGTCTCTGGTATGGCTGGTGAGGCTCTGGTCCAAATTATTTACCACAAGTAAAAATCAACTACAGCAACAGCCTCATTTTTTCAATGTTGCATCTTCCCCATATGCATCAAGTTTAATGAGCAGGGTCTCTTCACCTCCTCCTGTGACGGTGGTGTTCAAATCTGAGTTAGACCACAGGAATTCAAAAGGAACAAACATCACTTTCTCTTCCTCTGCCGAAGTCACAGAAAAAATAGACACGGCCTCTCTTCTATGGGTAGAAGCTGACACTGTCATCTCTTTGTCCTGCCATCACCAGGGGTAACCAGGGTCCTGCCACTCCCAGGGTCAGTGGAGGTGAAGAACAGCAACAACTTTTTTTCTCCTTCCATTTCTTTCACTGAACAAAGGCTTGTAATGCTGCACTTAGCAGTGAATCCTGCTTATACGTGGAGAAAATCTTTAAAGGTAAGTGGAGTTTACCTTCCCTGAACACAAAATGAAAGCCCATTGAAATGAACTAAAGCAATTTGTGACTTTCATCCCAGTTTTCACTGAGTCCACTTCATATAGAAAATTCAAGTGAACTTTTGAACTATATATATTACAGCAACATAGGTCATTCTCACTTCATGCAAGAATTGTAATTGCCCTCCTTTTATAAAGGTAACTACAAATCTTTAAAGCCTAATATGATTCCTGTGGGTATGTCCTTAAATGTCAAAACAATATAGCATTGAATATATGCAAGATACTTTATATCTGAGTGGGGGCACTTGTTGGATAACTTTTCTACTATTCTACTATTCTCCATATCCAATTTTCAATGTTCAGTAATGCCAAAGAACATTGATATCAGGATAAAAGCCCATTTTCTACATCTTTTTCTTTTTGAGAGGTCTTGATGGTATTATCACTAATACCAAAACATACAATGCTATATCTTTGTAACTTGCATTCAAATTTGATGCCTAAATATTAAAAGAAACTGCCTCATGTTCTTTCATGGAGTGTGAGACAACTGCATTGTAGTAGACCTATTAAAATTATATCAGATTTAACAAACACTCATAGCCAAAAGAAGATTCCTTTGCTTGTACACTCTATTGCCCTCCCTTTCACACATACACACCTCCACCATTACCATTTTTTAAACTACTTCTGAGGGGGAGGGTTAAATAAAAAGGCAATTTTAAATCCATTAAATCCCTTTCTGCAAAGTTATATTTGTGACAAACTGTCAAATGCAAGAAAATTTGGAAGTGTCAGCTGTTGCTTCACTCTTAATTCACTACACTCTGTTTATAAGGATGCACCAGTCAGAAAGCAGGACCTGAATATTTGCCCTATGTACAGTAAGATTTAGCTATGAGGGTATAAGTTAAGGGTAGAGAGTTTGTAAAATACTGAATGCTAAAATGTAAGAAATACTAAACCTTTCTTATTTACTGAGGGGTTTAACCTTGTAACCCTGATCCAGATGAAGTGATACAGACCAAGAGTTAAATTTGTCTTTTCCCAGCACTTCTGTACCATTACTACAGGACTGAAGTGGACATTTCTTGTTGCGCCTTCCATTAAGTGTGCTAGGATTTCTAACCATCAGGCCTTTGAGATCTAGATTAAATGATAGAACATAATGCGAAATTTTTTCATTGCCTGAATAGCAATCTCATTTTAGCCTACAGTATGCACTAATCCAAAGGTGGCCAACCTGCAGCTCCGGAGCCACTTGCGGCTCTTCAGAAGTTAATACGCGTCTCCTTGAATCTTTGCACAAGCACACAGTGACCAGCTACCCAAATGGAAGCTGGTCACTGTGTGCTTGTGCAAAGATTCAAAGAGACGCATATTAACTTCATAGAAAAGCAGCACATGGCTCCGGAGCCGCCCCTGCACTACTCCTACAAGATGCAACATTTTGCTATTTATCACCACAAGTTCCGCAGGTACAAAATAAAACATTCACCAATAAAATCAGCAGTCCCTTGGTCCACACTTGAACTTCTTGCAGCCTGCTAGCAGGCTGCACTGCTGCATCCTTACCAGTGAAATTCCTGGACTTTCTTGCTACTTACAAGAAAGTAATACTAGCATATGGGTGTATTTACACATACATCAATGTGCCTTTGCTACTGCACATTAAATTTAGTACCTCTAATATGAGGTTCTACATGAACACACAGTAGTCAGTGCTAATGCACAGTAGCAAAGGCGCGCAGTCTTTTTGTGATGCTTAATGCACAGTAGACTAATTCTACTGCCCATTAGCGCATTATCATGGTTTTTGCCACAATGCCCTAATGGGTAGTAGAATTAGTCTACTGTGCATTAAGCATCTTGTGTATACATGCCCTATGAGCATCTTGTTGTATCTTTATTCATTTTTTTAATACCCTTCCTTCTTTAACAGTATCTCAACAGTAGTGAAAACCAAGCGTACAAAGTTGTCCTCCTTTTGGTAAAAGTAATATTACATTTGTGTAATTTGGTTACTCTTGAATTGCTAATTCCTCTGATTTCCTACAGTAACTGCCTCACTATTTACCGCACAGCAGAGGTCTGATACCTTCCTACTGAGACAAGTAGCTTTGCCTGCTCCTTTGGGCTCTTAGCATTCTTCCAAATTATTCTGATTGATATAGACCTCGATCCATGCTAATTATGCATAGTTTCTCTTATAAAATGTAGTTTCCATGGCAACAGCTTTGGGAGAACAGGTGCGTGGAAAGCTGTGATATATTAAATGACAGTTACCCTCTACCTCTGCTATGTAGATTGCCATTCTCAGAGTTTATTTATAGCAGGTAGTAATTAATCTGTACAAATCTCATTTCATTGAGGAGAAAAAAAGCCACAGAATGATTAACAAGAGTCCTAATTATCCCCATACCTTTGATTCTGAAAATTTTGTCACCCTCAGATAATTCTAACATAGAATTGTTGAATTATCATTTATGTAGAGATGTCATTATAGCAAACTCTAGCCTAATGCCTGTAACAAACACTCTGCATTCTTCTCGCTTCCACTGTGCTGAATCTTGCACTAACGTCACAGCAAATGAGCTGGAGAAACAGAATGGCCAGATTGATTCCCTAAAAGGATATAAATAAAATGAATAACATCTTTCTTTTCATTGCAACCTGGTGGTTCAGAGCTCTTAATCAACCTAGGATGAAATGCATGGCATAGGGCTTAAAAACCTACAGCTAAAGTTGTAGAGTTCCAATTGTACTTCTGTTACTGATGCCCTCTGTGGCCTTTTGCAAGTCACTTAATCTCTCTTTCCTGTGTCTCAGTCTATAACAAAGATAATAAGACTTACCTCCTCCTCAGGGGTGGCATGAGGATTAATGAATGACAGTTTGTAAAATGTTTTAAAAATGAAAAGCACTTATTATGCTATGAGGACAGTTTTGACCCAGGCACTAAATCCTAAGTGAACAGTAAATTCTGTGTAGTAGAGTCATGTGGAATATTCACTGCCTGAGGAATATTATTCCTATCTCTAACTCAGCCTTGATTGCTTAAATATGATAGACAGATTTCTGGAGAGAAGAAAGTGTATTACAGCATTTTTCTGCTGCTCAGAAAGAAGATCCATGTCATGATACAATACTGATGCCAGACAGAATTCTTACATATGGGATATGCCTCATTTGTTTTTAATATTATTATTACAAGTAAATTTGATCATTCTTGACAAAAACATTTAACAAGACAAAACAATGACAGAGAATGAACATGAGATCAAAACAGCCCTAACAAAATCAATACACACATCTCAGATGAAAGTATACAGTTTGGAGCATAGGCTAAGGAAATATCCTCAGTTGATTTTATGGATGGCAGCAGAAACATTGCTACACGCAGGTATTAAATTTACATTTACTACAAACTGTACATATGGTTTTTTTACACCTGGGGAAAGTTAACTAAAAATAGAAAGTAAGCAACACCATTCAAATACAATATAGCTACATTTATCAAAAGGTCTCAGAGGCCTCTGAATCCCTCAGATAAACAGGGTTGCAGATGAGAGGGACAGGCAGTTGGAAGGCACTGAAATGTTCTGTTCAGTTCCCCAAACCTGGGCAGAGACTTTGCAAGTTATATAGCTTTAAAGTGGTTGGGCTTGGAAAGCATCCCGTTCAAAAGTGGCCACTGAGGTTGCTTGTACACGTGATGTAGGTTTAGTCTTCTATGCCTCCTAAAGTGAGACAGTGGGTTTTTAATTGAAACCCAACATTTCAATTTAGGGTTTTTATTTTTCTGTCATGTTACAATGAGGGGCCCAATCCTTTTTTTTTTTGGCAGAGCCTGAATGCAGCCAGGGGGCAAGCTGCTGGTGGGCCGAGCGATCCCTCAGCTGTGAGGGGCCCTGGTCCTTCTCTCTGTGCAGCAGTGCCCCACAGGGATCAGGCCAGGTGAGCCTCCATGCTGGGGCAGGCACCTGGCCCACTGGCAGCCTGTCCAGACAGCATTGCCACTGTGGAGGGAAGGACCAGGGCCTCCTGCAGCTGAGGGGTTACTTGGTCTGCTGGCAGGTCACCTCCCAGCTGTGGGCAGGCTCCAACAAAAAAGAAAAGAAAAAGGATCAGGCCCCTCACCGCTTGTGCCTTAAGCAGGTGTGTCTGCTGAAGGCAGAAGTGGCAAGGAGCCTGATCCTTTTTTTCTGCAGAGCCTGCCCGTCTCTCCCGCAGCCAGGGGACAAGCTGACTATTAGCTGCAACGCATCATTGCAAATTAAACAACATCAGGGTGTAGTTTAGTTTGCAACTATGCAAACTCAACTAATCCCCGCCCCCCCCCAACTGGTGCATGTGTAATATGCGACACCACTAAGCTACACAAAGTGACATTTCCGTCACGTGTATATCGTCACATGTACAATCACCCTCACCAGTGTTTTTGTCCAGGACAACCGTAAAACCCATAGGACCATGCATGCAGGTTGTTGAAGCACAAGTTCTCATTAAACAGGCAGGAAAATTCAACTTGTGCTGTTATCTGTTCATTTTTATACAGAGAAACTTGCCAATACAATTTGTTTCCTTCAAGAGTTTGCCAGAACCACAATTTAGCAGCATTCAGGGCACAGTGTAGGATGTACTGTTTTAGCCAAACATATGAATGAATTTTTGGTACCTTATCAGCTGGTGAGTTATAGCCTTTCAATTTAGCTACAGTGGTCATTTGACTACTCTGCGTGAGTGGCATTGTTCAGTATAAATCCATGTTTTGGGTTTTTTTAAAACACATTAGGAGCCAATGTGCACCTAAATTTCTATAACAGAAATTCCCTTATTTTCTCAGCATATTCCAAACAAAAGAAAAATCTCAGGCAAAACAGAAATCACAAGTGAACAACAATTATTCATTTCCTGGCCAAACCTAGTTATATCATTGCATGAAAAATGAATGCACACTAGTGCTAAATTATCCCGCAACATTATTCTTCAGTTTACATGCCCTGGATCTGCAAACCACAGGCTTTGGTCACACATGATTTTCACCCTACTGTAAATCGCTGCTTATTCAAAACTTACACAAAACCAATTACCCTGATCTCAGTTACAGTGGTACAGAACCAGAATGTGTTCATTGAATTTAGTGATGCTGCAGTATCTGGTTTCCTCTGATAGACTGGCCTTCAGAATAGGAATAAATGATTCAGTTATTATCCTAATCGATTCAGTTTTGCACTGAGATCTGCTTAGCACAGAAGATTCTCTTGGTCCATCTGTACCAGCACTAGACTCTGGGCTTCTCTAATAAACCATCAAGGGAGGGTATGCCATCTTGAGGTTGCATTGTTACAACATCCTCTCCTTCCCAGCATATCCATTATATCAGGTCAGATGGGGCATGGAGCAGGTGCTGGTTACACTTGTTCTGCATCAGCTGAGAATCCTCTCTGGGGTGGACACTCTCAGATGGCCAGATTTAGCTGTTTCAAGGCTCTTTTACTGACTTATGGAAACGTATAGGAGCTGGAACACAGGAAACAATCTGGGCCCATGTTCATTTTACAAATATTTACATGCAAGCTTACCCCAGACCCTCAAATACCCACAAATTTTTGTTTGTTAAAATCTTCATTCCCAATTTTTACAAAGAGTTTCTATCTTTGTAACTCAGATGAAAAGTCCCAGTCTAAACATCCATCTTGCTGCTGAACCTTGTGTTTTGGGGTGGCTAGATCTAATGCACATTAGCACAGATTTTTAGGGTGCCTTTACATGAGCACAGAGGTTGCTTCGATGCACTGTAATTACAATGTTTCAGAGCAGACTTGATTCATTCATCGAGTTTCCTGGAGTGTGATAATTACCATGCTCCAGCAGCTTCTCACTTCTTGTGTATCAGCAGCTTCCCATTTCTTGTGTAGCACTTTAAAATAGCAGCAGGGGCACTTGAACTAAAGCTCATCAAATGAGCTTTAGTTCAAGCGCCCCCACTACTATTTTGAAGCATGGGAACACTGATACACAAGATGCTGCAACACTTTAATTAGAGCAGCTCTCAGAGCTGCTCTAATTAAAGCGCTGCCCCACTCACCCCTGGAGCATGTGTAAAAGTACCCTTTAGAGCACATAGTTTAAAGTCACAATCTTCTCCTGTTTAACATCTTTTAGTAGGAGATCTCTAGATCATGGCCCAATAGAAAGAGAACCAGAGACTTTTAAAATGTAAGTTACAATGTACTTGCTCTTTCAAACTGACTGAAAACCATCCAATTGTGTGTGTAGCCAACATACCCAAATGCATGTTGATATGACTGTTTTCCTTGCCTGTATTGTTACATTCATCAGTTGAATTTGGTTTCAAATTGAATTGTAAACTCATCAGGGCATGACCTGCCTCTGATTACATTTGTACAGCACTAGCATAATACAAGTCTTCGTCTTCTTCAGCAATCCCTCACAGTCGAGGATGATTGTCTTCCATGAGTGTATTATCTATGGGTCCAAACATGGCGGAGGAGGTCGATCCAGGATTGACAGACTTTACTGCAATTCAGACACATGTTTCTATGAGCAGGGCCAAATTAACGCATAAGCAAACTAGGTATGCCAAGGGCCCCAAGCTGCAGGGGACCTCGGTCCTTCCCTCCATGTTGGCAGTGTGAATGGCCCCATCTCCCTCTCTTCCTTTCCCCCCACCCCACTCTGGCCTTGCCACTGCGAGGGATGCTTCCTAGTGGTAGCTTCGACTCCCCATGGGCAGGAGCACCAGGGTGTGGAGGGGGGTCTCAACCTGCCCAAGGCCCACAAGTTTGTTTGCCTAGGGCCCACTAAAGTGTTAATCCAGCCATGTCTATGAGAGAAGGATGGCTCTGAATTCTTGATTCAATCCACAACACATTGTTTCTGCCACTCCCGCTTTTCTGTCTCATTGTTGTAAGGTTTCAAAGTATCAAGATCCTTGTACCAGACTCTTCTTCCATTTGAGGCAGTTCTGGGCAATAGTCTCTCATAAGTTGATGTCAAGTCGGCGTTTTTTTCAAGTTGGCCTTGAGAACGTCCTTGAAGTGCTTTCTCTACCCTCCTCTTGAGCATATGCCTTGACTGAGCTGAGAGAATAAAACTTGCTTCAGGAGTCTGGAGTCAGACATCTGGATGACATAGTCAGCCCAGCGAAGTTGATACCAGATGATCATTTCCTTCATGTACGTGGTGTTTGCTTGCAAGAGAATGCTAATGTTGGTGCACCTCTCTTCCCACTGAATTCGAAGGATCTTCTGTTGGTACTTCTCTAATGACTTAATGTCCTGTATGTTGTCTTCACCTCAGCTCCATAAGTAAGGTGGGGATTGAAACTACTTGATAAACTATGAGCTTGGTTTTGGATTGGATGTCATGATTTTCAAACACACATTTCCTCGGGTGTCCGAAGGCTGCACTTGCACATTGGAGGCAATGTTGGATTTCTTCATCAATGTCAGTCTTCTGCAAAAGATGGCTTCTGAGGTATGGGAAATACTCAACATTCTCCAGAGTCTCATCATTAATCTGAATTGCTGAAGCTGGCGACTGCTCATTAAGAGCTTGTTGATGGAGGACCTTAGTTTTCAGAATGTTAAGCATCAGTCCCATTTTCTTGTATGCCTCAGTAAAGATGTTGATAATTGCCTGAAGGTCTGCTTCTGAGTGAGTACAGACTACCACATCATCAGCATACTGGAGCTCGATGATTGAGGTCAGGGTGGTCTCGGTTTTGGCTTGGAGCCAGCTGAGGTTAAACAGCTTACCATCCATTCAGTAGTTTAGCTCCACTCTGACCGGGAGCTTGTTGGTGGTCAGATGTAGCATCATGGTAAGGAATATCAAAAAGAAGGTTGGAGCAATAACACAGCCTTATTTAGCTCCCATCTTAACCTCAAAGGGATCTATGATAGATCCATTACTGAGAAACACTGCTCACATACCATCATACAGTAGGCAAAGACTGGTGATGAATTTCAGTGGACATCTGTACTTCAGAAGGCTTGTCAATTGAGAAGTGCTGTGGAGAGTCAAGGGTTTATGTGAGGTCAAAGAAGGTAATATGAGTAATAAATAATCAATTGCATGTGTTGTCTTATGTCAAGGGAGCCAAGGTTTGGTTAATGCCTTTCTCAATATGATCTAAAAATAGAGTGGAAATGTATACATAAATAGTCACACACAAATAATTAGTTTCAATACACAATGAAGAATCTAATACCTTATGCAGTGGGTGATCTGTTGTGCATGTAGTAGTACAAAGTAGGGATCCTTTCTATAACTATAGAGATAATAGTAATAGTAGCTCAGATTATTTTTCCTAACAACCTTGTGAAGAAATTTCAAATGCCATCCACTGCTACTTCTAATTTAACATTCTTTACACCAAGTAAGCACAAGGTTTGTGTTTTTCCAATTATTTTCAAGATCTTCACTCTAAACAACATCATGTAGTCCTTAGCTAGGGAGGCTATACCCATTTCCAGCAAATTCACATTTTTCTTTTAAACGTTCTTGTTGCCTGCTCACAGTTTATATACATGCTAGCAGGAATTCAAATGTAATCTGAAGCTTCCAGGTCCAGTTAGATGAACAAATACTTCACTCTTCCCTAGTTCTCACTCAGAAGTTCTAATTGGCCATAAAAGAGCCTGCCTTACAATAATTTTTATTTAAGAATTGCCAACTACCAGTATGAAGTGGGAATAAAGGGATCTAGTAGATAGACTCCTTCCTATAGATCAGAATATAAACTCACTAAAAATTCAGACAGAGATGGACCCAAGCCACACTCTCCCAATTTGAACATTGAATTTGAAATTTGGGGAATTTGTAGTATGATGCCAAACATCATGGGTCAAGCTAGCTGCTCCTGATTTCTCCTTCAATTCCCCTCTGATCTGAAGGTGTATGGGACTCTTCACTGTTCTGTTTTTTTTTTGGGGGGGGGGGGGGGTTGTTGGACTTACCACATCTAGAAATAGTTTTCATAAAGAAACTGAGGGCTTGTATACATAGAGAGGTTATTACACAGCAAAGTAGGGTGTGAATTGACAATGCACTAGCTATTCCATGCACAATTCCTTTCCAGACACTGAGAGCTTCTCTTAGTTCATACTAAAAGTGGAGTAAAGCCAACCTTAATGAATACTAACAGTGCCCTCATAATAAGTTAGTACTTCCCTATAGGAAGTTAGGCCACATCTACACGAGATGGTGACTGTACAGTCATTACTGCACAGTCATTTAGTATTTGTTTATATAAGTTAACCAGAGTTACTACGCAGCAGCATCACTGAATGGCTTTAAGGTATGCTGACTATACAATAGCTCATTATTAATGCGTAGTAGCATCACGTCACATTTCCTCCCATGGGATGCTACTGTGTAGTCAACATCTCATGTAGACTCAGCCAGCAGCTAGCATGCTGTGAATTCACACCCTAGCTTAATGTGAACTAGCTTCCCCTGTGTAGAAAAGTCCTTTGATTGCTGTTCCTTAGCTCTCCCTACTGTTTTGAGTCCTTATGAGTATTACAATAGAACAGCGTTTCTCAACCCATGGTACGTGTATCCCTGGGGGTATGCAAGATATGGGCAGGGGGTACACAGGTGCTACGTTTTGGTCTTTGCCTGCTCAGGCCGGAAGTTCTGGCCACTGCCCCTCCTGCCGTGTCCAGTGCACCAGGGCTTTCACTCCCCAGCGTCAGTGTGCCAGGATCCAGGGAGAGAGGCCCTGCACAGGCTGCTTTGCCCTGGGCCACGGTGGAAATAGCGGGAGTCAGCTCGCGGCGGCAAAACTAGAAGTGCCACGGTGGGACTTCCAGTTTCACTTTTGCTACGTCGATTGGCAAGGGGTATGTAAGGTACCAAAGGTTGAAAACCACTGCAATAGAAGACAGATTCAGTTCTTACTCCACAGAGTTCTCTGCTTTCTTGGTAAAGCATCCTCCCATTTTACCCTGCTTTGAGAACTCCTGGTTTTTGACAAGGCCTTGAGTCAATAACTGTCTTCTTTGCTGCTGGGAAAAACTGCAAAGAAATCAATTTGCTAGACAATCAAAGTGCTTCAAAGATGGCCAAAGAATTTACCATTGAATAAAGTGAGTTCCTAGATCCCTCCAAGTTGAGCATGTTCTTCCATAGCCAGTGACACACAGCAGTTACTGGGATTTCAAGACAAGTGTCAAGAAGCAAATCACTTGGAGGAAAAAGGGCCAGAGGTATCAGCCAGTTAGCAGATATTTTTAATACTGGTAGACACTGTACATGAACTGCTCGTTGCAAATGTTTGATACATTAGCTATGGCAAAATGAGTGTTTTCCAACCCCTGGTCATTCACTGTCTTGGTTGTCTAGTTAGTACTGGATATAGGTTGAGTTTTTCAAAGTCCCCTATGGTTTCTGATATACCTCCCATTCATTATACCTCCAATGGGAGTTATGTCTCTAAAACAGGAGTTGGGTATGGAAATCATCCAGTTTGTTTTGAAATTCTTAGTGTTATAGTATACAAACATATATGCTGCATACCTTGAACTTGCAAATCTATGCCAGCAAAAGGAGTGAAAGACGGGGAATGAGGAAATGAATTCATGTTCCCTGTATAGTAACTACAGCCTCTGAAGATCAGTGGACTGTCTTGTCCAGCAAATTCAGACCCTAAAAAAGCTATACAAGAGAGAAAAAGTACAAGCATCTCTGGAGAAATAGCTATTAGAACTTTTCGGAGAGACGTCTCTTAAAAGTTTTCAAAGACAGCTGTATTTTTAAAGTTTTGACAAATTGCAAGAAGTGCTGGAATTTTTTGTATTATTTATGCTCATTCATTATACTGTTAATTAGAATTTGTCAAAGAAACTGTATAAGTAACAGTGACCAGAAATGGCAAAAAGAATACACTAACTTTTCTTCCATAAAACCTAGAGCTTTAACAATCACCAGGAACAAACAGAGGCCCACTGGCTCTCCTCAATCAATCCAAGTCCCTTGGGCTAACACTTGAACTCAACAATCTGCATAACAGGAGGAGGTGGACAGCCTGCATGAACAATCCTTCCAATTTATTCAATGATTCCCCCAACCCCACCCCCACCAATGGTCAGATATTTTTCCATTTTTTTACCCAGTTCTCTTTTTTTTTTTTACCCAGTTTTATTGCACAGTATTTTTCCTATGATTTCCTCTTTAACTTAGAATTTCTTCATACTGTAGTACCTATTCTTCTCTATTCCATTTTGTCAGATAAAAAGACATTAAACTGGAATTAAGGCAGTACTCTAAAGGTAAAAACATTACATAATCCCCAAACTAAGCACTATAAATCCAAGAAATTCAGAAAAACTGTGGAACTGGAAAGAAACCTAAGCAATTTATGAAGAAGTGGAAATCCACAGTTAAAGCACCCATAACAAACTTAGCTTCACTGTGAAGTAGCACTGTGTAGTAGTCAAACCATTATGATTGAGGTATAATAATGTTTTTAGCCCCCAATGACATTAAATTGATTTTTAAAGAAAATAGTTCCACTTTTTCTTTTATTTTTTCATCAACTGTGTTACTATAGGTAGGAGTTAACATTCCTTGGGTTCCTAAACTATGCATTCCCATACCTTATTAGCATGCTTGGATTTATTTTGGATTATTTTCAAATGAGTCTTAATTCTGAACTTCCTGAATATGTAATAGGACATCAGCTTGCCAGAGTGCACTGTCAACATGAAAGCCTGCTGTCATGCTTTTTAAAAAAGAATTTTAAAAAAGTTACACATGAATGGTAAGAAAGGAATTCAACAATTTTCTGATATATAGTGTCAATATTAATGTTTTTTATTTTAATTCTGCTTTTCAGGGGGCAAACTCTGGCTGGTTTATCTCACTTTGGATCTGTGTAAAACAGCCAGCATTCTAGCTATTTTCCCGTAGCTTGAGATCTCCGCATGCAAAACCAAATTTCAAGAGTACACTATCAGAAGCCACCATCTTCTTGGAAAACAGCGTGCCTTCAGTCTAATTAGGAACAATGAGAATGGATGGCCATTTTAGAAGAAGCCTTTTTTTCCCTTCCTATTGCTTTTTATGCTATAGTGCCTACTCAGAGCAACCTGGAGCCTCACCTCCCACTGAGAACAATAGGGAATGGCAGTCTTTTAAGAAAGAGAGCCATTCTTCCTGGAGTTCTCTGTAGCAGAATATTATTTATTGGATTCTGCTGAAGAAGAAACTTTCAGTTACAAAATATAACAAGAAAAAGTTACCAATGCTAAACAAAAAAATTTTAAACATAGCCAATGCATGAGAAGTTAATGTGTTTTGCCTACGTGAGAAGTTCAAAATGTTTGCGTTATACTATTATTTAAATAACACAACACAAAGTAATGATTTGAAGCTAACTGACTTGTAAGACCCATCTTGAGTTTCTTTTAACTGGCTTAAGTAATTACGTGATTTACATATAAATTCTCAAGAAATTTATTCCGAATTCATACCATTATTTTGGGAAGGTATGCTGTATTCTCCATCTGCAACCAAGTAGCTGAATCTCTGCTTTAAACTCTAAACTCAGCCTTAACAGCAGATTCTTGACTTTTGACTGCCCACTATATAAAAAAATTCCATTTGAGCTCCTTTTAAGCTTGACCTTCTTTAACTTGAATTTTTGCACTCTGATTCTTAAATTTGATCTATCCAAAGTAGTTTCTCTTACCCATCATATATATTATTTACATCCCTGCAGAATAATGTGGGCTGTATATTGGAGTTTTCTTTTTAGATTATTCTCTCCCAAGAAAAATGTTTCTGTAGCTATAGCAAAAATTGCCAGGGTCCCTGAACCAGAATCTGTGCAGTGCTATATCTGTTTACTGATATTCACCATCCTGGCATTAGTATATTCCTTTCACAACAAAATATCAGTATCATTCCCTAAAGCATCAGAACCATTTGGCTAATTCTCTAGTCTTATTCAAGAAAAATGTTCATAATAAAATGGCCAGAATTTATCACAATGTCCCAAATGAGGCCTCATCAGTTCCTTGACAGCAGTAGAAGCATTGGATCAACATTTTTTTGCAGGCAAAAATCTCAGTTAAATCAGTAGGGAGTTTGCCTGAAAAAGAACTGAATGAAAACTGAATTAAAGTTTCAAGTTTTACTTTATTATTATTATTTGTCCTAATATATTTTCAAAGCCTCTCTTTACATACCCTAGAATAATCTGTGAATAATTCTTTATTTATTTTAAGTGCTATGCAATGAGGTTTCTTTCAGTATTAGTTCCATATTAAATCTTTTCAACTGAACTCTTCTGTAGCAAATCAACTTAGAGAATATACATTCACTTCCTCACATCATTAACGTGTCACTTGGCTGACTTTCCTAACCACAAATCTGGTGCTGAGCTAGTCTCACTGAGCCATTCTCAGTTTTGAGGCTGTTGTAACACATTATCAAATGCTTCTTGCTTTTAACAGCTTGGTTTCAGGTTTCTCTCCTTACTGCACATCCCTTCCTTCTGATCACTGATGAAAAGGAAACAAATGGTCCTACTAGTGACACTTCATGTCATCTCCACCCAAAAGTAGCCCCTTTCAAGTCCTCCCTGTCTCTGACCTTTGACCTGGTCTCTTTCCTGTTCAAGTTGCTCAGCCCCATGTTGATCCTGCTTGTAGTCAATAGGGTCCATTCATAATGTAAGTGTAGAAAGAGAGAAAAAGATGCACTTAAAGGACCCAGTTCTCCTCCTGCTAGATACAAACAACTTCCAATGAATTCAGTCTCCAGTTCAGATTCTACTGAGGCAGCAGGGGTCATAAAGTGGCACAATTATCTTTGGGCACAGTGAGCAAGAGAACTCATCCCTCTCTTACTTCATTTCTCCCTTGTAACATTTCCCCTGCAACCCACTCTAACGGAATCTTGCCCGTTTTATCACTGGAGGTTAAAAAAGGAAATGTTTCCCCTTTTAAGACGTGTCCTCCTATCCATTCCTACCCAGCTCGTGTTGGTGCCAAAAGGAAAAGGTTCCTGCATTGCCACAGTTAGTAGAGCCAGCAGAGGGCAGAGCACAGGTATAGAATCCTAGAAATTTAGGGTTGGAAGGGACCTCAGGAGGTCATCTAGTCCAATCCCTTCTTAAAGCAGGACCAGCCCCAACTAGATCATCCCAGCCAAAGCTTTTTCTAACTGTGTCTTAAAAACCTCCAAGGATGGAGATTCCACAACCTCTCTGGATAACCTGTTCCAGTGCTTTACAACCCTCCTGGTGAGACAATTTTTCCTAATATCTAATCTAAACTTCCCCTGTTGCAACTTGAGACCATTGTTCCTTGTTCTGTTATGTGCCACCAGTGAGAACAAACTAGCTACATCCTCTTTTAAACTAGGAACAGTCTACCTCCATCCCTTTCAAGTAACTGAAGGCTGCTATTAATTCCCTACCACCACCACCCTGTCTTCTCTACTCCAGACTACATAAGCCCTCAGCCTCTCCTCAGAAATCACGTCCCCCAGCCCGCTCACTATTTTTACTGCCCTCCGCTGGATTCCTTCTATTTTGTCTACATCCTTTCCATAGTGGCATGCCCAAAATTGGACACCTTACTCCAGATGTGGTCTCACCAGTAGCAAATAGCAGGAAATAATCACTTCCTTCAATTGGCTGGCAATGCTCCTACTAATGCAGCACAGTATGCCATTAGCCTTCTTGGCAACAAGGGCACAGTATTGGCTCATATTTAGCTTACTGTCCACTGCAATCCCCAGGTACTTTCCTGCAGAGCTTCTGCTTAGCCAGTCAGTCTTCAGCCTGTCAAAACAGTACTTCATTGCCCCACTTTGCAAAAGTCTCCCCCTCGCACAGACCCTAAGGGGGGCAAGGATTTGCCATAGGAGAAAGAAGAGTAGGCACTAAAGCAAGAAGGGAGGATGGTTAAAGTCTAGGAAAGGAGAGAAAAGACTCTAGGGAAGGGGTAGACAGAGTGAAGAAGAGTTGGAGCAAAAGGTAAAAGAGAAAGGAAAGAGTCATATTATACAGACAAGTGGAGGAAAGGGGGAGAGAGTGTTTGTAAGACTGATGGGGCCCTTAAAACAGAAATTGAATCTCTGTGTATATAGACTAGCTGTGGCAATATTTTGGGGCACTTGGAGCATAGCAAGGGGCAAAGATATCTGTGTGCTCACAACTTGTGCTGCCATAAATATTTTTATGGTGGCACAAAAACACTGTCTGTTTGCACCCTTAGAGACCAGGGCAAAACAAGAGAACCAGGGAAGGCTGCTGCATCAGTCAGAGGCAAGAAGCTAAGAGAGAAAGAGTTTGAATTAGGGCCAGAGTGCAGAGGAAAGTGCGTGTGGACTGGGGGAACCTTTGTGGGGAGTTGTATGGGTTTGTTGAGGAAAGGTCCTGCATATGCGAGTATAATCTTTGGGAACTTCATGCATGGAAATAACATTGAAGGGAAAGTAGGATGAAAAAAGTCAAAGAATAGATGAGGAACAATACCAAGGAAATTAATAAAAGAGAGTGAAGGGGAAAAATAAATATGAAGCAGGAAAATTAAAACATTTTCACTGCATAGAAATGACAAATTCCACAAAAACTATATTTTTAACTCATTTTATTAAAATGTGTTTTTAGAGTGACAAAGAAACTGACATAAGGGCTGTTCTTACTGAGTAAAATTGTTTGGTGAATAATAAGTTCCTTAGGGCCCCTCTATGTGTGCATGTTAAACAGGTCTCACCAAAATATGCCCCATGGGCTAGATCTTGCCTGCCAATTGATTGTATCTGGCCCATGGCTGCCCCCGTGGTTCTGCGAGCCCTACCCACTCCCACCTGGAGCAGCCTGCACTACACTCCCTTCCACGCCCACCAATGGTCCCAGCCTCAGCTAGCATGCACAGCTTCCCAGCAGGACTGGTCCTGGTGCGACTGCAGCCACCCAGATACTTCTCAGCTCCCCCTGCCTCCAGAGGCTTCTCCTCTCCTACCCCTGCTGCATTTGTCTGGGCAGCAGGTAGCACGAGGAAGTGACAGTGGAGACACATGCTGGTAAGCACAGATGCAGCCAGGCAGGGGAGAAACTGAAGCTGAGTGGCTTCTACCCCCACATGACTGGGCAGCTCCAGCTCTCAGCTGACTTTCACCCACTCGACCACCTGCTGCTGGCTGCTCACTAACTAGGTGGATGGAGTGGAACGAAAGTGGCCAGGACTTGGAGCTGGAGCCCTGTGCTCTGGAGTAAGAGCCACCTGGCTGCAACTTTCTTCCGACCTGGAGCAGAACAGCAGGGGCAAGAGAAGGAGCCACTGGAGGTGGGAGGACCCAAGCAGTACCTGGGCATCTATGGCAGCAGCCCTGCCAGGAAACTGTGCATGCTGGGCAGGGCAAGAGCAAGGCCACCTGATGTATGCAAAGTGAATACGGGTAAGAGCGTAGCATGGACTGACCCAGGTGGGAGCGGGTAGGGCTCTGCCCTATAATGGACCACTGCAGGAGGCAGCCGTAGGCCAGATGGGTGCAAGTGTGGACCGCACCTACACAGCCCAGGTGAGCTGTGCTGGGCTCACCCCCTACGCTCCCTTCCTCTGTGTCCCCACCCCCAACCTGGCTCCCAGGACCTAGCGAATGGGCAGCCCCACACATACATGCACGCACCCACACCCCTCCTATACAATATACAAAAGTAAGACTTTATTTTGAGCCACTATGAAATCACCTCTATATACACTATTCAAAAAAAACATAAAATCAGGACAAAAATTAATTGTTTAATTAAATTAAAATACGTTATAGTAGATGTTTGATGTTTAGGATACAATTTGTTCTTTATCTATCATTTATTAAAATAATATCTTCTGAAAGATTTTGTTTATGTTTACAGCTCACCAAAATTCACGAAGTGGCCCGCCAGACAAAATAATTGCCCACCTCCAAAGAGAAGATGTAATGCACAATCCACACAATCACACTTCCTGCCATGCCATACATGCATGGCAGAAGCTAAGACTCTCGGACTGTGAATCAGATCCCATCAAGCCTTATTGCTGGTGCAGGGGGATCCCAAACGAGGGGGACCCCCTACACCAGAAAGAAACAAGTTCCTATGGCTCCTGTGGCCACAGCTGCTGTGATTTCCCAGCCACACAGTCAGGTGCCATGGTGTCCAAGCTACTGGGATGTAGGCGCACCCCTAGGTCTGGGAGATAACAGCAGCTGCCCCTGTGGCTGGGAGTCCTGTCAGCTGATGGGGCTCCCAACTGCAGGGACATGTGCTCTCACAGCTGGGAGTCAGCATCAGCTGGGAGCTCCCCAGCTTGAGGGTGCACATAGGCCCTTGCACTTGGAAGCACTGATCACCTGGCAGGGCTCCCAGCTGCGGGACCATGGCCTACATGTACAAATTAAAGCAGAATAGCAACCAGCTCTAAAATTATTACACATTTCCTAGCAATAACTTTACAGCTGATTGGACCCATTAAAGGCATCATAGTTAATTTGCACATGTATCCAGCCTAAATTAATTGCACAATTAACCAGGTAATTGAGTAATACATGTAATGTGTAGAGGAAGCCTTATCAATATCCTCCAGCAATAGCTCACATAACAGTAAACATAAGAGAAGACCTCTCTTCCTGGCTACAAAATCAGTCATGGAAGGTTCTTCTGGATGTGCAGGCTGTTAAGTACTTTAAAGACTAGGGTCGTGTCCATTTTCTGATCCATAGCACTAGTAGCTGAAAAATCTTCAGTTCAGCAGGATTTTAACAATCTTTTATCAACATATGTCTTTCTGGGTAATGGTTTGATCTGTACCACAACTTCATGTTATTAGTAGTTACTGGCTTATTAGACCCAACTGCAGAAGACAATGTCTATGCACGTTACTGATCAAAAAATGAATGAATTAATGAACAACTTCCAAACTTCAGCCAAAATCAGTTTATATTGAAAGAATGTTGCGCTACAAGTTAAAATATCTAGGCTTGGTTTAATTACATTTTGCATGTGATCCCCAAAAGGACTCAGTAACATTTAGGGTTTAATAACCTCAGATCATTTAATGTCCTTTCATTATATTAGTGTAACAACCCAAAAACAAGGGCTGGAAGTTAAAACTGCATGCTTCCTCCTGGGCTTTCCCATATGTTCACCATCTTCAGCTCAGTCCCCAGATATCCATGCCAAATCTTACAAAATGTTCCAAGCTCAGAAATTCTTAAAGGAACAAAGAGATATCACATCTCACTCCATTATTTATTGATAATCTATTTTTCCTTTAAAAAATGGGAAGTGTATTTCCTGCTTTGAATGGCAACCCTGGAGACTCAAGTCCTCTGCGTATTCCACAGAACAGATATCTCATGAGCAACAGCTAAGCAGGCTTGCCCATCCTGCCTTCCCATTGCCTGAGCAATTATCATTTCCCAGGTCAGAAGGTAGTTTAATGTATATATGTTAGCCACTATGCTATATGTGCACATTCTTGCCAGTACTTCTGTGATATAGATAGCTATGTAAATAGAGTCCACTGATTCCAAATACGCCACTAAATAGTTACTGGGGAAAACAGAGCTTTTGATTATTATTGACTCCATCCATCTCTGAAATCTTACCTGTTTCATCGTTTCATAGTTTCACAGTAGCTAGGGTCAGGAAAGACCTGAACAGATCACCTAGCCTGACCCCCTGCCACAGGCAGGAATGAATGCTGACCCCAGACAGGCGATCGTCCAACCTCCTCTTGAATTTGCCCAAGGTAGGGGCGAGGACCACTTCCCTGGGAAGTTGGTTCCAGATTTTGGCCACCCTAACTGTAAAATATTGCCTTCTGATCACTAACTTAAACCTATTCTCCATCAGCTTATTACCATTGTTCCTTGTCACCCCAGGTGGTGCTGGGGAGAAAAGGGCTCTACCTATTTGCTGTTGATCTCCCCGATGAGCTTGTAGGCAGCCACCAGGTCCCCTCTTGCTGAGGCTGAACAGGTTGAGGTCCTTCAGTCTCTCCTCGTAGGGCCTGTCCTGCTGCCCTCTCACCAAGTGGGTGGCCTTCCTCTGACCCCTCTCCAGGCTGGCCACATCCCTTTTGAAGTGCGGCGTCCAGTACTGGACGCAGTACTCCAACTGCAGCCTGACCAAAGTCACATAGAAGGGGTGTATCACTTCTCTGGACCGGCTTGAGATGCACCTTTGGATGCATGACAAGGTATGGCTGGCCTTGCTGGCTGCGGTCTGGCATTGGCAGCTCATGTTCATCTTGGAGTCAATAATGACTCCAAGATCCCTTTCTGCCTCTGTGCTTTCAAGAAGGGAACTCCCCAGCCTGTATGTATGCTGTGGATTCCTTCTCCCAAGGTGCAGCACCCTGCATTTGTCTACATTGAACCCCATTCTATTCTCGTCTGCCCACTTTTGTAGTCTGCCTAAATCTAGTTGCAGCCTCTCTCTCCCTTCAAGTGTGTCCACCTCGCCCCACATCTTAGTGTCATCAGCAAACTTGGGCAGCGTGCTTTCCACCCCCTCATCCAAGTTGCTGATGAAGATGTTAAACAGTGCAGGCTCGAGGACCAAGCCCTGGGGTACCCCACTGCAAAGGAAAGGGTTTATATCAGGAGCAGGCAATTATTTTGGGCCAAGGGACACTTACCAAATTTTGGCAAGCTGTCGAGGGCCACATGGGTAGCCCCATCCCTTGACAAGTGCCCTGCCCCCTGGTCACCATCTTATAACCAGAAGTCCTACCCCCTAACCCCTGACCTTTGCCACCAGAAGTACCTCCCTTTGCCCCCACAAGTACTCCTTTCAGCAATAAGTTTTGCCATCCCGGAACCAGAAAAATACCAAATTATATTCTAAAAAGCAAATATCTACAATACTAATTTGATTTCAAAAATACTTTTGACCTGATTTACATGTGTTTGGTTGGTACATACAGAGGGGATTGCACAATAGCTTAAAATGAGGTGTTACACTTGTATGTTGTGGGGGGGTGGCGGACATTGGGGTTAGTATAGGATTGTAGGGGGGTGTGGGTGTGGAGTGAGGGAGCATGTAGGTGTGTGTGTGGATATGTGGAGTGTGGGTGGGTGTGGATGTGGGGGTCTGTGTGTATGGCAGTGCAAAGGGGGGTGCATGTGTATGGTGAGGTGTGCATGTGGGATTTGCCCCATGAACATACACACACCCTCCTGGTCCTGGCCCTGGGGTACCGGCATGAGCTCTGTGCTCCCGCAGTCCGGCCATGCATCTGGGAGCCATGTGGTGCTGGAGCAGCCAGCGACCAACAAGAAAGCAGGGAAATGGCAGTTACAAGTGGGAGATAGCGGCAGCAAGCAGGCATGTGAAGCATAAGGACAGCTGGGTAGGAGCGTGAGGCCTGCACCCATGTCCAGGGCCAGCGCCAGCGGGACTCAGAGTGGGGTGGCAGGAGTGTGGGACCTTTGTCCCCCCTCCAGTACAGCTGCCACTGGACCCAATGCTCCTGCTGCCCCACTCTAGGTCCCACCAGCACTGGCCTTGGGACACCAGCGCAGGCCCCATGCTCCCGCCCTGAAGTGGCTGCGCTCCACACACCCACTCACTCCCACTTTCCTGCCCACTGCCAGCTGGGCAGTGTTGGTAGTACAGAGCAGATGCAAGGCAGCCCCATGTGGGCTCCAGGCAGCTGCACCAGTAAAGAGGAGGGGCTGCCTTTACCCTACACTGAGCAGCAGTTTTTCTTGCATGCCACCACTGTTGAGCCTGGGCCCCAGCATCAGCTCTGGGCTTGCCCCTCTGGCCTGAGCAGCAGCAGCAGCGGTGGTAGCCCCAGGCAGAAACTGTTGCTTTGTGTGGGGGGAAAGTGGCCCCTCCCACTCGCTGCCATTAGGCAGTTTTTGGTACAGCTGCCCAGAGCCCACGCCACACCGAGCTGCCATGCCACTCCGTCACTGCCACCTCTGGGCTACTCAGCATGACAGCAGTGACAGTGCAGAGCAGCCAAAGAGCAGCCCAGAGGTGGCAGTGACAGCCGCACTGCAGCTCAGTGTGGGCAGCTGCACCAAAAAAAATGTCTTGCAGGAGTAAGGGGGAAGAGGAGGGGCCACTTCCCCCCCCTTCACCAAGCAACAGTTTCTGCCTGATGCTGCTGCTACCACTGCTACTCAGCCCTGACAGGCAAGTCTGGAGCCAGCATGGGGCGTGTGGTGTCAGGGCCAGAGTCAGGGCTGCGCGCACTGGCCCCTGCCACTACCACGGGTCTGGTGCCAGCAGCAGGAACCAGAAGGAGCTGCCCCACCCCTGCTGAATGCACAGGGATGGCAGGATTCACCATGGCTGAGTGGTGCAGAGCAAGCCCAAGCCACGCTGGGGCCGCACACTGTTGGTAGTGGCAGGGAAGTGCCGCAGGGTGCATAGGCTCCAGGCTGTTGAGAAGAGAGGGCAGGTGCTGACCGGCTGACAGAAGTGCATGCGGGGGATCCCATGCTCATCCCACTTACCCACAAACCCTCCCCACAGACATCTTCCTCCACACACAATCGCACATCCCACAAATACCATAACCTCAAACATACCCTCACACCTCTGAGGTGGAGCCCTGCTCACTGCTACATGCTACACACCCCACCACACACATGCGCCCACGCACCCACCCCCAGTCACCCTCCTCTTCCACATAACCCCACAGCTTCCTACAAACCCCATTGGCATTGCCATTTTAAATACTTAAACACAATCACGATTCGGGTATTTCAGAAAACCACATTGTTTCCCTGAAAGCAAAAGGGATATTACATCTAAGTAGAGAAAGTGAGCCATGAACATAATGTCTAAGTAAAAAGAATGAGGCATTTGAAAAAAAGATTAGGAGCCGGTTTTGAATCTGTAGAAGACACATGTAGGATGAATGCAACCCAGTGCTCTGGAGGACTGGGCACAGATGCAGAAATAGTAACACCTTTCCTTAAGCACCTGCTCTGGTTCACCAGTGTGAACACAGTGTTTGGTGTTATGACCCCAGGGTGATGCCACTTTCTTTTAAGAATGTAATGACGCTGCTGTAAGACTTTGGTAGTTTTGAAAGTGTCACCAAGTAATAAATATAAGGAACAATCCAGCCCTTAACACATCTTCTGTTTTATGTTATTTTAAGTCCTAAAAATTCAGAAGATACAGTAAGCACTGAGGACTTGGTATAGCTAAAGCTCCTGTAGTCTATATATAACTACAGAAATATATGTAGATATAGTTATTCTAGACATGGAACCCATGATTTTCACCCTTAAAGAAGGAAAATACCTTTTGGGCCAGAAAAGGTAACTTTCCCTTTAAGAGTTATGCAAAGATCAGGTTTCATTGATACATTCCTTGATGTACTGTGAGGTACTTTCCATTTTGACTCTTTCATTGTAAATTCATTTGGAACACAAAATTTCTTGAAGTGATACCCACTAATTATTGAAAAATATAATAAAGCTTGCAAAGTAACTCAGAAAGTGAAAGCAATGCCTTGAGGTTTAACATAAGACCACAAGGATTTTTTCCTTTTTTTTTTTAATCTATTTTTGCCATCTATTTTTGTTGCCATAAGGAAACAAAGATCTTTAAAGTTCAAAGGACTGAAAAGACATCACAGTAAACTGACCTTCCACTGGGAAATCAGAAATGTATGCAAGATGTGTTTATCTTGCTGGGACCATAGGTGGTAAAAGAAGGTTGACTGATAAGGGACCTGAGAGTACTCCCCAGTCAAAAGCCTTTGAAACACAAGAATTGTTGGTATACCTAATAAGACTATGAACAAGGAAAATTATCAAGCTCATTCATATACAGAAAGGCTACTTAAGTAACACAACACAACCATGGGTAAAAAAAATTCCACTGAAAATAGTAACAGTGAACCCAACACAAATGTTTAGACTGAAACATCCCTGGATTTTATAGAACTCAGAGCTAAATGTGAACTTTTGTAGCAGACCCACATGAACCAAACAAAAACTCAATTCCCAAACCTCCTCTCTTGGCTCAGAAAATGGTATTTAAAGGTTTGCTATTTGGGAATTGGCTTATAGGTATATGCATTAGAATGGTTCAGGGTTGGCATCAGGGGTTAATTGATTTCTAAAAAGCTTGGGTCTCACATACAGAGTTACACAGCCTTCAAAACAGACAGTCTGTCTAACACAACAAGGCCACTGGATATACACACAGTCTGAGAAACTGGGGGCATGTACCATGCTGTTCCATAACATAAGATAAGGATGGCACCAATTAACAAGGCCCCAGAACAGGAGGGCCTGAGTCCTGGTTTTGGGGGAACAGATCAAATTAGGAAAAAGCCCCGAAAGACCAAATTAGTATGTGTGCATGTGTTGAGCTACGTGGATGTGTGACGACCACAGAGAGACCAGCCAGCAACAGCCATGGATCAAGAGTCATCAGGGGGAAGAAAAATACAAAAGCAGAGACTTGAGAGTAACAAACGGTCCCTCCCCATTCCACCCAGGTCCCCATCCCCATCCCAATCCCTGGGAGGGGTTCCCAAGGCCACCATGGACAGAGGGCACACCACCAGCCCATCTCATCCATCCCACTGGGGGGTGTGGGCCTCAGCATCCTGCCTCCAGGCTGCTGACATCTGACACCTAAGACCACCTCAGAGTGAAGACTGCATTCTGGCCAGGTGTACTTTGACTCTGACGACAGCCCTAGGATTTGGTAGATATACAGAACTGCTCAATTGTTTGTATTGCTTCATTTCTGTTATCACTGTGTATCAATAAATTTGCTTATTATCAAATGGAAAGGTTATGGTTGGTCTGAGGGTGGGTTTCCCCCCACCCAAAACAAGGCATCTGGGTCCGAAATCCAGGGCCAACATCCCAATTTAATGCAAATCCAGTCCCTGTCTGAATTTTGCAGATCAGAGCCATTTCTCAAAAAATGAGATGGAGGGGGAAGGGGGGAAAGAAAACCTGAAGATATTAATGAAATCTACTCTGAAGTGAAAGGGTTTTTTTTCCTTCAGCATCAGTTTGCATCATATCAAACCAAAGTTGAAAACAAGAAAAGGCAATCTCAGGAAAGTGTGTACATATTAAAGCCTCAATTCAGCAAAGCACATACTTAAGTCCTGTTGAAGTTAATAACAACTAAAAAAGTACTTCAGTACTTTGCTGAATCAGGGCTAAATCTTGAAGGATTGAAATCCCTCATCTGTGCAGGAGTAAGCTATCCTTTGAGCTAATAAATAAGCATTCACACACAGAGCTATAGTATCTGATTGGAGTCATTTTCAAGTTTCCTTTAATTTAGGAGAATCTGATAACCTCATCAGGTACTACTGCTGTGCAGACTTTTTTGTTAGTCCAAACAGTAATAGCAACAACTGAAGAACACTGAAGAACACCATTACACACAGTCTTACTACATACACCATTACGTACACTTTATTTCTTACCATGTATGAACTGTAAGTCAGAAATTTAAGACAAAAGCTATTTTATGTTTCAGTTAACCAACAACTAAGGATGTGAAGAAGCTTGAGAGAGTCCAAAGGAGGGCCATGTGCATGATTAGAGAGCTAGAGACCAGGTCATATGAGGAGAGGCTGAAAGACTTGAGACTGTTCATCTTGGAGAAGAGAAGACTCAGAGGGGACTTGGTGGCAGCCTAGAAGTATATCAGGGGTGTACATCAGGGCCTGGAGGAGCAACAATTCACCAAGGCCCCCCAGGGGAAGACACAAAATGATGGGCACAGATTGATTGAAGATTGCTTCAGGCTAGACACAAGGAAAAACTTCTTTACAAAGTCAAGTGCCAAGGGTTTGGAACAGGCTTCCCCCAGAGGGGGTATACTCATCCACCCTGGAAAAGTTGCATAACCTTCTTGTTTCCCAGTTTTCTTGCTTGTAAAATAATATTTCTCTACATTTTAAGCATCTATAAATCCCCAAAGAAATAAACAAAGCTTTCTTTAAAATGCTCTTAAAGAAAGCTTCTTAAAGAAATATTTAAAATGTAACATGCAAATATAAAAGATACATAAGGTGCTTCATCGCAAAAATATTGCATTGAAAATGTACACATTCATAGGATTTAAATAGACTAAAACTAAGTAAAGAAACTATATAGGCCTTATTTTCCAGACAGTCTCTACCAGCAGTGATCCTATTTAACCCAGTCAAAGCTGCTCTCCTTTGTTGAAATCTCTGGGGAGACTTGCCATGCAAACACCTCATGGCCTCCAGTGAGTCTGGATACTCTAAAGCAGCAGCTGATTCTCTGAAGCAGGAGTATCGTTTGTAGAGTTCCCTGCATGTCAGCTTTCTGCACAAGTGGAGGATCTAGCCCACACTATATTATTTTGGTATCAAAATATTTTTACTGTGTCCCAAACAAGGAGTGTATACTAATTGTGTGTTAAACATTTGTTTTACAGAACACTTCTATAGTGCCATCTCTGCATCTATAAATGAGCTCTGTTACTCATTATATATACCAGTTCCTGGGGAATATTCTCCACAGTAAAATAAATTCTATGCACGGGTCTTAAAATTGTGCATCTTCCTCACTCAACTCTGAGGTACTGAATGCCCTTAAGTGTATTATTGGACAATGAGCCTAAAAGCATTCCAGAGCTCAACAGCACAAGCAGGAGTATTCAAAAGTACTGAATCCTAATAAAATATTGATGCCTTCACCAAACCCTTGAACCCAAACGCTTGCTTAAAAAAAAAAAAAAAAGTTTCTCCAACTATTTAAGTTGGTCTAATAAAAGATATCAGATTCACCCAAAGAACCTTGTCTGCCTATGTCCTTAGACCAACAGGGTTACAGCCTACACCCCTGTATCGTTCTCTATCTCTCTGTTACACTATATATGCAATTATATTCCACTACTGCTAAGAAGCTACTGCATTCCATACCATATATGTCCCTTCCATTCATCATAGAAGAGTTGTGAAGTTTAATTTAAATCCAGTAGCAAATCAGAAACATGTCATTTTTCTTGAAAAGTGTAGATGTGATGTCAACTGCCGAGAATCATATTCTTACATGGTAGAGTTTTGTCTTCATCTGAGTTTGATATAAGTGAGAGATTAAAGATGTATGTGGAAGATTAACTGTAATAAGCCTTTTTTTCTGAGTGGTCTAATGTAATTCTGAGTGGTTTAGGAAGCAGATTATTGACCTGCCTGCCAGTGCACACAACCATTACAAGTTTATTATCATTGCTCGACCAAATAAAAAAGAGTTTATTAAGACAATTTATCCTGACTATGTGCACCCTCACACCACAGTGGTGCATTACACCTAAACCAGCTAAGGCAGAAGATGTTTTCATACAATGATGAATTTCCCCCAAATTAATTATACTCAATACACTGAGTCTCACTAGTTCTAAAGTCCAGAATCTTCCTGGACGTTTCTAAGCAATACTATACGTTGTGCTCTAGAAGGACAGAGAAAAAGAGATAAGGTGGAGGGGTGAAAACGAGACAAAGGACTTGCAGCTTTGTTCTTCTCCAACATAACTGATGAAGCTGGATAAATCATTCATAACATATAACCCAGCACAGAACAAGAGAACCCTGCCTGTCTGTATCTTGTCAATGACCTGCCTCAGAAGGAAGCAACACATGTTATACGCCTTGTGGTGCCCTCAGGACCTTCTGTCTTTGATGCATACAACTTTACTTTGTGTCATTTTCTTTATCCAATTTGTATCCATGACTGCTTCAGAGTTCAATTAAAAACAATCACAGCAGAGGAATTCAGAGGCATGGAGAAAGGAAAATGTTATATCACAGATCTACAAAGAGACAGTCATGATGATGCTGAGCATGCCTTTAATTTTTATTCCACTCAGCTTCTGGAACAGAATTCAAGGCCTGAGTTAAGACCCCCAAATGCATGTCTGTGAAGCACTGGGGAGCAACATGCTGAGGCATACCATACTCCAAACAAACTCTCTCCCAAAACAGCCACCTTAGTGTAACATGGGGCATGTGCCAATAAGCACTCCCTCTCTCAGCAGACAGAAAGAGTTCTTGGTTGAACCACACTAAGCCCTGAAGTTTCTCTAGGGACTTAGTGCCTAAGACCAACCTTTCAATCAGTCTTTTCTTTGGAGGAGGCACAGCCTACTTATTGTATAATAGCAAAATACAGGGGTCAGCAATATTTTCCAGCTGGGGGCCAGAATGACCCAGCTCAGGTCCAAGGCAGGCAGGAGCTAGGGCCCGGCCACTTCCATCACTGCTCCCTGGGTGTGATGTTGCACAGGCAAAGTTTCCCTCTACCACAGCCAGTGCCACCTGTTTGCTAGGAAGGCTCCCCCACTGCTGGAGTCCTCAGGTGTAGCACAGTGTGTGCAGTCACACCTGCTCTCCTCAATTGCCAACCACTGTCAAAGCCATGGCTTCATAAGCCAGATCCAAAGGCTCTGTGGGCTATGTCCAGGCTGCAGGCCATAGATTGCCTACTCCTTGCATAGTGGTTAGAGCATTAACCTCGTAAGTAGGAGACCTGGATTAATGAGCTGGTTCAAGCAACATCTCCAGCCTCCTAGAAGAGTACTCTAGCCACCCAGGTTGGGTAGAAACATCCTCCACTCTTCCTACTGAAGCTGGGCAACTGTGATGAAAAGAATGTAATTGAATAAACTCCAGAAACCATCCAGTGAGGTAGGCCCAGAAACCAGGGATGCCATGTTTGGAAATCCCATCAAGATGCCCAGCGTGACCAAGATGGCAACAGTTGCAGGCATGCAAAATACCACCATTCTATGCACGTTAGGGAGATCACTCATAAAAATTTAGGCCCTCAGAGGGTTAAGTAAATATTCTATAGATTGTGCTCTTGGTCTTAGGTGCCCAAAGTCCATTTAAGTCCTGCTTCATACACCCATGTCCTTTTGTGGATCTAGATCTATCAGCTTTTATGTTAGTGGGTAAAAGCTGTTCCAGATGCAGGATCTGCAAAAGAAAATATTGTGCCATCCATTGCAAAGGATGGATGCACAACTAACTGTAAATCTACTTAAAGGGCTCAACATATTTCCCCTAAATTTATGTCCAAACTCCTTGCACTTCACAGGATAGTCCAGTGGTCCATAGGCCACTGTAAAAGCTCAGTAGGTAAATATAGTAATTTAATCATGTTACCTTTTTAATTCTCACAGAGGTAGATCCAGTTAAGCTTTTTCCAATTCTAGCATAGTCAGGTGTTTCTGTTCATATACACCTTATGGTCTTCTCCTGAGAAAGAGAAGAAAAAAAAAAAACAGAAGTTAGGGTTCAATTATGAATATGAAAATAATATGAATTATAGGAATCCATAAACACTTGCATTTGTGCATCCAGATGTGTAATGTGTATGGGTAATTACATATCTCTATATACATAACTAAAACATAAGTTTTTACATGAAAAAGCTTGGCTCCAGAGATTAAGTTTCCTGACAGTCTAGAATTAAATGTAGGTCCCTCTCTATTTTTAAATACACAATTATTATGTCCTAATTTCAATATTCAACTGTACAAGTAATTTACCATGGAAACAAAGAAGTGCTCCTTGAGTCTGACTCATCTTTCTCCTTCAGTGAAAATTGCTCCAATTCTTCTTTGTCATTGCTTCAACAGTCCTCCCTCATGCTCAACTTTTCCTAGCAACCCTGCAATCATTGAGGAACACTGGCAGAGTTTCTTGGTCTGATTCTCCTCTGCTTACCGCTCATGTTGTCATTTAAATGTGTGCAAAAAAGATGCAAAATTAATCAGCATAGTAGAATAGTCCAGTTGTTTCACCCCAGTGTTAACAATTATACATGGTACATGACAGTGGAGGAATGTACCTTGTGTTTTGATGAAACCACCTGCAATATAAATACACACACAAATTCCACTGACCTTAACCAAACTGGCTGTCAAATATCCATGTCATGTGAGATATTATCTAGCGATATGACTAAATTATAAAGAGATCCCATCATAGGTGTCCCTGAAATTTGGTTAAAACATTTAGTACTCTACCACTTAATTGCAAATGGACTTCAACATAATGTGGTATAAAAACATTATGTACAAAAACAGGCTAGCTCAGCATAAAGTTGAGTGCTCCTCAGACTCACTCTCTTTTTTAGTACTCATTACACAGAAAACCATGCACTCATGTCATACCTTCTTTTGCAGCTTACTTATTTAAAGTAAACTGATATAAACATAAGGGAGTACCATAGGGCATTTTTACATGTGCTCCTGATGCAGCACCAGGTGCTCATGTGGTCAAGGTCTTAAACTGTTTACAGCTCTTTAATATGTTTCTTTCCTTTAACACCTATTTAGCTTAACTAATTAATACTTAGAATGGAGGGAGACTTTTTTAAAGAGTAACTGCTTCCCATCCATTTAATACATTAAAGCACAGAAGTAATGGCCTTGGCCCTTGCAGAAACCCTGTGTCTGAAGCAAACAAAATATTTCCAGACTTCTTGTAGGCCTCCCTTTCCTATATTAGAGATGCTGATCAGACGTTTTTATGTCCTGCCAGACTGATTATACTGGCTGGAATTCTAACTCATTTGTTTAGTAGTTTGCAATTTGTACAGAAAGTAGCAGTTAGGTTTCTGACTAACACCAGCTGATTTAATCACTTTTTGAGCCCAAAACTACATGCTCAGGCTTTTTGCGGTTTGCTGGCATTACCTGGCTCTCAGCAGACTTTTTGGTGCTGTTGTTCATTGTACATTTCAAGTCTAAATCATGTGCTCCTAGAAAACTCATAATGAGGAGCTCACACTCTGTGGTCACTGGCCTTACTTATCAAGAAGCAATAAACCAGAGAAAAAACACAAGCCTGAACCTTGCAGTGAAATATGACCAAAAAGAAAGAGAGTTAATTCAAACCTGACAATGTTCCAATCTGAGGATTTACAAACCTGTAGTAATTGGTTCTAATAAAAATATCACAAAGTAATTTTGAACCAAATTTGAAAGGTCATCCCTAATTCCACTAATTACCAGCACCCTGCAGATTACAGGGTAAGGTTTACTAATAAAGGGTTGATGTCAACACCACAAGCTTGGGTCGCTCTGTGGAATTACTTTCTTAGTCGTGACTCGCTGAATTAATACCAAACTGACATCAGGAATATCATTAATCTTCCTTTGCTCATTTCCAAACTTCAGGACTTGGTTTTTACCAGACTAATTTAAAATCTGATTTTAACTTCTAACCCTATTTAATCCATGTGTCAGTACCTTTTAGGTACTCTCTTCTGTGCCTGATCCAGAGGATATGAGTCTATATTACATATTACAATTAGATCATGCTAAGAGCACTTAAAATTTGAATCATCATTATACATTAAGGTTCATTAACAAGTGCTAAGTGCCCTTTAGGCGTCTTAAAGTTATGCTACAGTCTAGGCAAGGATTATCTTTGAGCTATGTTACATAGCTTGAGTTAAATAAATTTCTGAGGAAATGGGTGGGTGCTGAGCTGCTGGAATGCTGCCCCACCTGCCCCCAAATTGCTCCCTTGGCCCCCAAATCATTCTACTGCCACCCCAATTGTTCCCTCTTTTCCTAATTGGTCCCTCCACACCCAGATCACTGCCCCAATCAGCCCAAGAGTAGCTGAGGTGCCAGTGGGGGGGTTCCACCCCCTCCCCACCGCCTACTCCAGGGGTGCCTGTAGACCATGCTGCCTTACACACCCAGATACAATCCCTTCCAGACCCTACAACTGAAGGGGAGTCAGGAGGTGGGGAGGACAGAAGGGGTCAAGGAGCTGCCAGCCAGTTGTGGGGTCCATTGGGGGTTGGATCCAGGTGTGTGAAGGCAGCATGGGCTGGAAGGAGCACGGGAGCAGGCAAGGAGAAAGAACCTTCCCAACACACACTACTCTCAGACTTCCTCGGGTGTCAGGGCAATGATTCAGGGGTGGAGGGGCCAATCAGCGATGGGAGAGCAATCCACTGTCGGGTAGGGGCTGATTGTAGGGTGAAGGAGAACCTTGCTGATGGAGGGTAGTGGGGCAATTTGGGGGGTGGAAGAGGTGAGCCAAGCAGCATAGGGGGCCCTTTCTCCCACTCCTCCTCTACCTATAATATGGCTAGAGAGCCAGTAAGCAGGGCAAGGATGGAGTAGATTTGCAGTCCCTAGCCATGTCCCTAATTACCAGCCCTTTAGTGGCAGGTCTAAGAGTAGTCCATGTTAGAGAAGGTATTAACACCAAACATGTGACTGATCACTAGCAGTAATTAACCTTAACACAGGTCAACATTTGTTCGAATTAGCACCTACTAACTCTAATGTGTAATCTCACCCTATCACAGCACATATTCCAGAGAGTCCAACATTTCAGCTAAAGCTGTAGAGTCCTGCCTTCAGCTCTGGAGGTTCCTGATGTTGACCAAGATGGCCAACATCACAACTATGTTCTTACGCTTTCTATTCCTCCATTAGGAGGAACTTTCTGACTATGAGGGTAGTCAAGGCTTGGAATAGGCAGTTGTGAAATCTCCATCCTTGGAAACTTTCCCAAAGCAGATTACACAGACACTTGGCTAGGATGATTTAGTCACAAATGATCCTAATTTGAGCAAGGGGCAAGACTAGATGGCCTTCTGAGGTCCCTTCCAGCCCTACTTACTTATGATCCTACAGTCCTATTCTTCTTTCTCCCTCTCATCCTTCATAATAAAATGGCATTAGAAGTGTGTATTGTTATATAGACCACATCTTATGGACTAAGTGGTACAACAGATTCATTTGTTAGGCTTCTTTATAGAGATGCATGTTTGAATTGTATCTTAAAGAGCAAGTCCAGATCAGTTTGCAGCCTCAGCCCACCCAATATCTGCCCACTTCACAGTCTCAGGACAGACCATCAACAGAACTATTGAGAGTACAGCAGATGAGGCCTGAGATATTTTGGTACAGAGGAGCAAGCTTGCTTGGTATGTATGTACCTTACAGTTGAGTGGTACTTTGAGATTATAAGTAGACTCACAAAGTATGCAGGTATCACATTAGCCTCTGCACAGAAGTCAATTTCACTCTCTGTACATTTTTCTAGCCGTTGCTATTTATCTCTGTTTCCTGATCACCACATTTATCCCACAAAATTTAAAAACACTAAAAGAATGACAGACCTACATAAAATAGGTTTGACTCCTTCTAATTGCACCTTTCAATCTTTTAAACAATATATATATTTTTTAGATTCTCTCTCTCTTTAAAGTAGGCATAGATATGATCCAGTCTCTACAAAATGGGTCTTCAAAAAAATAAATAAATAAATAAAAATCACCATTCTGCAGAATAGAAGAACTGATGCTGAATGACAGATGGGATTCAGTTAAACTGATTTCCAGGCTAAATTATGCATTAATAAATCAGAGACCGTATTCAGTGAAAGAAGTGTGGGAGGCATATTAAAAACTTTTATAAGAGTATGAAAAAAGTTAAACATATCATATTTCAAAAGAACCTACTGTTGGATTAGCACTAAGATCTTTTTATGAACACTAATACTTAGCACTTACATGAAGATCAAGAAAGTAGTCAGCTCCCAGGAGCTCCTGTAAGTTATTTTTGTTTTAGAAGATACTGCTGCGTCGCATTCTACTTAATAATCATGCCATGCCTGAAGCACTATTGCCCACCCAACAGTAAGGCTATTAGTTCCAACCACTGATCTCTAATTACACCACCATGAAAGATCTTCTCTCATCATTGAAAGAGAAAGTTATGGGAACTGAAGAATTTGCACTGAAGCTAACACTCTCATATTTGTCTACTAAATGTTAAGGTCTTTGGGGTGAGATTTTCAACAGGTGTCAAATAGAATTAGAATTTTGAGAAAATTTGGTTCTTAAGTCTCCTGGGTTGTGCTGAAAATCCCATTCTTATATGCATGTTTGGGCACCTACATAAAAGTGTCCTAATTTTGAGACATACTAAACATCTCCATTTCCTGCTTTTCTCATAACTATAGGCTACCAACTTCAAAAATGGAGAATACATCTTTTTTTGCTCTTTTCAGGAAAAGTTTTGGTTGTGCTATAAAATTTGCAATGAAGCAAAATGCAGAGAATTTTTCACATATCCAGTTAGGAATTAAATCTGCTGCTGAATATGTTCAAAAGCCATTGTTAGATGGCACAATGGAAAATGTATAAGAGGGCCAGGAGGCAGCTGCATGCAAGGAAATCAGTATTTAAGCATGTAACATGACTGTACTGGAAGTTCTGAACCCTGAGCACTTTGTTCTACTAATGAACTCTTGCTCCTATTTTCTCTTTTGTTCCAATTCTTGTGCAAAATCTCACAGAAGGCAGATGGTGTTAGAGAGCATTCATATACCAGTAGGCTAAGGTAATTGAGCTAAATTCTGTTCTCTTTCATCCACACAAACCTCAGTGATTTCAGTGGATTGGAACAAACACAACTGAGGACAGAACATGGCCCATACTACAAGCAGTACAATACAACCGAGTTCACAACTTATCATTCATTCAGCTGCCTCAGAATATAAGAATTAGTTACAACAATGGAGCGCATGTAAATTGAAGATTAATGCAGTTATACTAAGAGAGTTGGCAATGACCACATTGTTCAATCTAAGCCCTAGGTATTGTACCTATATTCCGTAGCACATAGAAAAGAATTATTTGTAGAATTCAAAGAGAGAAACAGTTTATCTACGATGCTAGTCATGTTATTGTATGAACACACAAAAACAACAAAACAAGAAATTAGGAGAAACATGAAAATACATTGTAAACGATATGAATAATTGAAAAAAAGACTGTTTGAGGTATCCATGTGATGTAAAGAAAACATTTTGAAAGTTAGTAAATTAATTAAAAACAGAACAAATGTCACCACTGAAAATATAAGCATTTTGTTGTAGTCATCCATGAAACAATGGGCACATCTACACAAGGCACATTACTGCACATTTGCTGAGTTTACTGTGCAGTAAGCACACATGTCTACACATGCGTGTGCTTACTGGACAGTTTAAAAGATTGAAAGGTGCAATTAGAAGGAGTCAAACCTATTTTATGTAGGTCTGTCATTCTTTTAGTGTTTTTAAATTTTGTGGGATAAATGTGGTGATCAGGAAACAGAGATAAATAGCAACAGCTAGAAAAATGTACAGAGAGTGAAAAACCCAAAATCATTCAGACATTTTGTGCCCTGGAGCACACACCACGGGAAGCCTGAGGGCCAGGGGATACCCAGGGCCTGCTCCCTAACTCCTACCACCCCAGCAATGCTGCCAAGCACTGAGCTGCTGCACAGCTGTCAGGGCACTGCTGTTGGGCCAGGTGGGTGCTGAACAGAGCTGTAGGCTGTCTCTGACAAAAGGGCCAGCACCACTTCACTGCTGCACACCCCCAGCAGCCTGCTCTACCCCTGAAGGTGCTGTTTAGCATAGCCTCTGATGCACGGCTGTCAGTCCCTTGCCGTGCTCCTATGCTGGGTGCTGCTGGCAGCTGTCAAGAGCCAGCAATAGCTGCACGGGGACCCAGAGAGCTGGCACAGGACCCAGTATGGCATCCTCCTCTCTATCCAGGTGCGGCACTGCCCACATGTGTGTGGCTTAGCTCAGAGGACACCAAAATGCGGGTCAGTTGCCTTATAAAGGGCATGGGCTTTGGGCACAACTGGACTGAAGGCTGAAGTTGGTCACAGCCATCCACAAGACCTGGACCTTTATGCAGTACTGCCATGCCAACCACGAGTGCCCTCACTTCTGCATCCTGCCTGACAGGACCTTGTAAGTGTGGGCATTTGAGCACCCACCCTGCTCGAACTGCTCCTGCACATCGGCACAGCCCCAGAGAGCCACAAGGTTGCGCACCTCCTCCTGGGTCCAGTTGGGGGCCCTGGTGGTTGGTATGGGTATGTGCATGTGAGCGGGGCTGGGGCTCAACAGGAAGGAGGATGATGACAGTCATCCTGCGCCGGGCTCTGGACCCCTGCACAGCTATGCCTGCGTGGCCAGCCCTGGATGGCTGCCAACAATGCCCAGTGCTGCATGGCAAAGGAACTTCATCACAGGACCTGCAAGCACAGGAGACAGCTGGAGGCAAGCAGCAGCAGGGAGCAGGTGCTGGCCCTGCTGGCAGAGACAGCCAGCCAGCAGCACTGGGGGGATCCCAGGGCTGGGCAAAGGGGTGCAGCAAACTGCACCTCTTTGCAACATTCACCTGTGGCCAAGCAACAGCTATGGAGGGGGGGACAGGCCAGGAAGGGGCAGCCTGTGGCCTGTCCAGAGGGGCACACGTGGTGTTCTGGGCTCCTGCACAGATCAGTAGTCTTGTACAGGCTCCTGGTGTGCGTGTCCCAGGGCACAAAATAGCTTCTGGTCTTTAAAGCCTACAGCTAGGGCCTGCCAGAGAGCAGCACAGCCCTGGGGGAAGAGAGGTGGCCAGCCAGGAGCCCTGGGGCTGGGCTCAGGGCGGCCCCCTACTGGCTGATCAGACCTGTCACTAAAGTTAGTGCCAAGATGTGTCTACACATGCACTAATGCACTTTAACTAATCATGCCTAAATTTGATACCTGCATTTACAGATATCAAATTTAGGCACAATTAGCCTAAATTTGCCATTTTTAATGCGCATTAAGAGCATGCACGTGTAGACACACACGCGCTTAATGTACATTAAATTAGGCTAATGCACATTAATGCACCTTGTGTAGATGTACCCAATGAGTAGTATACAGCAAAGGTAGATCAGGTGCTCAGACTCCCCTAATATAATCAATCCCCCAACACAACACCACCAACACCATTATAGTCAAATTCAACCATTAAACCAATTTGAAAGGTGACTATTTTAAAACTCGTAAAAGAAAATACTTCTTTAAAAAAAAAAAAAAAAGTGTATAATTCGGATGAAAACTCATTGCCTCAAAACATTTGGGGCCAAGCCCTAAATAAGATTCATTTAAAAAGATAGTGTGAGCACTCACAGATGAACTGAATGTAATATTTTGAAGTTTAGAAGGGAGATACATCTTCATGCTTCAGGGCCTGAGTCACCAACTAACTGATAGGGGTTAGAAAGTAATTTCCCTTAAGGGCAAGTTAATACTGTATCTTATAAGGTTTCTTTTACCTTCATTTGAAATATCTAGGGCTGGCCACTGTTGGAGATCATGGAACAGATGGATCATTGGTCTGATATGGGATGGTCATTTTTACATTCCCCCTGAACCTGTGAAAACAATTTTTATTGCGGATGATCGAAGTTATTAAAACTTTGAGACACCTAAAAGAAGCACAAGAATCATTCCTCTGGATATTTTTCAGCAATGTGGTCAATCCAAAATTAAAAGTTTTGGAATCATCTATCTAAAGGAGATTGTTTTGATTAAGAAAGAAGTAAGCTCTGAAGTTAAAGACTCATTAATTTTTATTCCTGTTCTCAAAACAGTCTTTTTCTGTGGCTACCTGTCATTAACAGAGAAAAGTAGTTAGTTGCATTAGTCTTAAATCAGGCAGAAGGCTGGGTAGATTTACACCTTACAAAAGCATATGGTCTCTGATTTAGTCTATAAGGTACAACTTCATCAGATATAGCCAGTCACTGGTTATGAAAATGTATGCATCCCCAATTTAGTTAGTCTATAATGTGCAAATCTTACAAACAGGTAGGCACCTATCATTAAGAAACATTTTTAAAATTTACAAGAAAGCCAAATTCAATCCCACTGCTCTTCAGACACATTGGGAGAGATTACTCTGAATGACAACTTTCTATTAAGCTCTTCTTTCAGGTACATGATCTACGAGGACACCATTCCCATGTGTGTACAGAGGAAGAATTCATAATATGAAACTGTCAGATGAAGGATAGCACATGACACCATGTGGGTGGACAAGTTGTGGACAAGCACAGACCTCTGTTCCAGACTTCATATGGGACAGCTAAAATATCAAAACACCACAGAACATGAGAAAATTGAACCTAGTAAACACAGAAAGAGGAAAAAAAGACAAAACAAGGGAATACGAGGAATTAGTGGGTAAAAAAAGAAGCACAAATAAGAAGCAAGCAAGCAAAGCAAAGCCCTGCCTAGTTATACAATGACTCAAGAAATTCTAGGCTCCACAGCTTCTTCACTGATGGAGGCAAATTACATAGACAAAAAAAAATTATTGATGGATCGGTCAAATTGAAAAGCAAACTCCTGGTTCCAAGATTCACACAGTGACTGTACCAACCAAATCTTTGAGAAAGAAACTGGGAGTTGCATTTGATAGAGGAACAAATAGAGATATTTAAAAGCTAGGACCCATTTTGAATGAAGAAAGCTGAGAAATCTTTGAACAGTAACATACCAGACAAAAGACTGAGAAAACAGAATCCAGTAAAATAACTGGAGAGTATTTATTACAGAAAAACAACAGCAGATGGTTGTGTGGGGTATAATAGGACTCTCCTCCTTGTATAGTAATTTACATCTGATCTACCAGCTATCATTCTAACGGCTATCATTTTTACATGCATTTTACAGAGAGGTAAATAATTATACAAGGTACAAGACACTGCAGTGGGTTTAACAGATTTTATCAGTCCAGGCTCTAATTAGTAAATCAAATGGTTGCATTAGAAATAAGATTGATACAAATGACTAAATAATTAATTAAAACTAATGAGCATGCAGGGAAAAAGAGTTTCTACCAAAATTCAGGTCCAGTTCTGACACCTAGTTTGGTGACATGAGAGGAGAGGATGTTACCCCTATCTGGCTAGCTGAGAATTGCAACAGCAAACTAGAGTTCTCAGCTGGAGTAAAGCTGACATAGCGAGCTCCTAAGCCACCCTGAGTTCCAAGCCAAAAGTGCTGTAAATGAAAGAAATCATGTCTGAAGTGGTGTTGCATGCCACACATTTCCAAATGATGGGCGTTTCCAGATAACCTGGAATGTGCCGATTCTAAAACTATACAGGATAGAGGACAGAATCATAGAAAATTAGGGTTGGAAGGGACCTCAGGAGGTCATTTATTCTACCTGCTGCTCAAAGCAGGACCATCCCCAATTAGATTGTCCCTGTAACAGGGTGGCCTCCTCATCAGGTCTTCACTGGCCGCCCTGCTCCTGGGGCAACCACCCACTTCACTCACCTGCTGTGCCTTGATAAAAAAATGTAAGAGTTGTTACAGGAGGCTACCCATTACTCACCCTGTTGACAAGGGCCTAATACCTGGTGCGACCTCCCCTCCATGGGTCCCATGCCTCATAGATGTTACTCTGAGGTTACTTCTCCAGCCTATGGCTGGAGCAAACTGGGCACACAGTTGTAGCTCTTTTCTACAGCCCCAGAGGGCCACTCACCTACCACCCCTCTCTCACCGGGGTCTCACTCACTCTGCTGGCTCTCACCCAGCCTCTTTCATACTGCCCTCTCTCAGGGCCACGCTCATCCTGCCCAGCCTCACCTGGCTTCAGGCTTCTCTCTCCTCGCCTCAGTCAGCCCTGGCGCAGTCTGTTGGGTGTCTCCCGCTACCCTCACCTGAGCATTGACCAAGCAATTCTACAACTGCCGGCCTATTCCACTCCTAGCCCCTCACTGGGCCACTATGCCCACACTGGGCCTCCACATGCGCCTACACTCTCAGGGCCACCCTGCTCATTGCCCTTCTCACATAGGGTCTCTCTGCTTGTAGGTGGTTGGCTTAACCCTACTGCCTGGGCATGGCCCCAGGTCCCTCCTCCAGCCTGAGCTCTGCCTCAGGGCTCCTTAACAAGCCCTGGGCTCCCCCTGCTCACCAGAACACCACCAGGGATGTGGGCCCGAGATTAAGGCTCCCCGGCCCGCCTTTCATCAGGAAGATATCTGGCCTGGCATTTCCTGGGAGCTCCCATGCCACTAGGAGCCCCACCAGACCACCTTCCCCAGCAGGATGTAGTTTTACATCTTACCCAGGACAAGGGGTCACCTTCTCCCCATAGCCCTTGCCCTTACCTCCTCACTCTGGCCAGAGCAGCCTCTCAGCCTGATGTTTCCTCCTTCCTTCCTGCAGCAAACTGCAGCCCAGCTTATATCCTTGGGCCAAAATGGCTTCCCTCAGCAGGCACCTGGCCTGTTTGCTGCTCCTAAAGTGTCAGGCACCAAAAGTGCCCTGCCATGGTCCCAGCCAAGGCTTTGTCTAGTTGGGTCTTAAAAACCTCCAAGGATAGAGCTTCCCCCACCTCTCTGGGTAACCTGTTGTACTGCTTTATTACCCTCCTAGTAAGAAAATCTTTCCTAATATCTAACCTAAAACTTCCCTTGCTGTAAGTTGAGGATCATCAAGTCATGACTGGTTTTTGGTTCAGGAGACCTAACTAGCAACAAAGCTCTCAGTAGGCAGGTGATCATGCAATCAAAGGCTCATTGACTGATCATACTGTTAGCAGCCTATTTTAAGGTCAAAAGCTTAATAATAATTAATAATATTTTGATCCATAGACATCAAGGGTTTTGTTGTTTTTTTTTACAGCTAAGCATGCACTGCTCTTCCCATTTCACAGACACAGAAACTGAGGTACAAATAAGTTAAATGACCTGCCCAAGATCACATGGCAGACCAACAGAAAGGCTGACAATTTACAGGTTTCACTGCCAGGCAGCAGTATCTCCAATCATGCTGCAGTGTTCCTTGAATACTGCCTCTCTAACAGAGAACAGTGTAACCTTGATCACATGGCTTGGTGGAAAGGCAAATTAGCAATGCTGAGAATCAGAGCTAATTAGCCACCTGCAGCGATCACCTGCGCTGCTTTTGGCTAGGAAGAGAGGCATGGGGCAGTTCAGAAAGTTTGAGCATCCCACTGCTTGGCAAAGCACCGTAAGTTTTTTTTTTTTTCTAGAGACTAGCCCTTAAATGACCCTTGGAAAACTCCATTCATTCACTTTCTTAGGAAAAGTTGGGGGCTTTTGGGTGGAAGACATGTGTGTGTGTTATCATTATCAACATGAAAAACAATAAGCAAGTAAACTCTGTACTGAGGCCAATAGATTTTCATAACAATGTTGCAAGGATATAAAGAAAGATTTAGAATGCTGTGCATAATTCCTTCTAGAGAAGGACCAATACTTTGAAGAGGATATGATTCAATAAGAGTCAATGTGCTGCATCTTCAGCTGGTGTAAACTGATGTCCAGCTCCACTGAAGTCAATGAAGCTTCATCAGCTGACACTATCTGAGGATATAGCCAATTATTTGTTCATCTGAAACCTTCCAGTATATCTAAGAATACAGTGTACCTGAGAGAGGGACGACCAGCATCCTGGACTTACTATAGCACAGGCAACCCCCAGAGCTGGCTTGCAGCACTTCCAGAGCATCATTAGACTCCAGATTAGTGGGGAGAGTGCCAAAGAGAGTATTTCCAGCCCCAGAAAGGGGCACAGAGGCAGCAGCGTGCAACAGAGAGAGCAGGCTGAGCAGTTCCCAGAAAGGGAGCAGCCGGCCGCCAAAGCAGAGCAGCCAGCCCAGCCCACAGGGCATGGTGCTCAGAGGAGCACCGATCACAGAATCCAACAGCCTGCAGACACGGAAGCAGTGATCAGTGACTCCAGGCAGGCAGTTAGAGGTGTACCAGCCTTCAGGTCAGAGGGACCCTGGGGGGGGAAGCAGATTGGGTGGAAGACCCAGGTACTGGAATGTTACTCACCTCCCAGGGGTTAGTATCAGACCTGGAGGTTAGAGGCCAGTCTGGAACAGGTCCCCACACCCAGGCTTTATACATACCAAAAGGTCAGGGCAGCTGGAAGCGGCAGAGTATTTAATTAGACCCTAGGACTAAAGATTCAAGGTTGTTGAGGCCTAGTAGGACTGTTAAAGAGGCCTTGAGTGGCAGGACCAGGGCACCTGAAGGCCATGACCCTAAAGGAACCCCTGTTGGGGAGGAGAACTATTCCTATGCCAATGAAGTAAGCCAGAAGTTGCTGTGGCCACCAGCATATTGACTTTTGGGCTCAGGTAGACATGGGACTATACTTTCACTGCCGAGCCAGCTGATTAAGCAGCCGTGGACTTCCTAGCTCATCAGAGAGAATGGTCAAGGCCGGAAAAAGGGCCAGCCATGTGGGTCCCCTGCCACCATGGCTGCTGAGGGGAGTATGCATCACTAGAGTCATGAGGGATTCTCAACAATATATATCATCAGAGACAGGACGTGGTTAGAGTGGGATAAAGGAAAGGTTTGAAGCCCCACAAAGAGAACAGGGTAAAGGATCTAGCAGGTTGCCTTTGGGGAACTGCCTCCCAAACACTACATCAAAGTTGTGGCAGGCAAAGAATGCAACACTCCATAGGTGGACCAGACGGCCTAACCTAGGTCCCACCCTGTCACCACCAGTAGGTAGGTGATCCCTGAGAAGGGAAGGGGTCTTAAACCATATAACACCTACAGCTGGCATAGTACCCATTAGACAATTAAAGAATCAAGAATCTCTACTGGCAGGTCACAAGCAAAAAAAGGTTAGACTGAAATAAATGTATTTAATAGGGCTGTGCGAAACAGGACCGTTTTGTTTTGACTTCCATTTTGCCATTTCAAAGGGACAGTGTTTCATTTCATTTAGTTTTCAAGTACTGTTCTGTTTCATTTTGTCGAAACTGTTTCACTGTTTCAACGCGTTTGGACTTTCTGCCCATAGGCTATAATGGGAAATCATGAAAATGCCTATAACTTTGTTGTTTCTTGCCTGATTCAAATGAAAACTGCAGGGGAGGTAGCCCCTACTGAGGCCACAAAGCCTGTCATGGTTCAGAAGATAATGCAGGGGTTTCGGGGTAACTGCACCTCAAGTTGCTGACAAGCAAAACTCATGACATGTGTGACACTGTGTGTGTGTTAAGGCAATGCCCGCACTGGCGCTGGGAACTCTACACCAGTCGTGATGCATAGTGGGTGCACAGGGGTGCACATGCACCCCCTAAGAGTGCTGGTGCACCTCCTGACAGCCCGCACTGCCCGCTTAGGTGACAGGCAGGGAGGGCAGGTGGGAGCACTGGTGCCCACCCTGCAAATGCCGTCCGGGGAGTGGGAGCACCAGATGGAGTGCTGTGGCCACTTCTGGGAGCACCGCAGCCACTTCCCGGTCAGTGCAATCAGCCACAGGGGACCCCACCCACCAGTCAGCGAGATTGGCCATGGGGACCCCCTCCCCAACCCCAGTTGTTGACTGGCTGCTGGGGGCATACATGCCCCCCCCAGCTAAAGTGATGCCAGTCGCCCATGCTCTACATGACACAGTAGCGTGCCCCAATGGGGCCTACTCCTCCCCTACAGCCTCAGTCTGGTCCACCACTTTAAATAACAACAGGTAAGCACTGCAGCACAGTAGCACTAGCATCTCAGGCAGCCAAACTGTCACAGAGCCTTTCTTTTCTTTCCTGCAGGAGCTTCTTCTCCAGCAGCTGCCAGAGAACTCTCCCTGCCAGCCCCAGCCCTGGGGGCTTAGATCTGCCCAGGGCCCTGCCTCCTTCCAGTCACATGCTAGCTGTGTGGGTCTAAGGACATGGCACTGGCAGACAAGGTTCTTTGAGTCAATTTGGTATCTTTTAGTAGACAAACTGAATACTTGGAGAAATGTATCTTAGCAAGTTTTCGGGTTGAAAATCCTTTGTCAGGCTGAGCAAGCACCTGCAGTTGGTATGTGTGCTGTTCCTGGATAAAAGGAATAATAAAGAAGCCAGAGGCTGGTATGCAATGCAGGCAAGAAAGCCAGTCAGTGAAAATGGAAATGGAAGCGTCAGAGGGTGAGTGACAGGCTGGGATGAGGGGAAGGGGGATGTAGCACAGCAGGTAAAAGTGAAGAGGTACCTGGGGAGTCAGATGTCCGGCAGGTTGTAGCATGTCAGAATTCCAATGTCTATATTGAGTCTATGAGTTTCTGTACCTAGGAGGTTGATGAAGTGCAGTTCATAGGCTCATCTGTGAAAAGTGGTTTGTAAATTCAAACAAGCACTGAACCTCACTAAACTCATCACCAGAAGCCAACTTCCTACAGCCCAAAATGCACCAAATGGATCCAGGACGTGCCATGACAAGACATGCAAAACCTGCCAACAATATCTCCAGTATGGAGATCTCTTCAAAATACATATCTTCATTAGGGCACTGAGTACCCTGATGGAAAACACGTAGGAGACACCAAGCAACAACTGCGCATCAGAATGAGCACTCACCAAAAATCTATCAAAGACAAGAACACCAAACTACCTGTCTCCAATCACTCAGGTCTGATTCTCAAAGGGAATTTACAAACTACTTTTCAGAAACTCATGGACTCGATATAGACATATGACATATGAATTCTGACACGCTACAACCTGCCGGACATCTGATTCCCCAGGTACCTCTCCACTTTTACCTGCTACATCCCACTTCCCCCCTGACCCTAACCTGTCCCTCACCCCCTGAGGCCTCCATTACCATTTTCACTGACTGGCTTTCTTGCCTGCAATGCATGCCAGCCTCTGGTTTCTTTACTACTCAGTACACACACCAACTGTAGGTGCTTCCTCAGTCTGACAAAGGGTTTTTCAACCCAAAAGCTGACATCCCAGGCAGCTAAGCTGAGCTCACCTGGAGCCTCACAACTCCACTGCAACCAGCAAGCCTCAGGCCTGTCAAAAACATGTTGTGTCTGGGTTTTCCCCAGCCAGGACTCTGCACGTGCGTGTGGTTGGTGGAGGTTATGGCCCCACCTACCCACCTTTCACCAGGGAAATCCTCAGTCCTGGCATTTCCTGGGGCTGCCACGCTGCCAGCAGTCCCACCAGACATCCCAACTCTGGCAGGGTGCAATTTTAGTGGTCATGCCCAGCACCTGGGGCTCCTTTTTTCCCACAGCCCCTGTCCATACCTCCAAGTTCATCCTGGCACGGGAGCTCAGCAGGGACATGTTCTTCCCCTGCTGGCTGGTGATACAGTGAGTGCCCCCTCCAGCTCAGAAAGCAGGGCACTAAATGGTTGTGAAACCCAAGGATAAAAAAAAAAAAGAAGGAAGTGCAGACGAAGAGAGGATGGTGGCACTAACTCCATCTGCACCTGGAGCTTAGGAAACCCCAGGAGCAGGGGGTTCACCTTCAGGAACACCAGCTGCTCTACCAAACCAGGATCCAAGCAGGTGCAGTGTGGTATCACTACATCACCAGCAATGCTGAACACCCTCTCCCTTGAAACACTGGTTGATGGACAGGACAGGACAGGTGTTCCTGGGCAACCATAGCCAGATCTGGCCACATCTGACTCCCGCTTGCCCAGTAGGCCAAGGGGTCACACAGCAGTGGTCCCATGTCCTCAGTGAAATAGGCAGCCACCAAACCCTGAACACTACCTACCTGATTGCGGTATCTGGTGCCTCTGGACCCCAGCATGGAAGCCATGTCCTTGGCCCACACTTGCAGTGTCTGTGGTGAAGGAGGAGACAGGCTGGTGGATGGCATGCTGGCACAGGACCATGGATCCCCCTCTTCCACATCCCCCTGCCTCCACCCTTCTGCCTCCCTGACTATCTTCACCAGCACCTCCATTCACTGATCCAGGGTTTTGCTGCCACATACTCTGATGCTCCCCTTCAGCCTCAGGTCACACATGGTGGCCAGCAAGTGGACCATACCAGACCACAAGGGATCAAATCATTTCCTGATGCCCTCCTTCAGCCGCCTCACCAGTGCCTGCATGTCTGGTGACAGTGGCTTGCCCCAGCCAGGAACATTGATCCCCTGGAACCCCTCCATTTGGTACTGAAGTTCCCTCATTACAGGGATCACCTGGCTAAGGAGGTCTCACCAGCACTGAGGCTCTTGGTGGCCTTAAGGAAGGGCTTGAAGACCACCAAGATCTGGGAGATGGTATCCCACTCACCTCCGTTAAGGGGGCCACTGATCCCAATCTCCCCAAGCAAGGCCATCTGTAGCAGGGCACTAAGGTGCCTGCTACTTGGAAAGCAGCGATAAGAACCCAGGTGCAGGTTGCTGGGGGAACCGGTTAATGAGGGAATTGGCCGCACCTGCACCTGGTCAGCGAACTGGAAGGGGCAGGGCCTGGCTCCCATATAAGTTCCAGGCCTGAGGCCAGGAGGGCAGTTGTCTGCCAGTAGCTAAGGGGGAAGGAGTTCTTCCAGAGCAAGAAGGGGGGAGAGGCCTGACTGCAGGTACAACCCTGAGACTGGTAAAAGATGGAGCACCCCTCGGGTGGCAGGAATAATATTACAGCTGGGCAGCTAGAATGTATGTTATAGCCCAGGGGCTTGTGTTTTTGTTTGCTGTTTGACAACGGTGGCTTGGGTGAGGCTATAAGGGGAGGGAGGAGGCCTTGTAGGGGATCCATGGTAGCGTGGGGACCCCGGCGCCAGAGAGGGCACAGCATTTGGGGGTGCACCAACTCCAAGCGCCAGTGAGGGCACAGAGTGAGACAGGGCTGCGGAGAGCCCAGGGAGGGCAAGGGGGCCAAACTATAACAAGGCCCAGACCGAACAACGTCAGTTCCGTCTGCGAGGCTTGGGGCATGGTAAAGGGGCGGTTGGAGCCATGCATAGCCCATAAGGCTGGGATGCTCCGAAACATCCATTATAGAGCAGGGCCCACAAGGGACTCGGGAGCCCTGGGGCCAGTGTACAACAAGAAACTGTGTCTAAGATGACAGAAAGGCAGCCTAGCATGGTAAAGGGGCCTTAGGGGAGATCACGGTGAACCTAAGGTCCCCACACTGTTACACCATCTCATGGATAGCCTTCTGTTGCTCCACCAGCCTCTCAAGCATGAGGTATGTGGAGTTCCACCGAGTCTCCATGTCCTGCATGATTTTGTGCTGCAGGATGTTCAGCTCTGCTTGTTTGTCCCACAGCATCTTACCCACCTTGATGCTCTGGTGAAAGTAGCCTGCCACCTTCCTGCATTTGGAAATGAGCTTGCTGGTGGTGCTGGCACCGTCACCAGCAGCCCTGTCCCCCTCCAAGGCATCCCTGACAAGGAGGTGGAACTTGTGTGCCACACATCAGATGCCAACAAAGTTAGCATCACAGACCGCCTTGAACATATTGGTCATATTGTCGGTGACCATGAACCCACAGGTGATCTCACCCGGCCAAATGAGCCAACCCTGTACCTAGTGGTTCATGGCCCCCATGATCTTGGTTGCCATGTGGGACTCGTCCATCATCTCGGCTTGAAGGAGAGCCTACCCATGGTCTGATCAGTCGCACCAGTGCCCTGTGAGGGAGACATGTGCATGATGCCACCCCGGCTGCTCCAGATGTCTGAGGTGAAGTGTAAGGCCACTTGCAGGCCTGCCTTGCACAGCTCCTCCTTCAAGTACTTCCTGCATGCCTCGTACAGGGAGGGCACCACCGTCTTGCTGAAGGTGGTACATGCGGGCACTTGATATGATGGGGCCACGAGTGGCCTGAGCTGCCTGAACCTTGGCCACTCAACTAAGGAGAAGAGCTGGCCATCCACAGCAAGCATTTCCCCAATGCTTTGGGTGATCTCACTCACCTTTGCAACATGCCCTGCTTTCTGTCCACCTTTCCCCCACTGTTCTAGGGTGGCCTGCCTCTGCTTTGTGGTGATGGGGAGGGGCTTTGGAGTGAGAGGGGGGACTTCTTTTTGGGCACACTCCCACTGGTGCCAGGCTGAGGAGGAGCAAGGGCAAGGGGGTGACGCCTGCGGAGATGCATCAGTATTCCTGTGGTGTTCATGTGTCTTGTTCCCTTGCCCCGGCTGTTTTTGGCTTGGCAGTGCAGGCAGATGGTAGCATGGTCCTGGATCATTTTGAGCCCAGACCACAATACCCGCTCACTTCTGAGGTGCAGGTGCATGTGCAGATGCTGCCTTTTCCCCCTCCTCAGAAGGCAGAGGCACAGCAACAGGAGGAGTAGACACAGCTGAGCCATTTGCCTCCACAACCTTTACCTCAGCCTCCTCCAAAGTGCCTTCTGGAGAAGAAGACCTGGCTCTAGGGGAAAGTTGAGGGGTGTGGAGCACAAATTCAGATGATTCCCCCTCTTTCCCCAGGATTTCCCTTGCTATGGCACTCAGATCCAGCTCCAGCTCTTCCTCTGGCACCAGAAGGCTCAGGATGAGAAGTAAAATGGGGGTAGAGGAGCCTGTCATGCTGGTGCTGCTTATTGTCATGGTGGTGGGGGGTGGATATGGCTAGTGCTCTTGGAGGGGATGCAGACTCAGACACAGGCAGTGGCACTGCTCACCTCTCCTTGCTACCAGTAGAACTGGAAGCCTCATGCCTGCTAGTTGTAGGAAAAAGGCTGCATCTCAGTTTGGGGGTGGGGGGGACTTGCACCTCTCCCTCTACCCCCTCTTCCACCCCTCCCTGAAGGTTTGCCAGCTGCCTTTCCAGCATGCTTCATAGTGTGCTTGGTGTGCTGGAAAATCTGTGTGTTCTTCTGTAATGTAATATGTATTTATGTAATACATGTAGATAATTGTATGTATTTATGTAATAAATAAAATATATAATTGTATGTATGTGTTCCGGAATCAATTCTATATTATAATATGCAATATATGCTGTGCTTCCCTGCACAGCAAATGGAATGCACACTGTAAGAAAGAGCACAGATTTCTGGGGAAAAAGAATCAAAATAGACTAACAAAAACAAAAAGAGGATTTTGGGGGAGGAATTAATTGAAAGGAATGAATGAATATAATAATAAAAGGGTATTAGGAAAGCAAAAGGTATTGAATCCCACTTGCTAGTAACAGGCTAGCAAATAGGAACTGATAGCCGTTCTCTGATGCTGCTGAGCTGCTGGAAGACACAGCTCAGTATCTGACCCCAAGGCACAGAGAAAGCTCAGTTCAAACAACGCTGCTTTTTATGCTATTTTTCTGTCCCTCCCCCAGAGCACTGGGATTGGAAGGGACCTCAGGGGACGACCACAGCCACTGGCCAGCTACACATGTCAATATCAGAGCAGTCCATCCCCCCTCTTCCCTCTCCCTCTCCTTAGTTTCTGTTTCTCTGCAAGCAAACCCAGCTTCAAAACTCAAAATGTTTTGAAAATTTCGAAACATTTTGAAGCTGTTTTGAAGCCTTTTGTTTCATTTTGATTTAACTGTTTTGAGCTCAAAACAAGTTGAAACAGTGTCAAAACAAAACACCTGGCAAAATTTCGTACAGCCCTAGTACCTAATACTCCTTTATTTTATCTGACAAGCCACATAAAATACCTTGCTGCTTTCAGCCAGTCAAACAAAAGATAAATTAAATGCAGGGGGGGAAAAGGTGCAGTATAATCTCCAAACTGAATTAAAATATAAATATAGGCAGCCCATGGTAAGCCTCTCAAAGAAGGTAGTTTCAAGTAGATGATTTCAAACTTTTATTGCAGTAGAGGTCAGAAACGTTATCAGAACTTAAATACTGCAATGGATATGCCACTTCAGGAATAGCCAGCTGATTAGAAGCAAAAAGGATTATTTAAGTAAAACACTTAGGTTATTTATTATTTCAGTTATACAGTTCTTCTTGCAGGCCTCGCAGGTAACAAATTATAAACTATGTACAATTAGGGATTTCTCTCTTTCTATAACATGGAACATTAGCTACTTCTGGGATCATAGTGTTACCTGCTCTCATAATTTTATCAAGACCCTCACAATATTTGGTGTCTTTTTCCAAATCCCAGCTGCCAGATGCAGAATATTATGTAAGAGCTCTGTTTTCATTAAAAGGGAAATTTCTATCCCTCATCATTGAGAAGAAAAGCTTGAAAACCTGAAGCCTAAGGGTATATCTTTGCTGATATTTAGATTCAACCCTGAAGAGGTTACCCTCAACCAGAATGAGTTACCCCAATATGAGCCACCTACCTTGTCTGTATCTTACCCAAATCCATCCACACCATGCTTCCTGCTCCTTGAATGAAATCAGTCTGTAGGAAGTCTGACTCTCCTTCTGTGCTTATACTAATTGTAAGCAATAGGAACAGGAATTAGGATACAGAAAAGCCAGATGTCAATAACAAGGAATGGTGGGATTTTTGCTGGCAGACTTCCCAATTTGCACACTTGGATAAGTTCCAAGCACACTGATAAAATAGGAAACAAAGGGAGGCACAGTCAAACTCATACTTGGAAGCTAAGACGGAGGCATAGCAAGCAACTGCTGTTCCTGGGACAGTAGTGGTGGCTACGCCAGCAATCATGGTGGCCACAAATCTTGAGCCCCCTCTAACTTGGCACCTAGGGGCTGACATTGCCAAGAGTCAAGCATAGATGGTCTACATGTAGGCACCGGTGGGCAACTTGAAGGTTCACCTTAAGTAGTAGTATAGACATGGCCTTAATAATACAAACACAGGAAGCAAATAAAAAGAATATCAGTATTACTTTATTTACTTTGGCAACACAGGCTTATTGATGGTTCTAGTTATGCTAGAGATGAACCCCCACAAAACTACTATTATGGCAGACATTCAGATAAGACATTAAAAATCTTGTGTACTTGATGTGATGACTTCTGCCAATCAACAGAGAAGAAATGTATCAAGACCAGGTAATCTCATTGCATTGCCACTCTATTTCTCAAAAGTAGCTTGTGATGTACTTCAAAGTCAACAAATACAAACCTGAACTCTATGCCAATCTGAGTGATAATCTGCTACAGAGAAATATCTCTAATTACCATACAAATTTGTCATCAGAATAGTGGACCGTGAATAGTCAAGTACACATGAGGGCAACTCAGACAACAGCTTATTATTAGATATTTAACAGGGGGTCCCTCAAAACTGATTGTATGTAGCAAGGTTTCTGATATATGATGGATAGGAAACATTCAAAATTCCCTAATGCACAACAGCAATGGGCAAAAAAGTCTTCAAATAAATTCATTCCTGGTTTCCATGAAAAGGGCTGAAAATTTTCCAAGCGGAAAGAAGCCTGCTTTTTGTGAACCAGTTTTCAATTCAATCACTGTAACCACGTCCACATGTTAGAAAAATGCTATTTTGATACACGCTTCTGACTTAATTCATAAGGTGGAGAAGACTAGAGATGGCAATATTGGACATTCACAGAGCTTCTTCTATAGCTTAGAAATTCAGTGAAAAATGGTATGGATTTTCATTTTTGATAAGCATACGGATCATCTTCCATCACAGGAAAAAGCTTTAAAATGATATTCTAAGAGAATGCCTTGACTTGATATTTCAAAGGACTTCTTTTGAAAGAATGATGTATAGATCACAAAGCCCAATGGGTCTTTTAGCAAAGAAAATGGATTCCTTTTCTGAACGATTGAGAAAAGATTGATAGCATCCTTGAGTACAGTTCCATTTTTGTAAGTCACATACTGCCAGTAGATTACTGCAGTTATAATACCTCAGTTCCTATTATATGCCCATAATACAACTCACATACTAATTACAGATTAAGTAAACTCTTTCTGGAATAATGTAGAGTGCAAGATTGCAATACAAGGCAAGGGCTGGATGTTAGGGCAAGACACCAGGGCACATTGGGAAAGACACCAGGTTTCTCCCAGAATGGAATGCCCAAGGAGAGGCCCTCCCTGAAGCAGAGGCATGCCCAGAAAGCCAAATGGCTGAGCTATCAGCTTGCCAGGGTATGTATTTTGCAGAATATCTGTTATAGATATAAAGATGTGGGGGCATTGTGACCAGTCAAGAACCCCATCCACACCCAATCTTCTACAACAACCAAGGAACTCAAGCTATGTGTTTTGTTAACATATGTCACATGACATACATTACCCAGGACTGGTAACAAATAAATCTCACCCGTTTAATTACATTTCCCAAGATAGCTAGCAATAGTTAGAATGTATATTTAACCATCTGGAGGAGGTGTGAGGCTTTTCTGGCTAAAAGAATGTAGAAAGTTGTCAAAGCAATTAGATTTTAAGTACTGATTTTCTTTTCTTATTTAAATTTTACAATTTTTTACTTTGCCTTTGCTCCAGTTTTTCATTTTCAGAATTTGTTGATTTTCACTTTTAGAAAAATAAAAATAAAAAATAAAAACCTTGCTACAAATCCTTAATTACAATCACAGTGTGAAATAAGCTGCAGAAGTTTAGGTGAAAGCTGCCTTACCAACTGATTGTGGCTCTCACAAAGCAATGACAGCAAACGTTTAAACTGGAACCTGTGTCCTCCAAGGCAGATTTCACTGAGCACTCTGGCTGCAAGGTAATAAGTCAGGTGGTTAATGTGTATGCTGTCCTGTTTCTTTCCTCAAAAAAAACCTGCATAAATGTTGCTTCCCTGGTCTAAGACAGTGGTTTTCAAACTTCCTAAAGTCACAGAACCCTTTCATGTCACTTCTTCTGCCACAAAACCCCTACCCCTATCCTAAAGACTGACATGGAGCCAGGCAACCAGGCCCAGCAATGGTGGTATGCAGGCTCACACATGCTCTGCCATTACCACCAACCTCTTTGTGAAATCGATGATGACCAGGGATCTGGGTTCTCAATTTTTTTTCCATGGAAAAACTGAGAAAAACGCAGATTTCCTTCTTTTCCAGAGGAAAACGCGGATTTCTCATTTTAGCAAAGAAACTGGCAGATTTTGCAGTTTTGCAAAGAGCGCTCTGCTGCCTGGCAGAGCTCCAGCCTACAAGGGGCTTGGAGGGAGCGGGAGGAAAGGAGTCAAGAAGGTGGCACCATATGCATGTATACGCACATGGCTACCAGGCAGCCTAGATTGCAGCTCCCACAGGTGGCAAAGGGGAGGACTGAGGTCCCCATAGGGAGGGAGTTGGGCAGGGCTGGAGCTGCTGCCCAGCCGGCCAGTGCATGGGGCTTGGGGCCTGGGGTAGCAATGCGCAGCAGCAGGGCCCCAGCAGAGAGTGGGATGGGGCTGCAGGAGGCTCATCTGGGTGGGTGGGGCCAGCTCCCAGCTGCTGCACACGCTCCCAGGGGAGCAAGGGGGAACCATGCCCCCCAGATCTGTACATGGGGCAGGGGCAAGTGCAGGCTGCCCACTGCAAGCTTCAGCTCCTGCCCTGATGCCCTCTCCTGGGGCCTCCACAGTCCCGCAGGTGTGACCTGGTCCTGCAGGGCAGAGCAGGACTATGCAGGAAAGTTGCTTGCCACTGCAAGCTCCACGCTGCCCTCACAATGCATCCCATGTGCGTGCAGCAGCAGTGAGGGGCACAACCCCACGCTGCTGCCTCTGCTGTTTCCATACATGCAGGAGGTGCCTCACCAGGGCAGCACAGAGAGGCATCAGGCAGGCAGCAGGGGGAAGAGCTGGGCTCCCCTCCACTGCAGCAGCTGCCAACTCTTGCAGGGGGCTGTGGACCCAGGTCCCTGGGCCCATAGCCCCAGCAGCAGAGGACCCCTCCAGCAGGGCTGGGGGAGCAGGGGCAGTGGGTGGAGGGTGAGGGGCACCAGCAGGGCTGGTGAGGCTATGGGGGGAATGAGGGGACCAGCAGGGCCAGGGAGATGTAGAGGGGGATGTGAGGGGTACCAGCAGGGCTGTGGGGGCTTCATTTCAATCACAGATGTGGAGGGTGGGTATCAGAGAATTTGCAGTTTTTTTATCAGGGAAAACCAGGATCTCTGCTGATGACCTATCCCAGAACCCCAGGGTCCCACAGAACACATGGCTGTGTAGCCAGGATGGGCTGTGTGTTCACTTCCTCTTCCTGCTGCCCCCAAAGTCTCTGGGATTTGCAGTCTGGGATCGCAACAGCATGACTCTGCAGGGTTGCTTATCACTTCCTCTTCCTGCTTCCAGGTGCCTCTAGGATTTGTAGTCCACAGTCACAGCCAGCAGTATGTTTTTAGCAGGGCAAGGTAGCTCTGTACTTGGGGGAAGGGAAGTTTAACCCCTCCCTCTCTGGCCCCATACTCCAACCAGGGTTTGCCTGGGATGGCAGCTCCTACCTCCCCACCCCTCAACCCTTCTCTGCTGGAGAAGACACTACAGCCCAGCCCAGGGCTGGAAAACCTTCTGGGATGCTGGGGGACTATGATTCAACTTGAACCAGGAAGAGGTCTGGGACAGAAGTTTCATAAACCAGTTTGACCCAAATCAGTTAAATCTGATATTACATTCAACAAGATTTTAGCCATTTTGAAACTGGTTTATGTGCACTGAACTTCTGTTCTGTTACTAGTTTAAACCAGTTTCTGGTGATGTAAGCCATTTTGTGTAACTTCTGTCCCTAGTCCATATCTCCATGATGAAATTCTGTGCAGAGCACTCCAGCCACCATGCAAGAGTGGTGCACGATCATTGACATTCATTGAACAAGTTGCTTAGCTATTACATGCAGCTGGGATGCTTTGAACATCCATTTTTGTATGGATTTTTCTCCATGCAAAAATCCTGCTTTTGTATGGAGCCTTGCAAAGGAGGGCTCTGCACTAACATGGGTCTCCATTGGACTGTGGCTGGTTTCCCATGGCATCCTCTGACCAATAGACTTCTATTTTTCAATCTAAAGGCCTTGTCAAATGGCACACTTAGCACATCTGAAAGGTGCTGCATTACCATGCTGTATTAAAAGTTAGAGCATGTTCTAGGCAGTCACAAGGTAATGCTTGCAATGATTTCCCAGTTTGCACGCTTCATAGGGAGTTCTGGAAAGCTGCTGTGTCTCTGCCACTGACAGCAAGAGGCATGGGGAGCGAAGTCTAGGAGAAAGTGCTGCCCTGCTGCTGGATCCCACCCGGTGCCCTGGGACCACAGCCAGCTCACGATTCCTGGGTGGTCCTGGGGCTGCAACCAAAAATCAGCTGATTGTCAGTCTCAGCCCTTGGACTGCACTGGAGCTGGTTCAAGACTCCCATGAGGTCCTGTGGGTCTCAGCCACAAGACTGAAAATTGCTCATATTATCTCCATGGAGTAGCCAGGTGATAGCAGAACACATTCTATGTAGTAATGCAAGCTAGAGATACTCCTCCAGCTAAAGTCATGCCTTTGCTATGATGCAAGTGCACTTAGCACATTTTTTAGAGCCAGGCAGGAGTTGCCCTTGGACCACCTCGGGGTCAAACGACAAAACTGGAAAAGTTGTCTGTGAAGTGGCCACCAGACCGCTTTTGGAGTCTGTCACGGCACTGGAACCGTGAGTCGGGACACCCGGGAGGTTAAAGGCTCTCCTTTGAATGAGTCAACCAGGCTAAGTGGGTCCAAAGAGACGGCACCAGGGTGTTGACGGAGTAAGTATTCATTTGCCTTGTGTCATTTGAGAAGTCTTTCGGGGACTTTGTTGAGTGGTCTCCCGGGGAATTTGGAATTTTGGAACGTTCAGTATATAAGTCTGAACATTAGCCCCGGGGACTTTGTTTTGAGTGATTTTGTTTTAGTGTTCAGCTGAATTTTGATTGACACAATGGGTTCAGGTAGCTCCCGAGAAGAAAACTCCACAACCCCATTAGGATGCATGCTAAGAAACTTTAGTAAGTTCAAAGGGAGTTACGGGGTAGAAATGTTAAAAGATAGATTGATTACTCTCTGTCAGTTGGAGTGGCCGGATGCCGGTTCTTTCAATGTGAATCTGGCTAAGGCGGTGTGGGGGAAGAGGTAGGTCTGACTGAATGAATGTGCATCTGTGTATTTAGAAAAATGAGCCATTGACCAGGTCTGGGACTAAGGCTGAGTTTAGCCGCCCCGATTCTGCCTGATAAGGTAGTGTTGAACGCAAGGGGGCTCAGCTGGAACCTCGTGACCCAGTGGACAGGTGTCTGAGTGATTTTGTCTTTTCCAAATCCATTGTCCCAGTATCTTCTGTCAAGGGCAGGAATGAAAGAATCCCTTCTGTGTTTCCCTCCCTCCTTCCACTGTATGAGCCGGTGTCGCGTCAGTGGCCTTGGGTCTGGGCAGTAAAGACTGCGGGGCAAGGCACTGAGCAGCCCCGACGTCCTAAATAAGACTTTCCTGTGTCTTTTTGTGTGTTCAAAATCATGGTAACTGGATCCGAACCTTATTAAATACAGGTCAGTTTAAAACCTTACTGCCGGCTAAAATTTTGTCTGGTAAAGGATCCTATTTTTGTGTTTGAAAATATACGTTGTATTCGGGGAGAAACTGCTTAAAGCGCCCTCATCCGACAGCACGTCGGGCTTGTCATAAATTAACTAGGATGCTGGGAGAAAGCCCTGGGTCCTCTTTAATTCTGATAGTGAGGGAAGATCTGACTCAAGGGTTAAGGCGCAGGGATGAGGCTAAAACACCACCGGACACAGACCAAACGGATTGGGAAGGGATAGCTGACGCAAGCTGTTCTAAAACACCTACCCCATATGAGGAAAAAGCTGCAAAAGACCTGAGAGGGATTGCCCTAAGCTGAAGGACAAACAGAAGGAAAGTCAGCGGGGGGGCCGCCAGATGTGGGTGAACTCCTCGGGGGAAGATTCAAGCTGAAGGGGACCGGAAAGCTCCCTTTAGCTAAAGAAAGCGGAAAGCATGTAACTGTAGAAGGCATTAAAGGAAGGCAAATTAAATTACCTGTGTGTAAGCCTCTCCTCACGAAAGTTGGGAATAACATGTTGGAGCATGCCTTTGTAGTTTTACTAACAAAGCTACAAGCTGCCGTGGCTGTCAGTAAAACAGGGCTCAAATTACCAAAAAGCCCTCCAGGCAGCCGAGACTGTGTCAAAAGCCAAAGGAATTGAGATTTTAGAAAATGTTGATTCATGTATATGGGCAGATGGCACCTCCTTTAGGTTGGTGCAAGACCTGAGAGCTGTAAACAAAAAGATTTTAGTGGATCATCCTATGGTTCCAAATCCCCACACCATTCTGACCCAAGTTCCAGCAGATGCCAAGGTATTCTCAGTATTAGATCTGAAAGATGCTTTCTTCTCTATTCCGCTACACGAAGACAGTCAGAAATTGTTTGCCTTTGAATGGGAGGACCCAGATACGTATCATAAGACTCAATTGTTATGGACAGTGTTACCCCAGGGATTTGTCTCATCCCCCCATATCTTTGGAACAGCATTGCAAAAAGACCTGGAGCATTGGAAAGGGAGACACCCTGAGGTGGCGTTGTTGCAGTATGTTGATGATTTATTAATAGCAAGTCCCAATGTGCAGATGGGAAAGAGAGCGACAGAATCCTTGCTGAATACCCTGGGAAAGAAAGGGTATAAGGTGTCATGGGAAAAGGCTCAAATTTGCCAGCCAAAGGTCACCTTTTTGGGTTATGAGATTGAGGAGGGGGTTCAGGCTCTGAGTAGAGATTGAATTCAAGCAATACAGGATATGCCCGCTCCCAGAAACCCCAAAGAGCTGCGAGCTTTCCTGGGACTAACCGGGTTTTGTAGACTGTGGATTCCCGATTATGGGGGAAAAGCCAAACCCCTATATGAATCCCTCACAAAGGAGGGTCTCACAAATTGGAAATGGACTAAGGAAAATCAACATGCATTTGAGTTGTTAAAAGCTGCCCTCTTGCGACCCCCAGCGTTGATGATTCCAAATGGGCGCAAGCCCTATAGACTGTATGTGCATGAGAATAAGGGGGTAGCCTCCGGGGTCTTAACTCAACCGGTGGGCCCAACTTGGAAGCTCGTGGGCTACTACTCCAAGGTCCTAGACCCGGTGGCGAAGGGGCGGCCTGCATGTTTGAGGGCTGTCACTGCCACAGCTACTCTTGTGGAGGAGGCTCAAAAGATTGTTATGGGAGCTGATATGGAAATACATACCCCACATGGAGTTCCCCAGATCCTTGGAGGAGAGGGAGGAAAAATTTTAAACCCCTCCAGACAATCCAGATATGAAATCTTTCTCCTATCTAATCCAGGCCTTACCTTCAAGCACACTGCTGCTTTGAACCCAGCCACCCTGATGCCAGAACCGGGACCCCCGTGCCATGATTGTTTAGAGGTATTGACTCAGACAGTACTGATTCGTCCTGACTTGACAGATGACATGCCCATGGATTGTTGTGGAAAGAACATGGGTTTATCATGACCTCTGGACAAAAGATCGCAAATGGGCCACAGATTGTAATGCTATTGGCAGCCCTCCGGCTACCAAAAGAAGTGGCCGTGGTACACGTAAAAGCCCAAGGCAAGCAGCAGAGCTCACTGCCCTGACACGCGTGTTGAAATTAGAAACACGAGGGCTGACGTGGCAGCCAAAGAGGCAACACAAATGGGAGGAGAGGCAGTGTTTCAGGGTTCGACCCACAGGGTGACCTTTTGCTTAAAAGACTGTAAAATACAATATGGCCCAGGATCAAATCAGCTAGCCGCAGAGCTCAAAGCCATCAAGAATCCTCAGGGATGGTGGGTCATACCCGGAGGAAAGATATTAGTACCCTGAGGCATCTTAGGGGATGTACTTCACCAGTTACACTATTCCACCCATATGGGGGGCACTGCCATGGGAGATCTGTTAGTTCGTCAGATAGTAGCTCCAGGACTCTATTTCGACGCCCAGAGTGGCCTCTCAGCGCCCAACCTGCCAAAAGGTGAACCCAAAACCCGCAAGACCACCAGCCCCCATGGGAGAAAGACCGTGGGCGCATTATCCTGAACAAGCCTGGCAGATTGACTTCGCTGAACTTCCTAAGTCCGGTCGTTACCGTTATCTGCTGGTATTGGTCGATCAACTGACTGGATGGGTGGAAGCGTACCCCACAAGAACGGCTATTGCATCCACAGTGACACGAGTACTACTCCACGAGATAATACCCCGATTTCTGTTGCCTGAGTCTATTGAGTCAGATCAAGGAAGTCATTCTGTGGGGAAGATAGTACAGGAAGTGTCCAAAGCTTTAGATATCACATGGAAACTCCATGCTCCATGGAGACCCCAGAGTTCAGGTCAGGTGGAGCGCATGAATAGAACGCTGAAAGCGATGTTAACGAAAATGTGTATTGAAACTCATTTGAAATGGCTGCAGGCACTCCCACTGGCTTTAACTCGTATTCGTAGCATACCACATAGAGGGATTAAATTGTCACCTTTTGAATTAATTTTTGGTATGCCTCCCAGAGTCTTGCCAGCGGGGTGGAGGGAACAGATTACTGTAGATTTGGGAAAATCTGAAATTTGGGAACATGTTATCGCCTTGCAGTCTGTTTTGTCTTCCCTACACAGGTTCGCTGCACCTTTCCAGAGTCTCCCGCTTGATGTGCTGATCCACAACTTTAAACCGGGTGACCAGGTCCTGGTACAGAAGTGGAAAAAGGATCCTCTTGCAGAAAAGTGGGAGGGACCCTACCAGGTGCTGCTGACTACACACACAGCTGTTCGCTTATCAAACAGCGATAAGTGGACCCATTGCTCGAGGGTAAAGCCTTTTCATCAGGAGGACACCAACCCCCATGGTGCGGTCACTCCGGAAGCTGATAACATCAGGGAACAAAAAGCCAACAAATAGAAAAGTAAACCTGCTGGAGGTTTGAAGTTACGCTTGCAAAGATGTGGACCCTAATCTATTTGTTGGGACTCTTGTCCCTTTTAGGTATATCGAACCCAAAAGTTATGTCCACCTGTTGTACTTGTTCTCAAAACAAGCTTGCAACCCTCAGTAAGGCTCAGTACAACTGCAAAATCGCTTAGCTCTTGATTATTTACTTGCAAGTGAAGGAGGGGTGTGTAGAAAGCTGAACTTGTCAAACTGTTGTGTCAATATCGACGATAATGGTGAGGTAATCAAAGCCTTAGCAGATGAAATGGAAAAGGCTGCACGTGTCCCTGTCCAAACATGGAATGGGTGGAATTTTGATTGGTTTACATCCTGGCTCCCCAATTTTGGATGGTTAAAAAGAGTTTTTCTCGTCTTGTGCCTGGTAATGTCAATGCTTTGCTTGCTCCCCTGTATCTTACCCTGTCTCATAGCCCTCATAAAATGGACAATTCAGTCAGTCTTCAAACGAGAAATGCTTGTGCATTATCAAAAATTAGCACTGGCTGAAACCTATTAAGATTAGAGTTAGAAAGCATCTTGAGGGGGGAGTTGTAGTGAAAATGTCTCATGATCTCACTACACAAAGGACCTCACAGCTGAGAACTGTAATCTCACTACACAAAAGGCTTCACAGCTGAGAACTGCAAATTGTTTCTTCTCCTCTCTCCCCCACCACTGCGGGGCCAGGAGGGGCGGGGGGGTCCTGTTAGGGGGAAAGAACAGTCCGAACAATGCTCGATTCACGATAAGGCTGATTCCTGTGGGAACACAGATTAGTTACTGCCTGCTTTGCACATAAACTTTGCAACCCTTGTTACTTGCTCATTTTAGAACTACGCATGTATTAAAAACTTTGCAGAAAACTGTAGCCAATCACAGATTGCCACCATGGAATCTTGTTCATGAGAGGTATAAAACTGTAACTTCGGGCGTGGCTAGGGGTCGACTCTGATTTGAGCAGCTCAGCTCCCTTGTCTATCTGTTTGCAAACAATAAACTCGAGATGGATCCAGCCTGAGTGTGTATGACTCTCTCCTTGGGGTATATTGGAAAAGCCTCCAGGGGCACGAAACTAGCCGCTTGTGCAACAATAGCAGAACACATGCTATGTAGTAATGTGAGCTAGAGATACTCCTCCAGCTAAAGTCATGCCTTCGCTATGATGCAAGTGCACTTAGCACATTTTTTACTGCTTGAACATGTGGACACTCATGTTTTAAGTGCGGTTAACTTGTCCTCAGTGTAATGTGGGACAAGGCCCTAAGTCTGTGAATACTCATCTGCAATGTGCTAGTCAGTTGTAGCACGACACAACAAATGGACATAAAAATCTCAGATGCAGTTTTATTTATTTTCCACATTTAAATAAAATGAACATGTATGTCATAAAATACATACACACATAATTATATGATTCACCCTGGCTCGATCCTATTCCCACCCAACTCAATTCCCACTGATTTAATTGGAGCAGAAATATCACATACATTGTGTATACAAGCCTTAAAACTATATTCAGCCATGGAAAAATGATTCAGTTTATTATTATTATTTCATTTTTAAGGTGAATGCATATCATTATATATTTTTTAAATTTATTCTACCACTGGAATAAATAAAATGTCAAAAAAATGTTTTCCCCAAGTGTTTGTTACTAGGATGCTAAGAAACAGAAAACAGAGCTTTAAAAGGTCTGCTCATAAATTATTCCCCAGATCAATTAAACAGGTTACTGCTATGTTGTACTTGTCATCTCAAAAGCCGATCAAATCCCAGATTTCTAGAGAAAATCTAATGGTAAAATTGCTCATTTTTAATTATACAAAAAATAACATCAAAATAACATCTCCTTTTGCAGGTCACCTTTAAATGGCAGGTTGCAATTCTCAGCTAAAACTATCCAAACCCATGTAAGAATCTTCCTGTTTTCTTGTGGCAGCAGTAAAGAAAAGACAAGCACTTCTGTGCCACTGCTCCTTTCTCCATCCCAATGTGCTTGCTCTTTCTGCTCCCCTAGGACCACATCCCCTGAGTGCTTCTCTTACTGTCTAGCTGTACCTTTGCTTTTTGTTGGCCTTCCTTCTCTCTTACACACACAACTACCTAAGACAGGGGCAGGCAATTATTTTGGGCCGAGGGCCGCTTACTGAGTTTCAGCAAGCCATCGAGGGCCACATGACAGGCAACCCAGGGCAGATTAATATGAATTTTGTAAATTTTTTAGGGGCCCTGCAGGCCAGATAGAATGGCCCAGCGGGTCACATCTGGCTCCTGGGCCGCATTTTGCCCACCCCTGACCTAAGACCAAGCATTTGCCATCAAGGAAGCCTTCAGCTTGTGTAGCTTACCTTTTGACAAGGCCTAATCATCAGGTTGCGGGCAGTAGCTTCTTATAAGCTCTATCTCAATGCATATAGGACATTTAATTGCTCTTTCCATGCAGCCCGAAAAAGGAGTGCTTTGCCTGCTTGTCATTTTTAGCCATCTCTGTAGTTGTTTATAGGCAAGGACAGAAAGTCAAAGACCTACCTAATGGCAGATAGTAGCATAACCAAGAAGTAGAAAAGCAGGGCACCAGCCCCAGAAGCCAATGCAGAGGAGGGGGCAGGGGTGCAAAAAATAGCAGATGCTGCTACTAGCAAAACTGCCCAACTATATCCCTAATAGCAGCCTGTAAGGCTTTCTAGAAAACTACTGTTCCCTGAGACAAGCTGTAGAAAAATCATCCTCAAATGTTCTAAAAGTATGATATTATATTTGGGTTACAATAGTAAGATTAAAATAAAAGGGTTCTTTTACTTTGCCTTTCCAGTTTTCCAGACATTTACGTGTATGTTTTCAAGCTTTTCCTAACTTTTTTTTTTTTTTAATAAAAGCTGAGATGCTCATGTCATCACTTGAGGAGCCAGGGCTGTAAGAACAACACCATGCTTCATGAGATTTGCCATAAAATCATGCGAGTTGGCAACAATGAAACTGTCTCTGGAGGGAAAAACAAATGAGGAGCTGTATAATGTAAAGATTACTTCCCCCCCCCCCCCCCCCATGTCCTCACACCCCATTTTTATCTTGTGAGAGGATAATGCAGGATCCCTTGGTAACTTGCTGCTGAGTTATAGGTAAGTTCTTGGTAGAGTGCAAGCAGCAGAGAAATTCTTATGAAAAATGTATATTGCACTGCAATAAAGTGTTACAAATTGGATTTGTATTTTGTCTTATCAAATTAGGACTACTTGTAGGTCTTCTGTAGAAAGATACTCCTTAATATACCAGGTTCCTGTAACATACTTAAAGGACAGCTCTACTTTTTTGTTGTTTTATACAGTTTTTACTTGCATACCACACAACTTTTGGGGTGGGTGTCTTAAGTAGGGAAGTGGATTTTTCTTTGCTGAAATAGAAGTAAGGAAAAAAAGAAGCAAGCTGACACTGTGCTAAAATGGCTGCCACAAGCAGCAGGGGCAGAGTCCAGTATTAACTCTCAAAGCCATTGGTGAAGCAGTAGTTTGGGGGCTGAAGAGCCACTGAGCTGGCTGATGATATTGAGGTGCTGCAGACAGTCAATAGCAGAGGTAGGCAAAGTCTGGCCTGCGGGTGGACTCCATTTCCCATGGCTGGAGCATGCCGTGGAGAATAGCCCCAGCTGCACTGGCAAGGTGCGTGGCAGGGCAGGGGGCTGCTCCGGAGCCACTGGGATCTTGGGGCAGAGGCAGCTTAGTCCGGGGCCAGGGCAGAGCTGCAATGTGCAGCCTACATGCTTCAGGCAGGAGCACGCACATGACTCTGCTCTGGCTCGGGACCGCGCTACTGCAAGGAGCCAGAGCACAGTCATGGTCCGCTGCCTAAGCACTCCTGGCTGGAGCATTCAGGCTGCATATCGCAGCTCTGACCTGGCCCCAGACAGTGCATCAGAGCAGCCTCGATGCATTTGTATAAGTGCTGTTGCTTCTTCACTGTTGTTGTTTTCTGTGTGCTTTGTTCTGTTGGGTTAATGTGGCATGTCTCCAACACAGGCTTGAAAAACAACAATAATGCAATTTGGGCTTAGTATCATTAAACCTTATTAGAAAAAGAGTGCTCAAGAAAATCCATAATTAGCTGGCAAAACAAGGAAATAGATATCTTTGCAAAGAAACCAAGCTGACTTTACCTCTGTTTAACTGTTGTTCGTAGGTCAGTGTCCATACACTATTACTTTTCCATTTGCAATTTTACACATCTTGTAAACATTCACAGAAGATGCTAAAACTGAACTAATCTATAATTTATAAACAGTTCCAAATTTTAATCTATCAAAACCCCAAATGAACAGAGTACCTTTTAAGTGAAAGATGATCCAGAGGTTCGGGTATTAGGAATATTAAGAGATTATTAGGAGATCTGAGTATTAGATCTACAGGGGTGTCATGTATTTACTTGCAACAGTTGCAAATCATTAGAATGTAGTGACTTATTAAAGTTAATACATGGTAGGAAATAACCCTCCCCTGAAAGGGAACAACTTTGAAAGGACACAAGGGCACTTAATCTGTGGTAAACTGCTTGAACATGCATCTGCTCGCATTCTATTGGTACTTAGTAAGCGCTAAATTGAACATGTGAAATCACCCCTACTTTCAATTCCTTCCTCCGCCACAGACTTCCTTTGTCCTTATGCAAATCTGCTAGTCTCTCTGTGTCTCAGTTTCTATTTGTACAGTGAGGGTAATTGTACTTCCCTACTTTAGAGGGAAAGATAAAACACTGGAGAGTGTGATATGTTCAGTTATTATGGTAATGATGGCCAGTCTGTACCTATCCATCACCTGGCCAGGCAGTGCTTGCTGAAACACACCACGTCACTCAAAATTCACTGCCTCCCAAACTGGAATAGTGTCTGTCACTGTGTCCACACAATACTGTGCCTGAGCTAGTTAGCTTAGTTTCTCCAGCAGAGCTACCTACGGTGCCATAATGGGCATTTACAGAAGTTATCAATCACACTGTAGCTTTCAGCGCTTTATACAAAGTGCTGAAAGTTACAGCATCATTGAACCCTAACACACATACAGCTCCTGTGCATGGGGCTTAGTGCCTCCATGCATTGACAGAAGCCAAGCAGCAAGGGGCACTGTCATTTGCTTTGTAAGCCTGCCTGTGTTCCAGAAGCCCCCAGCCGGCTGTCAGTGTGGACAGAAGCAGTCTGGGGGCTGCTGCACCCCCAGAGCTGGAGCCAGCAGATACAGGGGACCCTCTCCCTAGGGAGAGGACCCAGCCAGGGCCCCCCACCCTGATCGCTGGTTTGATTGCCCCCTACCCCCTCCACCCACCCAGACATAGCCAGCCTGCCAGCCAGGTCCCTTCCCTTTGTGGCTGAACAGGACATGAGGCATGACAAGTAACTCTTGAAGAGAACTGTATACAAGTTTCCTAAGGTAGTCTAATTTGAAGTGTTTTCTTTTATTACCTGATTGAACAAGGGTCACTTTTTCACAGAATCGGCTATTTTAAAAGCACTTTGCAGCTATGCACATGTGTTGTAACCAGGGATCCTGATAAAAACATCACAAATTTTCTAATAAAAACCCCAAAATCCATGATGAAAATTAAAGGCCCCCCACAGCCCCACCTGGGCTTGCTAGTGCCCCTCACTCCCCCTACAAGAGCCCCCAAGCCCCACAAACACACACACACACACACACACCCACACACAGGCAGGCACAGAAACCCCAGCAGGTAAGTGTATGTGGGGGGAAGGGGTGGTGCGGGGGAAAGGGTTGGGGAGCAGATCAAGAATAGTGGGGGGGAACAATGTTGGGGTATGCATGGGTGAGCAGGTGGGAGGGGACAGAGTGCACCCTGGGGCACAGCAGCGGTGTCTCCCTCAGTGCCTTCCTGTACTTTCTTTCTTTCCCAGGGGAGGGGGAGGAGGGGTGCTCTGGGTGCCTCCAGCCCCACACAGTACACTGCAGCATCACTCTACCACACATATTAGTTCGCTTTCTGTGCCTGCTCCCAAGAGCATGGCTGGGGAGGTGAGGGCAGCAGTGCCCCTATGTGGGCTGCACATGCACTGCCCAGCTGAATCCTCAGAGGGTTCACATGCGGCAGCTGCCACTACTCCCATACCACCACCAGCATTGCCATGCTGTTCTCCCTCAGCCTGCAGCCACCGCCGAGTGGGCGGGCAGGCACTCCTGCAGGGATCTGAGGTTCGCACATGGCAGCTGCCACTGCACCAGCACCGCTGCTGCCACACCCCATGCTGTCTTCCCATGGAGCTAGACATGTGACCAGCCACGGGAATGAAGTGCAGGGTGCAGCAGCAGTAGTGAGGTGGCAGCCACCACGTGCAAACCCCAGCTCTGTGCAGGAGTGCCCACCCACTCAGTCAGAGGTACTGAGGGAAAGCAGTGTATGGTGCAGCAACAGTGGTGATGGCCACCACATGCAAACCACCCCCACCCCCGGCTGGGTAGTGCGTGTGGGGCCTGCAGAGGGGCATCACTGCCTGCACCCCCACAACCCTGCTCCTGGGAGTGGGCACAGACAGCGAGCAGCAGGGTGGGGGGTGGGGAGGCACTGTGGTGTGCCGCATGGGGCTGCTGGTGCCTAGCGTGCCCCTACCCCTCCCCCTGGAAAGAAGGAAAATACAGGAAGGCACCAAGAAAGACACTGGCGTTGTGCCCCAGGGCACACTGTTTCCACTCGCCTGCCCACCCAGGCTGAGGGAGGGGGAAGTGTTGGGTAAGTGCCCACATTGAGGGCCCCCCCAGCCAGCTCAGCCGCCAGCCAGCTCCCCCCCAGCCCTGCCCTGCTACCTCCCAGCCCCCTGCAAGCCCCACTTACCTTACACGCTCCAGGAAGTAAAATGAGCCTGAAGCAAGCCTCAGGCCCTGCCTTTCCCCTCCCCCTCCCCCTCCGGGCAGGGCTGGGGGTTTCCCTCCCTTTTGCAATCAGCTCTTGCAGGCTGGAACTCTGCCAGCCTGCAGAGCCCTTTGCAAAAGCAGGAAATCCACAGCGTTCTCTGCTAAAAGGTAAAATCCGTGTTTTCTCTGATAAAAATGGGAAATCTGTGGTTTTCTCCATTTTTCCATGGGAAAAGAAAACCTGGATCCCTGATTATAACACAGCTGTAGTGCACTTTTAGGGGCCAGATTGTGTGAAAAACGTCACTTCTGTCTGTACCCAATAAGAAACTCCAGTGCTGGGTCTAAACTGTTAGTATAATGATCAGCCCTTAAAATACTCTGACAGTTTCTACTTGTGTGCTCAAAGAAGCTGGAAAAGTAGGATTGCATTATACCTTCATACTACTGAAGTCCAGTCTTTGGTAAATTGTTTATGTGAACTGGTGAATGTCCAAGAGAGAAGATGTAAAGAATGCTCAGAGACAGAGTAAATGTTAATACTGGAAACCAAAATCTGAAATTCAACAAGTAATCATCCTCCTTACCCCAAAGCCAAAAGATATCCACCAAATGATTTCAATAGAAAGTAGAGCCGGCAGTGAGTACCTTATGAAATAAAAATGTTTATTGGAAAACTGTACAACTTTGGTGTCATTTAATGGCTTTAAAAAAAAATAACTCTTATCCACCAGATTAATGATAAACAGTGAGAAATGACGATTTCCTAATTTAGCAGCAAGAAGTTTAAAACAACCTTCAAGTGTCATCGGAAAAAGCAGTGCAGAAATTTTCCCTTTCACGACACAATTCTGTCAATTAGCTGAAAATAGCAATTACCAACACTTTTCTTTATTATTTGTGAAGAACTAAAACTTTCTAAGGATGATAAATGGCTCCTTGGAAAATGCAGTGCTCAGTTCTGCTAAATTTGCACTTTTCTTTACTCTCTCTCTTTTTTTAAAGCGCCCCCTCCCCCCAGTTCCTTTACACAATCAATGGGGGGAAAGCATCCCAAGGAAGAAAACACTGAGGAATGATTTAAATGAAAATAATGTGCTTTCCCATTCAGCAAAATGATCAGTGTGAAGACACATTCCTACACCTACAGTAATTAACAGAAAAGCTAACATTGTTAGCAAAATTAGGAATTGAACTTTATTTTAATTGTTTGAAACTAAAAAAAAAACCCAATATATTCAGATTGTGACCTTTGAGAATTCTTGTTCTATTAGCATTTCAAACAGCACAGCACAAAATTAAGACAGAAAATAGACTTACAATGTTCCTTTGACTGAAGTAGTATATATCATTAATGCACACATAATTAAGAAGCTGCCAATGTTTGTCTTTTTTTCAGCTATTATGCAAAGAGCAATTTTCTCACAACAAGTTTTGTTCAGGGCTTATTTTTAAATCTATTTCAATACCTTTTAAGCATATTCATTAAGGACACAGCACAAAGAGAGGGGAGTTGCATCACATAATCAGACTTGGATAAAAGAATCACAAAAGTTAGAGGTATCCTGCAGTTAGAACACCAGGTCCTGTGAGCCTGCCAGGAGTTGGCTGGATGCGAGACCATCAGTGATCAAGCACTGGGGGAAAAAGTCTGTTTCTGCAAGTTGTACCCTATTGTCTGTAAGTATCAGTTTACTGAGAGGAGTCATACTTATGATGGGATACAAAACCACACGCACGTATTAAAATATACATGAATTTTGCGCAGTGTTGCTGAATGCTAACAAAGAGCTGCTGCATTCTGTACGGGCCAGGAGCGAACCCGCGGCCCTTGTCGCGCTGCACGCAGGCTGTGGCCGGCAGCCCGGGCACGCCGGGTCGGAGAGGGCGGGCGCTGAGCTAGAATTAGGCACAGACACGTAATGGTAGATTTTAAGATTGTTTACTTACACCAAGATGGTCGCGGTGCAGGCTGAAAACTTGCTTGAGTTGCGGTTACAAACAGAAAGAACACAAACAACCACGTGGAGTTTGCTAGGCTCCACGCAAACAGAACTCCGGATGTCCAGGACAAGCGTGCCACAAAGCTGAAAACTCGTAGATACGTCTTAAAGAAGGTTACCGCACGAAGACGGGAAGAGGTGGGCAGTGGATCAGGCCGCCAAACTCCTCTGGATCTCACACAGGGTTTCTATTACCCTGCTGCGTACCCAGAGTCCCCACGAGATGGATGTGGAGTCCTCTTCGGCTTGGGCGAAAACCGCTCAAGCCTCTTATACGGCTAGCAGGCCAATCGCTAGCCGTATAAGAGGGAATAATTTAGAACTAGCCAATAGCAGGGAACAAATTTGCATACGGGTGGCGGGAAATCCTTTGCACTGTGCATTTCTGTTGCAACTTGAGAAATGCACGCCGCAAAGACAGCTGCAAAGTGGCGGGAACTTTTCCCTTGCACGCGGGTTCTCTATGCAGCAAAACTCCACTGTGCAATGAAGCTGTAATCCCACGGGGATAATTCTCGTGCCGAAGCACACTCAAAATCATACCTTTGGGTCATGACACATTCCACCTAAGAGGTGGCTGCATGTAACTAGTAGCTACAAATCAAACCTTTATGCTTCTTACCTAATTCACAGAAATATTACAAATCAAACATAATGCCAACAAATGTTTACGGATTTGCGGCAAACGGTCCTGTAAAAAATAAACAATTGCTGAAAAGCTCTTTAGGCATAGCTAATGAATCCCATCTACTATAACAGGATTGCTCTATACAGCACTGGTGGCAACAGGATCAATTAATTGCTATGTTATTCCAATTGTACAACCCATGCAATTCTCTTAGTATACTTGAGTCATTTAGTCAATCTCAATATGCCCCATGGTAAGAGCAAAGGGAGTCGAGAAACTTAGTTTGCATTCTTGAATTTCTTTATGGGATTGGGGAAGTTACAAACTCTGTGAACCTCAGACTCTCTATAAAATGATTACCATATTTGTAAAGTACATTCAAATCCTTCCACAGAAAGTGATAAATTATGTAGCAAATCATTCTTTGCCAAGAATCTTCATCCCCTCCTCCTTGAACTGATCCATCCCAGAGCCTTTTAAGCCTTGATTCCAGCCAAGACAGATCGGTGGGGCACTGGTGCACCTGCACCCTGCCTTTGATTCCTTCTTCACCCATAGTTTAAGAATAACTGCCTGGCAGTGACAGCAACATTTCTAGTCAGGCAACACTGACGGAGTCACTTGACTTCATGGCTCATTATAGTTCCCTTCTAAACTCTTCATTCCACAAGTGTTAATGACCCTTTCTCCTTTTTCATGATCTTGGTGTTCCACCAATCAAGCTACCTTTGTTTTGCAATTCTACAGTCTGTTAGCTACTCCTGGTAACATAGCTCCTCCTAGTTCACAGCCCTGCGGACTTTTTTTAACTCATTCCAATGAAGTTATATTTATTTTTGCTTCAATCTTAAACTGAATAATATAGCTGTAGGCTCCTGGTATATTAGTAAAGCTTCTAGTTTGTTTTTAACTGGAAAAGAATGTGTTGTTGTATATGTGATAATGTACTTCAACATCTGTGCCCCCTTTTTCAAAATTCTAGATCCACCCATGTTTCCAGCTGTTTCTTTTTGTCAAAACAGACTGAACATATATGTGATTATATGCAGTGCAATCCAGATCTTTTTTATCCAGATGGTTCACAACCCACTTAATCTGCAGATGGTTGCCAAGGTAAGGACAGACACACAGCTCTTTGTTGTAGCTTTAATTTCAAAGTCCATGGCTTTTCTAATCCGTTGGTGCTCCTCAGTATGCCATGCAGATGACTGCTACAGAAGCAGCACCCTTTAAAGTAAAAGCCATAGCAAACAGCTGGTGCAGTCCGATCCTTCATAACTCTTTACTGAGACTCCCAGATCATTCATAAACCCTCATCTTTGCAAGGGCTACAAAACCTAACTCCACAAACTATCCAGGCTCTACTGTATTATCATTATATAGTATTAGGTACTCTAGTACCTTAAGAGGTTTAGTTTTTACGTAGCTCTAGCAATAGAGCTTGTTCCCCCCTAGAAGCTATTTCACAGTCTATAAAAGTCCTAATATTAGGAAATTCTCCTGATATTGATCCAAATACAATACCTGTAGAGCTCTTAACCATGAACAAACTAAGCCATATTAGTTTCTTTACTCTTCCCATGAAGTCAAACCTGGCAAGACTCCACAAGCAACATGTTACAAAGGTGAGATTGTTGGATGAGGAAGTTCCTGGATTGGTCACAAAGGCTAGGAACAGAAATTACACATAAACCAACATAAGAGATCAGAAACAAGTTTAAACCTGTAAGAGAATAGAAGTTCAACGCACAAAAACTGGTTTCAAAATGGCTGAACTCAGTTTAAGATAAACCTGATTGGATGTAGTATCAGATTTAACTGATTTAGGTTAAACTGGTCTATAGAACTTCTGTCCCAGATCAAGGGATCTGAATCTTCCTCCTTATTTCTAGAATGGGGTCAAGACTAGATAATCTCTAGACTTCCCTTCCAGCCAGCCACTTCTATTTTAAATGATAGCCAAAAATTCCTACTTTCCAAATATCACTTTTATATATAGTTGCTACAAAAATATTATGTGATCAGAATGGTGGAGGATTTTTGCAAACGGAAATGTAGGTGACCACAATGCCTTCTTTATATTAAGATACAGTTCATCAACATTAAGAATTCCTAGGAAAGGCAGGCATTTAGTTGGTTGGTTCATGGCTTACCCATGAAAATGGGTAAAACAAAATGACACCACTAGACTGCTATGCAATTGTTTCTTTGCCATAGATTAGAGTACCAACCTACAAACAGTTAAGGAAATTATTATTATGGAGCTGGGAGATTTACTATCAGTAATAGTTCAAGGATAAACCAGATTTGCTGATCCCAGCAGAGAACTACAATTAAGATGTAATATTTCCTAAAGTTGTTGGGTTGTTTTTTTTGGGGGGAAAGAGAGGTTGGGGTGGGGGTGTTGGTTTCTTTTGGGGGTTTTGTTTGTTTTTACTGTTTATCAAAATTAAAAAGACAATTTATACTTTACAGTTCTCTAGATTGGCTAGTACATATCACAGCAGGCAGGTAAGATTAAACTGTCTATCACAACATGCTGCCCTTTCCCCATTGTTATATTATCAAAACCTATTGAGATTAGAGCCATGGGAATCTAGAGGAAAGTCTTTCATTTGCTATGAGCTCAGTGGCAGATAAAGTTAGAATCCTATACACCTCTAGCCTTCTTGAATCGGGAAAAGTAAAATCCTAAAGGATCTCTGAATAGCAGTGAAAGACACCAAGATTGGGAAGCATTATACACATTTCTTGAACACATAAACAGAGACACAAGTGCCATGCAAGGTCTTCCTGGGACACCATAACATAGTGGGCAAATTAGCCAGTAGGAACAAAAACCTATTGTTTTCACTCAGAAATGTGGGGTTAATCTGTTTTAAAGTTTGCAAACATGTATGAGAAATAGTTTGCTGAATTTGAACCTTATCTAAGAGAAGAGTGGAGAGGGAGAGGAACTGAACATGCTTTAAATAGCTTGTCACCCCAGAGCTACTATGGGTAAAAGACTCATGAACACAAATCATCAACATAGCCTGCAGTTTAGGGGTGCTTATAGCTGTTTCTAGCTCTACACACCCTCAGAAAAAAGGATTTCAGCTAGGAGACGGTGGGGCAGGATACATCCTTATAGATCAGGGGTCAGCAACCAATGTACCTCAAGCCAGATCTGGCCTGTGAAGATGTCCAATCCAACACAGAGGATTGGTGGCACAGAGTTGTGCTGTGTCACCCATCCTGTCAACAGCACTCCCCTTCTGTGAAGCCTGCTGTGGCTGCATTTCCCTCACTGCAAAGAGGTCAGATATCTTAGGGCCTTGTTACACGGTAATTTTAAGTAGCTTCTGGAGCTCTTAACCTCTGGGCTGGCTGCATGTTAACATCTTTTAAGTGGCACTTGTTATTCAGCTTATAATTGCACCACTCCAAGGCCGGAGTATCTCTAATCTGCCTAATTTTGTTCTTCTTCCATTCAGGTGTGGCCACTTCCCACAGATATTCTGCCCAAGTTGAAGCCTTCCAGCATCCCTAAACACAGCAGCCCTTGCTGAGTCAGGGCAAGCAGGGATGCCAGGGTGCAGTGAGGCCCCCTGGGGAGATCAGGCAGAGTGAGTGCCACGGTTCTGGAGTGCCCAGAGGCTACAATGCCTTCTGCTACTGCCCAAACTGGCTCACTGTGCCCACAAGCAGCAATGCAAGGTGGGTGGGGCGAGCACCAAAGAAATGCTCTGGCCTCCCCTGTGCTCCCCCCTGCTCTGCACTGCTGCCAGCTGGGCTGCCAGTCAGCCAGGTGCCACCTGAGCTCCAAGGGGCCTGATCTTTTCTTCACAGCTGTGACGGTAGAAGATAGTCACTTTAAGGTGTGACTGCTCCACTAAACTGATCAACATGAAGCCGATTAACTTTTGTGTGGCTTTCAGTGTAAAGTGCAACAAGGCCCTTAGTGCAGGCAGCTGGCTGCTTGTGGGGCAGAAACTTCCAGTCCCAGGCTCCAGCAAAAAGCTGCCCATCTCCATCATAGACCATGACCTGATCTTGCTCTTCTTGAAAGCATCATCCCAGGAAAAAAACTATGATTAATGCATAATGCAGAGATGTGTGTACACCAATCTTTTGAGCCCCCTAAAGAACACTGTATCAAGTTTAAAATGGAAATCTAGGCCCATGTCTTTATGGCCAGAATGCCTGCAACACCACTTCCCCCATGCATATACCATTTCTCAGGGATAACTGATTTCCTACAAGAATGAAATTTGTATATGAAGGGACCAGGCTTTCTTCAGGGATTGAATTCTCTCCCACAGGAACTAAGGGTAAGTCGATACACGAGATTTTAATTTCAGTTTGCCAATTAACCCTCAAATTAGTTAACACCTTTGCACATGATAGTCTCACCAGACCACAGATGTTTGTTCCAAGACTTTAATAGAGCAAACGTGCGAGCTTAATCCGAAGAAAGTGCCATGGTTTGGAATGTCTAAAATAAGCCACAAATATTTAAGTTCTAGACTAAGCCACCTGTACAAACATATTACCCTACATAAGTTAACAGGCCATCACTTAATTCAAATCTGTAAAGTTCTCATTTAAAAAACTCCAAAAGACAACAACAGCACCACATCCTGGTCTCACTTCTCTACCTTTCCCTTTCTTCTATTAAATAGTGCGTGGCATAGTTGCTTTTCATGTATCATTTATTTAAAAGAAAAGGAACATGTAATCTTTCCTTCTGGGCAGAAGCCATGGAAAGAAAGCCTCTCATAATACAGGCTACTCTCTGGTTTTTCTTTTTAACTCTGCAAGACACACTGATGCCATAGTGATGGACTCCATCTAAGGAATTGAGCAGTAGAGGATAATGATACTGTTGCTGTGTGACCGCATGGAACTTTCTTACCTATGACTAAGCTAGAGCCCAGTTGCACTTAACATTACTCTATTTGCAGTGTAAATGAGACTGACACTTTGACCAGACACTGGCTGCTCATTCTCTCTGCACTTACAGCCAAAAAAGCAGAAAATTCGCTCTTCCAAATTCAGAAAGGGACATGAAAAGGGAGTCTAGAAAGTCCACATTTTTGATCCAACTGTCTCAAGGGACAACATTCTGCCTATGGATTCTGACATGGGACTCCCTCTCACAGAGCGCCCCATTAGCACTCAACTGAAAGCATTTAAATAAAGGAACTTTTTCCCTAGCTGCTTTTACCAGCCAAGTCCTTTATCATGCCTTGCCTTTCTTCCACTTGCAAAAGCCCTCTACCACTTAAAAAGGAAAACTGCCTCAGGATAGATGTGTCCCTATAAAGAAACCACAGAATGCAACGGTCCTATCTGTGCACAGGCTGCAGATTCACATCCTCGGGGGCAGTGGTCAAACGTAGAAAAATTTGAAACCCTCATAGTTCAGAGACTAGAATAAAAGAGTGGGGGAAGCTTGGACAAACTCTCAGACTGATTTCAGAATCCTGTTTCTGTCGATATGAAATCTGAACTGTCAACATGAAATCCTGGGAAATCAAAACATGCTGACTGTAGTTTATCCCCAGTTCACTGTTAAATCTAATGGACAGGGTACAGGAGAGAGTAGGAATAGACCTAGTTTTTCTTTCCAGGTCTGTCACATACTCACTGTTTACCTTGAGCAAGAACTTTAACATCTTGCTGCTTCAGTTTTCCATCTGTTAAATGGCTGCAGCATTGCTTATGTGTTTTTATGAAACACATTGGCAGCTTTGGCTGGGAACACCATGAACCACACCCCGCACTTGTGTAACCTGACTAATTTATGACCCCAGCACTATGGTCTTCATTATGTTACAGTGCAGATGGGATCTCCTGAGCAGGGCCTGATTAACCCTTTAGTGGGCCCTAGGCAAACAAACTCATGGGCCCCCAGCTGAAGAAGAAAAGTTTATATTATTTTGTTTCACTTCATAATTATAATATGTAAAATAAGCACAACTGGGCCTCTTCTTCACTTAGGGCCCTAGGCATGTGCCTAGTTTGCCTATGCATTTATCCAGCCCTGCTCATGAACATACATGTGAGTGCGCTTTAGAAAATGTTATATACAACTTACCTGAACGTTTCTGTTTTCCTTGTCTCCCCTTAACCAAAAAGCCTCCTCTGATAGCATTGCCAATGCCCTGAGTAGTAGGACAGGCATGTAACTCACATACACCTGTACAATACAAGAGATCTTGTAGTGATCTCATCATTTTGTGGCACAAAAATGTACCCATGACCAAAAACCACTCCACAGTTCCCAACTATAGCAGCTTTCACACATAAACCAGTTTTGTTTATACTACCTCAGATTTGAAAGCAATTTTCTACACCAGTGCAGTGGGACCTATTGTTGAAAACAATGCAAAGGATCCATTTCCTAGTGTACACAAGGATTGACAGCTATATGATGAAAAGTACAAGCAAAGGGCAAGAGGCATTTTTTTCTTGGGCTTGCTGCTCAACTAATGACATGTTATTCATTGCAATACACTGTCGTCACTTATGAAAAGTATAAACAAGAGAGCCAATGCAAGGACACAAAATCCCAAAGAAATTGTAACAAACTGGGGAGTCAGGGGGAACTTGTTTGAATCTGACAGAGAAACCCAACCCACTTACTGATTACTAGTACTTGAAATTCATGAAGATGTCAAAGATAACAAACAAGAGCAGAGAAATAAGGGCAATCTATATCAAGTCACAATATGTGAGGCACAGAATTCCAGAGACTCTGATCCCTGACTAGGAATTCCTGTCCTCCAAGGCACAATTTTAGGAGTTTGCAAAGACCTGTTATTTTAAGCACATTCATTCTATCTATTTATCTATCCTTTTAAGCTTTTCTGTTACTGCTCATCACTCTGCTTACCAAAATACCTGTAGAGTAACACAGTGGCCAGAAAGACCTCTTTGCAAAGTGCAAAATCTTTTTTAGGTATCTAAACATAGCAGTAAAAATCTGTATCCAGTCCTGTTGAGGGGAGCTGCCCTGTTGGGGAGAACTGGTTCCTCAGCTCAGATGTTAATAGGCAGACAAATAGAGATTTTAATTCCCACCTGACTTCCAGTACTCAAACCTAATCAAATATCATGCTTATAAAAACAAGTTAAGAAATGAGAAAGAAACAAATATTGTGTTATGACAGGCTTTCCAAACCACATTTCAGGTCAGGTTAACAGCTGGATATACCATCCACCTGAGGACAGGCAGCAACAGCTGGGAACCAGCAAGACTTATTATCTTACCACAAAGCCCCAGACATTTATCGTGGAAACAGGCAGTCAAAAGGTAGCAGAGAAATCATCAAGATATACTTGAAACAACTGAGATGCCCTAGATACCTTTTGACATAGGAGAAAAAAAGTTTGATTTCTCAGATGAGAGCAGACGGGGCTACAAAAGGGTTGGTCTGAATACCTGTGGATGCCAGCAGTTCCACTGTCATCAGGTCTCACTGCCATTTGGCACAAGCCACAGATTAATCAACCTGAAATGCATCAAGTGGCTTAATTCCCTGAAAATGGACCAAATCACTATAGCATTTAAATAAGATGTAATTAACTAATTAATGGTTAGATAATGCCACCACTACTCTCACTGACTAGTACGTTACTGTCAATGGTCCTGTTGGTTTCAATATGTTACTATAGGGATGGGTACTGGATAGAGGGCTGATAAATTGTTCAAACTGGTAGATTTTAGTAAATTCCTCAATTGTTGCCTTAATGTATGAGTATTTTCACTGAAATCTTTGACTATTTCACAGTTGAGACCTTAAAGCAGTTAACACAGCGAGAGGTAAAACAGGTCAGGTACCAAGTTAAAATTCAAGGAAGTTCATTTGTGCAATTTCTTCTGGGGGTGATAAGCACTTACCCATCTAGTACTATTGGCTGCAGTGAGTACCTCTGTGAGTAAGCGCTCATCACTGTATGGCTTACCCACCCAGGCTCATGGTGAGTAATCAAATGAAGTGAAACATTAGTATAGGGATGACTCTGGGCCTGTTCTGTTCATGCTGACTACCATCTTCTTCAGCAATCCCAGATTCAGACAAATTTCATCATAGTAGCAGACTCTAAACACCTATGTTACATGCCTGAGCATATCCAGTAACTCAGGAGTGTAACATAGGTGTTTAGAGTCTGCTACTATGGGGCGAGCAGGGCACCCTCCCTGGGCACCAACTATGAGGGGGCACTGAAATCCCAGGAGTCTTTGCCACAGCAGTGGCATCCTTGTGCTGGCCCTCCTTGGCCATAGGAACTGGATCGAGTAGCGCCACACCAACCATGTATCCGAGGGGTAAGTGGAGCGAATAGAATGGTGTTCCTCCCTCCTCTAAGGATCTTTGAAGCCCTACATTCAATGTGGGGAGTAAGGGGAGGAACTAAATGGGGCACCAGTTTGCAGGGAGCACAGCCACGGAGCTGCTTCCACTAGAGTGGAGGTGATGCTTCTACAGCAGCGGCAGCAGTACTCTTGGAAAGTAAGCCTTCCCTTCTCCTCACCCATATCCATCTCTTTCACACCTCCCACCCTGATCTACAGCAGTTAGCATACCCCACCCTACACCAGGTACTCAATCAGCTGGCTAAACTTCTGAGCATTTCTAGCATGAACTAGATGATTGCAGGAGCCACTGGAGACACAGACTTAGCCAAGTGGTCTCCTTGTGGTTTCCTAACAGGGTATAGGAAAAAAAAAACAATGTATTTTGTACCGACTGGTGAGCATGTACACACCCTAATCAAAACCAACCAAGAGAACAAAATAAATCTAAACTGTTATAGACTGCCAAGACTCCTTGAGGAAGATACCAGAGCCTTCTATTTTTTTATTTTTATCATTTTAAAAGACACAGTGTAGGTGTCAAAGGGTGAAATACACTCCTGCATAGAGACTGGATGTCATTTACCATTACTTGAATCTTCAAAATAAGTTAATTGGCCTTTCACTCATGGTCTGCAAAGAGGAAGATGAGTTGCAAAGAATATACCAAAAATGTGCACAATTATAATAGACATATAGGAAAACTATGTATAAGAATTGAATGGGTTTTCATCTCAAAGTCTGCAAATAACTTTCGCAAAGGTAAAAAAATAAAGCTATCTCTCTGGGGTCTTCTATGGTGTATTCAATCTAGATTGCAGGCTCTGGATTTATCTACAACCATCCTAACCTGGCATTATGACATGGTTTTATGCAAAAGAATTTGCTCACATCTGAATTTATTTAGATCCACATTTAAATTGGTCTCATATATCAACAGTAGTTTATTGACCTTTGCATTTCATAGACCTTTGCATATTTTAATTTCAGAGAAAAATCGATAAGGAATAGGTCAACTTTTTCCCTAATTAATAGATAGCATCAACATAGCTAAGCTACCCTGGATACCAGTTTGTGTGCAGAGAGGGATACAAAAATAGCCACTGCCATAGCAGCAGCTGATCATGTCTCTGTAACTGGCACAGCAGCAACTCATACTGACCTGTGCATTTGTCATTGCCCTGGACATGGAGCTGTTCTGTTACATTTCTTTCCCTCCTGGTGCTAGAGATGACAAGTCTAAAGAGGAGACTTAATTTTTAGGATGAGGAGAATACAATCTAGAAGTTATTAACATCTGAACAGGAGTTCTCACTTTCTTTTCCATTGTGAAGTTGTAAAAATTGGTCAAAATACTTTTATCGCCTCAAGTGCTCAGAGGAACTTTGTGGCTTCAACTCCAGTATGTCTACAAAGAAAAAATGTTACAAGAAGTCAAACCAGGCCTACAGCAGTAACCACTTACGGAGAAGCCACCATAATGCATTCCACTGAATACATGCTGTAGTCTGAGAAGAGCTGGTTGGATATACGTTGCTGGCAACTTGGGTCATAGCTGCTACATCAAAGTAAAATAAGCTAAAAAGACTTTTCTAACATTGTTCTTCCATTTAGTTGCTAAAGTTGTGAGTGGTCAACACAATTGTCAAAGAAACAGCTACAAAAAATTGTAAAAGGCTGCGGGGAAAACAAAGCAACTCTAGCTAATCTCAGGGAAGGTGGCAAAGCAGCCAATCACAGAAAAAATGGCCTGATTTAATCAAAGTCCATTTAGGATCAAGAAGAGAATGGAAGTCATTTTATCGCAGAGAATGGTGACCAAATGACCTTTTAGACATCCAAATTTGTCATTCTTCAAAACCAATAGGCCTACTCATTCTCCAGATGAATTTTCCCCAAACACCTGATTCACATGTGGCCATAAGCAGCGAGATGTGTGTATCAGCCTCTCTGAGGGAGACTTGTTCTGTTCATACATCAGAACCTGAGAGACATGTTTCAGCCTGAGAGACTTAAACATGTCAGAACTGTAGCACAAGTGAAATGCTTTCTCCTTCATTATAATCTTCTCTGTGTGAGGTTTGAAGGCTTGTAAAATGGGATAAGCATGGTAAGCATTTTTCCTTATTTATTAAAAACCTTTAGAATTATTCAATATTTTTTAAAGTGTTGTTTAGAAAAAAGGTCAATATTGTTCAACAGCTCCAGTGAGGATAACACAAACAGCAAGTATTCTGGGATCTAGATTTTATTTATCTACCAGACAGTTAATAATATATCCATGCACACTTATTAAAACTGAAAACATATGCATAGACCTAAGATGCTAAAATGCCAACTGTGGCTGTAATGCCCACAGCTCCCAGTCCTATTTATGCTCCTTGCATGCCCTAAAAACACCCCAGAAAGCTTTCAGCAAAACCTTCTAGGGTGTCCTATCACTGCCTCAGGCAAAGGATAAAAAATAAATGACTTCAGATGCTCTGGGGACATTAGTGGTGCTACAGGCAGAGAGGAAGGCAGTGGAAAATAAATACAGCTAAGCAGTAGGAAGTAGATTACTTTTCCTTCTTCAGGCTTCACCCTGGAGAGGTGGATAGCAAATGCAAGTCTGAAAAGAAAACCCGACAGTTAATGATGCCTCTTCCTAAGGAAGCTATCATAACTCCTTTCAAATTCTGAAGATCACCTTGCTAATATTTTGAAGAACAAGTCATGTGACAATGAAATCCAATACCATTTCCACCAACCCCAGCTGCCTTTGGATCACAATATTCAAAACAAATCCTTCAGCCCAGTCTTGTGCCAAGTTTAGGGTTTGAAGAACTACATCTTTCCCTTGAGCCTTAGCTTTTTCTCTTTAGGAGACCAACAGGACTGGAAGAAAGACCTGCAGACTATGAAACTATCAAAAATTATGAGTCTAGCACATGCATCCAAGTCTAAACAGTTCAGTTGACTAGGAAAAAAAAAAGGAGCATGCAGAGAATTTTTTGGCTTGTAAAATTGTTGCTGCAGACTCGGCACATGGTTACCAAACTCAGCTTTGAGGAGCATCCAGACAATGCATTTTCTAGATACTGTAGTTCCATATAATAGAATAGCAGGGCAATGTCTCCTGGTATTTTAGCACTTTCATTTATGGTTTCACCCATAGGTACTAAGTATGTGGGGGCCCGAGGGCCCTGGCCTCCCTTGGAAAGAGGGTGGGGTGACCAGCAGTCCCTAATTAGGTGGGACAGTCTGGAAATGGGAACATCAAGTCCCAGTCCCAGGCTGCATGACTCCAGGACAGAATTTGTCCTGGACTCCCAGTATCGTGCAGGAATCTAGGTTTTCTATTCACCACAGAAAAATGTGGGAAACAGGGCATTTCCCTTTGTAGACTCAGAATTCCAGCCTGCAAGGAGCTCTGGGAAGTGGGACGCAGGAAGTGCCATGTGCATGTGTGCATACACACACATGCATGTGACCGGAAATACAGCCCCAGGCAGCGGTGGAGAGCAGCTGCCAGCAGCTAAGTCTGGGGGGCTTGGAGGGACAGATTAAGGCCCCATGGCAAGGAAGGGAGTAGGGCAGAGGCTGGGCCTAGAGGCGCTGCCCAGCCAGAGCTGTGCATGGAGCCCAGGGCTGGCATAGGGAGTAGGAAAAGCTGCAGGCAGCTCAGCTATGGGGAGAGCAGCTTGTCTGGGAGAGGTGGCTTCCTGCTGCTGCATGCACTCCCAGGGGACACAGGGGGGGGACATGGGTTAAATTTGCTATACTTGGTCTCAAGTCAATAAGTTTTTATTTTTAAATAAAAAAATAATTAGCATCACCACTTTTCAGTTATGTCTGGAAAAACTAACCAAGGCCCTGAGCCTGTAATCTAATCTACACAGGCGCAAAAGCCTGCCTACGCAGATTTGACTGCAGAAGCAGGGCCCATATTACCCATCAGCTCTGATTTAAAATATTTTACTCAAATGGATGAAGATAAAGACTCCAAACTTGCCTTCTCAGAGACCTAAAATCAAACCAGAATCAGGTTCAATATTTTCAAATGTCCCAGTATAAAGATAGCAATTTCTCTAGAGCTTTCTGACCTGTTTAACATTTTTAAATCTTAATGAAGTTAAGAATGTTTCTATAAATGCACCCTCCTCCACAGATGATGGAGTTTGTAAGCTTTGCAAACTGAATATTTCCAGTTCAAGGAAAGCATTAAACTTAAGTGTAGCTTGTAACTTCTGTAGGCTTAATGGCTCTATATCAAATAATTTCCAAGGTCAGTTAAGTATTGCTAAATTAAGAAAAACTTTTAAAAGCTTATATAACTGTGAAGCCTTCTGAACAAAAACCTTTGTGCACAGAAGTCCTAGCTATCTTAAGTGCCCAGTCATTGAGGTACCAATTTGCTAAACATTTTTACAAATGTGAACCTTACAAAGATATCCCTAACATACAGAAATGTTTTCAATGCCCACAGTTATGTGGTTTATTTCTATACAAGTAAAATTCAACCATATGCAAAGGAGCAACACAAAGCTACGGTACTACATAAACTCTTAAAATAAGAAAAAGGGGTTTGATTAGTGCATCGTAGGCTGGTCCGCAAGAGGCAAATTTCACTGTTTGAATACATGGGAACATACACAGCTCTTTTACATAAGAGAGCAAGAAAAATGTACCCATACACATTCATATGCAGCTATTATTGTATGATAGTAACCTCATATCTTGATCTTTAGCAATACATTCATATTTTGTGCTAATGGAAGCTGCATCACTTATACTGAATATTTTTGCAGTTTCTATTGCCTTTTTAAAATGCTGGGTTTTAGTCCAGCTATCTCATCACGTGAGCTAGATATTCCTGGAATTTCTTAGAGAGAGTCTTATAGAGGCCTTTCAGTATTGGATATACTGCTTCAAGTTTCTGAAGTCCAGTGTTTATGTAAAAATCTTAGCTTTCATTTTAAAAATAAAGAGAACATATTTCAAGCCTTCAATTTACAAAGAAAGTCTAGAAAACATGCCCCACATATACCCCAAAAGCTCAACCCCCCCCATATTTATTTTCTTTTAATATCTCAGAAATTTGAGCATCTGAAGTTGGCAATAAAGACTAATCAAATCTGATATTATTTTTGTCATATATCAGATTAATTTAGCAGTTTCCAAACATTCAACATTAATAAACAGGAATCTTTACAATATTACAAACTAATGTCTAGACATTAGTCTGTCTGTAAGTTCTTCTTAAACATATAATTATAGTATGAAATATATATCTCTAAGTAGTCATGTAAGAAATATAACTGTTCTATAGTAATGTTAGGCGTATGTTTAATTGTTAGGAAAGGATACTGGAAGTCAGAAATATTCATATGCTTTTGTATGAGTAACAACAAATTAAATTATGCATTTGAAAAACTATTTTACCTTAGTATTTCTAAAGCAATGTTTTTGTATTTAGAGCATCAGTTTAATGAAGTTTGAATTCATATTCCTTCTGGGCATTTGTTGGTGAAAGAAGTGAAAGCTTCAACAAGTATTGGAGTGTGTTATGACAGTGTTCTAGTTAATATTACTAAAAAAGAAATGTGCATTTCTTTCCAAATTCTTATTTCCCATGCTTTAAGACTTTTGGGTAGATGGAGAGTGTCTATTCATGCTACCACTGCACCTTAAAGAATGCCTATTAAAAACAGGGACACAGAAAGCAAGGAGCTGTGTTTATTTTTTAAAGTTCATTTGGATGACTTTTTTGTTAAATGACACAGTTAAAAACAGAGTGAGGAATTTTAAAAGGTAACAGTTGTGATTATTAAAGTGCTATTTAAAATACTGAGTTTATTATCAACTGTTTCTTGCTTTTTATTTACTTTTTTGCACTGTTCCTAGCTTGATTCTATGCTATGTAGAACACACTGCAGTAATGCAATATGAGAATGGCAAAGATATGGATAACTTGGGCAAACTCAAATCCATCTGAAAGAAAAGCTTACAACCTTTTTTGATAAATCCAAATAGAAAACACTTGCCAGGCATCTGTTCTTACCAGATAGCTATGGGCTGCTAAGGATCCAACAAGGCTTCAGCCTGCAAATATGAGTGACCAACCACGAATGTACTTACTCAAGAGCAACTTTGTAATGAAGTAACTGGTAATTTTCATGACGTAACTGGAAAATAATCAAGTGAGGTATTTACACACTCTCAAGGCATTGTCTGCCTGTAATGGGGGAATCAACTCTATAGAAAAGGCATCAGAGAGAAATGGTCCTTCAGCCAGAGTGTGTCTGAGTACCTCAGGAAGACTGTAAGTTTCTGGAGGATTTCGGTAACTCCCAAACAATTAGAATACTGCTGATGGGAGGGGAAGCTGGTTTGGAGGCTTTTAAGAGTCTAGCTATGATTGAATCACGATCTTTTGGATTTTTTCCAAGCTGGAAAAGGATCCAAGACCCCAGCAACCACAGCTGGTAGAACTGGCTGATCTCTTAAAACACTATCACAAGTCTTAGGAGGGCTAGGCTAGAGCCAAATGAGAGGGTCAGAAACTTTTCTTGTCTTGTTTTTGTCCTGAAATTTGTGGTCACTTTTTCATGTGTAATCATTTTCTCCTATATAATAAGTCATTTTCTTGTTTTTTATCTCTACTGGTTGCCTGTGGAAAGAGTGATCTCTGGGTGAGTGATATTCCAGGCTAGCCGATTATATGGAAAGATGAACCTAAAATTTCTTTCACAACTCAAAGGAGAGGCAGGCTAGGGCTGGCAGAGATTCCCTTGCTGCATTTGTGAGGTCCAGCATAAGGGCTGTGGCATAGGCAACCTATAGGGGGGAGCATGGGGGGGCACATGCCCCCCCCCCGAGATTGGCCACCGCTCACCGCCTGCAAACCCTCCCCCCCCCCCAACTACTGACACTGTGGGTGGCGGGTGCGGGCAGTCCCTGCTCACCGCCCTGGTACCACCCCCAGTTGTGGGAGGCACCAGTTGTTCATGGACTATGGATCTGAGGCTTGCTTGGATAATAAAGAATTATCTCAAGGTAACTTTGGTCAGTACCTTGGGACAAGCAGTGGTACAGTCGGAAGAAACTTGTTCACTGGCAGTCCCTCTTGAATGGGTTTGTGACATCCAGGATATGTGCAAACTAATACCAAACACCAAACTCCAAAGGGTTTCCAGGTATGTCCCTACTCTTAAGCAACATGCACCCATTTATTCCCCTCACACAGGCCTAATCCAGAAAAGCAGAAGTGAAGCCATTCAAGGGACATCCTCACAGCTGCTCTCAAGACCTCCAGAATTGCTATGACCCCCAGAAGTGATTTGTTGCCAGATTTCTGGGTTTGGTGCATGTAAACTTGAGTAGGCACCCTCTCCTCCCCCCAATAGTGCCAAGGGCACAGTGTAAAAAAACCCTTAAAATTTACAGTTATTTCCAGAGTTAACTTTTCCTCAAACAGATTTGAAACAGGAAAATTAAGAGACTTATCAGTACCAGAAGACAACTTCCACAGCAAGGGAAAACCAATTGTTTTTTTAACAGAAGTTGACACCTCTCTCTATCCACAAGGAAGTGTTGACAGGAATGGCATGGATCAAACATGCATGTTGTAACCCATACATCCCCTCAATACTTCCAGAGCTGGAGTGAGCGACACCACCCAAAATGCAAGCAGAAAAAAATTCTCCTCTGGGCACATTTCTACTGCTGTGGTGTTCAGATCTAATTGATCATATCTGCAAATTTTTCATAAATGTCTGCCAAAACAGTTTTGTGCGTCACAGCTTTGCTGATACTGTGAAGGATGTAAAGAAATCTTTCTTCACTTTCTCTAGGACTATATCGTAAGCTTTTAACAGTGTTACATGTAGTCAATCTCAGAAAAGGACTTCCCACTGCTATTGCTTTCACCAGTCTTTGTCTTGCTTCAGCTGTAACAAACCACTTGTATGCTACAGTGACATGTAATTACAAAGATAGAAAAGAGGGCATCTTGGAGCCATTCTATGAGTAATCAGGAACAAGATAAAATTGTGTAGTCTTTCTGACAGGTGTTATTGGCAGCAAGCACTGTTCAAACTGCTAAGAGCCCCTCTTAAAAAACAACAAACACCCACAGCTCAAAGGACACAGCCATAATTTCTGAGACCACTAAATACTTTCATTCATAAGCAATACTTCCCATTTGCAAGTACAGAGTCTGTGAATTGAACAAGGGAAAATTTATTGAGGAAAAAGAGAACACAACATTAAACTGAGAAAATATAATAATTATAAATCTATATGAACGATAAATAAAACACGAGTACGCAAGTGAACAGTGGTCATCCTTCTTTGCCCGCTATACCCACTCACAGTTCAATGTCAGTAGGAATACAGGCCCAAGATCATGAGGCAGGCTTCTTGCTGTTCCCTCAGGATGTGCCACCTAGTAGGGCTGTGCAAAGCTTTGGTCCCTGATTTGATTCAGCAGAGATTTGGCCCAATTCGGTGGCCGAATCTCCAAATCGAATCAGAGGACTCTTTAATCTCTCTGAATTGAATCAGAACCCTCTGAATTGATTCGGAAAGATTTGGAAAGATTTGGCAATTCAGACATAGACACAGCTTTAAATGTTTTTTCTACATACCTCTAGGTAGCAGGGGCTCATGAATGCTGCGATGCTGGGGTGCATGGAGTGTCCCACAGAAGCATGGGGGGCTCCCCAGCGCACTCGGCAGCAGACCCAGAAGTGGACCAGAAGCACTTCCAGTCTACTTCAGGTTCCACCAGAGAGCGCACAGGGCCCCCCTGCACCCCTCCGGCTCAGTGACTGGTGCCTCCTGTGTCTGGGGGGACACCCAAGGTCCCCCTAAGGCCGACTGCAAAGCTGGGGGGTGCGAGGGGTCCCCTGCATGCTCCCTAGTGGACCCGGAAGTGGACTGGAAGTACTTCCAGCCCACTTCCAGGTTCGCTGCCGAGAACGTGGGGGGACCCCTTGCACTCCTGTGGAATGCTCCATCCACCCCAGCATTGCAGCAATCATGAGCCATGTCTGCTACCTCAAGGTATATAGAAAACACTTTTAAAGCTGTGTCTGTCTGAATCGCTGATTCTCCAAATCAGCATCGAATCTTCAGGTTTGGATTCATCTGAATCGAATCAGGGGACAGTGATCCAAATCAACAAATCGAATCACTGTCCCCAGTTTGGGCCAAAGCCAAATCTGAATCGAATAGGGCCCATTTCACGCATCCCTACTACCTAGTCCTGTCCTGAAATTCTACCTCCTAATTCAACCTATTGATGATTTCAGATTTTTACACACTAGTGGAGCAGGAGGGGGCCTCATCACAGTTCAGTCAGCTCTGAGATTGCCCTCTGGCTTGAGCAAAGGCCCCATTCTTCACCACATCCCACCAAGAAGCCACATCTACATTACCTATTGAAGAGCCCTACCAGTGGCTCAGTAGAAGAAAATTTGTAATGTGAACAAAGCTTGAAAGATTGTGGACAATAAAGGTATGTCCTTCATGTTAACAGGAAGGTTTTGTCCCCAACTCAAAATAAAGAAAGTAATGGGCAAGCTATGACAAGAGCATAATCTTTGCCATTTAATTCCCAACCAAATAATGAGACCCTAGGGTATGGTCAGGTATACAAAATGAGCCAAAAAGTACCTGGGGCAGTTCCATAAGATCTTGAGACAATGCCAAAGAGCTATCATCACATAAACATAAGTCAGCCAGAACAATTAACCAATATAACTACATTTGCATCACAGGGACACATTCCAGTGGCTCAAGCAGGCCTTTGGCTATGCTAAGAAGTCCCACTGACTTCAGTGGATACAGGTCCAGTCACAAAGTCTATAACAGTATATAATTCTGCTGCCTTTGGCATAAGGAGCCCATTTTAATGGCTCAAATCTCTTCTTCCTGTCCATACCTAACTTATTTGGCATTCTTGGAAAGATGGCAATTAAATTACAGGGGAAAATGTCTTTAATTACACATATTTCAATGTAAGAACATAAGAAATGCTATTTCCTGGGTCAGATCATAGGCCCATCTACCCAGTAGGTGCATCCTATCTCACATAGTAGCTAAGACAAGCCATTTAAATAGTTAAAAGCTGAAAGCTGCAATGTTGGGATTGTCTACTTGCTGAAGTGAAAAGATTTTACACTTTGGTGTTACATAGAGAAGCAAGATGTACAGATAAAAGATTTCCATAGTTCAGAAAGAATATATTGAAAATGTAAGTTCTTTGAAATACTGTTGCATAAAAGCATGAAAGAAATTAAAAATTAGCTCCTTCCCCCTACCAAGAAAAATCTATTTAAACCAGATCTAGTTTTAAAGAAGGACTTCCTGGAACACATGGACAACTTTCTTGAAAAGGTTGGGTTAAACCTAAGCAAGTTGACTGAAACAAAGTAGGTCCTGTTTTTGGAGAAAAGATGGTACTGAACTCTATATTGCAGCTATCAAGAGCCACACAAGAGACAGACCTCAAATTTTCTAGTTCAAGAATTTGATCTGAGGCAGAAAATATGGTTTGCTTCACAAGATGCTGACTCTGACCTAAGATATGACCCCTGCTTTGTAGAAAAAATGTTCATCCATCCAGTGCTGGCAGACTGCAGAATGACAATATTCAAACAGCAATAAGATGTTATGTAAATGAAAGCACCTTAGTTGAGAAGTTGCGCACTGCTGTATGTGGAGAGGCAGAGAAACAACAGGAGTTGAGGAACAGAGCATAAGCTGACAAAGTAATGTGCAGTTCCATGCCATTGTTCTAAATAGAAGACTGGTCAGAAAGAACAACTCACTCCAGAAGGAAAAGATCTCTCATTGATGAATAAAGGAAGGAAGACAGAAGGCAGGATAGATTTGTACCTTATAAAATATCAAAGTCAGAGATAGAATCATAGAAAGTTAGAGCTGGAAGGGACCACAGGAGGTCATCTAGTCCAACCTCTGCTCAAAGCAGGATCATCCCCAACTAGATCATCCCAGCCAAAGCTTTGTCTAGCTGGGTTTTGAAAACCTCCAAAAAAGGAGCTTCCACCACTTCTCTGGGTAACCTCTTCCAATGTTTTACTACCCTCCTAATGAGAAAATTCTTCCTAAACTTCCCTTGCTACAACTTGAGACCTTGCTCCTTTTTCTGTCATCTGCCATCACTGAGAAGAGTGTGGCAGGCTTGCAGGTAGCAGCCTGGCTTAGCGACTTAAGCCAGAAGGCTCAGAGCAATTGGTGGGGGCATTTTCCTTTCCCAACAATTAAGGGAAGGAGAGAGGCTTTCCCCGCCTCGACCTAGGGGCGAGGTGAAGAGGAGGACCTGAGGGGAAACTAACCCCTCAGGCTTTCCTATTGGTCTGCCCCCAATCTGGGGGCAGAGCCTTCTGAAGGAATAAAAAAGCAGCGTGCCCAGCACTTGGGCAGCTTTAACATGGGGTGACAAAGAGGGCTGACAAAGAGCTGGTGTAGCTGACCAGCAGTTGCCCCAGAAGCTCCCGGAAGACGTCTTCACAGGACAGGAGCAGCAAGTGGCTGTATCCCAGTCTTGCCACGGAGAGATCCTCAACAATGGTGCACAAGTTGGTGCATGGAGAGTCTGGGAGCAGACGGGACCATGGCAGCTGCACAAGGCAGTGCAAGTCCCCAACCCTGTATGAAGTGGGGGCAGAAGACCTTGGGGTACGGACAGGTGCACAGAGTTGGAGAGCCCAGTGTACAGAGGATCCAGGAGTGGACAGGACCTCAGCAGCTGCACAGGGCAGCTTGGGTCTCCATCCCTGCATGAGGCAGGAGCCTGGCCCCACCCAGTGCAAGGACCAGTGCTTGAGTTTCGCGGTTACATAGAGCTTTTATTTGGGTAAATTCATATCTGTAAATAGCCTGTACACACACACACACACACACACAGAAAAACAGAGTGTTATCTGGCACTTTATTAACCAACATGCTCTATTAACCAGCATGCCAATCGATGCGGTAAAAGCAAAACCGGAAGTCCCACCATGACACTCCTGGTTTCGCCAAGTCCCACTTCACCAACTTTGGACCATGGCCCAGGGCAAAGCAGCCTGCACAGGGCCCCCTTTCCTGTCCCCTGGCACACTGACACTAGGGTGTGGTGCACCAGTCCTGGTGCACCGGTCGTGGCAGGAGGGGCATGGCAGGATGCCTCTCAGTTAACCAGCATATTTGATTAACTAGCACTCCCCATTCCCCATGAATGCCATATAACACAGCTTTTACTGCATCTCTCTCTCTCTCTCTCCACACACACACACACACACACACTAGTGAATTGCCCGCCAAGAATGATGGGGGCAGGGCAGGGGGGGACAGAGCACCGCCACCCACTACCCTATGCCGCATTCATCTCCTAGGAGCAGGGGGTGGTGAGGGGAAGCTTGCCCCACTGTCCCCTCCATCCCCTCCACCAGCACCCCCACTGCCGCCGCCTCCAGCACTGCTGGTCTTGCCTTCCCCCCGTCCCTGTTGTATGCCATGACAACAAGGATGGAGTGGGTGGGGGGAGTGAGTCCAGTGTCATTGGCCTCACCCCGCCCCCACTCCATCCCCTCCGTCCCCACCGTCATGGTGGCACTCCACACTCTGATTGGTTGTTTCACTAACCAATCAGAATGCTCCAAGAGTGTTACAGACAGACAGACAGATGGACTAACTAAGTTTGGGGTTATAAGTTATATATTATTTTGTAATATTAAACCTGTACATAGTTAAGAAGCACTGTGACTCCTGATCTGCTCTGCCGTGCTCTGTAGGGAAAGAGGTGAGCTGGCCTACAGCTAGGCAGCCACACTTCCACAGCATACACACTCCCTCTAACATCCCTTCCATTTGAAGAGAGGGTATCTCCCACATACCACCCAGGTTACAACAGTCTAGCTCCATCCGTGGGGGACCTAAACTACCCTGACATATGCTGGGAGACGCAGACAGCAAATTCCCACCGTTCACGCAGGTTCCTATCCTGTGTACAGGACCTCCACCTGACACAGGAGGTACATGGTCCCACTAGGGGGAATGCCTTACTGGACCTGGTATTGGCAACGGGGGATGACATGGTAGGGGACCTACAGATCAGTGGTCACCTGAGGAACAGTGACCACCAAATAACAGAATTCACCATAAGGCATAGAGTAGGAAAGGTAACTAGTAGGGTGGAAGTACTAGATTTTAGGAAGGCTGACTTCAGCAAGCTCAGGCATTTAGTCAATGACGCACTGCAGAGTAAGAGATTTGGTGAGATGGGAGCCCAGGAAGGGTGGCTGTGCCTTAAGGAAGTGATCCTTTAGACACAGAGGGAGACGATCCCAATGCAGGGGAAAAGAGGGAAAGGGACCAAGAGGCTTCCTTGGCTGACCAGAGAAATCCAGAGCAGCCTAAGGGCAAAAAGGGGGGCATATAAGCAGTGGAAACAGGGAGAAATTACTAAAGAGGACTATGCCTCCTCAACTCTCAGTTGTAAGGAGGCAGTTAGAAAGGCCAAAGCTACCATGGAGCTGAGGATGGCATCCCAAGTTAAGGATAACAAAAAATTGTTTTTCAGCTATATAGGGAGTAAAAGGAAGGCCCAGGGCAGTATAGGACCACTACTGAACAGGCAAAAGCAAGCAGTAACAGACAGGGAGGACAAGGCTGAACTCCCCAATGAGTTCTTTGCCTCACTGTTCCTAAACGAGGGGCAAAACAAGTCTCACAATGGGATCGTAGAGAGACAACAGCAGGGCACCAGACTACCAAGCATTGACCCTGAGATGGTGCAGAGTCACTTGGAAGGACTGGATGCGTTTAAGTCGGCAGGCCCAGATGAGCTCCATTCGAGGGTACCGAAGGCACTGGCTAATGTCATTGCACAGCCACTGGCAAGAATATTTGAGCACTCCTGGCACACGGGCCAGGTCCCAGAGGACTGGAAAAGGGCCAATGTGGTCCCTATTTTCAAGAAGGGGAGGAAGGAGAATCCAAGCAACTACAGGCCAGTCAGTCTCACCTCCATCCTGGGTAAAGTCTTTGAAAAGACTGTTAAGGCTCATATATGTGAGAGCCCAGCAGGAAAAATTATGCTGAGGGGAAACCAACACGGGTTCATAGCAGGTAGATCATGCCTGACTAATCTAGTCTCTTTTTATGACCAGGTTACAAAACACCTGGACGCAGGAGTAGGGGTAGATATTGTTTACTTAGACTTCAGGAAGGCCTTTGATACGGTATCCCACCCCATACTGGTGAACAAATTAAGAGGCTGTGACTTGCATGATTACACAGTCCAGTGGGTGGCAAAGTGGCTAGAGGGTCGTACCCAGAGAGTGGTGGTGGATGGGTTGTTATCAACCTGGAAGGACGTGGGCAGTAGTGTCCTGCAGGGCTCGGTCCTTGGACCGATACTCTTCAATGTCTTTATCAGTGACTTGGACGAGGGAGTGAAGTGTACTCTGTCCAAGTTTGTGGATGATACAAAACTGTGGGGAGAAGCAGACACACCGGAGGGCAGGGAACAGCTGCAGGCAGACCTGGACAGGTTGGACAAATGGGCAGAAAACAACAGAATGCAATTTAACAAGGAGAAATGCAAAGTGCTGCACCTAGGGAAGAAAAATGTCCAGCACACCTACTGCCTAGGAAATTACCTGCTCGGCAGCACGGAAGTGGATAGGGATCTCAGAGTCCTAGCGGACTCCGAGATGAACATGAGTTGTCAGTGTGATGAAGTCATCAGCAAAGCTAACTACGCTTTATCGTGCATCAGCAGATGCATGACAAACAGAACCAAGGAGGTGATACTTCCCCTCTATCGAGCACTGGTCAGACTGCAGCTGGAATACTGCATCCAGTTTTGGGCCCTACACTTTAAGAGGGATGTAGATAACCTGGAGAGGGTCCAGAGAAGGGCCACTCGTATGGTTAAGGGCTTGCAGGCCAAGCCCTATGAGGAGAGACTAGGGCACTGGACCTCTTCAGCCTCCACAAGAGAAGGTTGAGAGGCGACCTTGTGGCTGCCTAGAAATTCATCCTGGGGGTGCAGAAGGGAATAGGTGAGGCTCTACTCACCAAGTTGCCCCTGGGGGTTACAAGAAATAATGGCCACAAGCTAGCAGAGAGCAGATTTAGACTGGACATTAGGAAGAACTTCTTCACAGTTAGAGTGGCCAAGGTCTGGAATGGGCTTCCAAGGGAGGTGGTGCTCTCCCCTACTCTGGGGGGTTGTCAAGAGGAGGTTAGATAAGCATCTAGCTGGGGTCATCTAAACCCAGCACTCTTTCCTGCCTATGCAGGGGGTCGGACTCGATGATCTAATGAGGTCCCTTCCGACCCTAACATCTATGACTCCTCTTTCCAGCTCCCCTTCATGTATAGTATGAGCATTCATTACCCCCAGCTCGCTTCATCAGATGTTGTGAAAAGATAGGCACATCGCAAATACAGAGTGAATTGAATACAAGAGACAGGGAAGATTGGGAGGGACAATAGGGGAGAACGAGTGTGTTGCGAGAGGTAAACAAGGGAATAGTGCCCTTTGACACCTACGCTGAAAGAAGAGAGTTTCCACCAACTTAGCTTCCATTACTCAGATGCCATATGCCACATCCCCATTTTAAAAAATAATTCATTTTAAATCCTTGAGGTATAAATCTCATAACCAAGAGAATACAGGTAGAATACGATAAGATCTCTAACCCAATCCACAAACAGAATCAATTATGTTTGGATAAGAATGAAAGACTTTATCAGAAAAGCCAATTACAAAATCAACAGTTATTACCTGAAAAATACAAAAAGCAAGTCTCCCAAAATTTCAGGAAGTGACAGCACATCTGGGAGCAGAATAATTCATTAGTCTTTCAAGGGATTGATATTATTGGCTCTGGAAATGTCCACAGAAAAGGACATCGAACATTCTGTCTCTAATTGTGACATTTAGAGTCTCTAAATGTGTCAAAACAAAAGACATCTTACCAGTCCACCAGAGCTCCACTAACATAATTACAAAATAATCCTTTGAGCTGGTATCAATAGGCTTTTTGCACCAAGAAACTAATAAAAAGAATCTGAATACTTTTTATTTCTAGTGTATCCTTTCTAAAGATTAGTCCAAGTATACACTACCAGCTAAAATGGCAACTGACAAAATCTTCAGTAATTTTGTTTTGAAATCTTCTTTGACATGTCCCCAAAATGGTCCATCACGACCAAGGGACAGAGATTGAAAAAAATGTTCACAGAACATTTTAACACTAGTGCAGTTTAAAACAGATTATATGGCTTCATATCATCCAGCAGGAAGTAGGAAAGTGGAAAGACTGGACTGAACTCAGCTGGCTATGTTGAGAACGTTGCCTGAAGAATAAAATCAGATTGGACGGATGCTTTTAAATCTACAGCAGTGGTCTCCAATCTTTTTAAGCAGATCATTCTTGGCATTAAAAGCAACCCAAGATCTACCATGCGCCACTGCCACACCGCCCCCCTACCCCTACCCCAGCCCAGCAGGTAAGTCTGTGGGGAAGGAAGGTAGGGGGGGCCAGATCAAGGCAGAGAGAGAAAAAATTATTTTGTGGACATGCCTCACCAGCAGGTAAGTCCCACCTGGCTGGGGCCCCACTTAATTTACCTCTGCTCCTGCCTCTGCAGTACCATCCCTCAGTGTGTGCGGGCCTCAATCTAGCCCCTGCCCCTTCCCTCCGCCACAGACTGATTTGCTGGGCTGGGGTGCACGTGTGCATGCATGTGGGCACTCAGCCCCCCACCCCAGCCTCAGATCAACTCCAAGAGGCTCTGAGATCTACTGCAAGAGGTTCCGAGATCCACTGGTTGGTGACCACTGATCTACAAGCTACAGAATTCTCATGCTCCAGCTCATTTCATGAAAGAGCATAATTTTTACCCACTGACATCATATTTGATTTACCTACAAATTTAAAACTAGGTTCCAAACAGCTTACACTTAAAAAAACCCAAAAAACCCCCTACAGATTAAAGAAGCTTAGGAACTGCTGCCAAAATATTTGCAAAGATCTGCTGCTTCTGGTAAGAGTCACTATTGTCAGAGAGCTCATGATGCTGCCTTCCTGCCAGGTGAAAAGCCTTCTTGTCAGGAATCTTTCAAAGACAGGTAAACTAAGTCAGGGGTGGCTCCAGGGAGTACAGTGGGGCAGTCACACCACCCCCTCCTTTGATTCCTGGCCTACCCAAAGTTTAGAATCAACTGTGTGGCAGGGACAGTGACAATTCCATTCAGGAAGAAGTGATAACATCAATTGACTTTGTGACTTATTATAATATAAATTCTGATTCCTTCTAAACCAGGGGTGGGCAATTATTTTGGCTGGAGGGATGCTTAACGAGTTTTGGTGAAGCACTGAGGCCTGCGAGGGTAGCCCTACCCCTTGACAAGTGTCCCACCCCCTGGTCACCATCTTGTAACTGGACGTCCCACCCCCTAACCCCTGACCTTTGCCACCAGAAGTCTCTCCCCTTGCCCAGGAAGTGCTCTTTTTGGGATGGGGGTGGGGTTTGCATATGGAGGAGATAAGGCAGGTGCTGCAGATGGGGTGTATAGGGGTGTGTGTGTGGGGTGTGGGGGTATGAGATATGCAGGGGGGTGGTTGAGGTGTGGGCTGTCAAACTATTGGGTGTATGTGTGGGTATGGTGGGTGGGTGGATGTTGTGTGTATGTGTTGGGAAATATAGAGGGGTGTGTATGTGGACTTAGTATATGTATGGATGTGTATGAGATGCATATGTGGGGGGGCATGGGAAGTGTGGTTGGGGTTTGGGGTGTGTGTGACTTGGATGTGTGTGGGGGGGATATGGTGGGGGGTGGGCTGTGTGAGGGAGTGTGGATGTGAGGAGGTGTATGGGTATGTGGGTATACATGTGGATATGTGTGGGGGGTGGGTGTGGGTATGGTGGGAGTGGGTATGGTAGGGGTAGTGGGGTGGGTGTATGTGTGTGGGATGTGGGGAGTGTAGGTGGTGTGTGTGATGGGGTATGATGGGGTGTGTTGTTGGGGCATAGGGTGTATGGGACAGTGTTGTGTGTGTGGGTATGGTGGGGGCTGGGGGGTGTAAGGGGGTACGGGTGCATGCGTAGTTGGACTGTGGGTAGGTTGGGTATGCATGAATACGGGAGGCTTTCTCCCCCAACCCAGCTTGTTTGTGACATGGCAGAGCGTAGCCCCTCCACGGGCAGGGGGAGGAGAAGAGGGATCAGTGCTGCCTGCCTGGCTCACAGCACACTGCGAAGGGCAGGAAAGCAGCTGACATGGGTGGGCAGCAAGAGAAGCCCCTAGAAGTGGGGTGGGGACAGGGACCAGAGCCTGGCACCACTGGCTCTCTTGGTCTCTGTCCCATACCTGCCTGCCAGGGCTGCAGCTGAGCCTGCTGCTGCTATTTTCATTCCATCCCACATGCCTGCCTGGCAGGGCTGCACCAACTGCACGCTGGCTCCTGCTGCTGCTTCCACCCCACCTGCCTGTCCCATGCCTGCCCAATGGGGCTGTAATGGCTCCTGCTCCCACCCCACCTGCCTGTCCTGTGCCTGCCCGGCGGGGCTTTGTGAGCAGCCAAGCTCCTTTATGCCCCTCCTCCATCCACAAAATCCCCTGTTCAGCCATGTATAAGCAGGACCAAAGTGAGCTGCAGACAGAGCCCACCCCACTCCCCTCAACACTGCAACTTCCCCCTTCCTACCTGCTGCCCAGAGCACCGCAGCAGGGACAGAAGGAGTCGGCGCTGGAGGCTGAGGCAGCCCAGCAGTTCCCTGGGCAGCAGAAGCCTTGCCTGGAAACTGAGCCTACTAGCCAGGGCTGCTATCCGACAGCGGGAGAGGCTAGGAGTACAGCAAGTGCTGCCCCAGGTGGGAGCGGGTGGGACTCAGCCTCATGGGGACTTGGCCCCATGTAGAGCACAGCAGGGGCAGCTGCCAGCAGGGCCCGACACAATTATTGATAGGTGCCTGCCTGCAAGCCAGATCCAATCAGCTAGCAGGCCAGATCTGACCCACAGGCCATATTTTGCCCACCCCTATTCTAAATTCTTCATTCCATGGGTGTTAATGATCCTCTATTCTAATGGTCTTCATGTTCCACTAATCAAGCTATCCTTTCTTCTGTAATTCTGCTGCTAGTGGCTCCTAGTAGCACAGCTCCTATTTCATAGTCCTGCATATTGTTTTTAACTCTAAAGACATTAACTGAGCTATGGACAAAAGGGAAGCATTGGATGCACTGCCAAGATGCTAAAAAAAGGCTAAAGATTGCTTTATGAATCTGAAAAAGAGATCTGCATGTAATTCTAATTATTAGAGGACTAATGAAACAACATCTTTGATTATTTTTGCCTAGTTTGTTGTGTTTTTATACACAACATATGATATACCAAATTAATGGACTTTGCAACAGTTCTTTGTTTTTGTTTGGATCATAAACTGAATAATTTAGCCCTAGGCCCCTAGATTATTAGTAAAGTTTCTAGTTTCTTTTTAACTAGAGAAAAATATGTATTGTGTTATATGTGATGATGTACCTCAGCATCTGCATCTCCCATTTCAGAATCCTAGATCTACCCATTGACAAGAGCAATTGAGATTATATAGGGAAGGTAAAATTCACGAAGTCCTAGAAAGGAAAGGCCTATTAGGTACAAACAGGAGATGGAAAAGGAGGCATAAAAGTGTCTCACTGTGACTTCTTAACCTTGGAAGTACCACAAGCCTCAAGACCACTACAAAGCAAGGAACAGGCTATGAATATTACTATGCCAGGCAGGAATACCTTCAACCCTGCTTGCACTGCCTCCAGAATCAGAAACAGCATGACTACATTTGCACAGTGCCGTGGGCAGGCTAACTAGCACTGTCATTTAGCAGTGTTAATTAGCTCATCTGCAGTGTCACCTAAACACTGCCATGCTGCTTGAATGTGAAGTACGAGGGAAATTAGAAGTATGGATTTTGCACCCTGGACCTATCTTAACTAATGGACCATGATGAAGAGCATTTAACAGCTCTTAGCAAACATGCAAAAACTTAGGAGAAGGGGGAAAAAAATCTAATCACTATTCTGCAAGTGACTTGCTGTACTGGTGAATGGATACAGAGCTCAGCAATGCATAAAAAGCTGCCCACAACAGCTCTATTGAGAAGACCGATTTAACTGGTTTGCTGTTTATTATCTTTGCCTTCAGATTTTCATGAAGCATTGTCCTAAATTCTGGTTAAGCTGACATATTCAGCTGAAGAGGAAACTTGAGATTTTCCTCACCCCATTTCTCCAACCTAGAAAAAAACGAAATTCTCTCAGAGACTATATTTCTGTCTGCAGAGGGAAGAGTGCCCAGTAATGTGCTCACATGGCACTCCCTGCTGGCCAAACCCTGATTTACAAACCATACAGTATTCGTAATATGGTTTCCTTTGTTTATGGCTCTTACTGTACAGGAAAGGTTGTGCAGAGGAGACAAAATCTTTCCAAAAGGGGTTTATTTAAAAAACTAAAATATTCCATTATTTCAAATGAAATCACAGATTTTCAAGTGGTTTCAAAGAAAAGCATTTGAACTCTTATTGCTGTCTTATGAAACAGCTTATACATTTCTCCAAAGATTTATTGGTACAGAATAACTATCACATACAACATCTCTTGTACAGGCTGCATTCCTTCCAATATCTCAAAAGATAACTGGATGAATCAGGGGGATTATTGTGGTATTAACTGATCTGATTGGATTCCCTGCAGTTTAATAACAAGGGCACCAAGATTGTAGGTGTACCTGCCGGATTTTAGACTTGGTCTAAGGACAGTTGAGGATTATTAACAGAATGTGGAAAAGGAAAAGGTCATTCACTAAAAAGTACATCTCTCAGTGCAGTAGATAGATATTCTGCAGGGCGAAAGAAACCTGCTTTTCTAATGTAATTCTCATCTGAAAGGTCAGGATACGAACTGTGACGGTTAAGGGAGCTGCAGATTTGTTGCAGCTCATTAAAGCAGTGTTTTGGCTGTAAGCTTAAAACTGTAAGAAGTCAGGTGACTAAAATTTGCAATATCTGCTTTTTTAAATGCTGCCATTATAAGCAGTACATAGGTTGTTCTCTAGATGTCTAACAATAATTGTACCTGCCTTGCTCGTGGATATTTAAAAAATGTATCTTTACAGAAAATGGGGTCTGAGCAAAATGGTGGGTATTAACTTCACTATTGTGCCTTCTGCTTAATGTCTCCCAAAGGAAGTGTTTACCTCTTTATGTGAGGTTTCAAGTTTGCAGTATTTTATGAAGTAAAGAGAAGAGGCAGTTGAACAATCTTATAGATAAAATTACAAACTACCAATAAGATTAGACATTTTTTTCTAGGCACATTAACTGAAGATAATAGAGAAGAAGTTTACAATTCTATTGTTCCAGCTCCCTGTGCTTGTTAAAGTGCAGAAGACAATCTGTAGTTGCTTATTTTGTATCTAAGCAACTGTCAGACTCCATATCTACTAATAAGAAAGGGTATAATTATATGCTGCTACTTTAATTAGCAGCAGATGCCTATGTTTATGAAATAAATTGTAAGATTTTATGAAGTGCAGAATCTTTCTTATATGCAGATTGCAAATGCACTTTTGTAGGTTTTAAAAGCTTTGCTTGGCCAGGGCTTCTTGTCTATGTGAGAATAGACTGGATGTACATGTATCTGCTACATATCTGGGATTATGGGCTCAATGCTCAACAGCACTAAATGCATGCCTGGTAGAAATGGAGGCAGGGAGACGTTAGCAATCCTAAGGCTAGCAAAGGACCTGCAGCCTAGTTTAAATTGCATTGGTCCCCAAGAAAGCCATTATGCCAGTAAGGATTGTTGCCACTCTCTCAGGGTGCCACAGCACCTTTCCTCTGGTATGCATCTGAGCGTGAGTTACCATTGTAGAGATGACTGCCATCTCTTGGCCAGGGAAAGATTCCTCTGTCAGAGGTCTTCAGGGCAGGTTTAAGATCTCTCTCTGCTGCTTCAGCAGGGCATAGTAGTGTTAATGAAGCCACCAATAGTCTAGAGACACGTTATAACATGTTTCTTCAAGAAAAAATAGGAACAGGAGCAATTGCTGAGGTTCATCCTTTGCTTGTTAGAACAAAACATATTTGTAAATCAAACAAAATCCATAGCCTCCTTCTCAAAGCAGGGGAAACAGATTCACACATAAGGCATAACAAAGGGACCTGGGCAAGATGGTATAACAGATATTTTTCATCTCTATCTTCCATGATTCTATATTGGTATTAGAAGGCAACATCAGAAACCAAAATTGTGCACCCATTTCTGAGACATCTTTAATAAACGAAGGGGGCAAGGCTGGGTGCTTGAAAATTAGGAATACCTCAAAAGGAATTGAACACACTGTCTTTACTGACTGTCACTCATTTTTGGTGTCCTACCCTGACATTTAGAACTGCCATTCAGGCAGTTAATCACACATGTGTGTTTGAACCAAACCAATAATAATAATAGCCACAAATTTAGTCAGCCTCTTCACTCCTTTGAAACTAGCTATTCTTCATCATACAACTCAAATGCATTAGGTAAGGGACAAGTAATGATTTCCTATCAAAATTAGGGATGTCTTACAAGAATTCTGAATGTATGTTGCTATGCTTCCTACTTCATAAAGACATCAAATCCTTTGCACTCGCAGGTTACTATGCTTCTCTACCGCTGCTATTCATTGATCGGATTGCAAGAATTAAAATAGGTTAGATGTGTTAGAGCCTTTGAGGCTCTAAGGGCATGTGAATATACACCTCAGGCCCCTCTTTTCTTTCTGCTACACCACTTAACCCAGAACAGTGGCATCCATCAGAAAAGGAACACCTCTTATCTTTCACTCCTTTGTTGACTACAGAAAAATAATAGAGACATTCTTCCAGTGCAAAGAACTCGGAATGACCACAATAAGTCAGAATGTTTTTTACACTGTGGATTTGTATTTGAAATCTCTGGGTTTATCTTGTGAATCATGTGCAGGTGCTTGCACACCTAACAGTGCAAATATGGAACAGCACCCTTATAATGATCTTGAGGCACCCCAGGTGAGAAGCACTACCCTAGAAAGGCTGTGCTGCTTGCAGGGACTAGTAGCCATTTTTGTATTTGCTACAGTACAGGCTGTCAGTAAAGAGACACACGCCGAGTGCCTTCCCATGGAGAATGTTTTTGTTCTCTCTTATTGTGTGGTTCCCAATCAAAAAAAATCAGGGTCATTCTGACTGAAAATATGTTTGCTTTCTGTATGTGGAAAAACAACAGTTAAACATCATCACACAGTATGAAAACCACCACCATAATGGGTATCACTAAGAACACCTACTGTGTGAGAAAGGTCTTGTTGTGTAAGGCACCTGCTAAGAATCTGGAGTGCACGCTTTTGAACAAAACCTTTGCTGGCTGGTTTATGAATCTGCATTTTTGCCACAAAGCCAGTAACATTTACTCTATATATGCTGCCTCTGCCCTCTAGCCTCAGCTTTATATAATTACTGGGACATGCACTAATTAATATTTTAGGAACAAAGAGTAATTTTACTACAATCACTTTTAACTGGTCTAAAATATAGCTCAGCAATGCTTAAACACTGCCTTCCAGAAAGCAAGGACTCTGTATGTTCTGCTGCAAGCACACATTTCTTACAATGTGTACCCAAGCAATACTCAGTTAAAAGTTAAAAACCTGTCAGTGTATATTTTATATCAGCAAATTTTTGCTCCATTACATCCCTAAATGCAAACCTAAAATATACAGCATAAAAGTCACAGAATGCTCTGCATCAGTGCCCTAAAAAATCTACCTATGTTGCCTTAATGCTGTTACATGTCCCTCTATATTCGAGAAACTTAATGCCAACACCATTAAAGGCAAAAAGCCAGTGATGTGTTGGAAAAATGTAAATTCACTTCATTTGCAACCCCTTTTCTATAGCCATGCCCATTTCCTCTGCTGCATCAAAAGACAGGAGGGTACACAGTATATTTGCTCCAGTGTCAACTGTACTCCACTGCAGCAGTCAGTAAGCATTTACTGACATAATCTTCTCTGGTTTTGTACCCAAAATACACTGCTAGAGTATCACAGAGCAGTGGTCTAGCACCCAAAAATCTGGTGTGTATGACTGGCATGGGAGATGAGATGATTATATATGAAGAGTTGCCTTTTCTTTAGATATTGATATGAAAGTCATACACTATACTATACACGCTTCTAACAACTGATGCCTTAGGTACACTACTACAGGAGATCAGTGTTTTGACCTGCCCATAATTCAGCTACTTCTCTGTGAGAGCCGAGGGGCTATTGGATGATGGGTCCCCCATCCCCCATCATTTATACACACAGACAAATTCCCACAGGTGTGCTGAAACCTGGCTTCTGAGAAAGTTATGTTGAGATACCATATATTTAAAATGAAGATAAAAAATTAAGCAATTACCAAAGCCCAAACCTCTAATTACACAAAACTCTCCACTACTGATTTATAGGTAGTGTCTAGGTTTCTCTAATACCTTCACAATAACTTCCTTTTATAACCTCACAATACTTTACTTTCTTCCTTAAGCCTATATCATTTCATCTCGACCCTTAACAATGCTGTTGAAAATTTTCCACACAAAACCAATGACGCCACTGAGATATTGAGGTTGAACGGCAGTACAGTATATTTTGGGTGACCTGGTATAATAATCTGTTCATATCTTTCCATAGAATGCCACCTAGTGTTCAGAAATTGCCAACTGCTCACAGGAATGAAACTCTTCTTTCTTATACATAAATGGGGGAGGGCACGTATGCAGAAAAGTTCTTTTTATTATAATGCAATGAAAAAACCTATTTGAAGTTGGCAATGTGCACATTCTTGAAAGTAGAAGCCTGGTAGCTCAGTTGCCATGATCTTTTCTGCCTATGGGATTAACTAATAGTTGGGCATACGCAGAGTAAGAGAAAGTTAACTGATAGATTGTCTCAGCTTTCAAGTCACCTCCTAATTTCTCCAACCTTCAGCATGTCTTCCATAGTCTATACCCTCTCCTTAGACTTATCTCTTCTGTGAACCTTCCCTTTATGGGATATCACCTGCTCTCATGGTTTTAACTCCCATCTCTATGCTGATACACCTTTTACTTGTCTTTCGTCATGCAGTCCTGACATCTCTTCCGAAATGGGTCATGAACAATCCAACCATAGAAGGCCAAAATTGAGCTCCACATGTTTCCTCTAAAACCCTTCTCTCATCTCTTTTTTTTTTAGCCTCTGACAATTCACCACCACCGCATTCTACCACTCTCATTAAATCTACTTTCTCTGTTTTTTATGGGCATTTCACTTCTACTAAATGGTTGCAAAACCCTGTTGCTAATTAGATACCAAGCTTTTCAGTTTCAAGCCATCTGTTCAACCCATGCCTCAGTTAATGGTAAGGAAGTCATTACCTACTGAAAGATTTGGAGTAGCCTATTGTGCATCTGAACTGATTTGCTAGGGTCAATTTACCTATAATGCAGATGATCATCCATATCACAAATGTTATGCTCATTGTTAGCATTCTGTTGTCAATGCCACTAAAGAAGTTAAGGATGAGCCTGAAGATATATCAATCCTCTTGCCTGCTGAGGATGATGCTCCTACTCAGGCTTGCCATACAATGGGGAAGTGGGTTAGGAAGTTTATGCTATACCTCTTCTTTAGATAAACTGACTTACTGGTCCATTACCACCAGACTGGCAGTTTTCATGAGTTCTATATTCATCTAATTTAAAACTTGACATTGCTAAATTAAAGGTGACAGTCCAGCTTTTTGTCCCCCTGAAATCATTTTGACCCTTTTTTTATATATACATAACCAAAAAATCAGTTAATAACATGCACCAGTTTTCATTGTTATGTGATTTCAGAGTGCCCTCTACTGTAAATTCAGTATTTAGCATTTTTCTAAGTGAGCTCAATTATGATTTGTTATCTGTTAGCACCAAGCTTTTCTAGCCACAGTAGCAATTAACCCTCATCTAATAGAGAGAAATATCTAGCCAGAACAATTTGAAGATATAAATATATCCTTTTTAACAAGCCAATTTGGCTATGGAGTCAAAAAGACTGCAAAAGAAGTCAGTTTATGCAGATAAATTTTGTAAGGCCAAATAAGACCTGAAAGCATTGAATTTAAAAATCCTTTTTGTAACATGTATCAGAACAATGAGCTGTGCTACATTCACAACCTGATAACAATCATTAGCTGTAAAGGGATGATGGTATCTTTCATGTGTATAATACTTTCCAACCATAATATTTTATACACAACACTTCACTTGGTCCAACACTGAAATGCAGACACTGAGCAGAACACAGCAGCTGTTTAGAATAAAATAATTAGTACTTGAATAGCATTTTTCAGGCATTATCTCAAAGTGGTTTACTCAGGTGGGAAGCATTTTACCAACGGGGAACCTGAGAGAGTCAAATCAAGCTCTGGAAGAAAGTCAAAATATAGTTGCCCAAACTGGATTTGGGGATGTCCTAAGCTGACACCCCCTTGTGCAAAAAAAAAAATAATTCATGAGAACTTTGTTTACAAGTGGTTATAAACTGAGTTTTAACTGTCACCTGAAAGACAGCAAGTTTCAACAAAATAAGGCCCCATGCTATTACTTTCCCTTGCTGGATTCATCAGCATCATTGTCTACTGAACCTCAGCATGATAGGATAAACTTCAAACTGGATAAGAGCAGATAGAAAAAGAAGTGGAAGCCAATTTGCTCCAGAACAGTTACCAGTAGTATTAAGTCTGGAAGGAGGAATGGTGGCTTGAAAAACTTACCCAACACCACTTAACAAGTAAGTCTGTGCAGAGCCACAGACAGAATCTAGGTGTCCTGGGCTCCAAGTTACATGCATTCCTCTACCTCAGGGCTGGCCATTCTGTACACTGAATGAAGATGAGACTTGGGTGAACTAGCAGTATAATCACATGATTATGAGACTACCAGCATGCATGCATAAAAGGAAGAATTATGGTTGCATCAGCAATCATCATTCTGATCATGTTTAACTTTTTACGGGCTTAACTTAGCAACATTAGCATTCCTTAGCACTAAAGGGTTTGTAATTGATGGCTTAGCCGCTATTTGTAACAGGAAAAAGAAAACAAATTGTATCATGTGTAAGCATATTGAACATTCTTGTGGGCGATAGGCACAGCTGAAATTTAATTACTTTACATCTAAGGACACAGCCCTCATCGTTTTTCCAAGAGTAACTAGTAACAGTAGCAGTCTGATTTCCATTTTGTGGATCAGTCACTTGAGAGACACAATGCACTGTACTGGCAACTTACACCACAACATGTTGGAAAGAGGGAGTAGGGTGGCCACTGACAGAATTCAGGACAGCCCCAACCTGGATATCGGGGCCTGGATGTTGGGACCACCAGCCAATCAGCAGCAAGGGGCAGGGCCATGACAAAAAGACTGCTATTCAATCTACGAACCCCACACCGATAAATACATGGCACCCTGTGAAACAAGGGATAGCAAGTGCTAGGATCAGCAGCAAGTTTACAAGCCTGTGCAATTCAGCCAGCAGGAAGCCTTGCACAGTGCTCCCACTCCATCATGGTTTCCCATATCCCACAGCTCTGCCATTTTCTCCAGACAGTCCAGCCTTGAGAAAATGTGGCAGGGCAGGTGAGACTCTAACACCCCATCCCCACACTGGGATCCGGTCCACTCCAGCACAGCTCCATACTTGGGAGCCAGGGGCACACACTGCACAGGAACCTCATCATACCCCGCTCCCCATCAGCATTCAGCACAGACACTAGGCACACAGGAATCTGCCCTGGCCACTTTCTGGTCAGAGCTGGGTTGAGTGGTGTTGATGGGTGCAGCCAGCTGCCTAGCAGGACTTTCCCTTCCTTCCCCAGGACACGGACAGGTTTGCCTGTCCCAGAGGAGAAATAATAGCTTAATGAGCTGGCCCAGCTGCCAGGAGCCTGGAGGCCCCTCTGCCCAAAGCTTCCCCTCCCTGCACAGCAGAACACCCCAGGGACTCACCAAGCTGCTCTCTGGGTGTGAAGACAGTGATAAGAGCCTCCTCCCAGTCTACCGGCTTTCCAACAGATACAAATGCAGTGCCCTACCTGCCTGCTCTCAAAGTCATTACCTTGTGCCAAAGCAGCACAGGGCTGTTGTGTGTAGACCAATTGCCTGGCCCTGACAGCTCAGCAGTGCCCGGGGCCCAGGATCACCTGCACACACCCAGCCCAGGGTCAGGGAACTCAGGCATGCAACAGTGCCTCAGCTCTCACTATGCCTGCATGTGCACTGCAGCCACGGCTCCTCATGCAGGCGCAGAAGGACCAGCCTCTGGGATCCTCCACCTCTGTCCCTCCCTCCCTGGCTGGCTGAGAATCCTGCTCCTCCAGGATGTGCACTGTCCTACCTCTAGGCACAGCCAATAGAATCATGAGGACAAATAAATGACATGCATTTCCACCAGTGAACTGAAAAACAAGACTTCTTGCAGTCCGGTCCTCATTCATAAATGGACATGGGACAAATCGTTTAAAACAGGAAAGTCCAGCTTAAACAGGACCAACCCTAGAGGAGAGCAAGCAGCCAAGAATCTATAAGGGAGCATGACATAATGATCCTACCAGCACAGATTTGGCACATTTATTCCAAAAAGCAATGCAGATAAGATTCAAGTGTGCTAGGTTAGAACCCCAAGGCATTTATACACATACCTTTTCATCCTGTGATATGCCAGAGATCCAGACTCGATTAATCAAGTCTGCTCCGCTCGCGAGCTGACACACACTGCGCTGCGTCGTGTGCAATTGTATAAGCAGCATAATGCATATCAGCACACAGAAAATGGCGGCAGTGTGCTTTTGAACAAAAACACCTCCAATGTATTTTAGTTCAAAAGCACGCTGCCACCATTTTCTCAACACTGATGCGCATTTTGCTGCTTATACAACTACATGCACCACAGCACTGGGTGCTTTTAAAAGCACCCGGCATTGCAGCGCAAGCATGTGTACAAATGCCCCTAGTTTCCATTCCCAAATCTATCAGAGATGATCTTGTAGAAAGTCTGATAAGTGATAATTTACTTTTCAAATACAATATGTGAATGTTGCTCACTTCCAGGAGGGCACATGCCTTGTTGCTATGAAGCACTTGTATGTCATGAAGTACACAAAATGAAGACTACTCAGCAGGAGGACTGAAAAGAACTTAGGAAACTGTTTTGGATTGGGAGCCAAAGGATTTGAAGATGGCTGTTGTTGTGGGGCTGCAGTTGGCACCTGCTGTGTAAGAGCCCAAGAGGCTAGAAATCTGATTATTGCTATTGTCATGTATAAAAAGCTGTCTGGGGATCGGGCTTGCTCTGTGCAGACAGCATTCAGAGAGAACTGCAAGCCTAACAAGCTCTATTAAATATGTGCAAATAGAATTTTGGAGGTGAATACATTAGCAAGATGTGGGTAGATTTTCACTAGAAGAATAGAAGGGACCTCCCTCTGCAACAAGTACCATCCCTCTGCTACATTTTAAGTCCCTGCTTCAAAAATAGTAAGCTCTTGCATTCTATACAGAAACAGTTGTACAATGTTAGTCTTAACAACAAAAACTGTTTTTCTGAATTACATGCTTTGATATGGTGAAACTATTAATGCTAGAAGTTCCAAATATCAGCCCTGAGGCAAAGGCAGGAAAAATGTCACCCATCCTTCACCTAATAATTCAGCCTAGGGTACTTAACACAGGATAAAACAGAGCTACATTCAAATCCTTTTCAAGTGAAGCGACTGAAACGCATAATCATAATGTTACAGGGTGTTCTTTTATATTTTCATTATTTTTTAAATACAAAACAAAAAAACCCAAACATATATAGTAACTATATTTTCAACCCAAACTATGTCACAAATAATTAGAAATAAAAGGAAAAAGAAAAAGAAGGGAGGGATGGAATGAGAAGCGTGCAATGATCAACAATCTAGTTACCAAACTATTTCAAGAATTTCTTCCAAATTGAACTGTTTTTTTTAAGCAGTGAGGCGTACTAAACATGACTCTCCATAGATGCCAGCTGTGCCAGCTCATTGTACCAGATTTCAGCCTGTGGAGATGTCCTGTTTTTCCATTGCGGTAACAGAATCCTGCATGTTTCAGGATTCATCCAGAATTCCTGCCACCTTCTCTCTCAACCTCAATATGCCCTCCATGAGGTGAAGCCAGACCAGATTGCCCTGTGCCTCATCTGTATATAATTTTTGGAGTATCCCGGGACTCATGACAACACCCAGTTCCAGTCATGAGTGGAGGGATAATTAGCACATGGATCCTTTCAGGGAAGGGGGGCATGTGGAGCACACAAACATATTGATCACTGCTGAGCTATGGGGTTACCATGGCTTTAAAAGCTGTTGACTGCTGGGGCCCAGCCCAATGAACTATACAGTAAGTCATAAGCCTTTTGGCTTTGGATTAATATCATGCATCGTTTGTAATAGGCCTGTGTGAAGCGGCTAGTATTTACTTCAGATTCAGATTCGGCTGATTCAGGGGACAGTGATTCAATTCGGTGATTCAAATCATTGTCCCGAATCAATTCAGCTGAATCTGATTCAGAGATTCGGCTGCTGCCGAATCTCCAAATCTCTAAATCAGCCAGGCTCATCTCCCCCAGCCCAGCAATAAGGGCCCCACCTGAAGGAGGGGACCATGGGGCGACCACTGCCAGCCCCTCCCCACTCCCCTTGCTCCCCCAGCCCCCCTGACCCCCGACCGCTCCCCCAGCCCCCACCATGGCTGCCTCGCCCGCCCCAGCTCCCAGCGTTTTGGGGAGCTTTAGTGATTCAGGTAGTCCCCTCCTGCTGCAGCAGGGAGCTGGACCCAGACTTGGACCTGATAAGTAGGGGCTGGGAGAGGAGGGAGGGGACCATGGAGGGACCCCCTCCAGGCCCCATCCCCCACCCACTGTCCCAGCCCACCCCATAGCTGCCCTGCCCACCCCAGCTCCCAGCCCTTTAAAAAAAAAAAAAAAGCCCCTACTCACCGGCTGCTGCCCAGTTGGGGTGTGATCCGAATCACAGAATCAGATTTGGCTGAATCAATTCAGGACAGTGATCTGAATCACTGAATCGAATCACTGTTCCCTGAATCGGCTGAAAACAAAGCGAATACTAGCCGTTTCACACAGGCCTAGTTAGAATATATCTTTACTTTTTTTTTTTTTTTTTTTTTTTTTATATATAGATCCAGATCCATCACTGAGCGGAGATTTATTATTGTTCATAACTTTTGCCTTAAAGGACATTTCATCGACTGACAAAGGAGCCTCTAAAATTTTGCTTTCCACCTCTGAAATTTGTTGTACAAGCCCAGAAACCTACATATATCCTCACTAGTAGCATTCAGTTTCTTGGTATACGAAGTAGAACAGAACTGACTGAACTGTTGGTTGATTTGTCTGTCATGTGCATATTCCCCAGATAAGTCTTTTATAGTCAGATTTGCTCTTTACTCATATGCTGGTAACCTTCCTGCATGTTTCCCAATTCCCAATAATTTTGGTGCAATCTATATAAAGCATACTCTGCCATTTGGGCAGTAATTTATTCAATTCATATTTCATATTGGTAATAACATGCAGTTTATCAGGCAAAGTATTCATGACATAATCGTCATCTAAAGACTTAATTTTCCTTATTGAAAAAATCTATTTCTGCACTCCATTTTTTCTTTTTTTTTTGCAGAAACATGAGATACTTTATGTCCTTGTAAGAAGCCTTTCATAGTTTTCCATAATATAGAAGCAGAGTAAACAGTAGGTTGATTAAGTTCCATAAAATGTTTTAACTTGTCTAAAATGAATGCTTAAAATTTATAATCATTCATCAGGGAGGTGTTGAGTCCCCAGTAATTATTTATAGCTGGTCTATCTGCATGGAAGAGCCAAAGCCGTACCTCAGCATGGTCCCAATTGCTATAGAGCCAATGGAGGCATTGATCATAGTCAATTATGCTTTGAGAAATTAAAAGTAGCCATTTCTAGAATATACTGAATGAGGTAATGAAGAAAACACCTTTTCCCTCATTGTTGGATTCACAGTTTGCTAAATATCTACTAGAACTAGACCTCACTCATAACTTTCAATAACTTCCCTAGAAATATATTTCAAGGATAGAGGTGAACAAGACCAATCAATGACAGGATCCAAACATTCATTCCAGTCTCCTCCCAAAATACAAAGGTATTTCCCAAATTCAGAAAGCTATACAAAAAAAGAAATATGAAATGTTTGATTGTCTGCATTGGGACCACAGACACATCCTAAAGTAAAAATGGAATCCATATTATTAACATTTGCAAGAACAAATCTACCTTCTGGATCATCAGCTATGTCAATTAAACAGGGGCACAATTTTTGATGCACTAAATTAGAAACTCCATGTGACTGTGTTATACACACAAGAGTTTGCTAATCCATACAATCATGCTCTAATTTTTTAGATTATTTGACTGCCAAATGAGTTCCTTGGAGCATAGCAATACTGGCCCTCTGACTTTTAAGAAAAGATAATATTTTCTTCTTTTTAATAAGGCTGTTAAGGCCTTTACATTCCAAGATGCACTTAATAGAACCTCCCATTCTTAGTGACTATCTTTTGCGTCCAACTTTGTATGCAGCTAACAATTTACTCGTTTCCTTAAATCAGGGGTGTCAAATTCACCATGTAACCCAGGCCAGATCTGAGCTGTGGGGCTCCTTGTGGGACAGATTTAGTCCACAGCACAAGGAAGCAGCAGTGGTGACAACAGAGCATGCAGAGGCAACAGAACATGCAGTGATAGCAGCAGTATCAGAATACATGGCAGCAACCCTACTTCCTACCATGTGCCCCATGCCAAAGCTAGAGCTCATAAGCAGGGAACCTGGTTTCTCTGTTTAAAATGCCAAAATTCTCTGATCAAAACAACCCCAAATATATGTTATTCCACAATTAAAATGAAATGCCACTGTGTTTCCAAATTGCATTAAAATGTAAATATATCAGTAAAACATTGTTTTCAATTGATACATATATATGTATACTAGCCAATTGCCCATAAAGAATAATGGGGGGGCGGGGCAAGGAGGGGAAGGGAGGGGGCTGGGATGGAGTGCCACCACCTAACCCCCCATGCTGCCACTGTTCTGCCTTGGCTCCCCCAGCCTCTGTCTGGCCCTCAGCCCGGCTTTGGAATCATGGTGGTGCTCCCCGACACTTGCAGCACTCTGACTGGCTGTTTCTGTCAGCCAATCAGCGTACAACTAAAGTGTTACAGACAGACAGACAAACTTAGGCTTTTATAATATTAGAGTGTGTGTGTGTGTGTGTGTAATGTGCACCTATTTCCTTTTTTTTAAAACCAGTTAATGCCCACTCTCAGCTGGAGGGGACACTCACTGCATCACCAGCCAGCAAGGGAAGAACATGTCCCTGATGAGCTCGCTCCCCTGCCAGGATAAACTTGGAGGTATGGGATGGGGCTATGGGGAAGGAGGAGGTCTGGGCATGATCACTAAAACTACACCCTGCCAGGGTAGGGAGGCCTGGTGGGACTGCTGCCAGAGTGGCAGCCCTGTAAGTGCCAGGACCAACGATCCCCTGGTGAAAGGTGGGTAGGAGGTGCCATGACCTCCAGCTAATGTGCACAGTCCTGGCTGGGGAAAGCCCACACCTGTGAAAAGTGGCTTGTAATTTGTTCCCTCTCAGGATCAGGCCTGAGAGATTGGAGGCAGAGTGTTTTTTTGGTGAGGAATGTGCCCCTACAGGTAGTTGGGTTTTATTGTCTTTGATACATTCCAGTATGCAGTTTGTGGGGGTACTGGAGATAATTGGCAGGTTTTGTGTTTTGAGCAGTAGGAAGTTGGCATCAGTTCTGGTGATGAGGTTAGGTGCTTGTTTGAATTTACAAACCACTTTTCAGAGCTATGCCTATGAACTGCACTTCATCAGCCTTCTAGGTAATAGGTCCAGAAACTCATGGACTCAATGTACACAGTGGAATTGACACACTGCAACCTGCCCAACATCTGACTCCCCAGCTACCCCTGCAATTTTACTTGCACTGCTACATCCCCCTCCACCTCCCGCCCCACCTGCCCTAGCCTGTCCCTCATCCCCTGATGCCTCCATTTCCACTGACTGGCTTTCTTGCCTGCATTGCATGCCAGGCCAGCCTCAGGCTTCTTTACTATTCCTTTCTTCCAGGACCAGCAGACACACCAACTGCAGGTGCTTCCTCAGCCCAACAAAAGGTTTATCAACCCAAAAGCTTGCTAAAATACATTTCTCTACTTACACAGTTGCCCTACTAAAAAGACACCAGATTGTCTTACCTGCTGCCATTTAAAGTGGTGGACTGGTCTGAGGCTATAGGGGAGGAGGAGGCCTCACTGGGGCACACTGCCATGTTGTGCAGAGGCCCCAGCTTCAGAAAGGGCACACTTGATCTCACACACACACACACACACACACACACACACAGTTGCACAGTGAGGGTGCACCTAACAGACACACAATAGGTTTTCCTACATGAAAGGAAATAAGGACCAACAGTTTGGCTACCTGAGATGCTGGTGCTGGTACTGCTGAGTCACTAAGTTACTTTAGGAGAGGAAGAGACCTCACTGGGGCACGCTGCCATCTTGTGCAGAGGCCCCAGGGCCAGGAAGGACACACCTGAAAACACACACAGTTTTGCCTGCCTGCAGCAAGAGGTGCAGGACCCCAGAACCCAAACTTCCCCTGCACCTATCTCCCTGGCAGTTAGCAGGCTTTGTGGCTGCAGCAGGGCCTAGCAGGCCTACAGTAGTTTTTTTCACTCCCCTGTGCCCTAAGACAGACACAGCTGACAGGCTTTATGGCCTCAGTAGGGCCTGGCAGGCCTGCAGTAGTTTTTTTTTCAACCTCTGTGCCCTAAAACAGACACAGCTGGCAGATTTCATGGCCACAGCAGGGCCTAGCAGGTAGGCCTGCACTAGTTTTCAACTCCTGTGCCCCAAGACAGACAGTTGCACAAGCACCCATATCATGAGTTTTGCCTGTTAGCAGCCAGGGGTGCAATTTTCACCCTGCTGTGGCTTAACACACGCATGTAACACAAGTTTTGCTTGTCAGCAGTTTCAGGTGCAGTTTCCCAGAAACCCCTGCATCTATCACCTTGAAACTTGGCTGGCTGCATGCACTCAATGGAGGCTACCATCTCTGCTAGTTTCATCCAAATCAGCCAAATAATGACGAAGTTATAGATATTTCATTGATTCCCCATTATATTCTATGGCCGAATATCCAAATCTCTGAATCGGCACCGAATCTTCCGAAGTCAAATCCAAATCAAAGAGTTCTCTATTTGCACAGGCCTAGTTTGTATATATATGACACACGCACTATATGTGTGCATTTATATTTATATGTGTGTTTCTGTAGATATGTGTTTGTATATATGTGTGGGTATGTGTCTGTGTATATGTATATGTGCATATATTTGTATATGAATGTGTATATATGTGTATGAGTGTGTACGTGTGCATATGTATATATTTGTTTGTATTTACATGTATATATACACAGGTGTGTTTGTGTGTGCGAGTCTCTGCGTGTGCATGTATATTTATATATTTGTGTATGTTTCATGTGTATGTGTTTGTATACGTTTGTGTATGTGTGCTTTTCTCTGTGTGCATATTTCTGTGTAATTACCTGTGTATGTTTATGTGCTTGTATATGCGTGTGTGCGTGCCCTTCACATCTTACCTCGGAGGCCTCTAAGAAGCCAAAGGGATCCTTGATCTGTGTCTTTTGATAGCCCCTGACAAGAATAGAGTGAAAGTTTTTCCAATCCATAAAAAAGGACCAGTAGTAGTCCCATGTCCAATTTCTGTAGGGGTTTGACAACTTAACTATTAAAAGTGGTTGAAAATGTCACACTAGCAAGAGCCAGTTAGACTTAAACCTGCTTCAGTCCACAGGACCCCCTGGCTCACTACAGGATACTCTATAGTGAGCTGCTTTCAATCTTTCCTGTTGAAATTGTTGCATCCTGTATAAATATTGAAATAATTATTGGGCCCCTCTACATGTGCAGGTAAAGGCATAAGGAGATCTAACGAGTGACCCACACAATTGCACCTCCTGCCATGCCACACGCTCATAGCAGGAGGCATGATAACGGGATTGTGCATTAGATCCAATCTTGCCTTATTGCTGATGCAGGAGGAGCCTGGGATCATGATCCCGGGCTCCTCCGGCACCGGCTCCCACACCTGCACACCCTAAAGCCAACAGGGTTCAGCAAGGCTTGTAGTGGGGACACTGTGGGGAACTGCCACTGCTGTGAGCCCTGTATCTCATGAGGCTTGCAACGAGAGCAGCGTTCTTCCCACTGTAAGCCTTGCAAGCCCCACAGCTAACATTGGCTGCAGAGTTTGCAGCAGAGGCAGAGTGGGGAACACCGCTGCTGTGATCCCCACACCTTGCAAGGCTTGCAGAGGCAGCCGCATTTTCCCCATTGCAAGCTCCACAGTTGAGACTCGTGGGGCAGGATGGGGCAGCAGCATTCTCCCTGCCGCAAGCCCTGCAGCTGACAATGTTGCCACCACTGCGACCCTCACCAGCGGTGGGGCTGGCAGCAGTTGGTGCACCCCTGTGGCTGGAAGCCCCTCAATTGATGGGGCTCCCAGCCAGAGGAGCATCTGGTGACATGTTCAGTTAATGGTGTGATTAGAACAGATTGCAAAGTTATTGCACATTTTTTGTGGAATACCTTTGTAGTTTATTGCTTGTTTTATCACACTATTAACTGGTTGAACGTGTAGCTGGGTTACAACTGGTGCAATTACCAGGTGCAATTACCAGGGATCCTGTTTTTCTCTGATTTAAAAAAAAAATCCCCAATTTTTAAATAAAAAAAAAAAAAGGAACCCAAAATCCACACTTGTCTGTGATTAAAATGAAACACCACACACACGACACACACATAATATATATACATATATATATATATATATATATATAAACGATTTTTCATTTTAATCATGGGAAAATATGGATTTGGGGTTACTTTTTTTAATCCAAAAATTGGGGATTTTTTTTTTTTTTTAAATCCGAGAAAACCAGGATCCCTGGTTATTACCTGGTTAATCACACCTTACGTGTAACACGTACAGGGGGTCATTGGGTCAGGAAGGCAATATGACTACATAAGCCCCATGTATAGGACTCTTATCTGGAAGTTGGGACATTTGGGTTACAGCTCCTGCCCCATAAAATATCTAAGTACTTTATGCAAATTAGAACAGGATGCACAGGAAAGATAGACTTACCCCAGAGTGCTGAGTAAGGCCTCCTAGGAGGTCAGAGAAAGAGATTTAAACTTCACTCCCCAACATCCTGAGTAAATGCTCTAACCACAGAGATGTTGAGTAAAAGATCTCTCTTCTCTTTTTCACAGATTTGTAAAAAAGCTAGCCTGAATATTTTTTTAGGTGAAACTATTCGGCAAATTCAATCAGGATCAGGTAGAGCTGAATTTTTTGGCAAGAACTAATCCCCTCCCCTTGTCCCCTTATTCCCGCCCCCCCCCCTCCCCAAAATCAGTTGTAGGCCACCTCTACACATTGTGTGTCACACAATTACCAGGTTAACTGCACAATTTAATCTGGCTACATGTTCAAATTAACTATCACTCCATAAAAGGTCCAACCAGCTATAAAGTTACTGCTGCAAAATGCATAACTTTATAGCTAGTTGCTATTGGGCTTTAATTAGCACATATAACAGGGTCTGCCTCTGCAGCTGGGAGCTCCTTCAGCTGATCAGGCTCCCAGCTACAGGGGTGTGCCATGTGCAGCTGAGGCTGTGAGTCCCACAGTTGAGGAGGCTCTCAGCCCCAGCAGTACCTGGCACCTGTGGACTCTGGGTCGCAGCAGTCATGGGGTGCTACTGAGACCCACCTACGGGACTCGATCCTAGCAGCCATAGGGTGCTGCTGCACTCTCTAAGCCACAGGGGTGCATGAGGCACCCCTGCAGGTGAAAGATCCATCAGCTACAGGGGCTCCCAGCTGCAAGAGATCACTTCTTGCCACTGCACGGCCATGTGTGGCATGGCAGGAGGCACAGTTGTGTGGATTGCACATAATCTTACCACACCTTTACCTGCCAATGTAGAAAGGCCCTTAATATGATCTTCCTACCAGGCTAGACAGAACAAAAAGTGCTTGTCAGTAGTTTCAGAAGTCATTTCTAGAGCTGTGCTCAGATGGGATTCTTACAGTGCTGTATTATTTCTACAGATATCTTGCACTGAAAGAGAGAGGTGCACAAAGCAGTGGTTCTTACACTTCTTAGATTCAAGGCACTCCTCCACAACTTCCTTGAATTTGGCAGCACCCTCGTTGAAAAATCACTGTTGTACTGACTCATCTAACCTCAATGGCTCTCAACCACTGGTGTAGAGGAATATTTAAAAAGTAGAGGTTGTTATGCAATAGTGCTATTAATACAGAAAATATGTTCTACACATGAATACGACTTTCGTAGGCAGATATTAAGCCCACTCATGGGTGTGACTTACATTAAGTTCTTTGGAAGAGAATATGTCATCATATATATTTGTATGGAACCTTTGACAAAACGGTACTATTTCTGATTGGGGCCGCTATAAAAAATTGTAACCAAGAGGTAAGTATTTCCACTGAGTTTATGAATTGAGCCACAAGTAAGAGATGCTGTATTTCAAACACATTCTCCATTAATGAATGGCATTATGAAATAAATTTTCTTAATGCTAAAATCAAGCCAGATGCCAAATGAGCATTTACTTACTACTTTCAGTAAAAGATTAGTTTCTCATAACAAACTGCTGTCAGGCCCCCCTTCACTAAGAAAACAGAAATAAGTCCAAAATCTTTATGTTTTTCCAAGATATTTTCCTAAACTACAGCTACATTAAGTGTTACTCCCACTAAGCCTTGAAAGATCAAGGAATAAAAAATGTTAGTGTTTAAATTAACTGACCTAGTACTGACTGCTCCTGTCAGTAAAGTCACATCTGCTCCCTTTAATGCTGAAGAACTGCCAGCAGCAGTGACCTTTATGGGCCTTTTTCCATCACCCTAATTCAGTGGTTCTCAACTGTCAAGACTTAGGGCAGCCCTGAAACTTTTCACAATTTAGTAGCACCCAACTTAAAAGATTATTTTTCCTATGGTGCTTACCTTCTCACACCCTGTGGCACCCTTAAAAGGTTCTCATGGGGCAGGAGGGCACCCCTAAAAGTATGGCGGTGCGTAGGGTGGCAGGGGCTGCTAAGTAGTGCAGATTGAGGAGCTTGGGGATGGAATCTTTGGATCCCTGTAGAAAGCAGCTGTCCCTACAGGAGGCAGGAGGAAACAATAGCTACTGATGCAGAGGTGGGACCCTTCTATATCTTACTATCCCTATGCCCAGTCTGTACCTGAAAGAGTGAATGCAGCCTCTGCATTCCTTGTGGCCTCTCCCACCAGCTCTAACATCATGGGAGGAGAGGGGCAAGGAGCCAGGCTATTCACCATGAGCAGGGCACACTGCTTGAAGCACAGGGATGGCCAAGCACAGCTTGTTCCCCCTACTCCTTCAATGCTTCCAGACCTAGGGAACGTTGCCAGGATGCAAGGACTGAGACAGGGACAGGGCACCTGGTGGAGCCAGCACTCACCTTCTGTTACAGAGACTGGGCATCACAACATTCCTCAAAAGATTCTTGCATCTACTGAACCGTGAGCAAGTTGAGTCACATAATATGAAATATTCTCCCTCTATTCCTAGGATATTAAAAATATATAAAATCCATTTTTAAATCCTTCCCCCACCAGAGTCATACCACTGAAGCTACCAGTGATTTATGTGCAACCATGTCACAACTAGTATTACAAGAAAATTGGGGCAAAGTACTACATGCACGGATTAAAGAGGTAAATATTAGAAGTCAAAGATCTATGCTTGTATAGAAGTAGCCGTGGTAGCCACTGGCTTGCTCCTAGCAGTATAATTTAACCATCAGTATCCCATTTATAGTGACTAGTTAACCAGTGTAACCTAATTCATGACTAATTTATGTATATGGAAGCTTTTTACCATAGAAGGTTTACTATGTAAATTTATGAACTACTGCTGGTGTGGGGAACATGCGAAGAGAAGAAAGGTTGGAAAATATCCATTACTGTTCCTGAACAGGAATATTAACCAAACCATAGCCAAAGGCAAAAGTATAGTATGTTATCCCACATCAGGTCAACTCTCAGTTAGCTCAATTCTAAAACAACTCTAGCATCTATTTTCATAAAGTAAAATAGGTATTAAAGGACTTTTCTGTGAAGTCTACCACTATTTAACATGTTAGTTTACAAAAACAATTTTTTTTCCCAAGTGACCTGAAATTTCTTTACTGATAGGCTCTTAACTTCATATTTTGATGCATTTCTGAAAGAAAAAAAAGGCAAAGTTTTCCCACAAAATATGAAAAATGAGATCCTCCAAGAGTCATTAGATTCTATATGCCTGAGCAGATGAGGCATTAAACATTACAAAGTATCTTCTGTTTTGAGAAGCTGAGTTGGTTCAACCTACTTCTTGGTCCCAACACCTTGAATCTTTAACAGATGACTGTAATAAATTGTTTACTCTCTTCCTGTATTTTAGGGACTACTGGGCCATGTGGCTGCAAAAAAAAAAAGTTAAAATTTTGAACTGTAATGAACACCTATTTTAGGGTGTCAAAACTCAAACACGTTGTCCAATTCATTGTTGGTTTGCAGATTTGGGCAGGGCAAAGGAAAAAGGGCAGCATATTTGAAACTGTTCCAGTGTTAAGTATGGGAGAGGCCACTTCCATTTTATAAACCAGTGCAAATGAAAAGACAACCAGAACCAGAGGCACACAAAGTATGTTTTACAGTAATGAGAACAAGTGTGTAAACCATTCTTAAGTAATGTATTTATTTTTTCTGCTTATGATTTACAAGGCCTTGAGTATTAGACAAAATAGCATATTGTAACTAAACTCAAAAAATACAAACCAATAGAATATAGAAGGAAACCCTATGTAGTTCCATAGAATATATCACACCCAGTGCACACAGTTTTCAGCACTTCATGTCAAATCCCAATGATCTATTTATAAGATTTCTGAAAAGAAATATTTGGTCTAGTTTAAGTGTAGTGTACAGTTTCACACCGTTGAATTATGCAGTAATTTAATTCTTACATCATGCCTAATGTTGGACTGCAGCAGCAGCAACAAATCTCTCAAGATGTTTAGCTTAATCAGAAACTGATCTAGACATGTCTGAGCATTAACAATAGATAGGAGTTACAGACTGCATTCAGTATGATACATTAACTGGAGCTAAAGTTTTAGTATGCTTATTGCAAGTTTCTTTCAAATTTAAAACAAGCATAGTTTCTTCACAGACTTGTTACTGCTGTGGGTAATAAGGCTGTTGAGGGTAAGGATATCCAGGCTGTTGAGGAGCTGGATACGGTGCTTGTCCAGGGTTTGGATACATAGGTGAAGGGGCATATGGCATATTATACTGGCCATACATGTAAGGGTTGTAGCCCATTGGCATTGGCATCTGGCAGTACCTGTGAAAACAACATCCATTAACTGTTAAATGGGAAAATTAAGAACTTGAAGAATTAAGATGTACTAGTAAAGGAAATAAGATAGGCAATCATGACAGACAGTCTCTCCCTTTACAGAATTTACTAACTGCCCAACATTTCAGGATCAATACAGTAGGGGAAAAGTTTAAAGACAACAGCTTTTGAGAATTAGAAGGACCTTGCACTTTAAGCCAAAAAATCTCTCCTAGAAATGTCAAATTTAACATTGTTAAATGACATCAGCATTTTCAGATCTTACCAACTTGCTGATGACCAGCCCTGAGCCAACATAGTTGCTGCTAAGAATACTGTGCCCTATGTGGGAAGACAGAAAGAGCTCCCCCCTGAGAAATAGAGATACCCTTTCCCCTCTGAGCACTCTAAGGTGGAAAGAAAGGCAGAAGTAGTAGTAATTTCCCAGGATATTTGCAGAGCAGGCACCAACAGCTGACTTGTGACAATGTTCCTGGATAGCTGGGAAAGAAGTCTCATTCTGTGTGGTTACTCAAGATTTTCTTACTAGCTTCTTCTCCTTTCACAGTCTCCAGCTGCTTTTTAATTACAGGCAGTCCTCGGATTCACGACATAATTGGTTCCAGAAAACAGCATCTTAAGTCAAAACACTGCAACTCAGAACCAATTTTCCCATAGGATACAATGCTATAAATGGGGGATTGGTTCCTGAACTAAGGCCCGATACCCTATTTTCACCAAAAATACCTCAGAATTTGTACTCAATCAACTATAGATGAGTAATGTAGTTACATTAACGTATTTATATTGTAAACAGCAATCATATTGATTTGGAAGGACTTCTTTGAGTTTACTTTGCTGGAGTTTTTGAAAGGGTCTTGGTTGGACTTTTTGAGGGGTTCTCGTCCAAGGAAGTTTGGACAGATGTTCTCCAGGGAGATGAGCAACACAGAGAACTTGTTGTCAACAGGGTATCAATTTATAAACGTTATAAGTGCGAAACGTTGTAACTCAAAATGCTGCAAGTCAAGGACTGCCTGTATTCTCCCCTTCCACTCATATCTAGAGCCCTGAGAGGAGCTACAAAACAATCATAACAATGGGAGGAAGACAAAAGGCTACTAAAGAAGCCTATACATGTTGCTAGTTCTGTTCACAGAAAGTGAGGATGCTGGAAATCCTCTTCTTTGCTTTCCTGACAGCTTTGCCTGTGTAGCAACAGGGAGAGGTGAAAAAAGGCTTCCTTCTTCCCTGGATAGTATCTTCATGTTTTTCCCTAAAGCACATTCTCTTCTTCAGCCAGACTCAAAGGCTGTGTCCAGATGAGCACAGTCCTGCAGTATGTGGCATCACAGGCGCATCTGAATTACCACACATTCAAGTGTTCTCCACATTGCAAGGGAGCAGCACCGAGGGGGGTGGGGGGGGAAGCGGGGGTTGACCCTGGATATCTGTGCAAAGTAAAAACCAAAGTAGAGTATGCAGGGGAGCACACACCACTCAAAACCGGAGCCTGGCCAGCTGGAGCCATGCTCCTGCTGCCAGCCAGGCTCCGAGTGGCAGGACTGCCACTGCTGCAGCCCCAGGAGGCCCCCAGGTCAAAAAACAGACAAGTCCCTAAAAAGATTAAATCAAGTTCTAAAACTAAACTGTACTAATTTTGAAAATAGTAGAGCATGTAAAGTGTTTCCAAACATGTGCAGCCTATATCAATGCTTCACTGCATATTTTGTAAAAGCTGCATCTTACAAGCTCCAGCTCATTAACCAAAGAGATCACTACAAGAGATTATCACTTCAACATGCAGGTGTAGTTAACAGCGACAGGTACAGACAGACACACAGAAGGGAGAAAAGCCCTTATGATTCCAAAGCAGAACTGAGAGCCATTAAATCCATTTGTACCTGCTACACTCAAAATCAAAATTAGGATAGGAGCATTTAAAATGTTTCCACTCCACATACTACGTCTTGGGTGAGTAGGGGGTGGCAAAATTAATATCCTTACAGAGCCAAATAAAAATGAACTATAATTAGATTAAATCAATTCTGCCAATAGAAAAGACAGTTTCAGGTCCAGAAAATTCTATTTAAATATATTTTACATGCAGATGCAATATGAAAAACAGAAAGTCCCAGATCAGCCATGCAACGACTTTGTGGTTTGCAGACCACCTTTCAGAATTGCTGACCTACATTAAAATGGTGTCTACAGGGAAGATGACATAAATCAGAGAAGCGTGAGATCTGAACTACAGCAGACAAGAATACCCAATGGCTTTAGTGATAGCAGCTTATCTGAATTTTACTCTCATTTAACAAGTAAGCACCTTTTGTGTACTATCATTTTGTTTATCATACATACCTGTAGTGCAACATACAAATACATCAGACTTATTCAGCTTACCCTGGGTATCCTTGATAAGTGGGATAAGGAGGTCCTTGTGCCTGTGATGGGGTACCACCAGCTGCAGACGAGCCAGCTGCTGGAGAAGCAGTAGCTCCAGTGGCCGCCGGTGCAGAAGAGGAGGATGTATTTGCTGAAGAAATCATTGGTGGTGGAGGGCGTGCTGGTGGTTGTGGTTTATTACTAGGCTAAAAGAATGAGAGACTGAGAATTAGACCAAGATTTTCAAGGCAACATTTTTTTAAATAATGTTTTGTTTGTGATGCTATATAACTGCTTAATTCAAATATTTTTTAAAAGTTACAAATAAACTGAAAGTTAGTAAAACAGAGATTGTAATTAAAATGTGGCCATCAATACCACCTAATTTTCCTGAATATTCTTTACTCTTTTACCTCTATTCAGGAATATAAATTAAACTGTAGGATCTCAGTACATTAGAGACAGATGTGCTAAAATTATAATAAATATTCAATTTAAAATTATGGAACATTCTTTGTAACCTCATTAACATTAAAGCGTTTATTTACCACCATAGTTCTGGGTGCAGGAGTTGGAGTAGTTGATGAAACTGGTTTGCTTCCTCCTGCAGGCATGGTCTGATATGCAGGCTGTGATGGAATAGAGGGAGCACTGGGTTCTCTTGCAATGCTTTGCTGCAAGTCTCTGTTTTAAAAAGGAAAAGCACAATTTAGATATTAAAAGTCATTTTATATTGTTTGTTCATTAAACTTTTGTGGCAAGAAAGGAATTAGCTATGTCCATGTATTGTTTTAAAGTACAACAGTAAACTGACATACTAAAGTTGGAGTTGGACCCATTTCTGGCTGAGGAATAATCCCACTGTTATATATCCCTTCTCCAGCCTATCTTTTGATTTACTTGTACTGATAATTCCCACTGGAGCTCAGAAAAAGTGCAATCACTCTCTGATATTCTTACAGAAAATCAGACCAATTTGGGGGAGGGGAAGGGGAAATCCTAGAAAAAAAACTAATGTTTTCAGAAACTTTGAGAAAATTTTAGGCATAAGCAGCTTCAAAACTAAACAAAGGGATAAAAATAATCTTATATCACTTTTCCAGATTAAAGAACTATTTTAGAATAGGAAAAATATATTCAATAAAGCTCTCTTTCATAATACAATAAAAAATTATCTTTTGTAAAAAAAAAAATGAAGCAAAGGAAAAAACCCACTGAAATATCACAGACTAAGAGGCCTGCATGTAGGAGCACTCTTGTTTTTTAGCCTGTCATTGCTACAGTTTGAATTTTTCTTTAATCAATCAAGCATCTGTAGGACAGGTAAGGATTTGGATATTGAAGCAACACCAAAGAATGCCCTTTCTTTAAGATTAACATCTCTCTGAAATTCATAGTCAGACCTTCTGAGCAATATAGTGTATCCCTAGTGTTCTGCATTCTCAGTTTTCACATATTTTCACTGATAAATTCCCCGACTCTCTGACTCCGGGTGGGGTGGGCCCAAGCTGCACCCCAGTGGCTCTGGCTTCCACAGTTTCCCAGGTGCTGAGAGCTGTGATGCCCCCTGGGGAGGGGGCAGGCAGGGGAGCCTAGTCCCACTCCCTGGGGTGGGCACTGCACCCAAGCACTCTGCATAGGCCCATGGGGCTAGAGCCGCTGCCTGGGGGGCTCCGAGCTCTGACCCCGGACAGGGTAGGTGGTACCAGTGCTGCTTCCCCCCCCCCCCCCCCCCAAATCTGGCCACGTGCCACTCCTCCCCTCCCCCCAAACACCAGAGCAGCCCGGCAGCAGGCTGCGGCAGCAGGGGTGCAAACGCAGCCAGGGAAGAAAGGCAGGGCGTGGCACCATGGAATTCCTGCCGCATGCGCCCCGCAGGAAAAGCCTGACACAGGCCCCCCAGCCCACAGCTGTCCCAGGGGTTCACAGCAGCAAGAACCATTCCCCACCTGCCCCACACCCATCGACAGCTCCTCCTGCTTTGCTCCCTGCTGCAACCCCAGAAGCGGCCAATGGGCTGTTCTGTGCCCCTCCCCAGGTCCCTTCCCTAGTCCCAGCCTTACTCCCTCCCCTCCCTCACCACCAATTTTTCCCCAATTTAAACTGATTTTCTTCCTTTTTTTCCTTTTACCCTGATTTCATCCCAGTTTTTAGGTTTCAAAGATAAACCCTGAAAAATTCCGGGGTTTGTTTTTTTTTTAATAAAAACTGAGAATGCAGTATGTATCACTTAACAATATATTAAGGTTTTAGATTTGGCAGTTTGTACAAAGACTTTGGAAAGCATTCAACATTTTACACAGAAAGTCTATTTCGCATGGCATTATAATCTATAAATGTAAGCATAAAAATGTCACAAATAGAAAGCTGATATTTTAAAGTAGAAAAATAACAAAAATAAAGCTACATCATTATTCCCAGTCTAGTTAATAATAAAGCAGAGTTTCATACTTTAACAAGTATGGTGGTCAGCTCAGAAAAGTGAGAACAAGACCTGTCAATTAGTAGCCAGACCACTTAAGAGAAGAAAAAGGAAAAAAAAAAAAAAACTACAGTAAAGTGAAGGAGAAAGATCAAAAAACAAGAAAGGGGGGAAAAAATGTAAACTGTCCACTGTGGAAACTTTATATGCTGAAAAATGAATTTATTTACTCAACTGGGAATCCTAAAGTATTTTTAGTGGAGATATATGACAAATATTCCAATGGTTACAACTATCCTACTCTTGCCTAACTACAGTTGTATGGCAAAAAACAGTTAATACATGAAATAACAGTACCAGGGACACTAAAGTACCCACTAAATGCTAATGACAAAAAAAAAATTTGAACCCAAGTACCAACCTAAGTATTAGCTGAACAAAAGGTGAGACAGTCAGACATAAAACTTAATGAACTGGCCTCCCTTCTTCCCCACCCCGCTTACAAATAGTGAAGGAATTTCAAGATCTTTTTTTTCTGGTTGTAAGGTGATTATAGGTTAAGAATTCAATTTTAATCAGAATTTCCATCTAAATAAAGAGAAAAATATTTCATATTGATTAAAAAGTTTCTCCAAGTAAAAATGCCGGTAAAAAGTGTGTTGCTAATTAAATAAAGTTACCTGGTTCAAAGACACCTGGAATTCTACAAAAGGTAGGAACTTTCTCTCTCTTCTTAGAGAAGATAATGGCTCAGAACTCATGATCTTCAAAGTATATTACTGTAGTAGCCAGATCATGTAAACAGCACAGATATAGCTATATACCACCTAACCTGCAGGTTTAAACTAAAAATTACTTGCTCCAAACATGTAAAGTTTCAATCTACATCAAAACATGAATTCTAACACAAAATCAAGTTGCAAAAGAAGTCCAATATTCTGTCTCCAGCACTTGACAATGCTGAATAGCCCATAATACTCCAAACCGATCGGGAAGCATTAAGTTCTCTTTATTACACATTGAGGAGAAAGATCATTTCCTGACTACAGCTGATCAGCAGCAGCTTCCACCTTGAAGCGCTTAGCTATGGTACCCGCACATAAAAAGCATAGCAGAAATAAACTCAAGAAAGTTGGAAACCACTGAAGACTTGCTGAAACATCCATAAAACAAACAAATAAACAAACAAACCTAGGATAAGAGACTGAACAGGAAGCCTGGAAATTATATACTTACCTGTCTGTTTTTGGCACCATTTTGGTAAATCTTGAGTTCATTTTATATGCTAAAGGCAAAAAAAGCCAAGACAAAACAAAACAAACAAACTAGAGCCATGCTTTACCCAGAAATGCATCCTTCCTTTTTCCTTTCAAAGTACCTTAGTAAGAAGATCCATAGTGCTCAATTATGAGCAACTGGTAGTTTTTTTTTTTTAAAGATTTATAGAAGAAGAATACAAGAATCTTACTTTAGAAGTTCTTCTCTTTCAGTCTTGCGAGCAAAAACAATGTCACTGCATTTGGTTTGGAATTTCACCAGAATTTCTGTCAATTCATTGTAGAACTAAAGGAGAAGAAAGTTAACTTGTTGCAATGAAACCATTTTAATATGAAGAGGCACATTATGTGAGTTATGTGAATCTGTGAGTTTAGTAAAAATCTCAAACAAGAATAAAAGGATGCATTTGCTCTTGGTCTGGAATGCTCTGGATTATATCAGCTACTCCATACAACTGCATTTCTCTAGTCAGAACGAACACAAACTTTAGAAATACTTTTTTCCACTTACAAATACAGCTTTCAATTTAATCAGAACTACTATATTTACTCAAATACAAGATGAGATTGCCCCCTCCCCATCAGCATGGGAAGGTAAGCCTCCAGTCTTATAATCAAATGCAAGGAAATCTCACTAAATACTGTGTCTTATCGTTAAACCGCTGCCAAAAGCAGCATGTATTCAGTAATGGAAACCAACTAAGAAGTTGATTAAATGCAGCCAACACTAAGCATAACTATAAGATACATGCCCACTCTATAAAAAAAATGCTAATAGGAACCCTTTTTTTTTGGTGCACAACAAAACAAAAACAAAAAATGGGCAGGTGTTTCCTCTGGAGAGAACTGGTCTACCAGGCCTCAGGGTACTACAAGACTAGGCCAGCACTTGGAGAGGCCAGATCAAGTTCCATCACCTTCCCCTGGTGCCAAAAATGCTGATGCGAACCTACCATAAGGATGTTAGTTTAGCCTATCTGAATAAGACATATGATAGTGCTTATTAAATACAGTACCCCTCAGCCCTGACTCTTAAGTCATGGTGAGCCACTACAGTGAATACATCTCAACTTGCTCTCAACTCCCACAGCTAAACTGCACCTCTGTTTCCCATTTCCAATCATTTCTATTTCTTCACCAGCCTTAAATGCATGGCATGCATCACCAAACAGGGCCCCAAACAATTTACCCAGAATCCCTCTGTCACCCCCTCTCTCAGCCTGGTGCATATGATTAGCATGGCCCCACCCTCCATGAACCAGAACCAGCCAGAACCAGGCTGCCCTGATCCTCATCTGCATACAAGTTTTTGGAACATCCCAGGACTCGCAACAAGAATACCTGGTCCCAGGTGTTACTTAGTGAATAAATTTTTTTTTGGAGGGGCAGGGGAGGGGGGAAAGCGGGAGTGCATCTGGGGTATGCACACAGATTGAGCAGTGCTGAGCTGTGTGGTCATAAAAGCATTTCAGGCTATGGATTCTGCTGGGGCCCAGCTGAACTGGTAAAATCAAAAGCCTTTTGGCTTTGGACTAATGTCATGCATAATTTATACTACATGTAAGTAGGTGCTAAAGTGCTGCTCAAAAGTGTGTTTATTGAGTACCTGTGCTAAAACCTGCAGCAGTTTCAAAAGAAAAAAAGAAAAAAAAAGGTAACGTGCATCAATTTCTGGATGAACTAAGCGTATGGGACCTATATGCAAATTGCTATAGCTAGGTTTAATTTCAAAGTTATTGTTTACAGGTTTGCTCCTCACTTCCATGTGCTCAGGAGAGCAGGGTCTGATAGTAAGGCAAGGGGGAAGGGGCTGTCAAGGGAAAATGTTGGTGGGGAAGCAGAAAGCAAAGGGGCTACCTAATGCCCCAGATTTATTTTCCCTGCTATAGCAGTGGGAGGGGAACAAATTCAAGGCAAAACTCCAATAATTATAGCTTTCCAGCTATAGAATCTAATAAATGGCTAAATTATGCATATATAGAATCTAATTATTGGGGGGCTGTCTTATATTTGAGTGAATACAACAGATTGATAACATTTGAAATCAGAATAATTGTAATTCCTGCAGTCAATATGCTAGCACTTACTTTCTGGACTTTTCAACTTTGATTCATAAAACTTTGAGTCTTTACATTAAAAGAACAAAAAATTCCAACTACAGCAAAAACTCAAACTTATATTTGGGTACCCGCACATCAAAGATTAAAAGCAGTTAAGTCAAAGTACTAAGAAGGTACACAATCTGGCATTCATGTCATTTATTGCTCGCAAAAAGTTTTCTCCATACAAAACTGTGCAACCTTTCAGGCTTGTTAAGTGTCACTATACCTTTGTGCCTTCTTTTAAATTGGCTAAAAGTTCCACAAAGTTGTCATTCGCTACAGCTAAATTCTTCAAAACTTCTTCTCTTAAATTAGATTCATTGTTTGATTGTTTCATCTTCGAAAATTCCTGATGCGCATTCTGCCAGACAGACAAAAATATTTATGGGTCTAGAAGATTAGTAGTATTTCTAAAATTTACAACTCTGAGACATTCAAACTGACACAGCAATGTCTGTTAGAATTAAAAGGAACTATAAGCATTACAACCAAGGTACGTGTGCATTTAAAATATGCAATGCAAATGTGAATGTCATTGCCATTAAGAAACATTTTCCTCCTTCTCTACCTAAGGATCTTCTCAAAAGTCTCCTATAAAGATGATATAGAAATTGCAAAAACGTTTACTAGGTTACAAATAAATCTCGTCCAAAGATACTGAAACTTCCGTAGACGCCTAATACCTATTTAACCGCTACTTTGCGTTTCTACAGAAACGTTTTGAGATAACATATAATCAGAGCCGACCCAAGCAGGGTGTGGGACCTAGGGCAAATCAGCTTGTGCAGGGCCCCGCCCCCACACACCCTTTCAGGCACAGGCTTCATTGTGCTGCTGGGGGCTTTAAGGAGGCAATGAATGGCAGTTAGGACTGCTCCAGACTTCTATACCCTTGGGAAGGAAGGAAACAAGTACATTTACAATACAGCCAATGCCCCAGAAGACACTGCTGGCTAGATTCTAGGCCTAAACACGCCTTATCAGTGGATAAATGCTTGAAGGACATCAGTTCCACAACCCTCTGTAAGACTAGGAGCCCTTGGTGGGGCTTTGAACTAGATGACCTCTAAAGGTCCCTCTCCTTCCAGCCCATTTTCTGTGATTCTCTGACTGTTCAACTCTGCCACATCAACAAAACTGCTTCTTTTACCAGGTTTCCTTCTACTACCTCCTTCCCCTGTTAATGTAGGGGGAGACTTTTTATCATGCATTAGAGTTGGAAAACCTCATGCCCTTTATTTGCATAAGACTGGTAAAATTTTATGTATTAATAGGATTCAAGATTAAGTCAAGCATCTAGAAAATGAGCTATTTAGGAGTGAGCTAGACTATACCTCACAGGCCAAACATGCCTTTTTTGGTTATTAATTTAGAGTAAAGCAAATCTCTTGCTCTGCTAGAAGGGTTTGCATAAGATTTCTTCTTTTAAGGAGTCTACCACAGTGTGGCTAAAACAGAGTCAAAGAAGGCCTTGAGAACATTTATACTGAACTCTGACCAAAACTACTGCAGGAAAAAAAAAGGTGCGTCTTTTCATGCTCATTAATGGACCTACTCTGTCAAAAAATGAAACAAACAGTCATGGCTCCATGGTAAGAGTCCTGTATGGAGAGAAAAGGGATAAAGTCGACAGAACTGGAAAACAGAGGAAACAGTGTTCCTGAGTTTGTCTCTTGCATGAAGATATATACTGTTAGTATTTTTTACCTGAATATTTTTGAGAAGTTCTTCTTGCATTTGAAGGGACTCCTGCACTTTGTGTGTGTGACTTCCATAAATCCGATCCAATTCAGTAACAGAAATGGCTTCCTCATTTATAGCCCCATCCTGTGCAAGTGCAGTCAGAAATCTGCTTGTCATGTCGAAATTTACTGATTTCAAGTCATTCTCAAGTTGTTCTCTCCCCTTCTTAACCTCTTCCAGGTTAGCCAGTAAAGATCTTAGAACGTTAACAACCTAGGCAACAAAGTTCTAAAAGGTTAATATTTGGTACTTGTTCTGATATGTTTTTCACATCCTAGATATACTTACAGCACCCTAACCATCTTATTATTTTGTAGAGCTGCACTGACACATCAGTCCAATACTGTATTGGTACCGATATAAAGAAAATTGGCTGTATTGGAAATTGGTCTGAAGTGGCGCATAATTTGACCAATATAAGCCCAGATGAGCACACAGCCACAACGCAACATGCAGGCAGTGATGAGCAGACCCCAGCAGCGTGCAGCTGGTAAGTCTGTTGTAGTGGAAGGGGAGGGAAGGGGCATGATGGGGGGAGGCAGATCAGCACCCCCTGCAGTGAGGGAGAGGGGGGACGCTGCCCAGCTGGGGTGGAGCGGGACACAGGACAGAGCTGCAGCTTGGAGGTGTAGGGGGAGCAGCTCCTGCTGCTTGTTGCATGCACTCTGGGAGGGCATTGGAGGGGGGTGCATGTGCCCCCAGATCTGCACAGTGTGGGTGGGCTGCAGCTGCAGGCTTGAGTCAGGGCTGCACCAGGATCTTCTTGGCAAGGGCTGGGCTCGTGGTAGGTGGCAGCAGTGCTGGGAGGGGGTTATGGAGGGGGTTGCAACCACCCCAAATTTCACTGTAGACCCAACCATATCACTGCTCCCAGTGCCACCACCGCCTACCTGGCACAGCCTCGGTTCACCCCCCGCCTCCACCCATGTTCCGGGAAGACTCAGGGCTGTGCCAGGTGGGCGACAGTGTCGCTGGGAGTGGTGCTATGGGGTGGGGGGCTACAGCAAAATTTGAGGTGGCTACAGCCTCCTCTGTAGTCCCTTCCCAGTCCTGTCACCATCTGCCCTGAGCCCACCCCCACCGAGAAGAGCCCAGTGCCAGCCTCTGCCACCACTCTCCCTCACTGCGAGGGGCATTGATCTGCTCCCTTCTCCCCACGCCCCTTCCACCACAGCAACAGACTTAACAGCTGCACGCAGCTGTATCAGAAATTAGATCTGTATCGGCCAATGTCTCCTTAAATATCGGCTATCAGTATCGGTCCCCAAAATCTGTATTGGTGCACCCCTACTATTTTGTGTTCCTCACTGAATATTCATTATTGCCTATGATATTCAAACTGTGTTTCAAAATTATTTTCACTAAATGGACTAATTCAATATAATACCCTGCGAATGCATGAAGCCAGCTCACCTACGCAATACCTTACCTTAACAAGAGAAAAAACTTATGTAATAAAAATGCCCAAATAACTTTATAGCAAATATTTTCACATACAATGATATAACTTCTCAAAGAATTACATTACAACATTCATGAAAGCTGGGTTTTGATAGCTGTGTTGGTCTAAGGCAGGGGCAGGCAATTATTTCAGGTGGAGGGCCGCTTACTGAGTTTTGGCAAGCGGTTGAGGGCCTCGCGGGTAGCCCCACCCCTTGACAAGTGTCTCATTCCCTGGTTGCCATCTTGTGACCAGAAGTCCTGCCCCCTAACCCCTGACCTTTGCCACCAGAAGTCCCTCCCCTTGCCCCCAGAAGTACTCTTTTCAGCACGGTGTTTTGCCACCTTGGACCCAGAAAAATACAAAATTATATTCTAAAAGGAAAACATGTACAACATTAATTTGATTTTCATATTTTTGTCCTGCTTTACATGTATTTGTATAGTGTACATGGGGGTGATTGCACAATAGCTTAAAATGAGGTCTTACTCTTGTACATTGTCAGGGGATGAGTACAAGTTAGTGGGAGGCTGTGAGTGTGTGGGGGAGGGTGTGGGTGTAGATGTGTATGGGGTTTCTCAGGGGGGATGTGGGTCTGCATGGATGGTAATGCAAGGGGGGGTGTGGGTGTATGTATATGGTGGGGGGGGTGTGGGGGGGATACACCCTATGAACACGTGAAGACACACACACACACACACACTCTCTGCCCCTCCCTACATACACTCTCCACCCCACCTTCTGGCTCCAGGGTACCCGCACGGACCCGTGCTCCCCAATCTGGCAATAGAGCCAGGAGCCCGTGGTGCTGGAGCAGTGCAGGAGCAGGAAGGCAGGGAAATGGCTGGGGGTAGAGCGGGGCTCGGTTGCTCAGTCCTGCTGTGGGCTTCCCCTACTACCTGCCTCCTGTGATCTTTAACAGGCAGCCAGGAGCAAATAAATATTAATATACTACATTTTTTAGGGGCGCCGCAGGCTGGATACAATGGCCTGGCCGGCCCGCCCCTGATCTAAGGGCATATGCACGCAAGGTACTTTGGGTAGATGTGATATGTTTTATAAGAACAACTGAGTAGTTGGAAAAAAGTTTTTTACAAGCTTTCAGGCGCAAACACCCTTCTTCAGGCATAGGAGTTGCAGAACAGCAGAGACTTCCTATATATGAATCTATATATCTATATTTTTTGCGCCCAAAAGCTTGCAAAAAACTTTTCCCCCAACTACTCAGTTGGTCTAATAAAAGATATCACATCTACCCAAAGAACCTTGCCTGCAACATTCATGAAACTAATACAAGAGTATGCAGATATTAAGTACTGCATAAAGTTTTCCTTTTAAAGTTGGAAACATGAGCTACCAGGACAAGACGTTTTTAATCATTTTGTTCCATTGTATTTTTAAAGCAGTACTTTCTTGACAACATAAATATTGCAATACTGGAGTTAAAGCATTAAAAAGTATTCTAGCTAGCTAAGTTAAAAAAAAAAATATTACACATTCCTGCATATTGAACAAGCCATTTTTTAAACATATTCTACTCACATTTCAAACATACACTACTTCTGCTCCATAACAGGCAATTATGTCATCATATTGTTAGATTAAAACACAACTATTCTGAAAAGCCAACTGGTCCAACTAAGGCGTTTTCAGTTAGGGAGCTACCAAACATTTCTAAATTGTAACCTTCCCCTTTAAATAGGAAACAAACTTTTCTCCTGCATGTTGTAATTAGTTTTGCTGCAGCAAGTAAGATATTTGCTCACACTAAGAGAATTTGATATGGTTAATCAATTTTACTAGGAGATCTGCATTCTTTGACCTTTTACAATTAATCACTAGCTTCTTCTCCTCCCATCTGTTCTATTTCTTTAAGATGGAAACAAAGACAGCCAAAAACATTTAATGGGCCAACTAACCTAGCTAGGGTCATATAAGCCCAGTATTCTCTCCTGCCCAGGGCAGGGGGTCGGACTTGATGATCTACTTAGGTCCTTTCCGACCCTACATCTATGAAACTCTTCACATGACTAGCGAGTGCTTTTCCCCTTTAGGTAAATGAATACAAGTGCTCAAAAAATAAATAAATAAATAAATAAATAAATAAATAATCACATCAAGTTACAAAAGACTAACTTCTACATTCCTTTAGCTGTGGCATCAGTCTTACGGAACTACAATCTGTTTAGCTCCCTTCTACACTCAACTTCAGAATAGAAATACATCTGTTTTACCAAATCCCTTCTCCCAATTTTGAAGGAGCTTTAGAACATTGTAAAGTAGTTTCATATAATATGCTAATGGTAATCTCTGCAAGGCTATTAAGTAACTAAAGATGTGCCAGATATTTCCCACATTTACCGTATTTCACAGTGTGTAACTCTAAGTTTGAAGCCAAAGTATTTAAATTTCCACCTCAACCTATACACCATCCAGTGAGCGGCACTTCCTGGCACCCTGCTGCACAGGTATGCAACATGCTTGCAGGCTCCCAGGAAGTTGGATTGGGCCCCTAGGAGCTCGGGCAGCACACAGACTGCTGGCAGGCCACCCAGAGGGAAAGACCAGGCCCCCTGCAGCTCAGGGACCAGGCCCCCCTGTAACCTGGGGGGGGGGGGGGGTAGACAGGCTCTGCCGAAAGCAGGATTGGGCCCCTCACCACTTCTACCTTCAGAAGGTTCCTGCAGTCGGTAGGATGCTTGGTGCCACCCGGGAAGAGGCTGGCTTGCCCCAGGAGCAGTGTGGGGTGTTGGGCGAAGAGGGAAGGCTAGGGGTGTCAGGCAGGCCAGCCTCCCCACCCCTGCCTGACACCCCGTGCTGCCCCTGGGACAAACCAGTCCCTTTCTGGGCCAAGGGGTGAGCTGCCACCAGGCCAGGCAGCCCCTGAGCTGCAGGGGGGCCTGGTCCTCCCCTCCATGACAGCAGCACTCCCCAGGTCTGGCATGACAGCAATGCCATGTGCTGCCCGAGCTCCCAGGGGCCTGATTCCACTTCTTGGGAGGCTGCCAGCACACCGCCTCTCCCACAAGCCTGCCCAGGCTTCCAGCACCTCACACACTGAGGTGGGGTTGACTTACACATCAAATCTACAAAAATCCTACATACAGAAATACGGGGTTGACTTATGCACTGTGTCAACCTATACACAGTAAAATCTGGTAAAATTTCATATGGGAGACATTTTATGTTCTCTTTAAAATAAAAGCTGCCAATAGAACCTGGCAGAATTATCATCCCAATCTATTTATATCCAATGCACCTTTTAATTTTCTTACCTCAGTTCCCTGCATGGTTTTTGCTGGATTGGCAGAAGGAATGGCTGCATTCAGTTCTGGTTCTGGCTTACAGAGGAGTGCAATTGTCTCCCGGTGAGACTGATAGCGTTCTTTAACTTGCCCATCTGCATGCACCGCTTTATTCAAAATATTATTGAAATTGACTCCCTCTGGCAGGAGAAACAAAGATGTTTGTTTGGACTATTTCAAAGCTGTGATTTTATCCAAGTTTTACGTTATAATAATTCTCATACTTTTTAGCAAATTGTTATGCACTTAGAAGTCCCGAAAGAAGTACTATTTTAAAGAGTATTTTATAACTTGGTCGGTTCTTCAAAGATGTACTCCAAGGCATTCAGTACACTACATTGCATGTCATATTTTAAAGCAGTTTTGCTTGTTTTCAAAAGGTTATCCTAACAGTTCTTCACAAGCTTCAAAACAACAACAACAACAAAATAAAACCAAGAGCTAATATATGGTAAACCATAAAGAACCACACAGATAGCTATTTAAAACTGAATTTTATCAGGCAAGTATCTTTGGAAGAGACAAGTAACCCCAAACTTTTAATAAAGCAGTAACATGCGTAGGATTCTTAAAACTGAAAACACAAATAGTACCACACGTAACAGTACAGTCTAAGGGGCAAAACAGACAAGATTCTCTAATGTAGGGCAGAGAGGTTTCAGCATACCACTCATGGGATATGGCCACAAAAGTACCATATTCAGCTAAAAAAGAATTACCTTAGTGCAGTGGTGCTCAGCCTTTAGGCCCTGTGGACCACATGAACGACATGGGGCCCATCTACAGGCTGAACTGCCCCCCAGAACCTAGCACTGCCCCCTCCCTGGCCTACGTGCCAGAACTGAGCCCTAGGTGCCCCACACCACTCCCTACAACTATCTGTGCACCAAGATTGGATCCTGGGAGCCCTGGCTCTGTCCCCACCTGGCCTCTCACACCAGGATTGGGCCCTAGGGCCTGGTGCTATGTCCACCTGGCCCTGCATGCTGGGATTAGGCACCTAATCCAGTGCGCAGGACCCAGGACTCCCTACAGGTCCAGAGCTTTGGCAGCAAACAGTGGTGCCAGTTCCCTGCTATCAAATTTATAGACCCATGGAGAGCCCTACAAGCTGAGTGACATGGTACTACAAGCCAGAAGTTGAGCAACCCTCCCTTAAAGCAAGGGGGTCCTATATTGGGACAGAACAAGCAGAGCAGCTCTTACACAAATACTCCCAGTCTGATTCCACAAAGAAACCTGGCTGGAATAAGGCAAGTATGACCAAGTCTCTCAGGCTACACTAACTTCCTTAGGAGCAGTATCAGATCATTCAAGGCTACTTTAATTTACAAACTGAGAAAGGTCATTCAGAGCAGCCTCAGAATGAAAGGAATGAAAACATGATTCTTACCTGCCCTCAAAGGTCTGTACAGTTCATTAGATGGTGTTCTTTGCCAACGTTCTTTGAATTTTGCTCTTAGATCATTGTCCGTGGCCTCCTCTTCATCCAACAATCTCAGTGACTTTAAGAGTTAAATATATCAATCACACACACACACACATTTTCCTAAATATTTATAGTTTTGCAGCCATTTTATAACAAATATTTTAGAATATAGACCAGGGGTACTTACCCTCTCCAGCCCCATAAGCTAGGTGAGTGGTGCAGGGCCAGGCAGGATCAGTGCATGGGTAAAATCAAACGTGCCAGCACAACCCCAGACATTGTCTCAAATTGGGCCATGTCATCTGGACCACGGGGTGCCCCATGGGTCGGGAAATTCGGTGGCCAGGGGACAGCAGCAGCATTAACTGCCTTGGCTCTAGGAGCAATTTATGCCGCTAGCACTCCCTCACCACCAAATTTCCAGATGCACAGGAAGCCCCACAGGCCAGATCCAAGCCACGGCCCAGAGGTTGAGAAGCACCAATATAGATCTTTAGGCTTGGCAAGTCTGGGGTTTATTTAAGCGGGTTTTTTTTTCCTTTTTTCAGCTGCCAGTTTCTAACAATTCAACAACTGCTGTTACTGGGTTATACTTAAAAGCTTTTGGTGCTGCAGCTAGAAAGTCAGTTAGGTTGACAAGGGGACATTCAGTCATGGTGAGTTCAACATTCAGCCACGCTATGCCAATGACATGGCAATTATGATTCTGGAACAGAATCTTTTTTGCTTCCTTCTGCTTCCCAAAATAAGGGGCATGGTTTATTTAGGGGTATGTTGTATTCAAGTAAGTATGGTGTGCCCTGCTCCTGCAGTAATATGGCACTGGGAGTGTCCTCTTCTCCCCTGCTTTTACCCATGGTAGACAGTAGAGTTTTTCTGATGTGCTTGGTTTTGTGCGAGGATCTGAAGGGCCAATTTCAGGGAAACTTGGATCAATGACTGTCTGTAAATGCAGGGGACTGGACCAGATAGCTAAGGAGGTCCTAATTCCTGCGTTCTAATTTTAACTATGAGTGTGTTAATGGGCTGTTCAAAGAGTCAGAGGCAGATCCATAAAAGCTTTGTGTGTTAAAGGAAAACATCAGTTTGTTATTTATTTCTAAAGCTTACTTCATCTAAGATTTCTCTATTCCTCTGTAGTAGTTCAGGCAGATCTTTGATCAGCTGATCAACAGTTTGAACACCTCCCAGTTCAATCACAGACTTAGACTTCTGCAGAATAGACTGGGGAACGCTGTCACCAGATACATCTTCAATAGCAGCAGGCAAATTGAGGGATGCCAATACTCTGAAAAAGGTTAATACACCACATAACAATTTGTTCAAAACAAAAAAACAACCCGCCACAAAAAACACAAACAAACAAACAAAAAAAACCACACACAAAGCACAAGAAACATCTTGTTATCCAAATAAATATTTAAGTAGGCCATAAAAATAATGGAACCAAAACAGAATCATACTTAATGTAATCTTGAAGCAGCATTTACAAACTGGAAAAGTGTAAACTTATTCAAAGGCGTACTTAACCAATACATAGTTTTAAGCCTTTTTAAAAGACCATTATTTGTCTATTCCCTCCTTTGAATTTTAGTGCCTACAAAGGATGGCAAGTAGACTTATGAAAGACTTTGAGCAATAACTGTTTCATAAACAAATTACTTTCTCCATATCTGTGAACTGTTTTTTAAAAGTAATGTGTTGGACAAGTCAAGCATTAAATTTGTAGTCAGGAAAGAAAGTATGCAAGTAAGTAAAGTAAATGCTTGTTCCTCTCCCACCTGATACCACACACCTACCTCAGCATCCCATAGACAAGCAGTACCAATAACTGCTCCTCTGGGAACCACCTACTCTTGCTCCTACCCGACAGCCTTTGTGCCAGCTGCCCCTGCATTCCAAGCAGCACTTTTTGCTGTGCACATGTGGGCAGGCAACATGGAGCCATGTTTGTGGTTCATCCCGTAGCCCCTCCCCTGCTGTTGGAGCCAGTAGAGAGGGGCTCTGGGGACAAGTGGATCCAGTCGCTAGCATGAGAGTTCCCAGAAGAACAGCTGCTGCAACAGGAGCTACACTCGTTCCCTCAGCTGCCATACAATACTGTAGCCACACAACTGCAGCAGACCCTGTGCAAGGAGGTAAATGCTCCTCCTCCAACCCCCGTTGTTAAATTGGGGTGCTGTTAAATCCAGGAAATTTACTGGAGGGGTGGGGGGGAGGTGTCAGGTGTCTTGAATCTAAAGAGGCTGAAGTACACTGCCGTAAGGAGACTTAAGAATTAAGCCACTTTCACTTGAACTCTATTTTAGAAAGCTAAGCCACAAAAGACATGCAAAGAAATTGCAGGACGCAAAAAAGACATGGGGAAGGGGTAATGTATTAAAGACACCCTCCTTGCAACAGCACAAGACTTTCCATCTTTACAAAAGTGCAAGGACAAAGTAAAAACATATGTTTATACTCAGTGGTAGGTAAACTCTTTTCCTTTCAGTTCTACCTAGCAATCAATAAGTAGTTTATCACCAAAGTACCTTTCTTTTCCTAATAGACGTTAACTACAGTAATTACTGGCCCAATTCTATATTCTTAGAGTTTCCTACAAAATGATGACAGTGCCTCTGTATGACTGACTGGACTTGTCATTTTGAAGAATTCAAGAGCTTCCCTCTCAAATTTTTAGCTGAAGCAGAACAAAATCAAAAGTATGTGAACAAAATTAATAAAAGTAAGACTGTGGGCAACCCAAGTACACACGGTATTAAAGTTTTTTAAAAGATTAGAATCGGAATGAATAATACTTACCCATTTGCCAAATTGGTGGCCTCCCTCATCTGGGCTATTGATCTATTTACTAAATCAGCCTTTCTCTGATTGTAGACACTCAGAGACTGCTGTACTGACAGAGGAACCATCTTCTCAAAAAGATCTATGATTAAGGCATCATAATTATTTAAACTCTACTGCAATGTCTTCACAACAAACCTTACATATATCTATTTACTATCATATTGTATTGATACTTTCATTTCTTACATCACTTTACATTGCATAGGGGAAACCACTGAAAGAAGGTAGTCACATTCTCCATAAGTCTGTTTATTGCCATGAAACCTACTCCTTGAGAAGTGTATGTTTAAGATTTGTGTCACAAGCAGATCAATTTTAATAGAATATATTTAAGTAAACAGTTAAATTTTAACTAGCTCAGTACCCCCTCCATCAGTACAAACCAAACTTGTTACGTCTCTGCTGGACATTTTGCTTACCTGTGAACTTCTGACTGATAGGAATAACAACTGGGGTCGATTTTACAAGACTGGCTTTGCCAATGGGCTCTAGATCTTTCAGGTCAGGAACTCGGTCATGATATATGAAGTCATTGTCCTTCTTGGCAGCTGTAAGGGCACGGCTGATTTTGTCAGATAAATCTTTTACGTTTATATACTCATCATAACGAGATGCCACTGTTTTTACCAAGTCTGATGCATGCTAGAATCAAAATAAACATAATTTAGTTTAAATAACCCTTTCTTCCTCCTCCCTTTAGTACATACTATGCTTACACAAACTGTTTTTTTTTTCTCAGCAAGTCAACTGAGAATATTGCAGAGGAGTATAATCAACATTATTGCCTCCTACCTATTGAAGAAATGTCCCCCAACTGAGTATCAACAACTATAAGCAAAATGTCTCCTCAAAATAGACCTAGCGACTCTCTGCAAAGTTCTGTCAATAGGATCAAGTTAACTCTAGTGTGTCCCAACATAATCTAAGTCCCTAAAATCCAGAGAAATCAATTATCTTTTCAGAAGTAAAGAGGTAAAAATTCTCTCACGGGCTTATCTATAAAAGTAGACACTATTTTGGGCCCAAGGCTAGGACCAAGGTGGCTGCTGCTTGCTTACGGATTGTGACTGCTGTAGCAGGTGGTGAAAAAGGGAACTTCCCTTCTGAGTCTTCCCACAATGCTATTAAAAGCTCATGGAAACACCACATACCAATTCCCATCCCACATTTCTCACAAGAAAGGTTAACTTAAAGTGTAGCTTTTCAGCTTTCTGCCATGTGTGGCTGCCTACTATATCTGGCTTGGGATCTGAACTGAAAGGAAATCTTCAGCTCCACTGAACCCCTCACCATAAGACTAAAGCAGGGGTGGCCAACCCGCAGCTCCAGAGTCCACACTTTTGAGTCCAAACTGAGTAATGTGCTGTATGTGAGCGGTCGCATCACGTGACATGACATAACAGCTATGGAAACCTGTCACCATGTGCAAAGATTCAAGGAGACGCATAGTAACTTCTGAAGAGCCACATGTGGCTCCAGAGCCACAGGCTGACCACCTGTGGACTAAAGGAAGTACTGCTGAGACTGCAGGGGAGATTGAACAAAGTATTGTTGCTTTACTGTCTGCTTTCCTGCCAAACTGTAGGACCCCTGATGGAAAGCAGGATAAGATTAGGATTGCCATTGATTGAGGCTAGGAGGAAGCCATCTTTTACTAAAGTGCTCATCCATGCAGTCACTCACAGTAGTCCAGGAGAGGGAGAAGCAGCAGCAGCCAAGAACCAAACACCAACTATACACCTAATTTTCTAATTTTCTTCCCCTGCCCAGTTACAAAACCAGTATAACTATGCCAAATGTCTTCACTGGAAAGATGAGCCACTGGTTACAACACTATGGAACACTTCACCTACTCCTTGTCTGGCAGAAACATATCCCTCCCTCAAAACACTCCCATTACCTCTGGAGAGAGTGGCATAAAAACTGGTTCTGCTAGTTGTACTTCTGAGGACTACTCCATGCTACTGGAAATGCCAGTTACTCTGTTGCCTTTCTGTCAGTCAGCCAAACAAGGTGCAAAGTCTACCCCACCCATACTATGTACAGTACCTTAGCCTTTTCAGATAATATTTCACTTTCCTTTTAAGTCTTACAACGTCAACTGCCAGACAGCACCACAGTGAAGAACACCTCCCAGGTAAAAGGGCCTACCCTAGAACAGTCTGGAGAGGGAGTAAGGTGGATCACATAATATTAAAGAAGTGTATACAGCGGATGGAACTGCCTGTGTTATTCATATGAGTAGGTGATACTGAGAATTTTATTGATATCTTTATAAAAAACAAAAAAACCCAAAAACTTATGCAACTTCAAACCATAGCTTTCTTCCTAATGCCAAATAGTTAAAACGTATTAGTTAATTACTGAAAATATGATTATCAAATGCATAAAGTGATGTTAACATGATGAAAACAAGGTATGTTAAGGACATAAATATTGTATCATTTTCCATTTTTCCTCACCGTTCATTTTGAGACTGTCCCATAATAGCCGAGAACTATTATAGGAGAAAGTAGCAAAACATCTTCATTACCCATATTTTTTGATCAAAAGCACAATACTAGATCTGGTTTAAATAAGCTACAACTTGTGACTGGAAAGCAGAGGCTGAAACAGTATTTGAATCTGTCAGACTTCTTCCTGCTTTCAGTCATACCTCAAAAGTCATACAACAATAGCCCCTCACAGTATTTGAGATTGTTGGATTTTGCTAGAAGGAAGGTATGCTTTTCTGCCTTGGCATTTTTTTAATGCTACTTTTCATGTTCATGGCTCTTCATATTAGCCAAGTTATGTTTTTATTAAGCCAGTTTATATAGTTTAAAAATAGAACTGAAAAATAAATTACTTCTGAAACAAACCTGAAACATCACAAAAAGGCAGGTAAAGAAGGATGACTAAGTCTCAGCTCCAGTTAAGGATTAAATTTAATTGGTAAAAGACCAACTCCATTATCGAGAAATTGATGAGAACCAGACTTTATTTTCCTCTAACTACTGATTTAATACCGATGATGAAACAGGAATGAAGTCACGATGCATAAACTTTTTGTTTTTGTTTTCCAAACTAAATGCCTTCTAGTGGTAACTGGACAGCTATCTCCTGCAGCTAGGATGTTAAGAAATTATATTCAAACACAAATTATATTCAATATGTAAGTTTACAAGAGTTGCTAACAAGCCTGATAGAATTTCACAGCCCTGCCAAACATAAGCTATCCCCATTTTGTTTTGGCTAATAAAGTTATTTATGCTTACAAGAAGTCACGAAGTTACTGAAGACCATCATTTATGATTCCAGATAGCTATATTTAATATTACAATGGGTACAGAGGAAGAACTCTTAGCAAGCCAGGATTTAGAAGTAGAATCTGAACCACAGATGTCCACACTGGTATGACCAGCAAATGTTACTCTGAAACAAAGCTACTGTGGCATTTATTACTCTGCGCATACATAAACAAGTATGTTGTACATAGTTTCTCATTTTCACTGAAAACATATTTTAAGTCATCAAGGTGATTTGCAGAGGCTCAACTTCCATAGTGTTAAAATGACTGTCCTATATATAGAATTAATTGTTGTTCCTTCCTCTCTATAAATATGGCAAATAAATTGACCACTGAAATATGATAATCTGTTTTCTTAGGGCATCAATACAAAATAAGTAACCTCATGTACCAGCGTATACACTGTTAAGCCACAACAGACTAAAGTCCATCTTCACTTCGCAGTAACTTGACTGCCTTCACATCTGTTCTACTCTGGGGTAACTAAAAACTCAATCATGGCAGTTTACACCTGACTAAAACTGCTAACTTACCACAGTTTAGCTTCCTTTTACCTCAGGAAAGACAAAAAACAGTTACTGTACAAAAACTAAGCACCTCTGCTTCCCTCTTTAAAACAGTATAATTTGATCATCTGCCTACACCCTAGGAAGACAAAAAAGCCACTCATATATTTAGACTGCGGGTTTACATCAGAGTTAATATTTTACGCACATCTGAAACCACATCATTCACCACAAAAATTCTACTGCTAGTACCATCTAACAGTAAGTTTTGGCAAACAAGTTGTTAGTATTAGTTATACCAGCATAAAAAGGGGTCTTCAAATATAGCCACAGCTGTAGAGCTATACAATAGATGATGTCATGCTTCTCAATATCTGACTGAAACATATTTCAAATTACATAGGTATTTCTCATCTTTGAAGATCCATTTCAAATTATTTAATTCATGTGACTTTCTTTTAAGTGAAACCTTTCAAACTTTGCTTACTGTTTTAATTTTGCATCTCTGAGTATTTGTTTTTTCCATAGAAGTTAAATATATTTTGATATTTCTTTAAAAAAATTCTTCCAGGAACCCACCTGTAGTCTCCCAATTTCTTCGCCGAATTTCTTCTGCTGCTTTGCCAGGATAGATTGGTGGTATTGTGCATTGGCCTGCATAAGGCAGTGCTTTGCAGCCAGAACAGGAAACACCTCCTGGAAATAAAAATACTGACCAGGGGAAAGTCCAACCATATAAACCACCACAGACAACATGGGATGCAGGAAGAAAAAGGAAGAAGAAAAGGAAATTAGATTCACCCAATTAATGTTTTAGGTAGGTTAAAACATTAGGAGGTAAATGTTAAGAGACCATATGACTTTACATGGATTGAGTTCAGTGAACAAATATATTGCTGTAGTTAAATCTCTCAATTGTCTTACTGATTTGGGGATTCCAATTCATTAAATTCAATCCATGAAGTCAAACTATTTATTTTACAAAGATCAGAAATTCATGCATGCATTAGAAAGGATAGTATAGAGAACATCCACAAAGATCCCCAAGCCAAAAGTGCTTAAAAATAAATAACCCTCTTAACCAAGCCACCACTTTTAGATGTCAAGGCAATTGCTCTAAGTCTATTTGATCCCGACATAAACTTTAAGAACAAAAACATTTATCTAGTAGAAGCCACTGCAACAAAATTTCATTTAGAGCAAGCCAAGATAACTTAAAAATAGTACCAAAGTCCCACAAATAATAATAAAACAAAATTGGAAGATTGAACAAGTCCAGAGTACCAACCAGTAATGATCAAATAAAAAGAATGCCTTGAACACTTTTTAAAAGGTTTTTAAAAACGTTTTCCTTGTAAAAGTTTGTTTTCACAGAGTTCCACAAAGAAGTCTGCTAGAAATAAAAAAGCATTATATGCAGGCCATAGTATACACATGGTCTCTGATAAAGTAGTTGGTCTTAATGTCATAATATTTCTCAACTCAGAGAACACAAAAACCGTGCTTCTTTTAAGATTTAACAGTTTATTGAATCATATCTTACTATTATTTCTTTACCCACTACACTTACATTGCGCATTTGAGTTCTGCCACTGAAACACGGAAGTGCCTTGTGGCCTTTAAACAAACAGGAAAACACAGGAACCCAAGGTATTGCAGCTATAATAGCAGTCATCTAACCAGATCTCAACTCTCACACACCTGGGCTGGGTCAGAGTTTTGATCAGAGATTATTTCAAAGTGTCCAGCAACTGATGGAGGAATGGGTGTTAGTACTTACAGGATTTCTACTCTGCAAACTAACTTTATGAAGTAAGTGGCACTGGAGTCCTCTGCATTTCTCGCATCTGGCTCCATACCAAGTAGCCTTTCCCCAGCAAAACTGTTGTTTGTTTCTAAAGGACATATTTGTTTAGTCTCATACACACATTCACAGACACACACACATGCACACCTGGGTTCCAGCAATATATTTCAGTAACTTATAGGTGTGCAAGTTGATCAACTTGTAGGCCATCACCAAGGTACATCTCCTGATTTCACAACGTAATGTGAGACCAAAAACTCATTAGAATATGTTAGTTTCAAAAATAAAATTTAGTAAGGTGTTAAACAAGGCAGCATCCCAAAGACTCAAAATACCTTCTAAAATAACATTAATTAAAGCAGCATGCAAAGGATATTCTTGACATCAAATTGATTAATTTTCAATTAAGCCTGATGTAAGCATCTAAAAAAAACCCCCCAAAAACCTGACAAACTAAAACTGTATACCACCACTCCCCCCAGATTCTTAAAATATTACTCAGATTCTAGGCTTGTTTACCTTTGGCATAACACCTTAATCAGAAAAATGCTCAAGAAAACATCTCAGGGGAAAAAATAAACAAACAAAACAATGCTGTAGTAGGTATTAAACACCAATTCTGAACACTACAGTATCTCATTTCTCCTCCCCACCCCCCTTAGGATTACTAACCTTGGGCAAAGTATCCTTATACTGACACTGTTTGAAAGCATCACCATAATAATCTGCAGCTTGATTAGCTAGTTTAGCTATTATAGCATCTTTCATTTTATCTGAAATAAAATACAGAATAATCATTATTTGTACCAATGTTTTATGAATACATAGAATAATTGCTTGTAACCACAGTTCAAGATGGACTCCATATACACCCAGAATGGCACCAGTTATATCATCCCCATGATAGCAGAATGTCACAGCATGCCTGCTTCATTCTTTTTTACACTCACTTTTGTCCCTGCCCTCAATAATCCCAAAGGTGAAACTATATTTAAAATAAAAGCAGCAGAACGGTAATGCAGCCACCTTAGTCCTTTGGACTACTTCCTCATGTTTGCAATTATAGATTGCTAAGAAATAGGAAAGGGAAGGAGTAGGAATGTGAGACATCCATCTGAAAAACTCCCATCAGGCAAGTAGCATCCATTTCATTATGTGACTGGCTGCATATTCCCACACATTGAAGAGTTTGTGGAAATGGCACTGTACTCATCAAGACAACATTAAGTCATCTAATTACAGTGACTGAAGTACTATTACCAAGTGAGTGGCCAACTGGGATGCTACATCAAATACACAAATGCATCAAAAGTACACAAACGTAACAGCTCTGCAGATTTCTATAACATAAATCACTTCAAACCTTTTCTCTTATGAAAATCTAATCCCTAACAGGAGAGAAACTAATTTGTAGCTCAGATCATAAAACACAACACATTTAGGCGTGGACATTTTTTTTAGTGCATTATAAACATGAAATAAAAGCAAAGAATGAAGAAATGAAAATATTTGAAATAAAATGTTCTTTAAGCACCCAGTGCGTGGAGTTTTATTTTTTTCTGAATGAACATGGATTCTGGGAAAGAATACCAACAGATAGCGACAGGTGTTTATGGCACTCAGCTACCATTCTGAGTAAAAAAATTGTGATGATGGAGAACCATTTGTATCTGTGAACAAATTAAAGGTAGATCATCCATCCGTCCTGACAGCCTTTATTTGTGTGTCTGGTGGATGTCATGGCTATAATGCAGCGGTTCCTAACACAATGCCCGCAGGCACCATGGCACCCCCCAAAGTTTATTCAGGTGCCCACGTGCATTTTCACGATCAGTAAAAATCATTATTCCAACAAAAAATGCTCACTGCCGACTGAATTCAGAACAGCAACACTTCAAAAATTGTTTCACAGGCTGTACGCAATGGCTGCCAAAATGAGACTGAGTCAACCTGACTGACGCAGTGACGGAGTGGCACTTACTACTCCCTCCTCAAATGAAACTATGTGCATGCGCATATCCAGGAGTTACCTTGAGTCGGTCACAAGAGACCAACTGGCTGAATTCATATTGGCACCCACTGCTTTTTCTTTTAAATTCAGATGTGCCCTTAGGCACATAAATGTTGGGAACCCCTGCTATAATGAATGCTCATGCACAAAGAAAGAACATTCAGAGGCTCTATAAACTGAATAAGAACTAAGTCAGGGTCTCATAATGGAACTGGATTTGATCAATGGATATTCATTATTCACTAAACTAGTCACATACTATTTTACTGTGCCTTGGATAAGCTTGGTTCCATTATCAAATATCAATACTTGTAAAACTATGTGGGCATTCACAGATGAGGAAAGACCATAAAGTTTCACGTGAAGCAAGTTATCAAGTATAAATGGGATTGGAACTGAACTGGGGCTGTTACTGGATGGCCCAAATTGGAAACCTTTTCTGCTAGCTGTCATAGCTAACAGACACATCTCAGGAATTCTTCAAGTTGTCAGTCTTTTGTTTTGCACTTATGGTGAACAAAATCTCCCTAGATCCATCAGAATACTAGAGCCAAGGTAACTTGGTGCCACAAGTAAGGTGTCAGGTGATAAAACTGTTTTAAGATGACAGGTCTATGATCACAGGAGAAATGTGATTAAAGGTGTGGAAACAAATCCTGTCCCACTTCAACCATAGATATCCAAGTTTTGGTTGTCTTACTTTATCTTTCTCTATCTTTATTACTTTTTTGTATAAGAGAACTAGATGGGGACTCTCAGAAGAGATCTATTCCACAGTCAAAATGAACTAAGTCTGCTCTTACTCTTCAACTGAGCTTCATGCATTCTGTATTACACCTTGCTCTAACAGAGCTATTTCTAGATAGCAAAGACCTGATCCATTACTGGTGTCTTCAGAGACAATTCATGCAGCTTTCAAGAAAAATATTACTGTTAAGTTTTAAGTTCTTCTGAACTCAGCACAGCTAACTGAATTTTCAGAAAGGAAGGAAGGATTTTCTGGAAAATCCTCTGGAAGGAAGGATTTCCTTGCCTGATAGCCTAAAAGCACCCAAATGAAAGTGGGTGTTTGTATACCAAGAAATATTTTTTTCCTATTTATACCAAGCACCCTAATCTCAAGAAAATGAAGCATGTAAGTTATGTTCAGGGGCCTTTCTACACATCACATTTATTTCACAATTTAACATGTTAATAACAGCATAAATGTCAAAAATGTGATATGTGCATTCAATTTAAGGCACCATAAAACAGCAAACGAGCCATAAAAACATTCCACATATAACAGAAAATTATGACTGGTTTATGACACCTTAAACTGAACTTGGGAAATGTCTGGAGCTGCCCCAGAGCTGGTGTTGACATCAGTTGAGCCCAAGGACTCAAGCCAGTGCCACAGCCAATAGTCAGCTGATTGTCAGCCCCACCTCAGCACAGCCCTGGGTCATGCCAGGTTGTGGGCATCTGATTTTCAACATACCAGTGCAGGGGAAACCCAGGATCAGGTGTGGCATGACAGCAGAAACAATTATTGGGATTGGGGATCAGATCCCATAGCTCCTTTAAGTAAACATGTGCCAGGAGCCCAGGACTTACTCTAAGGGAGTATATCTTCTTGATTTAGATGTGCTGCCACAGAGACACTAGCAGATTCTCAGGGGACAAGAGAAAGACCAAATGAAAGGACCCCGTCCTGAAGTATGGAAGAAAAGTTACTTGTGCTGCAAAAGTCCAATAACAATACAGAAATATGCACATTAGAGAACCCCCCAGACATGCTGGATGGACAGGGAAGAAGTCACATTTAACTAGATTCAACATGAAGAAACTGACCTTTCTGCTAAAGAGCTGGGTGTTCTCAGATACCTCACATCTTTTATATCACAGTATCTGGAAATTAATTCCTTCTTTCTAAATTCCTGTAGAACTTCAGCTATGGCCTCTACTTTCCAGAATATGCAAACCTGTTTTTAGCAGACTGTCATGAGGGGATAAAGGGATGGTATCCAAGTGTATGGAAGTGCCTCTATGAATTGCTCCTAGGATCCTTTTTGCTGTGGTAATGGTACTCTGGTCACCATACAAGTGAGGAACACAAGAAGAGCATTTACGGTTCAATTTAAGGTTTGTCTGCAGTCTAGAAGTGGTTTGAAGATCACTTCTTTGGAGGCTGGACAAGAAGCTGCAAATGCTGGCTAGTAGCGACATATTTGTATGAAGTACTAAGGTACGGGTGAACTATACGACTGTCTATATTTTTAGATATGGGAGCTCTAAACCTTCTTCTTGAGGGCTTGATAAACTCCCAGCAAACTTGCTGATACAATAAACCTCATTGTCCTGAGAATTTCATTTGTGCACTGAAAAGAAGTCACATTCCAATAGCAGATCTTCCACTTATTGCTCCCGAGGAGTACAAATAATGCTAAATTGTCCAACAGTGAGAAATGATCAGGTGAGGATAATTTGCAATTAGTAGGAAGAAGAGAGAAGGCTGATGGTAAAGTATCAGAACAGTAGCAAGTTATATCATAATGACAATTGGAAGACTTAAGGATCTAAAGCCACACTTTTAATCTGTTCCACCGAGATGTCATTGCTGCTCTTGGTGCTGCTTCATCTGGACTTCCCTAAATAATGTTATCAAAAGGGGGTGAGAGACTGTGGGTTGGGAGTGAGGGGCACCAGCATATCAGGGCTGCTCAGTGCCATAAAGCAGTGGGGGAACAGCTGCAGCTGGACCTGCATCCTGGTTGGCAAAGGTGCACAGGGGAGCTCTGATTTTCCATGATTAAAAAAAAAAAAAAAAAAAATCAAACACCAAAATATATAGGTATTTGGAATTTATGATGATGACTGAGGCACTGGTAGGCTTCCAAATTGATTTAAAATTGTAAATATATCCATAAAACATTGTGTTAAACTGATACCTGTATGTATGCATGCATGTGGCATTTCATTTTATTCATGGAAAAATGCAGATTTTGGGGTTTTTTAATTAGAGAATTCAGGATTTTTTTTTGTTTAACCAGAGAATTTGCTATCTTTAAACAGAGAAAACCAGGATCTCTGGTAACCAGTACTGCTATTGCAGGGAAAAGGAGTGAATGAAGAAAGGAAAAGATATAAAAATAACAGTCAAAATATTGCATTCATGATTTTATCATGTATATATACAATAATGCTACCAAAGAATGTACTGTACCAGGAGCAAAACTTTAATACAAACATGAAATTAACATGGATCGGAATCAATTAAAGCTATTTTTAAGGAGCCATTTGTGTCACCCAACTAAGAAAGAGAGGTCCGTGGGAAAATGCAGGATGAAAAAGTTTAAATTACTTCTATCGCATTGTTATTATACTAATTGACTTTTGAAGGACATAGAATAAAAACAAAAGTTGTGAGAGGGCCTTTGCCCCTTCTTGACAATATGTTTCATTATTCAAATGAATAAAACATTTGTTAAAGTTATAAAGAGCATTCTAGCACATTAACTATAAATAAATAAAAGTTATACCTCTGGTAGCTTTTAAGAAAAACACTTCTTGAGCTTGAGCCAACATAATAAGACTGAGGGTTCCAACTGTATCTGGAGAGATGTCAACTGTGGGCTCTCTATTCAATGCAGATAAGACGGTGTCTTTAATGTGTTGGAAGGCACCACTAGCAAACTAAGCAAAAACAAAAAATACATTTTAAAAAGATTTTTTAAAAGAAAAACAGAGCCATCTATGTTTAAAAATAAGCCCTTTTTTCCTTTTAAATAGTAGCTGATGGTAATGGGGAGACCATCAATGACAACGTCTAGAATTTGGGCTTAAGAGCTCTGTAAGTCTACCTGCAAGTTTACATTCGACCTGCACTGCGACAATTAACCAAGATGAGGTGAAGGACTCTAAATTAAAGCTATGAAGGAGAACACTATTTAAATACTAAAGAATTAGAGTGCTCCTCACACTGAATGAAAAAAGAGGATTATTATGGTCAAAAAAACATGTTAATAGTGTTGGCAGTTAACTATTACATATTAAATCTCAAGCTGCAGGTCAAATTAGCCACTGGTTAGAGCAGAGAAGTTTATCATGGGACTGAATTCTGCATTTTGTAGGCGCTTAAATATCATCTAAAACACCTGGCACTGGTCTGAATAAAAAAAAACCATGGGTCTGGTACACCAATGCAATGGAGAACTAAGATGTCTCAAGCTGTACAGGAAACGAGAACTAAAAAGTCAGAGGTCTTTTGAACTATTACAGCTAGTCAGCCTGTGAGGAGAGAAGGGACAGGGGCAGATGGTGAGGGAAGGAGTAGGTCAGAGGCAGAGGCGGGGCAGCGGTGAGTGGGGGCCTGGCCAGTCAGTGGGAGGATTGGAGCCCGGGCAGCTCGTCTGGGGTTGTGTGGGGGGGGGGGATGGGGAGGATGTCCCACCACTGTGCACAGCCCAGCAGAGGCCCAGGGGTATGTGCCCTCCCCCACCCTTGCATTCAGAAAAAGTACAATTTTATACTCCACTTCAGCTTTCCATTATTTCACCCTACAGCAGCCTCCAGTTCCCAGATTACGCTCCTAACACCTCAATAGTTCATTATGGCTGTATCTACACAAGACTCTTTACTGTGCACTAGATTAATCTACTGTGCAATAAGCGGCACTGTCTACATGTGCAGGTACTTACTGCTAAGTAAATTAATCTATGCAGGTAGTTTACTAATCTATGCAGCATGTGCAGGTAGTAAATTTACTGAGCAGTAAAGCCAAGTGGCATTACTTTCATGTGTAGATGCATCCCATGTTACCAAATATTCCAAATGTGGCTAAGCTGGAAACAGCACATCGTTTTTGTTGAAAATATCCTTCACCATCCCACAGTGCCTCGTTTGACCAAAACAAGGCAACCAGGTGTCGTCAACCAGGTGTCGGCCAAATCAGTACTTGGAAAGAATACCTGAGGTGTCCTGTATCAATAAATGCAAGCCCTCAAAAATAATGTAGGCAACTGAATTTTGGATGATGGTGGGAACTTGCCACAACGCCCAGATTTTAGTAGATGAAAAATGTAACTGATCCAAATAAAAGCTTTTAAAAGGAATTACCTTTCTCGCGAGTTCTTGGGAACCAGCAGCGGGAAGGAGAGGAGGCAGCACACGTGTGTCCCGCATGCACGTGTGCCCTTCTTACCAACCAACTGACCGGAGGCGGCGGCGGCAGCAGCAACAGAAGAATCGGCAGCGGGGGCAGCAGCAGCTGATCCCCCGAAGGTAAGTGGGGCGGAGGGACCCGGCGCAGCTGAGCCGGATCCGGAGGGGAAGCCCCCCGGGTCCCATATAGCTAAGCCGGTAGGGAGCCACGCTTCCGAGCCGTGCGGCGCGAACAGAGCGCGCAAACAGGGAGGGCTAAGAAGGGGACTGTCCCCCCAGGCCAGGGGGCACCCCCGGGGCTAACCCTTGGGGGAGCAGGCTCCTGTGGCAGCGGATCCCCCCAGCGGGGGAGCGTAGGGGCAGAACTGCCGGCAGGCACTTCCGGGTAGACCGGGGCGCCTGATTGGCCGTTGGAGCGGGGCGGGTAATTCAAACCGCGGGCTTTAAAGCCACGGAGTGACGTAGTTCCCAGCACTCGGGAACCAGCAGCGGGAAGGAGAGGAGGCAGCACACGTGTGTCCCGCACGCACGTGTGCCCTTCTTACCAACCAACTGACCGGAGGCGGCGGCGGCAGCAGCAACAGAGGAATCGGCAGCGGGGGCAGCAGCAGCTGATCCCCCGAAGGTAAGTGGGGCGGAGGGACCCGGCGCAGCTGAGCCGGATCCGGAGGGGAAGCCCCCCGGGTCCCATATAGCTGAGCCGGTAGGGAGCCGCGCAGCGCGAACAGAGCGCGCAAACAGGCGCGCTCTGTAAGAGCACGCCGGCATTTGCGCGGGCGTTCGTGCCGGAGGGAGGACTGGGAGGGCCAGGAGTGGGACTCCTGTAGGGGTAGGGCGTAGACACCGCACAGGTCTACAAACAGCAGCTTGTAGAATGGTGTCTACGAGGAGTACTGCTAAGGCCTCTGCCCAGGGGGACAAGGCTACCCGGGGCAGGTCTGAGGCCTCCACCCAGACCGAGCCCATGGGGGAGCCGGTGTCCCCCTACCTCCTGGCCTGTGGGGTATCCCCAGCAGGGCCGGGGGGGGGGGGGACAGAGATTGGGGGCCCCCACACCTGTCTGGCAGGTGCCCGTCTTAGGGCTCTGGAGGCGCAGGTGAGGGAGCTCCGGGAGGAGGTTAGCAGGCTGAGGGGGATCAGGGAGGCGGAGGATGAAATTGACAGTTATTTCCTTTCCCTGCAGGCCCAGGCACCAAAGGAAGAAGCACCCCGGGGAATACCCTCCACAGCAGAGTGGCAGACGGTCACAGCCAGGACCGGAGCGGCACGCAGCGAACCGGTACCAGCTTCTCCAGTCCGACTGGTGAACAGGTACGAGGCCCTGGTGACCCTGCAGGAGATGGAAGGGGAGGAGGAAACCCTTGGGCAAGAAGAAGCACCACGTTCTTCACACTCCAAACAGATCAAGAGATCCACGATGACCCAGAGGAGGAGGCGATGAGTGCTCGTCATAGGAGACTCCATCCTGAGAGGTACGGAAGGACCCATCTGTCGCCAGGACCCCTCGGCACGAGAGGTATGCTGCCTCTCTGGAGCAAAGATTCGGGATGTGACGGAGGTAATCCAGGCCAGGATCAAGCCCACCAATTATTACCCCATGGTCCTAGTCCATGTGGGTACTAATGATGCGGCCAGGAGAACCCCCGATCACCTGATGGCGGACTACTGTGCTCTGGGTGGCGTGCTGAAGGAGTTCGGTGCCCAGGTGGTTTTCTCTTCCATCCTACCAGTGACCGGACGAGGAAGACGGCAGGAGAACTGCATCAGAGAGACCAACTGGCGGCTTCGGCAGTGGTGTCTCAAGGCAGGCTTCGGCTTCCTGGACAATGACCCGCACATCACGACGAGGGACATGCTCAGCTGGGATGGGCTTCACCTGTCCCCCATAGGTAAGCGTGTGTTTTTTTCTAGGTTGGCGGATCTCCTCCAGCGGGCTTTAAACTAGGCTCGTCGGGGGGAGGGGAGTACGAGGGCAGGGGAAGCTGTGGACCACCAAACCATGTGGCACCCACAAGGACAGCCCAGCCTGAAGAAGGAGAACATTGGGAACCTGAAAGCCATGGGGAGGCCAGCACTACAGAACAGGTAAGAAACAAGAAGGTAAGAAACAATGGGCCCCATGGGACTTGGAGCGGGGGGGCAGCAAAGGCACCAGTCGCAGGGCTCAAGTGCCTATATACTAATGCTAGGAGCATGGGGAACAAGCAGGATGAACTAGCGCTCCTGCTTGCACTAAACACTTATGACTTAGTGGGGCTAACAGAGACCTGGTGGGATTCATCCCATGACTGGGCGGTACATATTGAGGGCTATAGATTGTATAGAAAGGACAAGTCAGGGAAGAAAGGGGGGGGGGGGTGCACTTTATGTCAGTGAGCAATACACATCAACCCTCATCAAGACAGAATCCGAGGTTGAGGAAGTAAAAGGATTGTGGGTTAGGCTACATGGGGGGCAAGGAGAAAGGGATTTGGTGGTAGGGGTCTGTTACAGACCCCCACACCAAGGGGAAGAAATAGATGCGGGGCTCCTGAGGCAACTCTCGGAAAGAATAAAAGCTAAAGAGGCGGTAGTCATGGGGGACCTAAACTACCCGGACATCTGCTGGGAGACGCAGACAGCAAGGTCCCATCGCTCACGCAGGTTTCTAACTTGTGTACAGGACCTCCACCTGACACAGGAGGTGCATGGTCCCACTAGGGGGAATGCCATACTGGATCTGGTATTGGCAACGGGAGATGACATGATAGGGGACCTCCAGATCGGTAGCTATCTTGGAGACAGTGATCACCTTATAATAGAATTCAACATAAGACGGCGAGTGGGTAAGGTAACTAGTAGGGTGAAAGTGCTAGACTTTAGGAAAGGTGATCTCAATGCACTCAGGCGATTAGTCAAGGAAGCACTGCAGAGTAGGAGTTTTGATGGGATGGGTGCCCAAGAAGGGTGGCTGTGCCTAAAGGAAACGATCCTTCGGGCACAAAGCAAGACGATCTCCGAGCGAGGCAAAAGAGGGAAAGGGGCCAGGAGGCTTCCATGGCTGACCAGAGAAATCCAGGGCAGCCTAAGGGCCAAAAGGGGAGCACATAAAAAGTGGAAACAGGGAGAGATCACTAAAGATGAATATACCTCCTCTGCTCGTGCTTGTAGGGAGGCAGTTAGGCGGGCCAAAGCTACCATGGAGCTGAGGATGGCAACCCAAGTAAAGGACAACAAGAAATTGTTTTTTAGATATATTGGGAGTAAAAGGAAGGCCCAGGGAGGAACAGGACTGCTGCTAAATGGGCAGAAACAATTGGTGACAGATAGGGGGGACAAGGCTGAACTCCTCAACGAGTTCTTTGCCTCAGTGTTCCTAAGTGAGGGGCACGACAAGTCTCTCACTGGGGTTGTAGAGAGGCAGCAGCAAGGCGCCAGACTTCCATGCGTAGATCCTGAGGTGGTGCAGAGTCACTTGGAAGAACTGGATGCCTTTAAGTCGGCAGGCCCGGATGGGCTCCATCCGAGGGTGCTGAAGGCACTGGCCGACATCATTGCAGAGCCACTGGCGGGAATATTCGAATGCTCGTGGCGCACGGGCCAAGTCCCAGAGGACTGGAAAAGGGCTAACGTGGTCCCCATTTTCAAAAAGGGGAGGAAGGAGGACCCGGGCAACTATAGGCCGGTCAGTCTCACCTCCATCCTTGGTAAAGTCTTTGAAAAAATTATCAAGGCTCACATTTGTGAGAGCCCGGTAGGGCAAATTATGCTGAGGGGAAACCAGCATGGGTTTGTGGCGGGCAGATCGTGCCTGACCAACCTAGTCTCTTTCTATGACCAGGTTACGAAACGCCTGGACACAGGAGGAGGGGTGGATGTCGTATACTTAGACTTCAGGAAGGCCTTCGATACGGTATCCCACCCCATACTGGTGAACAAGTTAAGAGGCTGTGATGTGGATGACTGCACAGTCCGGTGGGTGGCGAATTGGCTAGAGGGTCGCACCCAGAGAGTCATAGTGGATGGGTCGGTTTCAACCTGGAAGGGTGTGGGCAATGGGGTCCCGCAGGGTTCGGTCCTTGGACCGATACTCTTTAATGTCTTCATCAGCGACTTGGACGTGGGAGTGAAATGTACTCTGTCCAAGTTTGCAGATGACACAAAGCTATGGGGAGAAGTGGACACGCCGGAGGGCAGGGAACAGCTGCAGGCAGACCTGGATAGGTTGGACAAGTGGGCAGAAAACAACAGGATGCAGTTCAACAAGGAGAAATGCAAAGTGCTGCACCTAGGGAGGAAAAATGTCCAGCACACCTACAGCCTAGGGAATGACCTGCTGGGTGGCACAGAGGTGGAAAGGGATCTTGGAGTCCTAGTGGACTCCAGGATGAACATGAGCCGGCAGTGTGACGAAGCCATCAGAAAAGCCAATGGCACTTTATAGTGCATCAGCAGATGCATGACAAATAGGTCCAGGGAGGTGATACTTCCCCTCTATAGGGCGTTGGTCAGACCACAGTTGGAGTACTGCGTGCAATTCTGGGCGCCACACTTCAAGAAGGATGCGGATAACCTGGAGAGGGTACAGCGAAGGGCAACTCATATGGTCAAGGGCCTGCAGACCAAGCCCTACGAGGAGAGACTAGAGAAACTGGACCTTTTCAGCCTCCGCAAGAGAAGGTTGAGAGGCGACCTTGTAGCTGCCTATAAGTTCATCACGGGGGCACAGAAGGGAATTGGTGAGGATTTATTCACCAAGGCGCCCCCGGGGGTTACAAGAAACAATGGCCACAAGCTAGTAGAGAGCAGATTTAGACTGGACATAAGGAAGAACTTCTTCACAGTTCGAGTGGCCAAGGTCTGGAACGAGCTCCCAAGGGAGGTGGTGCTCTCCCCTACCCTGGGGGTCTTCAAGAGGAGGTTAGATGAGTATCTAGCTGGGGTCATCTAGACCCAGCACTCTTTCCTGCCTATGCAGGGGGTCAGACTTGATGATCTATTGAGGTCCCTTCTGACCCTAACATCTATGAATCTACCAGAGACATAAGCCACAGTCCAGCAACTTTAGAAAAACAGAAACTTATTTACAACGCTTGTCCAACCTGTAAAGATGACTTACAATATTTCTTGATCACAGTAGTCCATCATTTTTTAAAGCAACAAGTATCAAGGAAGGACAGTTACTCAGCAGAGATCTTAGCACCAAAGAAACCAACTCATGTCTACAGGTTAAAATAGCAGAGGATTATTTGAGGTTCTGAATTTCCATTTAGCACTCCAGCATGCAATTGGAAGGCCATGGTTTTAATTTTTTCCATAATCAAAGAGTCATATATTTGTCTGTAGTGAGATTGCTTAATTTTAGTGAACAGCAGTTCATGTATTTTACTAGTGTTTGTACTAAGACCTTCATACCTGATAATATTTAGCAGCAGCTTTCAGTCCTTCATCATTATCCAGATTCTGTTCTGCTGCAATCTGGCTAGCTAATGCTCCACAGTTGAACAGAACGCAGGTCTTCTCATATCCCAGACTTGCCAGGGCTGGAATCAAAACCCAGTTAACGAACCATAGTGAAGTATACTAAAGTACTACACTCTCCTAGAGATAGTAAGGTTTACATTTATACAAGATGGTTATTGCCTATATTTGAAGACCACAGGTAGTCTCAAACAAGAGGCTAAAACAACAATTGTACTGAATTTCTGAAACACCAACCCCACTCTGATCTTATAGGCTAGATGTAGTTCTCAAATTCAAGATTATCCAGGGGAAACTGGATCTTACAACATCGTTTAGTGCAGCACTTTTCAAACCTTCATGATTTAGGATTGTATCTGTATCAAGAAAATGACATGAAAGATAACACTGGTTCCACCACGTACTATATAACACCTACTGAAAATGAGAATTCACACAGTACATTATACAGATTTTCCTGGTGCTATCTTCTCTTTCATGCATTAAGCAGTGAAATAACTGACAACGTTGACATTTAGGGTACCATTATTACCAGAGGTAAAACTTACTAAAAATATATGGAGCAGTTCACATCTTAGAGCTACTGTTTCAGGTCCCCTGCAAACTGAGGCAGATATCTACAAAGCAGTAATGCGGGCTTTATGTTCTCAATTTTTTTTGCAACTATAACTGCTTAAAGACCCATTGAAATGACAGCTAGCACTTTGAAAAAGTGAGTTTTGTCCAAACTACAATCCTCTGTGTTCATTCTCAGCCCTAAAGGATAAACTTCACAATTTAGGAGACACTTACCTCCAAATAATCAAGGACTAGTACCTATGAATAACCCTAGAAAAATTATAGGTTTATAATCTCTTTCTACAAAAAGCCAGCTTCATTATGCAGCGACACTTATGCAGTGGACCTGTATTTTATATTAATTCATAATTTTAGCAGTACTTATCAAGCACCAACTATTATGCTGAAACAGTACTTGGCCAACCAGGGAAACAGACAGAGAAAATTTAGTTTAGGTTTAATTTACATAGTTTCTTTACGATTACTCATCATTATCATCTCTCTCATCGACTTAATTTTCAAGTTTTCCAGCAACAAAAATCTTCCCTCACTCTACCATAACACTCAGATGAAATCAATAGTGTTTAAAATTAACACAAAAGGAGAAAAAATGAGACCAGTAAGTTTCAGAAATGGAAATGTGAAAAGCCTAAAACTAGTTAAGGTTTTGCAAATGTACCCTCATGTGTGAAAAGTTTATCTAAATGTTTTCTTAAACTACATAGGCCCCAGCAAATGCTCACCGAATAGAATAGTAAGACTTCTACTAATTTTACTAAGTCATATTAGGCTTATCATCATTAACAGTTTATGACTCTCAGAATTCAGTATTACGAGGATTAAGCATTTTATTTTCATTAAAGTTACCTACCAAGTTTGACAGATCCTCCAAAGAGTGACCCTTTATCAAAGGCATCTTTCCACGTAAAGGTGACACAGATCTGCAATTGAGGAAGGAAAAAACAGTTTAAGGTTAATATCTGCATCTCTATGCTGCCTTATTTTTAACCAATCTTCCATCACACACCTATATGGGTCTGGTATTAATATCTTCATTAATGTTTAGGACAATGGGATCAAGTGCACACTTAGCAAATTTGCAGATGACACCAGGGTGAGTAGAGTTGCAGATACTCTGGAAAGCAAGGTTAGGATCAAGAATGACTTGGATTGTGGAGCATTTTTCCAGTCTATCAGATGAGATTCAACACAGACAAGTATGAAGTCCTGCACTTGGAATGGAATAACTGCATGCACTAATTCAGACTGGGGAATAACTGGTTAGGCTGCAGTACTGGAGAAAAGTACCTGGGGGTTACAAGGGACCATAAACTGAATATAAGGCAACAGCGTGCTCATATCGCAAACAAATGCCAACCTAGGAATCTTAGCTTTCACTTGTTTTCTGACTTACTGTTTGGGGGGGGGGGAAGCAGGCACAATTATTCTGACACCTGGGATTCCTATTAAAAAATCTCTGGGTTTATCTTTAAATCATGTGTGCGTCTTTGCAAACCTAACAGTGCTAATATTGAACAGCACACTTAAAACAACATCACCTTAAAAGGAATGGTGATGGCTTGTAGCTGCTTTGTAAGAAATAAATGCATCTTAACCAATATTTGAATACTGCCCATTTACTGTATGTGTATAGAGAGTTAATTCAAAAGCAGGGGTTTCTAGGGAGCTGCACACAGAGATGGCAAGTACTTGAGTACTTCTGGACATAATGTAAACAGTCTGCTTTCGAAATTCTACCTTGCAGAGCTGGTTTTAGGCTTCTTATGCCTCTCTGAACCAGTCTGTCTCAAAGGTGCCACCCTGCATTGCCTGACTTCAGACTAACATGATTGACTGACTTGCTTCACTGAGGTTAACATGGATGTTTGGGTCACTAGTCTCTAAATCTAACAAAAAGCAGGTTCTTTAATCCAGACAGCAGTCCAAAATTGAGGTTTATCATGGGATTCTACTCCGGGAAAGAGCAAGGCACAAATCTTAGTCTTAAGGAGGGGGCAGATGCATCCAGGGAGGCCCAAAAAGGGTTCAAATTCTCAGCTATTCTTGTAAGCATGATGAGAACTTTGATACAAGCGTACAAGATCTTTGAGAGTTTTTCACTCTCAGAAAGGGTTAGTAAAGGCTGCCTATTCTATACTATCCTACAGGAAAAATGGAAGGGATTATGAACTTTGTTTTGGGGTAAGAAACAGTTAAAGTAAATTCAGATAGTTTCCAATTTTTCAGGGTATCAACATTTCCAGATAACCACAATAAGTTTTACAAGCATAATCCTGAAGGTGCCATTCCAGGCTAAGTTTTGGTGCAGCTATATAGAGAGCTATGTTTTTTTCATTAAACTATCCTGACTTAAAGCACCCGAAGATCTTCCACTGACATCTCAACATCACCATCACTGAACTATGGATTAAGCAACTGTCCTCACAGAAAAGCCTGAAGCTTTTTGCTGTGTACATTACTGCCCAAAAGAATAACCTTTAAAGAATAAAATGGTAGTGCTCTCTCCTACCTTGGGGGTCTTTAAGAGAGGCTGGATAGGCACCTGGCTGGGGTCATGACCCCAGCACTCTTTCCTGCCCAGGCAAGGGGTCGGACTCAATGATTTGTTGAGGTCCCTTCCAACCCTAGCATCTATGAATCTATGGCAACCCTGCCGTTATCAGCACTAGTAGAACCAGCTATGATGGTGACCCAGTTTTCTTGCTCCTCCACAACACAGATAAAAAGGGGAACAGAGAATCTTATTATTTCAGGGAAGGACAACTGTGCACAGCATGCAGCAGACTGGGAAGAAATCTGTAAACAGTACACATAACACGGTAGCACCCAGGGAAAGCAAGGGACTTACCCTGAAGTACACCTACGAGAAGGTGTACTTCCATTAAAAACAATAATTTGCATCATTTCTAAAGCAGAGGTTATGCTCCAGTTTTCCCTTTGAATTAGACGTTCTGCAAACGAAGGAACTATTTCCTATGTGTCAGTATGTACACAGCAAATTGGGGGGGGGTTGTAAGTGTAAAGGCAAAAATACAATGACAAGGTTTCAAAGGGTGAAGTTCACAAACTGCTGAGAATAAAATATTTTTGTCTCTGTTAAAAATTCAAGAACTGATATCCAATATATAAGGATATTCCACCAAAAAAAAGTTTTTGGTTTTTTGAGGCCCCCTGTACATGTTACAGGTATTAAGCAATAAACTGGTTAATTGTGCAGTTACCTAGAGACCAGCTACACGTATAAAGTAGCTATCACACAATAAAAAACTCCAACCAGCTATAAAATTAAACCTCAAAAATGTGTACTAATTTTACAGCTGGCTGTTATTGACCTTTAATCTGCATGTATAGCGGGTCTCCCCTGCAGCTAGGAGCCAGGTTAGCTGACCTCCAGCTCTGCAGTCCAAACCACGGGGGCACCCCATGGACACCTGAGGCAGGAGGATTAAGATTCCCCCTTCCCCAGGGATGCATGAAACCCCTGGGGCAGAAAGATAGCTGTAGGGACCCCACCAACCCAGGGGGAGCATGGGGTGTGGGGGGAGGAACTGTCCCTGGTGTGTGTGAGGCTCCTAGCTTCAGCAGCTTGCTTGCCAGAGCAGAGGAGCCCAGGATTCAGCTCCCCCTGCGCCAGCAATAAGGTGCAATGGGATCTAATGCACAATCCCACAATCGTGCCTCCTGCCATGCACGTGTAGAAGAGGCCTAACAAATAGACTTTGTAAAACAGACTGTTGTTCTTGATAAAAAGAAGGACTGCAGAAGAATACTATAGCAAAGCAAGTGCTGCTGTTTCTGATGGACTAGACCACGGTGACCTTTAAGCAACTCACAGCTTTTCCAAGTTCGCATTCTGACTTCTATAAAATAAGAGCAGTAGATTAACAAAGGCTATATATTCATAGTCTCATATAGGCAGTAAACAGAAATTAGGAAAATGAAGCTCAAAAAGTTAAATGTCTGGCTTCAGAAAAGCACTGTTGCATGGATTCGATATAGATCTAAATTTAAGAAAAAAATCCCAGGTCCCACAACTTTCACCATCCTAATCCAATAATACTTGTGAAATCACTTCAACATATTATACCTTACCTGATTTTCAGAAAATGGAAACTTTGGCTCTATGGAACACAGCTGATCATAGTACCTAAAGCAAAGAAAAAGAAACAGCTATGAGGCAAAACAGATTTAGAGTTCTGTCAGCTTTTTTCATACTGATGGAGGGCACAGGAGGGGGCAAGGGGTAAAAGGAAGGTTTCCCCACATATATCCCAGGACCCACTGATAATGCTGAAAAATTCCTCCACAGATCTGGGTAACTTACTATACCTCGAATGCGAGGAACCACAGCAGTATGTGATGCTCACAACGGGGCCCTGCCTATGCACACCCAAATCTATTAACATAGAGGTTGGAGGGGAAATAGTGCTAAGTGAAGTTGAACCATCCCACTACCCAAGCAATGAGACCGAGAGAGAACTGGAAGCAAATACAAAAAGCCACGGAGAAATAAATTTTCTCTGAGCATCTATAATCAAAATGTTAGCAAACAGTCATTTGACCAACACATCTACCACAATGTCAGCTCAAAAAAAAAGCTTATCTCCACTCAGAAATTTTTTTTTTTTTTTTACTTATAATCTTTCTTTACACCAAGAGAGGCAGACTATTGTCAAACAAATGTCATTCAGTTTGTTTCCCTTCAAACTTCATGAACACTAGTTAAAGCAAGTCACTACAAAGCTTGAAATAAAGCAGATTAAAAATTTTAGAAACCTCTATTTGTATAAATTGTTCTATCCAACTTATAAGCATTTAAGTCTTTTTGAGTCTATTGTAAAAGTTTGCAGGTAATTATCCCATAGGTGGCTTTCCAAAGATCTATTTAAATAAGAAAGTTAGGAAAAAGAGACCCACACATTTTGGAGTAAGGCAACACTGAACAAAAATAAAAGACAAACAGGGTATGACTTCAGAAGCTTAGGGTACAGCAGTCAAAAAACTTGAGGAATCTCAATCTACATAAATATATCCAAAAAGCTGAACGTGGAACACAACTCTGTGCACGGTCATACTGGCATATAAACAGAGTGATCCCTGAATGCCATTTTATAAAGGGTTTAACACTATTCCAGCAGCTTTTGCAGATTAATAGTCAGAAAATAAATTATGCAGGAACCCCAATGGCATAAAGTCAAAATAAAATTCTACAGAAGTCAAGAATAAAGTGAAAGTTATGGGGAATTACTGACAGAAATTTTAAATGTCCACTTAAAACTATGAATTGGTACACTACCTGATTTTTACCCTCTGTACTTTAATTCTAAACAGCTCTTCTGCAAAGGAGCTGTTACTCATTCACATTTCAACCTTAATTCTGAGTTTTCTGATCTCATTCAAATCAAAGCTGTTTTTCAATGCAACTAAAAATATATATAAAACTTTTTTTTACTCTTGAGTCTGACCATCTATTCTTGCAACACTTCCGAAGGAGCTCTTCTATAGATTAGTAAAGATTAAAGAAAACCACGCTACCCAATAGATTCAGTGCTCAGTCTAGAAGATCCCATTAAGCATCTCTGTAATGCTTAGTTTCAGTTCTCAAACTGTGGATTTGTCTCTCGAGAGATAACATCCTTGTTAACACCAGTAAATGGAAATGAGAGATAACAGACCTGATTACCCACCCATCAGTCCTATTGTCTCTCTACAAATTTGTGTACACAGACTGCAAAGTTTCAAGAAGATAAATTATTATAGGATTGTTGGGGGTGGAGTAGATATGGAATCTGAAGATAAATGCAAGGCACTGGGGGAAGTAGAAACAAAAGACAAACATTTTGAGCAGAATATTCCAGAAGCCTTAAGGGATACCTTTTTGAGTGCAGCCTCTTCACTGATTTGAGATCTAGCGAGGGAATGGTATGGTAGAAGGGAAAACCTATCATGGTTTCCCTTGCTGGCCCTAGCAGGCTTACTAGGCCATAAGAGAGACCCTGTTTTGGAATATTTTAATGAAGTTCCTCTACCTGTGAGCAAGACAGGCATTGTGCAAAATGCCAACAGTGCAACAAAGAAATACAAGGCCTGTTGCCCAAATGAAACAACATGATGAGAAGTGCTCTCTCTCAGGAGGAGGAAGCAGCTTTGAAGATGATGAATGGAACATGTCCGAACATGCAGGATCTCCAGGTTATTAAACTTTCTCATTTCTTACTTTTTTCTTAAGGACTGCCTGTCTTTCCTGTCCATATCTTTTGGGTGGACTTCTGGACTACTTGAATTCTCATTAAAATGTTTGAGCAAAAATATTGCTGTTGCTTTATGGAACTATCATATTTTTAATGCAGTTGTGATATCAAATAATGGCCGAAATAAGCAGATCTTCCTTTTACAGTTCACTTCTAAAGTAGTGCTGAGTGCAATATGTAATACTAAATGAGCAGTACTATAGTCAATACTGTCACAACCCAGTTAATCAGTGCCCATGCCACTAGCAAGAGATACCGTTCAAGTAGTCAACTAAGGGTTAAAACCAAATCCTGGTGGAGAGCTGTATATAATTTATGCCCACGTCACAAACAAGAAACGAAACTTAAGACTGGTCAGGATGAAAGGGGATAGCCCTGCCATAAATCCCTGCAACTGGTCAAGAAACAAGCGTAAGCCCCTCATCATAACCTCATACGTAACAGGCAAAAAACCTAACCCACTACCTTGTAACCTGATAGCAACCCGAGAGCACAAAGAACTGCTGCTTGCCAGAAAATTAAAGATTCCACATAACGGTTCATCATTGGGTATCTCCGTCAGACACCTCTGTCTATAAATAGTTTAGCAACTTCCGCCCAGGCGGAGAACCCCGGAAAAACCTCTGAGGAGAGACCTGAGTCCATCACCAGAGTAGATTGACAGTCTGATCAGCTGTCAATACTCCCCATCATCGTAAATCTTGACATATCAAAGCCCTGCAGGCACAATAGCACGTTTTCGGCGCCATGTCCGTCATTGCTTGGCTGTAACCCGTACGTTTGACTGTAACTGATGCAACTGTAACAGAGCAAAGGCTCAGCCTGCGTCGCACGTCACTATCTGGGCGACGTAAGTAAACAATCTCCTGTAACCAACACGCGTCTGTGCCTGGTTAATTTCACCCCATCCCTCACTACCCGCCTGTCAGGTGAAAGTTTTACTGCTCCGGTTGGGGGGAGGGGGAGTCAGAAAGCAGCTGCCGGCGCTGCTCTGATCTCCGACAAATGCATTGACTTCTTTTCTTCAGGAAGATCCATCCTCAACATATAGGACTCTGACTATCCATCTTCAACATTATCATGACTGTCTACAGTTTCAGAGTTATCTGCTAATGATACTACAGTTCCAGTCAAATGTATGTCACATAGTACATCACCTGTAGTAAAAAGGTAAAAAATCTCCATTATCCAGAAACAACCATAGATAAGTTTGTAGTAAGAACCAACAGATTACAGCAAGAGATAATTGATTTAAAAAATTGCTCAGTTTGTTTATGCAACATACTCTCCTTTCCGTATGGTTGAGAACACACACTTCATTGACATGGTTCAGTCATTACGACCGGAATACAGTCCACCTGACAGAGCAGATATAGCTGGCAAATTACTAGATAAAGTGTATGACAAAGAAATTGAACAGTGTGCAAAAAGTCTAGAGGGAAAAATTGTTAACCTGAGTCTTGATGGGTGGAGCAATGTCCACAATGATCCAGTAATATGTGCTTGTGTGAAAACACAGGAAAGGACGCCTACTTTACAGAAACAACTGATACATCAGGAAATGCACACATGGCAGAATACTTACAAGAAATAGCAGTAAAAGTTATATCAGATTTTAATTTTTTTTGCAATGTCTAGTACACAGCTTTGTCACAGACAATGCTACAAATGTATCAAAGATGAGAAGAAATCTAAGTAAAGAAAGCCCCAAGCTAATAACATATGGCTGCAGAGCTCATTTGAAGCACCTCTTAGCCAAAGACTTCAGTGCTCCAGAAATAAAGGCTAATGTTGCTGAAATTGCAAAATACTTCCATAACAACCACTTTGCAGCAGCTGCTCTGAAGAAAGCAGGAGGAACCAAACTAACTCTCCCATAAGACATGCAATGGAACTCAGTAGCGGACTGTTTTGAGCAATATATTATGAGAACTGGCCTAATCTAATGACAATTTATGAACAAAACTGACAAAATAGTTTATGAACAAAATCTCATAGCCAAAATTCTCAACACTGGGCTAAAGAGAAATGTAAAATGTATGCTGACTATCCTGCAGCCTATTTCCCTAGCCTTGAACAAAGTGCAGGAAAATCACTGTTTTATTGCTGATGCTGTTGAATTCTGGAAGGAACTGAGTGAGACCTTGAAATGAGAAGTATGCAGTGACTGAGTTAAATTACAGATATTAAAAAAAACAAATGGATCAAGCACTATCTCCAGCTCATTTTCTTGCCAATATTCTCAATACTCCGTACCAGGGTCAATCCTTAACTGCTGAAGAGGAGGAGTTGGCTATGGCATGGTCATCCAGCAATCATCCCTCCATAATATCAACTACAATAGATTTCAAGGCTAAGGGAGAACCATTCAAGAAATACATGTTTGCTGATGAAGTTTTAAAGGAAGTCACACCAGTGAACTGGAGGAAGTCACTTAAGCACCTGGATCCAGAGACTATTGGAGTGATAATCCAGCTTTTAAACAGCAGTAAATTCTTCTGCAGGTGTAGAAAGAATATTTTCTTCCTTTGGACTAATTCATTCTAAATCGAGAATTGCTTGGGAACTGAAAAAGCAGGAAAGCTTGTCTTTCTTTGCCAGACTATGAATAAAACAGAAGAGGCAGGTGAAGACTAAGTTTGCTGCATAAACCAGTATTTTAAATTTCTCATGTTGACCTGGATGAAATAATCTATTTAATTTTTCTTAAAAAACACATTTCACATTTATAACTAAAAGAGTTAAAATTCAAAAACACATATGCTTATTTTGTTAAAATAATTATACATGTTGGTTGTTGAAGAAAAATACCCCTAATATTGTTTTATTTAACTAAAACAACAATGTAAATGTCTGTTGTTTTTAGTGCAGGGGTGTAGGTTGTAGCCGTGTTGGTCTAAGGATATAGGCAGACAAGGTTCCTTGGGTGAATCTGATATCTTTTATTAGACCAACCCAAATAGTTGGAAAATAGTTATTAAGCAAGCTTTCAGGTTCAAAAACCCTTCATCAGGCCAAGGAAGTTTCAGCAGTTGGTGTGTGCTCTTCCTGGATGGAATGAAAAGTAAACAAGCCAGAGGCTGGGCTGGGGAGTCAGTTGTCAGGCAGATTATGTTGTTTTTAGTAGCAGTTATTGTCATCTTCCTAATACAGGGTGGCAAAAAATATCCCCCAAATATTCATGATTAATCTAGTGAATTGGAAATAGTTCACCTCCCAATGACCTCACAAGTATCTGCTTCAATTAGCTTTGGTAAATAAAACAACCAAATCATAATTCAGTTTTCTGAGGTAGCTGCAAAATTAACCTGAAAAAAATATCAAAATAAATCACTGCCTTAAAATGTATAGTGTACACCTTTAAAAAAAATAAAACCTACATCTACCTCCAAGTTGTAAATGATATGTATTAATGTTATATCAAACAACAAGAATGCACTTTTCATAGAAAATAATGATTAAAATTGAGGTTTCCTGCCTTAAATCATGATTTAAATTGATTTGATTTAAATCAAATCCACTCTGGGACTAAAACCTGCAAGCCTGAAACTTTAGGAAAAAAAGGAAGGGAATTTCAGATCTAAAAATGTGATTTTTTTTTTAAACCACACCCAAATATTTGCAATTCAGTTATTCCTAGAGCAACCTTTCTACCCTAACTACAGATTCAGACTGATGCCTCAATCCGAGCCGCCTTCCAATAAGATCAGGGGAATCAGGACCTAGCAATTTTAAATATTAAAAACACAAGTAGGTTGTGTGTGTTCACATGTATGTACACACTGCATTTTACAGAAAGCTCAAGACTTTTTTCCCCCTCATCTAAATAAACAAAGAATTGAAATGTCTTCTGAAGTTACAGTTATATGCCACATTCCATAAAGCCCAGCAGCAAGACAACATTGACCTGGTGGAATTTGTGGGAAAGTTTCTGCACACTGCTTATCTATCTTACGCCACATTGCCAACAATGCTGAAAAGTTAAAACCGTAATGCCATTTTTATAAACTAAACAAAGCTTAGAAGTAGGCAGAAATGCTATTCAGTGAAGTCACATTAATCATAACTTCTTCCACAAGAATTAAACACATTAAAACACCCTCTAATGGAAGTTCTCGCTTAAATGCTCTAACATCAGTGAACCATACGTTTTCATGGGCTGTTCTGACCACCATTTCTCCACATAATGGACTTTCCAACTAATTAATTTCTTCCCTGAAATAAATTCAAGTTAGTAAAGGTTTAAGAGTACAACCTGCAGCATGTGTTCTTCTTCAAGAAGCTTTCAATATAGTAGGAAATGCTAGACAGCTGGTAATGTGATTAAATGGGATTAAGTTTTCCCTTCTTCCATTGACACAGTCTACAGAATTTAATCAGATATTATAGCCTCTAAAACAGGGACAGGCAATTATTTCGGGCAGAAGGCCACTTACTGAGTTTTGGCAAGCCACCAAGGGCTGAATGACAGGCAGCCATGGGCAGATAAATATTAATTTTCTAACTTTTTTAGGGGCCCCACAAGCCAAATAGAATGGCCTGGAGGGCCGCATCTGGCCCACAGGCCACATTTTGCCCACCCCTGCTCTAAAAAATGAGAGAGGTATCTAGCTATGTGCTAGCCTGAAGTCAGGCAGAAGGCAAGGTAGATTTGCACCTTATCAACTAACTAAATCAGAGGGGCATACATAAGTTTTCCTAAACAGCAGTTTGCTTCATCAGATGCTGTGAAGGGACTGCAAGAAGAGCTTCTAAATAGAAAGCAGTGAAATCACTGTTTAGAAATTCTGCTTCCTGCAGTCTGGTCATAGCCTCTGATGAAGTAAGCTGCTGCTTATGAAAGTTGATGCACCTGTGATTGAATAAGGCTCTAACACAAACACACCCAAAAACATGTTTGCAAATTAATCATGCACTATGGCAATGCACATCACAAAAGACCTAAAATAAAAATACTCAACTCTGCTTAAAATTCTCACTTACTTCATTTACAAACTAACTTTGGTAAAGCACATTTCAGGCACAGTAAGTATAGATTTAAACTTTACCACCTTATGACATAATATAGGGGTGTCAAACTCATACAGCCCTGGCTGTCATGCAAGACGGCCAATCCACAAGCCAGACTGGGCCGCTGACCACCAACCCCCACCTGCTGAATCCAGTATCCACTGTATCTGCTTTCTGGGGAATGAATCTCACCAGCCGATCTGGGACATGCACCAAACTGGCACCCATTTGGAGTGGCCAAAATCACAGAGAAACAGGAACGCAAGGAATCTCCAGAAGCCATTTAGTAAAAATCCCCTGCCTCAGGCAGGGTCATCCCTATACAAACCACAGTATACAAATCCACTCTCTAGACCAGGGGCGGGCAATTATTTCGGGCAGAGGGCCGCTTACTGAGTTGTGGCAAGCCATTGAGGCCTGCATGACAGGCAGCCAGGGGCAGATAAATAATAATTTTATAAATTTTTAGGGGTCCCGCAGGCTGGATGGAATGGCCTGGCGGGCCACATTTTGCCCACCTCTGCTCTAGACTCTTGACCATACTACAGTGAACCCTGACCCTACACAAGACATAACAATTTAACCTGTCAGAGGTAAAGCAGGGGGACCACAGCAGCCAATGTCCTGCTGTTGTAACAGTTGTTAATATATGCTCAAGAGATCCAAGGACAAGGGCCGAGGGCCACACCTCCCCACTACAGAGAAAAGCAAAAACCTGCAAAGTCCGTGCCAGTCTCACCATGGGGTAAAATTCCTTCCCGACTCCAAATACAGCAATTGGCTTGACCCTGAGCAGAGGGGCAAGACACTCTAGCCACAAGCCTTGGTTGCAGCCAAACTCCAATGCTTCCAAGACTTTAACAAAGAATCCTGACATATGTAGAGGTAAGGGGGATGTAGAAGTAAGGGGGAAATTCCCTCCCACCCCATGCAGCAACCAGCAAAGTGCAGAAGCAAAGAAATGGGCACCTCATGCAGCATTTCAGGGCGGGCACCATGTGCAATGCTGTCCTGGACTAGCTGAAGCATGTGATGAATGCAGCATGCACACCAGACGGACCAGAGCCTCTGCATCCCGGACCCTGCACACAGGGCTAGTCTGGCATGCACCACATGAGTCAACTATGAGACTGAGGGGCAGCGCTGGGAGTCAAATCAGGGTACTCTGCAAGCCAGATCTGGCCTGCAGGCCGTGTCTTTGACACCCCTGACAAAAAGCACAATTAGTAATTGAAGGCAAAAATCTCTATTGATCAGTACATATGCCCACTAGAAATAGTCCAAATTTATTTAATATAGAATTTATTTAATAAGAAAGAGAAAGTTTGTGCTTTTTAGTCAAAGCATAGAAAAATTTCAGTGAGCTCTATTACCCATAAACTCAGCTTTATGAAAATGCACTTAAGCCAGCTACATAAACAATCCTTTACTTTCTGGTTTAATTGCAAAAATGATTATCGTGAATAACTTTTTTCTTCAAAACATAAAACAAAAAACTGTCAAGAGTGGGACAATGTCGTTATTTAATAATGAATCACTATTTTCAAAAGCATGAGACATCATTCTCACTAAAACACATTCTGAGCCAGCACAACATCAGAACTCCTACAACATAGAGCAAAGAGACTTTAGTCATGAATTCAGAATTGTTTTATATCCCACTACTCCAACAAACCAGCTAACCAGCACACTTAAACTACCACATCTGGACCGAGCAAGCAGGCAATTAAATAAGTCGTTAAGTAGGGAAGCAACATTAAAAGCCATACAGCTTGATGCAGTAATTTATTTGTAGTCCCGTGCCACACTTGTTCATCACTTTTTGAGCTCTGAAGTTCCTCTGAGCTCTGAAATTCCACAGTTTACACTAATCTACCTTATCCTTCAGAGTTCTGTCACTCACATAGACTGCTTACACTACTTATTTAAGAAGCTTCCTAACATACAAAACAGGGCTTCTATAAATGTTTGCTGCATAAAGGTGACAGTTAAATATGCTGGCATAACCATAGCCCAAACAGTTATAAATATATTGCTTTCTTCACAAACAGTTTTCAGTCTCTAACTTCAGTAGGATTACTCATGGGAAAGAAATAGCCAATTAAATATTTGCAGAAAACTTTTCAGGAATAGTTTCCTAAAGCTCATACTTTTGTTTTAAAAAGTAAGACGCCCAGATCTTACAAGTCTACCGCACATTTCAGATAGCAACATGCTTCCGTAGGTCAGTTCAGTATCAAAGAACTTTATGCATAAGCCAGATAAGAAGTGTAGGGCACAAAGATGATTGGTTGAACAGGCGTGGGTTCAACATTGAAGGAGTCTTGCTGTAAGCCACTTTGAAGAGTTTCTTAATTAACTCCTTAATCATCTTCCTGTAATGATCAGGTAGCTTAAGTTGCTCTCCTAGTTTTCAAAGCAACTTCCTGTTTGGAAGATCTAGGGGGAATTGAAACACGGACCATTTGCCACAAGACAACAAAAAAACGGGTAATATGCTGAGGTTCTTCCCATGATATAACAAAAATTGTAACTGATTACTGCCTCTCACCCAGTCCAGGAGGAATGCATGTGTCACAAAGCACAAGTGCCAGTAACCATGATGTCACTTCCTAATCAGAGCTCACAGGGCATGTGGAAACCTATAGTCAGTTCTGTGGGGATGACAAAAGCTGGGAGTGCTCCCTTGGGGGAAGAAGTGGGTTAGCTCCCCAGACAGCTCACTCCTGCTGCTCTGTAGGACCAACGCCTTTCTCCCGCCCTCTCTCCCAGCTGGCAGAGGTGGCACTTTGCCTTCCACTGTCTCAGGTGACTCCTGCCATGGAGCCAACTCCTGTTCCTGGAGCACACAGGGGTCTTGGCAAATGGGACATAAGAGTGGGGTTTGTCACAAATCAATAGGTAGACAAGGTTCTTTGGGGGACTGCAGTATCTTTGACTAGACCAACTAAATCAACAGGCAGCCCAAAGCTGCAGGGAGATCAAGGAGGGGGAGCAACACAAGTCCACCGCGAAGCTGGGGAGCTACGCAATGCCACCTTCCCAGCAAATGATGCAGCAGGCCACGGCCTAGGGAAGCTCTGGCCCCTTGGAGCTAGTCAGTCTCCAAGGTGCCACCTGGCCCCTTTCGCTGAAGGCAGGAAAAGGGATGGAAAGGAGAGGCCAGCGCCAAGGGGGGCCGCCATGCACCCCACAGCAGTGAAAAGGGAGAGCAGTGGAACAGCAGCGCACCAGAGAGGCTGTTGGGGACACCACTAAGGGCCCCACAGCCCCGCCCCGCCCCTCAGAACCAGCAGGGGGGCCCGCCCCCACAGGCCCCGCCCCCTCCCCAACGGCCGGCCGAGGCCTCGCGCCGGGCCCCTCCCCCGCTGACCTCATGAGCGTCTCGAGAGCACTCTCGTGCTTGTCAAGCGAGCGGCCGAGCGCGCTCTTGCGCAACTTGTTAAGCTCGTCGGCGGCGCGGCAGTGCTCGGCCTGCGCCTCGCCGGCCGGGTACGTCTGCTGGATGAACTTGCATAGCGGCTTGGCCAGGTCTACTTCCGACGCCTTCTTCAGCTGCACCGAGATGAAGTTCGTCATGGTTGCTTCCTGCAGCGGCGCCCCAACACCACCACCACCCCGGCGGCGCCGCTCAGTGGTCTCGTCCGAACGTTAGCAGCCGAGCGCTCCTGCCCGCGCTTCCGGGATCCGCTCGCGCGCTGACCTCAACGCGTCACGCGACCTCCCCCGCTCTGGCCCCGCCCGCTCTTCCACGTCATCGCCCCCGCCTTCCTTTCTCCTGCCCAGCCCCCACCCCGCATCAGGCAGGGCCCCTGGGTTGAGGTGGCAGAGCAGCGTCAGCTGGCAGGAGATAAGGGCCCAATATAATACCAACCAATAATAAATATTAAAATATGTCTCATATTAAATAATAATGATGATAATAATGATAATATAGCAATAACAACAAAAATGATCAATAATGATAGTAAAACCTGACCGCTAGCATGACTGGCAGCCTTCCTTCCCCCTGCTGCCCCGTGGCTATTAAAAAAGGGAGAGGTGCTCTCGGGTGTAGGTTGTAGCCGTGTTGGTCTAAGCCAGGACATACGCAGACAAGGTTCTTTGGGTAAATCTGATCTCTTACTAGGCCAACTCAAACAGTTGGAAAAAAAATTTTGCACCTTTGAGAGGTGCTCTCAAGAGCTCAAGTTTAGAACCAACTCTAAACTTTTATGGAAACCTAAGTTCCTCCGTCCATCAAAATCTCACAAGCGTACATACAAATGTATATGTCCATCCTCTGTGAAACCCAGTCTCTCCATTGCATTTGCCATATGAGGCATGGCCTAGGCCCCTGTTACACATTTTATTGATTATGCAGTTTCTTGATGAATCATGCAATACATTTCGACCGGGCACACGTGCAAAGTAAGTATTGCACAATTAATTGGTCAATCCCACAATTTAGACTGGCCACATATGCAAAGCAATTATCACATCATAAAAATGACTCTGCCTAGAAAAAGAACCAACCAGCTACAAAGTTAGTGCCTGAAAATGTGTAACAAGGCAACAGAGTGAATATATCTTGCTTGTGAACCAAATGCAAGCTGTTTGGTTAATTCTAAAGCCCTTGTTCTCCCCCTGCCATCCTCTATGGCTTGCTTTCTGATCTTTTTGATGTTTACATTCAAGTAACATGTAGGAGGCTTCTCCATATCCAGATTTACACTGGAGTCAGCATCAGAGCACTTAAGGGGAGGGGGCCTCCTCCCTAAATGCCAGACCACATACAGAGAGCAGAGAAAGGAACCCAGGCTGTACACAGTGACCAAGGCAGAGGAGGAGTGCTACGTGGAGGCGTAGTGGCATGCAGGGCAATATACAGGTCAGGCAGCACAACCAGGAAACCGTGCACCTTCCTCCAGTAATTGCTGCTGCTGGCAATATGTGTATGCAGCAATAGAAGTCAATATCTGTATGCAGCAATATATGCATGCAACAAGTTGCAACAGGGTGCAACTTGAAGCTTTATGTTGTTGCAGACGGTGAAGAAGGAGGATGGAAAAGCAGTCTTCACCATTCTCTCGTATGTTTAAAACTGCCAAAACACCATATAATAAAACTACCAAGACTTTGGCACACAGGCTATGTCTGCAATTTTTCTCATTGATCATATTAACTATTATAAAGGTTTCAGTACAGGAACAGAATCCCCATTTCTGTATAGCAGGGGTGTCAAACATACAGCCTGTGGGCTAGATCCAGAGGCCTATGGGTCTCTGAAACCAACTCTATGTGCTGCATGGGGCACACATCAGCCCTAGCCCCATGTTGCATGCAATGCACAGGCTGGACCTGGTACCATGCATGCTCCACGCAGCGCAAGGAGTCAGCCCAGAATGTGAGCTACATGCAGTGCCCCATCAGAGCAGCCTTGTACGCTGGCTGCACTGCAGTCCTATCTGAACCAGTGTGTAGGGCCAGTCTGGCAGGGCACTGCATGCAGTCCATGCCCGGGACCACTCTACTGTGCTGCTTAAAGCACCAGGTCCAGCCTGCGCACCATGTGCAAACTGAGCCCCAGAGTGAAACCAGTGGCACACAGGTTGGACTTAGCACTGTGGGTACCACATGTAGCACAGGGGTTCAGTCCCAAACTGGCCAGAAAACCAGCCCAGCAACCGTCATCCAGGCCTGGATGAATTAGACAACCCTGAGCTATGGCAAAATATATGGGAGTAAGGAGGGTGTGGAGAACTTAGAAATCACATAGGATTCTTTACCTTTTCCTAGCCTCTCTAGCAACTCAAATACAAATCTATACAATAACTATCAACATTTTTTTTGTTCAGAAAATGGGGAAATTCAATGATAAAGACAAAACAAAATACCTAAATTAGGGTTGCTTGGTGGTAGCTTGTTTTTCTATTATCCAACAAAGTAGGCTGTCACTTCCAAAAGGTTATGCCTCTTTGAACTAGTTGGTCTGTGCTACCCTATTCTGGCTTCTGCGTTATGTTTTCAAGAAATAGAAACTTTTATAAACTAGGAAATAAGGAATTAAGGTCTATGGAACCTTATTTTGCTCTCCTTGAACAATGCTTCCATCCAGCTGTAACATTCTGCTTTTGAACTGGAGCAGTGTATTTCAACTGTACAACTAAAAACAGCCTCATCCACAAAAGAAAGAAAAAAATCTGCTTTTTACCTAACCCTAATCAATATTAAGAACACAGTGCCACCTGGCACTGGGTCTTAGCTTACTCATCATTAAATTTGTATTAAATCTTCTACCTGGGCTCCAGTAATGACATCACTTACACAAAACAACACTGAAATGAGGTATAGATATAGATATCTTTCCTTTGATTCTTCGTGTGGAATTAGGCAAAGGGGCATGGTCCTTGCTGATCTCTTGGTGTAACAATCATAGTACTACCAAATTGCTTCAAATAACTGTTCTACCATTTAATACAGCCACCTACCACAGTGAATGCAGTCATTCCTGTCAGCTGTTGTTAGCTTCAGCTGGGCAGAGTTAAGGTTGTATGCATATGTACCTTAACTCTTCATTTCATAGTTATCAGAAATTTAGTGTTGCTGAACACAACGTTCTGGAAGGACCTGAGATACCAGTAGATAACTCTAATTGTCTATTACTTAATATGTTGTCATTTTGTGACCAAATAGAGGGTGATACTATCTTACATTTAGGCTACCTAACACTTTCCATTAAAATATATTACTGCAAAAGCCCTCAGTCTCAGCCTTCCATTCCTCCACATGGGTCTGGATGGCCCCTACCTACTGTGGGAGGAGAGGGAGTGGATCTGTACTCCCACCTATACGTCCCCATTCCCAACTTCTAAGTGCATGACTTCACAGCCTAAATTATTTGTGAGGGCTGGCAGGGGGTGGAGGGAGCACAGAATTATTAATTATTGTTACAGACAGATACAAGAGAATGGGCCCAATCTTGCTTCCATTTAATTGAGAGGTTTAATGGGGATTCAGATAATTTATAATCCAAAAGGCTAATCCTGAAGATTCTTACAACGTGCCTTGTAGGTCTCCAGTATTTAGTTCTCCTGGGATAAGTGGGATTACTCACACTAATCTGCTTTCTAGACTGAGTAGAAAATGCTCTAGGACTGAAACCTAAATGAAGATATGACCCAATAAAGAGAATAACATCTTTTTTTTTTTTTGCTCAAGTGAATAACCACTATTTAAGCCATTGCCTGCTTGGTTTTCCCTAGGTGGAGAAATTGAAATTAGTGGGCATTTACACAAATGATCAGAAGGCACTGGAGCCAGAAAGGTAAGCTACAGGGAAGGGGAGGGGAGCCCCAGGATACTTTTTAAAGGCAACAGTGGGTGGCCAGCATACTCTGGGAAGCAGGTAGGGTGTGCCCAGCTGCCTCTGAGCGTCATGGATAAAGGACAATAGAAATTCACTATCCGGGGGAAGGGCATTATCACAATCTGGAGATGATTGCTGGAAGCCCCTGGAAGGGTGGAGACAGAGCTGTCCCTAGGGGTGTGCCGGGCCCAGGGCGTATCAGCCTCTGTGGGGCCGCGGGGTGGCGAGCCGCTGGAGCTGGCGGAGCAGGGTGTTGGGGGGGCGGCAAGTGGCCAAAGCTGGCAGTGCTTGGCAGCGTCAGAGCCAGCGACACTTAGCAGCAGCGGCGTGTGGCAGCCACAGCAAGGCCTGTACAGCACTGTCCATGGGGCCCCCCCAAAGCACAGGGCCTGGGTCAGTCACCCCAATTTGCACCCCCCCAGGGATGCCCCTGGGTGGAAGTCATGGAGGTGTCCTGACCATAAAGCCCCTGGTCAGAACAGAGCCCCTGGTCACACAGCTGCAGGCAGAGGGGCAGGTATGCACTTGGACCCACACCTTTGTAAGTCCTCCACTTCTTCCAGCCATCCTACCTGCCTGGCACTCTATCAGGTGTCTGGTCATCCCTGCTGACTCCCAGGTACTCTTCCAGCCTGCCTCTCACTCTAGCAGCCAGACTCTCACCCAGCCATGGATGCTGAGACCCCACGAGCACTACTGTTGACCATGGACAGACTAGCTCCTTCCTTCTCCAGAAACCAAAACCATGGACACAACTAGAAGTACAGGGAAATTAGGAATCTCATTGCCACCTGGGACAAGGAGGTGATTCAGTACCAGCTACAGAAAGGGCATTGCAACAGAGATACCTTTAAGCACATCACCCTTCAGATGCAGGCCCAAGGCCACAACAGGAACTCATTGCAATACCATGCCAATACCAAATTGATGAGAAGTCATTTTAACAGTGTATATCGGGGCGGGCATTTATTTTGGGCAGAGGGTGACTTACCAAGTTATGGCAAGCTGTCAAGATCCACATGGGTAGCCCCACCCCTTGACAGGTACCACGCCCCCTGGATGACATCTTGGGACCAGAAGTCCCACCCCCTAATCCCCGACCTTTGCCACCAGAAGTCCCTCCCCTTGCCCCCAGAAGTACTCCTTTCAGCAAGGGGTTTTGCCATCTCAGAACAAGAAAAATACTAAATTATATTCTAAAAAGCAAACATCTACAACATTCATTAATTTGATTTTAAAAAAAAATTGTATCCTGATTTATACGCGTTTGTGTAGTGTACACAGAGGTGATTGCACAATAGCTTAAAATGAAATCTTACTCTTGTATACTCTTGTATACTGTGGGGGGGTGGAGGGCATGGGGGATGGGTATAGTTCCAGTGTACCCAATGACTGGCCATGCTTGCCACTTAGATGAAGGGCAGGGGAGGCAGGTGGGAGCACCAGTGCCCACCCTGCAAGTGCCAGCTGATCACTGCCGCCACTCCCAGAAGCAGCCACAGCCACTCCCGGAAGCGGCTGCAGCAATAGGCCACAGCGATCAGCCGTTGGGAGATTGGCCATTGGGGTTGACGGGACTGGTCGCAGGGGGGGCATGTGCCCCCCTAAGGTGGCACCAGTCACCCATGCAGGGGTCTGTAGATGTGTGGGGAGCATGTGGGTATGTGTGGGGCAGGGTTGTAGGGAGTGGATAGGTGTGGGGGGTGTGCAGTGAAGGAGCATGTGGATGTGTGTGTGGTTATGTGAGGTGTGGGTAGGTCTGGGGTTTGTGGGGGAGATGTGTGTATGGCAGTGCAAGAGGGAGTGTGCATGCATGTGTATGGTGAGATGTGCTTGTGCTTTGCAAGCTTTCAGCAATCAAAACATTTATTGAGCTCTGCAGGCAGCCACAGGTGTGGCTGGTAGAGAGCACACCATGGTCAGGGACAGACAGCAGATAACAGGCAGCTGTGTCAGCACAGCTAGAAAGAGAACCCCACCCTCCTTTGCCCAAAAGCCCAACTTCCTATCTTCCTTCTTCCCTCCCTCCCAACTTTCCTCCAAACTCCTAAAAAGGGACATGTGATGGTAGGAGTCCTGTTTGGAAAACAGGATCACAGAAACATTATCTCAGCTGCTCTGCTCTCGCAGTGAAGCTGATTCCCTTGTTCTGTACCTGCAAAGCCTGGTACAAGGTACATCTGCACTTTTGATGCTCCCCTCTGATCTGAGCCATGAGTAAAGTCATTTGGGGGCTGGCTGATAGTGATTCTCATGGTGTGGGCACTCACAGCATAGACCCCTCAGGGCAACCCCCCAATCTCCATCCATCAATCATTAGCCCAGCCCAGCCCAGAAGCAAACTACCCCCAAGCCCCAAACCCCTGAAAGTAAAGCAACCCTTTCCCCCAGCCACTTCCAGAGTACTCTTAGTAGTGAAATGGTGCTGGAATGACAAGTGTGGTACATGGCAGGACTCTTGCTAGGCAGCAAGGATCACGGGAATTACTTTCTTGGTCAGGTCAAAGGTTGAGCAGACCATCAATAGCACTGGTGATAGCTAACTCATCCTGGGGTGTCAGCACTTCATAGCAGAGCCATAGGTACCACAAAGCAGATAGCCTCTCTCCAGTTGTTGAGATGCTCCTGGGGGACTTTGTCAAGCAGCAGGAGCATAGCATAGTGACTGAGGCTCCCCCAGGACAACTGGAAAAGCTCATTACTCCACACCTAGCTGACTCTTAATAGGGAAATGTTTGGAACACAGACATATATTGTCAAGGGACAGGGCCCAGGTGCCACTTCTGAAAGGGAAAGAAGCATGAAAAGCCCACTGTTCCAGCCAGGTCTCACCCAAGCAATGTCAGGACCAGCACACTGCTCCCCCAGTGACCCAGCACTGAAATCCTCTCCTGAAAGGGAAAGAGGGGGGAAGGAAACATTGTAAGAGACACACTGGCATTCCCCAGAGTGGTGATTCCCTGCCCATTCTGTTGATGATACAAGTCTCCTCCAAAATTAGTATCTCCAGGCCTGCTGCAGGAGTAGAGCAATTGCCCACTGTGGTGCCTGCAGAAGGACCCACCCAGACCCTTCTTCTTTGGCAAGCCTTCTGTTCCCCCTCCTCCAAACTGCCTGCCTACCTGCCTATAGCACAGCTGAGACACTGGCCCCAGGAGAGAGAAGGGTCCCGACCTGGGACTTGCCATAGATCCCTAGGTGTGTCTGCATGTGTGTTCTCCTGAATGGTGAGAGGGTCTGAAAAGCCTCTCTTTGTACTTCATTGTTATTACAAAAAGTTTCAAACTAATAGAAAGGTTCTGTGTCTCCCTTGTCTGCAGACTCCACACCTGTGTGCGGGAGGCTGACTCATAGCGAATAGGATGGTGGCTCAAGGGTGGGTGGCTGAACAGGTGCAGAGTACATGAGAGATGTGTGGAGATACCAGGGAAGTAAGACAGACATGTAACAGGCTCTGGTCACAGCCTGTGAGCTCAGGGCACACACCATGAACTCCTGGCATCAGAAGCTGTGTCCCCCATAGGATGAGAGACTCGAGATGTGGAGTGGGGGAATGGACAGGCTGGGCATTTCTTACACAAGGACTGTTTAGGTACAGGTGTTGCACAATTTGTTGCACAGAAAATGGGATGCTTAGTGCTGAGAAGGACTGACACAACACTTCCATCGATAGTTAACAGAAAGGCTTTACTAATTAAATAATGAGTTCTTACAGGAAAATGACAGGTAGGCTTATTGCAATCTACAAACAAAGCAAGCTATAATCAAGTCCAGTACGATTAGCCGTAATAGTAGTTCTCTCACCAACACAGACAAGGAAGCAGTTCTGGTCTTTGCAGCTTCTCACCAGGCATGGATCCATTGCTGAGGGTGGTCAGCTGGGCACAGGTTATGATGGGCCAACATGGTGTTTCCCTTCTGGGATGAGTGCTCCTTGTCAGCAGCTTCCTTCTTCTCTTATACACATTCTTCAAAGCATATTTCTCTTAATGGGTTGAAGATCAGAGTCCAGACAAAGCTGGTAGGGTGGAGGATTATTGTTCTTTGGTTGTAATGTGAGTGTTAGCCTTCTGGATCCATCTCTGATTGTTGTGCGTGAAACTGACATGCACAAAAACCCTCGATCACTCTGGAGGTTTATCATTTGCTTAACTATAGTATAGTTTGATTGCTCGAGCCCAACACAGTCAACCTGAGATATACTACTTGATTTAATTTCAGTAGGACTTGGTTACTTGAATTGAGCACCTTAGACCCTAAATTGTATGATGCTGTATAGGTTATTGTGATAGCAGGGCAGAACCCCAAATATTTTCCAGCTGGCAGAGACACCTAGATTGGTGAGGAATGTGATAGCAAGGGAGAGGTAATCACTGTGAAAGGGGAGTTTGTTCATAACCAAATTAGAACAAGTCATGGATTGTACTTGATACTAGAGCCAGAGATGAGATTAACTGTATTGTTATGCTTCAGGTGGTCCCAGTCACGAGTTTATATTCTTGTGCAAAAAGGCACTGATACTATAATTTCGTTATTTAAATTTCACATGTAGGGACCGGACAAGCTCTGTGTCCAGCACAGGAGCAAGCCACTGCGGCACATGAACAGGGGCTTCAGATGTCCAACTGCTGTTTGAATGAGGTAAACCATGCCATTGCAGAGCTCAGCAAGTGGCAGGACCAGGAGAGGGAGTTTATGCACATAGTCCTGAACCACTTGGTGTCCATGCATGACCCTCCCATGACTGGTGTCAGCTCTCCATCCTGTGGGGAGCATGGTGGGGCAGCCTGATGCCCAGCTCCTAACAACATACCAAGCCACACCCCAGGGACACTTCCTTGGGGCAACAGGAAGGGAGGTCCCACAGTGTGGATCTCTGGCTGGGGCCAGTGGGGGAATGCTCCCCAGTGTATCCTGACTGGGAGGTGCTGGGGAGCAAAGAGGACACATGGCATGTGGGAGACACTAAGCCATAGTCCAAGGATCTTGAAAGGCATCCAACATTGCCCACCCACCCCCATTGACTGCTATGGCAATGTCTCCTGGTCCAAGACAATTTATACCACCTGTCCGTCAGCCACATCCAGGCCCATAGTTCATGGGGACCGGGATCACCCACCTATCTAGCTTCTACACAGAGGAGTCCCTGTTCTTCAATCCTGAAGTCAGGGTGTACTGTGCTAGGTGAGAACATGCTCCATGCCTCCCCTCCAGGGTTCTTTTTTTCCTCAGTTCTGGCCCTGCACCAAAGCCCCCCATTCCAACCCCCTCCAACTAACCCCCCTCCCTGTCCTAACCGGTCCTTCCAGGGTCTTTCTCCTCCTGTCTCCAATCTCCCCCATACACCCTCCCAAAGGTTTGCTGCTTTGTGGTAATTGGGAAGAGGGAACATGTTCAGCCACAGGCAATGTTCAGCAGGTTTTCTGTATCATTAAAAAATAGTTTGGCAACTTGAACATTATTAACTGAGGCACATCTCTTCCACATTTCTACAAACCTTGTTTTCTGCCCCTGGGACTGGAGGCCTATGGCCCAATGCCAAGGCAGGGGCACTTGGAGCCCATCGCTCCTACACCTTGGTCCCCGATCAATGAGAGTGAGGAGGTAGTTGGCCAGGGCTTCATGGATATGACCAGCCTGTCATTGTGTAGTGCCAGAGCTCTCAGCATTGTTGGAGAGCTTACCCTCTGCCCTATCCCTGCATCATGTGTGCTCGCACTGACATGCCCAGTTAATCTGCTGCACTTCCTCAGCCCAGGATTCGCAGGATAGCTACCCTATGGCCTCACACATGTTGTGGATGACAAATGAAATGATGATGAGTTGCATCAGGTTTTCCTTGTCCACCTCGAGGCACGCACTGAGAGTCCACCAACAAACCTTGAGGTGGACAAAAGGTATTCTCCACCGCAATGCAGCACCTGCTCAGGCAGCAGTTTAAGTGCTCCTTTCAGTGGTGTAGTTGTCCACTATATGGATGTGAGTGCCATCCATGGTATCCATGCAGTTGGGAAAGGCCATCCATCAGAAGCCAGCTGCCACCTCCTGCATGTTGATGAGGCGGATGAAGCAGTTTGCCAGGGCATCCTGGATGACAAGGCAAACCTCCTGGATGGCCTCTCCAGCTGTGGACCCACCCACACTGAACTGGTTGGCAACACAGTGGAGACTGCTAGGGATGGCCAGCTTCAAGACACCCGCTTCTGTGGAGTGAGGGTTGGCTGCATGACAATGTCCTGGAGTGCGATGTAGGGAGCCACCTGGAAAAGGATGTCCATGAAGGTGGCACGATGCATGTGGAAGATCTGGAGCCACAGTTCATCATCCCAGGTACCCAGGATGATCTCCCCTTGCTAGTCAGTGCTGGTGGGGTGGGCCCAGACCCTGCACTCAGCAGTCTGGAGGTGGTGCCAGAGCACCCTGGCATCCAGGATGGCCTCATCTTAGTCAGCCACAAGGAAGTTAGAGGCAAAATCGAGGATGCTTGGTGGGCACAAAGGGGGGTGCCAAGATGCAGAACCGATGGCTGTGTGTTTGTTCACATGAAGGCACATGGCCAGGGCCACCTGCTGCTGCAACAGGTTCAGCTGGGTGCGTGTGATGTCTCACAGCCTCTATCCAGTGAGAGTAACGCACAGCAATCAGCAGAATCCATGCCAGCTCCTAGGTCTCCCTGCTTATGCACAGGAAGCGGGATACCATGATATGGTGAAGGATGGCTCTGATGCATAGTGAGAAGACTGTGATGATAGCCTGGACTTGTGCATGTGTTCACCCTGGCTCATAGGCAGAAGGAGAAAAAAAATTGGGGGGCACAGGGCTGAGCATGTGCTTGTATGTGCAAACGCACCACCCCACCCACAGGAAAGGGGACCCACCCTGCATCATTCCCAGGAAGAGCCCAGCGCAACTTGGCAACTCCTCCAGAGGGGTAGTGCCGGGGAGCCAAGGTGCGGGGGTAGAGGGGGTATGTGGCCTCTGATCATTGCATGGGGCAAGGGCAGGCTGGAGCTATGGGCTGCTCCCTGCCTGTGCACCTCACTGCCGCCTTTGAAAGCAGCACAGCTCCATGTGCATCCCGCTGCTAGGCAGGCCAGGCAGTGAGGCACAAGGCACCATGCCACACTGCATTCAAAGGCAGCAGCTAGGCATGCAGGCAGGGAGCAGGCAGATCCCAGCCTGCAGCTGCAACCTGCCCTTGCCCTGTGCACAGAGCAGGGGGCCATGTGCTCCCCACCTAGTTCCCCAGCACCGTGCCTCTGGAGGAGCCGCTGGGCTCTGACTGTCCCACGACCCAGCCTGGCCAGGGATCTATTCACCATGAATGGGGCCCTGGCTGGATCAGGTCATCGGGCAATCAGAGTCCGGCTGCTCATCCAGGGGCACAATGCTGGGGAGCCAAGGAGGGGGGGAACATGTCCCCCCTCCACCGGCTGCCCCACACGGTGCACGCAGTAGTGGGAGCCACCCGCCCATGCCCTTGGACGAGACACGAATGATTTGCCCCTGCCCCTGCCCCTGCCCCTACCCCACTCCCTTCTGCACTGTGGGGGTCTAGATCTGCCCCCCAAGCCCACGCAGAAAGGAGAGTGAAAGAAACTTACCTGCCTGCTGAGTTGGCTGTAAACCTGGCTGCACAGGGTATGCGAGTGTGCGCGCCCCTCCCCCACTGCTGCAGCCATCTGCAGCCAGGCTGCCCTGGGGCCCTACCTGCTGCCTGCATTTGGGGAGGCTGAGCCCCGTTAGCCCCCACCCCCTTCTGCCACTTATGCCCTGGCTGTCATGATGAGAGCCCTCCCCATCACAGCACGATCTGTGCCCACTGGGCCTGCAGAGCATCTTGACAGCATGAGTGTGTTGCCAGCAGCCCTGGCTGCCACACTGGAAGCTGGGGAGGAGGGGGGCTGGGCTGATGCATAAGCACCACTCCAGTTCCAAACAGGCACATGGAATGTGGGCAAAATTGCCTGAAATTAAGCCCTCACAGGGAACCTGTACACAAGTTCCCCAAGGCACTCTACCCTAGAGCATTTTCATCTAATAGCTGATTTAACAAGGGTTAATTTTTCACATGATCAGTCATTCTAAAAGCGCTCTGCAATCACAAACATTTGCTGTGTTACAACTGTAGAGCACTTTTAGGGGCCTCATAGTGCAAAAAACATAATGTCCGTAAGCATGAAGGATTTCCTTGATGCATTTCTGTTTATTTACAAAGGCTGCACCCAAAGTCTTATTTCTCAGAACACCGTCAAAACAAACAACAGCAAATACTTTCATGTCCCATTCTGCATTTTCATTAATATTATACCAAAAAAAAAAAAAAGAAAGTCATCTGCTTCTGACCTTCATTCCAGGGCTATGCTCACTACTGCTTTCTCACTTTCTACTTCCCTTTTGTTTTCTGCCTCCCACACATACAGCTGCAACCAGTCAGTTTGCTAGCCCCTGCATTTTTCCTAGGAAAAAATCTCTCTTCCCACACAGTTTAGTTTCTCATCAGTTTTGTCATGCAGTAGCTTCCAAATGTTTCTAGCTTTTGCTTCCATTTATCCAGAAAGTGATTAGCACCATACCACCTTTAATAATGTCTCAGATTGTCTATGTATCAAATATGACAATGACTAATAACTTCCAACATAAAAACAATAAATAATTAAAGGGAGTGGATAAAAAAAGGCAAAAACTCTAGCAATGAGATCATAAAGTTACTTCGGAGACTTAGTAACCTTTAGATGGAAACTACTTTACTGATGTGTTCACTGATGATTTGCATCTTTTACCCTTCCACCAGCATAAAGTCCACTCCACATAAAGTCTACTCTATGATGGAATAAATCACCAGAACGTGAAGCAAACACATACATCAATACAGAATTTGCTCTCTTTTGTAGGTTAATTATTTACTGAAACTATTTTATACTTCTGTAGTATTCTCTTATTTGTTATTGCACAGAACTTTGCAAATGTGATTATTGGCCTCCTAATGCAGCTGAAAGACAAATATTATTTCCAAATATACAGATAAGGAAGCCACATGACGTACAGTCAGTAAGTATCAGTGCTAGGAACTTTTGACTCAGTCTTGTGCTTTAAACACCTGACCATACTTCCTTTTTTAAAAAAAATTGTGACTACTAGCATTAAATGGAACTTGATGAGGAGACTCGGTTACAACAGCCCAAAATCATTATAAGCATGGCTGCACTGTGTAACATAAGCAGGATTCAACTGTGCTTTAAGCGTCTGCCACAGCCATTAATATATTCAGTTTCAGGGTAAACAGAACATTAGGTGTCCCCAGATTCTTCCCCTATCATAAATTATGTATATATAGGACACAACAATTTCTCAATGGCATTTTTAAGTCAGATATTGCTCTCACTTTTAACTTGCCCTTTCAAAATGCTACAGTATTTCCTCTGTCAGTGTGAAGGCACAGAGGAAAGTAGAACACTGTGGAAACTGTGAACTTTTGCACATGCCTGGTATTTCTTACCACTAACGAGGACATCTTCATTCACATGAGATGCTTGTTAAGGCTGTGTGAAATTTTGACGAGCGTTTCATTTCAAAGCTGTTTTGACTTGTTTTGAGCTTGAGACAGCAAAACTGAAACAAAACTAAAGGCTTCAAAACAGCTTTGAAATGAAGCAAGGGTACTCAAAACATTTTGAAACTTTTGAAATGTTTCAAGTTTTGAAGCCAGGCATGCTTGCAGCTAAGCATAAACTAAGGTGAGGGAGGGGGAAGAGCAGGAAAGGACTGCACTGATACTGACATCTAGCTCCTGGTTCAATTCTCTAGCTCTCTGATCATTTCCCCAGCTTTTACTGGGGGAGCATGGGCCCCCAATCTGCACATGGAGTTTCAGCAGGCTGCTGCTGCAGGCTGGGGCCAGCTGCAGCCGCTTCGCACAGCCCACGCCAAATGCCAGGAAGACTGTAGTGCTGCCACTGGCCCCAGCTTGCAGCAGCAGCCTGCTGAAACCCGGTGCGCGGATCCAGGGGCCTGCACCCCAGGAAGAGCTGAGGGAATGATCAGAGAGCTGGAGAATCAACCCAGGGTCTGAGGAAATCGAACCAGGTTCAGGTCTCTGAACATTCCCCTAGTTCCCAGTTCCTCCAGCTCTTCCTAGGGGTATGGGCCCCCGGATGATGCAGGATAACAGCAGGTTGTTGCTGCCAGCTGGGGATGGTGGGGGCTCTGGGCTATTTCCCCAGCTGGCAGCAGCAGGCTGCTGAAATCCTGCATGCAGATCTGAGGGCTGTGTCTCCCCCGGGAAGAGCTGGGGGAGTGATCAGAGAGTTGGGGAATTGAACCAGGAGCTCTGGCTGACACGTGGAGCTGCCCCAGCTCTGGGACAGCATGCAGTGCCCTGCTGAGCTGTGCTGCACCCGCAACATGGTGCAGCTACTGTGCAAGTGCCAGGAGGGGGGGGCAATCCCAGCTGCACCGCTCTGTGCAGGATGGCTCTGCCATGAACCTTTAGAGGCCCCAATCACCACTTCCAGAGCTGGTGAGTGTGGGGCTTTTATTTTATTTTTACTTTTAAAAAAATCTCCGTAGTCACTGGCTGCACAGCATGTGGATGACAGCACGCTGCTGGCTGGAGTCAACGCCAGCACCCAAGTCTGCCCAGCGCAGCCTGCACTGAGCGCTGGGAAGAACCCAGTGCTAGCGCTAGCCCCAGCTAGCAGCGGCAGCCTGCTGTCATCCTGCACACAGATTCAGGGGCCCACACCCCCCAGGAGTGCTGTGGGGCTGTGCCAGACTCCTCTCAGGGGGAATGGCCCCCGGATCTGCATGCGGGATGACAGCAGGCTGCTGCTGCTGGCAAGTGATACAAGTTTTGCTTTGAACAGTTTGAGGTGCAGTTTCACAAAAATTCCTGTACCTATCTCATTGAAACTTGGCAGGCTTTATGCCCACAGATGGGGCTGCTATCCCTGCAATTTCCATCTGAATCAGGCAGGAAATTACAAAGTTATAGGCATTTTTGTGATTCCCCATTATAGCCTATGGGCGAAACCTCCAAACGCGTCAAAACAGCAAAACAGTTTTGATGAAATGAAACAGAACAGTGCTTCGAAACAGTGAAACAAAACACTGTCTCTTAGAAACAGCGGAATGGAAGTCAAAGTGAAATGGTGCTGTTTCGCACAGCTCTAATGCTCGTATAATTTTGGATAGTGTTTTTTTGATAACATTCTTTAGTCCTTGAAGTTGTAAACCTCTGCACAAGTATACCCAGACCAATTAACCCCAATACCTGAAATGAAAAACAAGCAACAACAGGAAATAGCTCCAACTTCTTTGTGTATTAGGTCTATTTACATTGTTCTTCCTACATAAAGATTAAGGCTAGGGACAGACATTCAAAAAGCTGGAGCCTGAATTGATTCAATCTTTGCAGGTTAGTCTAACCTGCCTCAGTTGGATCAATTTGCAAGTGTACAGACATTCCCTCTGGACTGAAAAAATGCAGGCACATGCCTGCAGTTGCTCAGACCAGAAGCCAGGGGGCACTAGAGTGCACCCTTCGCTGCAGGAAAGTTGTGCTGGGGGGGGCGGGGTGTGGTCATCCTGGGCAACAGCCTGGACTGAACTGGCCAGGCCTGTCCCATGGGCAGGTACCCAAGTCAGGGTCCACCAGGCACTCCCCACTCACTGCTGCAATGCAGGGCCAGGCATAGCCAAATACTGGCTGGCAGGGCCCCTGAGGCAAAGTTGGCAGGGAGGGAGGTTATTTCCCCCTCCAGTGCCTCTGCCCCAAGGGAACCACAGCTGGAATCTGCCCACCCCAACTGCCACTGCTGCCACTTGCTCCCTGCTTGGGGCAAGTGGCAGAATAAGTCCCCTCCTGCCCCCTCCACCAGATGCTGGAGGGAGGGGGGGAATAGCTGCGCTCCCTGCCCACTCCCCACCTAAAGGGCCCAGCTAGCCAGCCTCTGGCCATGCCCCCGCCCAGCCACTGGAACAACAAGGGAGCCGGACCCTTGACAGAGGCAGCAGCCCCTGTCACAGTGTCCAGGCAGTGCGAGCCTCTTCCTGGTGGGAGCCACACTACAGGGCGGACAGAGCTGCCACGGACTGCACATAGCTGCCGCTGCTGCCATACAGTCCGTGGCAGCTTTCTACACCCTGCAGCACAGCCCCCTGCCGGGAAGGGGCTTGTACACTGGGAAAACATGACAGGGGCTGATACCCCCATCATGGTCGCTTCCTCCTTGCCACTCCAGTGGCTGGGCAGGGCACAGCCAGAGGCCCACCAGCAGGATTCCTTAGGCAGGGGGCAGGGTTATTCCCCCCTCTGCCCCTGGGGGACCACAACTGAGATCTGCCTGCCCAGACTGCTGCCACTGCCACTTGCTCTGTGCCCAGGGTAAGCTGTGGAATAAGTCCCCTCCTGTCCCCCCTGCCAAAGAGAGGGGCAGGAGGGGGCTTATTTTGCCACTTGCCCTGGACACAGAGCAAGCAGAAGTGGCAGCAGCCAGGGGCTGAGGTGGGGAATAAACTTCTCCTTGTTCCTTTCCAGGGCCAATGTCTGGCCAGAGCCCCGCTCCTGTCTGTCCCTGCTCCAGCTGGGGAGCAGAGGGGCAGGGCCAGCTCTGTTCCACTGGAGCAGAAATCCCAGCCCAGAGAGCATGCCAGGATGCTGGAAGGGGTCTGGGACAGTCATTGCATAAACTGGTTTGTGCTCAATCAGTAAGTCTGATAATTACATTCAACCAGGTTCATCTCAAACCGGTTTTGACCATTTTGAAACTAGTTTATGTGCACTGAACTTATGTTCTGTTACAGGTTTAAACCAATTTCTGAACACTTACACTGGTTTATATGTAATGTCTGTCCCTAGCCATTGGGTCTACTCAATTCACAATTCCACAGATTTCATGGAAAATACAAAATATGGGATGGTCTGCAAAATCAACTGAAAAAAAATAAAATAAAATTCTGGCTCCTCAGTCAGAGCCAGCAGTCCTCATTACGGCTGTGGTCTAGCCTTGCAGCCCACCAAAGGTGGGGAAGGCACCGGTTGGCAGGGTAGCATGAAGGGCAGCAGCCACCTTGCTAGGGTCGCTCCATCTGGCTGTAACTACACACAAGATGCCAGGGTCATAAGTGCCTATTTTAATGGATTGTTTTTATTAGGGTAGCATAAATTAGTATTTCTAAACTATTTTTAAAACTCTACATAGAATTTACTTTGGTGTATATCATGTATGAGCACATCCAGGAAATATCTGCAGAATTTGCTATTTATACCATGAGCAACCTGCAAAAATTGTTTAGTTTCTCCGTGGTCTAAGCAGACCCCTAATAAAGATGACCTAATTCTGAACTGTTCAGATCTATACTGATTTTCCCAGACTTTGGGAATCTGTTGGCAACATAGGGTGGTTTTAGTAGCGGGGGTCACAGTGGAACCCCAACCCCGGCCCTGACAACAGCCAGCAGGGACAGGGAGGCAGCAGGGAGGGAGGGGAGGGGAGTGGGCAGGGAAGGGGAGGGGGAGGCGAAGCCCTGCTGTAAGAGGGAGGCAGGCAGGATGAGGGAGCCCCCACGCTGGAGGAGACGGAGGGAGTCTTTAAATGGCCGGCCCCAAAGGCTGAGCAGAGGGGTTAGGGTGTCATGTAAACACTCCCTGAAATCAGTCATCCTTGACAAGCAATTAGCTAGTAATTCATAATAACCTAAATATCTCTGGTATATTAACAATTCCTCCACTTAGGGTACATATCTCTTTTCCGTCTGCTCAGAGAGAGGCAGTGTTTAAACAGCCTGAGGGTGGATGGAGTTGGCGCATCCAATTTAGGCCTTGCTCCCCTTTTTTTTTTAAATCACTATACAAAGGACCCGGGACTGTGGCAGGATGAATGAAAAGAGGGGGCTATAGTCTGTGCAACTTGAAAATGCAAATCTGGTGACTAAAGCAGTAATATACCTCGAGCCAGGTAACTGCGGCAGCAGCCCCAAGCACTGAGTAGGGATGGAGGCAAGGGAGCAAATCTAAAATCTGCCACCACAGCTGCACAATCATGCCAGCAATGCAGCTGCAGTCAAGTTACCACTGCCCCAGGTGCCCAGCTGTCTTGTTATGCCTCTAAACTACAGCCCCTGTGGAAAATAAGTGCAGGGACTGCGGCTGTGTATTAGTAGCATTACAACTGCTCCGTTGGATCAAATCAATGGATCAGATATTTCAGAGTGGTAAATATTCTCAAGCTCTCACAATGAAATTTCTTCTTAGCCTCAGGCACTATCCATACCCCAAGACTTGTCTCACCTCCTCCTTCACAAAGTCCATGGTTCACACTTGATATTCAAACTTGATATTTTAATCTGTAATAGGTATCAGTTAAGAGCTCTCAAGCTGGATCCTCACTAGAAGACCATGATAGTGCAGAGTAGGGACCATGCACTCTCTCCTCTGCATTTGCACAGTACAATAAATGTCCAGTATTGAGTACTATCCAATACTACTGCATTTCTAGTACTTAGTACAAATACTAAACAACAAGGCACAGTTTTCTGTCAGAATTCCTGGTGATATACAAGTCCAAATCATGAATGACGCATGCCCCTGGTGGCTGGGAGGCAAGTCGGCAGTGGGAGCAAGTGGGAGCTCCCGCAGACACTGCCGGCGGTGTTGGTGGCATGGAGGGAAGGGTGGTGAGCAGCGCCTTTTTGTAAGGGGTGCACCGCCACGCTCAGGGGGTGCATGTGCACCCACATGCACCCCCTATGCGTTGTCCTTGGTCCATATGAAAAACAAGTCAGAGGTACTAAGGAATGGAAAAAATAGTTGTTACAGCAGTACAGTTGCATGCTTACCCAGAGTAAGCACATGAATATCACAGTACTTCATATAAAGTTCTATTTTGAATATACATAAATATAAAGGAGTGAATATTCTTGACTTTTCTATTGTTGACATCAGCAAAAAACAAGGTTTCAGAATAGTTTTAAGTGGAGAGAGGGTTGTGACTTGATGGACCAGGTACTATGGATTAAAAATACAGGAAAAAATAGCTCTTCATTATACCACCATACAATTTACAGTCTTGGGTTTGAACTACTTATTTTAAAATATTTAACCCATTTAAGAGATTTGTAGTAAAACAATGTCATATTCAAAAAGTTTTTTTCCCATTCTGTTAAATAGAACAAATGCTAATCTCTATTGTTGTAAGTTCATGTATTAAAATATTTCATGCTATGTTTCCCTCACTGTGTTTATACATGATTTACAAAACAAAAAGCTTGCAGGACAGTAGCAGATTTCAGTTGAATTAAAAATAGTTCTTAGATATACTGTAAAATACAGCTTTAAAAAATACTTATAAATGCACCATAAAATAAAGTATTTGTACAAGCCTGTTTGTCATTAAGCTATTCTGTTCTAACCACCTTTTTCCCCACACTAGGGAAAGATTACACATCCGACTTAGTGGAACCAGCAAAAAATTGGCTCCACAGGGAGGTATTTGAGAAGCTCTGTTGTCATAAAGCAAGGTGTAAAAGTATAATGGTATCTAAATTGGTAGTGAAACTGTTATGTCTCCAAATTGATTAATTCATTAAACTGAAGAAGGCCACTTGTATTCCAAATAAGAATTATACCAGTATAACAACTCTGGTACAGATTTACACCTTGCTTTTTCTTGTGCAGACAAGTCATGTATAAATAATTGATCCATGTTTTCTTTGAAAATGTCTGTAATCAGCACATATTTTGAATGGGGACCTATATCTTTTATAGTGTAGGAATTTTTGCAAAAAGTTCAGGGCCTTAGACTGCAAATTCCTTGAAAAAAAGAAAATGCTATTTTCTTTGCATATAGTGTTCATCCAGATGGTGACACTGAATAGATCATTAACAGAGCTACCTTGCATATGTAAATTTTCATTTAAAGAAAAACAATGTTTACCCATAGGACTGGGAGATAAAGTACTTGTCATATTACAATAAGGCATGTGAAAAGTCAAAAAGCTCCCTTTTTGTGATAATGTACTCACATTTGCCTCACAATTCTTTGAACTGTCAGAGGCTTTTAGGAGCCCCTGACAGGAAATGAATATCATAATTCCTGTGTTATTGTTCTATTGCTATCACATCTGCAATTAAAAGTTAAAAGAATAAAAGGATTAATAACCTTGAGATACCACCTTTTAAAATTATTGTTTGCAAAATCTAGTTTCTATAACCATGTAGTATTTTTTACTGCTGATACAATCAATTTGATATAATTTAAAAAAACAGAGTTTTTCATACATATTTTTTATACAATCCATCAAAGAGATGGGTTCTTATAAAATTTAATAATTGAGCTACCCCTTGAGATTACCAATAAAATAGCTGTTTTGGAAATCAGAAAGTTTCTGCTTCAAATTCTGTTTTTAACAATGCTTGTGTGTGAATAACTGGGAGCAACATATGAAAATAATTTAAAGACAATATCTGTTCAAATATCTTAATTAGTGCATTAAAATATGGATTTAAGCAACACCTCCATTTTGTTTAGCAATTAATAATGTCTTTTCAGGTAAAGCCCCATTTTTAAATCATTTTTTTAAAGTGTACTATCAATTTAATTTTAATGTTTGCTACCTACTTATAAGGTGACTCAAAGAGACAAGATGAGTGTTTGCTATTTTTCCTTTCCTTATAAAAGGGGGATGTTTGTTTATTTTTATTTTTTTCTCTCTGTGTTATATTACAATTTTAAAACCTGACAATAAAACTGCATGGATGAGTGAAGAAATAATGGGGTTAAGGCAACAATGATACCAAGGTGCTTTGCAGCTCACCATTCAACAAAGCACTGATTTTTGCATCCTATCTAGTACTTTTCATGCTAGAGCCTTTTATAAAAGACATACATATAGAGAACTCTTTACCTACTAAAATACATCTGGGAAGAGAGTCAGTTACAAGGCAATCTGCCTTTCTAAAGCATACTATCCCGTGGTGGAGCTACAAAGAGGAAGACAAACATTTCTTGTATGAAAATGAGAGCAGACAGGATGTTAATTTTTAAGGTCCCAACAGAAAGACCTTTGCATGCAAGCTACATAGAATTCAGAAGAATTAAATATTGAGTCAACATTACTGAGATTCAGTCCTGTGGTTTTAAGGACTATTATTACTCTTAGAAAACTAAACAATCCCCTCCATTGGGAGTGAACAATTTAATTTTCAGCATTTCAAGTAGAGAGGAACATGAAATAAACCCCCAGCTCCAAATATGCTCTCCCCTTCACTGCACAAAGCAGTCTTGTGTCTTGAGAGCACAGTAATAAACAATGTCTTTCCTGTGGACTGACACACACGCCTTGACAGAAATTAGCATGTTGTTTATGTACAAGCTAAAAAACATCTGTCCAACACTGAAGGCATGAAGCTTCAGTGATGTATGCCAATAGCTCTGGTTTGCTATACACAGCTCTGACTATTGTTACTAGGGGTGCACTGATAAAGATTTTCTTGGCCGAAACCAATAGACAATTATTAACCAGCCATATTGGCTGATACAGATCTGATAACCAATATTTAGTAATAAGCTTGTCAAACAAGGGGAAAAGAAAAAGGGCATGTTTCAAAGTGCTGGGCAAAGACCATGGAGATAGAGTGTTGCTGACCAACATGACATGAGAAGCTTCTTTCAAGCAATAAAAACTATCCATGAGCCATCGATCCCAGGACAGCTCCATCCTTTTCACTGATGTATCCATCAAGCAACACTGGAAGGAGCACTTCAAGATTCTATTCAACTGTGAATCTGAGGTCTCAGCTGCCACTATTGAGTCCATCCCTCAATATCCAGTCATAAAAACTCTTACTGATCCTCCATCCTTCATGGAAGTCTGGAGTGCCATCACTCGGACCAAGAACAATAAGGCGCCAGGTCCAGATGGCATTCCTGCAGTGGTCTTCAAATCTGATGCAACAGCACTAGCGCAAAAATTTCACCAACTTCTCATTAAAATATGGGTTAAAGAAGAAGTTCCATCTGACTTCAAGAATGTCAACATTGGGCGCATCCACACATGCAAACACGTGCGCTTGCAGCAGCTCAAATAGAGGCATTGCAAATTTGAGCCAGGGCTTTTTGCCTCAGCACACATGTACTTTGTTGTGGAGCAAATTGTGCCACTTGGGGCAAAATAACCTTGCCTGGCTCCTCCTGGATCTGCAGCCAGGGGGGAGCTAGAGCCCAGGGCAAGCACCTGTGCTGTTCCCAGCAGTACAAAAAGGTGCCCTGTCCTGGCCCCAGCAGTACAAAAAGCTGCCCTGGAAAGTAGCTCAGAGCTACTCGCTCTCAGGAGCTTCTGGGGCCCAGCCAGTTGGTACCTGGGGTCACTGCCCCTTGTGCCATCAGGACTGCTGAAGCACTCCTGAGAGTTCCCTGCACCCTCTACCCACTGCAGCAGTCTGGCAGTGGGAGCTGCACACCTACCAGACCTGGATGGGGACTGCACAGCCAGTAGAGTCATCTGCCCCTCTGGGCAAGCTGCCAGCGGGCTGTGGCTGCACTATGGCCTCTGTGCAGCACTACTGCCATGTGTGCCCCCTGCCCGGCCATCTGGACACCTATCACCTGGAAGATGCTCCGGGTGTGATGGCCTGCTCTGAACTGTCAAAGCATATCCTCCTGGCCCCATTTGGCCAGGAGGTCAGCCACAGCCAGCTGGATCCAAGGTGCCAGATCTGAGCAGGCAGGGTCCTGCCACTGGCCTCCCTAGCAGGAATTCTGGTGTTCCCTATTGGAAAACTGAAAAATCCCCGATTTAAAAAAAAATCCCAAAGTCACTCTGTAAAATACCCCCAAATACATGTTCCTCCACAAGTAAAACAAAAGACCACTACAAAGACAGAGAATGCAACGGAGACAGTGATCAGTTGGGCAATGTTTTATTGATATATCTACAGTGTTAAAGCAATGTAGAAGCCTATCAGTGTCTCTGTCATAATAAAGTGAACTCTAAATACATGTATCCATGAATTCATGAAACATGAATATATATTTTGCTGCCCTCCCACAGGGGCTATGGTCCCTCACACGGGGGGCTACGGCCCCTCACACAGGGGTCAAATGGCCCCCGCAGGGGCTACCACCCTCTCCTGCAAGGCCCACATGCCCCACCCCAGCCCCCCGATTGCTGACCCACCTGGCCCCATTCCCTGCCAGCTGCTGCAGCCCCCCAATGGCTGCCCCACCCAGCCCCACCCCTCTACTCCCGCAGACCCCCACGATGGCTGTCCCACCCCCTGCTCCCCCAGACCTGCCCGATAGCTGCCCCCCCAGCTCCCCCAGCCCCCCTCCCCATGATTGCCCTGCCTGGCCCATCTCCCACTTGCACCTCCATGGCTGCCCCCCCAACCCCAGGCACCATCACTTTAAAAGAAAAAAAAAAAGGGGAAATTAAACGGAAAAAAAGCCTCTACTTACCCCAGGAGCAGGGGCTGGGGGTGCTCCGGGGCCTCCTGTCAGAGCCCCCCTCCCCCCAGGCAGCACAGGGCAGGAGGACCTGGGCTGGGGCTGCTAGGGCTGTCCCTCTGCCCTGTGCTGTGTGAGCGGAGCCCCAGGGAGCCAGATGGCAGCTGAACTGCTGGTAAGTGCTGAGGGTTTTTTTTGTTTTATTTTGTTTTAAACTGTTGGGATACCAGGGTGGCAGGGCAGGGATCAGGGGCCTTGTGGGGCTGGGCAGGAAAGTGATGGGGGGGGTCGGGGGTCCCCCCATAATCCCCTCCCCCCTCTTCCAGCCCTCTGACACCTTACTCACGGCCCTGGAGCCCTGGTACTGAAGCAGCTGCCTGCCCTGCACAGGCAGGCCACATGTTTCAGCACCAGGGCAAGGGGCCAACCACAGACGTCAGTGCCAGAGCGTCTCCACGGAGGACCCAGCCTCCATTTGCCTCAGGGCATGGTCCCAGACTGTGTCCTGCCCCGCTTTTTTAAACTTTGGGTTTTTTTAGACCCCTGGATATCCAGAGGTCTAATTTTCTCCCTGCGTTCTCGTCTGGATGCGCTCGTTGTGACCATCTTCAAAAAAGGGGACAAGTCAGTGTGTGGGAACTATCAAGCCATTGCCCTTCTCTTTGTTGCCAGGAAGATTCTTACATCCTTCTGAATCACCTCTTCTCCCTTGCTGAAGATGTCCTTCCAGAATCCCAATGTGGCTTTAGACCATCTCAGGGTACCACTGACATGATTTTTGTTGCATGTCAGATCCAGGAGAAGTGTAGAGAGCAATGCCAGGAGCTGTTTATGGCATTCATTAACCTAACCAAGGCCTTCCACTCCATCAATCAGGAAGCCTTATGCTGGCTAGGTTTTGTTGTCCACTGAAGGTCATTAATGTTCTCAGGCTACTCCATGATGGGATGACTGCCACAGTTATTTCCAATGAATCAGAGACAGACCAATTTACCATCCATATTGGTGTCAAGCAGAGCTGCGTCATCGCCCCAACCCTTTTTTCCATCTATCTTGCTGTGATTTTGATTCTCATCCCTGACCATCTTCCTCCCAGAATTGTGGTTGAATATCAAATGGATGGTCAGCTTTTCAACCTGCAGTGCCTTCACAGCAAAACAAAAACGTAACAAGATTGGCATCACCAACCTTCAGTATACTGATGACTGTGTTATCCTCATGCACACTGAGACCTTTTCTCAGGTGCCTATCACAGCCTGGGACTCTCCCTTAACATTGGGAAGACAAAGGTGCTCCATCAGCCTGCCCCAGCACAAGCTGTTCCCCACCCCCCCACAAATTAACATTGGTGAAGACCCCTGGAAAATGTTGAGCATTTCCCATACCTTGGCAGTCACCTTTCCCAGTCAGTCAGTCTTGATGTAGAAATCAAACATAGGATTCACTGTGCCAGTGTATCCTTTGGAAAGCTGCTTCACTATGGTTTTGCTGACCAAGATCTGCAGATGGAAACTGTCACAACCCAAGGGTGTGATTTTTGTTTGTGTGTGCTTCAGCGCTGCTAAATTATTGCCCGCCACTCGTAGCTTTCTTTGCAGGGTGCATTTCTGAGCTGCAGAAAGGAAATGCACGTTGCAAGGAGTTCCCGCCATTTGTATTCAGATTCGTGCCCCACTATTGTCCAGTTCTAAGTTATTCCCACGTGGCGGCTAGCGATTGGCTTGCTAGCCGTATAAGAGGCTTGAGTGGTTTCCGCCCAAGTTGGAGGACTCCACAACTATCAGGAGGAGGAGAACTTCACGTCCCGTGAAGATCTCCAAGCGCTGCGGAGCCTATTGGACCCAGCATGTATCTCAAGAAGGCTATAGGGGTCTGATCAGCCTCTCGCCTCTCCCCATTGCTGCCTGATCCCTCGACATACCATTCCCTGCGCGCAAGTTCCATGGAGCCTAGCAAACTTTGTGTGAGTGAATCCAGAGCTCTACCCGGGGTTCGAGTCCTGCAGTTTTTTTTCTTCCCGTCGCCGAAACCCCCATTGCGACATACTCTCGAGGTTTTTGTTCATCTCCCGTCGCCGAAACCCCATTGCGACGTACCCTTATGTTCTGCAGGTTCAAGTTTTTTGTTTTGCGTTGTAACCGCAACTCAAGCAAGTTTTCCTGCCTGCACTGCGACCATCTTCGGTGTAAGTAAAATAATCTTAAATCAACCACTAAGCGTCCGTGCCTAATTCTAGCGTGCCGCCTGTCTTCCCTGACCTGGCGTGTCCGGGCTGCTGGCCACAGCCCGCCGCGCGAAAAAACCCCCGAGGGCCTCGGACCGCTCCCGGCCCGCACAGAAACTAAGATCCTGGTCTACAATGCGGTGCTTATCCCCATGCTCCTCTATGGGTGTGAGACGTGGTTGACATATCAAATCCACCTTAAGCACCTGGAATAGTTCTATTAGCATTGCCTCAGGGTGATTCTTCACATCAAATGGGAAGACCACTGCACCAATGCCAGCATCATCTCTGCAGCTAACGTAACCAGCACTGTGGCAAAGATCATGACACATCAACTGTGCTGGGTTGGCCACTGTGTGTGGATGGATGACACTCATCTCCCAAAGCAAGTTCTCTTCTCTCAATTTAGTCATGGTAAGAGGACCAGCGGAGAACAGAGGAAGTGCTACAAGGACACCCTGAAAACATACTTTAAGAAGGATGGCATCAACCTTACACAATGGGAAGTGATGGCTGCTAACAGGTCTCAGTGGTGCTGCACCATACATCAGGCTATGGCCCACTTTGAAGAAAACCGTCTTGCTCAGGAAACTGAGAAATGGCAGAGGAGGAAGGAAAGCGTACAACATTCCTGGCAAACAGTTGTGCCCCACCCTGCAAAGTCTTGTCATATCTGTCGAAAGCCTTGCAGAGCATGGATTGGACTCTTCAGCCACCTTAAAACTCACCAGTAATCCCCCCCCCCCCGGCAGACATCGTCCTCATATTGAGGGATAGCCAATGACTGATGTGTGACTCCTAAGAGATAGCTTTGTTTTCCTGTTGTATGTTTTTTTCCTTCTAATGATTATCATTATTCCACTTGACCTCATTGTAGTCATGCATAGGTCTGTGCAGCATGAGCTGTGAATGAGAAACAACACTATAACTTGAAATCAAACATGTGCTATCCAAAGCATAGCCAAATTTCAGTGAAAGTGTGCATGTCAGGCTTGGCCATTTTCAGGGAGCCTAAGTCAAAGCTGCAGAAATATGACTGAGCAGCAAGCCAAGGGCCTGTGTCCTAAATAATCTGTATTACAATTGCATCCTAAAACATCGATAACTAAGGTGACCAAATATATTAATAGTTATTTTTCTATAACAAATATATTGTTGCTAACATGTTCAAACTATTATAGACCCAACAACAGCCTTGAAGATGGAAAGGGCAAAGCAGCCTTGTCAGGCCACAAACCACAGTTATTAAATAACTGACCAAGGGCCGAAAGGCAAGCCATAAAAAAAGATAAGAAATCTGTTGTTCTGCTCTCTCAAAAATATCAAATTAAATTAATTAACAAGATCTTGATTAAAGTAAATATTACCAGATGATTAACAGACTGGGACAGACACCTAAAAATAAAAAGTCTTAGCTAAGCTGATCCCTTTACCCCTTTTCCCAAGGCCACTAAAATCTAGTTCCATCCAGTTCCAAGAGTTCCAGTGAAACAAATAAATTTAAATAAAACTAATTAGAGATCAGTTATTAGTGTGTCAAATCAGCCATCTATAAATACTGAGACCAGGGCAAGCAACAAATTGGACCTTTCCCAAAGCTCAGCAGAAAAAAAACAACTCAGCAAGCATCTCCAGGAAAGCAGAAATGCCTGGCCAGCAGACCTGTTCTTCCTGAATCCAAGGCTGTGCAAAGCATTGTCTTTATTAGTACCAATAAGTCTTTGCTATCCTAATAAAGCTTTTGTGTTGTGACCAGAATGGTCTCATTGATCAATTAATCTCACTCCTAACCACAAGTCCAATTAAAAGGTAACATCCATGTTACTTGCTTGGCACATTAGCATGTTTATGATTACAGCATTTTTATGATTAATGAGGCAACTATTTTAAGTGATGAAGTAATTAAAGACTATTTTTCCCCACTGATACCATAGATGATCTAATATTACCATATTTACTGAGTACAAGACAAGATTTTTCCCCCAGTCAGCATGGGGGGTGGGGAGGAGGGAAGCCACTCATCTTACATTCACATACAAGGAAATCTCATTAAATACACTGGCTATCATTAAACTGCTGCCAAAAGCAGCATGTACTCATTAACAGAAACTGACTATGAAGTTGACTAAATAGAGCCAATGGTGAGCATGTCTATAAAACACATGGCATAAAAAACATATTGGGCAAACATTTTGATAGGAACCTTTTTGTGTGCAAGTGTGTACGTTTGGCCCTTAAAAAAAATGGGCAGGTATTCCCTCCACAAGGAAATGGCACCAGGTCTCCCCTCGGTGCCAAAAATGTCATTTATTAGAAAAAGTTCAAATGACAAAGTTCAAAGCACAAGAAAATAAAGAAGGATCCAAGCAGGGGACTACTTAGTAGAGGATGGGGGTAAGAGTTGGAATGCACCTAAGTTACATATGAAACATGCAGCCAACTAAGCCCAGGGGTGTGGGGATGGGAAGGGGGAAAGGGAGGGGAGAGGGCATGATGCTTACAAAGCAGAGAATATACAAGAGACCCTGCACAACAATGCCACATTGCAACAGGGGGATGGCTCAGAAAAAACATAGTTACAAATAACAACATGTGGGATACAATTGCAGGGGTGGGGAAGAATCCAGGGTTAAAAGACCTTGGAAACAATTTGATGCAGTGAGGGGGGGTGACAATCAGGTGGTCCCCTCTGTGTCACCTCCGGCTGGCAGTCCAGTGGGGTCCCTAAACTGGTGCTATCCTGTGATATGTTCTACACAGATGTCCCTCAACCATCAGATGGTGTTGGACACCAGCTTGGCATAGGGGCAGGATACATGGCAGGTGCACAGGATGCTCTCTTTCCTGGGGTCTCACGCTTTGAGCTCCTCAACTGTCACATTGTAACCCTGGCCCCTCAAGGGGTCCACCAGCAGCTGGTACTTCTCACACTTCTATTTTGGGCCTTGACAAAAACTTGCCACCAGTTCTCAAAACACAATGATGACATTTACCATCATGATGCATTTGCTGTCTTCAGTCACAACGATGTCCAGGTGCAGCTGGCTCTCAAAGCCTGGGATGGTGCAATTGATGGATGCAGTTCCCACTGAGGCCGGGATAGCCTTGGCCAGTTGGTCCTGGAAGGAGCTGTAGCACAGCTGCCACGCTTTGGTGTGGGGCTTACAGGTGCACAGTAAAATGGGGAAGATTCTCTGTCTTGTAGCTGCAGTGTCAGCACCTCCTGCAGCAGTTCCCATAGCAGATGGCATCACTGAGTGGCAGGCTGTTGAGGTGGGCACAGTGGATGAAGAACCAGTCCATAAACCACATGAAGCTCCCACTGAGCATGAAGTGGTTGCTTGCAACCCACTTTGAAATCAGTTTAAAGACTTTGCTCTGGTCAGGTTTTGCCCTCAGGTCGCCAGTGTACTTTGCTTGTATGGCATCCTTCAGGAACCTCTCTAGGAGAGTCTTCATGTGGGGAGTCACAGTGATGTGGCTGGTATTGGAGGCCAAGAACAGGGAGACTCCCAGCTCCTGGCACTCCTTGGTCCAAGTCCAGTTAAAGCTGATGCACTTTCTGAGGCAGTGCATGGCATTGCAGGCTCAGCTCCACAGCAAGGTGAAGTCTCTGCCCATCTGAGCTGAACTCTCCTTCCAGTGAGCTGCTCAGGAAGGTGGCCAGGTCACAGCCAGTGGACTCTCCTGCAATACTCTTGCAGGTGGTCTCCTTCAGTGTGCTGGTGGCAATGCTGCTCACCATCTCATCTGGGCAGGTCTGGAGGTAGAAGGCATGGGTGACTACTGCAGTGTTGTAGAGGTTGCCTAGGAGGCCCATGTTGGCATCTCTCTGCCAGTAGGGGATGTGCAAGATCTCATTGGTGGCCTGCAGTGGCAGGTGCAGGCACTTTTTCAGCAGCTGCCAGATCTCAGTGTCCACTTTTTTGAGGGGGATCTTAGGAAATGCTGAGCCCCTCAGGTTGAACAAAATGTGGGGAATGAAGAAAATGTTCACTATATCTATCTTCTGCCAGGGAGCCAGCAGGGATTTGTCCAGCTTGTGGACATTCTGCATGATCTCATGAATGGTCTTCTCCAACGTCTGCTTCACCTAGCATCCAGTGGACATCCCCAGGTGAACATAACTCTCATCATCCCTCAGGCACTTCATTTGCTTGCCCTGGGTGATGATAGAGTCTGGGATGGTGCTCTTCTTTCTGCAGTTGACATGAAAGGAGGCATACTTGACAGCGCTAAAACAGAGCCCCATTCACTTGGCTGCTTCAGAGCTGATGTCCAACATCTTCTGCAGCTGTTCGGCATCACTGACAAGGAGGACCAGGTCACCTGCATAGCCCAGGATGCTCGGCTTACACCCAAAGAGGTCAAGTGCTCTGGGGCTTCTTGTCACTGTATGGAGGAGCTGCTCCACTGCCAGGTTGAAGATGATGGAGCTGAGCAGGCAACCCTGCTTCACTCCAGACCACATGGGGATATTGCCCATCTCACTTTTAAAATCTTTTTAAAAAAGGGTGGTGCAGATACTGTGATGGGAATGTGTATGATGTAGTTAGAATGATGTGCTTTGGACTGTTAAGTGAGCAGTAGTGGCCACGGGACAGTTTGGGAGAGTGTAACAAGTGGGCATCCCAGGGATGGTCTGAACATTGGCCTGCCCACTTGTCTTCTGGGTTAACTGCTCACCTTCCTCGCCTGCCACTCCTTGATGTTAATGATTATGAGATGTCACTAGGGAGGGAGGCTGCCCATTTACTTGCCCTGGTGACAAGGGCCTATGTACATGGGTCTGATCACCCCTTACCATGTCCCACGCCTCACAGATGTTCCATGGCCCAACACCCAGCTTTATCATACTTTCAGTATTATCTCTGGGCTCCAAGCCCCACCCTAGGCCCCAAGCCCACACTCTGGGATCAGGCCTCCAAGCCCTGTCTCCCTGCCCTCCCTCAGCTATAACCCTTATCCCTTTGCCCCAGGAGCTTCTGTCATAGTTTCCCAAGGCTCAGGGCCCCACCACCCTGGAGCCACACACAGCTCCTTATTGCAGCCTCAGTACTCACAGTGAGTCTAGGCACTGCTCCAGGTCCCTTCCCCTGACCTGGGCCCTCCCTCAGAACTCACTGCGAGTCTGTGTTCCCCTTCTCAGTCTTAATACCCATCAGGGATGTGGGGGCTGGGATTATAAGGCACCCCATACTCACCTTTCACTGGAGAGGTGACTGACCTGGCATTTCTGGGGAACTGCCCCAACATGGGCAGTCCCATCAAGCCATCCTTCCCCAGCAGGGTGTAGTTTTCTGTCATACCTAGGACAAGGAGACTCCAACCATCCCCATAGCTCCTGCCCTTACCTCCAAGATGTTGTGAGCAGCAGCTCCAACCAGGTGGTGTCTCTCCAGCTGCTGGCAGCAGACTGCTGCCTTTGCTGCTCAGGGCCCAGCTCTTATAAGGAACAGCTGGACTCTGTTCTCCAATCAGGCCACCCTGCCTAATTGGGCTTGCAGCCAGCTGCAGGCTGCCCACAATCTTGTGAGTAACAGAGCACACCTTGTGCTCCGTTGCATAGAGGTTCCATGATTCTCTCTCTCTCTAGAGAGAGAGGGGAGTTAGGACTGTCAAATAATTTAAAAAGTTAATTGAAATTAATTGTGTGAATAAAAAAATTAGTTGCAATTAATCACAATTTTAATTGCACAGCTAAAAACTCAAAATTATATGCAGAAAAACTCAAAGTTAAGCAAAATGATGTAGGTACTTTGTATGGTTGGGGATAGGTGTTGGGTGTGTGTGTGGGAATTTGTGAAGGTGTGAGGAGCTGTGGGTATGTGGGCTTTGGCTGTGGGTGTATGGGGTTTGGAGCACAGGGAGGTACAGTCCAAGTACCCCTCTGCCAGAATGCGGGGTACTGTGGGGCAGGAGTGAGAAACATCAGAAGGGCAGTGGGGGCTATGGCTTGGGAGTAAGAGGCAGAGGCAGGAACATATCACTGCTCCCCCCCACAATCATATTACCCCCCCCCACACACACACACACACAAAGGTTTCCTCTTTTGGGAAACTGGAAATATGGTAACCCTACAAAAATGCAGCCTGGCGGTGTACAAAGCAGTGCCCAGCCGGTACGTCTGTGGAGGGGAAGGGGCAGTGGGAGGGGAGGGGAGGGGAGGGGAGGGGAGAGAAAGGTAGGGAGGGGCAGATCGCGGCCCCCACAGTGAGGGAGGGACTGGGGCAGGGACAGGGGTGAACAGGAATGTGGCACCCCTCATTCCCCATGGGTGCCGGATAACAAAGCTTTTACTGTAATCTGTGGAATGTTAAGCAGTATTCAAGTTCGAATGTGTTGTAAACAGTTGCATGTTAAGGGTTAATACTGTTTCTGACTTGCACAACTCTGACTTACTGTTAGAAGGCTGGTGAACCGGAGTGTGGCTAGGAGTCAAGATGTTGGGGATCTATTCCTTACTCTGGGTAGGGTGGGAGAGAAGAGGTTGTAGCATCCACAGCATGGAGGTGGGAGGCAGAAAAACAAATGGGCTGCAGCTTCCCTCCACAGGCCTCCTGTGGCTTCCCTCCACAAGCCTCCTTGGACTCCTTTTATACCACAAGAAATCCTTCAAGTTTATGCAGAGGCAGATTAAAGTGTACAGGGGCCTTGGGCAAACACCAAATTGGAGGCCCTCTGCCCCCACGGGAGCTTGGCTGCAGGGGAGGGACGGGCCCCTTCTCTTTCTGGTGCTGGAAGGAGAGGCTGGGTGGACCCTGCCAGGCTGGGGGTGGGGGGCACATGCCCACCTCTTCTCCCTGCTCTCTGCCCCCACTCCCTCGCTATGGCCAAACACACACGTACGCACACAGGAAGAGGCATGCACACAGATGGGTGCACACTCTACTTTCACTCATTCTCTGCACATGGACACACAGACACAAACATACTCTCCCTGCCATGAACACAGACATACGCACATGTATGCACAGACATACGCACACACACATCCAGACAGGTGTGCACTTTACTCACTCTCTGCACATGGACACACAGACACAAACACACTCTCCCTACCATGAACACAGGCACACACGGATGAGTGCACACAGCAGCGCACACACAGAAACAGATGCCTACAGATACACAGATGTGCACACACACACAGATGCACGCGCGCGCACACACGCAGACACATTCACCTAACACACTGAGACAAGAACTATGAAAAACAAAGTAGTGCAGTCCTCTAGCTGGACTGTGAAAAACAAAATAAAACAAAACAAATCAATATGGATATGCAGCACAGGAATAGTCTTAACTTTAAACTGTCTATTTCCCATTGACTGCACCAAACTATCACAGCCCAGAAACAAACTTGACTTCCCACTCTTTTTGGCTTCTCTAAGAACAAATATAAGAAATATTTTAGTTACCAAAAAATAAAAACATAGACATACATGCTCTAAGCAAATATAATTTTTCAAGGTTGAGAGATAAAATACTGTCACAACGTGCTTCTTTGCAATTGACTCTCTTTAATTTTCCTACAGAACATTTTCTTCAAGAGACAGAAACTTTAACTAGGTACAGAAGTTTAATATAATCTTTTAAATTAATATAATCTTATTTTCTTTTCATAGAGGTTTTTGGAAACAGTAACTTGATCATCTCTTTTTCAAGATGTTTATTACTAATTCTTTAATAGGTGAAAACCTAAAATCTTAAAAAAAAATCATTACTATGCAAATTATGCTTCCTCTATTCTTTTTCCAGTACCAGCTGAACAAATCAGTGAGACTGACTGAAGTAACAGGAAATTTATTTCTTTAGACAGGTTAAAGCAAAGACTCATATAATTCATGCTGTGTTTCTGATTCAATTCCCTGTGTAGCTGGTAGATCTGGTGCATTAACAGCCAACTGTGCATGCTATGCTGACAAAATTCAGCTCCTAATTTCAAAAGATTAAACCATTCAGCACAAGTAACTGTTAACTTTGCCATGGTCTCTCTCTTATTGAACCATAAACTTTCTTCCTAGCGAAAGATAGTGATTCTCAGCCAGCACCCTGGACTGCCCCAAGGTTTGAGGGGATAAGCAGATAAGCACAGTCTCAGGCACCTTCCTCCCTGATCCCCACTGCCCAGCTTCTGTGCGAAGAGATAAGCACTGTTAAAAAAAAACAAACAGCTTAGTTTGCAACGGGGTGCTGCTCAATTCACAAAAGTTACAGAGTGGTGCCTTGAGTCTAATGAGGGGTGTCTCGAGTCTGAAGTTGAGAACCACTGATCTAAAACAAGAGCTAGCAACCTTGGTCCACTTGAAATTAGGTCAGATTTGATAGGAAGTGGATTTTTCTGGAAGCTGGAGGAGAGAAAAGGCACTCAAAACCAACTACCAGTTAATTGAGGTTGGGAGGGAGGAGGGAAGTGCAGGCAATCCCTGAAATTAAATTGCAGTGGATGTGCCCTATAAAAAGGAATAAGAAACTACGATTAAACTGAATTAAATCTGGGAAAAAACCTGTACTTGTTCTGTTTTGAAACTACATTATGGGCTCTGATTATTTGCACATGCATATATAGAGGGTCCAGTCCTGTATTCTTGTTCAGAAGAAACTCCCATTGGAAATCACACACTACTAAAAAGAGACTGTAGGCATGTTTCAGAGTCACTTAATGCTAGTTTGCACTCAGATCTAAGTTATCCAGCAACTTACCAATTTTGTAAAAATCTAGTATGTGTAATTTATTGGCAGAGGCTGCCTCTTTGTGGTAGAATATTGTGTGAATTGTATGTTAAGTTTTAAGTATTGCTGATTTTATGATCCTGTAAAAGGGATTTCCTGTAATCAAGCCTTGTAACTTATACTTCTATGTAAATGCTACCTGTAATCAGGTTGGTTAGTCTGATGCCCAGTGCAGGCTGGCTTTGCCTCCTTGCCTTGAAGAACCCCTGCAGCCAGTCCTTCAAACAACACAATCCTTAAATTACATACAAACATACAACTTAACCTTTCTGTCTTGTCCCAGAAACTTGAGAAGGTAGGAAGGCTCTGGCTCCGGCTCCAGCAGCAAGCAACTGAATTCACTACCTGCTGCCTCCTTCCCCTGGTTACTCTCCTGGGAACTTTTTTCAGCTTCTAACAGGACACTCTCTCGCTATCCAAATGCCCTGCAACTTGGCTATCTCAATAGGGCTTCCCAGGCCCTCTTAAAGGGACAGACTGCCCTGTTACAGCCCTGATTTTGGGACTGTGTTTGGCATCTAAAATGCAAATTAGTTTGCATTGTTAAACATTAAAACCAAAGGTAAGCATGGACACCAAAGTTGATGCTTCTTCAAGGAACATTAATATATGTGTCTAAGTTACCTCTAGAAGGGAAAGGGTACCAATAGTGCCTCCTAACTCTTTCCCTTGAGACTCCACAGTGTGCAATCTCAATGGAAGAACTTTCTCAGAGCTTCAGGGACTGTAAGTTGGGGTTAGTGCAGGGGTGAGAAAAAGATGGTCTGTGGGTTGCATGCAGTCTATGGAGCCATTGGATCTAGCCCACAGACCTGAGGGGGCTTTGTCTGCCTGTGCTGGTGTCCAAGCATCAAGGAAATGTATAGGCCAAGCAGCAAGGAAATGGGCAGCTGGAAGCAGCACCCACACCACTATCACTTTCCCAAGACACCCTTCCCTGCCACTCAGACTGCAGTGCAGGTGCAGCCTCTAGTTGTTTGGGAGCTCCACCACCTTGGGGAGGTTGACAGGAGAAGCAGCAACAGTGAGGGTACAGCTCCCAGGTTCTTGGGCCCTGGTGTGGGTACAGGCAAAGCCCCCAACCTGCACTGAACCAGAAATGGGTTGTTCTGGCCCATAGCTTATTAAAAGTTGCTGGCCACTGATTTAGAGTGTCAGACATCCCACATCTTCTATAATTTGTTTTTTCTATAAAGGAGTCTGATTGATCAAGGCGTCCACTATTTGCAGAAATAAAGCTGATTATTAACTCCCAGTTTTCCTAAGCTGTGGAAATGGCAACCAGTATCATGCTTCAACGCGAAATTGGGAGGCAGCTGCCCCTAATTCAGTAGGTCCCTGGTTATGATTGGACAGGGAGGCTGTCACTAGAGGGAAGGGGGGCTTTGGGCATTAGGCCCTCATCTGGGCTGAGGCCCCCTGACCTTGGCTTATTTTACTCTGGCTTGGCTCCTCCCCTGGAAGTCTACTGTCTCAGGACTGTAGACTCCTGGACCCCAGCTCCAGCCCCACCTTCATGGGCTCTGGGCCCCTTGGCTGCTGGTCTTACCCTTATGGGCTCTGGGCTTGCATCCCCAGTGTTTGCTGTCTGACAGCACAATCCTTTTGCTAACAGCAGGGCTAGACCCTTCAAAGCATCTAGGACTTGGATGTCCTTGCCATCCTTCTTGCTGGCCTCCTCTACCTCTAGAGCCACAACTCAGTCTTCTGGTATTTAAATACAAACAAAAAGATATGAGCATCTGCTCTCAAACATCTCTTCACAATCCTAGGTTAACACTACACAGTAGCAAAACTACCGTGCAAAGCCCCAAAACAATCATCGTCGATTGCCTGGCAGTGGCAATGCAGGGTTTTTTACAGCTTCCCTACAGCCTGGAGTCCTTTCTCCTTGTTGGGTCAGGCCCCACACCTCCCTGGAGCTCTGCTACCTGTAGGGCCTGACTGCCCCTCTTGCCTCAAGCCCTGGCCTTATATGCTTCTTTCTGGGCCACCTGACCCAGTGTGCTGGCCAGACCTGGGATGGGAGGTCATTTTATTCAAGGGCCCTCTGCCACTATCGGTTTGCCAGGTGGCCAGAGCCAACCAGCTGATCCCTGGCTCCCTCTCTCCTGCAGTGATGGGTAGGGACCTACCAAAATCATGGTGGAAGTGGGCTGCGCAGTACCTCCTTTAATCTTGCAAGTTCCCCATGCACCCCACCCTGCGAATTGGCGGAGAGGCCCCACCACTCCAGCAGGGAGTCAAAAACCATGGTTTTAAATATGGGGCTGTTTTTGCCTCCCAGCCTGTCAGCAAGAAGCAGCAGGACCAGGCCCCCCCAGCCAATCAGCAACGGCAGGGGGAGGGGGATGCACATGGGGGAATCTGCAAGATAAAAGGAGGTGCTGCACAACCCACTTCTACTGTGATTTTGCTAGGTCCCTAGCAATGGGGTAGGGGCCCCATTATAATACTACAGAACTTTGGTTTGAACATGCAGTTATGTCACAGAACAGTTTGTATACACAAATCTGTCTGGAACTCCTGCCAAAACATTCTGTGTTCCTATGCTTGGGTATGCTTTTTTAGCTCTATTAAGCAATGCCCATTATATTCAGTGGGAACCATGCTCAGGTAAGAACTACAAGTTTAAACCAAAACCTTGCTACCATACCAGCACCGTAGATGGTCTTGGATTTCTGAATCTGAACCAGATCTACATCTAAGTGATCTATTCCCTATCTTTAACAACAGACAAATCGAAACCATAGATGACTTCCCTACACTATGGATCGAGTTTAAACTTTATATCCAAATTGCATTTTTTCCATTCTAATTTAAATAAAGAGGTAAATTGAACTGGCTCTGCCATTCTTCTGCCTTGTCATCAAGGCTTGAGATCAAAACTGTGATACAGGTTCTAGGGATCATATTATAACATATTAAGCAAATTAATATAGTTTATATCACATGTAATGGCATGCTTAATTATATACAAGCATAGACTAAATTTCCAGTAAGCCATAGCTGAAGCAAAAAGAAAGAAAAAAAGTAAAAGTGCTTTGCTAGGATGGAATAAGTTAAGACAAACAAAAAAGGGGAGACAATATGCTAATCTAATAAAGATGGCAGGCGACAGCAAAAAGATTAGTATGCCAACCAGGCCCAACCCAACAAATACAAATTATAAGGAAAGATAGTGGAAGAAGGTTGTGTGTTTTGGGAAAGGTCAGATAAGCATGCTACAGGTAAGTTTCTAGAAGGTAGACACCCCAAAAGAAAATGATAGAATGAAAAATCTAGGGGGATAAAACAAAGCACAATAGGGGTTCTTTGTGGCACCTGGATCTGCAAGATGGTGAAATGCTGTTAAACTAAAGGATTTTCAGTTAAGAGATATCAAAATTAATCTATTACATGCATATAGTTTAAATCAAATGTACACATTTATGAATTAATGAAAGGTCTAGTTTACCTTAATTACTACTGACAATTTAGAAATCATAGAAACTGCTAAATTGCTACTCTAAGTCATAACCACTATTTCTTAAGGGTCCAGTTGTTTAATCCTACCTCACATTTGTGAGCACTTACTCACAAATATTCTCACTAATAGTAAAAGGGCTACTTGTCTAATCACATGTTCTAGCCTGAATAAGAGTTCTGCTTTGGTTCCATATTCTTTGCCCAAAGAAAACAAGTAATTTTCCATATGGAGTTAAACACAAACCATTTCTTTATTTCATATTTAGCTGAGTCTGCACTTGTTTCTTTCCCAGACCTGAAGAAGAGCACATTGGCCCACTAACAAATGTGGGGGGAAAAAAACATCACTTTACCCAAAGAGGAACTGCATCCGTTTGACCCAGCTTGCCCTGCATCTGTATAGATCATGCATTTCAGTGGGGCTTTTTGGTACTTTTATCTAATAGCGGATTCAATCAGCTATTAGATAAAGGCACCGAAAAGCCCCACTGAAGCATTCGTTCTATAGACACTGGGCAAACTGGGTCAAACTGATGCAGTTCCTCTTCTAAGCAGATGCTACACTCAATCCAGGGGCACACCAAGCTGCAAGTAAAGTGCCATTTTTTTCCACGTCTGTCAGTGGCCTTTGTTCTCCAAGCTTGTCGATTCTCTCTCCCAACTGTATTTAATAAGAGATCACAGATCCAAAAACAAAACCAAACAAAAATCTTCTTTAACACCTGTCCCTCACCTTACTTCTTCCATATTTCCTGGACCATCGTGTCTACAGTAACCCTCCAATCCTACTACACTCTTCACTGGTATTTTAAGCCAATTTAAAACCATCAAAAATCGCAGTCTGACTACAGCTTTTGTCAAAATCTGAATTGAATAAGCTTCTAAGATGGACACAGATGGACTAAGTGGATGATATTTGGCGATTCACTCCTTTCCTAAGTACTGTGGAATTAACTGTTCCCCACCAGAATCTGGACTGATGTAATACAACCTTGAGTCTCTGTTTGGAATGCAAGGAGGACAACATAATATACTGGAGCTCATGCTTTATTTTGTTAAGCTATGCACAAAATGTTGTCTCATTTACATTTACTTATATTTGCCTTCCTCTGGAAACCCATTAAAGCAGGGATAAAAGTAGAAGCAAAAAATAACCATACAATTTTTTCTATTTCAATGGAAGTTTATTTTAAAATAGGCTAGTTATTATGTTGAAGTATTGGAAGTGAATATAAGAATGTTTCTGTAATGAGTCGTACTATAATTTGAAAAAATCAAGTTTATCTTTCTGTCATTACAGATATTTCTCTTATTCAATTAAAAGCAGATTAAAAAGTGCCCACTTTTGCTTCCAGGGACTTGCATGTTATTCCTTGAGATTTTATTTGAGAATAATAGAATGATATGGTTGCCTCCAATAAAATGTGATTTTTTCCTTGATCTGCATATTATGGAATTCTTTCCCTGAGACTTGCTAATTGGATGAGTGATTTCTTTCAGTGGACAGAGTAGCTCTGAAGGGAGAACAAAAATTCTATTCACTGCCTAAGAAATCCTCTCTGTTCAATGTGATTATGCATTGAATCAATGGTGTTCCGTTATCTAACTATTTCCACTCTGGAATATAGAATTTAGAGTTTAAAAAAAAATTACTGTACCAGAGGTTGTTAAATTGACACCTGCTTTGTTCTGCTTTATTAAATCCCTAATATTAATACAGCATTAGAGATTAAGATAAAGCAATCATATAAAGCTTCCTCATTTATACAACTATTAAATATATGAGTGACTGCAGTATTTGTTGGGATGCATACAGAACCATACTTAAACGGTTTCAAGTAAACACAGCAGTAACCTCAGGAATTGCTGTTTTAAACTTTAAGAGCAAATAATTATATAAGTTCACTTACATAAATATAACCCACTAAAGTAAGTTACCAGTCTGACAACTATATTGTATTATAGGCTCAAAACTGTTTTACATTAGCTTCTATTCTCTCAATCACTCTTTAAAGTGAAAAACAATACCAAATTTGCACCTACCCATATCCAAATATTTCCACATCAACATCTCCATTTGCATGCCATATTTTTTCTAAAAAGTGCAACCTAATGTATCCAAAAACTAGAGGAAAGCCAGGGGCACTGAATTTGAATCTGAATCTGTTTTTTTCAAAGAGCTGGACATTCTCATATTCCTTGTCTTGGGTTTGGGTCCATTTCTTTTTTTATCAACTAAATAGTGTGGCGGTTGAATGGTAGGCCGGGCTGTGGCCAGCAGCCCCGAAACGGCAGGTGGGTACTTGTGACCGATGGAGCGGAATTAGGCACTGAAGCATATTGGTTGAACAAAGAGATTATTTACTTACGCCGTCGGTGTACACAGCGCAGGAAGAAGAACTGACTTAGGTTACAGTTGCAAACGTGAGCTCTCCGAGTAAGACAAAATTACATGAACGGCTTATCGGGCCTGCAGGGCATGGGGGTACGTCGGGACGGTCAGCGGCGGGGAGTCATTGGTGGGTGATCAGTCCGCCAAGTTCACTCCGAGATGTGCGCGGAGTTCTCCGACTTGGGCGGAAACTGCTTTAACTTTTATATGACTAACAAGCCAATCGCGAGTCACCAAATGTGAATAATTTAGAACTGGCCAATGGTGGTGTGCGTGTTTGCATAAGGTTGGCGGGAACTTTTTACTGCACCGGGGTTTCCCACTGTAGCGGAAAATTCCACTGTGGCGAGAAATTCCACTGCGTTATAGGAATCAAATCAATTAAACCTTCCACTGTGACATAGGCACTCAACTACTGGGTTCTGACAAATAGAATTGGATAATAATTAAGCACTTCAATTTTAAAAGTATGCCTGCGATTACAAAAGCAAGCTATATAATACGATGATTATTAAAATGTTCTGCATTCAACTATATTCAGTTTACAAAAAAGAGCGTCTAAATGTGCATGGACATTTGGTTCCATGGGGACAAGTAGTGGTGGCACACCTTGTGCCACCACTTCCTGTCCCTGGGGAATGAGCGTGCCACGAGTGCTTTGGCGTGCAAGTTGCCCCAGGTGGAATAGAGGAGGCTGGCCCCAGCACCGGGCTGGCCCCAGCACCCTTACTTGGTGTCCTGGGGGCTTCCCGGAGGTACAGCCAAGGTAATCCTGCCTGGTGGAGCCTGCTTGGCAGCCACAGCATGGCTCCAAGTGGCCTGGCTCTGCTTTTAGCAGTGCATGTTGCTTGAGCTTGTGCTGCTTTGGGTATTTTTTCTGTGGTTATTTTTTACCCCAGCCAAGGGTAAAAACAAACAAACAAACAAACATAGAGAAAAAAGGTGGAGCAGCACACCTCAGGCAGCAAGCCCTTGCAGCACGGAGAACTCTGAACTGCGCGGTATGTGGCTGGGCTGGGAAGTCCAGCTAGGAACCAACAAAATACGTACACAAAAAAACCCCATTACATTATCTTGCATCATAAGTTTTCTTATCTTTTCTCACCATCTAGCCTGTTGTTTAAAAGTTTATTCTGTTATTAATGTTAAATTAAACTCTCGGGTTTTTTCATTTATATTGACACAAATACAGAGCTAGATAATTTATATCTTAACTTATATTAATAAAAGAATTATATTTTCATTACTATGGAAGAACAGCAGGGAGCCCTTTGTATTGTTTAGTTTTAACCATTTGGTGTTGTGGGAAGACGCGTGCTTTGTCCTCTGTCTACATCAGGGTGGGCAAAATACAGCCTGTGGGCTGGATCCAGCCCACCAGGTTGTTCTATCTGGCCCGCAGGGCCCCTAAAAAATATAGTAAATTAATATTTATCTGCTCCTGGCTGCCTGTCAAAGATGACAAGAGCCAGGGGCAGTAGGACCCAGGGAAGCCCTGCCTCACCCCCAGCCATTTCCCTGCTTTCCTGCCCCTGCACTGCTCCAGCACCATGTGGCTCCTGGCTACATCGCTGGCCAGTGGGAGCATGGGGCCATGCCTATACAGGGGTCTGTGTGTGTGTGTGTGTGTGTGTGTGTGTGTATGTAGGGAGGGCCAGTGTGTGTGTGTGGGTTTGTAGGGTGAATCCCACATGCACACCCCACCATACACATGCACCCACACTGCCCCTCGCACTGCCATACATGCAGACCCTCACACCCACACCTCACACACCCCAAGCACCCTCCCCTCCACACAAGCCCCCCACAAACCCCATACCCACCCACATCCCACATATCCAGACACACACTCACATGCTCCTTCACCCCACAGCCACACCCCACACCTACCCACCCCCACAGACACACCCATACCTTCCTCCAGACCCCATATACCCACACATCCACAGCCCCTCACAACATACAAAAGTAAGACTTAATTTTAAGCTATTGTGGAATCACCTCTGCATACACTACACAAACACATGTAAATCAGGAAAAAAATATCTTTTGAAATCCAATTAATGAATGTTTTAGATGTTTGCTTTTTAGAATATAATTTGGTATTTTTCTGGTTCAGAGATGGCAAAACCCCTTGCTGAAAGGAGTACTTCCAAAGGTAAAGGGAGGGACTTCTGGTAGCAAAGGTCAGGGGTTCGGGGTGGGACTTCCAGTTGCAATGTGGTGACCAGGGGGCAGGGCACCTGTCAAGTAACAGGGCTACCCATGCAGCCCTTGACAACTTGCCAAAACTCGATAAGTGGCCCCCCACCCCAAATAATTGCCTGCTCCTGTTCAACATGCTGCAGAAACCTTCTCTGGCAAAGACAACATAGTTGAGTGTGAGAGATTGTAAACTCTTTGGATGGGAAGGTGTAATAATTTGCCTTGACTATAGTAGCACCAGGCATGTCTACACTTGGCCGTAAGGTGCTATTGTTATTGCGCAGTCATTTAGTACTTCCTTTTGGAGGAAGTACCCAAAAGGAAGTACTAAATGACAGCGCAGTAACAGCCCATACTGCGCCATGCTGGCCGTGTATGGTTATTTTAGCTGCTACATTTCTGTAGCAGCACACTATAATAACTATTGATATGGCAATACAGCTGTGGTGTCACAGTTTTTGCCTTTCGATGCTACTTTGTTATAGCATCACATATAGATGCACCCACCTAGTATAGTAATACCATAACCTTGTTGACCTCTAGGTGCTTAGACAGTTAGTATCAAATAATACTAAGCAAAATCTTTTAGTGAACTCAAGTTAAAAGGCCAATGTCTTGCATCTGTACAACTCCATGGGCTTCCACATTTGTCACCTGTTTCTGTATGAAATACACAGGGGTTTTGCAACGTACAAAAAAGGTTTGCAACTGCCAAATGTAAAGATCGACAAACCTTTTTTTCCCCCCTTTTTCCACTTCCTCAACAGCAATTGACTGTACAGAACAAATTCTACCCTCATTTCATTGCACAAATGAACTTGTTTAAATCTATACACCTATAGTAGCCACAAGAGGGAGCACTCGTGCAGCCAGACAAATAAGTATCTTGAAAGTGCAAAGGAAAAGTATAACATTATGCAACTTCAAAAGAATTCATTCCAGGATGCTAATGCATATATAGATTCATGAAACATCAAAGTTTATTACCAGTATATGTTTTGCTACCACTGTAAAAACAGAAAAAGAACTAAGGCTGCTATTTTCTGTCTGGGTAGGATCTTTCAATTTTACTTATGTGGGTAATTTCTAGTCAACTGAACTCCACATAAACGGCAGACAGGTAACTGATGGCTGTAGTGCCTAGTCTTATTTATAACAGTACTTGAAGTACAGAAGACATAACAGGAACTTACTCAATTCACACTTTTTTTCTCCAATGCTGCTTCTTTCAAAGCAATGGTGATTTTAGATAAATGTGTATACTCAAATCTAAATAACAGTAGGCGTGTCTACATGTGCGCTTTAATGCACAGTAGCCTCTTTTACTGTGCATTAAGGCGTTGCATAAAAAACTGTACAATTACACTAATGCACAGTAAAAGAGGCTACTGCACATCAAGCATCATTTAAAAACCATGCACGTTCATTACTGAGAATTAAGGCAACCTAATGTATGTTTCTTTAGTACCTCACATTGGAGGTACTAAACTTAATGTGCATTAGAAAAAGAGCCTTAATGCACATGTAGATACACCCACTGACTTGGTTTCAGAAAACTATAGACACAGTTAGGAATCTATCAACTCACACTATTCTGCTTTTATCACATGTAAATGATGAATGTGAAACTTAAAAAAAAAAGGTTGGATGTTTTATGAAGATGTTAAAGATTCTATGACACTTTTTGAAGGGCTAGGGGTTTTGCCAGAGTCTTTGGTCAAAATACCTTTTGACCTTACCACTGTGCAGCATACTGTCTGTCAACACAGTGACTTCTATATTTTACCTCTCAGGTAATTGCAGTATTTGGGGAGCTAACAGACTCCAATAAATATTTTAACCAAAAGTTTAACCATAGTTTAACCATAGTTTTGTTAATTGTGTCAAAGAACTACTATGTTATGTTTTAACATATAGGTTTTTGCAAGAGCATTACAGAATTCATAGAATCATAGAAAAGTAGGGCTAGAAGGGACTTCAGGAGGTCATTTAGTCCAACCTCAAGTATAAGGCAGGATCATCCTTGACTAATCCATCACAGTCAAGTATTTGTCTAAAACACTTGAAAATTTCCAAGAATGGAGATTCTACAACCATCCAGGGAGTTGCCTGCTCCCAGGATGCAGAGACAGCATTTCAATATGGAACATTTGTATTAATTCTGCAACTTAAGACTAGAAATGCATAACAGATCAGTATCTAACAGACTGTTCTTATATAAAAGACAGAAATAATTATGGTCTTGACAAACAACAAGCATATAACTATCACAGTAAACAGTGATCTACAGCAATATTTAATTTCCACCACTAGTTTGAACAATTAATATCTAAACAATAACACGTGAAAGGCAAGGATTTTTGTGGATGATAGCTTTATTGGACCAACTGCATGGTTGAAGTAGAGTTAGACAAGACTTCAAATGTAGCATATTCTTTTTCAGGTCACAAAAACAATAAACAATAACATGATAGAACAGAAACTGTTGCTAAATATATATCTCCTTGACATGCTTTTATTTTTGCTCTATATTGTTTCAGTAGCAATATATGTTATTTTTTCTTCATCTGATCAGGAGTTATGGGTGTGTTTTGTATAACTTGTTATAGAAAGAATCAGATATATCGGGGTGGGCAAAATATGGCCTGTGGGCTGGATCCGGCCCAGCAGGCCATGCTATCTGGCCTGCAGGGCCCCTAAAAAATTTAGACAATGTATATTTTTCTGCTCCTGGCTGCCTGTCAAAGATGACAGGAGCCAGGGGCAGTAGGACCCAGGGGAAGCTGGCAGAACTCACCAGCAAGGCCAGCCCAGCTCCGTTCCCCCCACCCCAGCCCCCTCCTTCCCCCACAACTGGAAGTCTGCCTGACACAGCTTTTGGGCTCCTCCAGCACCACATGACCCCCAGCTGTATCACTGGACAGTGGGAGCATGGGGCCCATTCCAGTACCCAAGGACCAGGAGCAGGAGGGGGTGTCTGTGTGTCCCTGCAATGAGGGAGGGGAAGGGGGAGAGAGACTCTGTGTGTGTGTGTGTGTGTGTGTGTGTGCGCACGCGGGTGTCCCTGCAATGAGAGAGGGGAAAGGGGAGAGAGACTGTGTGTGGATGTGTGTGTGTAAGTCCCTGCATTGAGGGAGGGGAAGGGGGAGAAAGACAGTGTGTGTGCATCTGTGTGCAATGGGGGGGGGGAGGGAGAGAGAGAGAGAGAGAGAGAGAGAGAGAGAGTGTATGTGTGCAATGGGGGGGGGAGAGAGAGAGAGAGAGAGTGTATGTTCATGCGGCAAGTCCCACATGCACACCCCACCATACATATGCACCCACACCTCCCCTCACACTGCCATACATGCAGATCCCCACAGCCGCACCCCCTCACACACCCCAGCCACTCTCCCACCCACATAGCCACCCACTAACCCCATACCCACCCCCACCCCACATATCCACCCCCCACATGCTCCCTCACATTTCACCCTCACACCTATACCCATTCCCCCCCCAATATACGAGAATAAGACCTCATTTTTAGCTACTGTGCAATCACCTCTGTGCACACTACACAAATGCATGTAAATCGGGACAAAAATATTTTTTGAAATCAAATTAATGAATGTGTAGATGTTTGAATTTCCAAATATAATTTGGTATTTTTCTGGTTCTGAGATGGCAAAACCCCTTGCTGAAAAGAGCATTTCTGAGGGTAAGGGGAGGGACTTCTGGTGGCAAAGATTGGGAGTAAGGGGGTGGAACTTCTGGTTGCAAGATGGCGCCCAGGGGGCAGGGCACCTGTGAAGGGGCAGGGCTACCAATGCAGCCCTCAACAGCTGACCAAAATTCAGTAAGCGGCCCTCTGCCTGAAATAACCCACCCCTGAGATATATCCAACAAATCATGGAAGGAAGTCACTAAAGGTAGGTATCTGAAAAGAAAGACTGTGTCATTATGATTTTGTACATGTCCAACATTTTTGTTACCAAGGGCTAAATTCATGGCTGGATAACATGCTGAAAACAATAGAGTTACACCAGATATCAGTCTGTCCCGAAATGCCAATAAATGCAGCACAGGAGAAACAAAAGACTATTCATTTATGATTTTGATCACCTTAAAAGCAAGCCTTATTGTTCAAATATTTCAAATAATCTGTAATAAGCATTTCATTTAAAAGATATTCAGGGTGAAAGTCTCACATGACATACGGGAGTTAGAAATCCTTGAATTTATCCTTGAACATTTTGCAAAATAAATGGCAGACCAAAATAGCTTGGTTTATGCAAGGAAATACACTGTCTTAAGAACTTTCCTTGGTAAATTGATTGCTTTTGAAATTATATTCAGGATGACATTAATAAATTCAATTTACGTCCTTTCTCATTTTAAAAGTAGATTATCAACTGACCTTTAAAGTATCACAACACATAAAATTCAGCCTGAAGTCATGAAATTATCCTATTACAGCCAGTAATGAAAAAAAAGAGCAGGATATAAAAGCAGTAGCTAAATAGCAGGGCAGCCAGTGTGAAAAGTCCAACTGCAATCCAGGGGTATCAGCACAAAATATTACTAGGCATGTTGAAAATGCTGGGACAATTAATCATATAGGCTCATATCATGCTATCATTATTTATTCAGAATCCATACTAATTCTTGTGGCCCAAAATGGCATATAGCATATTCCACCATGAAAAGAGGGTTGAGATTCCTGATGACTGAATAGATGACTGAATTTTGATGAGATTCTAATCTAAAAATCCCCTAAAAAATTTGTAAGAATGTGATATATGTTTACACAGAATTATGTAAAACATTAAGTAAGTAGTTGTTACATGTCATCAAGAGTAAGAGAACCTTGTATGCCTGCTGTCTCAGAATCTGAAGAGAAAAGCATAAATTGCTTCAGTATAAATTTAGTGACAATTACTGTAGCTGTTTAAGGAATTTATGAGAAATCTACAGTGTGCGCTTAAATCCTTTGGATCTTTCCAACAGTAAAGATGATCACAATTTCCATTTCACATTCCTGAGACTTTTCAAGAATAGAACATTTTCTTAAACAAATAGGGTTGGACAGTTCCTTCAATAAGCATATTAGAGGTTCTGCAAGCAGGGGGGTTGGGCCCAATGATCCGTAAGGTCCCTTTCAGCCCCTAACATCTATGAAGCTATGAAACCGTGAAATAGTTGCCAGTTGGAACAAACTGACCGAAATGTCATAGAAGACAGGATGGCAATGGATGTAACTGGGCTATTGGAAAGACTGCCGCATATTTGCAGAAAAGACTGAGTTGAAGGTTTATAGCTGGTTTGCACACTGTTTCAGATTTTGAGTCTAATCCCAGTAAAATTGCTAGCTATTGCGATTTGTCTGGAATACAGTATCATCTCACATTCTAACACACTACTGTTCTCACTCCTAGAATATTTTCCTCTGTTTCATGTCTTTGTCAGAACATGATGCAACATACAATGGTTCTATAGTACATGTGTATAGGAGGGGATATATATATGTATAGTGCAGAGGTAGGCAATGTTTTTTGGCTGGAGTGCCGAAAAAAACACAATGTCTACCTTGGAAGGTGCCAGAGTGCTGACATGCCGGAGCCCAGAGCAGCTGTTTGCAGCTCACGGAGCCCGGTCTGCTTGCAGCAGGGCTTTCAGCCTCCCAGCCACCTGCTGGGAGCAGCCTGGGCTCCATTGCTGGCAGCAGCAACTTAGAGCCTGGGCTGGCGGTGGTGAGCCGAGCAAAATGGCCTTGCTGACCCCTGGTATAGTGGGAAAAGGTTTGGTGTGCAATTTTGGCTGGAAATATACCTCACAGGGTTAGTATGCATTATTCATGATTCTCAGCTCCCAATGTAATAATATTCCTTGTCAGTAACTCCTATTCAAAAGAAAGCCTAGCTGAAAAATGTTGACCTCTTATTTAGGTATGGGAGCAAGTGCTTTGTAAAATAAACTGCTCTGCACATGTACACAAAAGCAGCTGGTAGGCTTATATATCAAGGCAGATTTCAGTTTCAAGACAGTGATCACTTAATTGAGAACAAGGAGCTTCCACAGGTCCTCAGCCTTCTCTTCAGAACCTAGCCAATACTCCTAGGCATCAAATCTTGGATCCCGTGAGTGCAACTACACGTGTGCTTTACTGAAGTTGACTAATTAGCTCTGCAGTAAAATGTCACCATCTACAAGTGCAGTACTATAAGGCCATAGTAAACTAACTCCGCTGTCGGATAGTGCTGCCCAACACCAGTATTATTCTGCAACAGAGTTATTTAGTGCGCTGCAACACAGCAATGTGACCAGGGCTGGCTGGGGCACGAGGGTGCTACAGTGCAGAAGTTGCCTGCCAGCTAACCCTGCACTACAGCATCCTCATGCCCCAGTCAGCCCCTCTGCAGCATATTGAACCAGGGCAAAAGAGCTCCAGGCCAGCCGGCTGACCCCTGAGTCCCCTGCCAGCCAGAGCTGCGAAACCCCAGCTCAATGTGCTGCAGTCCCAGGTGCACATGTAAACACTGCACCACAGAAACAATAAACTCTGATGTGAATTGTGCCAGAGTTTATTTAGGCAAATTAATAGCATGTATAGATACGCCCAGTGAGAACAATTTCTGTTCCTATTACTTTGTTTCATCAGAGCTGTATAGTGAACTACTTCAGATCCAACATCAGTACGTGTCATGAGCAGCTAAGGGGTGGTGACACACAGAAGCTGTATTTGCAAAATTAAGATGCCACATTAAAACCAGTGAACCAGTTGCTCTTGTTCTTAGGGAAGGGTCAATAGTATGATTTCAAAAGAAACTGACACATTCTGATGAAGTAAAAATCAACGAGTGGAAAACTTAACATGTTTTTCTAATCAAAGATCTAGCCTGAAAATACAAAGACATAGACACCTGCTGCAACATGAAATATTGTAATTCAGCACAGATGTTATAGTGAGCCAAAGTGTTTCTTCTTGTGCTTTTTAATTGTCCTGGTTTCACACAAGAAACACCTATATACACTTTGGAACCACAACTTTGTGCCCTTAAAACAGCTTTGTGATTTCCTGTTTTGTTTGTGGAGCAAGCATATTTCAAACTTGTGGGATGCTACACTTTAAACTTTATTCCCTTTGTCCTCTATTTCCTTAGGAAATGTTACTTTAGCATTGCATTTGCTGTAACCTAAGGCAGCTGGGAAATACCAGTACATTTTTGTTTTGGACACCATTTATTTGGAAAATGAATATATCAGATTATAATGAAAGTTGGGTTTCAAGTCACTCCGCTTTCTCCAAAAATGTATCCAATGGGCTGAAACGTTCTACAATTGTTGGCAGTCAGTTTGGCACTGCATTTTTAGGGGCACTGTGCATTTGCTAAGCCCATCTTAAAGAAATTGGAAAGAAAAATATTTCTTAAATTGAAAAACTTGGTAAAGCTCTTATTTAGAGTTCTAGGGAATAGATATTGAGATATGGTGGTAAAATACTGTTTTTTTCTTGTTTATTTTTCCCATTAAGAAGCACACATCAGTCTCTCTTGTCCCTAAAAGCAATTACACAAACTTTGCCAGAAGTTTTCACAAACTAGCAAATCTAAGCTTGCACAACCCCACCACTGAGAGAACAGCAACTGTCCACCTCTGCCTTCTCATTTGCAGGTGAGGAAAATCAACCTAGAGATCTGAGGTTTAAACAATAACAGCAAAAAAAAAACTCCCAGAGGTTCCAATCGGCTTTTTTAGGGGAGGAGTGAGGGTGTTCCAAGGGCACAGCAAAAACAGGGACCGCATTGTGTTAGCTGTTCTACAAAGGCAAACTATGAGGCAGCCCCACTCCATGACATTCTCATCTCAGGACTCATCTTTGTTCTCTGGAGGCAGGCAATGGCTGCTCCCACCAAAGCGTGTGTGCATCCACACACTTCTAGTAGTCTGTTCCCCATCCCAAACAGGGATCCCTACCACCCAGCTTGCCCACCCCAGCAAGACTTTAGCTCAGAGGTTCTCAGCCTTTTCAGATGGGAGGCAGCCTTCAGTGGACATACATGTTAGCTAATAAAAACCTAGGATTCTGGACTAGCCGAGAGACTGACTTGACACCTTGTTTGAGGAATGACAGAAAGGCTTTATTTAGTACAAGTATTCAAAATCAAACGAGCCCTAACCAAAGCCAAGTCCGGTACCTGCTTGTCAGTGCTGCATTTAGGCACAAGCTAAGTAAGCTACAGCTTAGGGTCTCCCATTATGAAGGACATAAATGACGTGTGCCCCTGGAGGCTGGGGGGGCATGGCGACCACCTGCAGATGGTGGCAGCACTGTGGTGGTGGCCAGCAGGGACTGTCTGCAGGTGGCCACGGTGACAGCCTGAGCGGGGACTGCCCACGGGTGGCTGCGGCAGTGTCAGCGGTGGGGGGGGGAGGCTGGCGAACAGCAGGTGGCAAGCGGGAACTGCCACCATCCACGCTGTCAGCAGCAGCCAATCTCAGGGGGGGCAAGTGCCCCTCCATGTGTTGCCTATGATGAAGGGCCTCTAAATGCAAAAAAAAAAAAAAAAAAAATTACAGTAAAACCTCACAAATCTGGCATGCTCAGGACCAAGCACATGCTGGAAATTTGAAAATGCTGTGTTTTTTTAAATGGGCACTGCAGCTGGTCATAGAGCTGGGGACAGGTGGGGGGTAGTGGCAGCCAGTCCCAGAGCACCATTCGCATGCAGAACAATGTCACGGGGTGTTTAATGGAGGCAGCAGCAGCCATGTGCAAGCTTCCCCCGCCACTTCTGGGCCGGCAGGGAAGAGTGGCATTTTTTTGGTAATGCTAAGGGGCCTTTTAAAATTGACATAGTTTAGGGCCCCAGCATGTCATAATCCAGCCCTGCTGCTCGTTATTGGTTATCAGAAAGTTCCAATTTGAATGAATTACCTCAGTGACAAGAGGTTATCTTCAGTGACAAGAGGTTATCCTCAGTACTTCCTCAGTGACAAGAGGGTATCCATTTCTACTAAGTTTGGAACGTATCAAGAAACTGATTAACAACCAGGAAAAAAAACAAGGTTTTGGGGAGTGTCCTTGGAAAATCAAGGGAACCACTAGTCAAAACAGAAGTAAATCAGGAGGAGACATCTATTACATATGGAGAATGACTCTTCCTGTACATAACATGAGTTAATTGCAAAAGAAGTATTTACTAAACTAATTAATCAAGGATATACATTTCACACAGTGACATACCAGACAACTAGAAGCCTGCTTAAAATCATCATAAAGATAATAAGATAAGCTGGAAGGGATAGCTCATTATTTCTTCTCAGATGGCCTAGCCATGAACTCGCATCCTCTTGCACTATGCAGTTAGCACCAGTATTTTGTGTTTTAATTTTTGTGAGTAGGCCCCAGTTTAGCATGAGTTTCAGAGTCAGCAATAAGAGGTTTTTAAGGTTTCCAAGATTTCCATCCTCAGAGATTTTGAAGACTGGGGTAGACAAAACCTTGGCTGAAATAATGTAGTTGGGAATAATCCTGCTCTGAGCAATGAGTTGGACTAGAATCAGCGTTTCTCAACTTGTGGGTCACAACCCAAAAGTGGGTCGCAAGAATATATGAAAGGGTTGCAAACAAACTTAAAAAAAATGGATCAACAAACGTTAAAAATGGATTCTCCTTTAAAAGGAGAAAAGTGGGAAACTGGCTTTTCCCTTGCAGGCTGGCAAGTTCCAGCCTGCGAGGGGCTGCTCAGGGCCCATGCCACTGGTGCCGCCTTAGTCGGGGGGGCACATCCCCCCCCCAGCCTATCTTGCTGACGGGGGGGGGGGGGGGGGGGGGAAGAGTCCCCCCAAGGCCTATTATTACAGCCGCTTCCGGGAGCGGCTGCAGCTGCTTCTGGGAGCGCAACAGCACTCGACTCCCTGGCTTGTGGCATTGCAGGGGGGCACCAGCACTCCCGCCTGCCCATCGCCTAAGCGTCGAGTGCAGCCAGTCAGGAAGTGGACCGGCGCTCAGGGGGTGCACGTGCTCCCCTGTGCATCCCCTACGCGTTGCCACTTCCCCCCACATACCCCCTCTGCCTCTCCCACCCCTATGCTCCACACACTGGGGGCTTGGGGCCTGGGTGAGTGAGGGGCACTGCATTGCAACTGACCATCCATGTTCACAAACAGGTCCTGGTGCAAAAAAGGGTTGAGAACCGCTGGACTAGATGACCTCCTGAGATCTGTCCAAAACAAATTTTCTATGATTGTGCATGTTTGTCTGCCATAGTTCAGATCTCACACCTCCCTGATGTTACCTCATCATCCCTGCACCTTTACCATTTTTTAAGGTAGGCCAACAACTCTAAAAGGGTGGTCTGCACTGCACTGGCAGTCCTTGCCTGGTTGACCTGGGCCTTTCTTGTTTTTCATATTGCATCTGCATGTAAAATGTTTTTAAATCTAATTTTATGGACCGGAAACCGTCCTCTCTCTTGGCAGTACTATTTTTATATCATCAGAGTTCATTTGTATTTGGTTCTATCAGTATGATACTAGTTTTACGCCAGTTGAGAAAATCACTGCCTCCGTTTTTGCCGGCAAAATGAAACTGGTGGGGGCGGGGAAGGGCGCACTTGAGTCTGCCTGGGCCCGAGCAATGGCAGAACTCTAGCACCGCCCCTTACCGACGCTTCCCTATGACGTACAAAGGCGCAGCCCGCCCCGCCCCCAGCGCTCTAGAGGTGGAGTGAAGCGGTGCGGGGCTTGGTGGTGCGCGGGGCGTTTGAACGCAGAGCCGGCCGAGTGTGCCAACCGCGCTGCCTGAGAAACCCAGCAGCTCCTTCCAGCCTCCCCGCACCCTAGTCGCACGCTATCCTACTCCACGCTTCTAAGCCACCCTATTCCTGCAGCCCAGGTCCAAGCGCCCTAGACAGGCACCACAGTAGACACCATTCGTGGAGAAAGACCTCACTTCTTCGAGAGCGGAGCAGCCGCGGCCGTCCGGCGCATGCGCACATCGCTTGTAGGCGTCAGTTAGGGCGGAATCTCCTAACCCTCGGCGCAGGCGCCACCAGCATAGGGCTATTTTCGCGAGTACACACACCGGCAGAAGAGGGAGGATGGGTATGGCGTCGCGTCCTACCCCGCCCTCGCGCATGCGCAGTTCTTGCACCGGCGGAAGGCGTGGGGCAGTGTCGCGTTGGTCGCCTGCGCCGCGGCGAAGGGGCGGGGTCAGACGAGGGGGCGGGCCGTGGGAGAGCGGGGCCGTGGTGAGAGGAGGAGGAGGAGGAAGGGGGGTAGGGCAGGAGCGGCAGGAACGCAACTTCCACGGGACGGAGGTAGCGCGAGGCCCTCCGCGACCCTCCCTCACCCCCTGCCTGCCCGCGCGCAAGGGGGGGGTCCCGCGTGCGCGCGAGGCGGCTGGCGCCCGGGGTCCAGCCCCCTTCCCCCCCCACACAAACACGCGCTCCATTTTTTCGGGGCGGCCGCCGGGGCCGCGGGTTCGAGTCCAGGCCGGGGCCGGGGGCCGGGCCGGCGGTGGAGGATGGAGGCGGGCGCCATGGAGTACTTCAGTGAGCAGGTGCAGCAGAAGGACGTGGCCCGGCGGCTGCAGGTGGGCCAGGAGCTGCTGGACTATGTGAACGAGCCGAGCCGCTCGCCCGACCTGGAGCATGACCCACAGCGCCTTGACATAGTTGTCAGTGAGCTGGCAGCTTGGCTCAACTCCAGCAATTTTAAGGTGAGTGGATGCCAGGGGCGGCCTGGGGGGTGGGGCTGCCCTCCCCCTCCCCACTAAAAAAAGTGAAGGGAGAGCATGGAACTGCAGACAAGGGGCGTCAGGAGATGTTGCTGCTGCCCCCTGAAGGAGCCAGGCCTCTTGCCCCCTTGAGAAGTGAGGCTGGGCTCTGTTGCTGATCACCTTGGGGCCCTGGGGGGACAGGGGGAAAACTGGGGCACATCTAGGATCTTCTTATTTTGGTGCTGGCAGCTTTCAAAGGAGTCAGGAGATGCCCAGTGCCCAGGCAAGGTCAGTGGGGGCTGGGGGCACCCTGAGCGCCTAACTGGTTTTCAAGGTTCTTTGGGTAAACCCAGTATCTTTCATTACACCAACTATTTATTTAGTCAAATAAAAGATATCAGACTTGCCCAACAGCCCACACCCCAGGTTTCAGAATTGTCCTGATGGGCCTGTCTCTCTCAGCTGCTTTAGAAAGCCTAGCTGTACAGCTTTGGAGGAAAACAACAGAGTCATTTACACACAAACTGCATTTTTGTTAACTCCCTCATTTTGATAAGAGTCTGGTAGTTCTTGGGAAAGGTACTGAAAAATCCCCCAATCTAGCCCAAAGTCAGGTTTTTTACTAAGATGTATACCTTCCCCTCTGGGGTCAGGAATCCAAACACACAGCCCTGAGATTGTCATGATGTTTGTCAGCCTCCTCCTGGCTGTAGCTAAGCTGGCAATGTACCTGACCAGGAAGGAGGCTCTGGCTGGGGGGATCTCCTGGGACTAAGGGGGACACTGTTTTCCTGTTTGTTCACGTTGGGCAGAGTTTTGTTGGGCAACGTCTGCTGGCTCCTTGGATTCCTTCAGGATCTGGTGGGTGCTGTCCAGTGACAGTCTACCCGCAGGCATGACCTGGCCAGGGACAGGAAAACAGTCCACAAGGATCTGCTCAGCCAGAGCCTCCTCCCTGGTCAGATGCTTTGCTCAGCATCCATCTTCAGCATGCTCATTTTGAACCGATGACCCCCACTACCATCCCTGTTTTGCCTTTTAGTTGTCCCAAGCAATCAGTGAAGTGTCCTTTGTGGCCCCCTTCGTCAAGGGGGATTGATAGCTCTACTTGGTGGGCTTTGGCCCACGTTCCAGAATAGCTTCTCAAAAGGCCTGTGTCACTGTGGCAGAGAGTCGGTGCTGAAAGGAAAAGTGAATGACCAGGGGGTTATGACCACTGGGGTTTTCCCACTGTTCCTGTTTCACTTGCAGTTTCTCTCATTTAAAGTATAGACAGTTCTGATTCAGGGCTATATCCCTAAATCTCTTGTTCGATAGTGACTGATGCCCCTTTCCTCCAAGAATTTGTCCCATCTCTTTTTTGAATTTGGCTAAATTGTCAGTTTCCACAAGAATTCCACACTTTAATTACACGCCTGTGAAAAAGAACCACCTCTTGTTAGATTTTACCCCTCTCACTGTCTACATCTCCTTTGCGTGCTTGGACCTCTGTGTTGTTAGGCACTTCCATTGTTTTCATTTTTTATTTCCCCCCCCCAGTTCCACCTTAAAGTGCTCTTTCATGGGAGGGACACTATTCTCTCTGTCGTTAGAGGCTTTTATGAGGGCACAGCTGTCTGAAATGAATAGCTGCATTTTGAAACAAGCTGTCCCCTGCATGGTCTGTGGGAGAGGTTGCATTGGGTCTTGTATTGACCTGGGAATTACTTGGAGGTCGGGGGAGGGAGGTGTTGGTTCCAAGTCTTTTGTGCGTTTTTACCTGATTTACAGGGAAGGGCTAATGACTTCGGGTGATGGAGGGGTGATATTGGTTTGTTCTCTTGCTTTTGGTTAGTCAGTAGATGGACAATGTAGCTGTGTTGTTAAGAGAGGTAGGTAGCTGTGTTAGCTTGAAGTCAGTCATAAGGCAGGGTAGATATGCACTTCTGTAGACTAACTAACTAAAATATATGCCAGAGACAAAGCATAAGCTTTCATGAGTCCAAGTTCACTTTTATTATCTAGGACCAACTTGTTCAGTTCAGCAGTGGCTGTGCAAGATGGAACTGGAGTTGCTTTGTACTCTAGTCATCTGGTGGCAGTGTTGTTACATAGTGCTGGACTCTGGTCTGTTAATTAACTATAGGAAGTTTTTTCCTCAGGAGCAGTCTCATGTAAAAATCATTGCTTTGCAATAATGGCTAACATTTGTAAATCATCTTGAAGTACAACCTGGATTAATCCAGTTTTTGGGTAGGTGGAGCTCTAAAAGTTACAGTTCAACACCCCTGTCTAAGCAGTTGATATATCATTTTTATGAAGCTAGCATATATTCATGAAGCTTGTGGCTTGTATGCTTCATAGGCTCGTGGATTTTTCAACATGTAACTACTTTGGTGATTAAGCACTGAAAAGAGTCAGCTTCAAATACACAGGTTTCCCTATACCACTTATTTTTGGAAGAACAAGACTTACTAAAAAGATAGTTTAGACATGGTTGTTTATTTAGTGAGGGTTTAGCATAACTAGCTGTTCTTCCTCTTACATTCTTGAATTAAGGGCAGGTATTACATAGTGAAAGCTGGGTAGATCTGGAAAGTTTGAATGAGGAGTAGCTGGTCACACATTTGTATCAGTAGAAGACCATTAAAAAGGTAATTTCTCATTAAATGACAAAACTGCCTCTACATTTTTTGTAAGAACATATACAGCATATTAGTAGCACTTTTTTTTTAACTCACTTTTTTTCCTAAGTCAGTATGTTCTGTTTGCTGTTGCTGTTCTGATGATTACAGGTGCCCTGTTCTTTAAGACTGGCAGAAAGGCAGAGAACGTATCGTAGCGCATATGATCTAATACTGCATTAATAAAAGGGTCTCACAGTTATATACACTTCGGTAGTGTTCTGTGTAGCCTGATATGAATATTTTGTTTTCCACTTCCTATGCATACATAACTTTCAATGAAAGTTTTGTACACACAGAGAACTGATTTTTCCAAATCCAAGATGGCTTCAAATTTAAGATGATACCCCCTTCGTTACATTCCATACATGGACATGTATAAATGTGTTATAATTTTCCATGTATAGAATCCAATTAGTGGAAGGTCATCTTAAATTTATTCCCCCCTTGCTCCTGTGGTGGGGAAGGCAGTGGTGGGAGGTAAAGGGATGGACCCACTCTTCTTGTTCAGTCACGCTCCTCCCTGTCACCTGCCCCTCTGTGCCTCTACCCCTGCCACTTGCCTTGCATACTTGTGTATGCTCCCATGCCTGATCTCCCCTTAGCCTGCTCCCTGTACCTTCCCTTTCTTCCCCTTGCCCCCCAACTTTCTGCTGCTGGTGACTGCTCAGCAGTTTTGGCCTGGCCTAGGTCATGCTGGTCAGAGAGGAGGTGGCAGCTCCTTACCAGGCCCAGTTGGGGGCAAGGGGAAAGTCTGCAGTTCCCCTCCCCTCTGTTCCACCCAACTGCATGCCCCCTCCCCTGCCAAATGAATCTTTTTGTAGCAAATGGAAAACCCAGATCCCTGCTTATCTTGAATTCAAGGGGCTGAAGCTGGACCTGAGCCACTGCCTGCCTCACCGCTGGAAAAACATGGATTTTCTCCTTTAAAGGAGAAAAACGCAGGAAACTGTGGATTTCACCTTGCAGGCTGGTAGATTTCCAACTGATACTTGTATAGATAGTGTTGTTTCATTTCAGTTGTGGAAAAATGCAGATTTTGGGAATTTTTTTTATTTGTGAATTTTGGATTTTTTTTAACAGAGAAAACCAAGATCCCTGAAAATGAGGCTTTTTTCCTCCATGCTGACCAGGGTGTGTGTGTGTGGGGGGGTGATGCCTCGTGTTGGAATCAAATAAACACTGTAAATTCTTAGCTTCAGTTTAGTTAGTAAGTTCCAAAGTATTTTGTCTAATGATTGTAAGAATAAAGAAAAGTATTTTGTCTAATGATTTTAAAGGTATTCAAAAATCTTCATTGTTTTAATTTTGTTCTATACCTGTATTTTTTTAAAACCTCTTTTTTCCCAGTTCCCCTTCATTACACAAAAACAACCAAGCAGGAACCAGAAAAACCTTATATAGTATGCTTATTTGATTTTGCTCTAAGTATTCTACTGCTTTCTAGAGCTCCCAGTATGGCAATCATTGTCAGAAAGGGACAAGGTGTAGATTATTGGACAACTGGTAATAATATTGAAAGTGATTGAGAAGTGAAAGTGTTCTTAGTTAACTGTTTTTAATTCAACAGTTTGAAAGTATTTTAACACCTGTTTAACATAATTGACTAACATTTTGGATGAAATGCAGACAAGGTTCTTTTGGTGAATCTGATATCTTTTATTAGACCAACTTAAATAGTTGGTCTAATAAAAGATATCATATTCACCAAAAGAACCTTGTCTGCCTATGTCCTTAGACCAACATGACTGCAAACCTATGCCCCTGGAATTTTGGATGAAAGACAGTTTTGCTTATGTTCAGTACAGCGGCCCTTCAGATAAGTGTTTGTTCTTGGTCATTTTCTAGCCAAAGTGTGAAAAAGGCCTGATTGTGTTCTTGAGACTGAAGATAAAAGGAGAAAAATCAGGTAGTATATAAGTTCTTCTACAGGCATCCTAATAAGAGGAAAACAGTGCAAACATGTTTTCTAAAAAATCTTTATAGGTTAATTTTCTTAAATTCCTTTGAGGTACAGAATTTAAACTTCCTTGTCTGTTAAAACTACGGTCTATCTTTTCTTTAGGTTTTTTAGCTCCAATATATAGGGATGTACTGGAATCACAGTTTTGTCCTGCAATAAGTGGGTGCTGCAGAGGGTGGGGGAAGAGGCTGAGGGTTGCAGAGCAGGGTTAGGGCAGCAGAGCCCAGCTGGGGAGTGGGGCAGCACAGTGGTTGCGGTCTGTCCTTGCATCCCCTTGGGGCTAGGGAAGGGCTGTGGAGACAGTGTGGCTGGGCTATGGCAGGAGGAGCAGGGCTAGGTCGAAGGGAGCAGAGTTGAGCTGTGGGGGGCGGGGAATGTTCCCTGGATGGGGAAGGTGGGGGCAGGGAGGGCACACCCTGCTGGGAGGTGGTGGCGACCTGTACCTGTTCTGGTTCGGGAAGGGGGTGGGGGAGGCGCTTATTTTTTTTTTCCCCCTCTATGCAGGTCAAGGCCAGGTGGGGAGCACAGCCAGGCCTGGCCAGGGGATAGTGTGGAAGTGGCAGCCCATGTATCTGCCTGCAATCTGTCCATGAAATTGGAGTCCTTGGGTCTCAGCAAGCCTGTGAGATTTGGCCCTGGGTTCTGCGATTTGAGTATATCCCTACCAGTTTTTTTTATCTGCTATAAGGTTTGAACCTGGGCACTTCCCAGATATACAAGCTTTCTTCTCTTGAGGTAAATGAGAAAACATTTTAATTGAATGAGCATTGATCAGTTTTTGTTGTGGGAGCCAGTGATGAGAGGGGAATAAGGTTATGCTTACTAAACCTGTGATGTTATATGGTTACGTGCATTATTTTAGGCAGGTTCTGAGAAATCTACTTGTCTTTTAGTTTCTGGTCAGTGGAAAGCTTAACTTTTGAGTAGACAGTGTGAAATTAAAATTTCTAAAGAACTTGATATTTTGCTTACAAAACATTTCTAAATCTTATAATCATGAACATAATGCAGTGGTGAACTAAACATAAACTTATTGATGGATTCACAAATCCATCGGTAATTCCAGCATGGTGGGTGCTGCATCTACAGAGTAGAATTTGCAAGTGAGTGGTCATCTTTCTGGAAGCAGTGATTTTTTGAAAAGGACCCTGTTGGTTTCATGCTGCTGCTGCTTGAGAAAACAGTTCCAGCACAGGCTCCGCAACAGTGTCTTTTGAGCTGGAAGTTCTTCTTTCGGAACCTCAATAGTGCAGATTCTATAATGTACTTTACATTGATCCTGCCTTCATGGCAGGAATTTCTCTGGACTCCATAGGTCATGGGAAATTATCCTTCTACACTTTTGCCCAGGATCCTTGCACCACAAAGAAATGCTCTGGTATGCTTTAGATGCCTGGAAAGCTCTCACAGTATGTATTCAGTCCCTTAGGTTTGAGACAGCATCTTTCTGCAAATGCAGTAGGGTCTCATACAATAATCTCTTAAAGCAAACTACCTGATCGCTACTTCATGTATTCTCCAAATTGTACAGACTGAACAACCCATCTAGCCTTCATCACTCTGTTTTCATAGAAATCTTTCACTACTAATAATCTTGCCACAGGCCATGTTATTCACCTGGGTACAGCCAGGAAATCATTTTTTACTTTAGGGTTTCATATTTGTAATTGGTCTTGTCATTGTAGTTAGTCTGCAGTTCTGCGGTGATCCTGTTCATTCTGTATTAAGTTTTATTCTTAATGTACCAAGAATATCTTGACTGAACACAAGAAGCAAGGCCTTTTGTGATGCCTCAGCCTGTCTGCTTCTCTTTTAGACCTGAGGAAGAACACTTGATGCCCAAAAACTTGTCCAGGAGCTCTCCCAACTATACAATTGGTACAATAATTGATATCACAGAAAAGCCTCACCTCTTGACATTTCCTGGATTGTCATGGCTACAACAAAGCTCTAGCCCTCCATGATTGAACACAAACAGCGAAACATGTCAGCTGAAGAAATGATCAGCTTTATGCAGTTTTCAACATAAAACAGCACTGTTAATGAGTTGTAGTTGTTGTTATATTTGGATTTTTTTGAGAAGGACTTGTAATCTTCTCTTAAACACATTTTCCTTGTAGGCAAATAACTTATCCTCTAGCAGGACCCTCTTTCTGCTATGTGAGCAGTTGGACCTAAATAGGGTCTTATCGTGGGAGGTCTGTTATTTGGGTAAGTGGTTTTCATAGTCATTCCTTTTTAGAAGCTCATGTGTTCTTCTAGTTTTTTTCCCTCTTTCATATTAGTAGTGAAAATAGCCTGAAAAATATGGATGAACTGTACTTGGCTTTTGCCTTTGACCTTTTCTTAACCACAGCAACACTTCTCTCTTATTGGGTAGGGATGTCCAGTGTCACACACTGCATTATTTCTAATATGGTAAATCTGAAAAAAAAAATTTGTCTCTATATGCCTTGATGATGGTCTTGTGGATTTTGTAGTTTATGAATAATTAATCTCAAACAGCATGGAGCTAAGCAGCAAGCCTTAGTAAATAAAGTATTTACCCTGAAAACTTTTGAGCTAACTGAACAGGAGTTTTGAAATGGAATGTAGTACCCTATAGTTCTAGAATCAGACCAAAACAGTAGAGTTTGATGGTGAGGGAAAAACTGCTGTGTTGGATGGTGAGGGAACATAACCTGCCTTGCATATTTTGTTTTTCTTTCTTTCAGAAGATGAAAGTGAGTCTTAGTTCATGATTTGCAAACTGATTGTTATACTGGAGGGCAAGTTAAGGGTTTTGGAACTTCTTATTTCAACACTGTACTACATTGTGAGAGAATGAATATTCTTGGATTGCCTCATTTCAGGTCTTTACCCAAGTGGTACAGGGAGAAGGATCAATGATAAGGGAAATGGGGAGAGAAGAAACCAAAGAAGTGGACCAGTGCTTTGTAACCAATAGGAGAAAGTGTCAGAGTAGTGAATCTAGGTAGAAGTGCTGAATCATTAGATGCTTGATAAATCAGCGGTAGAAGAATTTGTCTCCAGAGGAACAGAACAGAAAACAACAAGAGCATTAGTTCAGAACGCAAGTAATGTAAATCTCAGGAAGTAGCTACTAAGAGTGGCTTAAGCCGGTAAGGATTTTGTGGGTGATACCTTTTATTAGACCAACTATATAGCTGAGGGGATATAGACAAGCTGAGAGAAAAAGCAGGCACAGCTTAAGCTATACACCAGATAGAATAAATGCTTGAGCAAAACTCCAGTGTAAATAAAAGCAGGATATAAGAGACATCAGGCAGTTAACAGACAAGAGAAATGCACTAGAAAGGATAACCTGATAAGTGGAACTAATTAGCCTCTAACCGTGTCTTTACATGTGCTGGGGGTGGGGAGCGGTGTTTTAATGAGAGCAGCTCTCAGGAGCCGCTCTAATTAAAATGCCTGCAGTGTCAGTGTTCTGCACTTCAAAATGACAGTGTGGCTGCTTTAACTAAAGCTCAATTCGACAAACTTTAATTAAAGCACCCCACCACCATTTTGAAACATGGGGACGCTGAGTACACATGACAGCAAGGCTGCTGAAGCCTTCTAATTAGAGTACACTGCAGCAGGCATTGGGCACATGTATAGATGCCCTAAGGTGCCAACCTGCCATGCCTTTTACCTGGTAAGTAGAAGACCAAGACCACTTAAAAGGGGTCATTATCACCTGTGGAGTCCAGAGATTAGTGGATCAGGTAGACTATAATGGGCCATGAACTCCATGTCTGTGTTAAGCCTATGGTCCTTAATGTCCAGACATGGTTTTTGTTTTTTTAATATTTTGCAAAGTTTCCTCCAACCCAAGACTTGAGGTCAGAAAGGGAGTGGCTTTTTTTTTTGTTGTTTATGAAAAATGATCTCCTACCTGTACTCTGGCTTCTCTGTCCTTTTAGCTTTCTTTCTGTGATCATTCATTCTGGTGGGTAGCTTGTATAGTTTCACCAATGTAGTTTCTGTGAGAGTATTTGGTGCGCTGGATGAGGTATACCATATCGTGGGCTAGACTTGTAGGATCTGTGGGCTATGATGGTTTCCTTGTGGGAGGTTTTGGTAGTTGTGACATTTAGAGATAAATCGATAGCCTTTTTTGTAAAGGCAGGACTCACTAGGTGCCTGTGGAGGCAGCTAATGCCCTTGGCAAAGTTAAAGTACTGTCTGGAAGCCAGGAACAGGTGTGGGGAGGGAGAGTAGGGGGCCTAGGAATATTTTCCTCGAGATTTGATCCCTTTTGTGAGTTTTTAAGAATGGAGTGGAAGGTGATACCCAAAGGTGTCTAGTGAGTGGGGGAAGAAGAGGAGGGGTTCTTGTGGGAGGTTCATTGACAAATGCATAGTAAGTAGAGAGGACAAATTTTAGAAAGGGGGGTACCAGCATCAGGTTGGTGTGTACTGTTCATTAGGGAAACAAACAAAAAAAAGTTCTAAAAAAAAAAGGGAAAGTGAATAGGCTGTGATCAGCATAAATTGGAAGTTTTTTATGATAGTAACTTAAGGTAAACTAAGGACACCAAAGAGAAGAATGTGGCAGTCGGATGATACAATTGTTCAATAGAAACAAAAAAAAAAGCTGTTTTAAGATGGGGGGAAGGTAGGGGGCAAATAGACTGTGATCAGCATAAATTAGAAGTTATGCATGATAGGAACTTAAGGTAAACTCAGGACACCAAAGAGAAAAATGTCAGGCAGATGGTAAAATGAGCTACAGAACCTCACAAATTTTGGATGTGGCTAGAGCTCTGAGTTTTATCTACACAGAAATAAATGTTTGAGATGATCTTTGTATTTGTAGTCTACTCCAAAAAAAATTAAGGCTGCAGCAGTTCATGCTTGGAGATTGTTGAGATTTATTTTCAGATTGCATTACTCTTATTAGAAACACATTAGTCATATGGAACCAATACAAATTAAAGTTTGCCCTATTAATTTTACTAGCTTCCTTTTCAAATATTTAAATTTCAGAAGTTTGTGGGTTCCTAATGCATGCTTTTACTAAGCATTATACCATACTGTAGGACTACTCTTTGTAGATATGTCTTTGTAAAATCAGTACTTCAGTCAGTATTTGATTAAAATTCTAATCCCTGCCCCTTCTACTTAGGCAGACAAGGTTCTTTGGGTAAATTTGATAGCTTTCATTAGACCAACTATCTCTTTCAAGTGGCAAAATTTGATATCTTCCATGTTACAGGGGTAGCCTAAAAGATACCAGATGTACCCAAAGAACCTTGTCTGCTTATGTCCTTAGACCAACACAGCTACAACCTATACCATTTTAATTTTGTCATTCAAGTGTTTCGTTAGTAGAACACTGGCTGCGTACAAAGGTTCCACTGCGGGAAATGATTCCACCATTGGAAATCGTTCTGGGGGAGGGTGCAGTTCAGACAGGGCAGTTACAGACTGAATATCTCCTCTGCTCCTTGCCAAAACTGGGATGGTCCTGGTCTGGGGAAAACACAAGCTATTCCAGTCCTCCCATTCCTGGGGAAACTGGAGCAGTGGGGTAACCCCCCTGGCCACTAATTACACAAGAGACTTTTGTGATTGAAGGAGGTAGAGCACTTGCAGTGCTCTTGGGCTTGCAGTGGTGCACAAGAACCCAGCAGACAAAACAGTATATCGAAGCCTCTCACCCAATTCTCTCTTTCAGGACTCTGGTGTTTGAGAAGTCGGCAGGGAGCAGATGGCAGCTGCTCCAGCTGCCCCTGTGCCTTCTCCAGACTGGAGTGACCCTGGTCTCTGGAAGGCACAGGAGCCTTTCCTTCTAGTTTCACTCCTCCTTCTCCCCCTGGAGGAGTTAAGCAGCAGGGAAGTGTGCAGACATCCATTCTCCTAATGGAAGCTCTTCCAGGAGCAACCTCTTCCTCTTTGGAATAGGGTTATTGTTCTCTCTGAATGACCATTATTGCTTCTGGGAGGAAAACCTGGAATGTCTGTACACTTGTGATGTCTACTGGGAGAGCAGCGATTCTTCTGGTAGAAATGGAGTGTCTGGACATTGCCACAGAGACTACCACTCAAAGAAGAAAAAGGCTTTTTGTACTGACTATTTTACTATCTTCCCAATGGTGTTAATGGGTAAATAGGCACTGTTGGCTGCTTCCTTCAGAGCAGTAAATTAAATGCAGGTGAGAAGCAAACAAATGTTGTGCCTAATTTTTTATTTCTCATAGTAAGGATCCACAGATCTCAGCATATGTTCCCCTTGAGCACTTCTGTAGAATGAATTTTTCTTTCTTATGTTCACGTGTCACAAACTTCCATGCAAAACTAAAATGCTTTTTATTTATTTGTGTTTTGTATATTGTTTTTGTTCACTTTATAATTCTTTTAGCTTGTCTTTCTTCAGTTCTGGAAATTATCATCTTAGTAGTCTGTGGTTAGTAAAACAAACATGCCAGTAGGAGGATCTTGTAGTTTCAAAAGAAGTGAAATTTTGGTCCAAATATGCAGAATAATTGTGATGCACAAAGAGATTCAACAAAATTTGATTAACTGTTAACACACTGATAAAATTATAGGCCCTGCTCTTCCCCTGGTTTTATTTGCAGGCTTCTCCAGTAGTTTCAGTGTAGGATTTGGCAGTGCACTGACTGTTGTAAGGAGAGTGTTTGAGCTCTGAACAGAAATTTATTCAAGTTACTAATTTGGTCATGATTATCTATAGGCTCCCCCTTCTCCCCTGCTTCCAGACCTTTCTCTTATTCTTGTAAAACCAGTATGTTTTTCAAATGCCTTCATTACATTCCTGCCCCCCCCCCAAGTTTTTTAGAGAGTAATTGCCATATTTTTAGAACATACTTTTTTGGGTGACAGTTTTTATTAAAATAAAGTATAAACTCCTGGACCAATTGTTTATGGTTTGCCAGGAATCAAATTTTTGATGCAACAGCCTGTATGTGTTTTTATCAACCACTGGTAAAGCATATATTGTTTTTTACTGATAAATGCACCATTTATTCCCCCATTGTAGAATACAAAATTAAAAAAAAAAAAAAAAGATTGTTTGCCAAATAAGCAGAATGGGTTTGTAGCAGGGGCCAACAACCTTTTTAGGCTGCAGGCTGGAACAACCTGACTCTAGTCTGGTACAAGGCACCGCATTTGGTGTCATGTCAGCAGGGAGGGGTTTGCTTGCATCCGTGCTGGGGCCAGACAGCTAGGAATTGTTCCCATACCACTGCCCTCTTTCCTAGCTGGCCCCCCCACAAGTGCCTTGGCTGCGGTGTGAGCTCAGCTTTTTAACTGAAGGGGAGCTGTGCTGAGTCCAGGAGGTTGGGAACTGCCCATGTTGCTGTCACTGCTTCTCCCCCTGACCACCCTCACCCTTCCAGGTGTAGCATGGTTACAACTGGAGGCATTCCAGTTCTGGCTCAGCTTCCCACTGGCTGGGAGAAGTCTGTACTGCAGCTGGGGAGTAGGGAGTGGGGAGAAATAGTGACGGTGTAATCGCAGCTTCCAGCTGCCCACCCCAGCACAGGTCCTCCTTGCTGCCCTGCCCCTACATTGGCACAAGCAAAGCCTTCTGGCTCCTTTGGCCAGATCCAGTGGCTCCATCGGCTGCACATTGTCATCCCATGGTCTAGAGCAGGGGTGTCAAAGATGCAGCCCACAAGCCAAATCTAGCCCATGGATCCACATCATCCGGCCCCCAGTGCTGGTCCTGGGTCTTAAGTTGACCTACACATCACACATAATACGTGCCAGGCCAGCCCTGTATGCAGAGCCTGGGACATGTGCCACACAGGACACCCACTCTTAAGACCCATGTTACACACAGTACCCATATGGGCCGGTCCAGGACTGCCCTCTCAATGCTGGATTCAATGCCTGCAGCACCTGCTCTGGCCAGTTTAGTACTGCAGTGTACATGGACCCACTCCAGCTAGACAGGTGCTGCATGGGTTCTGGAGCAGGTGCTGAGTGTGGCTCATAGTGGGTGGCGGGGTCTGTGCATTCCACCATTTGCTGGATCCAGCACCTGCCTTGGCTGATCTGGGACCTGTGCCTGACTGGGGTGGCTACCATTTGCAGCTCGCGTCCTGGACTGGTTGGAGTGGGTGCTGGATCTGGCATGCATGCGGCGAGAGAGGGTTGCCATCAGCCCAGTCCATCCCATGGGGTCAGCCCTGTACCATTTATCCTGTCTGTGAACTGATCCTGCGCCACTTATTTGTGAGCCTGATGAATTTGATATCCTTGGTCTATAGAATATTAAAAAAATCCTTAGTTAAAAATAAATGCTTCCTAAATATTTTGTTGTTTGTTTCATCTATGACTTCTAGAAAATATGAGTTCTTTTAATGTAAAAACTTAATTAAGAAAAGGTGGTTAAATATGGGTGAATGAATTAAAATTTAAGGTTGAGATAGTTATGGATTGGTTAAGACCATATTTTGAAGAACTGTCTAGTGATCTGTTGTGTACATTTAATGCTTTTCATTTCTGCAGGTGGCATTGCTTGGCTTAGATGTTTTAGGTGCCTTTGTCGACAGACTATCAGGACGCTTTAAATCCTATATAGGAACTGGTGAGTGAAGTAAAATTTAATGCCTCTTCTGAGAAAAATGTGGGTAGTCTCTTATTTTTTAGCAGTTGTTTTTATTATTGCAGCCATGTTTGATTAAAAAGTGAACATTTTTCTGAACCGTAGCTCTAATCAAGTACGTATACAGCTGTTATCATACACTTGTATCAGCAGACTCAAGTTCAACATGTCTCATTGCGGTTTGACTTAGTTTCACATTTATTCATAAATTTAATTGTGTTCTGTACATTGTTGTTTTAAGATACCTACTGTAACTTTTCACATATCCTCCTCAATCAAAATAAGGCTTGTACCTTGTTTTTAGAAGGCAGAATATAGGAAAAGATTTTTTTCAGAGTCAGTTCAGCCAAAAGCAACTGTCAGTAGAGCAGTGACTGCCAGAGGATTAACCCTGAACTCTTCTCCCCGCTCCTTTCTGCTTGCTGGCCCTGAGAAATGCAGCAGCCGTTATAGCACAGCATCTCCATGCTTCTCTTCTAACCAAGAAAAATCATCGTTCCTGCTTACGATGCATACCCCAGTTCTGGAGGGCTGATTTTTGGGGAAAAGGTGAATGTGATGTGTGTTGATTAGTCAAGTTTTCAAAAATGTTTTTTTCTGTAAATGGTTCCAAGCTACAGAATTTCTCACTGTTCTCCACGTCAATATTATTTTAAAATAATTTTAAACCATATCATAGCGTTACTTTTGAAGTTATATTAATAAGCTACAGTTTTTAAGATGGCAGTTTTCAGTTGTATAGCATCTTAATCAGGACCCCTTGTGTACAGTGCTTCTGGTAACAAGTCACACAAAAAAATTCACCTCTTTCCACAGAATTTATTTAGGATTTAAACTATCATTAAACAAAATCCGTGTCCTTACTGTTGCAAAGGAATACTCCAAAAATGAACTGACTGCAGATGGATGCAGTGACTTTTTACTGAGTTTGCCAACAACTTGAAACATTGCTCTAAGAAGTATGAACTGGCTTTCCCAATTAGCTGATAGATTTGCTGACTTAAAATGACCAGAAGTAAAACATTGATAGTGAAAACTAATTTTGGAATTTATCAGGAACCTCCAGCTTAATGTCTTTATCCCATAATGCACCTAAAAAATCTTACAATTCGTTGTGCACCCAATACCTGCAGTTATCCAAAATATGATAGCCAAAACCTTTCTTTCAGTACTTTACTTTTTCTTTTTCTTTTTTTGAAAGTCTATAGTACATTGAACATTTAGAAATATTAAATGAGCTGCTACAAGGATTTCTGGACAACTAATTTGAATTCACTGATATATAATATACTTTTCTGCACTTGCTCTGGAACTTAGGCCAGTTTTGTAGAGTTTTTGGCTTTTTAATTTTGGATAATGACAGACCACAGAAATGTATTGGGACCTCATTGTGCTATGCAAGGTATTGACTTCGAGTAGTTTCCTTACCAGTTGGTGCGGAGCCTCAGATTATTATTTTTTTTTTTTTTGTAATATTGTTCTAATGTAATAAAGAGGTATTCTGACTTCTGCTTCGCCCAGTTTACTATAGCTACAGGATCACAGTGTATTAGTTGCCCTATCATTATATAAGTACTCTGTGTTTTGTCTTGCTGTAAGAAAACTACTTCTTGTAACTTACAAAGCAAATGTCAAAAACTCTTGTATCTAAGACAGTGAGCAATTCTGGAGCTGTATAGTAAAGCTTAATTGGAAAGACCTTGCCTTCCACCTTCCCAAGATGTCTGATGTATAAAACAAAAAAATCCATATATTCATTTGGGATTTTTATATGCAAGTCAGGCCCTAAGTCAAAAGAGCATACACTTAACAGCTGTGTTTATCTTCAGATTAATACAGTCCCCCAAGCCTGCCATCCTGCTTGAAGCATACTTTTTTGAACAAGATGCTGATAAGACAGCAGGTTTCTCCATAATGTGACTAGCCTATCAGTAAGAACAGGTTTTTTTGTAAACTAGGGTTAGGGTACAACACAAGTTGTACCATTTTAACTTAGTTTAAAATAACAGCTTCAGTTAAATCAGTGTAGCTTCATGTATAAACCAGGTCATCAATTGAACTGTGATATTTGCCTTTTAAGGAATTATAGAAAGGTAGGGTTGGGGGTAAAGGTAAGTGTTGGGGGACAGAACCTAGTTGCATTTCCTTGAGTTTCATGGCTTTCACGTATTCATAATTTACATGTCAGGGTGATGAGAAAAACAAGAACCAAATACTCTTTACAATCAGTCCATGTGTTAAATTGCTTCTCTGCTTCCTGATATATGGAGTAAAGAGATGGATTGTATTATCTAATAAGTTCTCTTTGCAGTCAGATCTGTATAAAACCACTACTGTTATCTTGCACTGAATACTCAATCACCCTAAACTGATCATTCAGGATTCATATCGATCAGGTGACTTGCCACCTGGCTAAGAGCAAGGATGTTTATTGTATATACCTTGACTTGCAAAAAGCTTTCGATCTGGTATCCCATTATGTTCTTGTGAGAAAGTTGGAAGACTGTGGGCTAACTGTAAGACAGGTGGGTAGGAAGCTGGCTGTGGGGCAGAACCCAGAGGGTTCTAATGAACGGATCTGTGTCAACTTGTCAGGAAGAGGCCAGTGGTGTCCCACAGGGTTGGTGCTTGGTCCAGTGCTATTCAACATATTCATTAATGATTTTATGTGAGAGTGAAGAGCTCACTGGCCAAGTTCATGGACGACACCAAGTTACGGGGAAGCATGGTCATGCTTGAAGATGGGTTGCAGATACAGGTGGACCTAGACAGGGTAGCAAGTTGGGCAGACTGGAACCAGATGAAGTTCAATGTCAAGAAATATAAAGTGCTCCCACCTGGGAATGAACAATCCCCTACACACCTACAGGCTTGGCAATGCCAACCTCACCTGCACTACGAATCAAAGGGATCTGGAGGTAAAAACTGACCACAGTATGAGCATGAGCCGGCAGTGCAATGCTGTAGCCAGCAGGGCCAACAATACAATTGATGCATCTCCAGCAAAACCAAAGAAGTGATTCTCCCAGTCTACTCTGCGTTGGTGAGATTGCAGCAAGAGTATTGTGTCCAGTTCTGGGTGCCATGCTTTAACAAGGATGTGGTAAAGCTTGATGGAGTCCAGAGAAGGGCCACCCGTATGATCAGAGACTTGCATGGCAAGCCGTACGAGGAAAGGCTGAGGGATCTGGGACTCTAGAAGGCTGAGAGGGGACTTGGTAGCAGCTTACCACTACATCAGAAGTATCTATCAAGGGCTCAGTGAACAACTGTTCACCAGGTCACCCTTGGGAAAAACTAGGAGTATTGGTCAAAAACTCCTGGAATACTGTTTCAGTATCAACATTAAGAAAAACTGTTTCAGAACTGTGGAATAAGCTCCCTCCAGAGGTGGTGTAATCACCTACCTTGGAAATCTTCAAGAGGAGACTGGACAGGCACCTTGCTGGGGTCACCTGACTCCCAGTTGTCTTTCCTGCCTGGTGCAGGGGGCTGGACCTAGTGATCTTCTGAGGTCCCTTCCAGCCTTACAGTCTATAAATATGCCTTATGTTAACTCTGTTTGTATGACAAATGATCTTTGCTTAAAATATTTTGCCAGTAGTTGGGAGGACACCACTTTTTCCTCTGTCATCTAGTTCAGTGCTTCTCAAACTATCTGATGTGGCGGACCCGCAAATTTTTTTCCAGTGGGCCAGGGACCGGTGCCCGGTTTAGCCGGTGGCAGCAACTGTGTGTAACAGCTCTACGCAAATGCACGACTGGCTGTTTCTTTCTCTTTCCTCACCTTGCACGACGTGACGTCACCTGGAGTGTTGGAACGTACGAACTGTGGCGCCATGACATATCAGTGTTATGCTTCTGAAAATGTATTTCTTTCTTTCCTGGCAACTCACTGCGGACCGGCGACGGGTGGCTGCCGGTCCGCGGACCACCACTTTGAGAAGCACTGATCTAGTTCCTTGCTTCTCTGTAGCCCATTTTGTATAGTTGAGATGTTTTTAGTAGTTAAGTATATTATAGCTCTCAGGCTCGATGTAACGGGGGCTCAGACAGGAGCCCTGTTACTTAAGTAAAATGGGGCAGGGTTGACCTGAGAATGAATCCTGCCAGGTGGAGGGACTTACACATTTGAGAAAGGATAGGGTGATTAGCCCGCCAAAACCGCCATAAAAGCTGGCAGCAGGAAAAGACTTGTTGCCTTTGGGCACTCGAGAATGGACGGAGGGTGATCAAGACCCCAGAGGAGAGGACACGAGTGGCTGGACCTGTGACCCAAGAGGACGCTGAGACCGAGGGACTCTGGAGGACAGCAGGTCAGACGCGAGACTAGTCTCTTAGCTTTGGATTTCAGCTGTTTCAGTGAGTCCAGAGAAGAGCCAAGGCTCTGCGACACAGCTTGGCAGAGGGATTCCTGAGTGAAGAGGGTGTCTCGGGGCGAGACACCGGCAGAGGAGACTAGTACCAACCCCTGAGCTTGTCGAGACTGTTTCAGTGCCATAAGTGTTGGCACAGACGACGGGGGAGCAGCCAGGGCTGCTCCTGGCACAAGACGCTTATAAAGAATAAAGAGGCATGGCGAGCGCATACCACTAATGAAGTAATTAGCGACAATGAGTGGTTGAAGTATCCAAGTGACTGTGTGTTTAAAAATTCTTATCTATAACCCAGGTGCTCCTCACCAATAAAGTAATTGGTGAGGCAACTGATGCAGTAACTCCTGTGAAAGTACAGAAAATAAACTAAACCCTTTGAGCATGTAACATCCGGGTGGCAGTTATTAATCTTGAACATCAAAAGGACACTGATTCACTTCCTTTTCTTCTTCATCCAAGTTGTGGCAGGTGAGTACAGAGGGAGAGACATACCTAAGATTGCCCAACCTGCTCACAGTCAACACGGAAAGCCTGTAACACATTTGTGTCCAATTAATAATCAAGTTGCACCATTTTGGGGTGAAGCTCTAGACATAAATAGTTATGTCCTTGTTGTTTGTTTGTTGCATAATATCTGGATGTGAAAAACTGCCTACTGGGAGGGATTAGGTCTAGGAAAAATTCCTAGTAAGCTCTTTTGTGGATACACCATTTCCAAGTTTTCATAGTCATGCAACAGGAAAAATGAGTATTTATTTTTTTTCATATGGTTGCCTTGATGTTTTGACTTTGCTAAGCTTCTAGTTAAGGCATGTGAAGACATTCAGTGATGTGGTTTGGTGGTCAGTCTTATCCTATAGCTTCACAATTCAGGCTAGCAGATGAGGGAAAACAAGGGTCATGTTAAGAGAAGGGGAATATTATAGGAGGCATAAAGCTGCTGCTTCTGCCTGGCAGGGCCAGGCCAGGTTGGGGCCACTGCTGCTGCTACCACCACTGCCTGACTTGGAACTGAGCAGCAGACGGTAAGTGGTGTAGGAAGCGGGGCAGGCACAGGGTGGAGCAGGAGGTGAGGGGACAGGGAATGGGGAGGCACAGGCATGGGGGGCAGGGAGTAAGTGGCAGGGTGTCAGGCACTGTGGGGACAAGTGGCAAAGGGGAGTAGGGAGTTGCGGGGGGGCGGGGGCAAATGACTGGTAACATGCTCAGGAGGGCAGGCCGAGAGGGCAAAGGGAAGAGGTCTATCCCCCTGCCCCCTACCACAGCAGTGAAAACTAAATTAAGAGGACCTTCCACTAATTAGATTGTATACGTAAAAAATTATGTTTTAAAAATTTCCATGTACAGAATTTCATTATTGGGGAGGTTGTCTTATATTTAAAGTCATCTTAGATTCAGGTAAATATGGTACTTTTGCAGCACAGAGGTTAGGGGATATTTTTAGATAATGTAATATGACTGGGAAATGCTTATCAAAGGCATTCCATTTTGTTTTTATGTTCCAGCAAGTCATTTCTGTGGCTTGGACTTTTTAGTAAAAAAGGCAGTGTTACATACATATGGCCAAATAAGACCATTTTATGATATTATTTATTACTCTGTCCCATTTTTCTAGGGCCAAATTGCTACCTTTTTTAGATAATGCATCTGGAACTTTTAAAAATCAATTTTATGAACTGACTGGAAATATCAGCCTTTTAGAGTGTGTGTGTGTGTGTGTGTGTGTGTGTGTGTGTGTGTTTCTCTAATAATATAACAGAAAATCTTTTTCTTTTTTCTTTTCTTTTGTTGGTCTTGCATAAATAAGCCCCTTTCTTTCATTTGATACATTGTTTTTTCTGAGATACTGGAATATTCCTATGCGAGATACTTAGCTCAGTAATTAATGGGCATATAACATTACCTAACTAATGTGTCAAAACATGTCTTTATCTTCCATTTAGTTTTCAGTGCTGTTACCATGGGGATAGTTTTCTTTAAGTGAGTAGGAAATAGCTGAAATGATTTAAAAAGTCCACTCCCTTACCATTAATAGGTGTTTTGTTAAGAAGCAGAAATAAAGCAAAGGTTTTATAACCTGTATAGCTTTATGACTTACCCATAGGTTAAGTTTGGCCACAGTCAGTACAGGAGTTCAGGGACAATTTTATTACGATCTGAAGTACCTCTGGGCCAGTTCTGGACTGCTGGGCTCTTCACGGGCTGCATCCAGTCTAAGTGGCAGCAGTAGAGAAAGCAGTGCCAGCACAGGGGTTAAGGCAGTCATTTCTTGTGCCCCTGTTGCTGACACATGTGTCCCTCAGGGCTCCATTGCTGGAAGTTTGGTGGCAGGCCACACTTCTGCTTGCCCCTCCTGGATTCCTAGCTGCTCTGAGAGTCCCACAGGCTGGATGTAGCCTATAGCCTATGTGTTTGACACCCCTGAAGTGGATTAAATAACTTATATTTTTTAGTGTCAGTCTTCTAACCAGTGTTGGAACCAGTGTAATTTTTCATTTGTGCATAAGGGCACAATTAAAACAGGATCCAGAAGTGGCACTGACAGAAATAGCCCCAAACGGGAAGACAGACAGGAAGATCGAAAGAGGGGACCAGGAGGGACGGAACATACATCTTCCTCCCAACTAAATAAATTTATTACTGCAAAGACATGGCAGGTGAGGACCCACTGGAATCTGACTCAGTAGCAGGCTGTCTTTACCTTGAGCAACAGCGACATCCAAAAAACCCATATGGACCAGATGCACAGCCAGTTAGAGAGGCACACAAGCATTTTTCCCATACCATATCCTGTGTTTACAAGTTGATTAGTATTTTAATCAGTTCATAATAGGGATTAAAATGATAATATTTTGTAGTAGTACTACAGGATGATTAGTTATGCCCCTGGGCACAGAATTCTAAATGAGTACTGTATTTTCCAAAAGGAGAGGAGATTATATTAACCAGTCTCCCAAAAGAAATTCCCAACCCTGTTCCTGTAACCACAGGTGTCACTTTAATTAATGTTGTGGTTCATGGAATCAGGACTTCCCATTTGTTCTTTGTCTATGAACAGTGCAATATGGAAAAACAAGTTTAAATTGAGTGAACTTTGTGGTCACTTGTAGGTTTCTAGCATACTGGCAAAATAAAGGCTTATATGAGAAGAAATGAGCAGTAAGCCTCAGTTTTGTTTAAACCATTTTAGTCTGCTGAAAGGAGAGAGGGGACTGAGTTATAGATGGTGGTTACTGAGAAAGATGTAGCATTCAAATCTATCTGCTGCTTATGGAAATCTTGGTCTAAATCAGGGGTGGTTAACCCAGTGGCCTGTGCCACTTCTAGCATGCATGCAGCTTGTGTGTGGCACACGGCAGGTACAGTAAAAAGTCCACTCCCTTAACATTAATAGGTGTTTTGTTAAGAAGCAGAAATAAGGAGCATAAATCAGAGCAACAGATTGGGGAGGGGTATGGAACTGGAGTGGCATGGGTTGGGTGTGGGGCTTACCTTGTGGCATGCCCGAATCGTTTGTCATGAACATGAAGTCAGCATAACATCATACATACTTAGAAACCTGTTTTTGGTTAGGAGATCTCATGTTGCTAGAGGGGATGGTGAGAGTGAAGAATAACAATACAGGATTAAATTACAAATTTGGAGGCCCTGTAGCCTTTGAACAAATAGTCTGTTTCAGTTTTATGGTAACAGTTTATCAAGAGGGTTTTCTGTTTGTTCTTTTAGCATATGACTTCCATGTGCAGTCTTCATGTATGCTATGAAACACATAATCTGCAAGCGTATGATAAAAATAAAAGGAAACTGAAAAATCATTTAAAGCACTGAGTAATAAGCTTGTTTTACTATAGCAGCTTTCAGACTTGTCACACATTTATCATGCCAGGCACAAAATCTGTTTTAATTTTTTTTAAATTTAGTACTTTCATGATTTCTCTGTCTTGTGTTGGGACAGTAGGAGAGGAGTAATTTTGCAAAGATATACTGTAGTTGCTGCTCTTTACTCCCTGTGCAAAACAATAAATATTTAATGTTTGAGTTCTTAAAAATAAATAAATACATTTATTCATTCAGTTTAAATGTTGCTCTATATCTATATCTAGATATGGCAGTATTTAAATTAAATGCTTTGAGACATTTAAAGGAATAAATGAGGCCAGCATATTCAGACTTCTGGCTGTGGTTCATCATCTAAACAATGTGGTCTTATCTTTCCTTTTCTGCTTTTTTTTTTAAAGGGGTACTGAGCTTCCTTGGCCTCCAGTGACTTTGAAAGTGATGGGATATATATTTAAGTGCATAAATTTTGGTATCTAAACTTTTAAATACTGACCTAAATATTGTCTTGGTTATATAACTCTAACTTCAAAAAATAAACAAAATCAAGACTGAATCCTGTTTAGTGATTATCAACTCATGTTTTTAGAAGAAAAATATCTCCATTTCTACATGTCACATGCTACAGTTTAAATAAGATTCATTATTCTTTTTATCTGTGGCTTTAATGACATATGGAGCATTTTTAATCTATTTTATATTTCTGTCAAGAGCTGACTTAACTTTGAATATCTTGGTTATAAATGCTTTGGAAAATAATCACCATTGGTTTCCCTATAAATTACTATTTTCTTGTATTTAAAAATAAAAAACTAGGAGTAATCTGGAAATTGTACTATTGAGCATACTAGTAAAGAAAAAAAACTTGCATATTGAAAAGCTAGACAAGTAAACCTTTCCATGCAAGCCAAAAAGTCTTGCACGAAGTACTGTTTTGCATCTTAATGACCTGGAAATTCAAAGAAAGTCAGAATCCAGTCCTTTGTCAAACTCTGGCTTTTTGTAGTGTTGCCTGTTGATCTCAAACTAGTCTTCTGTGTGTGCCCACACTTGCAAGATTTAACTTTATAAAACCTTACATGATTAGGTTTCAGGTCTAGTCAACTAGATGACACTTACCTGAGAAGCACTGATAATGAAATGGATGGCATTAAGATGCTTTAAGATGCACAATTTAAGATGCTTTCCTGGTTCAGTGGAGTATGTTGATATTTAGTCTTCTATTTTAAGTGAGAAAAATAAACCTACAGTCTTACACTATTTTTGAATAAAGACTCCTTTCTTGATTTGCCTAATGTAGGAAAATTTAAAAGAAAATGCTTTGCTATATTTATATTGTCCAATGACTTAAGCTGCATTGTGCAGCATGTCCTTGAAAATCCTAGGATTATATTTATTTTGCTTGCAGGAAATTACTAACAGGAATAGTCTCTAAGTGAATTGAATAATAGTAATTGTACTATCTTCCTTTTACTTCTTTTCATCCTCTGGCTCCTTTTAAGGTCTTAGACTTATCAACTTGTCAAACAGATGACTTGTTGTGAGCTGCAGACTGAAAGGGTCTGACCTCAACCTTGTTGTTCATCCCCACAACTGTTTGGAGTCAGACTCTGCTTTCCTGTTATACAGAACCAGAAGACCACACGTATATTAATAAATGCTCCTTTTTCCTCATTGTGGGCTTTGACCCTCCCATAGTCGATGTATACCCATTCCCCTGAGTCTCTTGCTGAAGTGGCAGGGGTGCTGAAGATGGGCCTGGGAACAAAAATTAATGACGTTACTGGACACTAGGAGCTAGGAACTTAACACAGACATAGACTTCATAAGTCATTATAACTGACTTCTGTGAGGGCCAGCTGTTTTGGTAGGCATGCCACAAATTAGCTCTGCACCCTGCCTGAGTGACACTTCAGTCCCCTTCCTCTGCCTGATCTACTGCTCTGCTTTCTGCCGTGTTTGCCATGGCCACCCTTCTTCTCGCTGATCCCTGCTAATCTTTGCACTCCACAGGTGACAACAAACCTCTTGAATGGTCTCGGTCTTCCACTTATCAGGTTGTCCTCCCTATTACATTTCTCTTGTCTGATACCAGCTACCTGGTAATATCTCTTATTTCCTGTTTTTATTTGCATATGGAGTTTTTTCATAAGCCTTTGTTTTATCCGCTATTTAACTCTGCTGTGTCTGTCTATATTCTCAGAGACTTGAAGAAAGAATATAGTAGTATCCTGAAAGCCCGTGTCCCTCCCAGTGGTGCAGGAGGGTCCAATAAAATATATCGCCAACAAAAATCAGTCTCTTGCATTTTTCTTGGGCCATTCCTGGGCCTCACAATACCTTCTTCTACGGATGTGGCTTGGGTCTCACCTTAAAAAGAATGGCAATGGTATAGTGAGCAATGAGAGCCGGGCCAGCATAAAGACCTACGGGAAAATCCTTCCTGGCTGCCCTTTAGGGGACTCATTTTACAGGTGGGACATGTCAGGGTTGTTGTGTGGAGCAGCTATCACCACCACCACCCACTTCAGCAGGCCATTTTGCTTGTGTGACAAAAGTAGCTTACACAGCTCTGTAGTGCAACAGTGCACATGGAGAAAGCTCTGTGGATCTTCTCTCTCTCCTAGGCATATTGTATATAACAATATCAGCAGCCACTCTAGTTGTAGAGGCAGCTCTCTACTTCCCCTCCTTAGTAGTTTTGGCCAATTCCTACTGCTGCTATTAGTATATGCAAGTCTTTGCAGGAAGTGGGAGATGTCACTGCAGATATTTAACCTCACATTGCATGTGGGACTCTTTTATATGTTTTGCATGTATAAAAAGGCTGGGGGCATTTGTTTGTTTTAATCAAAAAGTAGTTTCTACAAACATTGGTGTCATGACCCAAAGGTCTGATTTTTTTTTTTTGTGTGTGCGCGCTTCGGCACTCGAATTATCCCCGTGGGTTTACAGCTTCATTGCACGGTGGAGTTCTGCTGTGCAGAGAACCCGCGTGCAAAGGAGTGTTCCCGCCACTTTGCAGCAATCTTTGCAGGGTGCATTTTCTTTGCAACACAGAAATGCACGGTGCAAAGATTTCCCGCTTGTCGTATGCAAATTTGTGCCCCGCAGTTGGCTAGTTCTAAATTATTCACACGTGGTGGCTAGCGATTGGCCTGCTAGCCGTATAAGAGGCTTGAGCAGTTTCCGCCCAAGCCGAAGAGGACTCTGCATCCATCTCATGGGGACTCTGGGTGTGCGCGGCAGGGTAATAGAAACCCTGTGTGCTGCTCAGAGGAGTTTGGTGGCCTGATCCACTGCCCACCTCTTCCCGTCTCCGAACGGAGCCTGCTATAAGACGTATCGACGAGTTTAATGCGCGCTTGTCCTGGACCTCCGGAGTTCTGTCTACGTGGAGCCTAGCAAACTCCACGTGATTGTTCGTGTTTTGTCTGCGTGGAGCCTAGCAAACTCCACGTGTGTTCGTGTTTTCTGTTGTAACCGCAACTCAAGCAAGTTCTCAGCCTGCACCGCGACCATCTCGGTGTAAGTAAAACAATCTTAAAATCAACCGTTACGTGTCTGTGCCTAATTCTAGCTCGGCGACCTCCCTCTCCGACCCGGCCCGCACAATTGGAACTCATGTAGGAAAGACTCTTAATTTTCTTTGGGTGATAGGTGTTTTGTAGACCTTTAATTCTGCATCATCCTAAAGCAAACTGAAAATATCCAGAGTTGACGCAGATAACCATGATAAAGTATAGATGCAACAGACATTTACGCAGGCTAAACTTCACTAACCTGGAGAGTGTAGACAAATGGAGGAACTCTGATAGTAAAACTGAAATTCAGAGCTTTTCTATATCAGGAGTGGTTGATCTATGGCATGAGTGCTGTAAGTGACGTGGGCAACGTCTGTGTTTGTCACATGGCAGATTGGGGAGGGGGCAGGCAGCACAGTGGTAAATAGGGCAAGGAGCACAGGACAGGAAACAGAAAGCAGAGCAGCAGATCAGGTGGGAGGAGGATCAGAGTGGCACTTGAGGGGGTAGAACTGTTTGGTGGCAAAGGTTAGCCCCCATTGTTCAGTGTCATTCACTACTAGTGGAGGTCATGGACACTAGCAGTTCAACAAGCTTTAAAATGAATTGGATAACTTTCTGAGTATTAACATTTGCAGTTACAAGAATAAAATATTAATATAAAAATAGAAACTATGATAAAAACTGATAGTCATGGCTGTTCTCGATTTTAGTCATTACTGGCATGACAGGTTAGGGGAGAGAAAATTGACAATGTTATGGCAATTATGTAGATTATGAGCTGGGGATATACAGGTCAGGGGCACATGAATAAATTATACTCGTGACAGACAAAGATCTGGTGGGGGGGTTTTGGTTTGTTTTTTGTTTTAAATAAGCTGTGGAAATATTCTGCCCTGAAACATGTTTTTTCTCCTAGCCCAAATTCACCTCTGGATGAATTGGGGCTAAATTTACCAACCTCTCAAATGCCTGCCTTAAAGTGCAGAGCCTGCTTGTTTCTTTCGTTTTCATTGCAGACTGTTTGTTGTGCACAACTGCCACATTGAGATTTTACATCAGGTTTATGCCTTGAGCTTTCCCTGTACGCTTTTGTGATTATAGTCACAGACCAGGAGTGAAATGCAAGTAGATTTCAGTATAAAGATAACTTAGGTGGTTAATGGACAAGAAAGTAGTTGTTATGAAAGCAAGCATACAGCTTTTATACTTTCCAGACTGTAATTTTAAATTGTTAGAAAACGGCAAATGGTATCCTTATTTATTCATTTATTAACGTTTTGCTTATGCTTTTTGTTAAACAGCTGCATTAAGATCATAATTGGAATTGGGTGCCTGTGATGACTTTGGCCAGACACTTGCTTCCAGCTTCACAGCTGTTGGTTCCCACAGAGAATCAGGCCCTTAATATAGGATTCATGAAATGTGCATCCTAGTCATAAAGGTTGGCTTTGAAAGTTATATTTTTGTGCCCAGTTTTTTTTCTTTTTGAAGGAAAGGGTATGCAAGCTAGAGCTGAACGCTCTAAAATCGAGACTCTTGGGTCCAGCATACTTATTTATTTTATTATTTATTTCTTAAGAGATTATAACAAGTTTAGGTGCTAGCATATTTTGAAATCAGTTTCATTTTTAGAGAAAAATACTAAAATATAACTAATACAAATCAAAATGTAATTAAAAAGAATTGTATCAGCCTTATCTGTCTGATTTCAGGTTTCTTCTCATATCCTGCCTTCTTAGTGCTTTTGAGTAATGATGACATTAGTACTGTATCTCTTTATGCATTCTGCCTTCTTGTCAAATCTATTTCCATTTCTCACCATTGGTTTCTGTACCTGGCTTTCTGTATCCCCCATCTTATCCAGTTTGTCCAGTATCACCACTAGCTGGCTCCCTCCTGTAACATTTTCTTCAGTTGAATCACAGTCTCCTGTTGGCGCTCTACTGTTTCACACTTCAATTTTACCACAAGCCCATTCTCATCAGGGTCCTCACCTCAGTCTGCTCTCCTCCGTGTCTGTGCCCCAGCTCTTATCCTCTGTATTTTTCAGTCATTTGGCTTCATTCTCTTCATTGTTGCTTTGGGCCCAGCAGGGAGGTTGAGAGAATAGAGGGGACAGGCTTCCTGCCATCAGTGCTATTTTAGTGCTGTTAGGGGAATGGAATATATTTAGTAATTTAGTGGAGACGGCAGATATTATTCTGCTCATCACTAGGAGCTGTGATGGGATGGAGCATGCTTAGTGAGGACTGAATCCTATTGAGCATTGAAAAAGCTATAAGCCTTTTAGGATGCTTAAACTTGATGACTGACAGATGAAGGTAAAGTGATCATTCAACTAAAAACAAATTGCCTGGGAGCAAGTGATCACAGTCTAATATTATTTTGTACAAAAATAATATAATGCTGAGTAATGTATGGTGCTTTAAAGAGGTCGGTTCTCCAAACCTGAAAATAATAATGAACAAAATTGAGGGGGAGGAAAAAGATGAATACAAAAATGTGAATAACTAGTACTTTAAGGATTCTTTAAGCCCCCCTAAATAATTCTTCAATTATGAGGTTTCTCACTTTAATAAAAAAAAAAAAGAGCGAGAGCATCTAGTTTAAATGGGAAGCGAAGGCAGCTATAAATATGCACATATGTATGTGCATAAGAAATGGGGGACTTGGTAGCAATATAAAAGGACAGTTAAGATGCAGACACTTGAGAGAAGGTGAAGGTATTACTGAAGTGCATAGCTAATAAAATTAAGGGCAATAAGGAATATTTCAAATATATTGGCAACAAACTAAATCCTAGTAGTGATATCAATCTGATAGTAGAAAAAGACGGTAAATTGTTGAATACGACAAAGACGAGGCCAAAGTAGTCTGCCTCTACCACATCCTCGAGTAATGAATTCCACAAGTTACCTACACATTCCATAAAAAAGTACTCTCTTGCTAGTTTTAAACCTGTTGCGTATTAATTTCAGTGTTGTTCGGTAGTTCTAGTATACTGGGTCTTGGTGAACAGCAGTTTGTTATTCACTTGGTCTATATCCTTCATGATTTTAGAGACCTCTCACATTTTTTCCCCTCAGCCTTCTTTCCAGGCTGAAGAGTCCTAGCCTTTTTAGTCTGTCTTGATCATTCTGCTTCCCTTCTCTGTACCTTTTCTAATTCTGTTACAGCCTTTTTGAGATGTGGAGACCAGAACTTCACACACAATTCAAGATGTGGTTGCACCATGGATTTGTAAAATGGTGTGATAATGATCTCTGTTTTGTTTTCAGTTCCCTTCTTAATGATGGCCAACATTTTTACTGACTTTCTGTTCAGTGCCGCACACTGAGCTGACATTTTTAGAGAACTGTCTACAATGACTCCATGACCTCTTTCCTGAGTCGTAATATAAAAATGTAATACCAATTTCCATTAGTTAATTTTGAGTTCAGGACATGAAATACAAACGTTTAGTGCAGGGGTCAGCAACCTGTGGCTTATGGGCCAATGTAGCCAGCATAGAGATTTTATCCATCCCATTTAGCCGGAGAGATGGCAGCAATTGGTAAGGGGTGTGCGGGGAGAAATAGGTGCAGCAATCAACATAGGGAGGGAATTAGTGCCAGTGGCTTGCTGTATACCCAAGCTCTGTTAATTCAGCCTGCCATTGCTGGCCTCACAGGTGGAGTAAATATTACATGGTGGGCACATCTACATGAGATGTTTACTGTGGAGCTGCCTAATTGGCTCCACAGTAAAGTCTCATTGCCTACATGTATGGCCCTTTTAGGCCACAAGAAACTAATTAACTCCACCACAGGTTAGTACTTCTAAATACAAGTACTGTCCTGTGGCGGAGTTCTTTAGTGCACCGTAGTGCATGTGTAGACACTGACTGGGCTGGCTGGGGTACATGGGTGCTTCAGTGTGGGTGGCTGCCTGCTGGCTAGCCCTGCACTGGAGCAGCCTTGTGCCCCAGCCAGTCCCTCTGCAGCGTGTTGAGCTAGGTCAGAGCAGCCCCGGGCTGACAGGCTGACCCTCCAGGACTCTGCCAGTTGGGGCTGCTCTGATCCAGTCCAACATGCTGCGGTCCCAGGTGCATGTCCAAATGTGGCACCCAGGAGCAATAAACTCCAGTGCAACATGCACGGGAGTTTATTGCTTTGTACTAATAGCTCGCATGGATGCACCCAATATGTTAGGAAGCTGTCGTTTTAATATTGCAACCATTTTTTAAAATTATTGTTCTCATGGAAGGCTCATCCTTAATTTGATGATGCATTTGTGACTGAGGATTGTACAAATTAAAAAAATTGTCCTACTTGGAACGTGCTTGTTTGAAATATAAAGCTAAAGGAGGTATTAGAAATACGATACACAATTACAGAGGAACGCCTCTGGTGAAAACAGTTTCATCCCTGCATGCTCTACCCTAGTTTTTTACCTTGGGCAAAATGTTCTTTTTCTGATGTAATATTGGTTGACAAGCCTATGTAAATTGTCCTTTTCTGAATATCACATTGAAGTCACACGTGTGGTTGTTAGGAAGGAAAAGTATATCAGTCTTAACATTTTTAAAATAAACCTGTTTTTTAATAGCAATATCAATTAAAATAAGTATGAGTTGTAAAAATACTGTGACTTTTTTAATAATCCTGACTTGATTTTTGAAGCAGATATAAGATTTTTCTGATTCATAAAGCATGTTTTCTATACTTATTTGCAGATTCTTAAATTGGTGAATATGTATTTGATTAATTCTTTTTCTTTGTCATATAGTTCTTCTACCTTTGATAGATCGGATGGGAGATGCCAAAGACCAAGTTCGAGAGCAAGCCCAGAATCTTATATTGAAATTAATGGACCAGACAGCATCACCAATGGTATGATCACTTCTGGAAATCCAGACTTAGGCCTTTATCTGCTTTTACTCACAAACATTACTTTGTACGAATGAGTAATGGTATTGAAGTCAAAGCATGTAAATGTTAGTGGGATCATGGTTTTAAAGCAAAATAGTCCAAAACTATTAATAAATTATTTGAAGATTAGAAATCTGGTAGAAAGCAAACAAGGTTCTTTGGATAAATCCAATATCTTCTGTTAGAGCAACTTAAATAGTCAGTAAAATTCTTAAGCTTTTGGGCACAAACACCCTTCGTCAGGCTGAGGAAGTGTCTGCAAATGGTCTGTGCTCTTCCTGAATGGAGTGGCAAAGCAGCCAGAGGCCAGTATGTATGCAAGAAAGCCAGTCAGTGAAAATGTAGTCAGTTAAAACTGACTAGCCTTCTTGCATATGAACTGGCCTCTGGCTGCTTTACCACTCCAACTATTTGAGTTGGTCTAATAAAAGATATAGGATTGACCCAAAGAAACTTGTCTGCCTATGTCCTTAGACCAATATGGCTACAAACCCACACTCCTGGTAGAAAGCAATGCACTTCTCTGATAATACTTAGATAGCATAACTATATCTTGACTAGTTGGGGTAAACAGGTGAGAGGGTAAGAAACTCTATTTGTTTTCTGTTAGTCTCCAAGCCTATAGCCTATTTTGTTTACATTTTTTTTTTTTCATTCTATGTAATAAATCCTTCTGTTGTTTGACTTGATTTCCGATGGAAAGAGTGATTTCCTGGCAAGTGATATTCTAGGCTGACTCTCCACAGAGTGAGGCACCAATACTTTCTTCCACAACTCAAAGCAGGGGCCACTTGGGGCCAGCTGGGTTCCCTCACGTAGCTGCAGAGTATAATGTAAGGGCAGAGGAATTGAGGTGCTGGGATAGGAAACTACTTTTGGAGCAATCGGTCTGTTCCTTGGGCAAGTGACAGTGCAGTGGGGAGAAACTCAGGGCTCTGGAGGTCTGCTGATTTGTGACATTGGTATTTTACTTAAAATGTTATCTCTGAGATTACAGTTAATACTTCAAAACTGAGCTACATATTCCTTTTACAGTGCTCAGTGCAATGGAATCCTCTTTATGACTGGACCTTCTAGATACTTGTGTAATGTTCATATTTGTATAGATGGTAAAATTGTAAGACTGCCTAACAGCATTTTGTATGTCTTAAACATCCTGAGTAATGTTGCTTAAAATATTGGTTGCCAGTGGGCATGCAGCTGATAACTTGACTGTTATGAAGATTTTCTTAAGAAATAATTCATAAGTTTAGGCAACAGAATGAATGCGGACACTGGTTCACAAAAACAGAAAGAGGCTTTTCAGTTGTTAGAACATGTAGTCAGATGTAGGACTAAACCCTATGCAGTAGGACCTACATCTAGCAGGGAGTTTTAATTGGCAAACTTCATCCTTAGTTAGAAAAAAATGAGCATTTTATTTCTGTAGTAGAAGTAATGTTAGTCGTGAAAGGAAAGCTTTTTAAAAACCTTTTACATACTAAAGGATGGGCTAATTGGGGCCTGATGTTTTCTTCTTTGCAACCTGTTGTTGTTTATTTGTGCTGTTTTACCAAGCATATGCTGCTGCCCTCCTCTAGTTCATTCTGTTTACATATGATACAGTATAAAAAATTTTCAAATTATGCTTAACATTTTAATCTCTTAACCCTTTTTTCAGGGTATCTGTTCTAAGCTGTAGCTATCTAATTATTAAAGATTGAAGTTTATATAGACAATATTCCCTGGTTATATGACCTGCTGGTACTGTTTGTTTGCTTTATTATTTTGCAGCAAGACAAATGAAATTTTAATGACTTATAGGATAAAATTATTTGTTAGATGTGATCATGCTATGTTGCAATTGCAGTATTTGGAGAGTGTATTGTAGGATGCTGAGTAGACTGAGTAGTGTGCTATTGCTCAGGCAGGGTGCAGTTGTTGCTAGGCAACATTTTCTCAGATGCTTGCTGGATTATAATGGCAGCACTGCAGTTGGGGGTTGCAGCTTGATCACTAGAAATCCAGGTCTTATAAACTCCCAGTTTGCAGCATTAGCAAGGGTGATTTGATATAAAGCTCCAGAGCTACTGACAATTGGATAATTAAAAAGATAGTGATAAGTGACCAAATAAAAGACAGGCAACGGTATTGCAGGAGAGCAAGTGAGGGATTGTTTAGCTTAAAAGTCATAATGCAGGAAATCACGAGAGATCAACATAAAAGGGGAAATAAAGCAGAGAAGAAAGTAGAAGCAGGATAAATGAATGGGCAAGAAAAAAAATTCCCGATGAAGAAATGTGGAACACGGAAAGCAAGATTAAATGTACAGTGATCAGTTGGGTTTGGATAAGAGGAAACGAAAACTGGTTCTTGCAAGAAATTTTATAAGAAGTATGTGAAACATCAAAGAAAATGGGTAGCAAATGCCTTTCAAACCATATTAGTTTGAAACTGAAGCTGGCTTTGCTGTTGTGCATCAAAAAGTAATATTTAAAAATAGTAAAAAATAAGTGAAATATTGTACTATATTTTACAGGGACAAACCTTTTAATATTTCTGGCATAGTGTATTTTCTACTAAAAATAAATAATACATATGTAAGGAAAATGTTGGTTAGTGTTCCATACTGTATATCATGTAAAATAACCTAATTTAAAAAAAAAACAACCCAAAACACTGCCCTGCCCCCCCCCTAAATCCCCCCAAAACCCAACCTATTCCAGTAACCAGAACAAAACTGTTTTGATTTAGTTTTCTATGTATGCAGAAGCTGGTGGTCCAAATATCATTATAGAAGATGAACAGAATTATATTGCATTGTGAGCCTAGTAATTAAAAACAATTGTTTTTGTTTTAATAGTACATTTGGGAACGCCTTGCTGTTGGTTTTAAACACAAGAATAACCGATCCCGAGAGGGAGTGTGCTTGTGTCTCATTGCAACCTTGAACGCGTAAGTTTTCTTGTTTCTTTTGGTCGTAAAGTATTATAATTAGTATCCTATCTTGTTTCTTAATCGCTTCTTTTTTTCTGAATATAACAGTTTAAGAAGCCTGATGTCTTTGCAAAATTCTTTTTTAAAAAGTGGAAAGTCTGCACACACATACTTTCTGAACTTTCTACAGTTTTCTGAAAGAATGATGCAAAGGCATGAGAAACTTTGGCTTCATTTAAAAAAAAAAATGTAACTAATGGACCAGAGCAGGGACTCCAATCCATGTAAACGTTTATTGATGGTAAGCTACAAGGTCGTTTGCTCGTAAAACATCTTTTTTTCCCTGTTGGCATGACACTTATTTTTGTTTGTTATTGCAGTTATGGTGCACAATCGTTAATCCTCAACAAATTGGTTCCACATTTATGCATCTTGTTTGGAGACTCCAATAGTCCGGTAAGCATTTTATTGCTTGAGCAATTGTATTTTGATATGAGAGAGAGATAACTAATGTCTTACACTTAAGTTTTCTCTCTGGTTTTGTTTGTCCATGTCCATCTTATTTAGTCATGCAGCTTAGTTTTCTTGCTGATCCATTTTTGCACATAAAGACAGTTGTGGGGAAACAGTTCTGATAGTATTTCTTTTTAAATTGGGTTTGTTAGAGTGCTCTCAGTACAGTTGTTTCCTATCTCTGGTAGGTTGAATTGAATCATTGCTAGATACAATTGTTTTCTGTAAACAGGAAGGACTGCCCTCCAAAAGGAGACTTAACTGACATTTTTAGGCCTTCATCAGTTTAACTAAGGAAGTATATTATCAAGTAGAAGTTGAACCCTGTCTGCATGCAGTTTTTTTGGGAGGATTAAGAATTTACAGCTTAATTTAATCTCCAGGATGAAAATAGGGACAAATCACTTTAGTCTCTTGGACTATAAGATAGTCTTCAACAAGAAGTTGTTGAAGTTCATTTTCTGGTTCACTTAAAATTAGGCTGGGCAAAGCATTGCAAAATGTATTAAGCATAATAGAGCTTTGCCAGAGGATGGACTAGATAGTATGTTTCAGCTTCAGAGCATCTTTAATTTGTAACTTTATTTTCCATCCTTACGTTTCCAGCTGTTTGAAGTTAACCTGCATGCTGGGTTGGCATAAAGTGTCTGATAGATGGCTTATTTGGGCTACTATTTCACATATTTTATTACTTTTGTAATTTCTGTTAAAAAGTCCTTCAATTTTAATATGCATTCGCAGGTGAGAGATGCTGCATTATTGGCAATTGTGGAGATTTATAGACATGTAGGGGAGAGAGTACGAGTAGACCTCAACAAAAGGGGAATTCCCTCTGCAAGGTGAGCTGTTTAATTTTTATCACTAAATTATGATTAGTGTCTAGAATGCATTAAAAGTATGCCTTTGTTAAGTGTTTCATACCATTTTGATACCATCCGCCAGTACATTTTTCTTCTATCATGCTCTTTTAAACTTTGTAGGCCAACAAAAGTAATATCTGCCAGAGCCTTCCAGTATTTATTCTGCCATCTTAAAACAATAATAAAAAATACTGTATAGTTTTTTCTTGCCCTTCCCATAAGTTTGATTTATTGTCAAAGTTGTGAACATATTGTCTAGGTTCCCTGGCATTTTGGCAACCATATGGTGCTTGATTGTTGTCTTAGTTTGTAGTTTCCCTGTGAACATTCATTTTGGTGGCTTTTTCCTATTAGAACAGGATTGTTTTCAAAGGAAAAATAAAGAAGGAACTTCAAGGTGTCGGAGCCGAGGGGCTGTGGCCAGCAGCCCGGGCACGTGGGCCGGGGAAGTCAGCACGGCGAACTAGAATTAGGCACTGACGCGTGGAGGTTGATTAAAGATTATTTTACTTACTCCGTAGATGGTCGCGGTACAGGCAGGAAAACTTGCTTGGTTACAGTTGTAGACAGAAGAAAAGAAGAAAACTCGAACGATGAGAGCTCTTTAAATTGATACGAGAGTCCGTGCTGTGACTCTCAACGAGCGCGCAGGGCAGGGGTACGTCAAGGATCGTCCGGTGACGGGGAGAGATTCTTGATGGCTGATCAAACCATCATTCGGTCCGAGATATACGTAGAAATCCACGAGATGATTGTGGACTCCTTGCTGGAATTCTCTCGGATTTCTCCCGGAATTCTCAGAATCTGGGTTCTCAGGATCCTCCTGAGATTCTCGGAGATCTCCGACTTGGGCAGAAACTGCTCAAGCCTCTTATACGGCTAGCAAGCCAGTTGCTAGCCGCCACGTGGGAATAATTTAGAAACAGCCAATAATGGGACATAAATTTGCATGCGAGCGGCAGGAACTCCTTTGCACCAGGGTTTTCTGTCTGCAGCTGAGAATTACACCGTGCAAAGAAAGCTCCATGTGGCGGGAAATAATTCTGCAGTGCCAAAGCACGCACACAATCATTGGGTAATGACACAAGGAAGTGCCATTCTTGTTCTGTCAGATGACTGTGCGTGTCCTGACAATCAGTCATGATTGCGCATTAAGGAATACCTTTAAGTATCATTACTATTCTAAAACCCATGGAAAGCTCTCAAATCCTCCGAGAACCTTCTCCGAATCTGGTCAGAAGTTTGTCATGGAACAAGCAGATGCATCAGATGTATCAATCCCTGAGTGCTGAGAATGAGCTGTGATGTGCATTCTAAAGTCTGTGATACCGTGTTCTGCTTCAATAGCAGAGGCAAAATCTCTAGAGAGGTGGTAAGTCAGTGACAGCTAGCAGCTTCCAGGCTGGTGTTTATGAAAGCACCAGACTCCTGGCAGCACAATGTCAAAGCCTTAGGGTCTTTCTGTCTGCATTTATCATAGGAGCAAGATTCCTAGGTGACTGCCTGATTCCTTGAAGCTGCTGTGACAAGCTCAATGCTTGCTCCAAGACATTCCTTTTGCATTTACTAGGAAGAGTAGGGATAGTTCCTCTTATCACTGGACAGTTTTTTTTGCTTAAAATTATTGGGGAAGCTGAAGATCAGAGTAATATAGGCTACTAATGTTTGGCTTGGTATGGCCTGTTTTAATGTCTTTTTAGTGATACAGCTGCTATTTCCCAGTGTCATCAAATGCTATCAAAGATAGTTGAAATTGGCCATAGAGTGTGCTACAGATATGGCTGTGAATCAAGGACGACTTTGTAATAAGATTGCTCACCCTTAGCATCTTCTTTTTGACCACTCAGTATAGGTATGGGACCTTCTCACACAGGTCCTGCTTTCTTCTAGGCAATCAAGATCAAATATATCTAATATTATTTCTGTCTGAGTCTCCCCTATTTCCCCCCTCCCCTCCACCTCACCCACCCATATTAACAGTTTGTTAATTGCTGGATTTAGAGGGAAAATGAGTATCTTTAATGGCACATAGATTTAAAATCTGAACTGTGATTATGGGACTTGCTGACAGGAGCAGTTTACCAATCTGCAACTCAGCTTTTCCCAATCAAACGACAGGAAAAGCCATGAAAAAGAAAAGACCTCTACTGTGGTCTTTACTCCTTCTGAAGAGACATGCTAAGATTTTATTTAAGTCTGTATGGGTGTAATCTGATTTGAAATCAGTTAGTAGTATCTTTTCCTGGTTGCTATGGTGGTAAAGAAGAGTGTTGCTTCTCCCCACCCTCAGGCCCGGTCCTCTCCTGCATCTGGCCCAGGCTCGCTCCTCCCTTCCCCTTGCTGCTGTGGTGGGGAGAGGGGGAGTGGGCCTAGACCCTAAGCACCAGGAGGGAAGCGGGGAGTGGGCCCGCACGGGGGGAGGGGCATGGGGCTCCATCCATGCCTGCACTCTTTTCCTCCTTTCTCCCCCACCCCCAGTCATTCTTGATGGGCAATTGGCTAGTACTTTCAGAAGGGCAGTAAGTCAGCAAGTGGCAGCCCAGGCTGCCAAAAATTTTGGGGCCTGACCTCCCTGTCCCCAAATGAAGTAACCTCAGTGTATCTCAAGATCCCAGTGCAGGTAAACATCACTCTCACATTTCATTTAGAAATATTTTCGTCTAACCTGATGACAGGTCGGGGACAAGCTGCAGTTGGGAAATAGTATCTAATTTTATTGATTGATTGATTTTGCCTAAATCAGAGTGCCCATAGATATTCCTGTGTGCTCTAAAAAGTCTGTTACCCTGTTTCCCCAAAACATTTTCCTGATTCAAATTAGTAGGTGAATTGTTCTCAAGCTTTTTAGACTTAAGACATCCCTCATTGAACTTGAGGCATTCCTTAGAAGTTGCTAGCTCTTAGTTTTCACTTGTTTTTTGAATAGGAAAAGTACCTTATTTATTCAAATCAAAGATGATATTTTTTTTCCTTCCCATTCAGCTTGGAGGAATAAAAGCCCCTCATCTTGGATTCCATTACAAAGTAGGGGATGAGGAGGGGGACACGCAGTTACTGTGGCTTAGAATCTGGCCCTGAGCCTGGGTTGGGGCCAGAGTCAGAGCTGCAATCTCTCCCTTCATCCTGCTCCTTAAAAACTTAAGTTGACCCTCCAATAATTAGGTTCTATACATGGAAAATTATAACAAAATTATAAGTTTTCCCTATATAGAATTTAATTACTGAGGCAGGAGAGGGGTTCTGAAATTCAAAACTATCTTGGATTCAGGTAAACTTGGTAATAGAGTAATTTTTCCATTGCAGAACATTCAGAATATCTCAAAAGATCAACTATATTTAACACTATGGATTCCTATTTGAAATTCTTGGATTTATCTTGTGAATCACATTTGCACGCCTAACAGTGCTAACATTATGTGACACCCTTGAATGGATGTCCTGGCCCCCTGGTTGAGAATCATTGTACTAGGCATTGCTTAAACAAGCAGGGAGGTTCTGGATTGTGGAGTCTGTCAGGAAGCTTTTCAAGTAGGAAACTGGTTCTGTTCCACACTTTATTTTCAGTTATTTTTGTATCTAGCAGACGAGGAGAATGCATTAATAGATAAGCTGAATATATTCTGTGGTAGATCCCAAGTTGCATCTAGGTCAGGGAAGGCTAGAGAGATCATTCACCTGAACATAATGCTGCTAGTCTTCTTTCCAAAGGTAAAATCCCTGCATGCTTTTTAAACCACTTCCACTGGTAATAAAAGAATAGGCAAATATTAAGAAAGATCTGGTCGCTCAGTCCTATGGTCCACAGAAGCATGGTTACCTGTTCTGTTGCAGATGGTACAAGTCAGTCTTTACCATATTGAGAGTCTGACATCCATCATTATTCTGACGCACTGATTTTTGCCTGTGTGTACTGCTAACTTCTATGACTTGAATGTGTCATAAATGGTCTACTTTCTGAACACTATTTTCAAAGTGTGTTCAAAAGTGGACTTTTAAGTTGTAAAGTTGTAAGATTATGTATGTACTAGACAGCCCCAAGTCCCACCTGCCTACTGCCCTGGTTGGACAGCAGCCCTAGCCCTGCTCAGCTACCTTCTTTCCTCCCTCCCTGTGGGGCTTCATTCCCCACTCCCCCAACTTACCTGTGGGGGAGCTGAAGTGCTGTCCACACTGCCTGGCTGCCATATGCATGTGTAGCACGCATGTGCATGTGACACCCCCTGCTGGATTGCCTTCCTCCTGCTCCCCCCAGCCCCTTGCAGGCTAGAATTCTGCCAGCCTGCATGGGAAAACCTGCTGTTTTTCTCCTTAAAAAGAACAAAATTGTGTTTTTCTTCTTAAAATGAGAAAATCTGCATTTTACTGTGTTTTTCTGTGGCAAACTGAAAACCATAATTGCTTTAATTACCATGTTATTTGATCTTTTGGGATGGATCTTAGTGAAACAGTTGCACTTAATTTAATTGACTTTGATCACTGGTTTCTGTAGTCAGTTTCTCTTCCAAGGAAGGCGACCTGTAGCAAACAACAGCCTTATGGGGCCAGAGGATGAGGGGGGAAGAACACAGAGAACTCACCACTGCTGTGTCAGTTGAGTCTGTACTCTGCTTCTTTCAGACTTTTTGCTTTGAGAAGATTGGCTGTGATTTGGGGGAGGGAGGCTGCTCTTGATGTCTTGCCAAGAAATCTTTCCTAACAAAAATTTAATTGAAATAAGTATGTGCTCATTAACAAATCAGAAGTTTCTGCTGACAGCTCTGGTCTTCACTCTTAACAAAGGTATGCAGCAGCATGTGGGCATGTTTTAAGGAAACACCTCTTTTGACTAGTACAAGAACTGAAGCAGTCAGTACTACTAAAGCAAGATGAAAAATGTTGCAGTGTTTCCTTAAATGGTTCTTCAACTTCTCTCTTGCCTTTCTCTATTAAAGTATGTTTCTTTGTAACGCAAATTCCCTTTTGTAAGAATCAGTATCAATTCAATACCGTTTTCCTTTCCTCTGGTGAAGTTTCTGCCAAAAGGAATTTGGCAGTCTTTAGTATTGGGCCCTGTGAGTATTACTTCAATAAATTTGGGAGTACTGAAATTGGATACTCTATTTATTTTGTTTGAGGTCAAGAATAGTGCAAGCTTTCCATTCTGTGCTTGCCAATTGAATTTGTTACAGTATGTAAAACTCCATGTGGCAGAAGATTTTCTGTGTATCCATAGAATTAATTTTCATTGCTCTGGGACATAGCAGCTTCTTAGGCTGAGTGAGGCAGCAGAACCCAGATAGCTTTTATAGGGATGGCTCACAACTTGCTTAATTCACAGCAGGTTGCTGATTAAGAATGAGCTACTCAGCTGTTTGTTTTGGCTTTTCCTTGTCCAATCAGCTGATGCTCATCTTCAGTTTCTCACAGCTGATCAAGAAGCAAAAAGCTGAAGCATATCAAGCAGTTCTGCACAGCTGTTTGCCTGGTTAGTTTGCAAACCCTTCCCTTTGCAGGGAACGTAACCCTGGGAAGTATCTGGCTTCTACTGTAGTTGGGTTTTAAAATTGTCTACAGTCACCTGGCAACTTGTTCCATCGTATTTGTGTGCATGCAGATCTGTTTCAAACCAGAGTACCAGATGAAGATTATGACTGTATCTCACATTGCTACTACACTGAGCTGGGAAAGAATCCAGAAAAAAGTTGTTTGAGGGGAGGAGGAGATGTCATTCCCTACCTTCTCCCCAACAAAGATGTTAAATATAGATGTGTCAAGTACAGGTTGGAGAACTCGCTTGGATCACTTAAATTCAAAGAATTTGGCACCCCAGACCAGTGTTTTTCAACCCATGGGTCACAAAAATATATGGAGGGGTCATGAACAAATTTGAAAATTGGATCAACAGACTTTAAAAATGAATTCTCCTTTAAAGGAGAAAAATGTGAGAAAATGGTGACTTTTCTCTTGGAGGCTGGCATAGTTCCAGCCCCTGAGGGGCTGCTTGGGAGACTCGGGGTAGAGAGTTGGGAGTGGGGGGCACAGGGTCAGGACTGGTCATCGATTATTTATAAATGGGTCCTGGTTAAAAAAAGAAAAAAAAAAAAGGTTGAGAGCCACTACCCCAGACAACAGGGACTTTGCATCAGTGTTCTGGAGCTCAGAGCTGTTACCCTAGCCTATATGGTATTTAAAACCTCACAGTGTGGATCTTAACAGAGAACATGTTCTCAGTACACTTTGTAAACGGGTGAGAAAGCACACATTCGTTTCCCTCCTGCTTGGTAACCCTTAAACTCTTGATATGGTGTGTCCAACATGAAAGCGATCCTAGTAGGTCTTCATCTCAAGGTGTCAGCAGCAAGCTGAATGACTCCCTGAGGAGAAGCAGTCTGTACTCACAAGTGCTCATTTTGCAAATTGTTCTTGAGCTGATATTCTGTGTTGGGGTGCCATTTTAAAATCAATGTCAACGTAAAGTGCCAGGACCCTTGTCGATTTCTGCCAGTGTCCCTTATTTCCTAGGGAGATTTCCAGAATCAAAGGTGAATCTCTGATCATTCTTGTAGTTTTGTACTGGCTGACAGAATTATTACAAATATCCAACCAGCCTCTTATCTAGCTCTGTTCTCTCACCTGATCTCAGACCATGATGGACAGAAGTTTCTTTCAAACCCAAGATCACTGAACCTAACAGTGCAGCTGGTGGCTGGCTGGGCACCAAGGACAGAGATTATTCCCTTCAGGATCAAAGCAGAGAACTCCTGAAAAGAATTAATCTGAATATAAAAGGTCTTAATGTGAGCAGCACATCATGGTCTAGAATTCAGACCACGACTTGATGCTTCAGATTACTGTGGGTATACCTGGAACAGTGAATTCTTAATTAACTCTAAAGTCAATAATTATCCCGCTCGGAAAGGAGAATTTACTTTTTTTGCTCATATTAACATTGGGTTATTCTGAATACACTGCTGATGCAGGAATCTTTCCACTATGTGTCTTTTTAAAAATGTCCTTTATTTTATCTATTAGTGAGTAGTTTAAATGAGTACCCTGGCAGTTAGAGAAAAGCAGAACTACTGAGGAAAATGGGACTACTGAAGTAAGTGTTACCTCCCTTTCCTCTGTTGTCTGTCATTTCTGAGCAAGCTATACACATTTGAGCTACAGGACTCCAACAAAAGGGAAGTGAGGAGGTCAGAATGCTAAATACAGCTGAATGCATGTACACACATGTGAGAAGTATGGAAAATAAACAAGATGAGCTGGAAGCTGCAACCTGTGAAAAAGAACTATGATATAATTCACATCACTGAGACCTGGTAGGACAGCTTTTACGACTGAAATTTCAACATTTAGGGTTACAATTTGTTTTGGAAAGACAGAATTGTGGAAAAAATGTGGCAATGTTGTCTTGTGTGTCAAAAATGCACACTCTCGTTCATTGATCCAGGAGGAGGAAGATGGCAAACCAGAATGCATATGGGTAAAGATCAAGGTGAAACATGTGGCACCAGTATAATTAAAGGTGCACTGATACATTGGATTGGTACCGATATAAAGAAAATTGGCTGCAGTGCAGTACTCAGGCAGGGAGAAGCAGAGCCTGGAAGCATGGAGAGCTGCGTGCAGCTGGCAGGTCCGTTGAGGTGGAAGGGCAGGGGGAAGGGAGAGGGCGTGGGGGGGGGCAGATCAACGTTCTCTGCGGTGAGGGAGAGGGCAGGCACAGGTGCTGCCCAGTTGGGGCATGGTGCAGTGCAGGATGGAACTGCAGCTTGTCTGGGGGGGTGGCTTCTGCTGTTGCATGTACCACGGGAGGGCACAGGGTTGGGGGGCATGTACCCCCGGATCTGGGGAGGGTGGGCTGGAGCCGGGATTGCACCAGGCTCTTCTTGGCGGGGGCTGTGGAAGGGGATGCAGCCACCCCAAATTTTGCTGTAGCCCTGCTCCCAACGCTGATGCCCACCTGACACAGCTCTGGCTCAACGCCCCACTTCCACCTACGCGCCAGGAAGAGCCGGGGCTGCACTGGGCAGGTGTCAGCGCTGGGAGCGGGGCTGTGGCAAAATCTGGGGTGCCTGCAGTCCCCTCCATAGCCCCCACCCCGAGCCTAGCCCCCACTGAGAAAAGCCTGGCACAGCCCGGGCTCCAGCCTGCAGCTGCAGCCCACCCTCCCCTCTTCTCACAGATCCGGGGGCACACGCCCCTGCCCTGTGCCCTCCCAGAGTGCGTGCAGCAGTGGGAGCTGCCTCCCTTCCCCCCCTCCCCCCCTGAACAAGCTACACGGCTCCATTCTGCTCCCCACCCCACCCTGGCTGGGCAGCGCCTGCCCCTGCCTGTGGGGGGCATTGACCTGCCCTTGCCCCTTGCCTCCCCCCTCCCCTTCCACCACAACAGACTTACCAGCTGAACACAACTGTATTGGAAATTGGATTGGTATTAGCTGATATGCCTCCTTAAAAATCGGCTACTGGTATTGGCCCCAAAATCTCTATCTGTGCACTCCTAAATAAAATAGTAGGGGATTTATTACAGGCCAACTAATCAGGAAGAGAAGGTAGATGAGGCATTCTTCAAGCAGGTAATAAATCTATCCAAACGCTGTGGGATGGAACTGATGGGGGACTTCAGTTTTCCAGACATCTGCTGGAAGAACAGTGCAGCCAAACATAAAATGTCAAGCCAGTACCTAACTTGTGGAGAACAACTTTCTGCTCCAGAAAATGAAGGATACTACTAGGGGATCATGTATCTTGTATCTTTTCCTGATCAGCAGGGAATAATAGGTGGAGGATATGAAGGCAATGGGTAATTTAAGAGGAAGCTATCATGATATGATAGAATTCTAGATCCTGAGATGGAAAGCCTGGAGTCAGCAAAACTAGGATGCTAAATCCCAAGAGGACTGGGAGCTTCCAAGGGCACAGTATTGGAAGCACAACAAGAAACTGTCCCAATATGATGGGAGCACAAGAATGGCAAGAAACCAGTGTGGCTGTATAAGATGCTTCTAAAATACAAAAGGAAAGCATACAGGCACTGGGCAAATGGCAGGTCACCAAGGAAATAATCACAACCTGCAGGGATGACATTTGAAAGGCAAAGATACAGAGCAATCTGCACCTGCAAAGGAGGGTAAGGACAACAAGAAGAGGCTCTGTAGGTATGCTGGCCAGAAAAGAAGGACCAAGGAAGCGTTGGGTCTGTTGTTAAGCCAGGGAGAGCTTCTAACATAAAATACAAAGGAGGCAGAGCTATTCAATTGCTACTTCTCCTCAGTCTTCACAAAAAAATTAAGCTGCAGCCAGTCATCTAATAGGGATTATCTGGATAAGGAGCGGGGCAGGTTGCATGAGATGATAATAAGAGATGGACAGAGAACTTTTTGAGCATCTGAATGAATTCAAGTCAGCAGGACCAGATTAACTTTCTCCAGGGTCCTAAAGGAACTGACAAAGAAGATCTCAGAGCCTTTGGCAGTTACCTTTGTCGTGGAAACAGATTTCTCCTTAAGCCATCGTTTTTGGTTTGAGGCATAGATCTTTGCATCTGTGTCCCAAGCTAGGTCAACGTATCCCCTTCCAATTCACAAACATCTAACTTAGTTGGGGTTTAGTCAGTTTTAGAGCAGGGTTCAGCAACCTGTGGTTTGCCATCTGGATCTGGCCTGCAGAGCCATCTTCTCCGTCCCCCGGAGCTCTGGGCTTTCTGCAGTGTTCTGGTAGCTGGGGGGATGTGATTACTTGGGGAAATGGCATCAGCAGTGAAGGGGTGGCCATGACTGTTACTGTTTCTAGCAGCTGTAGCACGGGTTGAGTTGGAAGGGAACCCACGTTAGGAGTTAAAAGTGGCCCCCACTGCAAAATGTCCCTGTTTTAGAGGACAAATAATACATTATGGCGATAAGTTGGAAAAGAACGCTGCCAATGTTGCCAAAAAACAAACAAAAATCTCAAGCTTTCTCTGTTACGTACCACTAACTTCACCAAGATAACAGAATATAGTTTCTTCACAGTTAAACATCCCTCAAATGTTTTGTATATTTAAAAAATGAAACGAAAAAATGAAACGATTGTCTTCTTTTCTACTGGAAAAGAAAGATAGTTTTCAGAGTACCTTTATTGACAAAATAATGAAATTTTGACAGATATAGTAATTGGCTCTGGACTAGTTTAATGTTATCTTTAATTGTTCTACTATATATGGTACTCAAATCATGACTGTTTAGAGCTTTATATAACTAGGCTAACAGGGTTATGTTAAGCCTGTATGCCATTAAGATAAGTGCTAGACTATTTTAAATTAAGTTATTTAAGATACGGTATTTTATTCACAGAAGTTTAGGGCTGGAAAGGACCTCATGAGATCATTGGGTCCAGCCCCCCTGCTCTAGACAGGAAATACTTCTGGGGTCAAATAACCCTAGCCAAGGTATGCATCCAGTCTCCTTTTGAAGATCTCCAGGGTAGGTGCCTGCACCACCCCTGCTGGGAGTCTATTCCAGAGTCTGGTCACTGAACCATAAATAAGTTTTTCCTTTTATCAAGTGTGAAACCACCTTTTAAGAGTTCGACTGTTGCTCCTGGTTTTCCCCTGGGGCACTTCAGTGAATAGTTGTTCGCCTGCCCCGATGCTGTCCACTGATACATTTGTAAGCTGCCACCAAAGCCCCCTCAAAGTCTTCTCTTTTCTAAGCTGAACAGTCCCATATATCTGTCTGCCTTTCCTTGTATGGCTTGCTCTTCAGGCTTCTAAACATATGAGTGGCTCTGCTCTGGATTCACGCAAGCTTCTCCACATCCTTCTTGAAGTGTGGCGCCCAGAACTGCACGCAGTACTCCAGCTGAGGCCTCACAAATGCTGAGTAGAGCAGGAGAATAACTTCCTTAGTTTTGCTTGAGATGCATTGGTTGATGCATGCCAGTGTTTTGTTTGCGCTGCTAATTGTAACATCACACTGGTGGCTCACATTCATTTTATGGTCAGTTATGACCCCCAGGTGCCTTTCAGACGTGGTGCCCCCAAGCCTGTAAGTTTGTTGCGTATTTTTTCCCCAGATGGAGCACTTTACACTTCTCAGTGTTGAACAGCATCTGGTTCTGGTTTGCCCATCTAATATGTCTAGGTCTGCCTGGATCATCAGCCTACCCTGAGGTGTGGCCGCGCTTCCCCACAGCTTAGTGTCATCGGCCAACTTTGCCAGTGTGCTTTTCCGCCCCACGTCCAGATCATTGATGAAGTTGTTGAAAAGCGGTGGTCCAAGTACCAAACCCTGGGGGACCCCACTGGCTACCTTCCACTAGGCGAACACAGATCAGTCTATTAGTACTCTCTTGGTCTGACCTTGCAACCAGTTTCACACCCATCTGACTGTTGAATTGTTTGAGCCCATAGTTCCCTAGTTTTACCTTGAGCCTCGTGGGATACCAAGTCAGAGTCCAAGTAAATGACATCAACCTCATCTCCCTTATCTAGGTGATAAGTAATCTGGTCATAGAAAGAGATGGGGTTAGTTAGACATGACCTGCCTGCAACAAAACCATGCTGGATCATTCAGAGTTTTGCCTTCTACTAGCTTGCTTATTGTCTATGGACTCCTTGAGAGAGTTTTCATGGATTTTTTCCTGGGATTGAGGTCAGGCTGATTTGGCCTGTAGTTCCCTGGGTCTCTCTCCTCCCCTTCTTGAAGATGGGCACAACGTTGGCCCTCCTCCAGTCTTCTGGGACCTCTCTTGAATACCACAAGTTCTCAGAGGTTCACCAGCAGTCCTGCAATGACTTGGGCTAATTTCTTCAGCACTCTTGGATCGAGTTCATCCGTTCCTGCTGACTTACAGATATCCAGTCTCTCTAGCTGTTGTTTCACCAGCTCTACATTGACTGTTGGTAAGTGATCATTTCTACTGTGACTATTGTATGTCATATTTGCATTCGGCAGGCTATCACTCTTAGACTGGTGGAATACAGATGCAAAGCACTTGTTCAGGAGTTGTTTTCTCCTTGGTGTCAGTGATCAGATGTCCAGATGCATTGAGCAGGGATCCCACGCTTCCCCTGGTTTTCCTCCTGTTACCTACTTACCTGTAGAAGAACTTACTGGTCTTGATTTCGATTGCTAACCTGAATTTGGTCACCGACTTTGCATTTGTAATCTGTCCCCTACAGGTGTAGGCCAATCTTATGTAGTTCTCCTTGGGGCCTATTCCTAGCTTCCATCATTGGTAAGCCTTCCTTTCTTTTTTCAGAAAATGTGCAGCTTCTCTATTGAGCCAAGATGGCCTCCCGGCCCCTGTGCCACCTTGTTTGCGTATACGTATGGACGACTTATGTGCACCGAGGATCATCTCTTTGAAGAATGACCACTCTTCATCCATGCGCTTTCCCTGAGGTCCATGATCCCATAGGGCATTACTCACTAAAGTCCTTAGCTTATTGAATTCAGCTTTTTTAAAGTCAAGAATTTGTACCTTACTGACAGATTTCCTAGCTCTACAACAGACAGTGAAAGTGATAGTGTTATGGTCACTGTTGCCTAGGTTACCCTCTATCATCAGATCACTCACTAAGTTGTCCCCCTCGGCCAAAAGAAAATCTAGGAGGGCACTTCTTCTGGTCAGCCTGTATACTTCCTGAGATGGGTAGACCTCGGTGTTACAAGTCAGGAATCTATGTGACTGGTCAGATCTGGCCAAGTGCTCTTCCCAGGAGATGTCTGAGTAGTTGGTCACCCATGATGACCATATCCCATTCTCTTAAAGTCTCTTCCAGTTCTGTGGACAATTCCAGATCTATTAACTCATCTTGATTCAGAAGTCTGTAATACATTCCTACAGTAAGGTCCTTTTCATCACATTCCCCCCCCCCCCCCCTCCCATCTTGACCCAGAGGGTCTCAAGTCTCCCTTCCTTGGTACCAATTTTAGCTTCCAAGGAAGTGTATGGCTTCTTTTCCATATAGAGCTACACCTTCACCATTTTCCCTATGTGATTCCTCCTATGCAGGGTCTAGCCCTCTATAGCTGCAGTCCAATCATGGGTAGAGTCTCATAAGGTCTCTGTTATCCCTATGATATTGTAGTCGCGGCTGGAAAGCGGAAGGGCCATTTCCTCCTGTTTGTTCCTCGTGCTCCTGGCATTTGTGTACAGGCATTTGAGCCCTCTGCTGGAGGTCCTCGGTTTCCTGTTACCTTGAGGGAGCTCCATTCCCTCGGCTTGTGCTGTGGTGTCCTCCCTGGTATCTCTTTTTGTAACGGTTGGTTGGTTGTTGGCCCCTCCCCTCCCTGGCAATCTCAGTTTAAAGTCTTATCCAGGAAGTCTGCCATCCTAGCCAAGAAAAGAGCCTTCCCCTTTGGCATGATGTGGTTTGCATCCCTTCCCAGAAGACCTCTGTCTCTGAAGTATGTGCTGTGGTCAGGGAAGCTGAAACCTTCTTGGTAGCACCATTGCTGGAGCCTTTGGTACACCTCTTGGATGCATCCATCTTTCCTAGGCCCGCAACCAGGAAGATGGAGGAGAAAACTACCTGTGCCTCCAGCCCCATAAGCCTAGCCCCCAGAGCCCTGTAGTCACTCATGACCTAGCCAGGATTGCTCCAAGATGAGTCATTTGTGCCCATATGGATGAGGAGCATGGGGTAGTGATCAGAGGGCCAGATGAGTTTAGGAATCCTTTCTGCCATGTCCCAGATACAGGCCCCTGGGAAGCAGCAGACCTCATGGGCTAGGGTGACCTTGCTCCCATTCCCAGTTGCTGGCAGCCATGCCAGGCAGCCTCCGTAGCCCAGAGCCAGGGGCTCTGTCTGGGTGGAAGATGGAACCCCGTAGGTTCCTTCTGGGAGGAAGCCTCATTGATGCAATGGGAATAAGCACCATCTGGGTCCAAGGCAGGAAGCCATGGGGTACAATGGGTCCCCACCAGTGTCCCCACTACTCAGTTGGCAATCATTTCCAGCTTCTCAGAGCACACACCCCAAACACATATGAACTGGCCTAGGAATTGGCCTGCAAGCTGCCTGCAAAGTGGTTACCTTGTTTGCAGTCTCCCCAGGTTACCAGGGACTCCTTTTATGCCCTGCTGGGGCTCAGCTGGCTCTGCCCCCTCATTAGGGCTTTTGGCAGGTCCAGACAGCAATCACTCTCAGCTTCTCAGAGCACATGCCTCAAACGCATGCAGCCCACCAAAAAACACTCAGGAAACCAAAGGCACAGGCAGCTGGATCACTTACCTTTCCTCGGCAGGATTTGGTTCCTGGTTTCTCTCCTCTTTCCTCCTCTTGCCCCTAGCAGCTGCCTGCAAACTGCTTACCCTATTTGCAGTCCCTGTTTGCTGGCTGCCTGTGTGGATCTTTACTAAGTGGATTGAATTTTTAATGTATTTGAATAAATTTAACTTCAAAATGAGAAATTGCTTGTTTGCAGAAAAAAATTTTGATTGCCAGAAAAATAATTTGTCTTCCATCTTTCATCTTCATTATCGTAGCATAGTTGGAATTAGTTTTGATTTCAATTTTATTTTAACTGGAGGGAGCTGGAAAAACAACACCTAAGCTTCACATAACAGAAAATAACTTTTGTCCTTTATTTCTAGGTTACAAGTGATCTTTGCAAAATTTGATGAAGTGAGGAACTCTGGAAATATGATGATTAGTACCAGTGGTGAGTAAGCAAGAATATATATTGTTATTAAAAATGGAAGGTGACTAAATCTCATTTAAATTGTATTTAATTTTTATTTACTTGGTGGAATTACTGGCATTTCCAAAGTGAGGCTTGGATTGACTACTCTAGAAATGTTTTTGTGCTATAATATTAAGTTTTGATGTTGATATGTTGCTATAAACATTGTTTTCTTGTCTTTTGAAATTAGTATGCCTGATTGCTGCACTATTTTGACATATTTCCATACCCAAAATGTCTTGTAATGATGGCAGTTGTACTTTCTTTAAGCAATTTGCTTCACTGTACCAGCGCGCAAACTGTTGCAGTTCCATATCATATTTACTCAATTATAAGACAACTCCCCCAATAATTAGATTCTGTATATGGACAATTTATAAAATTGTTAACATTTTCCAGGTATAGCATCTAATTAGCAGAGCTTTGTCTTGAATTTGTCTCCCTCCCACTGCTACAGCAGGGAAAATCTGAAGGGTCAGGTAGCCCCTTTGCCCCCTCCCCCCCCCCCAACTTCTTTCCCCTGTATCACCTTCTCCTCCTCCCCTCCCCTCCCCTCCCCCCCCCATTACTGTCAGACCTTGCTTTCCCTGAACACATGGAAGTGAGGAGCAAATTTGAAAAAAACTGACCTTGAAATAAATATAGTTGTAGCAATTTGCATATAGTACACATATACTTTGTTCATCCAGAATTGATGCATGGTACCATTTCTTTAAACTGCTGCAAGTTTTAGCATAGGTACTCTGTAAACATACACGTAAGTAACACGTGGCCATCTACTTACATAATACAAACTATGCGTGATATTAGTCCAAAGTCAAAAGGCTCATTATTTACCATATAGTTCATTGGGATGGGCCCCAGCATTGTTGACAGCATTTTAAGCCATGTGAACCCATGGCTCAGCATTGCTCAGTATATGTCTGTACTCCAGACACCCCCACAAAGGATCTATTTGCTAATTACCCCCCACCCACTCATGACTGGAACAAGGTGTTCTTGTCATGAGTCCTGGGATCCTCCAAAAATTTACATGCAGTTGAGGCATAGGGCATCTCGGTCTGGCTTCACCTCATGGAGGCCAGGGCCAGACTAACAGTTTGCAACAGGCTGAGAGAGGGGGGTAACAGAGGGATTCTGGGTGAACTGTTTGGGGCCCTGTTTGGTGATGTTTGCCTAGCATTTAAGGCTGGTAGAGAAGCAGGATTCGTTGGAAATGGGGAAGAAAGACGCAGCTTAGCTGTGGGAGTGACAAGGAAGTAAAAATGGGGCATGAGCCAGTGTAGTGGCTCACCATGACTTGACAAAGAGTTAATGCTGAGAGGGATTGTGCTCTACCATACATTTTATTCAGATGAGTTACACTGACTTATCTTTGTGGCAGGTTCTAATCAGCATGTTTGCACAATATGACCTGTGTGTTTTATAGTCATGCTCAGTGCTGGCTATATTTTAATCAGCTTCATAGTTGGTTTCCATTGATGAGCACATGCTGCTTTTAACAGCAGTTCAAAGATAGCTACATTAAATATACTGCCTTTCTTTTATGTGAATGTAGGATGGCAGGCCTTCCCTCCCATGCTGATTGTGGGGGGACCTTGTCTTGGGATTCAAGTAAATATGGTAGTTGGTCTTCAAAATATCTTCTAAAACTTCAAAATTTTTTCTGCAGTCTTGAAGTTGCAACAAAGTAAGTTTAGATTGGATAGCAGGAAAATTTTTCTTCACTATTGGAATAGTGGGGCAGTGGAATAGACTGGCTAAAGAAGCTGTGGACTCCCCATCACTGGCAGTGTTCAAGAATAGGTTGTACAGATTGGTCAGGGATGGATCTAGGCAAGCTGTTCTCTCAATCTTTTTGCCTGGTGGGCCAGGTTGGTAGTGCCTAGTCTGTCCACTGGGCAGATCCAGCCAGTGTTCCTGATCCAGTCCCCAGGCAGGCACAGCATGGAAAATCTGGCCATTTGGAGGAGGGTGGGGGCCAGGCCTCCCCTACTGCAGCCCTGCAGGTTAAAGGAGCTTGACTTCCCCCTGTGAAGGGAAGGGGGATAACCCAGCCCTGTGGGGGAAAGAGGCATGGCCTGGCCCCAATCAGGCCCCATTTGGAGGGAAGGAAGCATGGCCCAGTCCTGATCCAGAAGTGTAGGGGGGATGTGGCCTGGCCCCACAGGGGAAAGGGTCGCAGCCCAGCCCAGTCCACCAAGTAGGACTTGGGGGTTTTGAATTGGTCAGGGAGGTCTATGGCCATATTATTGGTCACAATTCCCCCACTGCCAGATTTCCTGATCCATGGGAAACTCCATGGACTAGATGCAATGGCTCTGTGGCCAGAGGTTGAGCACCCTTGGTCTAGGCATAGCTATGCCTATATTCTCCTGTGGCTGTTTTCCATGCTTCTGGGCTTTCCTGATTTGTGCACCCCTCCCCCCACCCTTCTTCTATATGTCAGTGTGTTTTTAAACCTTCCTCAGAGGCATTGGTTACTAGCTACAGCCAAGGCTAAGGACTTTAACTGGGGTGTGCTGTTGCTTCCACTGGAATTTAAAACACAGAGACTCCTGGCTAAAGTGTTTTTGACCCTCTGCTCAGGGCCAGACATAACCAGATCTGGAGTCAGGAAGGAATTTTATTATATAGTCAGATTGGTACAGAGTGTGGGCGGGGGGGGGGGGGGGGGGGGCGGTTGCCTTGCTTTGTAGCAGGGGTGTGACCCATTTCCTAGGATCTCTTGAGCATATACTAACAAGCTTTGCAGTAGGATGTTAGCTGTGGTGGTCCCCCTGCTTTATCTGTGTCAGGTTATAGTGTTATGTCTTGTGTTATGTCAGGGTTGATTATGTAGTTTTGTTAAGAGATTAGATAATGGATTTGTATAGGTTGGTTTGGATAGGGATGATTCTGCCTTGGACTAGATGATCTTGTGAGGTTTCTTTTAGCCCTACCTCTCTGTAATTCTACTGTAATTAGGATATTGCAACATATTTTAGTATTGTATGTGAAATTCCTTTTTATAAATATTTTTTGGCTTTCTTTTGGAGTATGTCTCTTCCTAGTAATTAAACATGAATAAATATATTTACGTATTTTTCTCAAATGAAAATTCATTTAGTGGTTTTAAATAATTGTGACAACATTTTGAAAGTTACTGTTGTTAGAAACCTCCATCTTTAGAGTTTAAATTTCAAAACAAGATTCTAATTTTTTCACTACAGAAGAACATTTGCCATATGGGTTTCTTTTGTGGGGCGTGGTTTTTTGGGGTGTTTTTTTGGAACTTTAGGCATTGGTACGTTTCACTGAAACAGTCTGTTATATAGTGAATTCCATCTACAAATTCCCTGCTGTATCTTCAGTGTATAGTATTTTGTAATAGTGAAGGATCAGAAACCTTACTCTATTAATTAACAAATCACTTTTGTATGTTAAGTGAAAACCATTTGTAAAACTCAGCAATACAACTAATATATATTGTATCAATGATTTTTAATATGATTGTTTTATGCAGTTTTCATCATGTATTCATTTTTTGTCTTTGTTGTAATCAAATCCTGACATTTTATAGGGTTTTCCATCTTTTTCTTTGTAATTACGACGCATTCTTTTTTTCTACAGTTGATACTTAAACCCTTCTTCTCGCTCTCACTAACAGTTTTATCTAAAATTCCTTGCAGTTTCTTTTCTGAATCGGCTATTAAGACTGAGTCATCATCATAACACAAGTTGTTCAAATTCTGTCTGCCAGTGATCAGCCCTGATAAATCCTCAATCTGCCTCAGTATTTTCTCACAGTTCAAGTTGAAAAAGTCAGGTGACAAAACACAGCCTTTGCCTTATTCCTCTCAATTTGGATGAAATCAGTTTGTTTTCTGCTGCAGTTTGATCCCAATAGAGGTTTCTTAAAATTCTCAGGTTTTTACTCTCAGTATCCATTTCTTCCAGTATTTTCATTAACTCCTTATGCTTGACTCTATCAAAAGTTTTGGTATAATTAGTGTTCCGCATTTTCAGTTTTTTCCAATTTTCACCAATAAATTATCTGATTTTTATTTTTTTTAAATTGAAGTTATTTGGTTTTTACTAATTTACATGTTTTTCAGTTCACTCAATGTTACTGGGTGCAGTAAAATCCCTGTTATCCGGTACAAATGGGGAATGGCTAGAAGGTGCCAGTAAACTATAAGTGCCGGCTACCTGAGGCACAGGTTTCGGTGAGGGACAGGCTGGCAGCTGCCACATGGGGGCCAGGAGAGGGTGGCTGGAGCCACTGCCTGGGGGCACAGGGCTCCCAGCTCTGATCCCAGGTGGGTTGGGAGGGGCTGTGGGAATCCTTGGGGGGGGCTGTGGGAATCGCTCCTGGGGTGGGCGGGTCCCAGCTGCGCATCAGCAGCTCTGGCTGCAGCTCTGCCTTGGGTGCTGTGAGTCCCGCCAGGGGGATAGGCAGGAGAGTCTGGCCCTGCTCCTTGCAGCGGGTGCTGCACCCAGCTGCTCCTCATGGGCTCACAGGGCTGGAGCTGTTGCCCAGGGGTGCGGGGCTCCCGGCTCTGACCCTAGGTGAGGAGGGAGGAACTGGTGCTGGTACCAGGGTCTGGATCAGGCTTGAGTCCCGTTCCCCCCTCCCCCCCCCCATCTGGCCACGCGCCACTCCCCCCAGCCCCTGGGTTGTGCCATGCTGTGGTACAGGTAGGTGGTGTTGTCTGGTCCTGGGACTGCTGCAGCAGGGGCTGGGGTGAGCAGGGACAAGCTGTGTCTCACCCTGTTTCCCCCCCCCCCCCCCCCCGCTGTGGAAGGAACTGTAAGTGGATGTGGGGCAGGAGGGTGCAACTCTTGCTGCTATGCACACTTCGGGAGGACTGCAGGCTAGGGGGCTGCGCCAGGCTCTTCCTGGGTGGCGCGTGCCCCTGGATCTGCGCACTAGACGAGAGCAGGCTGCTGCTCGGTGCCACCAGCCTCACCCTACAGCAGCAGCCTGCTCTCATCCTACATGCAGATCCAGGGGCATGCACCCTTGGGAAGAACCTGGCACAGCCCCCCTAGCCCCAGCGTAGGATGCAAGTAGCAGCAAGAGCTGTCCCTCCCTGTCTCACCCCCATTGACAGTTCCCTCTGCTTTGCTCCTTGCTGCAGCTCCGGGAGCGGCCAACGGGCTGTGCCCCGCCCCTTCTGTAGTCCCAGACTTACTTTGTCCCTCTATCACTGCTGCGGGAATGTATTATTATTTTCCCCAATTTAAACTGATTTTTTTTTCTTTTTTTTTCTTTTTATCCTGATTTCAACCTAGATTTTATGTTTGGAAGATAAACCCTGAAAAATTCCCAGATTTTTTTTAATAAAACCTGAAAATGTTGAACACTAGGTATAATCAATAAAATACAAGAAAAGGTCTTTCGTCATTTCTGTTGCCTCCTTGAGGGTGCCTCATGTCTGACTGAACCCCTTCTGGGAGAACATCTGCAAGCCTGGGGGTAACACCATCACCACCCAGGGTCTGGACTGATTTTGGTCCTGTGCCCCTTGGGAAACACAGGTCTGGTAGTCCTTGAGGGGTATTTGACCTACTGCAAGAACTTGGGGTGCTTCTCTCAGTCTGAAGCACAAATAGTGGTCTCCCTTAGTCAGCTGAACCAAGGGGACCCCAAGGCATAATCTAGACCCTCTCCCAATAAGTCTCCCACGCTAGGTACAGAGGAGAACTTTATTGTTTACAAGTAGTAGGTTTGGAATAGGGTACAGGGTAGAGCAATATCAGAGGAAATACCTTAGAGCAAACTGACATGGTAGCCTTTGATCACACATCTGAGTTACTGCAAGATATATATCTAGTTAGATCTCAAATAGTGTACTCACAAGTATCATCCAGAGGCAGGCAGAGATTCCCTCTGGAGGCAAGCAGTTCATTGATCATGAGTTTAAAAAAAATATAGCGAATTCCTTTGAGAGTCCTCATTATGGCTGCTCCCCCTCCTCCTGGGTAGTCTTTAACTTATGTAGACCTTATGACCTCATTTACCTGATCCAATGAAGGCCAGCAGTTGTTGTTTGCCAGCCAACCAATTTGAAATGCATCGCTGGTTGCTGGGTAGACTGGCTGGGTCTCTAGCTCCCTCCCAGTCATGATGATATTGCTTAGAACAATAGGGAGTGTGTGTGAGGCCAGTCACTTAGGCAGAGGGAGCAGGTTTCCCGCTCCCTCAAGAATGTATCCAGCTCAGGTTACAACTTGGGGTTACCTGAAGCCAATGGGGCCAGGGGTGTTTGCCCTCTGCAGTGACCATAGTAACCAAATTGTCAGATTGGTCATCAGCCTGATAGCAGAGTTTGGGGAGAAACAGATTGCATTCTGCTACAAGCCCCTGGATAAGCTTTCAATTGTTGAACTGCATTTCTGAATCTTCTTTTGACGGTGATGTAATCAGTTTGGTTTATAATGTAATCTCCAGGACTTTTTCATGTATACCTTCTTCTCAGGTGGTGTTCCAACCATGTGTTCATAATGACTTGATCATTTGCAACACACCAATGAATCTGTCTCTCACCTCTTTCATTTTTCTCTCCAAGTCCACAAGGTCCAACAGTATTATCTAGTTGTTCACAGCCAACTTTTGCATTTAGATCTCCCATCGCTATGACCGCTTCTTGAGGTTTCCATTTCTTTTTTAATTTATCAAGGTCTTCATTGTAATTATCAGTGTCATCTTCCCCTCTTTTAGCTGTTGGTACATTGACTTGTATTATTGCAATGTTGAAAGGTTTAGCCTTTATTTTCACAAGCATCACTGTACTGGATATTGCCCAAAAACCATGCAATCGTTTTAAGGTTTCTTCATCTAAAATCCACCCAACTCCTCTTTCATTCATTTGACCTCCTGAATAGATGATCTTCATGTCTTCTGAAACAATAATTCCAGGCTCTTTCCAGCATGCTTCACACAGACCTAGAATATTGATCTTTAATCTCTTCATTTCATGCTTGACACTAACCACTGTCCCAGTTTTCATAGATTCATAGATTGTTAGGGGCTGGAAGGGACCTTGCAGATCATGTGGTCCAGCCTGCCCTTTCTAGGCAGGAGGACAACTGGGGTTAGGCCCCAGTGAGGTGACTGTCTTGTCTCTTCTTGAAAACCTCCAGGGTAGGTGACTGCACCACCTCTGGAGGGAGGTTATTCCACAGTCTGGACACCCTGACTGTGAAGGAGTTTTTCCTGGAATTAATCCTGAAGTGGCCTTCCAGGAGTTTGTATCCATTGGTCCTGGTCTTCCCTGGGGGCTCTAGTGCAGTGCTTCTCAAACTATCTGATGTGGTGGATCGGCAATTTTTTTTCGAGCGGGCCAGGGACTGGTGCTTGGTTCAGCCGGTGGCAGCAACTGCGTGTAACAGCGCTATACAAATGTGCGACCGGCTGTTTCTTTCTCTTTCCTCACCTCGCACGACGTGACGTCACCTGGAGTGTTGGAACGTACGGACTGTGGCGCTATAACATATCAATGTTATGCTTCTGAAAATATATTTCTTTGTTTCCTGGCAACTTGCTGTGGACTGGCAACCGGAGGCTCGCAGACCGGCACCAGTCCGCGGACCACCATTTTGAGAAGCACTGCCCTCGTGAACAGTTATTCTCTGAGCTCCTGGTGCATTCCTCTGATATAGCAGTAAACTGCTATCAAGCGCCCTTTCAACCTTCTCTTCTTTAGGCTAAAGAGGCCCAGGTTCCTCAGCCTATCCTCATATGGCTTGCCTTGCAAGTCCCTGATCATACGGGTGGTTCTTTTCTGGACCCTCTCAAGCTTTTCCATGTCCTTATTGAAATGTGGCGCCCAGAACTGGATTCAGTACTCCAACTGCGGTCTCACCAGTGCTGAGTACAGCGAGAGTATCACTTCCTTAGTTTTACACAAGATGCATTGGTTGATGCATGCCAGCATGTTGTTTGCTGTGCTGACCACTACCTCGCACTGACGGCTCATATTCATATGATGGTCAATCACTGCCCCAAGGTCCCTTTTGGCTGTGGTGCAAGTCAAGCTGTCACCACCAAGCCTATATGTATGTTGAGGGGTTTTTGCCCCCAGATGGAGAACCTTACACTTGGAAGTGTTAAACTTACCTGGTTCCGGTCTGCCCAACTCTCAAGCCTGTCCAGGTCTGCCTGTATATGCAACCTATCATCTGGTGTGACCACACTGCTCCATAACCTGGTGTAGTCCGCAAACTTAGCCAGCAAGCTTTTCACTCCTCCATCCAAATCATTGATAAAGATGTTGAAAAGCACTGGTCCAAGCACAGATGTAGAGTTCTCACATTCCATGTTGTCACATTGACTGCTCTCCTGAGTGTGGACAGTCGCGTGCTGACAGTCAGGAGTCACCTGTTGCACATGATTATCCATACCAGGTGAGGCATCCTCACTTTTTCTGTCAGGGACCCCCTTCACATTGTTGTGTTTTTTGTTTGTTTTCGGGGTTTTTTTTCTTAATTCTTGAAAGACCATGGATTATGCTTGACAAAATACTGCAGTAGGTTGCCACTTCTTGTTGCCGGTTGCAGTGTTCAGCTAACTTGAGCAGGTCTCCTCTATTATTGTCCCAGTTGCAACAGGCATCTGCCAGATAAGATGGTCCACTGTTTTGCACCCCCATTGGCTTTAACTGTAACCCTGGTAAGGGAGGCTGATGGGTGCAATGCCTTGCCTAAGGGTGACCCAGAGAGTGCAGTAGCTCAAGAGTATCTGTCTCACTACTACCCTAACAGTTAAAACTGTCCTGCTTCTGGATGCAGCTTAACACAGGCCCAGCCCTGCTTTTTTTTTTTTCTCCAGTAAGTGGGTGTGGAGGGTGGGGGACAAGGCCAGGGGGACTGGGGTTGGCTTGGGGGCAGCAGAGCTAGGGCGGGGGGGTGGGCAGCGTGGCCAGGCCATGGCGAGGGGGGTTGGGCTGGGCCAAAGGGAGTAGACCAGGCTGGAATGCAGGGTGGGAAGGGGCACAGCAGGGTGGCGGCTGCCTGTCCTCATACCCGCATAGGGCCAGGCAGGGGCTGGGGTGGAAGGTCAGCAAGTGCAAGGTAATGTACCTGGGGAAGAATAACTTCAACTATACATACAAAATGCTCTAGATTGTTCTCTAAAAATGACAGCTGAGCACAGTGCTTACCAAAAAAGCTAATAAAATGTTGGGTATTGTTTAAGAAGGTAATTGAAAACAAAACTAAGAATATCATGCCATTTTACAAAAGCATGGTTCACCTGCATCTTAAATATTGAGTGTCGATTTAATTCCCACATACGAAAAAGGATGTAATAGAACTAGAAGAGGAACAGATAAGAACAGTTAAAAAGATCAGGGCCCTGGAGTTGCCATACCAGGCTAGGAGTCTTCAGTTTGGATATGGGCGTGAGGGGAGATATGATAGAGGTCTATTAAATCCTGAAGGGCGTGGAGCAAGTGAACAGGGACCTGTTGCTCGCCAAGTCTGAGTGCTAGAACTAGGAGGTGTCCACTTTAATTAGTAGGTGACAAGTTTAAAACTAACGAGAGTACTTTTTTACACTTCATGTAGTTAACCTGTGGAATTCATTGCCACAGAAGGTGCTGGAGGCAGATAGCATAGCCAGGTTCAAAAAGGGACTGGATAAATTCATGGGTAATCTACCTTTTAATGGCTGTTGAGCAGAATGGTTGTAGATGTTTCCTTTGACTTCTGTCTCTAAACCAATAATGGTGGATGCCAGGGAGGGTAGTGAATAAGGAGATAGAGCACTCTAGAGACATTTGGTTCAATGATCTCCCTTTATAGCATCTATTACTGACACTGTTGGAGACAGAATACCAGATGAACTATTGGTCTGACCCAGTATGGCACTTCTTTGGTTCTTATGTTCTTACCCATGTTGGTAAATCATTTTGAGATTCTCTGAATGGTCAATGCTGTATGAGTGTGAATTAATATTCCCTTTCTCTTCTGGTGATGTGGAATCAAAATCTCCCCAATACAGTTTAGTTTATTTTAGGTCAGACCAAGCTTTTCTGCACTGCACTGGGCATGGAAATAGTGAGATGGCAAGAAGGCTGCCTTATATGCAACAGTGTGACCCTCTGTAGCCTGAAGATAAAGCTTAGAGAAAACTTTTTTCTTTCCTTCAACACCCCTTTGTACTCTGTAGAGGGCATGGATTGGGCTTTAGCAATTGTATGCTAGAGCATAGTGATGAAATAGGACAGTTCTAAAGCAAAGCTAAGCAAATGTTCACCCACCACACGCAGAATTTTTTAGTAGAATTCTCGTTGTTCATCTTGAACTGTTTATGAAAAGTTTTCCTTGGAAAAACAATACATGTCTATTAACCATAGCAGTATTCAGCAGTGGTCAAAGTAATTATCAAGCAAAACCAGGTGATTTTTCTTTTTCTTGATTACAATAGAGTTGGTTTTTCCAAACTAGTTCTGCTAAAAAATGTTACTCCATTAGCATTCTACTCTTTAATCCTGTCTTTCATATTCTCAAGATCGGAATCCAAACTGTGCTCATGTATACCCATATACATCTAAACCAGGGCTACAGATAGAATTATAATTCATAGTTAATTTCAGTTAGTATGATATACATTAAGATTAATATAAAATATAAATATTATGGATTAGAAGATGAGTCTGAGTAAGAGAACAGATGGTTCTGAGGGCTAGCTGTTTGCAAAACTGAATGATTCAGAAAAATTAAACTTTTTTAATTTATAAAAATTTCAGTCATTCCTTACAGAGCAAGGGCATTTACTCAGAATTGTGTGGTTACCAGTAGGTATCGTGCTTTAAGGATAGTTGTTTGTAAGAAGTAGTGGTGCACCAATACATCAGTCTGATATTGGATCGGTACCAATATACAGAAAACTGGCCATATCAGATATTGGCCCAATGGAGCCAATAATTTGGCTGATAAATGCCTGTGCTGCATGCAGCTGCAGCTCGTCACTTAGGCAGCAAGAAGCAGAGCCAGGGGCATGGAGAGCTGCCTCCAGCTGATAAGTCTGGTGTGGTGGAAGGGGAAGGAGGAGGGAGGGGCTCAGATCAATGCCTTCTGTGGAGAGGGAGGGGGCAGGCGTTGCTCGGGCGGGGTGGGGGGCGCAGACCTGCGGCTTGTGGTGGGGAGGTGGCTCCTGCCGCTGCTTGCACCCCAAAAGGGCACAGGGAGGGCATGTGTCCCTTAAATCTGCTGGGGCAGGGCGGGCTGCAGCCAGGGTTGCTCAGGGCTCCTCTCGGCGGGGGCTGGGCTCGGAGCAGGTGCTGGCAGCACTGGGAGGATACTGCATCCACCCCAAATTTCGCCGCTGCTCTGCTCCCAGCACCGCCACCACCAGCTGTCGAGTGCAGCCTGAGCTCAATGCCCTGCCTCCACCCACATGCTGGGAAGAGCCGGGGCTGCAGCTGGTGGTGCTGGTAGTGGAGCAGCGGCAAAATTTAGGGTGGATGCAGCATCCTCCCAGTGCCCGCTTCAAGCCCAGCCCCCACCCTGTGCAGATCTGGGGGACATTTGCCACCCACCCTGTCCTCTTCCAGGGTGCAAGCAACAGCGGGAGCCGCCGTCCCCTCCCACAACCCGTGGCTCTGGCACCCACCCCCCTGCCCTGCCTGGGCAGTGCCTGCCCCTGACCCCTCCCTCACTGTGGGGGACGTTGATCTGCCCCCCCCTCCACACCCCTTCCCTCCCCTTTCCCCTTCCACCACACCGGACTTACCAGCTGGAGGCAGCTGTATCAGAAATTGGATCGGTATCAGCCGATATGCCTCCGTAAATATCAGTTATTGGTATTGGCCCCAAAAATCTCTATCAGTGCACCCCTAGTAAGAAGCAGTGTAGAAGAAAGCACTTTTTTTTGTTTATAGAAGATAAAGGCTGATGTTGATGTAGTCAAGATGTGGGAAGGTGATAAATAGGGAGAGGTAGAGTTATAAAGGGCCATGAAGATAAAATTAAGCTTGAACTTCCAGGTAGAGCAGGGGAAGTAGTGGATACCTTAGCAATGCAACTTCTGAGGCTTTGTCATTTCCTGGTTTGGGGAGTTTCCTAGGTTCCAGAAACAAAATGAAGAGAAAGTTTGAGTGTTCTGGATGGTCCAAAGGGGAGCTGGATAGGGGCAGTTCTCACTCCTGTTCATTGTCTTCCCCAAAAACTACACTGCAGCTTCTTAGGTCTCCTGCAGCAGTACCAGGTTTGGACTGTAAGTTAGTCTTGGATACAGCTGAAGTAGCACTTGATATGAGACAACTGGTGGCAACAAGTGAGATACTATGTACAGAATTACGAACCTTTCTTTTTCACTGATTTGGCCAGCACAGCCTTACCTTATCTGAACTTCTGTTATTTCTTTCTGTATGGTCTCAGGAATCTGTAGGTCTGCTAGTTCTCCTTAATAACAAACTTTCCCCATTTTTATGAGATTGTACAAGAGAAAGTTGAGGATTAGATCCTTGAGGAACGTGACAAACTGCGGCTGACTAAGGTTACAGATGAGGAGAATGTTCTCAGGTCTGATGGATGCAACACTCATGGGAACCAACTACTAAAAAGTCATCTTCTATTGAAAAACCAACACTGGAGCTAAGCTTAGTAATTTACATGGCATTGGATCACTGGTGCATGAACAGGGCAGAGAAGAATGTTCAAGAACTGACACCTTCAAAACCTGTGCTTTGAAAAAATCCCCATGCTGTAAATTTGGAAGTTAGATGTAATTGATAAGCATTGCTGCTTCATGCCTTCGCACTGAAGCAGCATTGTTGAAAGTGTTGTGAAAGAGTATATCCACAGGATTAAAAATTGTACATGGAGTTGATCCATGTAAAAATCCAAAAGGCTTTTTAATCTCACCTCAAAACTCAGTGATGCCTGTAAATCATTCCTCAGTGACTGGACACTTGGAATGCTAGTGAGATTAACCAGACTTCAGTCACTTCATATTATCCTGTCTTCCCCCTATCACTTGTTATTATTGTTGTAATATCCAGGGAGTCTTTTCCCAGCTGCACTGCTGCCAGTGAGTAAGGGCCAAATAGAAACCAAAATGGCCTTTATTAATTGTCATGTGTCTGCTAATTCCAGCTAACCAAGGGGATAAATGCGAGGGTATGCAAATCCAAATCTCTCCTGAAAACATAAATTATTATTTGACCTGTGAAATCACATGATAACAGAAACAGACACACAGCTAGAAGTCATTCCTTTCTCTTGCATATTACTTAATTACCATTTTACTCTATTTTTGTCAATGTGAAAGTTGTCCAAGAAGCTACACCCTGGTTGCTCAGATATTGAATGGAAGTTGTATATAGTGTCTTTGATTCTTAACCATTTTAATGTTTTGACACATCCCAGTTATCCTAGGATGCTCACTATATTCTTGTTACATTTTAGGACGGGTCTGATCATCATTTAGAGTAGATGAGGAAGCATCTGCTGAAACTGAAAGGAGCAGTTGTAGGAGTGAGGTGTCAAGTCTGAAAAGCTCAGGAAAGGAAGGAGGGTGGAAGTGCATGGTTAGCCTAGTAAGGTTGCCAAGGCAGGTGTAATAATCTCTTTTGCTTGCTCAAGAGGCTTGACTCCACTTTTCTCTAACATTGAGCAGGTGATACACCATACATCATTTATTTAGTAACTTATCTCCAACTGAGCTTTGATATACAGGTAATTTTTTTGCTTTCTGCTTATGAGTTTCAGTAGTACTACAGACACTCAGCAGCCTCTTCCCTGCCTGCTGGCATTGTGGCTTTTGGTGGTTGTTAGAAGTGGACATCTTTTCTTCAGATTGTATAAAATGGTTAAATTAGCTCCTATGCAGCTTTGGAAATCATGACTTGTTTCATATTTGGAATAATGCTATATGGTTTTTGTTTTGTTTTGCTTTGGTTTTGTTATAGTGGGAATCCATGCTGCTTCTGCTATCTCTTAACTGTATGCCAGATTTTGGGCTCTTTTTTCCTGTGGAAATTAATGTATTCCTGTAAACTGAAGAAGGTACTTTAAAGCACCTCCCCATTATTCAGCAAACAAGTATCCATTTCTATGGAAACAGGAACAGCAGCCAGCCTCGGAGCTGTTAGAGCACTTGTTTTGCTGGCTGGAATTTGAAAATATGATTTCTTTTACAGCATTTAACAGACTTGCAAAATTTGTTCTGCTTTAAGTTTAGAGAAGGAAGGATTAAAATAAAAATAATTTAAACAAAAATCTCTCTTCTTGCTCAGTTGTTGTAATGGTTTGATGGGAATGTAATTTAATATGTTGATGCACAATCTGTGTAGTTTTCCCAGTTCATAGCATGTCTCTGCTTAATGTCTATTTTAGAATATTTAAATATGTCATAGGATGAAGTGGTGTGCAAAGTTGGCTTTTTTTGTTTGTTTTTAGTGTCATTTCTGCGACCGCTGTATTACAAATGGAAAAACTATGCATAGGCAATATAAGCTATTTTAAAAGTAGCAATAAAAACTTTATGGTATCTCATATAAGATGGTACCTGTTTTGCCTTTTATTTTGCTTATTTTCCTTTAAGTTTGTTTCTATGCTGTTTTCTCTGTTTGAAGTATAGTTACTATGGAAACAGCATTGACATTGATATTGCCAGAGCTCCCAAATGTGAAACAGAATACATTTGTATAGAAATATTTGGAAAATATGGAAGTTTGGTGGCTTTTGTGACCATATACATGATATAACTAGACTGCATAAGTTTTCTGCATGCCAGTCGAGGCTGGCAAGATTTTATTTTTCCAGATGTGTTGAGTACCTTCATATCTTATGACCTCAGTTTGCATTGTAATGTTAGTGAAGTTCTGCAAAACACTGCCTTTACATTCTTTGTTGAGATTCTGTAGTTGAGTGCATGTTGTAGTTAAGCATTTTTTCCTCATTTTATGTTTGTCAGCCACACAGTAGGGAACCATAGTTCTGGAGAAGGTAACTTAAAAAAAATTTAAAATATTTAATGCGTCTGCTACAGTATTTTATTCTTTATTCCTTTATATGCCATATACGATTGTAAGAATATATACAGGTGTGAATCATGGTTCATTTTTATAATAAATTTGTAAAGATGATGTCACGTAACACGTGCACCAAGAGTTAGCAATCTGTTGCTTATCTGGCTGAAAAGCAGGGGAAAGTTTTTGCTAGTTTCATGAAGGTTTGATATCTCAGTCACATCACTGAGTATATATCTCATAAAGCTGTCATAAGAACATTTATTGTAGAAAAGGCATCTTAATATTAAATAATTATGATACTTGTTTCATTTTTCAAAGTACAGATTTTATCTAAAAGTCTGCTGTTTCTTTTTATGTTGGAGTAGCATCAAGTGGCATTTGCTAAAAGACAAATGGCTAAATCCTTTTGTATAAAGGTAGATTTTGTATGCTTTTTTTAATCTTTCCTGTGTATTAGGAAGCTCTTGCGTGCTTCTTGATGGAACTGGAAAATAAAATTGTTGTGCTTCTCTTGTACAAAAGATACACTGCAGCCTTTTTGCAGCTGCATGGTTGGTTGAGGTTGTGTCACCGTCTCCACCAGCGGCATTCCTCGTTAAATATGACCCAGCATTGTATACACAGAGAAGCCTTTGATAGTCTGCCTTTGACGTGATTTGTTTACAACAACCAGAAATGTTTCTACCCAATAAGAGGTTAATTGAGAAGATTTGGAATATTACTATTTGTGCTGTTCTTGTAGTTTTGTTTATAAATATTATGGGATAATTATAAAGGGATGAGAGTCCCTTTTAAAAGATGCAAATCAGATAATCCATCAGTTCATGTGATTGTCACCGATTGCATAGAAATCTTTACGGAATAGAGGCAAAAAGTGATTACTGAACACATGCCTTGTGTTTTGATGATTACATTAAAAGTCTCCAATAGTACAATGTTAATTGGCTACAGGAGGCTTATTTAAACAAAAAACCTAAAAATGACTGCTAGAAAAGAGATAAAAAAAGACCTCAGTCTAATCAGATGTGCACTGTGACTAGTTAAACTGGAATGGTACTGGGTATGTTAGTTTGAAGGGATTTTTCTGCAAGAGGTAGGACTTGTATTTTGAAATGGTGGAGCAGCTGTTGGCTATTGCAGCAGAGAACTGCAGATCTGACTGGGTCACAGTGCTCCGTCTCCATGCTGCACTGGATTGAGTGTGGCGCAGGCATATACATATAATAACTCAGTTGCTGTTATTTGATATCTTGGCTCATTCAGAAAGCTCTTAGCAGCATCTGTATTGTATGATGGCTGTTGGAGATGGTGAGTAAGATTTTTTTTTGATTTTTTTTTTTTATGGCTTGGTATGTCCTGTTTCATGTATACTCATGTTAATTGAAACAGTCTTTTAGTTTTCAAGATCTTTTGGACCAGTATAGCTGGGCTTTTTGTGAAAAGGCTATTTATGTAGCTTTGCCTTTTTCAATTTACTTGAGCTTCTATGAAGCGAATAAAACAGAGAATAGCTATTTACCTTGTAAACAAAGTATCAAAATCTGTCATCGTTTTTTGTGGGGAGCGAAATCGGGTTGAGGAGGACACGTCATGTGTATGCAAATGACAGGGAAGTGTCTGAATGCTTTATCATGTGAAGACAGCTCCTGGAGGAATGACAGATTTTTTTAATGTTTCTTGGGTTTTTTAAAGCAAGGTTTGACCATGTCAAGTGCATGAAAGTCTTCAGTGTGGCATGTTGACATCTTATCCTGATGTGGTTAGTATCAGCCAGAGTCCCATCATGCAAGGTTGATGCAAGTAACTGAAGGGTTTCTTTTAGGCACGGAGGGTATCACTCTTTTTCAGTTTATTATTTTAAAATAATTTCTATGGACTTCTTGCATATTATATAACTGTAATAATTATTAGTTTGGTGTTTCCCATGTGCATTTTTGTATTATTATCTGGTTTATGAAAAATGCTACTGACGTGCTGATTGTTTTTAAAAATGAGTAACTGATACTGAATTTAGAATAATGCTTATGTACTAAGCCACTTAGCCTAAATACTATATTTTTGTAAAGAAATGTGTTTAGTTATAAGGCTAAAATAAGAAAATTTGTAAATATTGAGGACTTTTACTTTATTCATAAGTACAACAGCAGTTTTGCACAAGCAGTATTATATTGTAGACAAATTGGTTTTGCTTTTATTATACACAGTGCATGTGAAAAGATAACAAAATAGTAGTAGCTTGGCTTTGCCTGGCACTTCTGCATTTTTTCTTCAGGCTCTAGCCTGACCACAGTAAATTGGTAACTTTCTAGCTATATAGTTGTTTTCAGATAAGTTTGCGAACTGTACATTTTATATTTATGTGTGTGTTGATGTATATTGAAAAAAAATTACTTTCCAACACATGATACCTGGGTTTATACATTAATCTTGCTGAAACACGTACCTCCTTGAGAGAGTTTAGTTTCTTTTCTTAAGGAAGCCTGAAGCTTATGTAGGGGTTGGACTTGAGTTTTCTATTATGCTGGTCCTTGCAAGTATTCAGAGTATAATGCTATGCCCACTGTAACATTCACTTTTATTCTTTTTAGAAAGATTGCAATTGTTTACTAGCCTCAAACATGAAGTATTGTTGGCATTTTTGAGTACATTTAGTATTGTTGTTTGTATTGTTTTTTTAGTAGCGGGATTACTTGCCATTGTTTCCCTATTGGTCCAAATAGTTTTTTGATCTTTCAAACATTTGTTGTTTTTAGTTTTTCCTTATGAATAGTAAGTTGCATTATTTTTCTTTGGAAAAAGTTCATAACTTTATATTTGGAGGGAAACATATTTCTAACAGTTTAACTGAGGTTTTATGGGGAATAGCTTTATCTGTACTGTTTTTCCATAAAGTGCTTCTTATATGAATATTGTAAATATGGGTTCTGTTAACTTGCAGATAAAAGCTATAAACCATAGCATGTTAACAAATAAACAAAGCTCCAGGCCTTCTGCTGCTCTCTGGCTGCAGGTTTGTAGCACTGGGGGTGGTTGTAGAGCTCTTCTGTATGATTTGATTCGTCATTAACAGAAGCACTAAGAACAAAGTACTGTTCAAGCAGTCAGCTGATGTTCTGTGTAGGAGCTTTGAGCAATAATGCCAGATACAATTAACAGTATGTAGGATGATTATTTAGCTGTTTGTCTTACATAAGACCATCGCTTATTACATTTATAAAGAATCTGGTCTTTTCATACCATGGTGGGGAATGATTAGAATAAAGAAAACATTAGTAAATACATGAACATTCTTCGTTCTTTTAATAATTTAAATGGAAATTTTGCCAGGTTGGTTTTCTTTTTTTATAGAGGTTGGGGCTAACCCAATTAACTTTTGCAGTATATTAACAGGACTAGCTGTAGTCTTGTTTTTAAACTCTCAAATACTACAAATATTACAGTTAATTGTAGCTTTTCTTTTCCAGCAGAAAGGAATAAATACATCCATTATGTCAGTCTGTGGATTGGAGAGGCCTTTTTTTAGTTCTCAGTTCTTGGAGATGGATGGTATTATCCTGAAAAAATATAACACATATGACTGAGAAAAGTGCAATTAAATTCACTATATTTAGTACACTTGAGTCAGTCTACTTTGATTAAAAATACACCCTGTGATATTTGATATAAGCATTTAGCCATAGGGATGTTAAAGATTACATAATTTATACCATTTTTCCTACATAGATTTTTCAGGTATTTTAGTTTCAGGTCTTGGGAGAACACTGGTTTATTATATTTTCTTTTCTTATTTTTCTTTCTCAGGAGTTTTCTGAAGAAGGATGCAGAAATATAAATTGAGAGAGTTAAATCAATTTTGAGCCTTAATTTTATTTCTATTTCCATTATTAATTTAGATAATGATTACAGGGGAAGTGTCAGGCTTTTGTTTCCTTCCAGGTTAACTATCTTAGCACCTTCAGTCTTCTGTTTGAGGAGTGCAGTGTGAAAAAATATCACAGCTCTTCAGTTTTCACTGCATTTAATACACGCTAGCATGACAATATTCAGTCTCTTATTTATCAAGACGTGCTTTTGTGAACGTAGGTCTGTGATCTGCAAATCAGAATCTGAGGCTGCTGAGGGAGGTTAGTCCAGAACCTTTCTTGGTACAGGATTTCTTTTGAGCTGCTCTTTGAAGAGGATAATGCATTTCTGTTTTTATCTGTTGGTAACAAGATTAGGGATTTTAGGCATAGCTAACAATTGCAGCATACTGCATCATCAGTGCAGGCCACTCCTCTTCAACTAGGAATACAGAGATTTTTGTCAAGATTTGTTTTTCATGTTGTTGGATGCTAATTAGTACTGTTCTTTTCTGTTGCTTTAGAGGCAGAGTTGCCCTGCTAAGATTTTTACTAAGAAAAACAGAATAAGCATAAAATGTTATGGTTAAAACTAGAATTGTGAAGCAGATGAAGATTGAAGACCTATTTTGGTTTTCTTCAGATAGCATGTTAAATATATTGTATAATCAGATCTAAGGTACTGAGATTTGTCTGAACTCAAAATCGTATTTCTCAGAGGGCACACTTGTTAAATCCTAATGTATCTGAATTAGCCTATTCCTGTTGTTTCATACCCATGGAAGGGAAAGCTTATCTACTTACCACTGGGATTTCTTAATACAATTGCATCTTATTTGCAAGATATTTCATATTAGCTTTGAGCAATTGTCATATTCTAGATTGATCTCAGAGCCTAAAGTAACTGGCCACCTAATTCCTTTTATTAATAATGCATAAATCTTACTAATTATGCATAACACTTTCTGCTTTTTAACATGTTCCTTTACTATTAAGAAATAAAATCTTAATGTATACGAATAGTTATACCCTGTCTTACTATTCCCTGACATTGTCTCTTGAAACAGAAGACGGTTTCTTAGTAAGTCTTTAATCTGATTTAGTACTTTGTGAAAAATTTGGATGTCGTACAATGTAATGATACTTCTGGGTGGGAAGATACAACACTGAAGATGTATGTAGTTTTAGGTATGTTTGAGGAATGATATTTTAAATTTAAAAGGTGCTGGGGGGGGAGGGGAGGAGCACGTGCATAACTTACAGGTGGGGGAAGCAGAGACAAACAGCAGGAGCACAGGTACAGCTGGAAGTTGACCAGCCCCAGTGCAGGTCCTTGTTCAGCCCTGGCACAGGCAACGACAAGGGCATGAGCACAGGGAAATTCCTTTTGGCTTTGCAGACCAGATCCAGTGGCTCCATAGGCCGTGTGTCAGTGACCCCTGCCCTATATAGCAACATAGTTGGAAGAAAATGCAGAGTACTGTCTGTTACCACTGTCCCACCCATTCAGACGTAAGCAGTTTTATAAGAGGTTTATGTCAGTGAGAAAAACCAGCTACTTATATTCAGAATAAGTTATTATAAAATATAGTTTGATGTGAAAATAGTAATAAATTATTTTTCTTGTGTGTGTTTTACGTGTGTTCCATTTAAAATTCATTGATAGAATTAAATGTTCATAAGAGAATCCTGCTGTATATGGAGACAGTACTTGTTACAAAAATCATATTTGAATATAGAAGCTACTAAAAGCTTTTACGGCTTTGTTTGAAATATTCCCCCTCTTCCTAATATTTAACCATCTCATTCTGATGGCAAATGTGTAATTTATCTAAAAAGAGAAAAAAATACTAGCATGTATGTTGTGGAAGTAGCTCATGTGGACAGAAGAGTATGTGCTGCTAGAATATGAAATCAGAGTTTTTAAAATGCAGTGGAAGACAGCAGAACCAAAAGCTTTTAAAAATTAAATATTTTACCAAATCTGTGTTCCTCCTGCCAAGTTTATAGTAAATATAGTGCCGTTTATAGTGCCATTAAAGTTCATTTAAAAAAAAAAAAAAGTGCTAGATTAAGGAACTGGAAGTGAAACACTTTCATATCCATAGGACAGCAGCAGAAACAGTTCTCAACAGTCTTAATGTAAACCTTACCAAGAGACAACCACCTGTTGGCTGGTTCTGATAGTAGATGCATTGTTTTATTATAAGTGGATCTAAGTCAGGAGTGGGCAATTATTTCAGGTGGAGGGCCGCTTACCACTTTTTGACAAGCTGTCGAGGGCCACATGACAGGTGCCCTGCCCCTGATTACCATCTTGGGACTGGAAGTCCTGTCCCCTAACCCCCAACCTTTGCCACCAGAAGTCCTCCCCCTTACCCCCAGGAGTACTCCTTTCAGCAAGGGGTTTTGCCATCTCAGAACCAGAAAAATACCAAATCATATTCTAAAAATCAAACATCTACAACATTCATTAATTTGATTTCAAAAAAATATTTTTGTCCTGATTTATGTGCGCTTGTGTAGTGTACATAAAGGTGATTGCACAGTAGCTTAAAATGAAGTCTTACTCTTCTATATTGTGGGGGAGTGGAGGGCATGGGGGGTGGATATAGGTTTGTGGGGGAAGGTGTGGATGTGTGGGGGAGGGTTTGTGGGGGGAAAGATTTGGGGGTGTGGTTGTAGGGTGAGGGAGCATGTGGGGGTGTGTGGATATGTGGGGTGTGGGTGTGTATAGGGTTTATGGGGGGAAGTGTGGAGGGGACGGATTGCTGGGATGTGTGAGGGGAGGTGGGGGTCTATGTTGACTCCAAAATGATCATGAGTTGTCAATGTGATGAAGCGATCAATAAGGCTAGCTGCACTTTGTCATGCATTAGTAGATGCATGACAAACAGGTCCAGGGGGGTGATGCTTCCCTTCTATGCGGTACTGGTCAGGCCACAGTTGGAGTACTGCATCGAGTTTTGGGCACCGCGCTTCAAAAGGGATGTGGAGAATCTTTAGAGGGTTCAGAGGAGGGCCACTTGTACGGTCAGAGGCCTGCAGGCAATGGCCTATAAGGAGGGCCTACAAGGGCCTCCTGATGAGCCTAGATCTCTTCAATCTTCGCAAGAGAAGGCTGAAAGGTAATCTTGTGGCTGCCTACAATTTATCAGGGGATGACAGCAGGGAATAGGAGATGCCCTATTTAGTAGGGCACACCCTGGAGTAACTAGGAACAGTGGCCACAAATTGATGGAGAGCAGATTTAGGTTGCACACTAGAAAGAACTTTTTCACAGTAAGGGTTGCCAGAATCTGGAATGGGCTTCCAAGGGAGGTGGTGCTCTCCCCTACCTTGGGGATCTTCAAGAGGAGAGTGGACAAGCACCTAGCTGGGGTCATTTGACCCCAGTGCTCTTTCCTGCCCGGGGCAGGGGGTTGGACTCTGACCTACTGAGGTCCCTTCCGACCCTAACATCCATGAATCTATGAAACACAGACTTCACACCTTAACCAGCCACAAGTAAAGCAGGGGAACCATGGCAGCCAGTGTCTTGCTCCTGTAAAATGTTGTCACTATATCAGTGCTTCCCAAACTTTTCCTCAGCATGACCCCATTTATGGCTCCATTTCCTCAGCATAACTCCATTTCTTCAGCATGGCCCCTCACTCCCAACCCATAGCCCACATCTGCTGATGTTGCAACTGTTTGTGGTCATGACCCACAGTTTGGGAACTGATGGCAGGTAAATGGCCATGCCCCCACTACAGAGGAAGGCAAACCCCCCACTGCCTGTAGCAATCTGACTGTGGGCTAAAATTCCTTCCTGGCCCCGAAATGTGGTGATCAGTTTGAATCTGAGCGGAGGGCAAGACTCTCCAGCCAGAAAACTCTGGCTGAAGCATTGGCACACCCCAGTCTAGGTCCCCAGTCTTGGCTGTTGCTAACACTGAGTGCCTCTGTGGAAGGCTTAAAAACACCCTCAGACATTTAGCAGAAAGTGAGGGGAGGGGAACCAACAAAGCCCAGAAGCATGGAAAATACCCATAGTGGAACATAGGTATAGCTATACCAAGGTTATCCATAACCAGTGGCTGTCCAACCTCTTCTTGGACTTTCCATCCTTTGAAGGTGTTTTACAACTTCCCTAAGCAGCCTCACCTAATAGTGAAGAAGTTTGTCCAGATATCCAACCTAAGCTTGCTTTGGTGCAATTTCAAGCCATTGGACTGAACCTTTTTCTCTGCAGCAAGAGAGAAAAGGTACTTTCCCTCTTTATGGCAGCAGTATCTGAAGACTGCTGTCATGTCCCTTCAAGTGCCTTTTCTGCAAGCTGAACATGCCTACCTCCTTCCGTCTCTCCTCAAGGAATTCACTTTCCAACACAGTTATCATCTTCGTTGTCCGCCACTGGATCCTCTCTAACTTTAAAAAGAATGCGGAAAAGTGTTGAGCCCAAAACTGCACACGGTACTCCAGCTGAGGCTTAACCAGTGCCAAGTAGGGAGGCTCCAGTATCTTGCACCTAATGCTTCTTTTGATGCATCCCAAAACTGCATTAGCTTTCTGTTGGCTAGCTCAGACTGCAAATACATTGAGTCTGATCTACCGAGACTCCCCAATCATTTTCCATAGTGCTGCCATCCAGCCAGGTGTCACCCATTTTATTTGTGTTTTTGATTATTCCTCTCAGGGTATAGCGCCTTGCATTTGTCCACATTGAACTTCATCCTCTTAGCTGTAGCATTCCAATTTGTCAAGATCCTTCTAAATTCACTTGCATCCTCTGTGTTTGCAGTTCTTCCAGTTTGTCATCTGCACACTTGCTGAGTGAAGCTTTCTGTGCCAGCATCCAAATAATTTAATAAAGACCTTGAACAGCACTGGGTCCAGGATACCTCCCCCCATGGGACTCCACTCAAAACCTTCTGCCATTCTGACAGGGACCTGTTAATAGTTACCCTTTGCTTGTAGCTATTGACCCAATTGTCTATCCACCTTTATACTAATTTTGCCTAGCCCACATTTCTCCAATTTGTTTATGAGAAGTCATGCAGGACCTTGTCAGAAGCCTTTCTGTCAGAGCCGTCCCTAGGGATGTGTGGGGCATATCAGCCTGTGCAGGGCCCGGGGAGGGGTGGAGGTGTGAGCAGCCGCAGCCAGTGGAGCGGGCGAAGAGGGGTAGTGAGCGGCAGGAACTGGTGGCGCTCAGTGGCTGTGGCGGGGTGTATATTGCACTGAACATGGGGGCCCAGGGCAGTGGCCCTGATTTCCCTCCCCGCAAGGATGGCCCTGCTTGCTGTAGTCCAAATGCACTATATCCACAGCATTCCCTTCATCCACCCATGTAGTTACTTTGTCAAAGAAGGAGATCAAGCTTGTTTGACACTTTGTTTTTCATAAATCCATGCTGGCTGCCTGTGATCAGCCTTTCCTCCACCAGGTGCTTGCAAATAGCCTTCCTTAGGATATGTTTCAGTAACTTCCCAGGTGTTGAGGTGAAGCTAACCAGTCTCTAGTCCTTGGGTATTTCTTTTTGCCTTTTTAAAGAGAGGCACTATGTTGGGCCTTTTCCAGTCCTCTGGTACCTGACCTGTCTCCCATGACTTCATAATCATTGCCAAGAGCTCTGAGATCTTCTCTGCCAGTTCAGACTTGAATTCATTCAGACCCATCAATAGCTCTCTGACCATCTCTTTTGTTACCTCTTCCCTCAGCTTGCCCTCATCTGTATCCAGAGAAGTATTTGGTGGCTGGCTGCAGCGTGGGTGTGCGTGTGTGTGTGAAAACTGAGGCAAAGTAGCAGTTGAGTAGCTCTACCTTCTTTGCATCTTCTGTTAGCAGTTCCCCCTAACCGTTAACAGTGGACCCATAGGTTCCTTGGTCCTTCTTTTCTGGCCATCACTCCTATAGAATTTGTTCTTGTTGTACTTGGCTTCCTTCACCAGGTGCAGCTCATTTTTTATCTTGCCTGTATGCTTTCCATTTGCATTTGAGGCATTTTAGAAGCTCCGTGTACAGCTACATGGGTCTGTTGCCATTCTTCTTGTGGTTCCATTGTTTTGGGACAGTATATCTCATTGTCAGTCTGTGAACCTAATTTTTATCAGTTGCCAGTTGCATTGATGTGTGTTGCTTATTATATCAATAAAACTGTAGGACCACTTTTTCATCAAATAGAATTTGTTTTTAAAATAACCTTTAGATTTTAATAGAGTATGTCCCTATGTTTAAGCTATCTGAATGAGAAATCAGAAAATGACTATACAGGTTCAAGGACACACCCAAGTTCTTGACCCATGTGCAGAGGTTTAACCAATTCATTATATAAAATTTTCTGCGTTCAGTGGGATGTTATACTGTTCAAATGACCTGGCTTTGAAAAACTGAACAATAAATATTTAAGTGAATTGTACACTCTTAAAATTATGTCACAGTTGCTCTAGAAAACACATGGCATATTTCCAATAACTACACATAGTTGGTGAAATATATGAAAAATCTTTGAAATCCATACAATTTGCTCTCTTACATGAACCTTTGAAAATCACCCCAAAGCACTTTTTTGTGGTACTACAATATACTTTTTTCAGCATCTTAGCTGTATGAGCTCAATATTCCAGATACTTATATGCTTACTGGATAAGAGTATAATTGCATTACTTGATTCCAGTTATAACTTTTTTGCCTGTTGCTTACATTATAAAAAATATGGGTTATTTACAGATTGTTTAAGTATAAAAACTGCATGGCACTTCTCTTGTCATTATAACATAATTGCCCTATTGTGCACTCCACTTGCATTTGTAATTTAATTTACTTACTTTTAACTGCATAACTGGTGAAATTGACTGATGGCTGTCATTTCCCAGTTTTCTGAAGCAGTCCTGAGCTGACCAAGGGCCTCTCAGTTTTGAGGCTACTATTAGAAGTATGAAACGCCCGTGAGAAAAATGGTGAAAAACACTAGGCTATGTGCAGGTGTTCCATTTCTATTGGGAAGATCTCTGCAGATTCTAGGATAAAAATAACCCATCTCCAACCTGATGGAAGTCGCTCCCAAGTGACTGAAGGCTTTCCTGCTGTTTGACTTCTCCTAGGGCCCAGGAAGAGTTGAGTAGTAAGCAAATGCTACCTATGCCTTCCTGAGATCAGAGTGAACGTGGTTTGGGGAAGGTTGGAGGAGCAGCTACTGCTTGCCTTCATCTGGTCATGGGAGGAGTTGAGCAGTGGAGAATGGAGCCCCCAGCATTTCTAGTGGGCAGAGGCTTTGCTGCACTATTCTAGTCCCTCTGTGAACAGGAGGCCTGGAGCAGCTGGTGCGTCCCATGCTTTTCCCTAGACCAGGATTGCTCTGATCAGAAGAAGATGTGAGGAGCGGGAGAGAGGGAGCAATTGTATGCTGAATTCCTTTACTGCTCCCTCTCCTGGAAACATTCTAGCAATGGAAATATTTTACCACTAGAAATGAATACTTGTTCTTGGCCTTAATGAGATGCAGAAAGCATAGCAGGATTTTTCTATGGTTAATGAACTTAGTTTAGGTTGAGTAAGGTTATATAAATAGCCCTTTGTCAGTCCTGAGATTGTAAACTTATGATAAGTACATCATAGACGCATGTATCCTTTTACAGGTTAGTGTGTGTGTGTGTGTGTGTGTGTGTGTTTATAATATCAAACCCTAATTCCTCAATTTAGGAAAACAGTGTTTTTATGTTCCCTTTGAGCCAGTGAAACTTCAGTTTATATCTAAAGGTAAATCGACATATTAGTTCTCTGCTGAATTGAAAGAGATTACTGACTTCGTATATTTGCTGTGGGATGCAGTGCTGGGTGCTTTAATTAGCAAGCTATGCTAATTAAAAGTGCCTATGCATCATGTGTATCAGGGTCCCTGAGCTGACAAAATGGCAGTGGGGTGTTTTGAACTAAAGCTCATTGAACACATTTTATTTCAGAGCACCTCACCACCATTTTTTTCTGCATGGAGATATGCTGGGAGGCTGCTGCATGTGACATGGAACTCTGTCACAGTGCATCAATTTCTGTACTCCAGCAGATTTGACTAATAGAGTCTGCTCCAACACATTGGATTTCCAGCATGTTGGAGCAGGCTCTGCACACATGCATAGGAGCCCAAAGGTTTTAAGTTGTACACTTGTGTCTTTCTTGTGTGACTTATCTCTGCATTTACTGCTAAGAGAGAGAGGTGATTATCCATGTTAGTCTGAAGTCAAGCAAAAGGCAAAGTAGAGATGCACCTTAAAAACTAACTAAAGCAGAGATGCATAAGCTTTTGGGAGCATCACCTCATTTCATCAGATTAATTATAGTGCTGAACTTTGTTCTTCAGTTTCTCGTTTGGTTATAGATTAAAATCTCTTCCTCTTTTCTTTTAGGCATATAATGCTCATAAATATTAGAACTGTATGCATGTATGTATTAGGTAGCTGGAAGAATGTAAAAGTTAAACTTCTAGATCTAGCTTGAGGTTCAAAGGCAACAGCTCTTATTGCAGATTTTTTTCAGAAGTAGCCATGGAAATTAAAGCACACTGTAGCATGAGAGAAGGCACAAAGTGGGATGAGCATGAACTTCTTTCTAAGATGGGAATCTAGTTTGTTGGGCTTTCCCTTTTCCATAGCTACATTTGGGCAGTCAAATCTAGAAAGCATATACAGTATAACCTCATGCCCTGGACTGAGCACCTGCTAGAAATGTGAAAATTCCGTAGTTTTTAAACAGGAGCAGCAGCTGGTCCCAGGGTGTCGGGGCGAGGGAGGTAGCAGCGGCCACATGCAGAAGGGCAGTGTGGGGTAGTGGATGGCAGTGGCAGCCAACGCGTGCAAGCTTCCCCCTCTGTTGCTCTGGGACTGGCCCTCGCTAGTCCCTGATGGAGTATAGTTTTAAAAAAATGCCGGATTTTCAATAATTCCACATTTTTGAGATCTGGATTTACAAGGTTATACTGTACTTGAAAAATGTGTTTATTTTCTCCAGCAAAGTACATATTTCTAGAATAACTAGCATCATGTTTACATTTTTGCTTAGACAGTCATAATTTTCAGAAATGATTAGAAATGATAGGTGACTGAATTTTTGCGAACCTGAAACACTAAATACTGATCCTCTAAAATTTTCAGGTGACTTTGAGCAACTGGATGGAGGAAAATATTTTTAACTTTTGCCTTGCCTTGCTAATGTTAAAAATTATTGCATCTTCCAGAACCAAAGTAGTAATTGTGTAATTTTCAAAAATTCAGTATGAAAATGTTTTATTTCCTCATTCCTGCATTACTTTGTTTTAAATAATTTAGGAAATGAAGCAGAATCAGAAAAAGTTATGCAGAATACGTATTGAATTGGCAGAGTCCATTTGGGTCCACTTTGGTTTTAAGTATTTTTACTATTGGAATTGAAGTTGTTTAATTATGATTTCTAGTACAGTATATAAGGGATATCGTAAGACTAGGATGACTGGAAATTAGGAAAACCTGCAACTTTTTTTTTTTAAAGAAAACGTAACTCAAAGCATATATGAAAGGAAAAATCTTACTTTGTTCAAAACGTGTGTAATTGTATAACTTTAAACAGAATGTACTGATTTGATCCTTTTCTCTTGGAAAGCCAACATCCTCATTTTTGACACTTTCATTTCCGTCTTCAGTAGCTTCCTACAGAGATTTTAATAATTATAATTCCCTTATGTTCCTATTTCTGTCCTCTTGAACGATAGTGCTCTTGCAGTTTTTCTCCTCCTACATAAGTACTATGTTGGTGCAAGGAAGGAGACATTTGACATAATGAGCGATCTGAACTGTTAATTACTGGATTTTGAGATTTAAGTAGCCCTTTCTGAGTATCTTCATAAACATCCTACTATAGTAAATAAAGTGGTCCGTGCTTCTACAATCTAACAGTTCATTTTAGCAAATGGAATAACTAGACTCCTACAATTAAAATAGAAAAACTGATAATAAGGTTTTGCTCTGCCAAGTGATAACAGAGTTCTTAGACGAATGTTTTTAAATCATTTCCATATTAAATTTACTATTTAAAAATATAAACTGATTGTTGTTTTCTCATATAGTGCACAATCCCAATTAAAATACACACCTTGTTTTGGGATGACAGAATGAAGGAAAAAAAGACTTTTTCAGTTACAGTCTAATGCTGGGGCTAAGTAGACTCTTCAGCGTCAGTTGCCCTCCCTTAGCTGATCAGCCAAAAGCTAGAGATTTAACTGGCTGGGAGAGAAGCTTCCATTCTGGTGTCTCCACTTGCTTCTTGCTCCTGGCACAGATGGATCCATAGTTGCTGCTTGTATCCTTGTACCTGAGTATGTAGTTTCTTTTTGAAGGCAAAGCTGTCTCCTCATAATCTGAAGAACACTGATAACTTGCAGTCACTATTATAGAATGTTCCAATTATAAAAACGTTTTTATTCATTCTGTTTATGTTACCTTAATAGTAGTAAGGTGGAGTAAGATGCATTATAGCAGTCTTAACTTGGGGTGGGTTAGTTTGGAATAACTTGCTTAGACGTGATGATTCTTTGTAATTTTGCCCATCTGTTTTAAATTCCACCAAACATACTGTGTGGGCACTTGAAGGAGTCTTGTAGCTTTAAAATATTGAACATAAGATTTTTTTTGTATGCTCCTACATAACATTTACTCCCCTCTCTGCAACCTTGTCTTCTACAACAACAAAAATTGCAGGGAAATGACAACAAATACCTCTTTATCCTTCAATAGACACTTCTTTAAAACAAAAGTTTTCCTGGGTGCTTTTGCTTATATTTCAGCATGTTTTTAAAAACGTTTGTCATTAAAACAGCTATTCCTAACTTAAAATAATAAAAAAATGTACTTAATTACAAGGATACACAAAAGCTTGGGGTGTAAATAGTGGAATTTGTGGCTCTTGGCCTGTCTTCTTACAAGAGTTCAGTTTTTTTCTACGCAAAATTAATTTTATTTGTGTGCTATTTTAAGGCATTGATACTTGCTTCAATGCATGCATACTTGGAAAAAAAATAGACTACCTTTGGGTTGAATGGTAGTCTGATTTCTCTCATATGAGAGAGTGAGAAATGAAGGTCTTTTAATAAAGCCTGCTTAAGCGTACTCCAGCATTTCCCAGCTTACAGGTTTTGCTATTTAACAAATTAATTTTGTTGAGGGGAATCTGCACTAATGAAGCTTCAGATTTTAGGGGTATGTGTGTATTAATCCATACTGTCTGTTAGACATGATAGGCTGGAAGGATGGCAGAGTTTCAGGATGATGCTAGAAGGAAAGATGGGGCATTTTCTTACATTGTTACCAAGATATTTGTAATTGGTGTCAATGGCAGTTAAATTTTGCATCTCTGATAGGGGCGGGGGTGGATTGTGAATTTGGAGGCCATGAAGACTGTAGAGTTGCAGACCTCAAGAGTTGACTGAGTGCAAGAGGAGGTAGTGCTCTGATATGCCAGAAACAACAGAGGTAGGAGAATATGTAGAAAAGAACTTTTAGCTTTGCTGTAAAACAGTCAAGTTAGTCACTCCAGTAAAAGTAGCTTAATTGTAGAGGATGGAAACCATTTTACAGTGTGAGTGGTAGAGAACTGATCTTGATAATGTGATATTAATACATGACAACCCCAGTTACCCTAATACTTCCACTGTTGAGGAAGCAGAGCTGGTCTCAGAAAAAACGTGTGTCTGTAAAGACTGTGTTCACATGTTCAAATGATCTGGGAGAATTCTCTTGAGTTTGTTCTCCTGCTAGAAATTCTTACTCAGAGATCCCTGAACAAACGTTTGAATGCTGAGCCTTTGAAGAGCAGAGAGCTTGCAGTGTGCTGACTCTGTACAGCCCTGTGCACATCTTGGCATGCTCTGCAGACTTCCTCAATGTGCCTGGCAACATATGGCAGCAGTGCATAAAGCAGTCCTTATTGGTTGATCCAGATGGTTCAGTCAGTCTTTGTCTCCCTGAAGCACAGTGTGGGGACTGTGAAGGGGACATGTTCTGCTCTCTGTTTGACTGGCACAGTAGAGTTCAGCCCATGTGACACACTGTCTCTCTTGGGGGAAGGGAGGTGCCCTGGGCTGCTGAAGGACTGTGCTGTTGCTTCTCTCTGAAGGCAGTGTGTACAGACATTTGCTCTCTCGTATGTATGGGGCCAAAAATAGTAGTGTAGACAGTTTACATGAAAATGGAAACCTGATGAAAATTAAGAGAACAGATGCTAAAAATCAAAAAAGAAAAAATGCTGATGTGAAATGAAGTGAAGTCATGGAGAAATTAAAGGAGCAAGAGTAAGTTACGTACCAAAAAAAGTGAAAAACAAGTGGATAAGGTATATAATGACCAATGTGCAACTCTTTCATTCCTTGAAATGATTTGATATATATATGATGAATGGTGATACTAGTCTCTCTAGTCCAGATAGTTGATATAGTACTAGCACTAGGAAATGGCTTTATTCAGTTTGCTTTTGCAGTGTTGGGTTAAGCTGCTTGTTGGTACCCATGAGGTCCTACTGAACTACATTAAAATCAACATCCAAGTGTTGTACACACATTTAAATGATCAGGTTCTACATATCAAATCATTTCTAATATGGATCATGATATTAAAATTATTAGCTTTGAATTGTGACACCTTCTGCTATATTTATGATGCTGTTTCTTCCTGTCTGCTTGTACCTTCTGTGTTATCCATGTGATCTGCCTCTCCCATTTGCTTTGTTTGCCAATTAAGCTGTACTTTGCAATAGTAGAGGTATACTACAGGCTATCGGTATTTATTGAATGTGCCTTTGGAAGGCTTGAAAGTAAGGTAGACAGACCTTCTAAATGCATGCTAGTGTTTTCATTTCATGCTAGTGTTACATAGTTCCTCTGCATAACATGTTTGGAAATAAAACTAAGGGCGGCAGATTGAGAGCAAAAGGTAACACATTAACGAACATATGTGGATTTTACACAAAGAAGTTAAACAGATTTAAAAAAGAATTGGTGGATTATAGATGAAAAGATATTAAAAGTGATAGTATATAATAATAAAATCAATATGAAGAGTTACAACTTTGCTTTGGGTCTTAAACCATTTGATCACTACTAGAGATTGGGATGAAGCATTGAGGAAAGGAAAGTTTATCACATACCTGATTATTGCAAGTTATTTTGCACCTTCTTATGAAATATGTATTATTATGTTCTCTTAGAAACAAGATGCATAGGACTGGATGAACCATAAGAACCACCTTAATGTATCAGACTTGTGCTGTTAAGGCAAAGCTGCTTCAGGGAAAGGAATTCTGATATCCTGAACTAGCATAAAGGATCCTCCTTGTTGATCCTCTGTGACGGCAACAGCAGAGATTAATTTAGGTCTGTTGCTAGTAAGATAGCAAAATAGATGGTATGGGGTACAAAATATGCAATAGTTATTTTGTTACTACATTCTTCATGGTATATAATACTCATCGGGATGGAGATTGGAGCAAAACAATTGTATCATTTTTTTTTTTTGTTTTGATGGCAATTAAAACATTTCCAATACAACGCCATTTCCATATTGGTCTGTAGAAATTATGTAGTTTCTAATTCTTCGGGTGGAGACTAAGAGTTCGTGTTTGGATTTTATGGAAAGAAATATTCTTTCATCTCACATAACTGAGGTCTGGTAATGTCTGAACAGTATGAGGAAGACGAGGGTAAAAGGTGAATGTACATGGACTAGTACGGGGTGGGCAAAATATGGCCCTTGGGCCGAATCCGGCCCACAGCAGGTCCCTTGGTGCCTGGGCCAGGCAGGACTTCCTGGCCATGGCATGTCCTGCTGCCTCCTGGACACGCGGCGAGGCTGGGGTGGCTCTGTGGCTGGACTGCCTTTCTACCCATGCACGCAGCCTCGACCCGTTGTGCCCCACGCCTGCTCCAGACTTGCCTGTCCAGGCTCAGCAACAGTGCGGGGCAGAAACTGTTGCTTGGGAAAAGCGGTCCCTCCCCCTCACTGCTGCTGGGCAGTTCTTGGTGTACCTTAACAATGGTGCACCTCTGGAGTCCACTCAGTGCAGGGCTGCCCTGTGTCACCACTGCCTGGGATGCCCTGCGGCTGCTTTGCACTGTCACCACTGCTGCGCAGCAGTGAAAACTGCCCAGCAGCAGTGCAGGGGAGTGGCTGCTTTTTCCCCACACCAAGCAATAGTTTCCGCCTGGTGCTGCTACTGCTGAGCCTGACAGGCGAGTCCAGAGCAGGCACAGGGCATACTAGGTGGCAGCAGCTGGAAGGAGCTGTGCGGCCTAGGCTGCCTAGATAGGCAGTCCAGCCACAGAGCCACCCCAGCCCCATTGCATGCCCAGGGAGTGTCAGGATGTGCCATAACTAGTGTGGGGCAGGCTGGGGCTGTGTGCTGTTGGTGGTGGTGGGGAGGTGCCACAGGGTGCATGGGCTCCAGGCTGTTGCATGGTGTGGGTGGGAGCTGATGGCCTAGGGCAGGGCATGTGGGGAGCTCCCATGTACACCTCACCATACCCTCAAACCCTCCTTCACAAACCAAATCGTACCCTCCCCCCCCCCAAACTCCACATCCACCACATACACACCCGCATGCCGCTGGGGGGACCCCCGCTCACTGCTACACACAAAAAGGAGTACTTCTGGAGGTAAGGGGAGAGACTTAAGGTGACGAAGGTCGGGGGTTAGGGAGCAAGACGTCCAGTTCCAAGATGGCGACCAGGGGGCGGGGCACTTGTCAAGGGGTGGGGCCACCCTTGCAGCCCTTGACAGCTCACCAAAACTCGTTAAGCAGCCTTCCAGTTGAAATAATTACCTACCCCTGAAATAGTAGGTCAGATGAGAGCCCAAAGAAGCCGTTTCAGTTGGTATTCCTATGTTATATTCATCTTCCATTTTGACAAATAATAGCTCAAAATATCATTCAACAAATAATTCTAGAATTGTTACGGTGCTCTGTTCTATTTTGTTGTTTTGAGCCATTACTAGAGCATTAAGCAGGCACGTAAGGGAAATTGCCATTTTCATTTAGTACATTGTTATGTCTGTCAGCATGACCTACTGAAAAAAATTGGGACACAAGTAGAAGAGAATGGTGGCTCTGAAATATCCAGATGTGAATTTAGGATGCCATCGTGGTGCAAGGGATTTCACTCCCTGGCGTCAGTGTGCTGGGGACAGGGAGTGGAGCCTTACACAGGCTGCTTTGCCCCGGGCTGTGGTCCGTGAGGAAGAAGTGGACTCAGGTCACAACGGTGAAACTGGAAGTGCCACGGTGGGACTTCCAGTTTTGCTTTTGCCGTGTCGATTAGCAGGTGGCTTCACTTTTGTCGTGTTGATCGGCATGCCAGTTAATAGAGCATTCCGGATGGTAAAGTGCCAGATAACACAGCTTTTACTGTAAATGCATTTTATGAAAAAAGTGTATAACATTGTTTTGGATGTAGTTTTATCCTGCTTCCCAATGTGTTTTTCCCTTATGTCAGGGATTGTCAACCGGGTACGCATACCCCTGGGGATACTTGGGAAGGTGCCAGGGGGTATGTGGCAGCGGAGCGAAGTGGGGAACAAGTCTGCCAGCACTTTGCACCGCTGGCACTTCTGGTTTTGCCACAGTGCCACCGGCACTTCCAACCCCCTTCCCCCCTCCCCAGTTGTCGTTTGGCTGCCGGGGGACAACCCCGCCCCCCCTCCCCCTGCTCACTGACCAGCCGCCGGGGTACAACCGACCAAAAAAGGTTGAAAACCCCTGCCCTAGGTGGTCTGTAGTATACTTTATAACATGATGGTAGTCCTTCCTAGCTTGACACCTTCCTACCTCCTTACTGTTTCTTTAGCAAACAACATGTCTTCATCCTCTAGTATTTCTTTGGAACATTCCAGGCTATGCTGAAAAATTTAGATTGTAAATTCATGTAAAAATGGTCAAGGCTTTCATCTGTTTCTCTCACTGTGCTGTATCTGATTGTTATGGAATGCAGGAAAAACATGTTCCGTCTGATAGTGTAGTTGCAAAGTTGGAGGAGTGGTAGCACGGAAAATAGGAAGTTTGAGATAAGATCCAAAGTAAGCTATTACATGTAGTAAATATTTACCACAATCCTGTTACCAGCTGTGATGTACTTACAATGCTGATTTTTATTTTGACTTTCTGATGCTTTGGTGATGATTGAAAAGCTGAATACAGCAAAGGAACTTCATTTTGCAATCTGCCAATATCTCATGCCTTTTTAACCCCAATAGTACTTACCATATTTATTTACTACACACACACACCCACCCCCCCCACCCCCGATTTAGCAATGGAAAGTTAGCATGAGTGTCTTACATGACAAGACTGATTTCTGCAGGGGCTGGAAGCTAGTGCGACATGGAGCTTGGCAAGATTCTCCTCCTCACCTTTACTTCCCCTCTTCTTGCAGCAGTTAAACCAGCAGCTACTGGTTTAACCCTTTCACAGCCACTGTTGAATTAAGGCTTTTACAGTTAGACTGCATAGAATCAGGCTGTGGTTGTGAGAAAGTTAACCCTGTAGCTGTTGCAATACCAATGTCACTCCATGGGGAAAGGAAGTGAGACTGAGGACTCCACCCTGCTCTCCATGGCGGAGCCTGAGGCCCCCTTAGTGGCAAGTAAGACTTTATTTCTCCTACCCTTCCCCTCCGTCCCCAAGGAAAATCTTTTCCTTCTTCTGCCTTCCCAAAATAAGGTGCATGTCTTATTTATTTATTTATGAATAAATGCAGCATTAACCATTTTTGCTTTTGCTTTTAAGATGAGTATCTCATGATTTGGGTACTTTTTGTTTTCAGTGGCATTTTTTTTTTTCTGTCTGGGAGTTAGAATCACAGTTGAAGTCAAGAGTCTGACTGTGAAAGAGTAGGAGTTGGGCTTGTGTGATATTCCACTTTGTCTTGTGATAGAATAGGGACAACAGTGGTGGTTCACAGATTTGGAAGAAATGTACAGTCTTTAAGTGTGCCTAGAAAAATTATACCAGTCAGTACTTGTGGGGTGAGCTCCTTTTCACCAATAGCCTGATTCTTTTCTTGTCACTATACTCTTCTGCTAGTCAGTCCTTGTGCCCCAGGACACAATCTCGTTGCATTTGGTCTGTGCCTCCCCATCACTGTCTCAGCAGTTAGCATTGCCTGGCATGCTCCATGTATGTCGTTCTCCCCCCTCCCCAATACTCCCCGCACTGAAGCCCTTAATGAAGGAATCAAAAACCTTAATAATGGGTACTAGGAACTTAGAGGAAGGATGCAGCTGAACATGTATGATAGAGAAAGAGCTGGGCTGTTATATATTATGTACCCGCAGGGCATTTCCTGCTAGAATAAACAGAATTGCCCCATGGAATGTCTTATACAGAGGACAAAATACTCAGTGAGGAGAATGGGGCCCTGAACTGAGGGATGGAATGAGAGGAATCAGCTAACCTGATACATTTGCAATGCTTGCGGCTTAATTTTTATGCTAGAGAAACGTACTGTAGGCTGCACCAGTTCAACTGGAATTGAGCTAAAGATATTGCCCCAGAAGTTCAATACAATCTAGGCTTGTACAACACTTGAAATGGCAATTGTGTGTAGACGAAAGGTATTCCACTGTCACTTTAAAATCCAAGAGGGTCCAATGTAGATATGCTTGCCTGGTGTATGCCATTGAGGTTATTTCTTTAAATTTTGTGAACTCAACTAAAGCTTGCTTACTAGAGCAAGGTGCACTTTTTGTAGCATTATTTGGGGGGCAATCATACAGTATCTACTGGATGTACTTGAAAGTATTGGTTAATTGCATTCTTATTTTGTTGCATTCATTTTATGCAAACATGATGTGGAGACCACTTTAAATGTATTAAAAAGACCTACTGTCACATGTTCAGCCTTTTTACTTTTATCATAGGAACTCAGTATTCTTAAGCATGTTAGATCAAGACATTTCCATAGCTTGTTTCATTTCTCTGTTGGACTTTTGGATCAGTAGTTCAGTACAGTGGCCCCCCTTCCCCAAAACACACACATTTTTGTTGTTGCATCTCTTAGGGATCTACATCCTGTCTTCTGATAAGCTTCCTCTGGGTTCTGTTATGTAAAAGATGCCATATATCCTCCTTCCATCTAACAGTGATTGATGCTTACAATAATTAAATATCAAATGTCATAACTAAGAATTTGAAGTCAATGAAAATAGTTTTGATTCATAATAGCTGAGCATTTGCCATGTTTTGTCAATTCCCTTTTGTAATAGAATATTGATTTTTATTTATTTATTTATTTATTTTTTGCTCAGTTCTAAGTTACAGATCTTCTGCTGTACCTGGACTTAGCTTTACGCATCCCTCAGTCTTTTATAACCAAATTGTCATATTCCATGAACAGTAGTGTTAGTTTGACATAACTGCTTTTTGGGAAAAATCTTTTGGAAAGATTCAGATGTTGTATATTCATTTTCTTGCATCCTCTGATCTTGCAAATACCGTACTATGTGGTAGTAACATCATTTCTAATTTGCAGCTGGCTAAAGCTATGGTGTAGGTGGATGTGCGTGTGGGTTGTAGGTGTAACTTTTTTTTTTAAAGTGAATTGTTATATAAGTCTTTTAGTGGATTGTTCTAAAGTATTTGGTTTGATTTTAAGGCCAATTTTGTGTACACCCCTACACCCATTAACTTGCTGCAGTTGATACTCAATGTTCTCAGACTGTGGTTTACACAACACTTCACAGGTACCAAACAACTCATAGCACATGTGGTATGATAATCATGAACAGTCAGAATAGGATGACTATACATCCCAGGCAAACTGGGACAGTCCTGGCTTCTGTAGTCTGGTCCCAGCCAGTTGGTCAAAAGCCCCAGAATGGAGTCTGGTGGGGAGGCAGAGTGGCATGGTGTGCCAAGCAGGTGGCCAGGCAGGCACCACTGCTGCTGGACAGGAGCAAGGCAGGGGGACTAAAGCAGGTGCCACTCTGCTCTTGTCTACCTGCCTTGTTCCTGCCTAGTGGCATCAGTGCCCAGCAACCTGCCTGGCACACCATGCTGCTCTGCATCCCCACTGGACTCTGCTCTGAGGCTTTTGGCCAACTGGCTGGGACCGGACTACAGAAGCCAGGGCCATCTCAGTTTGCCCGGGACATATGGTCATCCTAAGTAAGAAGCCTTCCGAGTGCGCCTTCCTGGACTTAAATTCAAAAGAGGATAATAAACTAAAACTTGAGGAGTTATTCTTGACTTCAGAATTATCCACTTTGGAAAAGAGCTTACTTCTCAGTATGCATGTTTTGTCACTAGCTAGTATGTATTTTCAGAGAATCCTGAGTGAATTTGATGCTCAAATCCCTGCTGAATAAGGAGGTGAGTGGTCTGAGGCCACATACAGATATTATGGGTGCTTATACATGAGCAGCAAGGCTGCTCTGGAGCATGTGTATAAATGCCCTATATTTCTACAAGGAGAATCAGTTTCTCCTGGAATGAAAATGACTGTTGCAGGAGAAAATAACCCATCCCTGACCTGGTAGAGGTTGTTCTTGGGACAACAAAGGCCTGGATACTTCCTCATTGCTTAACTTCTTCCCAAGTACCAGGAGAACTTGAGTGGTGGGAAAAAAAGGCTCTCCCTGCCCCCTTGAGACTGGGATCCCCACTCCTCTGGGGAAGATGCAGGAAGTAGTTTCTGCTCACTTCCTAATCCCAGGAGAACCCAAGTGGTGTGAAAAGGCTCCTACACCTTCCCCTGACCTGGGGTCACCCCAGTCTGCAGAACCTGTGTAAGAGAGCCCCTTTTTTTTTTCTTTTTTTTTTTACCTAGACTCTTTAGAAATTGTTTACCCTTTTTTTTTTTCTTTAAAGTTTTTAGAACTCATAATTCTTTCCCTTCTTTTTATTTATAGACTGGAAGAGAAAAATAAGCATTCTTGTTTTTTCAATTCCCAGTTGGTTCATTCAAAGCTGAGAAATCAGTCCAAATTAAGAAATATTCTTTTGGCATCTGCAAAAAAGGCTGCTCCTGGCAAAAGCTGATTTAGGACTTCAGTAAACTTTAGTTGCATATGCCTTGCTAGTGACTTCCACCAGTTCAGTGGTGTGACTCTTCAAAACATCCTTAGCAAAGATGTCCCACTCGAATGGTCCACCTGTAGCCTTGACATTTTTTATGGTTGGCATGACTGATGGGTCATTAGTAGATCCCCAAATCATAGGAGTATTTTCCTCTACGACCATTAGGAATCTACCCTGATATTTTGTGTTAAGAGTATTGGCAAGAAAATGAGATGGAGTAAGAGCTTGATTCATCTGCTGCTTTACTGCTTGTAGTAAACCTTTGTTGTTGGATATTTCTTGCTGTAATATTCCTTGAAGTTCGTTCCAAATTTCAACAGCATACGCAGTACCGCAGCAATTTTTCTTTAGTTTGTCCAAGGCTGTGAAAATACTTTTTAGTGTATTTACCATATTTACTGCATTTCTCTTTAGTCCAGTGTTGACTACTCTACCTATGATACTTCCATTGACTCTGTCACGGTTTTCTTCACAGATGGTCATAAGAATAGGCCAGTTCTTAGTAAATAGCTCAGAGCAGTCGACCATTGAATTCCATTGTCTATATTGGGGAAGAATTAGCTTGGATCCCTCAGCTGTCTTCACTGATGCTAAAGCAAACTGGTTGTTATGCAAGTTTTTCAATGTCAGCATTTTCCATTTTCCCTGCTGTACAATACTGAAATGTTTGGCTAAAAGATGCATCAACTGAGCACTGCACCCATACGTTATAAGTTTCAGGTTTGCTTCATTAGCTTCTTCTAAGTTTCTTCTCATCTGTGCTACGTTTGTGGCATTAGGTTCCAATATCTATGATGTCTTTGATTCTTTGCATCCAGTAGTATAGACCCTGCATCCCTACAGGGTCACATCCTTAATACATGAAATAGTGCCATATTTTTAAGCTTGACCTCAGAAGTTAGATGTTTTCCCCCTTGTTTTTATATAGAAGAAAATCAGCCTTTAACTCTAGAGTTTTTAGTAGAATCTCATTGACTCTATTTATTTTATTTAAATTATTTTAATAGATTATACTAAATTTATACTTTAGTCTATGCTGTATAAAATTCAAATTTCATTTTAAGCCATTTCATTTTTTTAAAAAGGAAAACTTAATTATAATTTACATACATTAAGTTTGGATTAGGCTGTAATTAAAACTGGATCTGTTTTATGTAGTTTTTTTCAGCAATTTGTAATTTTCTGTGGAACTGAGAGAACATTTCCAAATTGAATTTTGTGTGTGTAAAATCTGATGTGTGAAACTTGTGTTGTCAGTTAATCTAAGAATAAAAGTTGTGTTGCCAGATCATCTAGGACTGAAAAATAGAGTTTGCATTTTTTGAGGTAAATTTCAAACAATTTAATTAAAAAAAAATAACTTTCAGCTTTTCCCCTACCATTGAAAGGTTTTCTGTGTAAAGAAATGTTTTGGAGTAAATTTAAAAGTGGAAAATAAAAAAACTAATTTATAAACAGCATACATAGACATGATTCTGCCATCACTAAGCTCAAACTGACCAAATGCAGAGCATCAGCTATACACAGAATTGGAGATTACTAAAAGTCTGGAGTACACTCAGATATGTGGAGGTACATTTGTATCCATGAGATATTCATATAAAAGCTCGTTGATATTGATATGAAAAGAAGTAGATTTTGCATGGTACTGGAAGTAAATATATTGCTCAAATTATAGTTTATTTTAGTTTTTGTAAGCATAGGTTTGACGCTTCAGATGCATGGAGATGCTATTGTGCATCCTTCTGGAATTGGCATGTCCCTGAAGATCAATTGAAGCTCTATTGTTAAGCCTGGGGAAGTAAAAACAAGAAAGCACAAAAAGGAGGGGAGAAATTGTCGATTCTTATAACAACTGGGCATTAAATTTAAGATTTCAAAATTAAACTGTTACATTTATATATTTGGCTGGCTGTACACTGATTTGGATTGACTTTTAGTGGAAAGCTGACCATTCTTTTGAAATGCCTTCAGTTTAATGTAGTTTTGGAATAAAATCAACAATGCTGAAAGAAACAAGAGGATGCGTATTACTGAGTGTAGAATGTATATTTATATGAAACTTTTGTAGCCTGGATTTCTAATATGAAATGCTTTCTTTGACTTTAAACCAAGAACAAACGAACAAAAAAACCAAAACAGTTCTCCCCCAAAACACACATTCAAAATGTAGTGTTTATGCTGTCCAGGGATGTTTAAATATATTGTGCTACATCTTTTTTAAAGAATAGGAATGATTAATGTTTTAATTCTGAGAGAGAGAAGATCCAAATTAATTGAAGCAATTAAAAAAATCATGAAGGCTGCAGCTCTGTGTGGCTGTAGACTTAATAAGCAAAAAGCTAACAACTGCACTATGCTGACTCCCTTTAACACAGCAGAATGTGCATACCTACTTAACCCCCTTTTAAGAATGACTAGTTTAATCGGTGCTTAAAGTTCATCTGAATGATTAGTTTCCCAATCATTTTGGGAATTATTGGCATTCCCAGTCCCATATTAAAAAAAATAAGAACTCTGTTTAACATTCTGAAAGAAATCTTATTATTACCTTTTAATTGTACTAGAAATAGAAACGGTTTAATTTTTAATAAGAATAGGCTTCTGGTATAATACTTGCAACTCAAAAGCTGTAGTAATGTGCTACTGGATAACAGTGCGAAAGTCTAATCTGTTTGTCAAAGCTGAAAAAAGTGAAAAGCGTGTGCTAGTAGTGAAAACTAAATTAGATATGTTTTAATAGTTCAGCTATTTCTTATGCAATAGTTGAAGATATCTTAGGTTTTTAATCTAATCATTTTTATTTTAAAAAGAATATGAAAAACCATCTTCATCTGCAGCCTCTCCTCATACTATGTTAAAATAACCTGTAACATTTCAGTGAGGCAGAGTTCTGGGTGTTAACCACTGGTACTGATATACATTTTATGCAAAAATAAGCTTATTAAACTTAATCTTGTGTTTTAAATTAATGGATTTCACCATTTAAAAAAACGCAGACATCTGATTACATCTACAAGACATTAAGAGTTAACTTGGTGAGAACTGAAATGTATTCTCACAGCTCCAGTGTGAGGACAGACTACTGTCTCCATGGAAACTCATGTAATAGTGTGTGGTTTTCAGTGCCTTCCCTCTGTATTCTTAGAGTTTACAGAGCCACACACAAATATTCTTGGTAACATTCCCTTTAAAATGGTGGTTTCAAGGAAATAAGCACATTGAAGAGAAATTTCAGATATGCATTTTGATTTTTTTCAGTTGAGGTTTTACTGTAAGGCAGACAGCTTTCTAATCATGTTATGCAGTGTTGATTAAACAAACATATTTCTCAAGTTTTCCATTAGGAAATTGAAGTGAACCAAAATGTTTTCTTCTCTTCTTTTTTAAGCAGCTGATGTTCCTCTATATACAATTTGGGAAAATGTGCTTTGCTTGAACGTGATAGTTAGTGGTTGCCGTTTCCCTTTAGGAGGTTATCTTGTTAAAAATAGGCAGTATTTCATTGGGAGCAATTTATTCATAAGTCCAGGGTTAAGCAAATAGCCAGAATTCCTGGGATAGTGTTGTGTTTTTTATTTTTTTAAAAGGGCAGGTTCCAGTGAAGAAAAATGTGCTAAATTGATCTGTATCACTGTAATGCAGCTGTCAGCCTCACCCATCTTGTGTATTGTATGAACCACAGATTGGTTGTCTAATACTTAGGCTACTAAAGAGATTCACTTCTTTATACCAATGTTTTGCCAAATAGTCACATTCTGTTTTTGGAATCCTATCAATTTAAAAACCAAGTGCAGAATATTCATGTTTGAGGATATTTTAACTAATAGCTTGGAGATAAGGGCGGTTCTTTTCCTGTTTGTTTGATTTGTTTTTACTTGACTAAATAAAATGAGAGAAAAAGGGAGCCGAAACCCAAAAGCCCTATTTTCCTGTGAAATTTTAAATGAAGGATTGAAATTATGGATGCAGATATTGAGTGTGAGAATGAATTTATATGCGTGAAGAATTTCCACCTTTTCATCTGGCAGTGGCTATCAGAAGATGATGTCACCTTGAAGCTGATTGGTTGTTTCAGCACCTAGTGCAGGGAAGAGAAAGATGCCGGCACAAATCTCAGTGGTGGATCTATGGTGTTTTCAGTCAGTTTTTGATAGAATTTTTAATTAGTATTGAGAATCTCCTGTATGTGGCCATGTGAGGTATTGAGAGCATCCTGATGTGAGGGGAATTAAGAGCTATCAGAGGAATGAGGCGGCTGATCTGCAAGCGGATCTGTGATTGTAAGTTGCAAAATCTGGGTGGAAGGAATGAGGCAGGGAGTATTGGTAGACACATTGTGGGAGGATATGTAGCAGAAAATGCATGCATGAGTAGAAGAAAAGGGAGAAGCATTTTTCTTTGATTGCCTGGAATGACTGAAAATTGTATCAAGGGCTTCATTTCTGGAAAAAAATGATCCAGAGAAGGGGAAGAAATATTTAACCTGTATAGATATTTTCATTTTTGTTACATTGAATGTGCAACATTCATTTTTTGAATGTTCAGTTTTACAGTGATGAATTGCAAAGCTGAAGCTAACACTTAACACAAGATTTTATATCTAGCATGTTTTAATTGTCATCCTACTGCAAGGCCCTAGACAAAGGACCAAATAATTACCATTATTTTTTATTTTATCTTTTAGTAAATTCCTTTGAAAAGTGTAGTAGAACAATTAAAACAAAAAAAACCAAAAAAAAATGCCCCTCCCCGTAAATATCTTGTAATAAGTACATCTTTTCTTATTGTATTGTTTCTAGATAAAAGCTTTGATGATGAAGAGTCAGTGGATGGAAATAGGCCATCGTCAGCTGCTTCAGCCTTCAAGGTTCCTGCACCTAAGAAGCCTGGAAATCCTACAAACAGTGCAAGAAAACCAGGCTCAGCTGGTGGGCCAAAGGTTGGAGGTAATAAATACTTATTTAAATTCTGATATGCTTTTACATCAACCCTGACATAGCAAGCACATATAAAAGAACTTTAGAAGGCAGTATTTAATTCTTGACTGCAGTGTTATTGCAGAATAGGAAACTGGAAAGGACCTTGTTTTATGTAGACATTCATGTACAAAGACATGTATACATGTATGTACATTTTGCACAAAGTACAAGTGACTGTAAACGTTTTTCTGTCAAAATAGATGTCATAAAATTAACACTGTGAAGCTGGGAATTACTGAAAGCTCTGAACATGTGTGGCTGTGTGAGAGAACTCATGGATTAACCAATCGGTGCAAACAAAACATTCTGTTAATATTTTATAATAGATCTGTAAAAATAAAATTGCACAAAAGGCCTATGCTTTTTTTTTCATGGTTGAAGGCATTTGACGTTCATCAACCTTGTTCCTCACAAAAATCTTTTAAATAACATTTGAAAAATGTAACTAGATGAGTATTCTATGAAACTTGCCTGGATTTTGGAGTAGCATAGCACTGCCTGCTTATCATTTGTTGAATTTAGATAGATAAACTTTTTTTGAACAGTCACATTGATATTGCACATACTTATTACATAGAGTTAATTTCCAATTATGAACCAGAGATTCAACCAGAAACAGCATTATTACTTCCATTAATCATTTTACCTAACAATAAAAGGAAAATTAAGTCTTTACTGCAAGAGAGATGATAGGGTTTAGATCATATAGATCTTTATATACATGCTCAGTAACTGATATAATTTGGGGGAAATATTGATTTATTTTTCTGCTTTGAAAGAGATGATGACTTCATTAGGTGTAGGTGAAATGTTCTTTAAATATGCCACTTGTCCTCTGTAAATCTTTTTATGAAGAGTTCATCATTTTAGTATATGCGTTTTCCTTGAGTCTATTAATATTAGGCTTCTTTTCCAATTCTAGACTGATCATGTAGCAGTTCCTGTTAATGGAACTGCACAGCCAGAATACAGTTTGAATTAGCAGAAATGTATGTATTGCATTTCCTCACCAACCAAGCTGTGAGGTGCATTAATAAACCAGTAGGATGTAACGAATATTCATGATTTATTCCTCTTTAATATATTCAAACTTCCTAATTCACTGAAGAGATTCCCAGAAGATGATGTAAGTACTGGCAGTCACAGTACAGCTCATGCTTGTGTTAGTGAACCAAAAGTGTATTAGCAAAAGGATTTCATAGGAACACTTATACATATAGTTAATACTTAATATTTTGCAAGTTCTAATGAAAATTTTGCTTTTTTTGTAGCTTTTTAAAAGCAAATATAACTGTACATCAAGAGTTATAGGCTATCTTCTTTCAGATATTGAATAAATATGGCACTAAAATTGAATTTCCAGAATTCCACATTCTTAAAATGTAGCCAAAGTTGCCAGGCTGCTTTGATTAGTGTTCTGTTAAGTGCAACTCCTGGTTTGTGTCTGGATTTACTGATATGTCAATCATATTTTAGATTTTTCTGCCAAGTTTATAATAAATGTATTTTATCTGTAGAGGGAAAAGAGCCAATATAAGTTGGAATAAACACTTAGCCACTCTCTTAAACTGCTTCAAATTTACAGAAGAAATTTCACTGCAGTTTATTATAGAAGAAATGTAGCTACAAATAATAAACTTTAGTTTGCTCTATGGATGCCACAAGGAAATGAAGGGCTGTATGGAATACCTGTGCTAGTCCACAAGATTAAGGCGTGTTAAAAATCAGAACAATTACTATGTTTATTCTTTGTTTGTTTTAATAATTGTATCTACCTTTTCTACATCTTCCATTTTAGCTATGGAAATCATAAAAAGACATGCTTATGAGTGCTCTCTGAAGATTTATCCAATCGGGATGTCTCTAATCAATGTTCCGATTTAAAAAAAAAAAAAATCTTGGCTGGCACATCTCATGGTATAGGTCGGGGCTATCCAACTTCACAGCTGGGGACCATGTACTGCATCAGTTGCAGGCCATGGCTGGTTACCATGTAGGTTACATGCCACAGGGGCCACACAGTAAATAGGCTCGCTGGGTCCCCCTACCACATGCACCTCCCTTTCCATGCAGGTATGGCAAGCCTTGCCACCATGTTCCCACTTGGGCAGTATAAGTCTCCTTTCCTACACCAACTCTCTCCCACACAGGTCACTGCTGTGTGAGTTTCCCTAGCCTCCATTCTGCTGCCACAACATGAATCCTCCCCTGTGCCACCTGACTTCTGCCCCACTGATACTGCCATGCAGGCAGTCTTGTTAGGTCCCATCCTACTGTGTTGCTTTGCCCCAGGGACCCCAGCTGTTGCAGGAGCAAAGAGGGAAGGGACAGCCTTCATATTAACCTCTTGTGGGCTGGGTGCAGTCTGGGGGCCACCAGTTGGACAGCCTTGAGGCTGTATTTTTTCCACCAAGAGAAGTATATGATTTGTGCAAATGCTTAAAAGGCTCTTATTCCATTTATTGCTTACCATTAGTTTAAAGTACTTGAATTTTTGGTTGGCTTTTTAAAATGTTTTTGGTGATAAACAGGTTAAGGATTTTTTGTCATCTTGATTATGCAAAGGAGGAAAAAGACATTATCAGTAGGAGGTTTGATGTGAAGATATGCTAACTAATTTCTTGGGAGCTGGAAAGGAACTAAATCTTAGATTCTCAACTGCAGTCCTAGTTTCCTCAATTTGATGGTCCAGCATCTCTCACACAACAGCTTGTTCACCTCCTCTCTGCAGTTCTAGAGGCCATTCAGCATGGTGACCTCGCCTATTTTGGCCACCACCTTATCCAACTCATTGCCAGATTTTATGCCTGTGTAGTATCAGCTAGTTTTGCTCCTGATCTGCTCTTTTGACCTTTGCTTTTTAATTCAAATTATAATCCCCCTTTCTCTTTGTTTCCTTTGATAGCAGGGGCCTGGAGTCAAGTGATCTAGGAGGACCCTTGCAGTCCCATGCTGTTTCATGGATAGGATTATCAGCTGCCTAGTAGTTGCCAGAAACTATATAGGACAGTGCAGGGAACTTAAAACTTTGTAGAAGAGGACCAGATCTTAAGTCTGTCTTAGAGCTCTGAGTGGTAAATCTCTTAAAATGGAGGTGCTCCTCAGGGGCAGCACTGGTCAGACTGGATCAGAAAACAATACTGTCAAGGCCTATCTCAACTATTCGGGGGAACTCAGAGATCAGACCTCCATTTAAGCATTGAGTTTTTATCTCCATGAACCTGGAGCCACCCACCCCACATGGAAACCTGTGTCTGAGCTGCAGCAATGTCTTTTGATCCTAGATAGGCCTCATTAGCCATCTTTAGACCCACAGATAAGACCATCATGGCAGACAGTTATCTTTGACTGCAAGGGAATACCAATGATCTTGTCTGCCTCTTTTCAGTAGTTCTGTCTTTGACAATAGCGATGTACTTAAATGGGAACTGCCCAGTGGCTCAGCAGACATTCAGCCAGTGACTCAGAATGGTAAGCAGATCAACAAAACTTCAGCTTGATTTCTCAAAGATATGGCCTCCATACAGCTTACCTGTTTGTAAGAACGCAAAGCAGTTAGTGTGCTGCTTTGGGGAAGCAGATATCTGGGCCTAGCACCAAAGCCCATTTGATCAGTCATGAATAGCATCTTCACATGGAATCTTTGGAGGCTCAGACCCAAAATGCTCAAGTTGCAAGCAGAGCAGACTATAGATGTGTAGTCAGACTACCCATTCCTGAATGGAACCTTTCATAGAGGCTGAATACCCTAACCGGCCCATGCTTTTGAGCCACTGCCATTGATCACACAAGTATGTCTATCCATTAACATTTGTTTCACAGTCATATAGCATCTGATAAATACATCTCAGTGTTGGTGGTTCTGTCCATGGAAAAACTACATCGTGTTTCATCATAATCTGGTACTAAGGATTCTGGATTTTTTTTCCAAAAGTGAACTCTTCGTTCTAAATTTTCTGTGAAATTGTCTTCCTGCTCTTTCCAAGCCTGAACCATCATGTTCAAAAGCTATGCTATAGATGCTTGTAGAATTCTTGAAGATGCACCTCCAGTGTACAGAATCAAAAAGCTCCCTGTTTGTCTTCTTTCTTCCAATGTTCCAAGAGCTTTGACTAAAGGCAGGTTAAATTTGTACCTTTTTATAGACTAATTATTTCAGAGATGTATAGCATAAACCAGGGTCGGGCAATATTTTGGGCAGATGGATGCTTACCCAGTTTTGGCAAGCTGTTGAGGGGCTGCATGGGTAGCCCCGCCCCTTAGCAGGTGCCCTGCCCCTTGACAGGTGCCCCACCCCCTGGTCACCATCTTGGGACCAATGTCTCGGGGCCAGCACCAGTGGGGCCCAGAGCAGGATGCTGGCTGGCAGAGATCTATGGAGCCAGGCTGGGGGGCACCAGCAGGGAGACGGGGGAGCTGGTCCGGCTCCATAGAGCCCCTGCCAGCCAGGACTCTGTACCCCTGCTGCCCTGCTCTGGGCTCTGCAAACACTGGCCCTGGAACACCAGTGTGTGCCCCGCATTCCCGCTCACTCCCAGTGCCCCCCAGTCCTGCAGTACAGGTGGGGAAAAGTGGCCCCTCACCCGCCCTGTGGCTGGTGCCCCGCGCTGCAGCTGCTCGCAGCTCACGTGGGGCTGCCTGTGCCTGCTCAGAACAGTTCCGTGTGGGCTGCGAGTGGCTGCAGCAGGGAGTGCAAGCCATGGGGTGGGGGAGGGGCTGCTTTTCCCCAGGCTCCTTCCCTCCCTGGGGTCCTCCCCCATTCTCCCCACCCTTACCTGAGTTTCTGGTGCGGTGCAATCTCATGGTCCCAGGCCTGAAGCCCCTGCTGGGGCTTCTGGCTGGGAGGGCGGGGCTGGGCGGACCCTGCTGTTGCAGGAGCCTGCCGGGCTTCCCCTGGGTCCTACTGCCCTTGGATCCTGTCATTTTTGACAGGAACCAAAGACAGATCAATATTAATTTTCTAAATATTGTAGGGGCCCCGTGGGCCAGATAGAATGGCCTCATGGGCCGGATCCAGCCCGCAGGCCATATTTTGCCCACCCCTGGTATAAACTTTTGTAAGCAGAGGTCTTACTTCATCACATCTTTGGGCATGGAAATTGTCTTGCTAGATGTTTTTTATGCATTGCAAGTCGTTACAAGTCATTACGAGAACACATTGCTCATGGAAGCTAGACATACCAAAAGGTTAGTAGCAACTTCTTAGGTTGAAAGACTTTGTGCTTTCAGTGAATAAGACTGTAGCCAAGTCCTGTTGGCCCCTTTTCTAAATAAAATAAGGTTTTTTTATGTACTCTCTGCAAAGGCCTCCTTCAGCAGGAAGGTATTACATGTGATGATACAGAATTAGCTTTGACATTTTAGCATTTTATTTCAGGGAAGAAACTTACCCTTTTCAGTTTGTTTCCTCCTTCCTCTACATATATTTATTACTTCAAGTACATCTCAGTATAGTGGGAAAGATCTGACCAGCTGAACAGGTGATTTCTTGCCCAGTAGCTTCATTTCTGCTAGCCGTGCTTCTCCAATTTCTCTCTCTCCTTGTTGGCTTCCATAATCAAGGAACACAGTTAATTCGTGTTTTATGAGCCAGTTAGCCTGTTGTACGTTGTTCACTGATTGGCATTGCCATTTTTACTAATCTTCTGAAATTTCATATGCAGCTTTGAAATAAACCCTTAGGTGTTGAACTGCCTCCAGAACTGTAGGGAGGAGGGTAATGGCCTCAGTATCTCAAAATTGTGGGCAGTACTCCAGGCAGAAAGGAAACTGTCTGAGAAATTTCCTGTTCCTTTTTTGATGGCAGGTGTCAGGCAGGCAGAATGGTCAGTGGAACCCCCAAGTTGGGTTAGATCTCATTATAGCATACTAGAAATTTTAGGGTCAGAAAGGTAACTTTCTTGAATAACTCTTTTAATGTCCTATTTTCCTCTCCAGTCTCAACCTTCTAACCAGAGTGCCAAAAAACACCATAATGCCTACCTTGGAGGTGCCAGGGTGCCGGCATGGCAGAAAAACAAAATGAGGGCAGGGGGTACATGGCAGGATACCCTGCCCGTGCCCCTGCCCCCCAGCCCGGGCTCTGTGGCTGCCAGCAGCTACCCCGGCTCTGGGTAGCTGCTGGAGCCTGGGCTGCTCCCAACAGGGCTTGCAGTTTCCCAGCTGCCTACTGGGAGCAGACTGGGATCCCAGCTGGCAGCAGCTCCCCAGAGCCGGGGCTGGGTGCAACCGGGAGGTTCCAAACAGCTGTGCCAGGCTCTGGTATCAGCTCCGCACTGGTGCGTGCAGTTGTGCCTCGGAGTGGGCAGGGCCTGAGGCAGCGCAGCCCTGGTCGCTCCTGGCACGGAGGTGATGAGCCCGGCGCAGCTGGTTGTAGCCAGCTCAGGCTCTGAGCAGCTGCAGCAAGCAGCGGGCTGGCTACAACCAGCTGTGCTGGGCATATCACCTCCGTGCCGGGAGCAGGGGAGAGACTGGGGCTGCACTGCCTCAGGCCTCGCCTCCATCGCCTGTGCTCTGAGGCACACCTGCATGTGCTGGTGCAGAGCTGGTGCCAGAGAATGGCACAGTTGTTTGAAGCCTCCCGGTTGCAGCCGGCCCTGGCTCTGGGAAGCTGCTGTCGGCTGGGATCCCAGGCTGCTCCCAGCAGGCAGCTGGGATGCTGCAAGCCCTGCTGGGAGAACCCCTTCCATCACTGGCAGCAGCTTTCCGGAGCTGGGGCTGGCCTTGGCATGCCAAGCAAAATGGCCTCACATGCCATGCTTGGCACACGTGCCAGGGGTTGCCAATCCTTGTTCTAACTATTTCAAATGCATTTTTGCAATGCACTATTTCAAAACCTTAGTGAAGGTTGTTGCTCTGTAAACTATGGTGTTCCAGAGGTCAGTATTTCTATGCTTCAGCTATGCTCAAGAATTTGCTTTTACTCATTGAATTCAAAAAGAAAAAGGGAATTTGCATAATTTGTTCCTTAAAAATAGAATAATCTTCAGGTAGAAACCAGGCAATTGAAAATGGTATAGTTTTAAGTGTATGGTGACCATACATGGCTTTTAACCACAACAGTCCCATTTTTAACACACGTCTTAGATGTTCTATCACTTTTGGTCCTGTTTTCAGAGGGATGTCTGGGAATGGTGTTTAACACAGGACTGCTGCTACTTCCCTTCCCTTGCAACTCACATAACAGAGAACAAGGTGCCAGGGAGTGGAGTGTTCTGCTTGAAACACTGTCAATCTACATATACTACCAAGTGAATGTTTTAGGGAAAATGGATGCAAGAGCAGTGATTGTAACAGAAAAACTTTTGTGGTCTTAACCATAATGGGCTTTTTCTATGCTCATTTTAAGCAATATAATAGGTTAAGTAATATCTTTACATTCTCAAAATTATTATTTCATATGGAAACAAAAGATAATGTGGAGCTTTGATAGAACTTGAGGATTATCCTTGTTGTTGTCAGAAATAGGTTATACATGTGATGTCTGAGGCTGAGAGCTCTGATGATGAAGATATATCGGCTACTTAGAGTTTTTTTACTATCAGCATCTTATTTTTATTGGTATTTGTTTAAGAGAAAATGCTTTATGTAATACATTTTCAGTTGTCTCTAGCTTTCTTAATAAACCTCTTTTTCAAAGGTAAAGAACTTTAAGAAATGAATTTTAGGTGTTTTGAGAGAGGAAAGGAGGGTGTTTTTTTCTAAGAACAGGGAACTGATTTTTTTTAAGGCTAATACAAGTTTCCCTTGCTTTATGTGGGTTCTGTATGTGTGAATTCACTCTTATGCGATGACCCGTTTTATTAATTTTTTGCAAAAGTTCATTATATGCAAGGTAAATTCACTCTTATGCAATCGGAGTGGTGGAAGCTTGCAGTTAGCTGCTTTGTGTGGTGCATTGGGGGAGTGACACACACCAAAATATAGTCTCCTGTATGAATCTGTGCTCCTCACTCATTGTCTGCAACACATGTTTTTGTAGTTGCCATCCCCATTATGGTAACAGTCACCACCACGCTGTGCTTGTGTGTACTGTCTGCTGTTGGTGGGTACCAAAATTGTCTTGTAAAAGTGGTAGAAATGGATCTGGGAGGCAGTACAGTCAAGGTCTTTGAACATATCCCTATTTCTTACATTTTAAAGTGGGTTCCCTTTATGCGAATTCAAGTTATGTGCCATTTTCCAGGAGCACATGTACAGCATAAAGTGAGGGAAACCTGTACTGCAACACTACCTGCTGCTGCTGAGTGGGTCTTTTTTTTTATTTGTCTCAAGTTCTGATTCTTAAAATTATTTGTCTTTTAAACTGATTTAAACATGGCACATGGTTGTGGGGGAAGTGGCTGTTTCTGTGTAAGCATGTTTTTAAACTGCTTATCTTTAAACCCATTTTAACTCATACTAAACCAAAATAAGCCACTCTTATACAAATGAAGTTTTTGTTTCTTATCAACTGTGCCTGTTTAAACTCTCACCTGAGTTATACAGCTGCTACTTTCTTTTGTATAGATGGAGTCCCTTTATAAGGAAAGCACTTCCTGGGGCACTAATCAGTCACCCCAAACAAGGTCAAGCAACATATGTCCACTAATATGGTTAAAATATGCAGCTGTTCCTATTTAGTGGTTTACAGTACAGAATTTTGCTGGCTTTGCCATGTCAATCAAGGTTGTGATAGATTGACAGCTGGTAAAAACCCCTAGAACATGTACAGTTACGTTGACAAAACTGTTTTTGTTAACATAGCACATTTCACTGAAGGAGTAAGGGTCAAGCGACTACAGTAATCTATACCAGCAATCTGTGCTAGTATGAGTCACATCTACAGAAAGAGCATTTTGATGGTATTTATGATGCTTTCATTTGCCATAGCCTGGTCTACACTTAAGTATTAGCAGTGTAGCTGTGCCAGTTAGGGCCTGATTCTTCTTTTTACTCTGTTTTCCAATAAAAGCTCTAGTATAAACACATTTGTACCAGAATAACTGTGCCTTTGTTGTTATAGCTTAGGCTAGTGAAGGGAACTAGCTTAAACTCTATTGGTATAACACTTTTACACTGGTATGATTGGCTTCATGGGTTTTGCTGGTATACAAGTGTAGCCATACTAATGTAACTATTCAAAACCTTCCTAATATGGAGAAGACTGTAGTTTAGTCTTGGATTGTGAATTACTAGGGCAGGAGCTGTTTCTCTGGAGTTAAGACTTTTTATTCCTAATGCAATGAGTTATCTAAGGGTGTGTATATTAAGTGATTTTCTTTGATGAAATTAATGTCCATCTTTGAGGCTAAAGCACGTTTCTCATTTTTTGCCATTGCTTTGGTTGCCAAAAGATTTGGCTTGATCCAGGTTGATGAAGTAAAAAGAATTTCACAAACAGCATAGCCCAGAAATTCCACTAACCAAATGTGTGACAATATATCATCCAGAACAGGCGCTTAAGCAGGTAAAACTCAAGCAATTTAGCACTTTATAGGCCAAAACCAACATCTTAAACTCCACCTAGAAATCAGTAATTAGCTAGTTCAGATCATGAAGCACTTAAGATATGATACATGTTTCCACAGACAGAGAACCATTAGTGAGAAGGTGCTGTTCTCCAAACCAGGAGCAACATCTGCATCTGCAAATAAAAGATATGGTCTCTTAGGTGGATCAGATGGAAAAAAGTATTTATCAATGCTGTTTTGGGGTGATTGCTTCACAGGAGCCAGGGATCTAATAAACCTGTACTGTAAGTGGCTGACAAATGCTAGATGTACAAATTCATTTAGTTAGATTTAAGTTTTGCTACAGTTCTACTTGCTTCCACTCTGCTGTCATTTCCTCATTTGTATAGTATGTCCACATTGGAGTGATTGAACCTTGTGTATGACATGCCTGAGCTACTTTGAACTAGTTAAACCAACTATGGCAGTATTGAGCTCTCTGTGGGCTTTAACTCTTGCCCCAAAAGTTGAGTAAATACTTGGGTGGTTAGACTCCGTTGAGCTCCGTGCTGCCACCTCTACGTTGTTATAAGTACCAAGCTAACTAGCCAGTTGGGCAGTGCAAAGCTTCAGGTGCCGATTCAATTTGGAGGAGATTCAGCCTGATTTGGTGGCCGAATCTTCAAATCTGAATTGAATTGGGAGACCAGTAAAGAGGTCTGAATTGATTTGGAGGTTTGGGCAGTCCCTGCTCGCTGCCACAGGGAACTGGACCTGGACTCTGTGCCGGTAAGTAGGGCAGGGGAGGGGCTGGAAGAGGGGACCATGGGGGGCACCCTGCCAGGCCCCCATCCCCTGCCTGCTCCCCCAGCCCCCCTGAGCACCCCCAATCCCCGCCCGCTCTCCCAGCCCCATCAAGAGCTGCCGCACCTGGCCCCAGTGTCTTGGCTCTTAAAAAAAAAAAAAAAAAAAAGAAGAAGAAAAGCCCTGCATTCACAGGTGAGGCTGCGATCACAGGGTGGGGTTGCAGGGCAGTGACAGTGCTAGGGCCAGATGAGAGCCACAATCTACTCTCTGCACGCCCTTGTGACAGGTGTGGGTTCTGTGGGCATGGGTGTGCAAGGAGCGGATCGCAGCTCTGCCCTGGGCCTAGCCCTGCACTGTCACTGCTGCAAGCCCTGTGGAGGAGGCGAAGGAGGGGAGGCAGGGGTAGGGATATGGCCATGTGTCACTGCTGATAGCCATACCCCATGTTGGGGACAGGGAAATTTAGGCTCCCTCCTACTGACCCCGGGGCGTGTAGCCCGCAAGCAGGGAAGGGAGGGAGATGGTCCCAGCAGCAGCTCTGTTCCCTGCCATGCACTTGGAAACAGTGGCCAGGGCTGAGGGATTTGGGCAGCATTGGGGAATCCCCATCCCTTGCCAGTCTGCAGCTCATCCCTGGATGCCTGTGCAGCTCCTAGATGCAGCACCTTTACTGGGGCTCCCACCACTGCTGCTGCCTCCTCGCCACTCTGTTCTGCACTGTTATTAAGCCCCATGTTGAGTCGGTGGGACTGGGGTCTGCCACCACCGCACAGGCATCCCAGAGTGAGCTGGGGATGGGGGTGCCCCAATGCCACTTGGGCCAAGGGACCCACTGTAGACTGAACAAAATTGCTTCACAGGTTGTATTTTGCCCACCCCTGTTCTATCCTGTGATGCACTGACTACAGTGCTTGAAATTTTATATTCTTATATTGTGTTTTAGGGAGATAACTCACTCATGTTCCAGTCTCTGTTAAATGCACAAGTTAAAGACAAGATAAAAAAATGTAGCTTTTTGGCAACTCTGGAGCTCCCACTTCTATTTTATCTTTATTTGCCAGGGGGGAGGCCAGTAAAATCAGTGTAGGACAGGAAAACAAATAACTGAAGAAGTTTCACTCACTTCAGGAATTTATTACCCCTTGATCCAAATACCAGTCACATAGTGTACCGGAAGCATTGTGATTCTTACCTGCATGCTGGCTTTGGTTCATCAAAATAAGTATCCTCCCCACCCCCCCAGTAGAAATTTTTCTGAAATCTCCAAGTGAACTTGAAGATAGTTTTGAAGTGTTTGTCAAGTATGTATTAACCTCATCGAATTCTTTCTAATCATGGACAGTCTTGATCTTTCAGGAAAAGCAGAATATTGCTTTCCGAGAATGTGGTTTTAAACTATACCTTAATGAAAGCTCTCTCAGCATAATTGGTCATGAAGGTCACAGTGAATTCCATCAGCTTTTCCTCCCTTGTCATGCTTCCAATAGAGTTGAAAGACATCTTGATTCCAGGCTTGAATGGGAAACTGCTAATCCCAGTCTCTCCTGCACTAGTTCTAAACAAAAAAAACACTCTTGGACAGGTTGTCTTATGAGTGATTGAGAAAAAGTCAAAGAAAAAATCGTGATTCAGCAAGATCACCCTGTACCCATGAGAACTGGAAACCTTGGGTTTTATAAGCCAGGGTTATAAGTGAGGAACAGCACATGAGATGCGCATCTCATAGACATAGATTTCATAGACAATTATGGCTGGAAGGGACCTCGGAAGATCATCGAGTCCAGCCCCCTGCCCAAAGGGCAGGAAGTCAGCTGGGGTCATAGGATCCCAGCAAGATAAGCATCCAGTTTGCTCTTGAGTGAGATAAGCATCCAGTTTGCTCTTGAATCAGAAGTCAATAAATAAAATGTAGCATCTAAATTAAATTCCCAGCACTTTAACTACTGGAGTTGCACCGATACATCGGCCCATATCATATTGACGCTGGTAAAAGGGAAATTAATATTAACAGTAATTGGCTTTCTTTTGGCTGATGTGGCTGGTAATGTTGCTGATAAATGCCACGAGCATGTGTGCAGTTGCAGCATGCATACAACCAGGAGTGCAGTCTGGTAGCTTGAAGAGCAGCATCCGGTTGGTAAGCCTGTTGGGGGGGGGGGGGGGAGGGAGTGGGGCTGGGACAGGCGCTGCATAGCTGGGGCAGGTTGTGGGACGGAGCCATGAGTGGCTTATCTGGGGGGGGGACAGAGGAGGTGGCTCCACTGCTGTAAGCACCCCGGAAGAGGTATGGGGGACATGTACTACCCAGATCTGTGAATGGGGTGAGGGCAGGCTGCTGCTGCCCACTTGGGGCCAGGGGCTGTGCTTGGGGTGGGTAGCAGCAGTGCTGGGGTGGGGGGCTATAGCCACCCCAAAATTCGCTCTAGTCTCCCTCCCAGTGCTGCCACTGCCCACCCTGAGCGCAGCTCCAGTCCAGCATCCCCTGTTGGGAAGAGCCCAGCACCATCCCCAGCCCCAAGTGGGCTGTGGCAACCCGCCCTCACCCCACACATAAATCCAAGGGACAGATGCCCCCTATACCTCCCCTGGGGTTGCTCACAATGACAGGAGCCACCCCTTGGATGAGCCGCTTGTGGCTCCATCCTGCACCTTGCTCCTGCTTTTGCTCCAGCTCCACTCCCCGCCTCACCATGGGAGCCATGATCTTCCTTCCCCATATTCCCCCCCCCCACATATTTATTAGCCAGATGCTGCTTTCCAAGTTACCAGGCTGCATATTGACAATTGGACTGGTATTGACTGATATGGCTCATTAATTATTGGCCATTGGTATTGGCACAAAAAATCTTTATTGGTGTACCCCTATTCATTTAATTACCTACCTATATTTAAAAGGTAGGTAGTTATTTATGTCACTTCTAAAGAAATAAAAGCTCTGGCATACTTCTGATAAACTTACTCTACGTGGTGATCTACAGGGATCTTAGCTTTCCCTGATTAAAAAAATTGCAATTTCTCTGCTAAAATATCACAGATTCTCTGATAACTCCCCCCTTCCCCCTAATCAGTGATTAAAATTAAAGGCCCCCCCACAACCCCTCCCTAGCCCTGCTCATGCCTCTTACTCACAGCTCCCACATCCTCTCCCAGCCCTGCCAGACAGGGCCTCCAGCTGCCAGGGCTATGGACCCGGGTCTTCAGCCCCCTGCCCCTGCTCTCCCCTGCTGTGGGCTTGAGTGGGGGAGGGGGATGCCTACTTCCATGCCACCGTGTGCACTCCTGAGGGGCAGTGGGGACCTGCGACCCCCAGACTTGTGCACGAGGTAAGCGCAGTCTGTGGGCTAAAGCTCTCACCCTGCTTCCTGCCCCAGGACCTCCACAGCCCTGTGGGCGTGTCCCGGCACAGCACAAAGACAGTGGGGCAGTGTGGGGATCTCTTCACTGCTGCAAGCTGCCCAACTGCCCTGGCGACACACCTCTTGCTCATGCCACTGTTTTGAGGGGCACAGCCCCACACTGCAGCCCCACACATAGGAGGTGCATTGCCAGGGCAGCACAGGGTGAGCAGTGGCGCAGAGGTTCTCTGCACAGCTCCTCTGCTCCCTGCCATGCTGGGTGGCACCCACCGGGCTGTGGAGGCTGCGGGGGAGGGAAACGGCAGCAGGGAGCAGTAGGCTTGCTGCCACTGCCAGCTCTGCCCTGCTTCCTTCCCCCGCGGCCTCCACAGCCCAACAGGTGCCACCCAGCATGGCAGGGAGCAGAGGAGCTGGCATTGACAACCTCCTCACCGCTGCTCACCCCGCGCTGCCCTGGCAACACACTTCCTGTGCATGAGGGCTGCGGCACAGGGCTGCACCCCTCAAAGCAGTGGAATGAGCAAGGGGTGTCACCAGGGCAGCAGGCGGGGAGCTTGCAGTGGCAAAGACATCCCCACGCGGCCCCGCTGTCGCCAGCTGTGCTGGGTCATGCCCGCAGGGCTGTGGAGGCCCCGGGGGCAGGAAGCAGGGCAGGATCTCAAGCCTGCAGCCTGTGCCTGCCTCTCACAAATCTTGGGGTCACAGGTCCCCCCTACCCCCTGGGAGTGTGCAAGAGCTGGCCCTCCCCCAGATGAGCCATCCACAGCCCCATTCTGCTCCCCTCTGGGGCCTTGCACCCCATCCATTGTGGCCCCAAGTCCCACCCGCTTAGGCAGCAGCACCAGCCCTGCCCAGCTCCTTCCCTACAGGGGCCTCAATCCCCCTCTTCTCGCCCCCTGCCCCTCACTTACCCACTGGAGCTGCTCTGTAGGCTGCCTGGGGCGATGTGCATGTACGTGCACGTGGCACCCACTTCTCACTGCCTTCCTCCCACTCCCTGCAGCCTGGAACTCTGCCAGCCTGCAGGGAGCTCACTGTAAAACGGTAAAATCCCCACGGGTTTCTCTTGTAAAATGAGAAATCCGCGTTTGCCTCTGGTAAAAAGGTAAAATCCGTGGTTATAGTTTGAGTCAACAAGTTGAAATAAAACACTTTAGTTTGAGAAAATCTAAACATTTTATTTCATTTTGACATTTCTAAATTGAAACTGCTTATGACTTTTTTTGGTTCTTTTGAAAATTGATGTTTTGACACTTGCCTTGATATGTGGCAGAATCAGGGTGAAATCAGGGATCAAAATGTTGAAATTTCCTACATGATTACAATTCCGTTTTTAATCAGCTGCATTGTATGTTATAACTCTGATAATATCCTACCAGGTAACAGAGATTACACCATCATTGTGTTAAATGTTGTTTGAATTTCTGTCAGTTGGAAAACCTTTGACTGAAAATTTATGAAACACAATTTAATAATCAGGTTTTTGTAAAATTATGTAGGTGCATCCAAAGATGGAGGAGCTGGAGCTGTTGATGAGGATGATTTTATTAAGGCATTTACAGATGTACCTACAGTACAGGTAAGACCTTGTCCTTAATGTTCCCTTATGTTCAGGAATAATGTTATAAGTGTTTAGTTTTGTTTCCAATAATGTCTGTTTACAAACTTCTTATTAAATATTTTAAACATTGTTTTTAGGAAATAGATAACTGAAACATTTGCTGAGTATAAAAAAAACTCTTTCGATTCTGCCCCGCCCCACCTTAAGAGCTTGCTTTTATAATTGGGGTTTGGAGAAAAGTTGGCTTTAAGAAAAGTTCACGAAAGGTTGATCTGTGTTGCTAATTCAAAGATTCAAAATCTTTCAAAATATTAACTTGGCTAATGCCCCATTTGATGCACTTTCAAAAAAAGCTATTACTAAGTACTTTTAAATGTGTGTGTAAACTACCTGTCTCATGGTCTTTACCATCTGAATAGGTTCAGCCTATCTCCTTTAACAAAACCAAAGCATATATTTTTAAACAATATTTAATTGTAGAATAATCACTTCAGAAATAACTTCAAATGGATAAGCAATTATATGTTACCAGGATCAATCATATTAGCATTTCATTTTTTCCTTCTAAATTCTGTAAAATGAGTATATTTTCTTCTATGGTGGTAACCTCAAACTTCACATGGAATCTTGTTTTTTTTTACCTAATTAACCAAATTTTCCGCTTAATTCCTCTGATTTGTTTTTAATCTCTTGCCAGTACCTACCACACTAGCTAGTCTTTTTTTCATAAAATGTTCTTATACATGTTTAATGATGACATGTTGTGAATGAAAGATTGACGTGGTTTCTGGAAATTCTAGGATTATAATTTTGTGGAACACTCAACTAATAATGCTATGTACAAATGGTTTAAAAAGTAAGGCTAATATTTTCAAATTGGCTGCCTAAAATAGGCATTTGAATCTGTATTTAAGCACCGCCGACTATGTGTTCAGAAGCACTGATTTTCAAATGAACACTTTTACAATTACAGACACTTTTTTGGATGTTTTAATTGGAGATGTTGGGTGCTGAGCTCTTTTGAAATCAGACATTTAATTAAGTGGTTTGACTTTTAAAAATGAGTTAACTGCATTTATTAGCTCCTTCTCCACTATGGGATCATGCATTAGGATAAATAACTATAGTCACTTGCGTTAAAGAAATTTTACATAAGCCCCGGAGGTATGATGTAATGCTGAAAACTTACTTCAGGCTGGAATTTCGAGTTACCACAATGAATCCTATATATGTTGATTTTAGTGGCCCCTCTAGAAGACCACATTAGTCTGTTAGGTCTCCTTTTTTGGGACAGCTGTAGACAAAATCACAGCTGCCCTTTTTCTGAGGGGAAATTACCTTATGATCACTGCTGCCCATAGGCAGATTTTTGCAGATGTTCAGGCTTTACACTGTGAAGGCATTATAGAGGACTGGAGAATATTCTGGTTCTTGGTGTGGCACTGGAAATGGTATTTTGGACACGTGTGTTACGAGTCTTGACTATTTGCCAAAACTGCATGCTGTGACTGGGATAAGGATGCTTCTCCAAATCCATTTTAGTAGAAAAAGCAAGTCTATTTAAGAATGTTTTAGACCTTTCCATAGTTTGGTTCAGTCTTAATTTAGCTAAACTAGTAGATACTTTTGACTGCTTCAGCTCTTTACTCCCAGGCAGAGAGTGACTGAATCTGGCTTGTTATCGCAAATGTTTTGATGCAGAGTGAATGGAAGATGATACAGTATGGAACAGATGAACTATTTGCTGTGAGATGAAGGGGAGCAGGTGATATGTATTATACATCAGCTGCTCCGTGGTAATTTACCATGTGTGTCCTTAGCCATGAACAGGTGGATGATGAACTATGGTAGCTTAACCGTCTTCCATTCACACAGAAACAGGCATAGTGTCCAACCTCTGCCTTATTCCATGCCAATCTGTAATTATGGCTAGGAAAATATGTTGCATTTATCCCTGGATAAGTTGTGCCTGTATTAATCTATGAACAAAAATATCCTGGGTCTGGCATATACATGCATCACCCTGAAGCTAAATGCAGTGCCACTTTTCTGCCATTGATTCAGTGGTGCAGTCCCAGGATAATTGTACAGGTATACTTTGTAGTGTCCTGGGATAAACTGTTACTACCCCTTATATGGGTAACTTCTTTAGGATATATTTTGGGACAGTGTGGGCATGGATGCCTATACAATTGTACTTTGTCCTGGGACAAAATGGTTTATCCTGGGATAAATTTTATATCTGTTGGCAGCCTGTATTAGCTGAACTCCTTTTAAAGCAGGGGTGCCAACCTCCAGCGTGCAGGCCAAATGCAGCCTGCGAAACAATTGCATCTGGCCTGCAGGGCTCCCCATGAGTTAGAAAATGTGGCAGCGGGGGAGCAGTGACCATTAATTTGGCTGCCGTGCCCCCTGCTAAATTGCCAAACCACAAACCCCTCATAGCGGGCTGGGCTGCAACCACTTCCCCTTTTCCCCCATATGGCCGGGCCATGCTCCCTTTCCTCTCCATGGGGTCAGGTCAAGCTCTTTTCCCGTGGGGCTATATTGGGCTTAGCCTGGTCCCCACCCCTCTCCACACGGCCAGATGGTGCTGGCTGTGCCCACCCCAGGCGCTGGATCGGGAACATCAGCTGAATCTGACCCACTGCCAATCTAGCCTGCCAGGCAAAAAGTTGAGCACTACTGTTTTAAAGGATTCAATCTTAAATCGATGTATGTGATGAAAATCAGGCAATTTTACAAGACTAGAAAAGTAAATGAACCTAAGATAGCAACACATGCCCTCTGTACATGGCTTTATAAAGTATTCACTCAAGGTGTAAACTAGATGAGCTGTTGAGTTCCCACTGTTTCCTAGCAACACATGGCATTCTCACATTATTCTGATTTTTCATGAAGTGGGAAATAAAACCTCTGCTCATCCAGACCACCCTACTAGGATCCAAATAGTTGCCTAACCTTGAACTGAAAAAGCCAGGTTGAAGACTGAATAAAATCATCTTTGCATTTTAATTATATCTCATTCTGATTATCAGTAGAAAGACTAGAAGTAAAATGCAGAAGAAATCCCTTTCTCTTCAATTTTTTCTGTTTTTCTGAATTGTACTTTTCCCTTGTACCTCCAAAATAGAAACAAAAAAATCTTCCTTTCCCTGGTCTAGCAAATTATTAAGCACTATATGGCCAGGCAGATGCACTGTATAGATTGATTTATGCATTGTCTTAAAAGCACTCCTTGTTAAAATTCAGACAGACCAATATATCTTGCTCATGAGTGACTGGAATATATAAATCTGCTAGCAGCTAGATGAATTTGGATGGCTGAACAGGTGATAAGTTAGAGTTAATTTTATAACCCGGTCTCTTGTGACTGACCATCTTAGTGATGTTGTAGCCATGAAATGCTTTTAAAGTTCAATTTCTTTTTTCATATATTTGGATCTGTTTTCTCTAGAGAACTTTGAGTACACTCCAGTATCTACATAAAGCATTATATTCTTCTCTAGGAAAGCATCATTACAGAGCCAGCCTCTGTTACATAACCCTATTTTAGCTTTCTGGTAAATTAGTATTGGAAAATTTGTTTGACCTGAAAATTAACAGGGTTATTCTGAAGGCAAAGGAAATTCTCTTGCAGAGAGTCGCAAGAAAAGTTGTCTAATTGTTAGACTATTTTGTGTATAGGTTAGGGCCCAGTGCCATTTCATTCTGTGCTTGTGCGATATATTGTTCATTTCAGTGGACACAGTACAAGCAATATATCTTAGAAATATGGGACTGGAATGGACCTCAATGGGAAGTCTGGCTTCCTTTCTTTTCTCACTGCTCTGAGATGAGACTTAACTACAGCTAGGTTATATGTAATAGATGTTGTCTAAACTGACCCGGGGGCCAAATGTATCCTGTGGAGCTTTGGCATCCAACCCACGGGGCTGCTCCTGGGTTGGCAAGTTTGGCGGCGGAGGAGCAGTGACCATTAATATGACCACTATCTCTGCCCTGCCAAATACCCAAACCCCAAGCCCCACATGGCCCATCAGAGCCAAGCTGCTCCCCCACTTTACCCCCATGGGGCTGAGCCATGCCTGCTTCCCACTTGGGGCTGGACCATATTCCCTTCTCTCCCTCTTCTCCCCCCAGTGGCCAAGCCGTACCCACTACTCCTCCTTCTTCCCCAACCTGCACGGAGCTGTGTTAAGACCAGGCCATACCCTCTACCCCTGTGGGGCTAGCTTGGTGCAGGGTTGCCCCTTGTCCCATTCCATGTGGCTGAATGGTGCCTACCACACCTTCCCCAGGTGCTGGATGGGAACCACTGGCTGGATCTGGCCCACACTGTGGGGTACTGTCTATCCAGCCCATGGGGGGGAAATGGTTGAGCATCATTCGTCTAACCCATTCTTAGAAGCACCCAGTGATGGGCCTTCCACAGCATTGTAACCTATTCCTGTTAAACTTCCCTATAGATAAGGTTTTTATAAAATTTTTCTTTCTGAAATATAAACCAATTACTACTTGTTCTGCTTAGGTATCTGAGAAATCGTTGATCATCATTCTATATATATGGAAGTGTCTGTCTGTCTGTCAGCAGCATGGGGTGCTGCCACAGGGGGATGGTGGGGCAAGCTTCCCCCCACCCCCTTGCTCCTTGGAGGCGGCGGTGGCATAAGGGGTGAGGGGCAATGGGGTCAGACCTGCTGTGTCAGGGAGGGGAGAGGGGCGGAACAGGGTCAGGCCCACCATACCAGGGGATGGGGGGGAACTGGGTCTGGCCCATCATGGCGGAGGGGAGGGGGCTGGAGGGGGCAGCGGGGGCACAGGACCAGAAGCTGGGCTCCATTCCCGCTGCCTCCCTCGTCCTCCCCATGGCATTTTTGATGAACAGTTTGCTAGTCCTCTTCATAACAGTCATTTATATATTAGAAAACTATTCTGATGCCTTCCTTGTGTGTTATCTTTTTTCCCAGATAAAGCAAACCTAGTTCCTTCAACCATTTTTCATATTTTTTGTGTGTTACTCATTGCCCCATCATTTTTATTGTTTTCCTTTAGCTCCTCTGTCTCCAGTGTGAGATGTATCCTTTCTTAAAGTAATGATGTCCAGGCAGTTGTATTTAGCTGCTTTTATTTTTGCATTTTTTTCTTTTTATTAAACCATTTTGTGCACATTAGAATGTTGCCCTCTACTGGTGGTTTCAATTTAGAAAGAACATATTGCTATTTATTTTATGCATCGGAGACCTTTCATTATTTCAGAACATTGATGCCTTCGTTTTTTTGGAACTTAAGGACAGCTGTTGCAGTGGTGTGCTGTCTTATTGTTCAGAGCGGAAGCAGTCTCTCCTTTTTCTAATAGGATCGATTTTTTCACACATTGCCCTTGAATCCAAAACAAAAAGAGAAAATCATTGTCTTTTTCCAAACTTTTTAGGATTAAGGCCTTCAAATAGCTAGATTTTTTTTCTGAGATCCTTTTCCAAATTTTCAGAAAGAAAGCGGAGAAAAATTTCATTGCATTTCAAAGTTAGTGTCAAGTCTTACGTTGGCTTGTATAAAAGTACATTTTCTGGAGCAAGAATAGTAACATTTTTAGGAAGTTAATTTATTTTAAAATCAGGCAATAATCTATTACCAAAGCTCATGGAAGTGAAAGAACTGAAAATATTTTCTGTAAAATATAAGCATGGCAGTTTCAGGATCTGGTTAAATTAAGTTTATTACATTCCCATTACACTGCCTATTTGACCTACTGTGCACAGGTCTATTCTCCAGTGTATGGTGAGTAACTCGAGAACGCAGTTTGTGAATTGATAGTAAAGTCTGTAGCATAGCTGAGGATAGAATCCTGGTTTCTAAGATGGTAGACCCATGTGTTCACTGCTACACAACAGTGACTCTCACATGTATCATATAAAATCTCTGTACTTGAAAGTAGATAGTAATATTTGGCCCTTTTTTGCAAGATGCTTTAATAAATACACATGTGCAAAGTATGATCTTATTAATCGCCTTTCACAGTTGGACCAACTAAAACATAGAGGTTTTCAGTGACTAAGGCCATATACAAACATTCCGTTTCTCCTGGGAAAAGCAGAGCGTACAGATGTTCAGGATTTTTCTCCCAGGAGAAACTGAAAAATCGCTGCCCCAGGGGAAAATTAACTGGGGGATGTGGCAGAATACCACCTCTGTCTCTCCCCAAAAACTCTGCTCTGTGACAATTTGGTTAACATGGGCCCTGCAGATGGCAGACATCCTATCTCTTTAGGTACCCTGAGTTGTATACATTCCTGAGGCAGGGGGGAAACCTGCTCCCTCTGCCTCCGTGACTGGCATTGCATACCTGGGTGAGGAGCTTGGGCTCCCTATTGTTTTAGAGACCCTGCCAGTCCGCCCAGCAAACCAGCATTTCAGATTGGTTGGCTGGTAGCCAACAGGTGCTGGCCTCCATTGGACCAGGTAAATGAGGTCATAAGGGCTATATAAGTTAAGGACTGCCCAGGAGGAGGGGGAGTAGTCATGATGAAAACTCAGAAAGAAGAACTGGACCATCTGAAACTTGCTCTCTTTCTTGAAACTCATGATCAATGAACTGTCTGCCTCCAGAGGGAATCTCCACCTGCCTCTGGATGATACTTGTGAGTAAGCTACCTGAGATCTAACTAAATATGTAGCTTGTGGTAACTCAGATGTGTGATCAAAGGCTACTCCAGCCACCCTGTTTGCTCTGTGGGATTTCTCTGATACTGCTCAACCCTGTATCCTATTCCAAACTTACTCCTTGTAACCAATAAAGTTCTCCTTTGTACCTAGCATGGAAGACTTATTGGGAGTGGGTGTAGATTATGCCTTGGGGTCCCCTTGGTTTGGCTTTGGCCTTGGGAGACCACTGTTTGTGCTTCAGACTGAGGGAAGCACCCCAAGTTCTTGAAGTGGGTCAAGTACCCTCAAGGACTACGATGCCTGTGTTTCCCAGGGGACACAGTGCCAGGATCAGACCAGACCTTGGGTGGTGGCGGCACTACCCCCAGGCTAGCGGGTATGCTCCAGGAGGGAGGTCAGCTAGACGTGAGGTGCCCCATGGGAGGCACTCAGAGACTGGAAGGTGGTCAGGTGCAATGAGGTGGGTGGCTCAGCACAGGAGCACCCTCTATTGGCCCACCACAGGGGACAACCAGGGTTAAATCATTCCTGAGAGAGTTTCTCTGAAGAGAGTGAAGGTCTTGCACCTTCTCAGTTTGGAGACACTTCATTTGAACAGAGTATGAAGATAAGTTGTGTTGTGCTTGTGTGGATAATGTAGCCATATAGTAAAATATACTACTTAGCAGGGCTCTGCTTGATGACTACTTTGTAGGCATTGTGATACTATAAATAACACAAGACGTTACTTATTAATAGGAGTGTTTTGACTAGAACCATTTCTTGAGTAGGCTTTCTAAAATTTCAGTATACACTACTATGTGCATAATTTTAAAGAAGTACATTAAAGTGCTATCTTAATTTATTTACTATACAGAAAAGAACAAAAGACCAATTCTTTACATTTTTTTGTTTTAAATACCAGTCTGGGTGTTTAGGTAGAAAATAATTTTTAAAGAACTTCAAAGCATAGAATTAAGTCACGTGGATAATAAATTGTACACTGCTTAATGCACATGTTTCTCAGTTCGCTACCCAATCTCATCTTTGACCTTATAGGAAGAAGGAACAATGAGGATTGGGAAGGCGGGGGGGTGTTCCACTTGTATTGTCTTATCAAGTCTGTATATATTGGTTAATTGTTGAACTCTGGAATGAGTTAATAGCTCTTGCCTTTCTGACCCCTAATGAAAGAGATGAACATTTATGAAGAATGAATTAGAATTTGCTAATTTTTATTCAGGAGATTCTCTTCCTGTGAAACTGCATCAGACACATTTGTGTGCTGTGAACAAGAATAGAGCGCTAGCCTCAGTGCAGCTGTTATATCAGAAGTATACTTAGATTTCTGTGGGGTGTAGAAACTGAGCCAAGTGTACTTATTTGGTTTCCAAGAGAATTCATAGACATTTTTATTTTATAAATGTAGCTTCAGTGCACATAAAGATCTTCTTGCTTGGTTTCAACTTGTATGGTAGAGGGCTCCTTGTTACTGACAGAAGCATTGGGGCCAAATTGGGAGTCAGTGAGGAGACGGGTCCAATTGTTCATGGCAGGTGGGAACCTTATGATATAATAGGTCATGGGACAAATTATCTTGATTACCTGAGCATAAGATCTCTTTTCATAAGACTGTAACCATTTAAAATCATATATCTGTATACAAAACATCTAGTAAGAGCTATTTGGGACATATTTGGTTGATGTAATGTTATGTATTGAGCCTTTCCAATCAGAAAATGTTTAATTTGAAATATTAAGTAAAAGTGAAAACTTTTAAGTGAAAACTTTTTTTAAAATAAAGGTTATGGAAGATTTGTCATTTTCTACTATATTTTATTAGATTTGGAATTGTTTTTGAAGTGTCAGAGTAAATCAGACACATGGTTTCTGGGAATGACATGCATGTCAGTATGTATCCTTACCTCCCCCCTTCTTACTAACAACTTGTTAGTGTATTATGTTTCATTCCTAATTCTTGTTCCTCTTAAGATGTGAACTTTTGTCTTTTGTTCCATGCCTTACAAAAGGACTGCTGATGCATTTTATATGAATTGCTGTGATTATTAAGATTGGCTAGAAAACAAGAATTATTGTTAAAAAAAATGTTGAGCATTCAAATTTTTTTACTTTTCTAAGAACACAAAAGAGCCCTTTTCAAACTTGTGAAAAATCTCTTGCACACCCTTTCTCCTCTACTCCAAATAGTTCTGTTCTTATTCAAATATATGTCCTAAAAAACATGTTTTAGATGTGACTTTTTTTCATAGTTTTTTTTTTTCAAGATTTTGTTTTTGTTGTTACTTTTTAAACCCTAAAGTATTATCTATCACTTTTCTCAGATAAACTTTCAAATATTAAGCATCTGGCTCATTTGGTTTGTTGCAGATCTATTCCAGTCGAGAACTTGAAGAAACGTTAAACAAAATCAGGGAAATTCTCTCAGATGACAAGCATGACTGGGATCAACGAACCATTGCAGTATGTTTTACATTCAGTTTGTTTATTTTTTTTATACCATTTTAAGAAAAAATATTTTGAAAGAGTTTTCTCAGACAATTCGAGCAGCTTTCATGCTAGATAGGCTGAAGAGGCTGAGTTGACCTATATTTTCTGTACGTGGAAGACCTCTTTTACATCCCAATTTGCATTTGACTGATCTTATGTGCAGCCCAGATATGTATACTTGCTTTGCAGCTAGAGATACTTGCACATGGTAAATTTAGCACCTTTGTAACATTGAGAATTTGCACCAGCAACACTAAATTTCGTATGTGTACAGGTTTCTAGATTAATGTGCATACAGATCTTTGCGTATATACAGCCACACATATGTATATAAAGATTGAGGTCTGAGAAACAAATAAAGCTACCATTTAAAAGTATACGATTTAAAGTCCTGATTTTAGCAGTGTTTCTTCTTTGTAGAGGAATGCCATTAATTTTTCATCTACATCCTCTATTACCTTTTTAAGTTAATATTGTTGGATTGGGGTACTTGCATCTTCTGCCAGTTAAGCTACTATTTACGGTGAGGTTTAAAAAACATTTAGATTAATTTATCATTGAAACATAATTAGTGTGTGTAGTCAACACTTCAACTCTTTTAAAAAGCTAGATATATGCATGGACATGATGATGTAAATTATGTATATATTCACATCTAACTTTTTCTTTTGTTATAGCTTAAGAAAGTGCGGTCACTGCTTGTTGCTGGAGCTGCACAGTATGACGGCTTTTTCCAGCATTTACGATTGTTGGATGGTGCTTTTAAACTGTCAGCTAAGGATCTCAGATCGCAAGTTGTTAGAGAAGCGTGCATTACCGTAGCGTAAGTACAGCTTATGCATATTTATTTATTAAGTGGTTAGTTACTTTAGTATTAAAAAAGCAGAATTTTACAAGGCACTGGAGATTATCTGTGTTTAACTGTTGTGCACATTACTTGGTTGGGAGTGAAGTCATGTTCTAAAGCTGCAGACAATGGATGTTAGTTAAGGTTTAGTATATACATATTCCATAGCATTAAAGATATGTTTTATCCTGAGACAATAATCAGCTTGAAAAGTTTATGTATTAGGGCTTGGAAATATTTTAGTAAGCAAAATATTCTTTTACAATTAGCCATTTACTTAACTCTTTTGAAAAGTTACATAAATGCATTGTGAACTAAGCATGGGACTATGCAAACACATATTGAAAAGGTATAACTCTTTACTTCAGAAATATTCATATTAGCTTGTAGTTTGAATTTCCTGTGGATAATAATAATGTCTATGCTTTATATTTGGATAATACTTTGACAAGAGTTCACAAAGTTACTAGTCTGCCAAAGAGACAAAAGCCGTTTAAGTTCAATTCTGTTTGTTTTCAGTATAGTCCCCCTTGTCTTCAGTGCACTTGGTGCAGCACATCTGCAGTTTGGTGATGCCTGCCTTGCCAAATCCTTGTTCAGCTAGTCCAGAACAACTTGACCTCTCTAGTCACCTCATCATCATTGAAACCCTTCACATACAGTTTTTCTACAAGTTGGGGAGGAGTCCTGAAGGAGCCAAAACTAGTTATTAGGCTAGATAGGGAAGCTGTTGAAAGCCATAATTGGTTGGTACAGTCATTGCAACTTACCATTTGTGTGGTAATGCATTGTCCTGGAGAAGCAGTAGTAGTCCTTGGCTCCATGGTTCTTGTTTTTTGTTGGCTTCTTGCAAGCATAACCATTTACTAGCATAGTTCTCCTCATTTCTTATCTATTAATCAGTCACGATCACCTTTCTGCTATCCCAAAAAACTTGTGATTGATGCTTTACTGACCGATGCCTTCATCTTGAAATACTTGGTAGATGGAGACTGCGATTTGCTGTTTCTTTCAGGACCATCTTTCATCTTGAGTTGTCATCCTGCTCATGAATTCTTGGGTGTTTGGTTGAAGCTTTCCCCCTTCCCCCATGTGCAAATGTCAGGTTGCTCAATATTTTGGGCACTCACCTTGCTGGAACCTTTTTATAGCTTAGCCATCAATGAAGATAGCCCAATCCAGTGCTGATGTCTCCTCTCTCAGCTGTATGCTTCATTGTTAATCTTCTGTCCCTCATTACCATCTCCTGGATTGTATCAACTTATTTTCATGGGTAACCTCTGTGAGTTGCCCTTACTCGGCTTATTTTTTAGTTTTTATTCTCATTTATTTAAATTCAAATGCCCAGGTTTTTTTATTTTTATTATTTTGACATGTCAAGAGGTATCATTCCCCAGTATTACCTTCATGTCCTCATGCATTTCATTTGGAGTTTTCTTTGTTACAGAGGTACTTGATCAGTCAGATTTCATTCTTAATTTTTTTTATATTATCAGTGGCTGACTCACTTTGACACGTCCTTATACAAGTTCTGCATAAATTAAAGAAACAACGTTTGTTAACAAAGAAACATTTGAAATACTGACCCTAGCATACCATTAAATAGTACAGTATGTCATTGAAAGATCTGGCTTTCGCATTTCCCCTCATGTCAAAATGCTTTGATTAACAGATGAAAGTTTGAGTGATTTTCACCTGTTGAGTTATCACTTAACTTTGGAGAAACATTTTATTAGTTTCTGTACAGGAGAGAACTGTAATAAAAATGTTCACAAAATTTAGTTATTCTTGGAAGAATAAGTCTGCCATCATTTGAATTACACATTGTAATTCTCTTGATAACCAAAGTGTTGATCTACAGCTCAATTTTAACACAAACTTCAGTAACTTCTATTTGCTTATAAACCTAGAGTCCAACCCTGAAAGCTTTTACTGCTTAGTGCTTGGCACGTGATTTCAGCTTAACTACTAATTTTGTTCTGTAACACTGTCAGAAACTAAGACTTAAATTTTGTCAGCTTAGCCTAGACTGATGCTTTTCTTAAAGATAGAAATGAAATGAGGGATTTAATCGCATCACACTTCAGCGATCAAATGTTTTGTTTGTGGTAGTCCTGAAAGATGCAGAAAGAGAAATAGAGTTTTTTCCTATTGGAAACTTTAAAAATAATCCAGACTTCTGCCAGAAAATAGAATGTCTTTCTCCCTGTCCATAATCTCATTTTCTTTCTCTTCCTATTTTAATCTTTTGCTTAGTATGCAATTTGCATATGCTCTTCATTGGTGAAATCCCTGCTCCAAACCATGGAGAGTTAAATTTTAATGAGTATGGAAATTATTACATGCTTTGCACTGATGGTCAGAATCATGAATAAATAATTGAGTGGGGAAGAGATTGTAGTTGTCATGCAGGATGAGCATTAAATTATATTTAGATTTAAATTTTAATAATATGTTTAAATGTCATTGAGTTTATACTATCATGGAAGACTAATAGTCAAAAATACAATGGTGTGATCTAAATAACAGGATGCAAACTTCTGTTTTTTCAACATGGCAATTTTAAATAGCATTTCATATAAAATAAGGCTTACAGGGAAAATTAGCTATGAGCATTTAATTATCAATTTGCCTGTAGGGTGAACATGGGTATCATTGAATTCTCTCAGTCTTTTCTGCCTAAGAAGCTATTTACGTATTTGAAAATCAAAAAATTATGTACTATAACAGCCATCCTTTTGATTGATTCAGCTTTAATATGTAATTAAATTTAAATTTCTTTTTAGGGTATGAAGCTTTTATTAACCACTTCTATTTAATTTTCTAAATAGCCATCTTTCAACAGTTTTGGGAAACAAGTTTGACCATGGCGCTGAAGCCATTGTGCCTACTCTTTTTAATCTGGTCCCCAACAGCGCCAAAGTCATGGCAACTTCTGGGTGTGCAGCAATCAGATTCATTATTCGTGTAAGTATTCATCTATAATGGTATTTTTTTTGGATATTCTTGATAAAAATAACTTTAGTTAGTTGGTTTTAGAAAAGATGTCGTCTTAGTTTTTCCATTTATAAACCAGATTTTTGTGCTCTTCCGTTTGTTTGTTTCTTTCTTTCTTTCTTTCTTCCATTTTATTTAAAGACTAAAATGTTAGTTCATTCCTAGGCAAATCACTTTTGACAGGAGGTCAAAAATGTTGTGTTATCAGTTATCACCACCATCGTTATTACTGTGGTAAAAGATTGGCAAGGAAGTATAAGAGGAGAAGGTAGATTTTTTTTTTTTGCTGATGACTTTAAGGGCTTTGGTACTTTTTTTAAGAATGGTAAATCGTGGATATATTTGTAATCAGAGTAATAATAAAGATTTTTTTTGGCCTGTGCTGTAAATGTAAAAAACTGACCCTTACTATCCATTAAGAAAATAACTTATACTTTCTGTTTTAAGTTACAATTTTATCCACATAACAAACCCATTTGCAGGGTACCCTCATTACCCCAAGTTTCTCCCTGCTGTACTGCTTCTTATCCCATGAAAAAGACCAAGGTTGCTTTGGGATAACTCCTTTTATTCAGAAGCGTCAGCTCCTTTGCCCCTAATACTGAAGCTGCCAACTCCAGGTGGCCTCCCCTTTGGGTTGTGGAAGAAGTTTTAAGCTCCCCTCCCCACCCTTTCCATCGAAAAGGCTAGCCTGAAATATCACTTGCCCTAAATCTGCTCTTTCCACAGCGAAGCAGTAAGGAGACAAAACAGCAAAAAAACAAAACTGACAATAGGTTAGAAGATATTAAGAAAAAGAAAAGTTTCCTACCCTCTTATCTGGCTACACCAGGGGTGGGCAAAATACAGCCCGCAAAGCCATTCTATCCAGCCTGCGGGGCCCCTAAAAAATTTAGAAAATTAATATTGATCTGTCATTGGTTCCTGTCAAAAATGACAGGAACCAAGGGCAGTAGGACCCAGAGGAAGCCCAGTGGACTGCCACAACAGCAGGGGCCCCCCAGCCCTGCCCCAAGCGTGCCCACCCCCCTGCTGGAAGCCCCAGTAGGGGCTTCTGGCCTGGGAGCATGTGGCTACGCTGGCAGCGCCAGAACCTCAGGTAAGGGGGAGGGGTGGGGGGAAGGGCAGGGGAGGACCCCAGGCTGGGAAGGAGCTAGCAGGCAGCCCATGTGGGCTGCAAACACCTGCATCAGGGAGCACCAGCCACAGGGCAGGTGAGGGGCCGCTTTTCCCTATGTTCAGCACCAGCTTCTTTCCTGCCAGCGAGCAAGGGGTTGGGGCTATGCGTTGCCCCCCGCCTGTACCGCAGGCCTGGGGACACTGGGTGTGAGTAGGTGCAGGAGCCAGTGGGAGCACAGGGCCTGCACCGGTGTCCTGGGGCCAGCGCTGGTCGGGCCCAGAGCAGGGTGGCAGGAGCACGGGATCCCAGCCAGCAGGGGTTCTATGGAGCTAGGCCAGCTTCCTCCTCTCCCTGCTGGTGCAGTCCAGCCCGGCTCCACAGACCCTTGCCAGCCTGTGCCCCGCTTTGGGGCCCACCAGTGCTGGCCCTGGGACATTGGTCCCAAGACATTGGGACATTGGTCCCAAGATGGTGACCAGGGGGCAGGGCACCTGTCAAGGGGCAGGGCTACCCATGCGGCCCTTGACAGTCTGCCAGAACTGGGTAAGTGGCCCTCTGCCCAAAATAATTGCCTGCCCCTGGGCTACACCCTAGAACTTCTGCGAGCCTTGCACATGTTTTTAGAGATTAGCCTTCTTGCTGGTTCTACCAGCCCTGGCTGGTGGGGCCTTGGACCCATCTGCAGTTTGGAAAAAATGATATCCTAAAATGATATCTTAAAAAACCTGTAAGCCAGCCCCCTTATTATCATTATACTAATTATTCAGGAGTCACTAAAATCCTTCAGCAATTTTTGGGGATCCTGAAACACCTGGCATTCTTCTGGCTGTGATACACCATTTGTCTCAGGTGCCTTTCTGTAGAGCAGTGGTGTTCATGTTGTGGTCCGAACACCCCTGGGTGTCTGCAGACTGTGTCTAAGGGGCCTGTAAAAGATGATTATGATCAGTCAAAAGTATGTGAATACCCACATTTACAATGCAGAGGGGTCTGCACCTTCGTTTTAGGGGTTTGCAAGTGAAAAAAGGTTGAAAATCACTACTATAGAGGAGTTGATTTCTCCAATACAGGCAGACAGTGGATAGGTGCTAAGTATCTCATTTGATTATCTTCCAATTACATCCTAAAAGTATAAAAGACTGTAATACATACAGATAAGAAAATGGCCAAACCGAACGCAGCTTCATGCTACAAATAGAGACCAAACACCACAGGGATAAATTTGATTTGGGGTAATATCTATGCATGCTGCACGTGGAACCATAAAGGCAAGTTGGTTTGGGGGCAAATCTATGATACAGCTATGGCTGTAATTTTTTTTTTAAGTGTTAGAAATCCTTTGACATGCATTTCTACCAATGAACCGAAAAATAGGACTTTTTGCAGTCTGTACCTCATTTAGAAATGGGACAAAGGGTTTAAAACAAGGACAGTCCTGACTAATGGCCACCCTATGTCCATCCCGTCTGCAGCATTTCTGTCTTCTGTGGAGCCTGTTGCTCTGCCATGTCTGCACTTCTTGATGCAGTGGAGATGGAGATCAGCAGCAAGGGTCAATGCAAGCAGCTGAGTGCCCTGAGTGTGGGGGGAGAGAGAGTAGGTGGAGACTTGCAGCCTGTGGCAGAGTACTGGATCACAAAGCATGGCCTGTGCCAGAAAAAGATTGCCAACTCCTGAATTACTGAATTGAACTGGAAACTGTTAGAGGCAAGTCATGAAAAGGGGCCAGCTGTATGAGAGAGCTTTTTTGGCAGCAGGGAGATGTGATTCAGCTCTGGCATTTGAGCACTGCCTCCAGTGATTAGGATTACTACTTGTGAAGAAGCACATGATGGGTACAACTTTCAAGTTGAAGAAGGGCAGTCTTGGAAGTGATTAAAACATGTTTAAGTCATAAGCTAACATCCCATGGGTTTTTCTTATTAAAAAAATTCTAATTACATTTCAGACTTTTTCTGTGAAGTGTTTTTCAGAGGTTTGTTATAATGTATATAACTTCAGACATCCAATAGTAGAAAATAAGGACTGCTATTTAAAAACACTGCTTCATCTTCTGTAGTATCTCATTACTAAACGCTTTATGAATTGATCAAATTACATATATAAAAAATTATGGAAAACACTACAAATTATAATAGTATTGAGAGAGAGAATTTTAAATTGTCAGTGTTAATAAATTACAAATAAAACCAGTCAGTTGTCTTTGTTTATTTCTTTTTAACACTGCGAGTAGGCAGTGCGCTGAAAACTGATTGGAACCCTGCTGCTTCAGTTGTTTTGCATGTTCATGCTACAGTGGCAAGCTGTGGAGAAAAGGGTGCACAGAATACTCTGGGCTTGCTAATCATGCAGTTAAAGCCCCCAACATCTTTATTATTTACAGCAACTTGCTTATTATGCTCTGTTTCCTAATTTTCAATTGGGAACTGCCTTAGGGCTTTTTTTGGACACACTCAGAAAAGTCAATGCAAATTAACTAAAGGTGTGAATTTTAAAGTTTATCATTTTAACCACATTAAGTCACTATTTGCATATTCTTACTCGGAATTAAAGCAACCTTAATTCACTTCCAAAATGAACTGAATTATGGTCACTTTGATCTTGAATAATTGTCTATGCAAGGTTTTATTGTCGGCTTACTAATCCACTTTAAAGGTTAATTCAGACTTATTTTCTTGTTCCCGTGAATAGAAACAGGAAGTTCCGTAGATTCTTTCAAACTGGTTTCATAAGTTAATTTCCTTTTACCTGAAGAATTGCTTTTGTTTCTTCGTGTGTGTGTTTGTGTTTTGTTTTTCTTCTTAAATACTTGTATTCATTTGTATTTCTTCACTTGTTTTCTTGGCAACAAGATGAATTTACTCTTTTAATAGCAACTATCTATTGTGATAGTTGTAAAATGATTTTCAGTGTTCCACAATTCCCTTCATCTGCTTTTCTGCTCTAATGTTAAATTTATATGCCTAAATTCTGTTTCATTTATTGTGGTGAGTGGTATACATCTGAAATGTAACTGAAACATCGATGTGGGATTCCTGATAGAAAATGTATGATGTGCTTGGGCCTTCAGAGGTTAATTTTGTTTAGCCAGTATTGTGTGTGATCACAAGGTTGTGGTATTGATTTTCAGTAGCTTTTTATATCTTAATTAAAAGTCCATTTTTTACCCATATGTTAAAAATTATTAGCCTGTTTCATGTTAGATTCAGGGTTTTTTTTAAAGTTATCTACTATAATTGAGCTAATTAACACAAGATAGTTCATGCATGTGTTTGGCATTGACTGACTTGCATAAAGCTTTTCTTTTGTTGTTTTTCTAGCATACCCATGTGCCTAGACTCATACCTTTAATAACAAGTAACTGCACTTCAAAATCAGTTGCTGTTAGAAGGTGAGTGTTTTATAAACAGCAGCCTTACTAAAACAATTCGTTTCTATGTTTTTTGATTATGCCAGTAGAGCAGAGGGTGGGCAGTTATTTCACTTGGAAGGCCACTTAATGAATTTTGGTGAGTTATTGAGGGCCTCATGCATAAAATCTTTCAGAAGATATCATTTAAAGAAATTATAGATGATAAACAAATCATATACTAAAGAGTAATCTACTGTATTTTAATTTTAAAGATCAGGACAAAAATATTCTTTGAAATTTGTTTTTTGAGTTGTGTATATGGAGTGATTACATAATAGCCTAGAATAAAGTCTTACTCTTATATATTGTGTGAAGGGGTTAGGGTATGTGTGTGAGGGATGCAAGTGTGTTGGGGGGTAGGGGAGGTGGATGACCACACACTAGGTCCTGGGACTTGGCTGTCGGGGTGAGATACAGGGTGGTGCATACAGCATAGCTTGCTGGGGCAGTGCAGTGCAGGTGCATTCCACCATGAGGCCCCCCTACCCCCCCCCCCTTGCAATTCTGGCCCATGGCTGTTCCTGTGGTGCCCCATGTGGGGCTGAGCCCTGCCTGCTCCTGCCTAGGGCATCCCATGTTGCGCTTCTGCCTGCGCCCACCAACAGCCCCAGCCAGCACACAACTTCCAGGTAGAACTGGTGCTGCAGCCCCCAGGTACTGCTTGGCTCCCCCTGCCTCCAGCAGCTCCTCCTGCCACTTCAGGTGGGAGTGAAGCTGCATCTGGGCAGCTCCTGCCCCAGTGCATGGGGCTTCAACTCCCATCTGTCTGCAGGTAGCTGCTCATCATGCCAGATGGGCAAAGTGGGTGGAAGGCATCCAGGAGCTGGAGTCAGAGCCCTGCATGCTGGTCAGGAGGAGGAAGAGCTGCTGGAGACAAGGGGAGCCAACCAGTACCCAGGCAGCTGCAGCAGGGGCAGTCCTGCCAGGAAGCTATGTGCACTAGCTGGGGCCAGGGCTGTGCTGTTGGCAGGCACAGGACAGGTCTGGCTGGGAGCATGGCTCAGGCTGCCCTGGGCAGGAGCAGGTGCAGCTTAGCCCCATGTGGAGTGCCACTGGGGCAGCCTTAGGCTGGATAGAATCTATTGGCAGGCTGGATCTGGCCCACAGGCCATACTTTGCCCACCCCTCTAGTAAGTTATTAAAAATGACTTTTAGATATGTGAAAAATCTTTAACTTGTGGACCAGCGTGAACCACAAAAACCCCTGGCTTCAGTAGGCTAAGCCAATCATCCTCAGAATTGGAGTTGTCATTAAAATATAAAGGAAGCAAATTTGCCAGTAAATGTGATCTTCCATATGCAATCCAGAAGGGAAAATGCAGTGTTTGAGACTGGAGGGGGGGAAGAATCTACAAGGGTCCCATGGTTTCTCCCATAATCTTTGCCAAGCAAAAGTAAGCTAAAATTAATGATACTCTGAGCAGTTTTTGTTTCTTTATTTCAGAACACACTGAAGTAGTGAAAATTTGTGTAACTTTTGTGTCGTGTACCACTGCTTTCACAAAGTTATGCATAGGAGCAGAGAAGTTATTTATGGGGGAGGAGCCAGCTCTAAATCATAAAAAGTTTTCCTCCTCAGTTTTACAGCAATGCGGAGTATTTGAGTGAATGCGGTAATGAAATGTGCCCTTCAGGAGCTGATTAGAGGCCATGAAGGGGACACTAAAATGTGTCTTGGGTGTTTTGGGAGTTAGACTCTCAAGTTTTTTTTAGAAACCAGCTACCCGCAGACTGTTACAAAAGGTGAATTCCAAGACAGGGTTTACTGTCTCTTAAGGGAGTGGAGGCCAGTGTTTTTGCTAGGCATGCAACAAATTAGCCCAGCACTCTCCCCAAGTGCCACTCTGAATCCCTTTTCCTGGCTGATCTAGTGCACTGACTTCTCCTCCCTGCCTTATCTGCCACTGTGCTGGTTGCCCATGGCACATGTGCTGCAAGTTGGCCACCCCTGTCTTAGGGTATGGAGAGGCATTCATTTGAAGTGCCAAGGATCTGAAGGGAATTTGCAGTGCTACAAAATGTGGCATGCCATGTGCATATACTGGTGCAAATATCCTGTTTTCTGGAGTGCCCCAGAATATGGCGCGAGCATGTACCCCTAGTGCTCTGCAGCCAGGGGGCTTATATTTTCATTTATAGGACAGAGTGAGTAATGACAAATAAAAGTACAAACATGGAAAACAAGATTTATGGAACTAAGGTCTAGCAGTTACTTAGGGTTGTTATAGGCCCATCTTGACCAGTTAAATATGTCAAGATCCTGACTCAGTGATGCTTAGTCAGGATGCTGTGGCACTCTAGGTGTCCATGAGATGCTTCTAAGGGTGACCAAAGCTGTCCATGCACTATTAACACCATTAGATGTGCAAACACCTATACGTGATTCACAAAATAATCCCAAAGTTTTCGAATAGGAATCCAGAGTTTCAAAAGCATCCTGACCTGTTGTGGTCTTTTCAGAGGTCCTTGTGACAGAAGGCTTGCTCAGTTATTTTCTGTAGTCAAAAACTGAGTTAAAGTTAAGAGGTGGTATTTTCTGAGTACCCTGGGTCAAAAAAGGCTTGGAAACATGGATATATACACATTAAAAGCATATAAACTATATATTAATAATTTATGCATGTTTATTCAAATTGGATTTATGTAATTTTGAAAAATTGTTTGTTTATACAGTTTGCAAATTATATTTTCCTGTTCCATGTTATATGGTAAACATATTAAAATAGATGCATTTGATGTCATTAGTTGAACAGCAGGCAATCAGATTAAACCTTTTAAACTTTTAAAATGCAGTGTGATTTGTTACTTTGTGTGTTCAGTTCGTATTTTACCATTTGTATACAAGTTTAGTAACATTACCCTATTTACTCAAACCCAACACGAGGTTTTTCCCCATTCAGCATGGGGGAAAAAAGCCCCTCTTACTGGATTTCAGGTCAGGGCCAGAGTCAGACTAATAGCAGCCATCTCCCCCACACCCATGGTCTGGCACAACTCTAGCTCCAGCTCTCATGGGGCACAGACTGCATTGAAACTGCAGCGCACCTCAAGTCCTGGGATAATGCTGTGTGGCTGGGTAGAGGCCATTCTTCCATGTGACCCCGGAGGGTATGTAGCCACAGCTGTTTGACAGTAAGGCGGGGAAGGAGCAGAGACTGCAGAGAGCGGTGATGATGGGGGTGAGCAGGCTGCAGGAAGTTTTGAGGAACAGAAGACAAAGGGAATTGCACACCCCACCCCCACCACCTGCCCACTCCCCTGCACTACTTTTCCCACTGCAGTAGTAGAGGGGACAAATTCAAGATGACCCTCCATTAGTTAGATTCTGTGCCTGGAAAATTGTAACAAATTTATAATTTTTCCTTTAAAGAACCTGATTATTGGGGGGGAGGGGGTCATCTTAGATTCAGGTAAGTATGGTATATTAGAAAATTGTTTAGCTAAGTATTCTGTATTACATGTAATTATTTATTATTACATATGTTTATTTACCCACAGGGAGAAGAAGATGGTTATTATTTCAGCCCAGTAGAGCATTATTGTGTTTTGACCTTTTTTTCTTTTGCTTTTTCTCTCAGGCGCTCTTTTGAATTTTTAGACCTGTTATTGCAAGAGTGGCAAACACATTCTTTGGAAAGGTACGGGCACAGAGCATGCATGTTCCTCATCTGTGAAACTTGTTAATTTGAAAACAAGAATCTTTATTTTGAGTTCTGTACAGATGACCAAAGTCTGAAATAAGAGTTATGCAGAGTGTGGTAGCAGTATTTAGGCCATCGCTACAATTAACAATCTGTTAAAATTATAAACTGTCTTTTTTTTTTAATGCTGTTTAAACATGCATTTTAAACACGCATTGGAATCTAGAATGCTGTATATGAGTTAACAGGTTTGCTTTATGGGTAAAAATGATCTTAAATTGTGTTGTTTCTCTTATCAGTCATGTTATGCAAAACAAATTATTATTTAAAATAATTATCTTTAAAAGATAAACAGGTATTTTATAAGAATTTAGTAGATGGACCTGGATCTGTTTGTCTGAAAAATAATGCAATGATAGGTATATTCATAGTGGGAAAGGAAGGAGTGGAGAAGTGGAAGCATACAGGCTTTCATTCCTGCATGACCCTAGACAAGATCTTCCTTGTTGGTAGAGGAAGATCTTTTCCCAGATTCAGCATATTTACTGCTGGAGGAACTGCAGGAGCACCTGTACTCTCCTCATCTCTAGCAGGAGAAAAAGGCACTTCTGTCACTAGAAATGTAATGCATGTCCATGTCCTCAATAATGCACAATCAGAGAAGAAAAGACTACATCCCAATTACCTCAGTCACTTTTAACCTGTGGCCTGTGGACCCCTAGAGGTCTGTAGGCTGTGTGAGGGGTCCATGAAAGATGACTGTGATCAATCAAAAGTATATGAGTACCCTCACTTGCAATTCAAAGGGGTCCAACCTCCATTCGAAATTTCCAAAGTGATCCACAAATGAAAAAGGGTTGAAAACTGCTGACCTAGATAGATACTAGTTTGTGATTTTTTTATTTTTTTTTTGCCATCGCCAGTATTTTATTATGTATTAGTGTTGATAATGATCAATGCACTTTGTTTACATGGTTTTAGGATTGGGTTTAAAACCTCTTTAGATATGTATTGACATGGCACATTGTTATCAGAATGTCACAATTATTAATATATTTATCCCTTTCCTTCCCTTCTGAAACAGGGGAATTCCCATTTGTCACGGTGTATAAGTCAACACAGTGTATAAGTCGACCCCAACCTTTGATTTAAAAAGTTAGGTTTTTTTATATATTCAGTGTATTGAGTCAACCCACATTTTATAATGATCCACTTGTCAAATATTCCAAATGAGTAATTTGTTCACTGTATGGATCCTTGACATTGGAAGTTTCTGCATCTTCATCCTTGCTTTTGATCTTTGTCGCGAAAAAAAAGATTGGGCTCTGCTGGCAGGCTCCAGGGAAGTTGGATCAGGCCCCTGGGAGCTCGGGCACCACTCATCCCACTGGCAGCCCCCTGGCTGGGCCTGGGAGACACCACAAACATGGAGGGAAGGATTGCTCCCTCCTGAAGCTCAGGGGCTATCCAGCCCGCTGTGGGGGTGGGGACCGGGCAGGCTCCACTGAAAGCAGGATTGGGCCCCTTGCCACTTCTTCCTTCAGCAGCCTGCTGTGGCTGGCAAGAAGCCTGGTGCTGCCCAGGAAAGGGCTGTTTCACACCATGGGCGGAGCTGGGAGGGAGGCCGGGGTGAGCTGCCAGCAGGCTAGGCAGTGATCCGGGTGCTGCCCAAGCTCCCAGGGGCCTGATCCAACTTCTCTAGAGCCCAGATATGGTGTATAAATCAAGGTGGAAATTTTAAGGGTAAATTTGGGGGGTTCAAACCTTGACTTATGCATTGTGAGATACAGTATAGAAAATGTTTGTAGGGAATTAAACCCAGTGTCCTTAATCCCAGCCAAGTACCTTAAATGTAAGATCATCTTTTCCTAATCTTGTAAGGATATTTTACAGGCAATGACAATTCTTTGTTTCTCGCTACTCTGTTGTGTGTTGAGTAAATAATCATTATCAGGCCATTGGTATGTGTTTTTGTTTGTGACCTGGTTGATCCCCAAATTTATTTTTTTAGGATTAAATCAGGCAATTTGACTGTATCCCAAAATACAGGGAAGTCTGTCTTCTATCATTCTTTGGCATAGCAAAAGTTTTGCCGTGTCTAACCTGTTTTAAAATTAAAGGTTTTTTTCTAAGATGCTGTACCTGTTTATACCAATAAACTCTAATTTTACAGATTAGACAGATTTCACTTTGTGAATAAGAAATAACTAGCACCTGATACAGCCTGAGAGAGCCTCTAGGCTGCCAGATGGCTTGGAGAAACTTTAATTAACAGGTTAAAAGTTATCTATTTTTTAGCTAAATATGTAGCAGTAAAAGGTAATATGAGGACTGTTTGTCTTCTAGGCATGCAGCTGTCTTGGTTGAAACGATCAAGAAGGGAATCCATGATGCTGATGCTGAGGCACGAGTGGAGGCAAGAAAGTAAGTTTTGACTCGGCTTTTAACTTTGATTGAAAGCATAGGTATTTTGATGTAATGGAGAGATTTAGTTACTGTAATGTTCTTGAAGTATTCAGCTGTTAATCACTGGGTTAAAATTTGATTAGTTGATTATTTTAATGACCTTGAACTGAGTGTGTTTCTCCATTTCAAAGTTTCCTACCCATTTTAATAAAACATAGGAAGAGCGTTGTTTTTAGAATCTAAGGACCTTAACAAATTTGAGTAATGCAGGTTAGTATTGCTATTGAATTGTTCCTCCTACTTGATTAGTAGAATCATTGAACAATTAACATTCTCTTTGTGAACAAGTATGCCAGAAAGTTATTCATCTTCCTCTCCCATACTTGTGGGGGTTTTTTATGGGCAACAAGACCTATATCAGCAAGAGTATGTAAAGAATTTCTTAGAGTGGACATGGGTGGATAAAATGATTTTGAAAAAATGAGTTCAGGCTTGTGCTGAATGCCTCTACAACCTGGATAGCAAATATATTTAGAGAGCATATACTTACCCTGATTTTTTCCCCTTTTGTTGCATTACCTACTTGTCCTCTTTTCTCCTGCCTCCTCTCTTATTATTCATAACTGCATAACAATTATATCTATTGTTTCTTTTGCTTTCAGAGCTTATCTAGGTCTTAGAAATCACTTCCCTAGTGAAGCAGAAGCTCTGTACAATTCCCTTGAGCCATCCTATCAGAGAAGTCTCCAGACTTACTTGAAGAATTCTGGCAGCATAGCATCTCTTCCTCAATCAGACAGGTCATCCTCCAGCTCACAGGAGAGCCTCAAGTAAGGGTCACTTAAGTGATCATCAGCCTGAAAAGGCAACATTTTTGTTTTGTTGCTTGTTTATGTGCAGTTCACATGTTCACTCAGGTTTAATGATGAACTTTTCTATTACATACCAGTTTTCTGTTTCTGTGTAGTAATTCTGTTAGTTAAAATGAAGTTAATATTGACCCTTTGCAGTTAGCATGGCACAGTAGAAGCTAAAGGCAGAAGTTAATTGTAGTTTAGCACTTTGCTCATGAATAATTTCTGAATATGTGCACTGTATTACATTGAAGGATCATTGAAGTTATCAAACCAAACAATCATTTTCACAGTAAAGCAGTAAGTGTATCACTTACCTAAGATATGGAACAATGAAAACATATTAAGAAAGAGACTGAGTGCTACTTCCTTCCATTTGGTTTAAGACAGATTGTGAAACATGCAAAAGTGTGGCATTGCTGTGATACATCAGGCAGTGCTTAGATCAGGGGCAGGCAATTATTTCGGGCGGAGGGCTGCTTACTGAGTTTTGGTAAGTCATCAAGGGCCACATGACAGGCAGCCAGGGGCAGATAAATATTAATTTTCTACATTTTTTAGGGGCCTGACAGGCTGGATAGAATGGCCTGGTGAGCCACATCCAGCCCACGGGCCACATTTTGCCCACCCCTGACTCTAGATGCTTCAGAATAAGTACAAAAACTCCCCGAATTCTGTGGGCATTTCTGCTCAACACAGAAAGATAGCTAAATTAAAGCTAGCTAAGTTACCAATAACAGTATATCCACACTGACATAAAGTCCATTGCAAGCTAATGTCCTGTGTATGCAGGATCTCAACAGGCTTGTACAGCCTTGCATATTCTCTGTTGTATGCACTCCTATTGGTGCCTGAGTCCTTGAATACACATTCAGAGCCCCCTGCCTAGAGCATTAGTCACCACCCCAGATCAGGCTGTCAGTGATTAGCTGGCAGTTGCTGCTTTAATCTGCTGCTCTCAGCAGCAGCTTTTTGGGCAGACCTCGCAACAGAGGCAGCTCTCTGACACCTGTGGGGGCAGCTTCACCAGTCTCTGCTGCTCTGGTGGGAGCAGCAAGGCCCTCAGCACAGCTGCTGCTCTCACAGGGAGCAGGAGGGTGGGAGAGGGAGAGCTGAGGACTTTGGGATGCTGGGGCACCAAGAGACATAGCATTACAGACAAGTTCCTGTTTGAAACGGGGGTGTAGAATGTAGCTGTGTTGATCTAAGGCAGGGATGGGCAAAATATGGCCCACAGGCCAGATCTGGCCCACGAAGCCATTCTATCTGGCCCGTGAAGCCCCTAAAAAAACGTAGAAAATTAATGTTTCTCTGCCCTTGGTTCCTGTCAAAAATGTTCCTCCAACAACAGGGCCTGCCCGGCCCGGCCCCCCCCTCTCCCCCCCCCCCCCCCCCCCCACACACACACACACAGCTGGAAGCCCCTACCGGGGTTTCTGGCCTGGGAGCACATGGCTGCCCCATGCTGCAACCTCAGGTAAGTGGGCGGGTAGAATGGCGGGGGGACCCGGGGCAGGGAAGGAGCGCAGGGTGGAGGGAAGCGGCCCCTTCCCCACCCCGCGCTGCAGCTGCTCACAGCCTGCTTGGGGCTGCCTGTGCCTGCTGTGAGCAGCTGCAGCAGGGAGCGCCAGCCATGGGGCAGGGGAGGGGCTGCTTTTCCCTGGACTCCTTCCCTGCGCAGAGAAGAGCGGCCCCTTGCTCGCCCCATGGCCGGCGTTCCCTGCTGCAGGTGCTCACAGCCCACGCGGGGCTGTCTGGAGCAGGCACAGGCAGCCACATGCAGGCTACGAGTAGCTGCAGCGTGGGGCACCGGGCATGGGGCCAGGTTACAAGCTGGTGCTGAGCGCAGGGCAGAGTGACCCCTCACCCACTGTGGCCAGCGCCTCATGCTGCAGCCGCTTATAGCCCACCTGGGACTGCCTGTACCTGCTCCAGACAGCCCCGCGTGGGCTGTGAGTGCCAGCAGCAGGGAGCACCGGCCATGGGGTGGGCGAGGGGCCACTTTTCCCTGTGCTCATCACCAGCTTCTTCCCTGTCAGTAAGCAGAGGGTTGGGGCTGTGCGCTGCCCCTCACTTGTACCACAGGGCTGGTGGGCACTGGGAGTGAGTGGACAGGGAGCCAGCAGGAGCACAGGGCCCGCACCGGTGCCCCAGGGTCAGTGCCAGCGGGGCCCAGAGCAGGGTGGCAGGAGCACGGGGTCCCAGCTTGCAGGAGCTGTATGGAGGTGAGCTAGCTCCCCCCCTTCCTGCTGGTGCAGCCCAGCCTGGCTCCATAGACCCCTACCAGCCTGTGCCTTGCTTTAGGCCCCACCAGTGCTGGCCTTGGGACATTGGTCCCAAATCATTGAGATATTGGTCCCAAGATGGTGACTGGGGGAGACACCTGTCAAAGGGTGTGGCTATCCATGTGGCCCTTGACAGCCTGCCAAAACTGGGTAAGCGGCTCTCCACCCAAAATAATTGCCTGCCCCTGGTCTAAGGACATAGGTGGACAAGGTTCTTCGGGTGAATCTGATATCTTTTTTTACACCAACTTAAATAGTTGGAAAAAAAATTTTTAGCAAGGTTTTGGGTTTAAAAACCCTTCTTCAGGCTGAGGAAATTTGTTTGAAACGAGCACTTTGTGGCACTACAGACAGGCTGCATGTATGCGCACTTGCCTTTTGTAGCACTATAAGGGCATATTAAATGTAACTCCATAAATGTAACTTGTGTCCAAGACCTGAGTTGGCTAGAAAGCTATCTTATATGCATCTATACAAGCTTCTGTAGCTCCTTGAAGCAGAGTGTAGATGTATTCAGAGACGCAGTTAGATCTTAGCTATGAGTTTCCCCTTTTCTGCTCTTAATTTCAGTTATATTATTTTTGTGTAAATGCTATTACCATAAACACCTTAATTACAAGTTACCTGCAGAAATATAATTTTTTATTCAATATGTGCAAATATTACTCTTGGGTTTTTATTCATCAGCAGAGGGAGGGGTTTACAGCTTCAGAGAAGATCAGGAAATTTAAATTATGCAATTTTCCTCACTGTCAGCTTGATCAAAGAGAAAATGGTAGAAAGGGGTGGGGAACAGGTTCAGAATAAGTTATGTAAAAAAACAAAAATTTGAAGAGGAATAGCAAAAGAAGCAGAATCTTGCCCCAATGCTTCCAACACATTTCATGCCACTTTGGGTAGATATTGATCAGAATTTAGTAGTGGAAGGAATGATTGCAGGCAACCACATCATATAATCCTTTTGTTTATGCATGTAGTAAGATTCATCTTGGGTTGTTTAGCCTCTACTCTTCCTGGAAGGCTGGTCACACCCCATGGTTAGAAATGTGTTTTCTGATTTCCAGCCCAAACTTGTTCCTGGGAAAATATAGTATTTCTGTACCTTATATTCTGCCATTCATATTCTTGAAGGATTTATATTACGTTGTCAGTCACCAAAGACATTAATGCTGTAGCAAGGGGTTAATTTTATAATGTGCAAAAGCAGAAATGGTAGGATGTGCATGTTATGTATGTTGTTCTAAGTAATGTGTTACCTGAAATATGTTTTAGAAAATGAAGGAAAAATATGAAGGGTTTAAGAGTATGGTTCTTCTGTATTCCAAAAATGCCTAATTGATTTTTGGGTGCAATATACATCGTTGACTTATTTTTACTGAAGCAGTTATTCCTTGCTTATCTTTCAGTCGCCCTCTGCCCTCTAAATGGTCTACAGCCAGCCCAGCAAGTATAGCCAGTAGAGGTATGCTTATTGTTTTACTGTACACAAAAATAGAATTATTTTGTTTAAATTGTACACTTGGACAGGCCATCATTCTCATATTTTTTTAATTAACCTTGAGTTCTGATCAAGTCTTTTCTAATATTTTTTGGTCTTTACTCTAAATTAAAACTGCATGACTACAGATGGTGCTATCATCTTGTTTTCAGTTGCTTATACACTCTGTGGCCCTGTGTGTTCAGAGTGCAACTTTCCATAATGGATGTCTACCTCTGTAAAGAATGCTTTCCTAGAATGGTCCGCTGCTTCAGTGTGAAGTTTGGGAAAATATTTTCTTCTTCTGTGTGCTTTGTTTTACAGCTGTTTCATTGTGAACCTCAACTGGCTCCCTTCTTTGAGGCAGAGGTTGGCATTTTAAACAGTGGTGTGATATCAGGGATATCACAAGGAAAATTCACCCAGATCTAGCCAAATGAATTTCAGTTCTCATTTGCTCAGCTGAAGCATACTGGTTTGGCAAATAGCATTCACTGAGCTCTGTTTGTTCTGGGTATTCCCCAGTTTGGAACTGCTGTAGCTGAATTTTTCCAGATGGTCATGCTTCTTGCTCCTGTAGTACTGAGGGCAAAACTGAGAACAGGCAGATTCAGGAGAAAGGGAAAGGAGGATGAGTGGAATGCAGAGTGGGCTGTAGGTGATAAGGAGGAGAGGGAGAAGGGGCAGAGATCAGGTGAAAGCAGATTTAGGAAGGGGAACAAAACACAATAATAAAACACAATAAAATGGGCATTTTGAATGGACAGGTGAGCACAGAACAGTTCATAGGGGCACAACCTGGAATGAAATCCATGATTTCAGAAATGGAACACTGTTTTGCTACTGGTAGTTATCTCTCTCCTTTGACTAGTCATATTACATATTGATACTAGTACATCCATTAGTTATTCTGTTAGCTCAAGCAAAGTCTGCTATGAATGTAGGGCTAGGGACAGACATTCAAAAAGCCTGAGCCTAAATTGATTCAATCTTTGCAGGTTTGTCTAACTTACCTAGGTTGAACCGGTTTGCAACTGTACAGACATTCCATCTGGACTGAGGAAATGCAGGCATATGCCTGCAGTGGCTCAGGCTAGAAGCCAGGTGGTGCTAGAACCTCCCTCCCTTCCCTTCTACAGTGCTGAACTAAGGGGGCGGGTGTCTAGGACCTGGCAGGATGCTCTCATTAGGAAGGGATGTAAACCCACACCCTGCCTACACTGTCCCTGGCTTTTCCCCGCTTGCTGCTCAAGGGGCAGGAGTGTTGCTAGACCCCAGCCCCCAGCTAGCACTCTGAGGCAAAGGAGGGTGGGGAGCAGTGCATGCATCTGTTGATGATGCTGAACTTTTTAATTTCCCTCTCCTTGCTTCTTCCTACTGTCTGCAAACTGGATGAGCGATGGAGCCAGCAGAGAGCTGATAACACAGTGTTTATTAGCCCATTAACAAAACAAAAGCCTGTCTCATTAGTTTAAGCTCTTCTTAAACAGCTTTTTCCAAGGAAGGAGTGGAGGGACATTACCAGCTGACCAGTCGCTTAGGTCCAAAAAGCCCTTAGTGGACACTGCTCTGTGTTCCTGTCCCAGTGAAATTGGACGGACGGACGGGGACACACACACACACACACACACACACACCCACCCACCCACCCCCTGCAGTCTCTGGCGAAGCTCCAGCTAGGGAGCAGAGGGGCCCTGTTCCCTAGAGCAGACAGCACAGGGCAGCAAAATATCAGGGATGCTGAGAGACTCTGGTTTAACTTAAACCAGGAAGGGGACTGGAACAGATATTGCATAAACCAGTTTAATCCAAATCAGTTAAATCTGATATTACATTCAGCCAGGTGTATCTTAAACCAGTTTCAGCCATTTTGAAACTAGTTTATACGTGCTGAACTTCTGTTCTGTTACAGGTTTAAACCAATTTCTGATCACTTAAACCAGTTTGTGTGATGTCTGTTTGTGTGATGTCTGTCCGTAGCCCAAATGCCCTTAGATTCATAGATGTTAGGGTCGGAAGGGACCTCAATAGATCATCGAGTCCGACCCCCTGCATAGGCAGGAAAGAGTGCTGGGTCTAGATGACCCCAGCTAGATGCTTATCTAACCTCCTCTTGAAGACCCCCAGGGTAGGGGAGAATACCACCTCCCTTGGGAGCCCGTTCCAGACCTTGGCCACTCGAACTGTGAAGAAGTTCTTCCTAATGTCTAGTCTAAATCTGCTCTCTGGTAGCTTGTGGCCATTATTTCTTGTAACCCCCAGGGGCGCCTTCGTGAATAAAACCTCACCGATTCCCTTCTGTGCCCCTGTGATGAATGAGGCGTGAACCCTGTAGGGTTCCACACAATAGAATGTTTTTTCAGTTTGCTTTTTTCTTAATCTTTAAAAATTTATATTAAAAAATATATAGTGATCGTGGAAAGTTCTGGAATATCAGTGTTTGAAAAATGTGTCTGGTTTTATATATGCAGGTAAAGTCAGTAGTTTTATATTTACTAAAATCACTGGAAAAGACATGTTCTGGATGGGTTAATTTCTAATATGACACTCTGTTGAGTAGTGAGGCTTGGGAATTCTGTCATCACCTAACGTTTCCCTAAAACAAAAAATAGCTTGTTGTAATGGTTTTCGTTTCCTTCTAGGTATTTACATGGCAATGATTTGTTAATAAATAGTTACAAAAAGCATACTTTAATATGAAATTCAGTTGCAGTGTCACATACTCAAAATTATGAAATGCTGGAATATTATCATATTTAATCCTTGCAGTTTCAGGAAGCAGCAGCAAAACTGCCCCAAGTCCAGGAGCACTGCAGAGGTCACGCAGCGACATCGATGTTAATGCTGCTGCAGGTGCAAAGGCACGGCTTGCTGCTGGACAGTCATCAGGGGCTGGACGTTTGTCTGCAGCTGGTCTGCCTCCAGGGTCATATGCTTCACTAGGTGAGGGGATCTGTGTTTACAGTAATTTTCTGTTGACATTTGCCTTAAGCAAATTGTAAGGCAAAAAATAGTCCTGTTCAGGAAAAGCATCAGTTAATGTATTTTTAACAGACTTGATAGTTTATAGGCACCTTGTCCTTGAAGTTTGTCATCTCTATTGTCCGAGTAGGAATTACCTCTCTCCTCCCTTTTTGGTTCAGTTTTCTTTGGAAGGATTATTTTGACTAACTTGAGGGTTTGCAAGTGTACTTTAGCCCTTTACAGCTCCCTTTACTGAGAAGGAAGGCCAGTGCAAAGAATACATCTTCGTAATGCTCTTGTAAGAGGTAGATCCAGATGTGCCATGTTCTCTAGAAGCAGATAAATGAAAAAATGCCTTTTCTGTAGCAATCATGGTATCTGCCAGTTTTTAGGAGCAGTGTGAGAGTCACCGTTACAGACCACTCGCATTTAAAATTATACTCAACATTTCTGTAGTTAACGCATAGTTACATACGTCTCAGAAGTGGAGTAAAATAATTTCATCTTTAAATCTGTTAGTGTTTTATACAGCGCACAATGTAGGTATCAAGTGTTTCCTCCTAAGAATGCTGATTCAACTCTATTTTACTTGTTGGCTTTTTTGGTGATGGCTAATGCACTTTCTTTAGACAAAAAAGTTCTGCTATCACTTTTTTGCCTGAGGAAAAGTCTATCACAGATGGCATTTCTACAGTTAGAACTGTTACCCATCCCAGTCAGACCCAGCTTTTTGCAATTGCACCATCAGTGAGGAAGCATGAGACACCCTTATGCAGACTGTTTATGCTCTGGATAGTGGCAGGGGGAAGGGGAGATATAACTTTCACAGTACTACTTCATTTCCCTTCTTTCAAGATACCATCCAGAGTACCAAAGAGAACCTAGAAGCAGATAGTAATTCCAATATGACCCAACACAATCAGTAAAAGTCATGAAAGAGGAGGGAAAATGTGTGCATATGGTCCTTTTTTAATTTGTCTTCTGTTTTATGAGGCTTTAGGTGGGTTTCGGCAATGTATTCAACCATTTTTGCAAACATGAAAGCTGGAAACTTTTTCGAGAACTAAGATCTTCACTGGAACAGTGCCACCCCCCCTTCCCCTCCCCTCAGGAGTATTGAAAATTTCTTCATAACATTAAGTATCTCAAGGCATGTGCCTTGAAAATTGTGAAAGTGGAAAACACTGTTGCTGACAGTCTGTCCGTGGCCTCCCTTGGGGTGCAACACTTTTCTTTATCGGGGTTCTCAAGGCAAAGCCAAAATTTAGTCCTTTATTTTACAAGCACCTGGGAAGTGAAGTGAAAGTGAAGAGGCGTTAGAATGATGGACATGGGAGAAGAAAAAAGAGGTCAAAGTGAGGAGTTAATACAGAACAACAAAATTATCCTGCCTATGACAGTAATACATTTTATTCATATTGATTAAATATAAGGATTACTTTGGGCATTACTTAAAAAGAAACTGAACCTTGGGTTGAATAGTGTTATGCTATAAGAACATCTAAAACAGCAACATCAAAATTACCTTTTGCTCCAGGTTGGATGCGGACCACAAGGCTTCTTGTGGGCTGGATCTGGCCTGGGACCTGAGTTGGCAGCTGCGGCCATCGCAGCAAGTGTTGGGCAAGCAACTATGGACCAGACAGCTGTTTGCCATGGTGGAGGCTTTGCAAGTGGTGGTGGGTCAAGTTGAAGAGCACAGCCCTCACTTGCCCCTGCTGAAGCTGATGGTTATGTTTACCAGGGTCCCAGATTCTGCAGTAGGCATGGCCTACTGTTGGCCATGTCCTCAAACTCCATGGTGCACTGGTAGTCCAGAAAGGAGGTCTAGTCTGGAGGCTGCATGTTTTACACCCCATATCTAAAGGATTACATGTTTAATTCCCAGCACTTGCAGTGTTGTTCACAAGCACACGCTAATCTTTAGTGTAGTAAATACTGGGACTTGTATGTAAGGAAATGACAGTAGTGGAAGGAACTGCTGATGCTACCAGTTTCATGTCTTGTATTTTGTATGTTCTGGGCTCATTCCCAGTGAATATTTGAACAGCTCCTTTAGTATTTGGAAAGCATTGCTTCTTGTAAGTACCATTTGGACTCCTACAAAAAGCTGCTAGTCTTGAGTTTGAATGAATGGAAAAATGACCTGACTGAAGATATGTTTGATAGAAATATGTGGATACTATGCATGACAGATGTTGATATTGTAGATAAGACAGAATTTGAGTGTACTGGGATAGAAATGAAATAGCGAGAATTTGATCTTTGCTGTTCTTTCTAAACAGTGTTTTAATATGGAGTTTGACAGGTAATAAAACTTTTAGAAGAGACTCCTTTTGGTCAAGTAGATAACAGTAAAAAGATAAGGGTCTGGGGCAGACATTGCATAAACTGGTTTGACCCAAATCAGGCAAGTCTGATACTACATTCAACCAGGTTTATCTCAAACTGGTTTCAGCCGTTTTCAAACTGGTTTATGTGCACTGAACATCTGTTCTGTTACAGGTTTAAACCAGTTTCTGATACTTAAACTGGTTTATGTGTAATGTCTGTCCATAGCTCCTGTAGTTTCAGCCCTGACTTCATAAATTGGTGCTGCTGGACAGTAGGGTTTGAGTAAAGGGCACACAAGAAATGTAACAATGTTTTATATAAATAAAAATATATACTCCGCTGGCCCGTGCCAACCTGGCCAGCCTCCTCCCATCCCCAGTAGCACATGGGAATCTGGCTTCAGTTGCATGCTGCTCTGGATGGGACAGACCCTCCTGGGTTGGCACCAGCCAGCAGAGGCAGCGGCAGAGCCGTGTGCCACTCGGGACCAGCTGGTGCAAGTAGGGGGAAAGTGCAACCGAGCCCCTGCTGCTCCGGCTGGGTTCATCCTGTCCCAAGCAGCACATGGCTACTCTTTTTTCCACACGCACCGCATTGGCAACGTCAAGCTGACACGGTGCATGTGGGAACCTTGTCCTTCCCCAGCCCTTCAGCAGCCATTAGGAAGCTGCTAAGGGGCTGGGGGAGGGACAAGGAGTGGGAACGAAAGTAAACAGTGTTTACTTTCATTTCCCATCGCAGCACCTTGGGCCTCAGAAAATGTCTTGGCGGGCCTAATGTTAGACAAGCCTGATGTATTGCATGCTGCAGGGCACTTTCCCTGTATAAATAAATATTTTCTTCTTTGTCTTATGTCACATGAGCGATGAGTAGGTTTTACAGTACTTTACAATTTAAAAGGAAAATAACTGTGTTTATACTGTGTGAAAGCTGTTTCTTCTGGATTTCTTTTGAATGACCTCTTTAAGGCTTAGTTTTTTAACAGTATACTTCATACATATGTATATAATACTTCTGGTTTTATGCTTCCTTCTTCAATGGCCAGTGGGAATTTCTGAGAATTCAAAATGCTGAAACTTAAAACTATCTCACCACTGGATGGCATGTCTCTCCCTGATAAGGGTGTTTAGTTTAGGACACGTATTCTCCAGCTGTGAATTCACAGTGTAATCCACTTTATAGAATTGTATTTCTTTTCTCTTAGCCTCTGAATATAACCTAAAAACAACATGAATTGCATATAAACTGAAGCAATGTCAAAGCATGTTCCAGAATGTGCCCTGATTGCAACAACTCTTTTGTCAGTTTAATTTCAGGCCTGTTGCTTCATTTCCATAGCTTTGCTGATGGTGAATTTCAGGTGTAACAATTCAGATAGCATTATTTAATTAGCTACTTTTTCCCCACTTAGTGCAGCTTCGGATTCAGAACTGACAAATTTAAGAGATCATAGGCTTTACTTGCCTCTCTATGTTATTTCCTTTTTATTAGTTGAAGAGAACTCCCCTGTACTGTTACTTAATTTAAAATGTTTTGTTTTAAAGGGACTAGTTCTAGAAAAAATACCAAGTTATCTGCCAGGTTTAGCCATTTAAAGATCTGTTTAAAGCCCTAAGTTATACTTTCTGAGCAGAATCCAACCAATTGTGCATCTGTTATATAGTACACACTATAGAGCAGTGGTTCTCACCCTGTGATTCGTGGACCCCTGGGGGTCTGTAGACTGTTAAAGGGGTCCGTGAAAGGTGACGATGATCAATCAAAAGTATGTCAATACGCACACTTACAATTCAAAGGGGTTCACACTTCCATTTGAAATTTCCAAAGGGATCTGTATGTACATTTGAAATGTTTAGAGGTCTGCAAAAAAAATCTGGATACACCTTTCCACTCTCTCTCTCACACTCGCACACTTCTTTCCAATTGAACTTGTAAATATTTAATGCTTTTAAACTGTATGTACCAGTTTTCCTTCTGATATGTCTTTATTTTGCTGTCCTTTTTTTTCATAAACTTTCCCACAAATTTCTTCTTTGAAGTTTCATGTTAAGTAGCAGAATTTCCGCAGAACTGGAACCATTGTGCTTCAGTAACATTATAAAAGTCCCAAAATTAAATTTCCACTGACAGTTGAGCGCCAAACTCTGAAAGAGTAAATAATTTCTGCTTTTAGGGTTTTAAGTTTTTGCATCTTTTGGGAGCATATGGGGGGGGGGTCTCAGATGCCATCTTATGACTTTATGTATGTTAGAATGAGGACCATAACTTTTTTAAAGTTAGTTAATAAGTATATGAATTGGATGTACAGTTTCTGCAGTGTTTAATATTAATGTAGTTTCCTTAATGAATGTTTTATCAGTCTGTTGCCTGCACCTTTATTCTAACACACTAAGTTTTCCTTGTTTCTTTGCCTGCTCTTTGAACAAAGAGGATACTTCTGACAAGATGGATGGTAAGAACTTGTTTTGTCTGTCCTCCTCTAAATCTATTAAAACGTCTTTGAGTTTGCATTTCATGTAAAGTTTATGTGCATACTTATACTACTCTATTAACTAATGAAGTCTCTCAAAATTCTTTGTGAACCCTCCTGTATCATAATCGTGAAGTCTTAATGTACATCTGTTTTGTATTATTACTGCAGTTGTCAGCGTCTTATATATGTGTTGTCCAGCTGCAAAAGAAACTTCATACATCTTGACGCATCAGAGTACAAATAGATTTTATCTTCTTTCAGAGTTTTGTATTTGCTACAGTTAAAAGTTTATGTACGGTGTGCTTGATCATGTTTCATGGTTTCCTCTGTACACCCAGCATAGTCAGATTTCTATTTTCCCCAGCAAAGACTTTGATTAAAAAAAAAAAACAGTGGAGGGAAAGGCACTTCCTTAAAAAATATTTTAAGGGGATTTATTTTTAAAGTTAGGATTGTTTTATTTAAAGAATATTTCATCAGAATCCGTGTTCTGAAATAGTCCTGTTTAACTTTAAAAATACCCTATGTAAGCCTTCTCCTAATTAGATTCTTAAAAATATTGTTGAATGTTCTGAGCTTTATAGTCTTCCAAAAATATATAGATTTTTGTCTCCAACTTGGTTTTAGCACTTATTGTTATAGCTATATATTATATACTGTTTTAGTTCGCTTAATGTAACTGAAAAAGCCTTTTGAGAAGCTACATCCTTATTGTAGCTGCTGCTCTCCTGAAACTATGAGAGCAGAGGTTGTCATTTGCCCAAAGGTGTTACAATGAGCCATATTGTAAAGAAGCCAGAACACCAACTCAGCAGTAGAAAATTCTAAGTTTGATTTATTTGCAGAGAACTCTTTGTGGTTTAGTGACCGTTTAATATTTTTTGCTACATACATTGCTACAATATCCTAGCATGTTGAGAAAAATTAGGAACTGCCAGCAAGAAAGTAGATTATATTCCCCTTTACCCATAAATTAGTGAATAATAAATACACAAATTGGACACGGGAGAAGAGAAGGCCTCTAAAATACTAGAATTTCAAGCCATATCAAAATTCTTTATAACCATTACAGTACATTTCACTTTGCAGCAAGAACAAATATAGAATGTAGTGTCTGCTCATGTCATTTCAAATCTCTTAACGTTGGGAAGGAGTCTCATTTAAAATAGCATTGTAACTAGTGAGGAAAGAATATATAGACTCCTACAAAATTAAATTTGCTTACGTTGCATATGATAGGATTTCTTAGTATATAATAATACTACAACAGTTTTACCCTTGGCTCCTGTGGTCAGGTTGCCTTTTTATCACTGTGCTCACCTTGGAATTTAAGACTGGTAGAGAATTCAGAAAGTTGTTTGTTTGTTTTGTTTTTTTTAAATTACCAACCAGTTGTGGGAGGATTTTAAAAACCTGTCACTACCTGAATATATTCTCCCATAATTAGACCTTTGTTTCAAAGATGCTAGGGGCAAAGGGGTACATGGACATCTTCTATCTCTGTCCACTCTTTGGATTATACATTTATCCCATGCTTCATTACAGTAACAGATGTACCCAGATTCAGCAGTCTCATTTAATTGTAGCTTGTGCTCTAAGGAAAGTTGTCTAGTTTTTCAAAGTTTTAAGCAAAAATTTATCTTGCATGAGTCATTTCACCTCCTCACCTGCAGCATCTTCCATCAGATTCTCTCTGCCCAGTATTTAAAGCACTATCTGTATTACTTGCTTCAGTCTAGAGGTTGTTTTGAAACTCCTTGGAGAAGTACTTACTCTGTGTGCACCTGTTATCTCCTTTTTCTCAGGAGTAGCTTTCAGTAGGGCACTTGATTTGAGGTCTTTTAAACAAATCTAGATGTGCTATTTTTAGATCAGTCTCACTCTCATATGAATGATGAGAACTTTTCTTTTTATTTTGTTATGCAGAGCTTTTCAAAGAAAGTTTGGCATCACATATTGTATTCCAGTAATTTGGTACCAAGCAGTCCTTGACATACCGTTTTAGTTTAATGGTGGAGTTGCAACATGAGAGCAGGGTTTTAGACTCCTTATATAATATGCTTAGTTTCCTTAAGGATCATAGGAACAGTCTGAAAAAAGGAATTGAATCAAAAAGTAATAGTACTGTTTGGAATATCATTATTTTGTTATTTTTTCTGTTTAGGAACAGCTTCTGAAGATGGTAAGAAAATAAATCTTTTGTTAGATTAGCAAATACTTTCATCTTCATGCCTTCATCAATGCAAACTAAATTATAGAAGTAGAACTATGTCATTGGGGTGCTTTGGGCTCATCTTGTTAGCTAGTTTATGCACCTAAGAATAATAATAATAGTAAGTTATTGTTGTAGTATTTTTTGTAACTCTGCTGAATTAATATTTTAGTTTTCAAGTAGTCACCTGCAACAGAAATGTCATTGCCTAACATTTTTAGAGTAAGATAGGAGTTTTATATTGGAATCATAAATATTTTTTTTAAAACTTTCATCCCCTGCTAGAATGTGCTCTGATGTGGGAAGCAGGTGCTACCATCAATCATCTATTTGAAATTTTAAAATCTATTTACATTGCATTGTTAAAATGCTTCCAATCTAGCACCAGACAGTAGATGCACAGTCTCTAAATGAATGATCAGTATGCTTGCGTCAAAATTCAAACAGATATTTTTTGTGTGTTAATGAAAATTTAATTGGGCTTTGAGCAGTAATTTAGCAACATAACCAAATGGTGGCACTCTATATTCCTGCATTCACTGGGTCAAATTCTGAGTACAGTTACATGTCCTGCATCCTCATTACAGTCAGTAAGAAACATTGACATATCATGGGCATAACGAAGGGTAGAGTTTGACCCAGTCTAACAGGTAATGCTAATACATTGTTTACTAATACCCAAGTGAATAACCCCCTTTATCCTGACTCTCTTCTCATAGACAATCTTCTATGGACTTTTCCTGTACTTGGACGAATAATATTAACTTGACTGGTCTCAGTTCTTCTGTGGAAAGCCTAATGGGGCTCAAATCTAGATACTATTAATCTGTGTTTCTAAAACTTCTGGGTCAAGTATTGATCCTGTGTTTCTACGAAACTTCAAAATTAAGCACACTCTTCAATTGGTTTAGCTGTTAAACTCAGTAGTCAGTTCACAAGCAGTTTCCTCTCGCAGCCTTCATACCAAGCTTTCCGGGCATTTTTATGTGTGCTCCTGATGTGGTACTGGGCAGTTTTAATTAGCCGTGCTAATTAAAAATGCCCGTGCATCACTTGTATCAGCGGCACATCCCTGTACTGAGAAAATGGCTGTGATGCACTTTGAACTAAAGCATATCGAACATTGTTTTAGTTCAAAGCACACCGCCACCGTTTTCTCAGTGCGGAAATGCACTGTACCGCTGATGGACGTGATGCACAAGGCTGCCAGACCATGTCAATTTGTCTTCCAGCAGACCCGATTAATTAAGTCTGCTTGGACACGCTGGATTTCCAGCGTGTTGGAGCAGGCTCCCCGCATGTGTGTAAGTGCCCGCTGTTTCTTCATTTTGTTTTTGTGTTTGTGATAGAAGGTTGTTTTAGGGCATAAGTACAGAACTCTAGCTATTCCTTTGTTAACAGTAATTTGATTTATGGGTTAAGCATTTAATTGGAATACTCCCTTCTTGGTAATTTAAGAGTAGCCTCTGAACACTTTGGGGAACACGGGTGAAAAAGCAGGGGTGGTTCGCTCCTTAGAGACGAATTGTGTTTTCATTCAGCCACACACTTCCCATGTAACCTCAGAGAAGCTTTAAATGCATCTGCAAGTTAGTTTCCCCATCTGCAGGGAAGTGTAGAATTTCTGTGCTTCTCATTGATGATGAGATGTCCCTAATCTATAAAATGAGCTCTCATTTAATTTTACAGAATTAAGCAAAATTTCTTCTGAGATTAGCTTTATCTTCCTATAGTACAGGGGTTCTTCACAGGTTCAAACTACGTTAAAAATCCTGGAAAGTGCTACACAAGTATAAAGCATTATTTCAGGTCCACATCCATGGCTAGCATAATAATGTTTTGAGGGAAATTACATTTCAGATATCTGAATCAAAGCAGTGCTGCTCTGTGTTGTTAAGAAAGCAAGGTTGGCTTTGTAAACTATAGGATGGAAAAATGGAAATTAAAAATATTATGATTGTTAATTGAGTAATTATGAGTAGAATATGATATTTTTAAATTTATGTGCACCTCAAGTATTATAAAATATTTTTATTCCATTATTTTACTTTTTGGGAAAATTGAATTTACATCATTTAACATTTTAAAATGACAACTTAATTTTAAATTTCATTTTTTTTACTGAGGCACATGCTATGAAAAGAAAGCATTTACACTTTTAACTGTTAACATGCTGTTAAAATGAAAAAGTATAATAGATTTTTACACGTATGTTAGTTTGGATTATTTATCTTTATGTTGTGCTTTAATTTTCAGTGATTTTAATTTTCAGTAATTTTCAGTGATTTATTACAATATACATTTATTACAATATTCACAAGTCCTATGTCAGTTTTTCTTTCTCTTTCTGACAATAAAATATGTAATGTTACTTTTACTTCATAGGGCGTGTACGAACAAAGCTTTCAACACCCTCTGTTGGTATTGGAAACTCAAAAACAGATTCCAGAGGACGTAGTAGAACAAAAGTGGTCTCTCAGTCGCAGCGTACGTATTCTTCATTTATCAGTTATATTTAGAAAAAAAAGTTAGGCCAGATGCTTAAGCGCACATTCATTGGCCAATGGCTATGGTCAAAGTTACTTAAAACAGTAAGCAACATACTGAGTTGTTGTTCTGTGCCTTAGGTTCGTCATCGCCAGACAAAAATGAAGGTATTTTTTTCAGTGTTTTGGGTCAGTAGTATTTGCATGTTTTTGAAATATTTTCTAATTTGTGTTGTCTTTCTTTGGGCAAAATGTTAGGGCCAGGTCATTGCTATTTAAATTAACATAAAAGGAATGCAATCTGCCACCAAATCAAATCTGTAGTTGTAACCAACAGTTTCATCCTCTTCCATTCCCACTTCCTTCCACCTGTTCTCCATTTCCCAAACATCTTGATGTACTAGGTACTTATAATACTTACGTTTGATAAATGGGAAATCTGGTAGGGAATGGTATAACTTTCTACTTCAAGGATACCTGAAAAACTTATTTTTTTTAGCACTTAAAAAGTTGGTTGTTTTTTTGGGGGGTGGTGTCTGTTTTGTTTTGCTTCTTAGGTAAGTGTATTGTAAAGGTACAATTCAGACATGGTTTACCTTCCTTTTTCAACTTAAGGTAGACTAACACAGTTAATGCTGCCTTTACTTAACGTTTTTATTTTTTGCAAAAAAAATTTCATCATCTAGGTTTCTGTAATTATTTAATTTCTATCAGCAACTCAGTATAACGTACCCATGTATTCAGCATTAATATTTTGTATTTCAAAGCTGACATGATAAAAAAAAAAATCAAAACCATTTAAAAAGATATTATTAGTCTGTTAGAACCTTTAGATTTACTGGTCCTTTTCATTTACAGACTAATTTGGTTCGCTGAGGAATTTTGGAGGGCCTTTTTTTTTGTCTTGCTACAAAATTAGCTTAGTTTTGGTACTGAGGTGATTAATCTATTATGTATAATGTGCTATACAGGTGATTTCCACTATATCTTAAGGAGTGTCTTTAAATTGTAAAATGACAATGCAGTTACAAGGTTTGAAAACTATGATGGGTTATGGAGTCAGATAATTTTTTAATTATCATTTCTTATTATTTATTTTTAAAATTCGCATACTGCCCAACATGAATTTTTGTTGTAGAATTTTTTAAAAATATATTGATAATTTGGGGCCTGAAGATCCAACATACCCTTATATACCGTGTCCACACAAGCGTGGATGTTCGTTTTCCTGGGGTAACAACGATACTTTGTGCTGCTGCTACTTGTCCCTGGGGAGCGGTCATGCCACGTACCCTCTGGCACGGCAGGTTACCCCAGGTGGGGTAAGGGAGGCTGGGCCAGCACTGGGCTGGTCTCAGCAGCCTCACCTGGGGTCCTCTTCACCTGGGGCTGCAACAGGATCACCTCTGGGGTACCAGTGGTGATCCTGCCGCAGCCAGGCTCTGGTTTTGGGTGGTGCACGCTGCCCCTCTGTGAGCTGCTCTGCTTTTTTTTTTTTTAAGAAGGTTTTTTTTGACCCTGGGGGAAAAAAACCCTGTGCTGCTACCTTGCAGCACAGAGGATAGCTGAATGTGTGGTATGTGGCACCTCAGACATGTCCACAGTGCCAAATATCGCATGGCTTTGCTCGTCTGGACTTGGCCGTACATGGTTAATTTATGTGTGGTTGCCATACGCTGTTCAGAAACATTTTTTTTCAGGAGCATATGATCACTATACAAACTATGTTTCTAAAGCTTGCAACTTCGGCCTAAAATTAGTGAGGTATAAGGAATATGATACTCCCGTTATCTCACGAATCATTTGTCAAAGTAGAATAATATGTTCAAGTGGGGAAAAAAGCTAAAGGTCTTTAGTCAATACTGTACATCTTTTAATAGTCGGGGAGAAGGAAGGAAAAAGGGTGGGAATTATATTTTCTTACTGCACATCCACCATGTACAATAAGAAAGTACACCATTCATCCACCATTCATCTATTAATAATAATCTATTCAGGATCTTATTTTCCAAGAGATAATATCAAGTCAAATGGTCCAGAATTGATAATGTTTGTAAAATCAAGTTTTTACAGAATCTGAAGAAATGTTTTATATAAGCATTTCAATAAACAATCAAGTAATCTTTCCTCTAAAATGTTGCAAGCCCAATATTATGTTTACATAAAGATCTTCTAAATGACTAATTATTGTCCAAGATAAAAATAATGCAAACAGTAAATAGCTAGCAATGGAGTAAAATATACTAAGATTTTTGGTTTAAGATGAAATTCACAATGAAAAGTAGGAAGAGAATATTTAGATCCCTTCCAGGCCTTTATTTAATGTGTGTGTGTGGAAAACGCATTTAATAATTTGTTGCTTTAAGAGCACTCAGGATTTAAAGACCCCCCCCCCCCCCCCCCCCCCCAGTTTCTATCTTGGCTAAAAATTGTTTTTTGAAGTGTTCAGACCAGTTTTAAAAAATACTGTATTTAAAGTTATCTTAAATATGGAGATACAAAGTGCAACCATTATAGTCTTTTATAATGGCAGGTTAAAACAGCCCTGGCAGACATTAAAACGATGCATTTGGGATTGGAAGGCTTCTGTACCTCAACCCAAATAATATTGCACCTTGTGCTGTGCCAGATGTGTATAGCCAAAGGTACAATGTTTTCATTGGGGCATAAAATTTCTCTAATCCTAAACCACTGCTGAGCCCATCTGATCCCTACCTGATCTGGAGGGGCAGCCCTGTCTCACACCCAGGATTGTCAGGTCCAGGTCTGACAATCATCTTGGTTGTTGGCCCAGTACTGAGACAGCCTAGCTATATGCATGGATTTTGGCACTAGGACCCCAGGATTGGTGAGCCTCTCTCCCAAACCAGGGTCTCTGTGGCCCAGTAGGTATAAAAGTGTGGGTTCAGCCTGGCTCCCTGCAACCTAGCATTTTAAAGTTCCTGTTGGGCAAGGCAAGAGAAGCTATTGGGCTCAGGGTTTGCCAGGACCCTTGGCTCCTCTCCTCCCAGGGAACCTTGCAACCTGCTGTCCCACTAGGCAGTTTTTTGGCATTGGAACAAGGGCTGTCCTGGTCCTGATGCTGACCCCTGCCCCCTTGCTGATAATGACAATCAGCTGATTGTTAGCATCAGCGTGCGGATGCTTTACTTTCAATTTATGCTGCCATACAAACAAGCTACGAAGATGTTCCACATTTTGTGCAGCCATATCTTTGCAGCTGTTTTTCCACTTTCTAGTGTTATACATCAGCTGAATATGTGGCACTGTTACTATTTATGGTGTAATTAACACATTGAACCATAACTGAAGTATGTGCCAGGGGTTATTCTTATAGTCAGTATTTATTACCTGAATTTCTGAATACTTCCCCAGGGACTGAATTAAACTTATTTTAATGCCTAAAACTAAATATCACTAACTCGGTTCAAAATCAAGTTCCTACTCTTTATGTTGAGATAGGAGAGGTCTTTGGAAATATTTTAGGATCTATAAGGACTTTAGGGAAACTTTTAAGAAATGTATGCCTTTAATGATGAATTACCCCTAAAAATGCTCTTGTGAAATCATTAGTGAAATATAAATGTAGGCTTTAAAATTTCATTTTACTAATAAATTTAGGGTAGTTTGCAAATGAATTGGATTTCTCCATGGATTGGGGTCTCCAGGAATGAGTTGGATGCCATCCCTTGATTTGCCTCTGAAATAAGTGGATGGTTTTATATGAGGTTGTCTGAAAAAAATAAACGTGCCCTTTTAGACTTACCATCTTCCTCCCACTCAGAACTGAATCCTTCAGCACAGATTCTTATCTGCAGGTCTCTGGAGTGGGAAGAATACCAGTTCTAAGGTCATGTACATGGAGAATAAATAGAACAAATAAACAAGTACGAACTAGGACTTCTTGTTGTATTCTTGAAATTTTGGGATATAATTTTTTCCAAAATTTGAATTAAAATAGGAATTATTGAAGTGTAGCTGTGTATTAAAAGTTCCAGATTTGTGTTAAGAGACTGTTTTACAGTGGGTTTCATGGCAGATTTAGATTCACATTTCATACGCGTTACTGTAGTATATGATTACTTCAGTACCACCCTCATTGTAAACAAGATAACAAAAGAAAGAACTTCCCCTCCCCAGCAAACTGCAACAACAACCTAAAAAGTTGCACATAATACACATGTTTTCTGTGCATTACAAGTTTTTAGACCCAAAGCTATTGTGCAAATGTAGACATAGGACAATGCTTACTTAATATGCACTTCACATTTCAAGATCAGGTTATTTGACTAATACTTGCAAGTTATGCTGGCTTCATGAAGTATGTTGTTTTAAGGAGATTGAAAACCCTTTCCTTTTACTTGTCCTCTCATATTCATTTGTAAATAGGCAGTAGAATTTAAATTCCTTTATCTTGCCCTATATTATGATTATTTCATTATGCTTGGAAAAAACATGGTGTGCTTGCATTCTTTTTGGCCCTGAAGCAATTCATTAAGGCCTGCATTGTTGTTAAGCTTATGTCTTTTCAGAGAAAAAGAATAAGTCTCTAGATGAAAACAAACATTCTTATTTTATGCTTCAGAAGAACCGTGGTTGAGAGGAAAAAAGAAAGTTAACTAACAAATTCAGTTAATTTGAAAAATCTTATAACTCAATTTATAATGTATGAAAGTTTTGTTAGGTTGCAGATGTTTTCAGATCACCCTTCCCACCCCAGTTTTCCTTTGCTGTCTTTGTCAAAAAAATGTTTGTGGTCTTTTGTGAAAGTTTTCTTCAACTATTACACTTTTAAAGCTTGGGTTTTTTTGTTTTGTTTTTGCAATCTAATATCCTTTGAAAGTATTCTGAAAGTTGAGTTAATGCTTAATTGAAATGTTATTGTCCTGTAGTATGCAATTATTGATTAGAAAGCTGGAGATTTGTAATTTGCTTGTGCAGCTTTGCTCCATCTGCTTTCTACATGAGAATCTGAGCTCAGGTCTTCTGTGGAACCTACTAAATGCACTGCTTTAGCATAACCCTCTTGTGGCTTTTTTTTTTCCTGTGTGAACTGACTAAAGCTTTCTTATTTCCATTTGCCATCCATTTTTAATCTGCTCTGCTCCCTCCCTCTTCATGGATTATAAATCCCTACCCTAATCCTGCCTTTACACTTGTTCAGGATCACAGTCTGCTAACCCCATTGGTGGTAAGACTCTACAGAATTTATGTGTGCGTCATTGTTTGATCATCTGTCTACATACTACTCATAATAGGACCTATTCAGCAGAAATTTCAACTCCCTTTCTGTGGTTCTACTCAATTAAATGTAATCCTTTTTTGAAAGGCAAAAAAAGTACCACCTTTTGTATTTTTTTGCCATCAGATCATCATTGATTCCTTATATCAAGAACTGCTGATGCTAGTATATGTAAGGTAGATAGTTGTAAAGGTAAGTTTTAACCAAAATGTTCAAAGAGTTTATAGTAGACAATATTAGGTATTAGTCAGATATAAGAATTCTCCAAGATCAGTAGGGTGACCTATAAATATATTTTATATTGATCAGACATATTTTCCATGTTTAAAAGAGAGGTGGAGAAAAGACTTTCAGGCTTTACAAATTACTGAGGAATTTCTAATATGATTTTTTAAAGTATGAAAACAAAAACCTCATATTCTCTCATCTCCTAAAGTCTCCACCACCAGAGAGAGAAAGGTATTCCATAGAGGTCAGGCCTTTCTAAATCAGTTGTAATGATGTGAATGATATGAAGAGACTTCTGCATAAACTCTTAATTCTTACAAAACAGTGTACAAAACTAGAAGAGATGTCCACTGTTTAGCTCAATACAGATGCCATGTTCCATATGTCCATACCATGCAACATTGCATGTTTCATTTCTGCTGAATAGGCCGGTATTTAGAAAAAGGCATTTTCTAAATAATCATTTGTTCAGTTCAAACAACGAGTCGGATAATAGATGCATGCATTGTTTTAGTCCCTCCCTACTTCCCCCATATTATTTTTCAGTTGTTTCTTGCTACCAAGCTTTAATCAGCTTGTGCTCTTGAAACGTGCCTGTGGACTTCATTTTCACAGTATTTGTCCCTTTCAGTTGCTACTAATGGTGTTTACATTTTCAGAATACTATGAAACTTGCTTGTTGAGACATATTGCAGGGAAAGCTGATAAGCATCCTAACTAGCCTCATTCAGTTTCCCAGCTTCATTTAAAGAGTGAAAAATTACTGTAGACTTCAGTCAGTTAATTTTGGTTAAAATATTTCTTTGCTTTCTAATTAAGATTTTTCAGTCAGATTGTTGTCTGTAGTTGGAAACAGTAATTTATACTGGTTGTTGCTATAAAATAGTTTTAATTAGTGTATATAGAGGAGATGAACTGTTCAGTTTTGGGGTTTTAAAACCCAAGTTCTCTGCAGCTGAAACATCAGAGGATGAGATAATATAGGTAACTGACCAATTTCTTGCAGTGGGTACAGTATGCTGAAATCAAAGCTAAATTTACTAATAAATGTATAATTTTGATTAATGAAAATCTGCTAAATCCTTAAACTTGTTTTAATCAGAGATGTTTTTCATGATGGTTCCAGAGGTTGAAAATTATAGTTCTAAAACCCATAGTTAAGTTTTTAGTGTAACTTCCATGGAAATAAATGTGAGTCTTTTTTGTTTCTTTCTAGCAAGTGATGCATTAGTCTCCAAGAGAGTAGGACTTGAACGTCTGGCACTCTGAACACATCATAGGGCTTACTTAACATTTAAATGACGAAGAAAACCTAGTTGCCTGGTGACATTTTTTGTATTATAACTATTAGGGTGATTAATCCAGTGACATTACAAAGACCAATAGTTTATCTGTGTTTCTAGGTGCTAGTTTCTGGTTCATAATAGATGTATCTATGACCACATCAGTTTTACATAATTTAAAAACTGAGGACAAAAATGTTCATATTGAACAATAGTGGATCTTTTCATAAACACTTGAAAAAATATTTCTATGCTTCATTTTTGAGACTTGATATTAATTTACAGATATTTCTCAGATTTTGCACTTTATTTTGTAAGTTTTTTCAATTCCCTTTTCCAAACCATTTCAAACAATCTACCACAGCTTTCCTACTGATTTTGATCATGTTTACTTTCTCCATTTTTAATCCTACTTTCTTTGAATTTGTTCCTTATGTTTTACTTATTTTGCCTTCAGCTGGTAGCCGATCTGGATCTCCTGGAAGAGTTTTGACAACAACCACACTCTCCACTATGAATACAGGGGTTCAGAGAGTGTTAGTCAATCCTGCAACAGCTCAGAAACGTAGCAAGATCCCACGAAGCCAAGGATGCAGTAGAGAAGCTAGTCCTTCTCGATTGTCAGTAGGTAAGAATTTCTTTGCAGATCATGTAACTTGAAGCATTTGGTTCCTACAGTTCATTTTGTTACAGGTGGCAGGCAGGCTGGAACTTGTGTAACTGAATTCTAAAATGTGACTGTTGGGGGTTACAGAACCAGCTACCAAGGGAAGCCTCCAACTTACTGTATTTTACCTGAATCCAAGATAACTTTAAATTTAAGAAGACCTTTCCCCCAATAATTAGATATTGGACATGGGCAAGTTATTATTTTTTATGTCTATAATTGAATTATTAGATTGTTATCTTAAATATGCCACCCTCACCACCGCAACAGGGAAAGCAATGGCAGGGAGGTGGTGAAATGACAAGTAGTCCTGCCCTTGCCACCTGCCCCCTCTCCAACACTGTTGCCTGCACCCCTTGGCACCTGTGCCCTCTCCCCTGCCATTTGGACCCCCTGCTTGGCCCCCCACTTCTGCATGCTCCCTGCCGCCATATACCCTCAGTCTCAGCTCCTGCTTTGACCTAGGACATGGAGCACATGATGGCTGTGTTCCCTGTTTGGTCATGTAGCAGTGGTTGGGTAGTGGCAGCTCTGGCTTTGGTCCTAGGGCCAGGGCCACCACCACCACTGCTGCCTGGCTGGATGGGAACCAAAACCACCTTGTGATTCATGCCCCAGCCAGGAGCAGGGCCTGAACCATGATGATAGAAGCCCCATTCGCACCTTACATTTTAAGACGTGATTAACCAGTTAACCACACCTTAAGTGGTCACCTGGCCATGCATTCAGTCAATCAGCGGTATGATAAAAAGAGGAATAAGCTACAAAGTTATTCCACAAACTATGTAATAACTTTGTTGCTACTTCCTATCACACTATTAATTTAATATGTGGCCAGTGTCCCCTGTTGCTGGGAGCCCTGTCAGCTGATCAGAGCTCCCAGCTAGGGGGCCCATGCACCCCTATGGCTAGGAGACTGCAACTCATGTTATCTTCCAGCTGCAGGGATGCCCCATGCACCCCCTTGCCTGGGAGATCGCAGCTCATGCTCCCCCTGTACCAGCAATAAGACATGATGGTAACTGATTCGTCATCCCACAATTAGGTCTCCTGCCATGCACATGTGGATTGTGCATTAGATCCTATCACACCTTTACCTGCCTGTGTAGAGGAGCCTTAAGGGTAAGTGTTGCCCAGAGACCGGGCAGCAGCATTGTGGAGCAGGCAGGAGAAGGGAAGTGGGCTACAGCTTTGATTCTGAGCCCAGGTTGGGACTGGAGCCAGAGCTCCAGTAGCCTGCCCCACTGCTTTGTATTTGAATCCAACTCAGGGGGTTTTCGAACAGAGGGAAAAACATCTCATCAGATTCAAGTAAATATAGTAAATTACATTTTCAAATTTAAGCTGGGACAGTGAAGTTTGCTGCTGTCTGAACACATTGGCACATGCCTCTGTGCTTAGGCTTAGGCCAAGAAGGGAGAATGTGGGAGGAGCAAGTACAAAGCACTATTGATCACACTTGACTCCTCTAGATAATTAAGAGCAATTGTAAGGAGCAAATCTTCATGGCAGCTTGAAAATACTGAGAACAAGAAAGGAGATGTGACGTGAGCTTTCCTGACAATGTGTGTAATTCTTACCAATGTGTATAGTTTAGTGATGAATGTTATGCTTCCTGCTTCCTCAGAGGGGTACTGCCTCATGCTTTAACTCAACTCTACCTGTCCTTTCTTGAAATGTCAGTAAATGTAACTGAGTTGCTCCTGGGTTTTTAGTATTTTTCCCATTAGCTCTCAACTGAATTCTCTCTCCCTTCTTCAGATAGGTTGTTATCCTAAATGCTGTTACAGAAGCCGACACATTTCCATAATAGAAAGAAAAAATAGATGGAATTCACAAAAAGTTGTGAATTATTGTGAATTCATTTAGTTCTGAATGAATTATTGTGAGGGCTTCTCATTAATGGATATATTATGAGAGAATCTACCATCTTTTCTGAGCTTTTTTCAAATGGTTTTAGAGTGATTGTGGAGAAATACTTTTACTTTAGCTGGCTATATTTAGTGCAGTTCATTAAGTACAAAAACAGAATGCAAGTAGGTGTGTAAAAAGAGGAGATTTCTGTTCTTAGAAATGTCTATGCTCGTATTTATTGAAAAACACAATTACATTAAAACTGCAACTTTTCTTGTGTCTTCTTTCTGTACTATCGTTTCTCTGTACCCTGAATCATACTAGCACGAGGCAGCCGCATTCCTCGACCTAGTGTGAGTCAGGGGTGCAGTCGGGAGGCCAGCCGTGAAAGTAGCAGGGACACGAGCCCTGTCCGCTCTTTTCCACCCCTTGGTAAGTACTCGTAGCCCTTGTGCATGGCTACTTCGCCTTTCATTATCTGCACGTAATGAACCCATATCCTCATTTGGCTTATAGCAGGCAACTATTTTTCCCCTTCCTCATGGCTCACTTTCCATTTACTTTTCTAGAAAAAAGATCAATGTGCAAATGGTATGCACATTGAAAAAGTAAATGTCATTTTGATAGGAGTCTTGTCCTAAACATCCATGTGCCTGGGAAGATGCATGTTATGCAGTTCCTGGTTTAAAAAGACAGTTGTGCTCTCAAGTGTGATAGTAAAAGTAACCTTGGGAAATTACATGTTGTTGTTTCTCTTGATTTCATTGTTGGATACTGACATATAGCTTAAAATGATTTTTCTTATTGTGACTGCATCCATTAGAGTCACAGAATCAGGTTACATTTTTTTTCTTGTTGCCTGGATCAGACAGGACCGCTGGTTAGTTGGCGCAAAAAATAGTATAGTTAGCAAGCAGTACTTTTAATAAACAAGAAGGGAGTTCATATCCTGTTCCTTTACTAATGAGTAGAGAATTTCTTTAAAATTTTTGCTAAAGATGTACGATTTTTACTGTAGAGAGGAAATAAATCTCTTCAGTTACATGCCAATTTTACAGTCATTTTTCAAAACAGAATTGCACTGTTAAAGTCGTCTTTATTTTCTTTATATAATAAATGTTAACAAATAGATATGGGTCTTATTTATGAGGGTGATCCTAAATCCTGTTCTAAATTATACTTTTAATTCCTGAAATGGAAATATAGCATAAAGTGAGGCCGCAGCTGGAGTACTGCGTCCAGTTTTGGGCTCCACAATTCAAAAAGGATGTGGAGAAGCTTGAGAGAGTCCAGAGAAGAGCCACGCGCATGATCAGAGGTCAGGGAAGCAGACCCTACGATGACAGGCTGAGAGCCCTGGGGCTCTTTAGCCTGGAAAAGCGCAGGCTCAGGGCTGATCTGATGGCCACCTACAAGTTTATCAGGGGTGACCACCAGTATCTGGGGGAACGTTTGTTCACCAGAGCGCCCCAAGGGATGACGAGGACGAATGGTCACAAACTACTACAAGATCGTTTCAGGCTGGACATAAGGAAGAATTTCTTTACTGTCCGAGCCCCCAAGGTCTGGAACAGCCTGCCACCGGAGGTTGTTCAAGTGCCTTCATTGAACACCTTCAAGATGAAACTGGATGCTTATCTTGCTGGGATCCTATGACCCCAGCTGACGTCCTGCCCTTTGGGCGGGGGGCTGGACTCGATGATCTTCCGAGGTCCCTTCCAGCCCTAATGTCTATGAAATCTATGAAATAAAGATTGCAAGATTAGGGGAAAGAAGAGGGGATTTGGGAATGTCTTTCAGGTCTAAATGACCATCCTCACATCTTCTTTTTCAAAGCTACTGAAACAATGACATAATATTCAGGTATGTAGTACTACAGTTATTAGGCTGGCGTTCTAATTTTTTTTTAAAGGGACAACTGACATCCATTTACAGAAACCAAGTGAAAGCACAGGAGCAGAATAGTTGCTTTAAAAAAAATCATTAACTTCAGATCTTAAACCATTTTAACGTAATCTAGGTAATAAATATTAACTTCCATTATTCTTTTCTATGTGATTCTAAAATTGCTAGCATTTTAGGTAATAAACCTTCTAGAAAAAATATCTTAATTGGCTTTGGGCCTCTTCTGTAAGATAGAAAGTTAGCTCTTGAAGGTACTGTTTAAAAATAACCTAACTCCAAGAGGATGGTAACAATAGATAGTGGGTTACTGGGGCACTGTTATTTGACATTTCGTTTTCCATTAACAGTTTTCAGCTTCTGCCAAATACCATCTGTATGTTGAGGTATTTGCTTCCATCAAGAATATAAATCTGGAGAACCAGATTTAGTACAAGTGTTTTTTTCCTAAAATAAATACTCCTGGATTTCTTGTCTTACTATTTCTTAGTCTCGGTCTTCTCTACTGTTTAATTTAGACTAACTGGACTTACTGGGTATAGTTTTTTTATTTTCAGACATTTTTCTTGAACTAAATCCTAAATCATATCAACACAAGTGAAACAGAACAGCAAGGCAAATTACATATCAATACTTAGATTATTTTTATAACACATTTGACAATTTTACATAAAACCTGCCTACATCTGTAGTCTCTTAATAGTTCCCAACAAAGAATATTTTCTGTAGGTAATAGTCCAGGTTTTATATAAGCTATGTAGCTATAGAAACCTTTTGGTAATTCTGCACTGCAGTGACACAAGTAGATGTTAATTATAACATAGCAGAGACAGCACATATTTTAACTTAATTCTGTGAAGCAAGGGATATATAAGCAAATGCAGTCAACTATTCTACTGAGTTATTTTTTTAAATATGTATTTTTTGGATTGATTTCTAATTTCCTTTAACCAGAAAGTATGTTGTTTTCTCCCCTAAACTTTGACGTTAATTTTTACTAAAGTTAATTTTTAATTATTTGGTAAAATGGCAAATTTCCAATCATTAGTGAGAGTAGGTCTGTTATAACACTGAAGACTCAAATTGCTCAAAAACTATGGAATATTGCACATTTTACCAGTAATATTGCCTTCCTTTGTGATCTTAGCCTATTTGGCTTACTGATTTGAAGTAGCTGTGGTGAAACAAGAGTATTACTTTTAATAGCATTCCTTGTTTTATGATGATCTTGAGAGCCTGGTATGGGCAAAATTAAAGACGAATTCCCTATTTTTGTACTTGGACTTCTTGATATTCCATGTTGTTATGTTGCTTTTTGTGTTGTGTGCTACTGTTGAGTGTTTTCTACTCCCTGCATCCTTCAACATTACTGCCTAAGCGTCTAATATTGCATTCTCTGCCAAATAAAGATTTCATAGTTCATCAATTCTATGCATAGTTATTTTGATTCAAATTATATTGGTTAAGCATTGCATAACAGAGTAGAAAATCTATAATTAAGAGTCTTTTCTTGTTTCAATATGTTTAAGGACATGGCTTTACCTGTAACATTCAGTTATTGTCTTCCTCATATCAGGGTCAGTTGGTTAAAACCGGTCATTTAAATTACTTTCATCCTAATCAGGAGCAAGCAGGAAAACTTGACATAAATAATTAATACAAATTTTCCTTTTTATTTTTGTTTTTTGCTAAGCAAAAAATTCAGTATGTCGATGCACGTTTATTTGAGCAGTTCTGTAGCTTAGCCTACATTTATTTTTTTTCATTATGTTAGAAATTGGTGAATGACTTGTTCCTTGGGATTGATGGCAAATTACATTTGGATGAGAATTAAATTTACTTAAAATGCATAAATATAGTATTTTAAGATCAGTTAAATGAAATTACATTAAATATGGTGTATACAGAAGGAAAAGGGACAGTTTCTCAAACTAAGTTTTTCATTTAAAACTTCTTTATTGAACAAAGAAAATATTAACTATATTTAGAGACCTAAGCAGTCACCATGAGCCAGACTTTCAAAGGTTTATAAGTGCCATGGGGATTTTCTACAACTTCTAGCAGTGAAGTGCTTGACTCATATTCCTTTGAATAATTTTTAAATAATTAAAGTAGATTTAGAGTTTGGCATAGGTTGTCTCAGTTTTAAATTCAATTTTTAAAAGAAAAAATATATTTGTATATAAATCTGTTTTTCTTTTAATTAAAACTTCTGAACTAGAATGTGATGATTTTAACTTGAATTGGCTGGCCAGCCAGGGGACATAGAATAGAGCTCAAGCTAGCCTAATTAGTCAGCTGCCAAATAATAACTGCAAAACAGTTGAGCTGCACAATCCCACACCAACTTGAGTATAGGCAAGTATAGTTGATTCTGCAGGGAAGATACAGTCTAAGTATACTTTTTTTAGATTGCTTCTAGGGGAATTGGGCCTGTGCAATTTTTTATATTGAATTTAAAACTATGCTTGCTTTTATTCATCTTTAAGCATGGAATTAACTGCTTTCTCTGTGTATTTGAGGGGCTTTCTTGAACCTTTTTTCTTGGCTGTTAATGTTGTTTCATACAATAATACTTAATACTGCACCTGTTTGCTAAAAACTGATTCTTCTTCTCCAACTTTACAACTGTCACTGTACCTTGTCTCCATGGTAATAGGCAGGGTTTACATTATCCTGTTATTGCAGCTTCCAGACATCACTCCAGATCTACTGGTGCCCTCTACACCCCTGATGTTTATGGGGCTGCAGGTGAAGGATGAGTACACTTTTCTATCATCTGTGCAGTCATCCTGGATTTTTCCCCACTTGGTTTCCATTACAGTCCATTTTTTAAAATTACTATTTTTGTTGTTATAAGTTTTGTGTTTTGAATAGCTAAAGTAGATGTGTATTTATTTCATTTCTCCCTCAACCCCAAGGTCAAACCTTCTTCATCCACAGCATTCGGTTTAATTTGTTTTCACTTGCAGATGGACTTTTAGTTTTTCATTATTTGATATTAGTAGAACGTGTTTTATGTATGTTGTTTTCTAATTTAGCACTGTTGGTAACTGTTGTTTTGTATTTGTTTTCTTTAGGGGGGGGAAAAACCCAAAATGAAGAAAAATGTTAATAACTAGGTTGTCCTTTAAGAAAAAAAGGACAAAAAAGTATCTCTGCATTTATATCCCAGTGTCTTTCAGTGTCAATCCCACTGTATTTCAGTTCAACTTTGTGTTTCCCTTCTCTCAATACAAATATTTTGAAGTATTCTATTTAGAATATCAAATATGAGTATCAAATATGAATATCAAATAACTACCCTGAAATATTAAAAGATATTTTGAAAGGAGAATAAAGCACTTTCCAAACACTTGTCTTCTGTTTGGGTTTTTAATCATTTTCTGCTTGAGTGTTTAAAGCAACTAAATTTTAGTTTTGCATTTTTGCCATTTGTACTAATTTTTTTTGTTTTTTCTTTATTTCTTACAACAGGTACAGGTTTTGGGATCAGCCAGTCAAGTAGATTGTCATCATCGGTTAGTGCTATGCGTGTTCTGAACACAGGGTCTGATGTGGAAGAAGCAGTTGCAGATGCATTGGTAAGAAGTCTCCATTCATATGAACAATAAAAGCATGGGTCAACTGTGTGATTAAGGTTTTTTATATGTAATATTTGTATTTCTACATGCATCCAGAAATACAGGTAGTTTAATCCTCTGAGTTCATTAGTGGAATGACTAGCACTCAAAATTAGTTTGTATGGCTAAGCAGATTAATTGAGGTAGAATTTGCCTTCCCTGGTTACAGCCAGTGTACAAAATTGAAGTCCTGAAGCAGCAAATTAATATTGTATCCAGAAGACTAACTGGCTATATAACAGTCTTTTATCTAGATTTTAGGCCTTGTACTAGGGTTTCACTTTTCTATGCTTTGGCTAGATGTACAGTCCACTATTAAAGAAAACAAAAAATAAAGGCATATGTTAAAAATTGTTGATCTCTATTGTCATCATAACTCTGTAGAATAAAAAGTAGACCTGTGACTTGGAAACAAAATTGACTAAAGTTTTATTTCCAAGTGTTTGTTAAATTACTGTCATGACTGTAAAGCTTAAATAGAGTGCTTTGATCAAATCTGTCATGGCCAGTAGACAGTATTTACCTTGTGCATTGGAACAGCCACAGGAAAAATAATACATGTAGTAGTCTCTTTGTAACTTTCTAATGTCCAAATGTATTTTCTGTGTTATCACAATAATCATACTAATTGAACAACTATTGTGACAGTTATTATGGAGTGAAAATAGTAGAATAAGAATTTATTTACGAGAGCTGACCAGTAATGAGACTTTCATTTCATGGAAACGATCTTAAATTTTGAAAAATCTTCATGTTGTACATCAAGAAGGGGAAAGACAGTTTGGAATCTTTAGTGAAACAGTTTCATAGCCATAAGCAAGCATTTTTGGGGCAAGCAGGTGGAGAACAGGCCGTCTAACTTCCCTAACAGTCCCAGTTCATAGTAGCTCACCATACAAGATGTTGGGGAAATGAAGATTTTTTCTTTCTGCTGCAAATCAGGGGACTCTGGGAGCTGAGCTATTGCTAATTTAGGAATGTGGGAATCTGCTGATAAGCTTGAAGTCTAGAAACCTACCCAAGCTACCTGGTAGGTAGGGTGCTGAAGACCTGGCAGGGAATCAGGTAAACAGTATTCCATTGTTATTTAGTAAAAAAAATCAACAAGTTCCAATAGCGCATCACAATGTTGATTAATGTTTTTTTCTGCTGGAAAAGGGATCCATCGTCAGGTTTCTGATCAGCTCTACCATAATCTTTCTTCCGCATTTGATGACTCAAATGTTTTGAAGGAATTCTCTTGATTTAATTTCTTTCTTTTTTTCTATTAAATCAAGACGAGTTTTTATATGTCATTTTCTGTATTTTGTTAGACTACTTGCCGTATTGGTAAATGAACAAATTAATAACTTCGATTAAGTGGGAATAATGAAATCAAGAGTCTGAAATGGTCTAGTACACAGCTGTGCAATTTCTAAGTAGTCAGGGGCTGCAGGCCACACTGGTTGTGGGGCCCCCCCTCTGCACGTGCAGTGGGCTCCTGGGAGCCCTACCATGAATAGTCTCCCTGATTCACGTACAGCATGAACTCCTGCACACCCTCTGGAGCAGTGCAAGCTCGTTCAGCCTCCATTGCATGAGCCCCTCTGCTGCTGCTGCCCAGCAGGCAAGCCAGATCTCCTCCCCATGCCTGTGTGAGCCCATCCCCCTGCCACTGCCATGTAGGAACAGACTATATGTCCTACCCCACTCTCCCACCCCATCGCTGTCCTGCGAGTATCCCAAACCTCCAGCTATACTGCTCTACACCAAAGACCCTGACTGCCACCACAGCAACAGGAGCCCATGGGCTGCACATTTACCCCTTCTGGATGTGGCCTGCAGGCTGCGTGTTGGACAGCCTTTGTTTACCATATATTCTAAATCAGTCCTAAGTATATCAATTCATATTTAAAGCATGAGGTACCAAATTATGCAAATGCTGTGTGGAGTTTATTAGCACAAGGATTAGACTGACAGATTCTTTGAAATGCTTAAGCTGAAAATTTACAACCAAACTTCAGACGTTTACATATTGTGGAATTGATTTTTGAGTTCTCAGGAAGAAAATTTTAATATGAAATCCCTTTCTGTTGATGGCTCTGTTCATAAAGGCCATCAATAAAGTATCTCTTCGAACTGTTTTATCTTCACAGGTCACTTTATAAACTAAGCATGTGGGAGATAGCCTAGAATATCATTGATGGAAATGACTGTTTTAGAATAGTTGTGCCACAGTTTTTGAAAATTCTTTAAATTTGAGCTGTGATCAGGAAAGTTTCTTCCATTTCACAATTTCATCTATAAAACCCTGCCCAGCAGACTTGTTCAGAATATTATAGCCAAGATTTCCCATCTTGCAGCCTTCACTCAAAAATAGTTCAGTACTTGGTTGATAAGAATTATTATTCACTTTGTCTGTGTGCACTTTGAGAGGATGGTGTCAAGATGGGAATCAGATTTAGAATCAACTAGCCTTGAGCGTTTACTGCTCAGTGAAGCTTTGCTTATTTCAGTAAGAAACTCTTGGCTTTCTGCTTGTGATGCTCTAGAGAAGATTGCAGTAGTGAGGAATACTTATCCAACAATTGTAGAATTAAATTTCTGCATGTCACATCACCCACCATACCTTGCAGTGAAAGCCTTGAGCAATAGAGAGGAGTTCAGTAATTTCACTGGCCTTACGTTAGTTCTGACATGTGGTTTCCAACAGTGTTCTCACTGAAGTGACTGATACCTTTCAGGAATATTCAGATGTTCCTGTCTTTTGTTTTTTGCTTCCCCTCCCTCCCCCATTACATTTCCAAAATTGTCCAGTCTTGGTCATTTTGTTTTTTATGGCATAACATTTTAAAGAAAAGTATGCTTCTATGATTTTTTCCTCTTCCTCTATTCACTTATATGCCTGCATATATGTATATAATTGAGAACAAGTCTCCTGTTACTTATCCTGTTGCTGTTCTGTTTTTAAAGACATCTCTTGAGAGAGTGACTATCTAAGAATGTAAACAGTACTGTCAATGAAAAGGGAAAAGTAATCACTTGATTTTTTTTTTTTGATTTTTTTTTTTTTTTAATGTGAAATCACATAGGATGTTCATTGTCCTCTTCCACCCCTGAGTTTAGATGGCAGGGATCGTTTCAGGAGGTGTATATCTTTTTCATTTTTCTTTTAGAATGATAAGTATATTTTCTATGTCCCGTGGCTTTTTTCCACTAATTGACTTCTGTAGGGACATTTTCAATTCCAGAACTGGAAGGTTCTAAATGTTATAAGTAGAGCTGGTTAGAAAATTTCAATGGTTGAAAATCGGGTATGAAGGGTGTAAGGGGTTGTTTTGACAAAATTTTCAAAAAAGGAATTGGTTGGTAACTGTTGGCTGTAAATCTCAAGCTCAGTTATCGTTACATGACAGTCAACATCTAATAGCTTGCATTGAGGCATTCTGGAAATTTAGGTTCCTCCTGGTATTATATGGTATAGTGATGTTTTAATTAGCTCAGATATAACTAACTAAAAAAGAAAGTTGAATTAAAAGAATGTAGTTTCCAGTGACAGTAGTACCATAAGTAGTTATGCCACCTGTTAAATGTGAATTATCCTCATTTTTCTCAATTTCTCCATTTCTCTTTAATAATTTACTGCTATCAGCTCTTAGGAGACATGCGGACTAAGGTATAGAAATCACTGTTTTCCCCTTTATTATAATAGTTTTAACATTTTGCTGTATTGCATACTTGGATCATACAAAATTATATTTACCTATCAATTTTTCTTCTTGAGATTTGCAGTTAATAGATTTTTCACAAATAAAGCTTACGTAGAAAATGATTAATTAGGTGGATAACTTTCAGGCTGCTGCTCTTTTTTAAATTTAGTTTGGAAACCCATATAATCAGTCTGAATGTAAAGTGTTTTTACTGCTATCCCTTGATTGATTGAACATCTGTAACCATTCATTGAAGCAGGGGTTGCCATGCTTATAAATGAATTGCCCAGCCTTTTGTAGATAGATGTAAATATAAATTTTGACACTAATTTGTGATTATTGCTAACATGGGGGTCTGTGTATAACAGAAAAAACCTGTACGAAGGAGGTATGAATCTTATGGAATGTACTCGGATGATGATGCCAATAGTGATGCATCCAGTGCCTGCTCAGAAAGATCGTACAGCTCTCGGAATGGCAGCATTCCTACATACATGCGCCAGACAGAAGATGTAGCAGAGGTCCTCAATCGTTGTGCTAGCTCCAATTGGTCAGAAAGAAAAGAAGGTCTTCTAGGTCTACAAAATTTATTAAAAAATCAGAGGACTTTAAGGTAAGAAAATGTCTCTTGGTTTAAAGCAGTTTTCTTTTAGGAACAGGGAAGAACCCACTGCTGTCCACCTTCGTATTTATATATGGTATAATTTTATTATATTCTAAGTAGAATTGGAGTAAGCAAAGAAAAATACTCTACTGTATAAATGCTAGGTAGAAAATATCAGTGATATATCTTGGTATAAAAGTTATAGGTCTTGATTCTGTTTTATTTAGAAAAGTCATTTCATCCCTTTTCGTTTGCTAAAGTAGGAAGTAACTGAGATAAAACAGAAATCCAAAATAGTAAATAAAGCCTTATCCTTCAGATATTTCTGAGATGGTTTGTTTTCAGTGTGACCCTCTTATTTTCATAAACCTACTCAGTAGTCCTGCTAGAGCCCTTCTCTAATGAGGGGGGATCATCGCTAACTTAAAAAATGCCTAGAAAAACATTTGAGTGTACGATATTTGTACAGTATAGCCTCATAAATCCGGTGTGCCTGGGACTGAGCACCTGTTAGAAATTTGAAAATGCCAGATTTTTTTAAACCGGCGTGGCAGCCAGTCGTGGAGCGGAGGAGGAGGGGGGAGCAGCGGCCACACGCGGAGCCATGGCGCAGGGTGGTGAATGTCAGCATGCGCAGTGTGTAAGGTTCCCCCTCCTTGTCTGGGAGGACAGGGGGGAGTGGCGGCCAGTCCCAGAGTGGCAGGGGGAGGTGCTGTATTTTTTATAATTCCAGATTTTTGATGTCTGGATTAATGAGGTTATACTGTATGTCTTAATTTATTATCATAAGAAAATATTAATTTGAAATTTAATTCAGCTTTAACTCTTAAATGATTTTCTGTTGAAATTGGTAACTAATGAGAGTGGTAACTAATCCCAACTTTAACTTTTCTTTGCACTCTTTTTTATTTAAATATTCTTTTCCTAAAAATCAGCATTGACAACAAACAGGATATCAAACCAGAAACCCTTCAAAGTAGTAGGAAAAGTTCCCAATTGATATACCTAATTAATTATTCATATTTTTGCAAAATTTTTGTAGTCCTATATTTAACAGAAGATATTTAACATTGTAGGAGGTGAAAAATATTCCTGATGTGTGACTTAAATATTTCATATATAGATTGTCTTTTTCAATTAAAATATAAAATAAATGGAATATTACTTTGGATTACTACGAGTTTAAAGAGATTACTTAGTTAAAAGTTATATTTAAGCAACATTTTTCATTATCAATTTTATTAATCTCTTAATTATTAAAATTGAAAGAATTAGAATGCCAAAACCAGGTTACTTACTACCTGGTTTCACTGTGGTGTTTGGTTTCAGTGATTGCTTTGCCCTAGTTTCATCTGCTAGGTTTCATTTACTGCAGGAGAATGTGTAATCAAAATTAAAGTGCTTCACTTTAAATGATTACAAAAAAGGAAAGTTTCTCCGAGAAGGGTTTTTGTGAACCTTATCAAGATGTGCTGGCCTAAATTTTTGGCTTTGTGTATAAGGCTTTTTTCTTCAAACAGTTCCTTACAGTAGCCCAAAAGTAGCTAATTAGTTTATTGTTATCTAATTGTTATTTCTCATTATTGACTAATTGTTATGTCATATTGACAGTCGAGTTGAATTGAAAAGATTGTGTGAAATCTTCACCAGGATGTTTGCTGACCCTCACAGCAAGGTATGTTTAGGTTTTACTGTTTGTTTGTAGTCAGCACTCAAAATCTTACACAATGTTTAGAGTAGTTTCTCTAAATGGTGTCAGTAAGGATTCGGTTGCACTTTTGAAAAATTTGTTATGAAATTTGTGATGGTGGTCCTGAGCTTTTAGGGAACTCTTTCCTGCTGTGTATTCTTATTATACGTGCTCTTATTTTCAATGATTCTGAATTACTCAGTTAAATATAAGGAGATTCTGGCATTTGACTTGATTTGAGTTTTCAAACGAAGTTCATTTTCCATCTTATGATTAAGGAGATGAAGTGTATGCTGAATTCTCTGCCAGCAAATTGAGTTAAAGTAAAACAACCCAACAAGTGGACAGCTCTCTAAAGCTAGCAGGAAATAAAGTAGAATATTTCTAATGATTTAATAATTATTTAATATTTTCCTGCTTGTCTTGAATTATAGGTATTCTGAGAAACCTTTTCCTATTTTCCTTTGTTGTGCAGTCTGTGTTAGCTTTTATTCACTTTTCAGTATTGATTTAAATCAGGGGTGCTTAGCCTGCAAGCCAAATGCAGCCCAGAGAGCCTTGGAGTCCGGTGACCCTCCCCACTACATGGCCTGATCAGAGCCAAGGCACGCCTCCTTTCCTCCTGGCCATGGGGTTGGGGCTGGACCACAGCCCCTTTCTCTCATAGGGCTAGGCCACGCCTTCTTTCCCTACGTTGCTGGTTCAGGATATGTTCACATCCTGCCCCCTCCCCTGCCCATGGGGCTGGGCCATACCCCCTTCCCTCTGCCTGTCCTGGTTGGGGCCAGGCCATCCATGTCCCTGTCCTCTTGTGGGGCTGGGCCACACCGTCTCCTCCCATGGGGCTGAATCATTTGGGGTTGGCCCAAGTCTCCCTTCTACCACATCACTAGATCAGAGCCAGGCTACCCCCCCCTCCCCCCCCATATGGTAGGATGGGGCCCTGCTGGATCTGGCCTGAGGAGGGATCAAGAATTACCCATCTGGTCTGTTGGCCAAAAAGGTTGAGCACCACTGAGTTAAATGATAGCACAAACATCAAAATTGAATAATCAAAAGTAGTTAATGATTTCAGAATTAATGGAATCACCAGGGACTTAACTACCAGGATCTTCATCCTTGGCGGTGGCAGTGGTGGCTGGACCAGCAGTGGGAGCAGCTGCCATATTTGCACCCCTGTGAAGTGGGCACTTTGGTCACTCTCATCCCTTTGTTACACTGGTGGTCACAACTGATTGTCATGACTGGTGGAATTTTCAGAACTGGCTCATAAAATGTAAACGTGACAGGTTTTCAGAACTGGATTAATTGAAAAGCTGACAAAATAAGGAGCCATAGTGAGCACCAAAATAACTTGTCAAGATTTCTGCTGTTGCAGTAGCAAAGTTTTGCCTTTTGGGAAATTTGGGATACACATGGGAACAAGGGTTAAGAAAGCAAAGCCAAGGACTTGTTGAACCCAGGAGTTCAGGAGAGAGGGCAGTGAGGAAAAAGGAAGTTTAAGTGCTGCAGAGAGACTGAGTAAATAGCCAAAAGTAGGAAAGGAGAAGATGATCAAGTATTGGGGTACATGATGTTTTATGCATCATGTAGCAACAAAAATCTTTAATTTTTTAAACTTCATTTAGCTGAGTCAGTTTTGTTCACAGGTCACTAGTGTCTTTAATATTGTATTGTTTAATATATCAAAGAATACAGTGTAAAGACCTTTTTAATAAGAAAAACACATTTTTGTATGCAAAATATACAGAATTAAAATATTTGATATTATGGTTGTATCAAAATGCTAAATTTGGCATATTTTCATAAAAGGTACTTACAGTTTAGCAAATTACTTAATTCCTTCTGATTATGATACTCTCTTTTTTAGGTTCACTGGGCACACTTTTCTGTTTTGTAATCAAAAGGATGGTCAACATAAATCAGTAATCTATTTAGATTTTTAAAAAGTGTATTTTAAAAAATTAATAGCTTTTCCTCAATCTAGTGCTGTTCTGCCATTAGATATTGCAAACCTGCTAAATGCCAACCAATGATTGAACAGGAGAATAGCAACTTTTAAGTATCCCAGGATTAACAAATAGTAAGTTTTGTTGGTATTTGCATGTGAAATCATGATATGTAATCTTTCCTCAGAGTATTTGTTCAAGCTTCTGCAGGAAATATGTCAACTGCTATATGTTATACACTTTTAACATGCTCTTAGTCAAATGTGAGGAACTGCTTGGGGGAAAACAGTGACTGAATGGTAACTTTAAGAGAAAAGTGGTTTTAAAGAAGTAAAGGGCAAACGAAAATGGTTGCTTCTGTACTATTCTGGAAATTTATTATAAAAGCTTTTGAAATATTTTTTTTATTTTTTGTTTTTTTTTTCTTCCATACAGGAACTTTGCATTGATGGAGACTAATTTGTGTGTTTTTATCTTTTCCCCCCCTTTTTTTTTTCCTTTTTGCATGCTGTCCCCTGTGTTGGAACTCTCTTTAGAGAGTAAGTTGGTTCAGTATTTGTTGGAAGCCTTAACCCTATTGCATGACTGCGCAATTAACCCTTTTTCCTCTTTTTCTTCCTTAAAGAATTCATGCAGTATCAAGCTTTTTGCAATACATAAAATGCTATATACAGTTAAACAAACTGTGTGGTAATGTATTGAGATGTGCTTATCTACTAATTAACTGACGTCATTTGGTTATGGGCTCCTGTTGGTGGTTGGTGCATCTGCAACATAATTATTAAGTTGCATTTAAAAAAATAATTTACCAGGAAGATATCAATTTTTCTTACAATATCTGTTTTTGTCCACTATTGAATTGAGCTTATGTAATCTGATTTCAGAATTGAACATTCTAATATGAAAACAAAAGACTATCAAGAAAAATTATATCTGGTATGGATTATTTCCACTGTAATTAGTTGAATTCCAGCTTCTATTCTGCTCTCTTTTATTTGGATGCTTGTATAATTTTCTCAAGTTGTCCATATTTGATCAAAACACAGATGTTTTGGGGAAGCTTAATCAATATTCAATCATTTTGTTGTTTCCAGGCATAAATGGATGCAGCTGTAACTGGAAACTGAATTTTAAACTTTTCTTGATACTTTTCAGGCTTTGAAATCCAGCTAAGTTTGAAAATGATTCATTTGGTAATTTATTTTGAACATCTATTTTGGGAACTCTTCGAGCTTAAATTCTTTTATAACAATTCAAGATGAGAGTAATTCAGAATATTGGCATGGAAGTAGTAGTAGTTTATATAAATTCAAACATGAACCAGTCCCAATTTATAAAGCTTCTTAGGAATATACATAGCTTTTTGCTAGCTTATTTAGCTTGCAGATTTCAGTATGAGAACCAGCAAATCATATTGCTCAAATTCAAGAAATTTAAATGCTCTTTTGATAAAGCAGGAATTGTAAGCTATATAAGTTCAGTGACTTAATTTCCTAACCTTTGAAAACCCCTAAATATCCACACTGTCAAGTTTAGAAGATCAAGTGACCTGTCAAGTTTAGAAGATCAAGTAATTAAAAGTTAAGGTTATATGCACAGCATTTGTCAATGCCAGTGACAGCCTTTTTAAACACAAGGCATCCCTCAGAAACTGTCAGCTCTTAGCTTTCACTTGTTTTTTGACCAAAAAATAAATAACTGAACACTTCTTTTGTGTAGGACTTGGAAAGACTATAGTAGGTCAGAAGGTTTTTGACACACAGGATTCTTATTTGAACTCTCTAGGTTTACCTCATGAATCATGTGCAGGTGTCTGCACACATAACTGCTAATATGTTTCAGCCCACATCATTCTTAAAAGGATCTCCTGGCACCCCTGGGTATTGTAGTATTCTGCACTACCTGCCCCTCCTGTGCTAGGTCAGCACCTTCCCCCTCCTCCCACCCTCAACAGCTCACCAAAACTCCCCAAGTAGCTCTGTCCCCTGTGCAGCTAGGCAGCGGGCAACTGGGATGGGGCTGAAGGCAGGTGAGTCTGGGATCAGGATTGCTTGGCGGTGAATGCACAGGGCTGGGGCTCAAGGCAAAGCCACAATCTGCTCCCTTCATGCCACTTTGGCCACTGGTTTCACAGGCAGGGGCATGCAGGGAGTGGATCCTGGCTCTGCCCTGGGCCCCAGCCCCATGCTGTCACTGCCCAGGGATCCTAGGGTCTCCATGGAGACCAGCCTGAGACCCGCGCGGGGAGGGCATACAGATGGGCAGATTGGAATGCTGCTTTCTGCCCACCCGCATCCCCATCCCGAGTGCAGGACAAGTGGGCAGGGCCAGGGCTAGGATCAGGATCATGGAGCTATGGCAGTGTGGGGGTGGGGACAGAGCCATGATCCGCTCCTCACACACCCCTGCCTGCGGAACTGGCATGCATCTCAGGGATGTGTGGGCAGCGGATCCTTGCTGTGTCTAGGGCCATGGGCCCTAGCCCCATGCTGTCACCACTGCCTTGCAGTCTTGATCCCACTCCTTGTCCTGCCTGCCTGACCCACTCCCAGATGCCTCTCCCTGCCTGCAGCCCCATCCCATCCCATCCCATCCGTCTGGCCATGAGCCCTGTCTGCATGGGTCCTGGGCTGGGTTTCATGGAAACCATACTTTCCCACTCTGTCCAGTGTCCCCAGTGGTGGGTGCAGGGCAGATGGGTCAGAGTGCCCGGGCAGCATGGCTGGGTCTGACAGCAGCAGTGGAGACTGGCAGCGACAGCTGGAAGGGGCCGCTGCTGTGGAGGCTGCCAAAAGTGAGTGTGGCCACTGCCACCCCAGCCCCACTGCACGCCTGGGGGCACTAGGACTGGCCACATGCACCAGGGTATCTGTCTTTCACTCCCCACCTCCATCTTTTATAAAAAAGCCTAGAAGATTACATGAATCCCTAGTATAGTGGACTGTATTCAGACCAGAAAGTGGAGCTCTTAAAAGTAAGGTTGGTTGTGCAGCTGTAATTGCGGACCTAGGTGATCCTTGATACAGGGTAAAAGCTTGCGTGCGTAAACAGACTGAGGTGACTGGCTAAGGCTGCAGTACTGCAGAAAAGGACTGGGGAGTACAGTGGACCATAAACTGAATAGGATCCAGCAACATGCTCCTGTTGCAAAAGAGGCCAGTAGAATACGGGACTATATTAATAAGAATGTCACTTGTAAATCAAGCCAAGTTACTCTCCCACACTCTATCCTGCCACCCCACTAGTGAGAGAGTGTCCTGTTTTGGGCCCATAGATTTGGACAATTTAAAAGGAGTCCAGTAAAGAGTGGCAAAAATGGTGAGAGTCCTAGAAAGCATGGTTTACCAGTGAAGGCTAAAAGGGAGGGAATTTGATAACAATATCAAATATCTAAAGGGTGCTTATAAGAATGATAGACTGTTTTTTTGTGACTGCAGGGAACAGGCCTAGGAGCAATGGTCTCAAATTGCAACAGACGAAGTTTAGGTTGGAGATTAGAGAAAAACTTTCTCACTGTACAAGTAATGAAGCATTGGAACAGGCTGTTCATAGAGGTTGTTTGATGTTTTCAGGAGCAAATTAGGCAGACCATTGAGTGGAATGGTTTTAGTTGGGGACAGTCCTGCCCTCTTGAGGTCCCTTCCAGCCCAACTATTATGTGATTCTAACATCTTACATTTCCTGATCCTTCAGTGCTCAACTTTTCAATTTAAATAATGTTTTAATAATACAGCGTTTCCTATGTAATAAAATGTATAGGATTTGCAACATGGCTACATTGTTTGCCCTACACCTTTAGCTTTTGGAATTGTGTCATGTCTAACACTACCTTGCTTTTCATTGCACTGATACATTAGTACTGATTAACTTTCACTGGCACAAAGTCATAGTAGATTTGAACAAAACATAAGGCAGACAGAACTTCCCTTTTGCTTTTGCACCCACAACTTAGCTATCCCAGCATAAGGTGTGCTGGAGCTGTATTCTAGTACCTGTCCTAGTCACATATGCTGTGAATAATTCAGAGCATTCCCAATGCAGCAAGCAGGCCAACACACCGCAGATTTAATTAGAGCTTTTCATCTCTCAGGGTGGGGAGTCTTTGATGGAAACACTGACTGCCCTGCTTACTTTATTACAGGGGTGGGCAGTTATTTCAGGTGGAGGGCCACTTACTGAGTTTTGGCAAGCCATCGAGGACCACATGACAGGCAGCCAGGGGCAGATAAATATTAATTTTCTAAATTTTGTAGGGGCCCTGTGGGCCAGATAGAATGGCCTTGTGGGCTGCATTTTCCCACCCCAGCTTTATTACCACAGAATGACACTAAGACCAAGAATTACTAAGAAAAATATCCAGAATTATCATGATTTATGTTGACCAGGTATTATAAGTTTTATATGGTCTATTAAGAATCATGCTTAACTATTGACCAGGATCAGGCTTAGTATAAGGGAAAGATTATTGGACATCTGTCCATTGTGAATTTCTTACCTTTCTTTGGGTACTATAATGGATTAATAGACTAGATCAGTGGTGCTTAACCTTTTGGCCCCCTGGGCCAGATGAGTGACAGGGCCCATCTGTGGGCCACATCATGTCCTGTGGCCTGGCACTGCCCCCTCCTTGCCCTGTGTGCTGGGATTGAGTCCACAAGCCCAGCGCTGCCCCCTCCCACTCCCTGCACACTGGGATTGGGGCCCAGCACCACCCATACCCAGCTCTGCTCACTGGGATTGAGCGCCAAATCCAGTATGCAGGGCCTGAGGAAAGGCATTTAGGCCCAAAAGCTTGCAAAGAGAGAATTTTTTTTGCTACTATTTAGTTGATCTAATAAAAGATATCGCCTCTACCCGAAGAATTTTGTCTGCCTATCCTAAATAGAAAGAATTTTGTGAAAACATCAGATGTGGCAATTAAATTGATCTTTATTTAAAAGAAAGCTGAGACATCAATAGTTACCAAAGCCAGACTGGATAACTTGGATTAAACTAGGGGTAGCCACCCTGTAATGTTGGTGCCAGAAGTGGCACAGGCAGCCTCTGTGTGTAGCACCTGGCAGACTGGGAAGGAGATGGGCAGCAAAGTGAAAGATAGGGCAGGGAGCAGAAAGCAGAGCAGCCAGTCAGGCAGGGAGCAGAAAGCAGAGCTATGCATCGGGTATGTAAAGGGGATTGGAATGATTTGTAGGGCACAGGCCTAATATATAGCAAGCCTGCCAGAAAGATTGGCCTCCACTGAATTAAACTCTAGACTTGTGTTTGTGTTTTGGGTATTTACCCTGATTACTGTATTGACTAGTGTTGAAAAGAAGAGCTTTCATTAGAGCTGCTACCATCATCTGGTACCTTTTCTCAGCAGTATACCTTTTTGATCTGAAGATTAGGTTAGAATTCTGGTAGAATATTTAACATTGGAGTCAGATATCTAGAAAATGTTTGTCCCACTCTAGTAGAAACTTTATAATTCCAGAAGTTAGTGATAGTTTCTAACTGTATTAACCACACGCACGCACATACCCTCTTCTTTGTCATAAAGCTGTACCACAGGTTTTAATGTCACTTGTGATTTGATCCTACAGCTAGGGTCGTTCTTTTACTTTTGATGCTCTTTGCTATTTACAAAGTGGCACAGATTAACTCCATTGCTTTTCCAAAGTAGCACGAAGAAATACCTTTCTAGAAAGCTAATATGCTATGGATTTCAAAAACATGTCAGGATTTGAAATGTACTTTGCTTTATCTTCTGCTGTGGTGGATAATTTCTTCTTTCAAAATCTTCTGTTACAGAAAGAACCTGGTCCGTTCCACAGATATTCTGTGGATATGCAGTATGTTTTTGTCCATAAATAATAATTCACTAAAATAGTGATGTAGCTTCTTTGGTTTTTTTTAAAGGTTATTTTAATAGTCTGCATGTGATATGTAGAACTGCCGTAAAGCTTGAGGCAGTGAGAAACAAAGTCAAGCTGAAAAAAAAAAAAAAAAGTTGTGCCAGCCATCACAGTGAGCATTTCTTTACTCATTGATACTGCATGGACTAGCTAATTGCCAAACTCCACAGAAGTTGGTTAATGTTTCAAATGTATGCCTGTATCCCAGAAGCCAATGAAAAGCAAGACCGATTGTTTTCCTGCTTGGCTGCAAATCACTACCTCTTTCTGCCTTTGATTCCCTTATTGCTTACTTATTTGTTTGCAAGTTCAGCACATGTCAATGTGACTTCCTCTTTTTTCCCATCCCAACCCCTTTTTCCCTTTTCTATCTCTTTTTAGGTGTTCAGTATGTTTTTGGAGACTTTGGTAGATTTCATCCAGGTCCATAAAGAGGATCTACAGGATTGGTTGTTTGTATTGCTGACACAGCTGCTGAAAAAAATGGGTGCTGATTTGCTTGGGTCTGTACAAGCAAAAGTTCAGAAGGCGCTTGATATCACAAGGTAATATATTCCTGACCAAAATGTGCTGAGTGACTTCCAGATTTCCCTCATTATTGTACTGCAGGGGTGCTCAATCTCTGGCCTGAAGGCCAAATGTGTCTGGGCCATGGGGCTCCCTACAGATTGGGAAATTTCGCTGTGGGGGGAGCAATGGCCTTTAATATTGCCATTCTCTCTGCTGCCAAATGCCCATGCCTTTGCCCCTCACACAGTCAGATTGGGGCCAGGCCATGCTCCCTTTCCCCCCCGACAGTGCTAAATCAGGGCTGGGCCACGCTCCCTTCCCCACTCCAGGACCCCACACCACCAGCCCCAGTCTGACCCATGGACTGCCCAAGCACTGCTTACCCAGCCTGCTGGACTAGGGTCAGACATGACGCACAAACTGGTTTATGTGATCAGAAACTGACTTAAACCTGTAACAGAACAGATGTTCAGTGCACATAAACCAGTTTCAAAACTGGCAGGGAGGGGGGGTCGCCCCCCCCCCATCTCCACTGCCCCTGGAGGACCGCAGCAGGGTCTATCCATCCCAAACGCCACTGCTGCTTGCTCCCTGCTTGGGGCAGGCAGCAGAATAAGCCACCTCCTGCCCCCTCCATCGGAAGCTGGAGGGAGGGGGAATAACCCCCACCCTGCCACTGGAGCAGTGGGGTGGGGGTGCAGCCAGATGCTGGCTGGCAGGAACTCTTACACAAGGAAGGAGGTTATTCCTCCCCCTCCCTTGGGCATTTGACAGAGAGGACAGGAGGTGGCTTATTCTGCCGCTTGCCCCAAACCGGGAGCAAGCGGCAGCAGCAGTCGGGGTGGGCAGACCCTGCTGCAGTCCTCCAGGGGCAGTGGGAGTAGAGGGAAGAATAATCTACCTCCGTGTCCCATCTGCCTCAAGGGCCATACTGGCCAGTGTCTGGACATGCCCGGCCCCACTGGTGCTGCAGCAAGGGGAGAGTGCCCAGCAGACCTGGCTCGGGTCCTGCTAGTGAGACGGAAGGGGGAACTAAACCCCTCTCTGGCCAGTTCAGCCAAGGCTACTACCCGGGCTGGCCGACCCCCCCCCCCGACCCCCCACCTCCCTTCCCTTCCCTTCCCTTCCCCTCAAGCACAGCGTCCCTGCACACAGTCTATCACCCCCTGGTGCCTGGCCTGAGCAGCTACAGGCATGTGCCTGCATTTCCTCAGTCCGGAGAGAATGTCTGTACAGTTACAAATCAGTTCAACCTAGGCAGGTTAGACTAACCTGCAAAGATTGAATCAATTCAGGATCAGGCTTTTTGAATGTTTGTCCCTAGCCCTGGAGAAAAAGATCGAGTTCCGCTGCTGTACTGTAAGGGTTTTGCTTCAAAGAAGAACCTGTTGGTAGCTTTAAAACCACTTCTGAAGTTTCAATGGTAGTTTGGACTAAGGGGAATATAGCCTAATTAGCTTTGCATTGTGTTGTGTAGATGCACCCTATACTTGTTAATGCTGGTGGTTTTGTAAGTACCACTTAGAGTTGTTTAACATAAAGAGGTGGCTAAAATAAGCCCCATGTATGTAACATGTTTTCCTGATACTTTCATTTTCCAGAGAATCTTTTCCAAATGATCTCCAATTCAGTATTTTAATGAGATTCACTGTTGATCAGACCCAGACACCAAGCTTGAAGGTAATGTTTTCCAAACTTGTATTATAAGCAAAATATTGATAGAAATTTTCTTACTGTTAAATATTTGGATGTTTTGCCAAAAAGGTTTTCAATTAGTGGATTTTGTTTTTATAAAATTTCAGACAGTCAAGCCAGCACTGCAGGACCAGCTTCGCTCTTTTTGGAGCTCAAAGGTTTTTGTCTGCATTATTGCCTTCATTTTTAACCCTGTGCAAAACTACAATGTGTCAGATAAGTTTTACTTGTATGCACCTGTATGCATCTACTAACCTTTGCAAGAAACTTTAAGCATGCAAATGTTGCAGCTCAAATGTTACACAAGAGTCAAAGCATTTGCTGCGACAACAGACCTAATAAGGCTGTACTTCAGTAAATACAGGGGCAACAAAGATGGCTGCCTAACACCAAACTGGTTATGCAAACTCACTCTCTCAAATCTTTCCTAATTTTATGTTTGTGATTTCCCAATCTTCCTGTCCAGATTTATTGGCTCTGACAATGAAGATATTTTACTAAATTATCGTTTATGTCTAGTGTGTTTTGTGTTTGTTAATGTATGTATATTCAAATTTGCATATTTAAATTATTGCTTTCAAAATAAGTTCTCTTTTTGGTATATTTAGTGCATACTTTTTTATGTTGCTGTTCTAAAAGCCAAGTGTTCCCTTATAAATGCACATATTTTCACCAATTAAAAATCCTTAGGTATAGGAACACCTTTACAAAATAAAGATTGAAATCTGTAGTGAAACTATAGTTAGAAAAATCTGGCTTTGGTATGAAGGGAATAAAACCTAAGGTTTACAATTAAGACAAATTGGGGAAATAACAAGCATATACAAAACTGGCATTTTTCTGCTCTTTACTGCGCGGAATAATTTTACACAATTGAATGTGTTGCACAAGATAGCATTGCATAAGGTAATATTTTTGCCCTGACTACAGTGGGACTACATGAAATATCTTGTTGCTCTCTCTGTCTAAAGTGCAGTAAGACTTACACTGGTAAACTCTTTAAGGATAATTTTTGCTTTATTATGCTGTTTTAAACTAGGGACTGTTATCAAAGCTGTTGAATTAAACCAGTAAAATAGTCAAGAAATCCCATAAATTTTCTATAACTATGTTCTGAAGGAAGACAGTTTTTCCCCAAAAAGACTAATAGGTTGTATATTAATCATTTTTAAGTTTATTTTTTCCATAGATTTCTTGATGTAACCACTAACGCAATGATTCTCAACCTGGGTGATGCAAGATCTTTTCAAGGGTGCTATAAGGTGCCATAGTGATCAAAAAGAAATAGGCAGTGTTAAACATTTTGACCTGTTGTGGTCTTTCTAAGTTCTTTGCAGTGTAACAATTGCTCTATTATTTTTCAGTAGTCATAAAGTGAGTGAAAATTAACAGCTGGCATTTTCTGAGGGGTGCCTTGAGCCTGAAAAAGTTGAGAACCACTGCACTAAAGTATGAGCAGATCCCTTTTGTAAAGCTCAGACTAGTAATTTGGGGGAAAAGGTAGGAACTTCTGATATAAGATGAGGGCCAAAGAGTGAAAGCCATCAAAGATATGGAGATCAAAAGCTACAAGGTAGAGAGGGTGGATGGGTTGGGTCAAAGCAGATCTTGATAACTTCGAAGGAAGTCAGAAATACCTAGGTTAAGAAACAGAATTTGGGTAGTTAATTTTTCTTAAGCACTAAAAAATCTTTAAGATTTCTTGAGCAGGTGTTATCAGTGAAGTCCACTATTTTGGAACTGTGGCTTCAAATGTTTATCAGTATGTTACTTTGAAACAAAATTGAAACTATTCTTAAATTCTTCTCTAAACTATATTTGCTAGATTAACAAGAAAGAATTTTGTATACAGAAAGCCAAAAGCCTTTTCAATTCACAGTTCGAACCCATCAAAGACACCCCTAAACTATCACTAAAGATGTGGATAATGTATTTATTAGATGTAATTGAATACAATATGGTAGAAATATCTATTAAATATCTAACTACCTGACTTCAGTGTTTATATTTGTACCCAAGTGACTCATAACTTAGTTACCTTGTTATAGCCAAGGTCCCTAGTGGACTTCAGAGTTTCAACTCTTTTTTTTCCCCCCTCTCTAACACTAGAAAACTCTTTTTTAAAGGGAGAGATTTTTGGGTGGGTTAGGTGAATTTGGAAATGCCTTTTATTTCTATGTTTATGATCACAAAACTGGATCAGAGAGGAAGGTCTTTCAGTATAACCTGATGATGATTAGATTCTTCATCTTTCCTACAAATTAGTCTATAGGTAGATTCAGCTTTGACCAAGAATGTGTGTCTGGCTCTTATGCTTTGTCCTGGGCTTTGTCATGTGCTTTCGCTGCAAAGGAGTGCAGCTGTTTATATGTTGTGCTGATACTTACCTTACCTCTAATGTAGCTGGGCTTGTCCTATTAGTGATTTAGCAGATTAGAAGCAGGACTTTGAATTTGCTGCAAAGGTGGAATGTGAACCAAAACAGGAACACTGTGTTTTTGTGAATCACTCCATGGAGAAGCGAGCCATTTTTAGCATCGTTTAGGGTCTGGTCATTGTTTTTGCATTCATCGTTGAATAAAATGCATTAAGATGTGCCAGAGGATGACAAAGTCATAAATCACTTTGATGAAATCCATGTCTAAGAAGAAGTGATGTTTTCTAGAGAGCATTCCTTGGCAGGTTCAGTGATAAGTAAAGCAGGCTCTCAAGACCTCATGCTATTTTGGCAAATATGGGATGTTTGCCTCCAAAGAAAGGGGTTCTAGCAGGCTCTTCAAAGCACTTCTTTCCATGAAACATCAGTTCAATCCTTTTTGGGTTGAATTTCAGCCACCTGTTGTTTATCCTGGAGTCCATCTCTTGTGTAGCCATTACGAGCAGAGTTGGTTAGGATTTTTTTCCCAACAAAGCATTTTTTCACCAAATGTTGATCTGTTGAAACCAAAACTTGTCACAGGAAGGCGTATACCATTTTTGGGAATGGTTTGGCAAATCCAGGATGGAATTTCTGGTCAAAACTTCAGGGGGGATAGGGAAGGGGAGAGGGGGAGAGTGCCATTAACTCAGAGGGCACACTCATTTGAGATGTTAGGAAACCCATCCTCAGGTGTCTTTTTCCCCTCCATCTACCATGTCCAGGTAAGTGTCCCCAGAGAGCCAGTATTTTCCCTCCCCAATTCTCCTCTTCTCAGCAATAAATAAAAGAACAGCTTTTATGCCAAAATAGGCAAGAGCGTAGGGGTTAGGGTACTCACCTGGAATGAAGGAGACTGGGATTCTTCAGGTCCTCGGTTTCAACCTAAGAGAACAGAGATTTAAAACTGCATCTCCCACATACCAGGCAAGTGCACTTACTGGGCTATTTGACTTTTTTGGAGGTGCACAAGTGTCTCTTTCTCTTTCTTTCTGGATTTTGTAAGGTTTGTGTTTTATCCCAGTGTGGAATGAGTGAAATCCAAATTTTTGCAGCACACGAAACCCCTTTCCCAGTCAGCACTGTCACATTGTTCAGTGTTTTTAGGAATGGAGTTGCCCCACCACTGGTAATCAGTATATTCTTGGCAGTGAAGCTGATACAATTTCATTATAATTGACCTGATATGAAAGATCATTCTGCAAAGACCGAACTACTTCTTACTGTAGCTTAAACCAGTAATTCTCAACCTTTTTAGACTCCAGGCACCCTTTGTTGGTCTCAGGTCACCCTTGGAAATGCCAGCTGTTAATTTTCACTCACTTCTTGACTACAGAAGAATAATGAAGCAATTCTGTTGCAAACTACTCGCACCACAACTGGTCAGAATGCTTTTGATGCTGTGGATTCCTGTTTGAAATCTTTGGGTTTATCTTGTGAATCATGTGTAGGTGTTTGCATACCTATCAGTGCCAATATTGAGCAGCACCCTATGGTACTCTTAGGAGGGTCTCAAAGCACCCCAGGGTGTTGCAGCATGCTGGTCAAGAACCACTGGTTTAAACTGTTTAGTCCATTTACGGGTCACTTCATGTGAAGATCTTTGTTCCAACACTGTTATTACCATAGCACTTGAGAGCCTTAGGTATGGACCAGGACCTCGGTGTCCTAGGATACTGAAAAAAAACCAGAATGAGAAGATATGTTTCCTAATGTGTTTAAAAATCTAAGAGGCAACAGACAAATTCAGGAAGATAATATTGGCCAATGGGATAAGTAGTGATTTTAGTAGACTAGTTGCCCAACCATTATGAAATACATTGTAGGCATTAGAATAAATGAGAGCAGGGAGGAAGATGCAGTGTGCACTCTGAATACTGAAAGTATTGCAGGGAGGGGACCTCATCTTGGATTTGACTAAATATGGTAATATGAGTTGCCTTTCCTCCCACAAATGTATACATTTGTATAAATAGTTGAACTGTTATGTTAATTATGAGAAGTATCAAAGTGGCCCATTTCTATTAAGAACAGTTGTAATGCATGCCAAAAACAGATTCCAAGTCAACCCAAAACCCTATCCTGTGAGGTTGTACTTTTCTTACTGAAGAGCATCTCTGATATAGTTCAGTTATTCATGGAGACAAAACAGCTGAAAAGTTTAAAGAAAATGATCTCAATAAGTAATTGCCAACCTATTGTGACCAGGTCACAAAATCCTTAGACGCAGGGGTAGCAGTGGACATAGGCCTTCCTGAAGTCCAGAAAGACTTCAACGCTGTCTCTCACCCCATTCTCATTAAAAAAACTAGGGGACTGTGGCGTCAACACCAGTCAAATGGGTCGCACCCAGAGAGTGGTGGTGGATGGGTCATTTTCGACCTGGAGGGATGTGGGCAGTAGGGTCCCCCAGGGCTCGGTCCTCGGACCTGCGCTCTTAAACATCTTCATCAGTGACTTGGACAAGGGGGTAAAAAGCACCCTGTTCAAATTTGCTGACAACACTAAGATGTGGGGGGATGTGGGTATGCTAGAAGGGAGGAATAGGCTGCAATTGGACCTAGACAGGTTACAGGGGTGGGCGGATGAGAACAGGGTGGGTTTCAACACTGACAAGTGCAAGGTGCTGCACCTGGGGAGGAAGAACCAGCAGCATACCTGCAGGCTGGGGAGCTCCCTTCTCATCAGCGCAGAGGCAGAAGAGGATCCTGGAATCATTATTGATGTCAAAATGACCATGGGCCAACAGTGTGGGGACGCGGTCAGGAAGGCCAACCACACCTTGTCATACATCCACAGGTGCATCTCGAGCAGGTCTAAGGAGGCAATCCTCCCTCTCTGTGTGGCACTGGTCAGGCTGCAGTTGGAGTACTGCATCCAGTTCTGGGTGCCGCACTTCAGGAGGGATGTGGACAGCACTGAGAGGGTTCAGAGGAGGGCCACTCGCATGATCAGGGGGCAGCAGGGCAGGCCCTACGAGGAGAGGCTAAGGGACCTGAACCTGTTCAGCCTCCACAAGAGAAGGCTGAGGGGGGATCTAGTGGCCTGTTACAAACTAGTCAGAGGGGACCAGCAGGCACTGGGGGAGTCCCTGTTCCCCCGAGAACTACCAGTAGTGACTAGAAATAGCAGTCACAGGCTGGCAGAGGGTAGATTTAGACTAGACATAGGGAGGCACTACTTCACAGTCAGGGTGGCTAGGATCTGCAACCAAATTTCAAGGGAAGTGGTGCTGGCTCCTACCCTGGGGGTCTTTAAGAGGAAGTTAGACAAACACCTTGCTGGGGTCGTTTGACCTCAGTACTTTTTCCTGCCATGGCAGGGGGTCGGACTTGATGATCTGCTCAGGTCCCTTCCGACCCTACCAACTATGAAACTATTTTCTTGCCTACTGCCCGGTCATACACGTACTTACATTCATTACTCATCAGTTGGTTCAAAAGGGGTGTGTGTGCATGTGTGTATGCTAGATTTCTTCCAATTTAAGAACATAAATACTGTAGTTGGTCAGACCACTAGTCCATCTAACCAAGTAGCCTGTATCTCAGTGCAGAACATGGATGCTAAGGGAAAGTCACCTATCCAGACTTATCTATTCCTTCTTCCCTTATACCTTCCAGTATTCAGAGTCCTATAAAGTCATAATTTGGATGTCGCACCCCAAACTGTAATGTTTAATACCCACTGATGGACCTGTCCTGCATGAATATGCCCAATCCTCTTTTGGACCTGATTAAACTTTCAGCGGCTATAACATCTATTATTTGTAAACAATGAGTTCCATAGGTTAACTACATACTGTTTGAAATGACTTCTTTTTGTTTTGTATTTTTAAACTGGCTCCCTTATAATTGTTTTATTGCATATCCCCTAGTTATGATGTTGTGAGAGATAGTAAATCCCTATTTGCTTTCTCTATGCCATTTGTGTTTTTATTATTCCCTATCATTCTGCGCCCGCCCGCCCCCCCCCCCCCCCCCCCCCCCCCGGCCGTCATTTTTAACCTGAAAAGTTTTAGCCAATGGAGTCTCTCCTCAAGGAATCTTTTCCACCCCCTGATCATCCTTGTTGTTCTTCTCTCTAATGTCTCTTCCTCTGTTATATCCTTTTGAAGGTGGGGGAACAGAACTGCACACAGTATATAAGGTGTGGGCAAATCATGGATTTATACAGCGATGCAATGATATTTGCTGTTTTGTTTTTAGTTCCCTTTTTAATAATTCCTAACGTTCTATTTTCATTTGACAGCTACTGAATACTGGGCTGCAGTTTTCAGAGACCTACCCACAATAACACCAAGATTTCTTTCTTAAGTAGTAACAGCCTATGAAGAGATCCTCTCTGAATATGTGTATCTTGGGTTATTTTTTCCCATGTACATCACTAAACTTCATCTGCCATATTGTTGCACATTCTTTCAATTTTATGAAAACCTGCAGTTTTTCACAGCCAGCTTTGTTTTGACCTCCCTGACTAATTTAGTGTTATTGTAACAGTTCAACTCCCTTACTTTTTTACAATGGAAAGGTTCTTTGCAGGATTTATCCCAAAGATACTTAATGCTAAACACAAGCTGCTGCTCCAGGAAGGACTGACAGTGGATTCTGAGTTCTAATAAAGTTAAGTGTACTGGAAGAGGCTGTTTACACCTGTATATATCCGTGGATTGATCAAATGGCCCTTTTGCCATACTTTGCTGCTTTGTGCCCCCAACTCCAAATATAAACTAATCAAAAAATAAATGAATTTCTAGACTTTTAAATGTGGAGTAATGCTGGTGATCTTGGTGTTAGTGAAAATTAAGACGTCTGTTAGTACAGTATGTTCATTTTGAGTTTTATATTGGTTTTCTCTTTCATATTGATTCCAGGTAATTGTTTTAAAATTAGTGAAGAAAAAAAAAAAGAAACAACTTAGTTTTGATTCTGTGAATTTTCTCTGGATTTGTTTTTTTTTTTTTTTTAAAAGGAAATTTATTTTGTAAGCAACATACAGTTTTTATCAATCTACTTGACTCTTGGCTATCTTTGCAGGTAAAAGTTGCAATTCTTAAATACATAGAGACACTTGCACAGCAGATGGACCCAGGGGACTTCGTTAATTCAAGTGAGACTCGGTTGGCAGTATCTCGAATCATCACCTGGACCACAGAACCTAAAAGCTCAGATGTTAGGAAGGTACGTCCAATAAAACTGAAATTAATCATTAGTTTCCTCTACATTAGTTTTGAGGCTGAATAGTGTTTTATGTGTATTGTCACAATAAAGAGGTAGTTGTTTTTTATATAGCTGTAGCCTGCACTACATACTTTAAAAGAAAAAGTTATTTGGGATTTGTAATGTCAGGCCATCTTTCTGAGAATAATTTTTCTAAGTTTATTCTCTAAGGCTAGGGAGTTACCTACTTTAGTATCAGTCTTGCCATGCAAATGAAATTCAAACATAATGGGTTAAGACAGAGGGGGGAGAAAAGCCTTATATATATTAAGGTAAAAAGTATGTGTTAAGAACATTTTTGCTAGTCTCTTACTAAAACATCTTAGAATTTTAGAAAGGACAAGTTGATTGGGATGAAACCTAAGTTTATGGTAAAAGGGCTGACATTGCTTTTATTTTAGATACTTGCATGGCATTTACATTTATTTAAGTGGCCTTCTTTAGGCAGCTTTAACTAATATTACTTCAACAAGGACCACCCTCTGTCACAGTAATAATACATTCACCACAGGAGGAGTGAGTAAGCAGCCAAAATTATAGTTCATTTGCTTCAGATTTTACAAAGTTTTTTGTATTTGATGAAAGGATTATGGAGTAATTGTTGAACTGTTGACAAAAGAAAGTTGACTTTTTAATAAAATAGTATCAAAGAGCTGATCAGATAAAGGCTACAATTGCTGTGGAAAACTAAAATACACTTTTTAGAAAGATTTGTTTCTCGGATGAGTGAGAGATGTTTCCCTGTTTAAAGAAAATATTGAAAAGATTTTGGCTTTGCTAACGTCAGAATATTCGGTATTGCGAGCTCACTTGTGATTTTTATGCCAACCTCTCCTCTCCAAGTCAGTTTAAAGGATTTTTACCTTTCTGAACAAGTTTTTAATAGCTTTTCCTTCCTTTAGATCTTTGAATCCTCCCATTTGTCAACTTTCTTTCCCTTGCTGAGCTAATATAATCTACTTTCATTACTCCAGTTATTTGTACTCCCCTTGTTAATTTATGGATTTGCCTTTGGTCTCCATTTTTTTTTCTTTTTTGGAGGAGCTCTTGGTGTAACCCAAATTGAACTTGGCAAAAATCATTCCTCCCGAACCTTCCCTTTATTCTTTACCCACATCATCTTTGTCTTTCAAAGCTTGATTCTTAAAATTATTTCCCCCACTAAATATATAATTATGTCAAGATTTTACAAAAGAGGGGGCTGCCAAAATCTGCTATAAAAGGAAACTTAATTCATTATATGCAAGCAAAAAGTGGGGGAGAACATCACAGAAATGCATAAGTTTTAGTACTTTTTTCATAACGATAACGATTGAAGTGTTATTAAGTTAATTAAATTAATTAAATTATTAATTTTGGTGTCCTTCATCCTTTCTCCTTTTCACCTTTCCTACATACTAATATTGAAACCTGTTTTTCATTATCTGTTCAAAAATTTCAGTGTTCCTCTGCATTCCTATTCTTAATAATCTTGTCTCGGAATTGACCATTAACATTCCATGACTGCTTTCCCAGCTCTAGCATTTTTTGTTGTCTTTTGAAAAAATGGAAATATTGAAACCTAACGTGAAAAAGACTTTTGCTAAATACTTCTGCATACTTTAAACTACCTAGTTCTGAGCTGCTCGTCAAAAATGTCACACGTCCAGAATTTATAGCACCCTGTAGCAAAAGACTGATCAAACGTGTTTTAGATGTATATCATCTTCCATCAACTACTAAGACTTCATGGAAGTTGCTAATAAATGTACCTTTCAAAAAGAATTGCAAAAGTTGAGCCTTTCAATAAAAGTTACAGGGTTTTAAAGATTTTATATATGGAGAGAGTCACCATTTGTTTTTAAATGTTTCCTGTAATTTTTTCTGAGTGGAAAAGTCTTACGTAACTGGTTTTTAACGCATGTGCAGATCTTTGATTTTCATATAACTTGTTGAGTTTAATCACATTAGCTGGACAGTTATAGAGGCTAAACAAGTTTGAAAATGTAACCCAAGTATGAAGCCAGCATATACCTGTGTTTCTACACACCTTCATTAAAGAAATATAAAACAGTTGTGTTGATGTCAACTAATTTAATGTCCTTTTGACAGAGCAACAGACCTCTAGATAAAGGTGTAGTCTTATCTAGATTTAAGTAAAGCATTTGGATACAATTCTTTGGGAAATTTTTAGCAGAGGCAGAGAAGGTACTGATTAATACTGTAACTGTGAGGTGGAGGAGGAGCTGGCTAAAAAGAAATTAAATCAAGTTATATTGAAAGCTATCAGTCTGGAGAGAGATTACTTAATAATATTCCTCAAAATACTCCTTCTGTTTAATATCTTCATTAGCAGTCTTTTTGCGAAAATTAGACATGTTTAAGAAATTTGTGGATAACAGTTGGGTGAAATAACGCTAATGCAGAGGAAAAATAAGTTTTATAAAAATAACCTTCTGGATTGGGGTAATAGAAGTGGTATGAAATTTAATAGCACAAAGTACAAAGTTGTGTGCATGGACTGAAGTCAAGAACTTCTGTTATAAGCTGTGGCTTTTAGATTTGAGGCAACGGAGAAGAAGAGAGACAAGAACTTTGATTGTTGGGTGATTGCATGTTGCTGGTGTGATTCAGACCTGAAAAAGCCTTAATTTTTGGAAGGGACAGGGAAGCAATAGTATTGTTATACAAGTCACTCATTGGACCTAATTTACAGTATTGTATAGTTCTGGTCACTTTTGTTCAAAAAAGATTGATTTAAACAAGGAGGTGCAGAGAAGGGCCCGTAAGATTATTAGGTGAGAGCCTGTCTTGTCAGAAGAGATTAAAATACCAAAGTATGGGGGGCGCTGAGAGGTATATGAGTACTCTTTTTTACAAACATGTTTGGAGGCATAAAGTGCGTTTCAAATACCAGGGAAAGAAAAGAGTTAAGGTTAAAAGATATTATGGGTAGAGAAAAAATGCAGACAAACTAGTCACAAATCGGTTTAAACTGGAAATTAGAAGATACGTTTGTAATTCTCAAAAAAATGAAGTTCTGGAAGTTTTGGAATGGTTTCCCAAATGACCTCATAGGTTCAGGGAACTTAAATTGTTCAGAGTAGATTTTGATTCTTTTGTGGAAGAGATGGCATGATGATATTTAAGAAAGAGAAGAAGGAGGATCCAGGGAACTATGGACCAGTAGTGCCTCACCTCAGTCCCTGGAAAAATCATGGAGTAGATCCTCAAGGAATCCATTTCTAAGCACTTGGAGGAAAAGATGATTTGGAACAGTCAGCATGGGTTCACCAGGGGGAAGTCATGCCTGACCAACCTAAATGCCTTTTATGATGAGGTTGACTGGCTCTGTGGATGTGAGGAGACCAGTGGATGTGGTATACCTTGATTTTAGCAACGCTTTTGATACAGTTTCCCACAGCATTCTTGCAGTCAAGCTAAGGAAGTATGGGCTGGATGAATGGACTGTAAGATGGATAGAAAACTGGCTGGAGCATTGGGCTCAGAGTAGTAATCAATGGCTTGATGTCTATTTGGTAGCTGGTATCAAGTGGAGTGTCCCTGGGGTCAGTCCTGGGGCTGATTTTGTTCAATGTCTTCATCAGTGACCTGGCAAATGGCATAGAGAGTGTACCCTCAGCAAGTTTGCAGATGACATCCATCTGGGGGGAGTAGTAGATATGCTGGGGGGTAGGGTTAGGATTCAGAGTGTCTTAGACACATTGGAGAATTGGGCCAAAAGGAATCTCATGAGGTTCAACAAGGACAAATGCAAAGTCCTGAACTTAGGATGGAACAGTCCCATGGACAAGTACAGGCTAAGGGCCCCACCATCTCAGTGTTCACAAACCACCTGGTACCTTGAGGTACATAGAAAAAATATATAAAGATGTGTCTGTGTCCGAATCGTCTAATCTCTCTGAATCAAATCGGAAGCTTCTGATTTGATTCAGAGAGATTAATGGGTCTGCTGATTTGATTCGGAGATTCGGCCACCGAATCGGGCCGAATGTCCTCCAAATCGAATTGGTGACTGAAGCTTCGCACAGCCCTAGTCTGCATGGCTGTGACCAGCCCTTTCTGGATTAGGTTCCCTTGCCTTGTTCTTCCTCCTTCCTCTTGAATCTTTAATATATTTACAATACTTGTTGTGTCATATTGTGCTGTATTAATCCTATAATTCAGGGGTTCTGCAGGTCACATGCAGATAACTATTTTCCTTCCCCTTGAATATAGGACTTGAGGGTGGGGAAGTGGGTTCCTTACCCCAAAGCACTGGATTTTGGGTATGTATCTTGTGTGTCTTGCTTATGTGCTCTGTTTCAAACTGCTTAATGGCTACAATGAGAGTTGAGAAGGAATTTTTCCCCAAATTGGATTGGGAAGAAATATTAGTCGTCTTGTTTTCCTGTGAACAATGAGGGATAGTTGAAATACTGTTCGAGTCTACTTTTTCATGTCTTGTTATTTACTCCTTCCTTTCCTTTCTTCTCCTGGATTCACTGTTTTCTTTCTATAGTAGATCATGATATGTCTTGTTTTGGGTTGTTTTCATTGTCTGTATCACTTCCATAGCCTCTTTCCTAGCAGCTGTCCTGCCTTTGCCTGCATATTTGTGATTTGTCTTTGCTGAAAACTGGTTCTGAGTATTCATATAGTTTTTGGATTATACCTAAATAATCTTTAATCTCTCCTCCATCTTCACTGTGTAACAGTCCCACTTTATCCCTTGTTATCTCTGTTTATAAAACTGAAGGACATTTTATAATTTAATAAGGATTTTTTTTTTAATAAGGTGCTACTCAGTTTGACTCTTTTTAACAGTTTTTCACTTTCCAAATCAAGCTTTTACTTTCTGTAGGTGCAATTTTTTTTGAGGAAGATGCTTTTGTTGATTAGAAGACAACTCAATTTTTTAAAGACCTGTAATGCAGAGATGAAGCAAAAAGTATACTGAGAGTGGCAACTTTTTTGTAATGTTTTGAAATTTGTAGGGATGCATTACAGGGAATGGATGAGGAGTCATTTATATTCTGGGTATTTTGTAACATTTGTTTATGATATAGTTAACCAACATAGCAAAGTCATAAAGGAGCAATGCGATCCTATCACATTGTTGCTTGTCTTGCTAAGTTACCATATTTTTATGATGTTACGGACCATAAAGTAGTAAGGGGACTGAAGCAGTACTATCCTATAAATCAGTAAAGTTTTAAGTAGTAAGACACGTGGCAAACGGTCTTATCTGATGGCATAAAATATCTAATATGCATTGTTAGGTCAATAAGTAATGAAATCGTGTAGGAGCTGCCACAGAGCTTCCTCATCTGGAACATTTAATTGCATGCAGTTTTCTTATTTTACTTTCTTGTACTATCAGAGAGCCACTTGCAATAGCCAACGGCTTACAGCTTCTAGTAACTGTTTAAAAAAAATTTATACCAGTAAATATTCGGATGGCCCTTTTAAACTTTTAAACTATTTTTCTTGAACTGCGTTAGAATGAAAAAATATATGTACATAAACAGGCACAGCAGCTTTCTGCGTTACTAGGTGGAAACCTTATTTAAATGCTCTTTTCATATATGTTAAAACAAAATAGTGTTTTTTGGCTTTTTTTCCACCACTATTTTCCCAATAGGGATGTTTTCTAGTAGCTAAATATGAGTATAAGCAATAGTTGAATTTGACCATTTTGCTATGGTTTAGTGAACTGGGATTTTCTGCCTCTTTCATTCAGAATAAATCAATCAATTGATCTGTAGACTTCATAGTCATAAAGGTCATGTGTTTAAAGTAACCAGCATAAACCAAAGCAATGAAGTCTGTAGTTGATTTGAAAAAAGTGCTGCTGACTGGGTTGTAAATTGTACTACATCATTTTGAGAAGTAGTTTATTTTGAAGCCAGAGGATGATAAATTAAATTGAAAACTGAACTCTTTGCTGGTCAAAGCATGGAAGGAGAAAATACACAATCCTGTTATAAAGCTCTGCTGTGAATCAAGGGTTAGGTTGGTGTCTCAGGTGGAGCTTCATTTGTGGCCAATCTTGGGAATGCTGTTTTACTCCCAGACTATAACAGTGGTTAAGTGAAGCTGCTTCTTAAAATCACTTGTATTCAAACCAAACCCGTACATCTTTAAAAGCAGTCCAAAGATTTGAACTAGCATTGAATCCTTACTTTGTGGTGCTGTATACTAATTTAATAGTCCATGCCGCCAGAAGTTTACCTTCTAAGAAGACGCAATGCACTGATGGAATATAGCAGAGAAGAGAAAAGGAAGATGAGTGTGGCAATAAGGTTACTTGTACTGTTAGCTGAATGTACAGTCTAGGGACTCAGGTAATGTGTGTGTATATATGTATTATAATCCTATCCCTTTTTTCTTTAGTTTAGTCATTTTTTGTATTAAGAGTTGATGAATCTGTGGATTTCATTTTGGTTTCACTAAATCACATAGCATAGCCACTCGGGAATAAATTCTGAATGTCATGGTCATTGTGTCCCCAATTAAATACTTTGTATTCTTTGTAAATAAGCCTTCTATATGAAACAGTTTTATTATGTATAACAAAGGCCCACACTGTGGTCTGACCCCATTATGCTATATGATATAGACACATTACAAGCAGAAAAATGGAAAGCAATACTTCCAGTTGTCATGCACCCAGTGAATGTGCAGATTGTAAGCACTCTTACAATCCACCCCAGATAGCATGCATTTATGCTGAGTTATTGGAAAGGCTGCAACTGTGCTGCCTGGCCAGTAGAAGATGCTCTAAGAACTACATGGCCTCCATGTCTCTGTTTCCCTAGTGTAGCTGAGTGGAAATATAAACAGAAGATGAGAGGAGTGGTAGCAGAAATTTCTGACCTTTGTAACTTCCATTTCCTTCTATGCATTAAACCTTGAATATTCACCTTCCCTCACTTCCAAGGGGTCTAACATCTATAGTCATCATCAGCATAAATGCCACCCACCATCCTCAGCTCCTACCTGGATGTCACATTTCTTGCCATACATCCCAACAACTGGCATCCCCATTTTTCCTCGAACCCCCTCCCACCAGCTTTTCTTACAAATCAAGCAGCCTGGTAGCCATATATACTAGCATCTCCCCCTGCAGGCATCCTCTAAGGCAGAAGGCAGGTAAAATGCAGCTCTCAGGCCATTCTATCCGGCCTGCCAGGCCATTCTGTCTGGCCTGCAGGGCCCGTAAAAAAAAAATTAGTAAATTAACATTTATTTGCTCCTGGCTGCCTTCCAAAGCTGACAGGAGCCAGAGGCAGTAGGACCCAGGGGAGCCCGAAGCAGGACTAAGCAGCCCAGCCCCACCCACCCCCAGCCATTTCACTCTCTTCCTGACCCTGCCCTGTTCCAGCACCACTTGACTCCCAGCTACATTGCTGGACCGGGGAGCACAGGGCCATGCTGGTATGTGTATGTGTGTGCGCGTGTGTGTTTACATGCAGGCAGGGGGGTGGGCAGTGTGCATGTGTCAGTGTGCAGGCAGGGGCAATGTGTGTGTGTGTGCAGGCAGCATGTGTGTGTGCGCGTGCGCAAGGGTGCAGAGTGTGTGTGTTCATAGGCAAGTCCCACACACACACCCCACCATACACATGCACCCATACCCCCCTCGCACTTGCCATACACACAGAACCCCACACACCCTCACACAGCCTACCCTCCCACACAAACCTATATGCACCCCCCACAATATACAAGAGTAAGACTTCATTGTGAGCTATTGTGCAATCACCTCTATGGCAACTACACAAACACAAGTAAATCGGGACAAAAATATTTTTTAAAATCAAATCAATAAATGCTGTAGTTGTTTGCTTTTTAGAATATAATTTGTCATTTTTCTGGTTCCGAGATGGCAAAACTCCTTGCTGAAAAGAGTACTCCCGGGGGAAGGGGAGGGACTTCTGGTGGCAAAGGTCAGGGTTCAGGAGGAGGGACTTCTGGTCACAAGATGGCGACCAGGGGGTGGGGCACTTGTCAAGGGGCAGGTCTATTAATGTGGCCTTACCAAAACTCGTTAAGCAGCCCTCCGCCCGAAATAATTGCCTGCCCCTGCTTTAGGGATACATTCTGAAATCAAATTTCTTCAAACTATCTGATAGTCTACCCAGCCAGTCCACAGCTCCCCCAGCATTCTGCCCCTGTGCCACCTGTCCTAGCCACTTTTGGCACCTCTTCACTCTACATAGTTGCAGACTTCAGTACATCCCACCTCTTATCTCTGCTACTACATGTGGCAAGCAATATTATCTGTAAAGTGAAATAAATGTATGCAAATTATTTGGTTTATGTAAAATGTCACATATGAAGCTGCACAAATTTTAGACACTATGAGACTGTCCTGCCCCAAAGAACTTACCGTAAGGGTGAGCAACCCCTGGCACACAGGCCAGAGATGCGTGAGGCCATTTTGGTTGGGGTGCCACAGCCAGCCTGCACCCTGGGCTCTGGACAGCTGCTACCAGCAGTAGAGCATGGGCTGTTCACAGCAGGCAGCTGGGGGGCTGCAAGCCCTGCTGTGAGCAGCCCTGACTCCATGGTGGCAGCAGCTGTCCAGAGCCCAGGCCTCGTGGTGGTAGGCACCTGGGAGCATAGGTGACGTGTATGGGGGGAACGGGGGTGCCCATGACCCCCACCTGAGATTGGCCACCGCTGGCTTCTGCCCCACCTCACTGCAGATGCAGCTGCGGGCAGTCCCTGCTTGCTGCTCCCCCCCCCCTGCCGCTGCCAATGTTGTCAGTGGTGGCTGCAGGCATGCAGCATAGCGAGCAAGGGGCTGGGGCTGCATTGCCAAGACAAGCATCAAATCCCTTGCAGCTTCTCCATCATCCACCCCTGGTATGCCAACATCTTCCAAGTTTGGGTTGTGGCGTTTTTTGACACGTGGCCCAAAAATGTTGCTCGCCCCTTGCTTACGACCTAAATGGGCAAGACAGACCTTCAGGAGAAGGGGACTATATAGTATAAGAAGAGTAAAAGGTGTGATTTTTTTTTTTAAGCACTTGGTTAGTTTATATTTTTGTTTCTTATGAGGTGCTGCTAAAGTATTATCTGTGAACAAAGATAACACGCAAGGGGAATGAGGAGAAAGGAGAGGGCATTCAGGGAGATCAGCTGAGGCAAAACAGCTAAGATAGTGGAAGGAAAAAATTTGAGCCAAACACCAGTGGGGGAAAATGTTTTTAGAATTTTGTTGATCACATTTAGTATTTTTTTGCATTAAATGCATACACGTTTGTTCTAATATTCATGTTCAGTCTGAGCTATCCATTTTTAACTGAAGTTGCTACAGTTCATTGCTTTGGAAGCAAAAGGAGAGAAATAAATATCTGAAGGAATTTTTCTAAACTACTTGTTTAAGTATTTTGGTATTTAAACATGTAGCCTGTCATTCTTTCCAGCGTTAGGCACTGGTTCTGTCCAGTGCATGGCAGACTGATGCTAAGCTGCTTTTATGTAAACTAGACATAGCCAGTTAGTCCTGGAATCAGAGTTTTATGTCAGAATGTTATTATTAAATTATTCTGTGCAATTTAACAATATTCAACCTTTCCCTAACATCTGACTGTCCTGTGGCCATGCCACCAGACTTTTTAGCCTAGTGGGAGCCAACCTTATTGGCAGGTGTGCCACAGTGTGAGCCCCACACCATGTCACAGGGTCATTCTGATCCCCTTCCCCTACCTAAGCTGTTGCTCTGCTTTCTACTTATTGTCTGATCTGTTGTTCTGCTTTTTGCTCCCTACCAATCTGTACCTGTGGTCCCTGCTCCCTCCCTGATATGCCCTGCACTATGCTGTGGGTAGGCCATCCCTGTGTTATCCTACCAAATGGGCATGTACTCATTAAGCTGTATAAATGCCATTACATCAGGCAGTTGGAGTTGCCTAGAAATAAAAGGACTGCTTCAGTCATTACATTTCATGGTCAGTAAGGAAGTGATTTGATATCAGCCAAGGAAAACCTCAGTATAAAGCAATCTAAATATAAGGAGGACTTACAAATAGCCTAAAGAAGTCAGAGACCACATCTCAAGATGACATATTGCTAGGAACTTTGTGGGATGTAAAAGAATGAGGATTCCTCACTAGAGTCTTCAGTGTGTGAACCCACACTTTCCTAACAGTTGTCCATGGTTGTTTTATCACATGACTCAATGTCTTTATTCTTGAAGTTTTTAAAATAGTTAACAAATACTTCTCTGTTTTGATTATTTATTTTGCTAAAAGCCATGTTGGTAGGAAGAAAACATCTGTGACATAACTCTCTAATATAATTTTGTTTGTTTGATTTATATTGCTCTAGGCAGCACAGTCGGTGCTGATTTCCCTATTTGAACTTAACACTCCAGAGTTTACAATGTTACTAGGTGCTTTACCAAAAACATTTCAAGATGGAGCCACAAAGCTTCTCCACAATCATCTCCGGAATACAGGCAATGGTGGCCAGGTATTTATGCTTTTAAAACTTCAATTTTGTTTTTTGTCTGGTAATTCTTAATATTGTTGTGCTTTTGTGGAGGGAAATATTGGGAAGAGGGCCTGACTTATAAATAGGAGTAAAACCTGTTCTTCCAGATGAATGTGTGTGTACTGGAAAAAATTTATTTTCTTACCATAATAACTTTTAAGTTGGGGTGTCAAACTCATCCGGCCTCTGGAGCCAGATGAGGATACCTAAAAGAGTCTGTGGCCTGACCACCTGCAGAGCCAGGTCCTGCCTGCGTACTGCACATGAAAACTCCTGGAGCCAACATGGGATGCACACCGACTCTAGTTCATGGGCTGGACACTGTACTGCAGGAAACACAGGGAATCGTTCTAGGGTGCCATATGCACTGCTGCCATGTGCTGTGTGCAGCACTGGGCTCAGCCCGCATAGTGTAGGCAGGACATGACCCGTGTTGGTCCTGGAGGCTGCATGCACAGCAAGGCTTGGGGCTGGCTGGTCCAGCATGTGGTATGCGGGGCTGGCCTGGCCATGCACGTGGCATGAGGATGGCACAGCGCACATGCTCCATGTGGCATCTCACTGACCAGCACTGCATGCTGGTTCCAGGACTGGCAGGGTGTTGCCTGGAGCACATGCCCCATACCGGCCCCCAGTGCCTCGTACAACATGCATGGCTGTCAGCCCCATATGCCAAATGCTGGCTTGAGGTGTGTGCTACCTGTGGCAAATGGGCTGGACCTGGCACTTCACATTGCACAGGGCATCTGCATCACGGGCTGCACGCGGCATCCCAGACTGGTGTCCTGTGCTGCCTGCAGCACATGTGGTGCCAGATTTAGCCTGCATGCTGCATGCAGCACACTGGACCAGGGCCTGTCCAGCAACCCAGGGACCACTTTATATAGCTCCACAGGCCAGATCTGGCCTGCGGGTCATATGTTTCACACCCCTGCTTTAAGTAAACTGAAATAACTTTCACTGTATTTAACCTTCATAAAAAGTAAATTTCTCCTGCTTATTTTTCAGTTGCTGAAATTAGTTGCATCTACCTAGGGAGTCTCAAAAAGGAAGGGGTTGGACCAGTAAATTTTGTCCAAACATTTCTGGTATTAAAGATTAAGCATAGTATAAATGCAAAGGTAATGTGATTTTCTTCAGGAGTATCATTTTTTTTCTTTCAGGGGTCAGTGGGAAGCCCCTTAACAAGGCCTACTCCACGCTCACCAGCCAGCTGGTCCAGTCCTCTCACTTCCCCAACCAATACATCACAGAATACTTTGTCACCAAGGTAATACAAGGCAGTATTGTAACTTCCCAAACTCGCGATTGGAGCTTTGTTAGGTGGCTTATCCCCATCAAAACATATAGAAAGAATTTAATCGGAATAAATCAAACACCAGACTCCAAGAATAATCGGTCCTCAAAAAGCTATCAGAAAGGAGCTGTTCCCAGAAAACATAACATTTGGGAAATAGAAGTAACTGATAATGCTTTTCTGTGGCTTAGCTGCCATTTCTGCCAGTTGAGACCTATTTTATAAATATTATCTTCAAATAACTAATAGATTTAAATGTTAACACCATAATCAGGTCCTCCCTCATATGTTAGTAGTTTAAAAGATAAACTACAGAGAAGTCCAGTGCAATAATACGTGCCACAGTGGAATGGAGCAAAAGAAATCTGCTTCTTTCTCCTGTTGTTGTTCTGTAAATGGGCACTTCATCAGCTAACTGATGTAGTCAGTTTGAAGGACCCCCAGATGCTAATCACCCAACCAAAGGAGGACTGCCATTTGTAGGCAGCCAGGCTGGCCAAATCAGGAGTGCAGTTGTATGTACCCACTCTTCAGTGTGGACAGTTGTGAAGGACTGACTCTTTCTTTGTATGAAGTTTAATCGTTATAGTCTTTGAACCTTTAGTTAGATTCTTTAGTTCTAAATTAACTTCAATAAAAAATAACCCAAAATCAGAAAATAAATCACATTTTCTTCCCCACCTCCTTCCCTCTTGGTCCACAGTGCATTTGATTATGACACAGAAAACATGAATTCTGAAGACATATATAGTTCTCTTCGTGGAGTTACTGAAGCCATTCAAAACTTCAGTTTCCGTAGTCAAGAAGATATGAATGAGCCTATGAAACGGGATTCCAAAAAAGACAATGATGGTGATTCAGTGAGTATTTAAATGAAAGACAATAATTGTATCAGCAAACCAAAATAGGACCTGATTTAGTAAAATTGGTTTATCTCTAAGAAGATTTGTATACTAAGATAATTTAAAAAAAACAAACCCAAAAACACAACGTCTCAAGCCCCATTTCCCAAAGTTACTTAGAAGCCAAGTCCCATTGATTTTCAGTGAGACTTAGACTTACATTTCCAAGTGCCTAACTTTTGAAAATAGGCTCTTAAATCACATAAGTGCTTTTGAAAATTTTACTGCTAGCCTTAAAGCAGGGGTGCACAACATCCGGCCCAAAGGCTGGCTGCAGCCTGCCAGGGCAGTCCCAGTGACCTTGCCATAATTCTTTATCATAGCACTCATTCATTATTCTTCCATAAGGATCAAAATATGGAAAAGCGTTTGAAAAATAAATCAGTGAGTCAAATTACTTCCCAGCACCATAAATTGTGTGCTCACTGTGTGGTGATTCGCTATCTGTTCCTGTGCTTACACGTGCTTTCCGTTTTCCCGCTTGCAATCTACTGTATTAATTTGAATGTAAGACTAGTTCCCCCACTGTTTAACATGGGTTGGGGGGTCTGGCCTTTCTATTAAAAATTGCTGATAATCAATCCATATATTATTTGTGTCTAAAAGCTTTGGGCAAAATTTGTAGATTAGACTTCAGGAACTCTCGTCACAAAGCAGCTGAAAAATTAGCCATTTACTTTGGTGCCTTAAATACCTAATTTTGTTTCCAAGTTGAAATTTTGCTCCTTTTTTCAGTGCAGTTTTAGACATTGTTCATATGCACTATTTGAAAGGAAAACTAGGTTTTTTAAGTGCGCAGAACTATTGCAAAAACTCCTTGTACAAAGACGCCTGGTATCAACTTTTTTTAATTGGCTTGGTTTTAGTCACAATCTCGTAGGTTATTTTTATTCTCTACTGTTAACCCTGGAGCTGCAATAAATTGAAAACAGTGTGTGTATGTTTCATGTTTTGTGTAATTTTTTTTTATTTCCCCTGTAGCTATGCAGTGGTTCTGGAATAGCGGATCTGCGAGCAGGAAGTGGTTTTACTGATACAGGCCGAACAGCTCTTGATAACAAAACATCATTACTTAACACGATGCCTCCCCACTCTTCACCACGTTCACGAGATTATAACCCGTATAATTATTCAGATAGCATCAGTCCTTTTAATAAATCTGCTTTAAAAGAAGCCATGTTTGATGATGATGCAGAGCAGTTTCCTGATGGTAAGTCTTAATTAGAAGGAAAAATGGTAAGTTTTTTTTTTCTGAATTTATGAACGATAGCCATACAGTTTTAGCACCATAAATTCAAAGGCTGAGCTAAACTATTAGCTGTATATAAAGGTATTTGAAAGAACAGGTGTACTGAATGTAATAAATCATATTTGTTAGACTTAATTTATTGGATAGCAGTCCTGTCAAGTGAAATTTTGAATGAAGCAATCTTGTAAAAGCAAATAGAATTCTAATACAGTAAATACTGTAGCATTAATATCTTTCCTTGTAAATTCAAAGTATTCTGGGAAAAGTAAAGGACTCGGTTAAAGAAAGAGAATTGTTATGCTTTATTTTATGCTATGTGGTTAAGCTGCAGTTTCTCTAAGTATATTTTAGTGCATGACTGGCAAAGGAAAGTTGTTCCAGATGATGTTGCTCTATACTACTTTTAAAAAAAATTTTCATGGGGAAAAAATCTCTGCAATTTACATAACAAAAAGCAAATGGGGCCACGTTGGTTCCAGCTTCAGGTGAAAGATAAACTGGGCAGGGTTTTGCTGGTGAAATATTTTTATTTGAAACAGAAGTCTGGTATTGTGTGTTGACTAAACATTATAGGCAAAGAAAATGCACCTGCTGAATAGATTAGTATATTTAACCCACATAAACATAGATGTTTAGCTTGCTGCTTTGTAAGCTTTTAAATTGCATTTTAAGCTTTCCCTATGTATGTTCTTGTAATTTTTGTCAGCAAAAGTTTTATTTAGCATGTTTCCTTTTCATATTCTACATTGCTCATTTGTCTTCCCTCATTCAACTAGCTCATGGTGTTTTCTACGAAGTGCAGTCTTCAGTCTGTTGTGAACTTTTTGCCCAGTTTTCAGTTGGCCTGCCATATTTTTTAACCCAAAAAATTGATAATCATTTAGAAAACACTGGCCCTTTCTCCCCCCCCCCCAGGAAGTTTTGTTTGATATATCTCCATATGTAGCAAGGATCCTAGGATTATGCATATGACTGTATCTACTGAGCCCTCCCTCCTTCACTACTTCCCCTATCTAGTTTAGTTAGTACAGCATTCCTTGATTACTTAAATTGATATTATTTTCAGTTAAATTTATACTGTCCACAGATTTTAAGCGGTGTCTACTCTGCTGCCTCTATCCCCTTGTCCTCCCCCTGCTCCCTGACACTTTCAGGCAGGGTTCTGGGCCTGGCCCAGCACAGCCCAACAGCATCAGTTGCAGTAATGTAAGCTCCAGTCCAGTCTCAGACCAGGGCTGCCACTGCGAAGCTTGGTGGGAACCAGAACACTGTGCGTTCTGGAACAGAGCCTAAGCCACAAGGGAAAGGTAAGGTTGGGGGGGGGGGTCACTTAACTCCCCTACGACCTGCCTCCTGCCACTGCTTTCCCCCCCGACAGTGGTGGAAGTAGGGAACAAATTTAAGACAACCCTCCGATAATTAGCTCCTATACATGAAGAATTAGAACAAATGTATAAATATTGGAAAGTTATCTTAAATTTGAAGTCACCTTAGAGTCAGGTAAATATAGGTATTTATTTGTTCCCTGTCTATTTTGTTCAGTATGTGACTCATGCATAACGTTTTCAGCAACAACCTCATTTTTTTTATGTTATTATTTATTTATTTATTTTGGAACCATACCTCTAACTTTAGATTATCTTCTTTTTTTTTTTAATGAGAGGCTGCTATATTAGCATTTACTGGCTTTTTCCATTCTGATGTGTTGTCAGAAAGGATACTGAGATAGACTCGGGTAGAGTGGGACAGTCTACTAGGGTAGCTTTACTGCCTCCCTTTGATTGCCCTTATGAACTGTGAGGAGTCACAGCTATTACTCTTTCAACCATCACTGGTAAACATCTTCCCTTCCACTTGAAGGAACGCACAGGTACATTTTCTATTCCAACTTCTTCCCTACCCCATAACCCACAAACATGCAACATACCTGTTCCTTGGGAGTCCCAATTTAGTTAAGTAGTGAAGTATATAAACATTATTTTAGACAGCCTCACATGCAGTTGCAGCTAGTCATGAAGCCTGGTGAATATATCTGAACCTAAGTAAATTGGATGATGGAAAAAATACCTCTCTTCATCCAAATCAAACATAATTGCTTTAAGAACAAGATCATCAAAATTGGTCTTCCTTGCTCTGTCACATTCCTTCTGATTTACAAAAAAGAAAAAAAAAAGATGTTGGTTAGGAGAATCTAAGCTTACTTTTTGCATTTTATAAAATTTTTTACCATTACTATTTACTAATCTTCAAATTATTTTGTTCTGAGTTCATACCATACTTGGAATACTTTTCTGGGTCCCAAAGAATAACTATATTATAAAATGTTAGTCCTGTAAAAACTGCTAAATTCTTAATTCATGAACTGATACTGTTACGTTTGAATGCTTTTAACACGAACAAAAATTTATGAGGCTATCATGCTGATAATTGTATCATGGACTGATAGGACCTGTTTCCCTAATTTAATGCCAATATGTGTTCTCGGTATGAGAATTTATCATGGTAATTTATCTTCAAAACCTAGTACACAGGTTTTGGCAGTAAAAATAATCACATTACTTCAGCAAAAGTATGTTCTCTGTTCCAGTCATCTCTACTAATTATAACTGTCATAGGGTTGAAGCAGAACACAATTTCAGTCTGTCGTGTAGGTTAACTTTAATTGTCCACTTAAAACATTCACAATGCATGCATTATTAATTGTGTAAACTCTAACATGCTGATTAATAGAGGCAGGAGGAGAGGGATTTCTATAACCAACATTTTTGTTTTCATGTCCTTGGCTAGTCAGCCAAATCAGAATGCAAATGGAACAGGTGAGTTGTCTACTGTGAACAGAAGAAAGAGTTATGATTTAAATGTGCTCTAGATGCTGAACCATTTACCAAGACAGTAGAGAGATTCACTTTTGGGGTTCACTTTTTACTAGTTTATTCTCCTTAACCCATCCTCTTACAGAATAGCAAAAGCAGAAGAATAATCTCACAGACTGTGTTTAATTGATTAGATCACAAGGAAAAATCAACAAAAAATGGTTCTTGCAGAAATATTTACTTTAATATTCATATTGGCACCCGCTGCTTTTTCTTTTAAATTTGAATGTGCCCTTGGGCACATAAATGTTGGGAACCCCTGCTCTAGATTACTTGGTTTGCTTACGCACAACAGTAATCTGAGAGAGGGGGAGGGAATTTGTTTGTTTGGAAAGCTGCTGGTTGGGGCAGGCAGGGAGCACTGGTGCAAGAGTTGCACAAAAGCACTGGTGCAAGGGTTAGGGGAGGAACCCTTTCTCCCAAAGGGAACTCAGCTCACTTCTCATTAGTATCACAACTGAAGGTATGAGAGGGGTTGACAGTAGGGCTGTGTGAAATTTCACCGACCGTTTCGGTTCGACACTGTTTTGACTCACTGAGCTCGAAACAGCAAAATCGAATTGAAATGAAAGGCGTCAAAACAGGCTCAAAACAAAACAAGTCGAAATGTTTCGAGTTTTGAAGCAGCCAGCAGTGAGGTGGTGGGAGATGGGAGAACCAGGGCTGTGCTCCCAGAAATAGCTGGGAGTGCAACCCTGGCTCTCCCTGTCACCTGCCGCGGGGCTGCGGGAAACTGATCACAGCGCAGAGGAAGGGAACTGAGCCCGGATTTCCCATCCCCAGCCCAACCTAGCACTGCTTCCCTCCTTCGTCTGGCAGGCAGATCGGGGGCCCGCAGCCCTGATCTGCCTGCCAGATGAGAGAGGCTGTTTTGAGCTTCCCCATTATAGCTAATGGGTGAAACGTCAAAACAGCCTCACCATTTTGACAAAGCAAAATGGAACAGCTGTTTCAAATCAAAATGAAATTCAAAACAAAATGCTTTTCCATCAAAACCTCGAAACTCAAGTTGAAATGGAATGGTGCCGTTTCGCACAGGCCTAGTTGACAGTTCCTGCCAACAGCTCTTTAGCTCCCCTTGCTGATGAGTGCTGGCAGAGCAAGTTCCCAAGGCACTTTTTTTTCCCTCTTTTGGGTAGCATGCTCTCTGAATGTGATGCAGGGCATGTCCATCAGGCAACATGATGAGTTTGCCCATAAGTTTCCATCAGGTGATGTTACTTGTTGCTTGATGAAAATAATATCTGCCAGGGGCCTTTAAGACCTATGTAAAAGGCATGTAAGTTTCTTTTCCAGAAGCAGAATATATTAGTATTTGGTAATGGAGAAAAGATTATTTGGTAATAATTGAACTCGCATGGAGACCAAGGTTTTAAGTTTGAAGATTTGCAAGCATCCTAGGGTTTTTTTGCCCAACCTGTATAAATGCCAACTTAGTTATCCATGCTTCACTCATCACCATAGTATCACTTCCTGCAGATTTAAAATTATTCTGCATACACAGTTTGTCTAAATGACAGTAGTCAGAGCAGCAACAACCTTAAGAAATTCCCATGGTCCTCATTAACTTGGTGTTGCTGCAGCTTCACTTTTAGTGCTACATTTTCATGTAGAAGGAATATTTGTTGGTACAATATGTAGAGAACTCCCACAAGTGCAATGAAGCATCAATTTCCTTTTAACCCCTAAAAACTAAGCCACATATGCTTTAAGTTTCTTACTTAAATGGGTTAAATGCTAATTATGGGGTAGGGTGAGAAGGGAGTATGCTCTGTTCATCTAGGAACAGATGTTTCCTGTGTCCTTGAATAAGTTGTGCCTGTGCCTATCCCAGACCAAAAATATCCCAGGATAGGCATATACACGCGTCACCCTTCTAATCAGGGATTAGTGATCATTTGAGTACAGTGCTGCTTTTCTGCCATTGATTCAGTGATGAAATTTTGGGATAACCATACAGATGTACTTTGCGATATCCTGGGGCAGTATTTCCCAACCTTTTCTAGGCCAAGGCACACTTACATTAATAAAATTTTTCCACAGCACACCTGTTAAGGCATTCCCCATCCTCATACCTATTGTAGCTCATTGCCATGGCAAAATTCCATGGCACACATGTTCATTTCTACCGCTGCACACTGGTTGGGAAACATTGTCCTGGGGTAAAATCTTGGTACTTCTTAACTGGGAAACGTTTTTAGGATTTATCCTGGGACAGTGGACATGGATGTCTTTACAATTGCAGTTTGGTCTAGGATAAAAATGGCTTATCCCAGGATAAATGTGATACCTGTTTGCAGCCTATCTAATATAAAAAAGGTTTTAAAACCTTCAGTTTCAACACTGGAAGATTTAAAACCGAAATTTTGTTTCTCAGCATTATCCAGACACTGTTTTGATACAGCATCATAAAGGACTGTTGGCTATCCTGAAAATAACAGTATTTAAGTATTTATTTTGATGATAAAACTATTTTGGCAAACAGATATGAGGAAAATGAAGTCAGTCCATCTTAACACTAGTCAACTTAGAAAGTGTCTCTGAGTAGGACAATATACGTAGACACTGATGTTTATTGCACCTACAATTTTAAGGAATATGTCCATTTATTCCTTTTCAATAGAGCCTCCCCTGGACCATTCTGATCTGGTTGCAGAGTTACTGAAGGAACTGTCAAACCATAACGAGAGAGTTGAAGAAAGAAAGGCTGCCCTCTACGAGCTTATGAAATTGACTCAAGAAGAGTCCTTTGGTGTTTGGGATGAGCACTTCAAAACAATACTACTCCTGTTACTTGAAACACTTGGGGACAAAGAGGTAAGCTCAGACAAACCCAACTAAGAAAAAGTTGACAACGTACAGATATTTCTTTTGATGTTAGGGACCATTTTTCAGTAACCTGTTCAGTTGTTCGTTTTGCATTGGCTTTAACATGCACCTCTGTGAAGGGGATTAGACAATAAATGTTGCTAGAAATAACTTTTTTATGACAGTAGGCAAATTATAAGTAAACAAGAAAAATTTTAAATTTTGAATAATCTAAGTGTCACAAACAGTGAAAAGCTACCCTTGCTAAAACTCAGTAAGCGGCCCTTCACCCGAAATAATTGCCTGCCCCTGGCTTGGGGGCACGCACATGGAATGGGAGTCAGTATGTCTAGCTATAGGGAAAGCCTCCAATAAACAAAAACTAGCATAATGACTGTTGTTTTCAGATACCAATTAAAAAGATATTAAATATAAAGTAACGTAAAAATCATGAATTGTATATTAAAATGGCACGCTGCGTTTGGCTTACTTTGTTTCAGCCAGTGTTTGTGGTGATTGATGGTATAGTGGGTATTATGCACACAAGTAGGAGACTGTTACCTTCTTGATCTAATTTGTATTCTAAATCAGGGCTGAGCACTTGAGCGTACTTGGGGGGCCACAGGCAGTCCCAAGCCATATATCACATTGGCTACTCTCTCTGGGGTCTCTCCCCTGCAAATCCCCCCTTTCCCGCGGTCTCCTGTCTCCTGCTGAGTGGGCAACACCTAGTAGCACACACATGTGGGTCCTTGTCTGCCACATAGCAGAAGAAGAGGCTACCACTAGAGCCTATAGGCCTCCAGCTGGATAGCTGGGGTTTAAATGGATGAAAAACTTAAGTTTGTTTAGAATAATGAAATATTAAGTACATGGTGTGTGTATACATCTTTCAGTCCTTTTTGGAAGGGAGATTTTTTTCCCTAGCTTTCCAGTGGGACATAAAAATTACCTGTGGCACAAAACTTACTAGCTCATTGGCACTCTCCAAAGTCTAAAATCCTAAAAGCAAAACAATGCTATTTATAGAAAGACATTTAGAAGAGATTGTAGAGATTTCTAAAATGCAGTAGTTAGATTTGTCAAAACTATGTGTGTTCCTTGTAATCGGACCTGAAACTAAAGCTCATGGCTAGTTGGTGATAGAGATTCAAAAATGATAACAGTGACACACTTTTGTAAATCCTACTGTGAATTACAATATTTTGTAAAATAAATGTTATAAATAATCCAATAGGGTGGCTTTTCATATTATTGCCACATGCTAGGATTAACACATTTGCATCTTTTTTGATTTGTAGATAATGCTGATAGCCCAAATGTATGCCAATAAGCTCTTTGATTTATTTTATATGGAATGAGGGGTAGGGAAAAGAATGGGTTGCCTTAAAGATTATTTTGTTTATTCCATTTACAGAAAGATTGGGTGCATATTGTATAACGTGGGGTTACAGTGTAACTTGCTTTGTGTTCTGTTTCCAACTGCCAAGCTAATGTTAAAGAGAGATCATCTAACTAAAGAGAAATAACCTAATTATTTAAAACATTTATCTTTTAGCATGCAATCAGAGCTTTAGCACTGAAAGTTTTAAGAGAAATTCTAAGGAACCAACCTGCAAGATTTAAAAATTATGCCGAGCTTACAATCATGAAGACTCTAGAAGCTCATAAGGATCCTCATAAGGAGGTTGGTTAGTTCTGTTTAAAGATGTGACAGATTGCAAATCAAATGTAATGCTTAAAGCCATGTGCTTGATAAATTACTCAGTTTGCCAATAAGTGAGTAATTGGTCTGATAGTTTAGGATTTTTGCCCTGGTATTGTCCCTTAACAATGCAGATAAAGTCAATTATATATGAGCCTCCCATGATTCTCTAGGTGCTACTGGTGGGACTGTTTTCCCATCTTTAGCACTTTGGCTACTTAGTCTGGAGGTCTGGGGAAGGGAAGTTATTTTCAGGGAGCTCTGTAGTTCCACTGGACTTAGGCTGGTAGGAGACAGAACTGAACCTGACAAGGGATCAGAACTCTATCCCATGCAGTTCCCTAACCAAGTTTTGCCAGTAGTTTGAGAGTTCATTTTTCATATTATTTTAGCAGCAGTTGAGAGAGAAGGAGTAAAGAATGATACTACTGATAGGACTAATCAGGTAGAGGGGAGCAAGCTTGGGAAAGAAGAATAGCAATAAGAGAAACAGGGATATTGGAAGTGTAAGACAAATAAAAGGGAAATCACAGGCAGAAAAGATCCCACCTTGTGGAAAACATGCACACAAAGGCTTAAACAGGAAATGTAAACAGTGCCCACCAAAACACTAAGCAGTTCATTATTGAGGTTGGTAGGCAGAAAAACTCAGAAAACCTTTTCTGTAATTTTTAACGTTAAATTTTCACTCATTTTCTTTCCTTTTTTTATACTCTGTGGAGCTGATTGCCAGAGCTCAAGTTTTGGAAACTTGATTGCAACCTCTCCATTTTCTTGTCTTCTCCTACTAAACTGTTGATTAATTCCTTCCTTTTTCCTCCACCATTTATGTCAGATTTATTGTAACATCTTCTCCATTCCATTCATTCTTCCAGTCCTGTGCTTTCATTAAATGAAGAAGTGAAACAAAAGGGACAGAGCTGAGGAAGAAATCCCACCCTCCTGAATCCATACCGTTCCATGCTAGCATCATCAGAAGTGGCAGGATTACCTCCTGCTTCCCTCTGTGACACTAGAAACAGACATGGCAACTGGAAGTGGAATGTGTGTTTAGCCCCCCAGAATCAGCCAGAAAAGAAATGCAGGCAGTTCTAGAGTATCCATCACAAGTAGCACCAGAGAACAGCTCCCCTGTATATCGGCAACCGAGCTGAATGAACTGCCAGCCAGCAGGACACACAGTTACAGAAGCATGCAATGTGGGGGAAAAACCCTGTCCAATATTGCCATTTGTAACTTGAATACTCATTTGCTAGCTTTCAACTCCTAATTCAAGATTTAATGCTTATTTTTCATTTTTTTCTAGATGTATGCAAACGAGGCTTACTTTTAGAAGTAAAACTATACTTTTGTAAAAAAAAATTCTCTTAAACCAAAAAAATCTGCCTCCCTAATCAAAAGGACCTGCAAAGAAGTAATGAACTACAGCAGGGAAATCACAATCGAAACTGAAGAAACAACTTAGAACCTTGTGCATGTGTTGGGGTTTTATTTTGTTTTCTTAATCCCCAAGGTTTTATTTTATGCCCACTAAATTAAAATGGTGGGTTTTTAATTGAAACCCACTGTTTCAATTTTTCTGTCACATTATGGTGAGGGGCCAGATCCTTTTTTTTTTTGTCAGAGTCAGAGCCTGCCCGCAGCCAGGGGGCAAGTTGCTGGCGGACTGAGCAGCTCCTCAGCTGTGGGTGTCCCTGGTCTTTCCCTCCAGTGGCAGGGCTGCCCAGGCAGGCTGCTTGTAGGCTAGATGCTGCCGCAGCTCAGAGGCAGCACCCAGCTTGGTCCAACTCTTCACTGAGCCCTCCCACTGGAAGCCCACTGGGCACTGCTCCCTGGGCAGGCTCAGGGAAAAGTTGGATCGGGCCAGGTGCTGCCTCTGAGCTGGGGCAGCAGCCTGCTCCGGCAGCCCTGGGGGATGCTGCTGCCACAGAGGGAAGGACCGGGGCCCCCACAGCTCAGGGGCCACACAGTCCACCCGCAGCTCACCTCCCGGCTGCAGGACAGACAGGCAGGTTCCACCAAAAAAAAAAGAATCAGGCCCCTTTCCACTTCTTTCTTTAGCAGGTACTTGAAAGGTTCATTACTTCCTTCAGCATTTCCCTGCTGCAGTTCCTTACTAACTTGTGAAAGCAGGAGGTAAGGGTGCTAAAGCCTGCTTGTCTCTCCCACAGCTGGGGGGCCACCTGATGGCTCCATTGTTGCAATTTGCAATATTGCAAGCTAACCTACATCCAGATGTGGTTTAGTTTTCAATGATGCAGTCATTTAAAAAATCCAAAACTGGCATACATGTAATGTGTGACGCCATTAAGCATCACAAATTACATTTATGTCGCATGTACATCGTAACGACCATCACGTGTACAAGCGCCCTTACAGTTGTCAAGGTTGGCAGTGACATAGCAGTTACTAAAGAGGTTCTAGACCAGATTTAACATTCTTTGTCAGGCAGGTTGGAGGAATGTTGATGACTGTATTGGCACCATATAAACATTTGTTTTAGATTATCGTTAAGGGCCACATTTCCTGAAGTACTCGATGTCCAAAGCTTCCATTTAGGAACTTTATGGATACTGAAAAATTCTGAAAGTTTACTTGTTGGGGTTCTCTTCTGATCCAAATGTTTTTTGTAGTATTTAGAGCAGATAATGGGTAATTAAATTATGAATAAAATGTATCTGGTTTATTGTAAGGCTCAAAAGCAGAACTGATAGAATATAGACTGTATAAACACTTTTGTAAATCATTATTTCTCAATGTCTTTATTTAATATTCATGTAGGTGGTGAGATCTGCTGAAGAAGCTGCTTCAATGCTAGCCACTTCCATTAGCCCAGATCAGTGCATCAAAGTTCTTTGTCCCATTATCCAAACTGCAGATTATCCGATCAATTTGGCTGCAATTAAAATGCAGACAAAAGTGATAGAAAGAGTATCTAAAGAAACTCTAACTCAGCTTTTACCAGAGATTGTGCCAGGTCTAATACAGGTAAGAACCTATTGTAAAGATAAAGAATGAAAATAACTTAAAATCTCTGCAGCATATCACTCAGCTTGCATGAGTTTACATTTGGGTAATAGATGATTGCATCTGGTTTATCAGTCATGAGAACATGTTTTTGACTGTCAAACTGCTAAAATTAATTGTACCTAATTAGAACCCAAAATTTTACTTTGTTCTTAAAGAATAAGATAATTGCATTACATTTTAACTTAAGGGACTATGAATATAGTACTTCTAGGAAGTGTTTCTCAACGTATGGGTCATAAATGGCCTTTAAAGCTCTTTCTTTGTTTCTGAAACTGTTAAAAACAATGTGTGTGATCTGAGTTTTGGGAAGTGAAGTCCAAGAGATGACTCTGCAAGGTTGTACAAATAAATAAATGGTGGAGAGTCAGTTTGAGGCACCATCATGGAAGAATCCCAGGTAGAGCTCACATGGTTTATTTGTCTGGATGTATGTACAAGAAAGTCTACAAGAAAGTCCTGTTGGAGACGAGAACAGTTCTGGCCTCAATCCAGGCAGGCTTTTCTTTGGCATTGGTAACTGCCTTTTCTACACATGGTACTAGTCAGCAACTCAGCAGTGTGAGAACTGGATTCCTTAATACTTGTGCCTAAAACACTTTGCTTCTGCATCCAAGTAGTTACTCCATGGTCTAGCCAAACATCAGATCGATAACCCTTCCTTCCATGTGCTTCTTTCTTCAGACCTAGCTTTCTTTTCTCCTTTTACAGTGTCTAGCCATACACTTGCCTCTAATCACTAGGCACTGGACACCATTTGTGATGGACACTGCATCTGGCTACCTATTTGTCCATCTCCTTTTTATGGATCCCTCTCATAAGAGCCTTTTTAAAAAAAGCCACTGTTAAGTCCCTAAGCAACACCAAGGGAAAAGATGGTATATCTTCCGTTTTTTCATCTCCAGGAAGAGTGATGGCCTGAGCCCTATCCCAAGATCTCAGAAACCCCAAGTACAAAAGAAAATGTGTAGGTTCTTGAGTGTATTTTAGAGGACCCTATTCCTACTTTATTCCAGGGATACTGGCATGTGATTTACCTTAAAGGACACGGATGTTCATGTAACATATTCAAATCAAGTACCTGAGGCACTCTCATGTAATTTGTTCACAACTTGGCAAGTCTTTGCCAAGGTCCTTGTAGTATTTGCAGTATACTTCAGATGTCAGCCCAGAATTGGGTTTGTACTTTATTGTGTTTATGTAAGAGTTGTATACAATCTCTTTTCTGATGGAAAACCTGTGGCTTGAGCAGAGTCCAGGAATATAGGGGAAATGTAATACAGGTCTTATGGCCTTGTTGATCTAGATCTCATTTTTTATCCATCTGAACATGAGAATCTTAAAGCTCTGCGCAGGAGATTTTCATATACCAAACGGACATGACTTTCAAAGAAACAGACTATCCTAGAGTGCTCCAGCAGCTTCACTGGTATGAGAACATGGACATTTTTCCCCATGAATGGTACTTTTTGCATGCTATTATCTCATAATCCAACACAGAACGCCATGAACCTAATCGCAATAACATTGACTCTCTTCTCTTTCACCCTAGTATGCAGGTTCATTTAGAACTTGGTAAACATTTGCCCCCATTGCAGAAGCCTTGTCTGTATCGGACCTAAATCTTATTTAACAAAATTGATCAGCTTTTCTTAATGAGTGTCTTGCTGGCTTTTCTCTTGTGTGTTTATCAATCAAAATAGCCTTCCTAATAGCAGTAAATCTGGGAGGAAGAGTAAGTTCAGTGTTTTGATAGCCATTCTTGCTTATATTATGGCCCCTCAGCACAAAGGCATTATGAGGCCTCATCTGAACTTTGTGCCTCAGGTAGTCTCAGGTTTCCTTCTTTGCATCTAAATATGGACAAGCGATTCCCTTGGGTGTGACTGGAAAATAATATTACAATCAGCAACGGAAAGACATCTGGGGGAAACAAAACCTGCCCTTTAGAAAATTCAGCGTTATATATAGCATATGGGGAGATATGGGAGGAGGAACCAAGTACCATACAAAGATTATACCACTGGATTATGAGATGTGTACAGCACTCTGCTACATTTTAGCTGGAAAACCAGTAACTTCTGATTTAAATACTCCTTTCCCCAGTCACCACCGTCTCCATGGCATGCCTTGCTAGGTTCTCTTGATGGAGGTATGCAGAACAGTAGCTAAGGAGCTTGGTGCAACATTATTACTTGGCTTTAACACTGCACTCTCATATTCAGTGTAGGAGAAATGGTGTAGCAGTCTGTGCCTGACTAAGAACTTCTTACCCACCCACCATCATCCTGGAGGAGTGCTGTTTGCTAATATTCCACAAGTATGAATGGACAGAGGCCCTTAAAGATTATGTTACTTAACAGTAACACTTCTTGGAGATATGCCTGTTTCTATTCATACTACCTTCCTGTTCCCTGGTATCTGAGACCACTCTGTCTGCAGGACAGCAGTGTTACAGTGAAGGCAATGTGATACTATTCTCTTGAGATTTTGTGTAATTGTGTAACACTGTAATGGAGACACAGTTTTTCAAGGCAGTTCTGCACTTCAACACCTTGCATGCTATATATCTATAAATATTACAAAGGGATGACTCCCAAAGACAAAAGCTACTGGTAAGTAACCTTTCTTGCATAGGCAGTCTTAATTTGTTTGACAATCTAAACATTTAGTGTAGTTTTTTTATATGTATCTATAAAAAGGAAAAGTAAATTTACTGCTGGTTTTAGTCATTAAGTAATATATTAGTAACATTGATTTTGTTGTTTTCTAGGGCTATGATAATTCAGAGAGCAGTGTTCGTAAGGCTTGTGTTTTCTGCCTTGTAGCCATCCATGCAGTAATTGGCGATGAACTTAAACCACATCTTAGTCAACTCACTGGCAGTAAAGTAAGTGAAAGATAATTTTCAGCTATCCATAATTTCATGTGTATGTGTAGTTGGAAGCGTCTGTTCAAACTAAGATATGTAGGACATATTTGAAGGACTGATGATCAGGGTTAATGAAGCTGCTACCAAATTAATAATCTTTGTGACTGAAATGTAAGACTCAGAAGCTTGCAAACCATAAATTCAATTATCCAGTTCTTATACAAGTGAAGTTTCTATTAGAAGAAATGTCCGATTAAAACACATATTCTGCTGTTTTAGATTTAGACTTGGTTATATAATAGATTATCAAAAGCAAAATCTTTTATGCATCAGAATTTAAATAAACATTTTAGTTAAAAAGTTAGAGATTACATTTGTATTACATTTTTATGCTTGAATGGACTATAAAAACTTGTATGTATCAGGCCATCCCACAGTTGAACCTAGTAAGTATTGCTTTGCTTTTCTCCTCTAATTCTCCTCTATACATTTCTATATAATGTTGCCTTTTTTAAAGCTCACTGTTTGGTGAGAAAACTCAGCCTACCTTGCCTCTATGTTCTCCTTGATTTCTTGCATACCATAATCCTCTTAGTACTTCAGTGTTTTATAAATTAAAAAAAAAGAATCTTACAGCTTTTAGGATAGCTTCAAATCAGCAGAAAATTTTAGTTTCATTGACATCTCCCATATAGAAGACTTTACATGGAAACAACTATATGCTAATTTTATTAAAATTTATCCTTTTATCACATAAAATAAACATAAGATTATATTTCTATAGTGTGGTAAGTGATAGTACTGTAAATATTCCTCCTTATGCAAAGTGGATGTATCCTTATTTGGCTTTTACATGGCTTTGCTTAAGGTGACCCTGGACAAGATAGAATTTTTAGGAAGTAAAAGGACCACTGAAACCTGATCATTAAAGACATTCAGAACCCTAACAGTGACTGTGACTAGAATTAAATGAGTTTTCCCTGATTAAAAATATACCAGCTTAGTCAAGTTGGCACTGAACTTGGGAAGTAAGCAATATTAACTTCAGCTCAGCTATTTTAGCTCTCTTGTTGCATGTTTCAGATAGGTTGTACAACCTCTAATGAAGAAGGTTGGTCTGAAGTTTTCTGTAGAAGATGGATTAAAAAAAAAAAGTTCTTAACTTTTTAAATCCACAACTTGAAGCTAATTTTCATTTTCACCAAAGGGAAAATAGTTCAGTATTTTATTTCTGCTGGGAGCCTTATTTAAAGATTTTACTATTACACTTTGTCTCTGATAAATACTAAATAGTGAATTTCTGGATTCAATCTGCAGATGAAATTACTGAACCTTTACATCAAACGTGCACAGACAGGCTCTGGAGCAGGTGATACAGCAACAGACGTTTCTGGACAAAGCTAATGAATCTGGCGACAGTGAACCAGGTCTCCTAAAGAAAGAACAGACCCTCATCAGTGAAAGGAAAATTCTCACGTTCACCTTTTCGAACTCTTCTCGTTCTGTTTTGGGTTTTTTGTTTGTTTTGGGGGGATTTTTTTCCTTTAACCGGAGGCTAACCTCAGCCTGCATGTGACTGTTGCAGTAGAGTTATTCCAAAACCAAGGAGAAACAGTATTAATATCAGTTGATAAAAGAAATTAATTAAAAAAAAAAATCTAATCCATCACTTTTCCTGTTCACACTCCTCTGTGTCTTCCCATTAACTTTTGCCAGTGTTAAATTGTATTTAAAAGAATTTTAAAAATTGCTAATTAAACAGGAATGCTTTAAGCTTTAAAATTTAAAAATCTAAATTCCTTTGCTTTCATTTGGCTGCAGAATAACATTTTTTATTGTTCTTTTGTTTAAGTATATCATGTTCTTTGCTAGAAACAAGAAATGGTGTGAAACAAGGCAGGACCAGTCTGAACTGCATCTAGACTCGGTCACTGTATTGGTGGTACATCATCTTATTTACATCTTGTTTGGGGTACTACGGAGACTGAGAATTATACCTGTTTAAAAAAAAAAAAAAAAAAAAGCTGGATTGATCCTGTTCTGTAAAAGTGATATTGTTCATTGGTTGTATATGTTTGTCCCATAAGTAAGAATTTAGAATGAGCAGTAGGGGACTAGTACCACTAGTACCTCCTAATGTGGAAGACAGCCTTTTCAGAGTACAGTGGTACAGAACTGGTGATAGCGTGGCAGCCTGCTATCTTGCAGCACAGTAAGCGATCACTTGATGGACATGAACCATCCTTGTCACCATCACTTCTTCAAGCAGGATGCCTTAGAATGGAGTGCTCTGACCAAGCATGCTCAGTACGTATTTATATTTATCACTAGACTGTTTCCTCTCAACCTAATTGCTGGAATCAGTAGTTTTGTATCATAAGTCACATTGGGGATATATGACAGCAGTGCAGAGGCGTGTTTATTGGTTATCTTTCTAAAACAGTAAGATTTTTCTGCACTGAATTTTAGGGTGGGGGGAGAATCACAAGCGCTATGGATCTTGCCACTCTTTAATTTAAAAAAAAAAAAAAACAGTTTTGGATGAGTTGGGAAAGCTACACCAAATTATTTGCATGGTTTCCTTGAATAGCATTGTCAAGACCCATCTGGATTAAGGTGTGGAAATGTTTTCAGGTTGTTTTTTGCATTTTTTATTTTGGTTAATTGTGAATAATGCTTCTCTGTATTTATGAACTTGATAACGGAAAGAGAACAAAGATCAAGTAAATACCTGTCCCTAAATGTCTTGTTTCTCAGATGTGATCAGTGAGCGACAAGCTACTTATCTAAGAGATGGGGTAAAACAGCACCCTTTCCAGGAATGATGGAAATTAACGTTTTTTTGGGGGTTTTTTTACCATTTCATTGTCTAGTTTTAGGAAGTGTGTCCTGATAAGAGAGAAAATAGCAGTGCCAAGGATGTTCTGTGCTAGGCTAAAATTCTCTCTACCTCTTCAGGGTGATTACTTTTGACTGAGCTGCTGCCCATAGTGTCTTGTGGAAAAGCTATCTATGGAAATCTTTTTTTTAATTATTTTTCAGATTATCATTTGTTACTGTGTATTCAAAGCCGTATTCTACAACACATAGGCAAATATCATGACAAACTGCTAATGCACTGTACTTACTAGTTACCCTGAATCACAAAATTGAATAACAGTGGAGCTGAATACTTGCAATTGCATACATTGACAGGTCATTTTCACTTTGATTTGAAGTGAATCTGATAAAGAGGAGACATGGTTGTTAAGCAATTTGCTGTTGTTGCAGAGATCTGTCCTATTGGAGAAAAACTGTAGAAATGTATGTAAAAACTTTTAAAAAAGAAAAAAAAATTGTCATTTGTCATCATCCCTTGTTTTAGCAGCTGCATCAGGAAAATAGTATCTCCCCTTTCTTTCCTCCGTTGTGTAACATTCTTGTTGTTTTCTACTGGTTAATTACATTGTGTATTTATAGTTCTATGCTTACCATTGTGCATATACTGGCAATAAAATGTACATAACATTACTTGAAAAAATTAACCATGTATATAAGCTGTATTTCTGTTTTATTGAATCATGTTCTATATGACAGATTATAAATGTCATTGACATCATACAACCAAAGCAAATGGTTGTAGAAGAACCTGCATACTTGCTCTGTCCAGAATACTGTTCTTCTATACTGCTCATAAGCATAACTAGTATGCCATGAAAGCACACTATTCATATAGCTACACAACCAAAAGCAGTCGCTTCAGAGAATGAATAGAATATTTTAATTTATAACAGTTTATAACTTTTATTGACCTACCAAATCTCATTTGTTAATTGGGAGACAATCTCTTGGAAGAAGTTTTAAGGTGTTTTAGAAATACCCTTTTAGCAAGGAACGGTCTTGCTATCTATATTTCACTAGTATTGAAAAACTTTTTTTTTTAATTAAACAAATGTGTAGTCAAGTTAAACAGCCCTACTTTTAGCCCCAATTGCATCTTAATTTGGTTTTGCTCACAAATTATTCTTCTAAAGCGGTCACTTCAAGAGGACTTTAGCAATTGCAGTCTGTCACAATCAGAGTTTTGTTCCATTTATATTGTAAAATAAGTATGTTGAATTGTGCAGTTGTAAAATATGTTTGTGGTCTGCTGTGTCATATTTTTTCCTTGACTTGTAGGACAGAACCTAGTAGCTCACATTTCTTCCTAAATTAAATTATAGGCTCAGAAATATTTTTTTACATATATGGAGGGGTGCCTAACATGTTTTGACTAAAGTTATATTTTACAAATCATTTAATTTTTTTAGTGTAGACATAAATAATTTTCGTGTTCTTAAATTAACTGTAATAATTATTTTATCTGACCATTCCTGTCAGTCAGAATAGAGATTGCTGAATGTAGACCTCCCTGCATACATACTTGTAGGCTTCTAGTAATCCTACCCTGAATTTGCAAAGTTGGATAAGAAGATAATGGTGGCAAGCAAACAAAAAAAGTAAATGTTTACTTTTGTTGTAAGTATAGAGTGGTCATATACAGGTATTTACATAAGCAAAGCAAATGTTATAGACCTGGTAACACTAGCCTGTGTTTCAGAAAACAATTTATTGATTTCAGTATTCCACTGTTTACATTTGTTGATAGGGAGTAAGTATTATGTTCTCAGCTAGACATAGTTACATTTCCAGCTAGGGAACTTCCTAATTATCCAAATGGTGGCTACCACAGATTTTTAACCAGTATAATAAGTACAAAAAGTGTGTGTGTGTGTGTGTAACTTTATCAGCAATCAGAGAGATTTGTAATCAAGCTATGCATAATTCCTGCAAGATTCATTGTATATAATTGTTTAAACCGTTCATAAATGTCTAATTTTGAAAACTGAATCGGAAACAACATAAACATTAAATACATGCAATTAAAAGTAATTGAATTATCAGTTTTAAATGAAAAATTGTAGTGGGGTAATTGTATTTGAAAATTCTTGTGTTAATTCATACAAAAGTATTTTTAAACTTTAAGCGTTCTGTTACTATTAAGCAGTAGCAGCAGATAATGACCAAATATTACAAAAGATACTTTTCTAAATGTGAATTGTTTTTGGAGGCATTGTGATAATGGTTTGACAAAAACCATACCATTAATTTGTGTACTTTCCATCAAGTATAAAAATGGTACAGAAATGTATTTAAAAGTAGTTCAGAAACTAAACTGCAGTTTCAAGTTGGTAGTGTGCGGAAAGAAATATAGCTATTTCACAACTGTGAAAATTATAGCTCATTTCATCATATCCTTTTTTTTCAATATAGATTTAGTTTTGATAAATTGTATTTATGAACTTACATTTTCACTTCTGTATTTACAGGCTGTATTATGCTCACTTATATTTTGTATAAGCATTAAGTTAAATTTGCTTATTTAAAAAAATGCATATGTATTATTTGAAAACAGTACTAGAGATCACTGTGAATGTATTCAATCAGTATTGTTCTTTGAAAATAGTGTTTTGGAATTATTTTTTTTAGCCAATTTTTTCTATTGCAACTTCTTCCCCCTTCCCCCTCTTACTGGTCCTTAAAATACTGTCAAAGAGAGAGAAGCAAAAGAAAGCAACTGCAGGAGGATTAGAGATTAGTTTACTTATTTTTATCATTTTGTACTATTATTTTCTATCTTTTCACTAGCCCTTACACTTGCATGTGATATTCAGGCCTTCCATGACCCACAGCAGTAGGTTGATGTTTTGTTGCAGGAAATCTCAACTGGCTTTCCCTGGAGCATCCTCTTTGTGCAGCATTATAACTGTTTTCCTAAATTCTCTCAACACACAATAGTAATTAACACTATTATCAAGAATCCACATGGATTCCTTCTTAAACTGTTCTTGACCATAAACAAAAACCCATCTTCAAGTACAGTTTAACATGAAGCTAAACATACACCTGAGTGAATCATGGGACTTGTGTAATTGGTAATTAATGTCACTATTAAATCCATCAAAGCTCTCAAAGTGTTTTGCCATCAAACAGGAATTTTGCCTCACTTTTTACAGGAATATACCTCCTCTGTCAGTCCTTAATTTCTTTTCCATCAGACTTTTGGAGATGCATCCTTTTTTCTGCAAATACTACTTGGTTCAGACTTGTCAAACAGACCTCGGGAACTGGCTTTCACCCATGTGGTTTGGGTGTCAGACTATTGGCCTCCAGCAGTATAGGCAGAGCAATGGTTCAGATCAATTTCCATATCTATTACAGACTTACTTAAAACAGAAAATTTCTCTTCCAAGATACTCTATCTGCTACTTCTACTCTGTTATCAAGGGTCAACATTTCTGGGATTTATTCTCTGTGTGCTCCCAACTGCTTGAACACTTCTTTATTCCTCCATTAGCAGGTGAAGCAAAGCAAATAAAAAAACAAGAGATGATTCAGCTGTAAGGAGCCTTACATGAGAAGACTAATATAAAAAATGGTTCCAGCCTAGGAATGTTCATTGTAGTTAAGGGTCTACCTAAATCGCAGGGGTACTTAACAATTTCCGTGGGTTGATTGTGGTGTAAGGTTCTAATTCTGCAGTCATTTTGCAGCGCAGGGAGGCCCAGGGGGAAGGGGGGATGAGGGCAGTCACCATATTGACTGCTGGCTGCCCTTTGTGTGTCACCGTCCCTTGGTGCTGATTAGCAGAGAGGAGGGGGAGAAGGGACAAGGCAGGTAGCCAGCAATATTCATGCCATCCCTCTAGCTGGCACCTTCCCCTCACAGCAGTGAGGATTGCTAGCTCCCACTGAGGAGCCAGTATTTTATTTTTTTGTTGGTGTTGATTTCACAGACAATCCCAAATCTCATGGTTTCCACAAAATCAATTAAACCATTAATTAAGTAGAACCCTAACTATAGTCTGTAATGTGCAAATCTGCCCTACTTCAGACTAAAATGACTACCTACCTCTCGCCGTGAGAAAGTTGACATAGGACTCTGCCCTCTTGGCAGCTGCATGGCATGCAGTGTCTCCAGACTTATTTACTCCCTTTTAAGCAAGGAAGAAAACAGCTTCCATGCTTAAAGTGTACCCTGGGGGCTGATTTTTGGGAAAAAGGTGCATCTTGTTAGAAAATATGGTAAATCAATGTACAGGTTCTGTCCTACCAAAGAGGCATGAACATGGAGGAAGACAAAGGGCATGTCTGCACTTGATATTTTCTAACTGGGTTTTTTTGCATTGCATTAAGTAATTGCATCAGCTGTTGTGTGAGCAGTGCATACCGGCTGTGGTTTTTACTCCATGATCCAAGTGAAGTTTGCTTTCTGGTCATGCATCCCATGATGCTTTGTTCTGCTGGGCTGTTTCTTTATGAGGCTTTTCATACAGTACATCAAGGAGGCAATAGAATTTATAGGGCCCATGAACACTATTTGTCTTGGGGTTAAGAACTACCACCACCTCCTTTCACATCTCAGCTTTATATACTTTAGATCAGATTTTTTTTCGAGTGAAACAGGGGAAAGGGTAAGTTCTTTCATCTTTTGTGTGAGGTGACTGGTAGGCCTGAAAGGAAAAAAGCTCTGGCTTTACTTGACATTACTTTAACTCTCCTTGTTCTGTGAAGCTGATTATATATCATGAATCACAGAGCCCTGCAAGACAGAGAAAGAGTTGCCTATAAATTACCTTTTTGATTCAGCCAAAATAGATGAAACTTCAGTAACTTAATGTACCTTGTACCACTTCTAAGAGCAAAGGTCAAAATATTAAACCTCATTCCAGATGCCAGGGAAATGATAATTATTCTGCAACTACAATAAACCTGAGACTTGTTATCCTGAAAGCACAGGGACATCATTAGATTAAGTTTACCTGTTTCCATTGTCTGTTCTTGTCACTAGAGTTATCAGTTGGATCCTAACAGGAGGAGAAAAACTGTAGAAGATTTTGAATCTTCCTTATGTCAAGAATACAAGTTCTGCTTGTAGAGAGACAAGTCTTCTTGCCAGACTATTTACCTCACTTGTGCCAGCAGGGAAAAATCTTATTGCATTAGCAAAATAGTTACACAATACAGGCCTTGCAGCACTGAGGTCTAACTAATCTATTCAGAAATGCATAAATGTGAGGGACATCTTTCAATCCTGGTATCATAAGATCAAATCCACACTGGGGCAAGAGTGCCTCAACATTAATATCTGCTTGTTAATCATTAGATTATGAAAATGAGTTACTGGGCTTAATCCAGTGTCTATAGGGTCTCTGTCTGAAAGGTGATAATAAGTGGGTTTAAGTACAGACAATGTCAAGAAAGAATTGAAAGACTCTGAAAAGCATGACGCAGAGCTTCTCCCTCTCCTTTTCATAATATGCCCTTCACCACAATTTCAGAATGATAGCACTGCAGTTTATTGTGATCTACCTATTGTATTTTGAAATGGAACTATAATTTGCTGAGATTTTCCTTGCAATGAAACTGGCTTGAATTAACATTGGATAAACTGGAAAAGTAAGCTTCCACATTTCTGCATGATCCAGCCACAGTCAGAAGATTTTTAAGTTCCAGGCGATGAAACGTGCAATTTTTTCCTAAAGTTTTACAATTTATCTTCAGTATATTAAATATTTAATTAATTGTAATGTTTTATAAGGCAGTATTCCAGATGAGAGGGGTAGATGATGTTAAATTGAGGACAAAGGAGTTTAGCTCAATTTAAATATCCAGTGTCAGTATTTTAGTGCCATACTGTAGTTTCATGAGAAGGCAATTTACTACTCAGCTGAAGAGTCTGATCTGTCAGGTACTGGTTGGCAATATGGTTCATCAACTCAGGTGTCACCTAAGTAGAGAGCAACTCATTTGACTTGGTCTGTTGGGAGAAGTCCAACAGTTAGAACTCCGTTCCCTGAAGAGCGTGCAGAACTGCAGGTCCACCCCTGGACAAAACTTGCTCATCCACCTCAAATTTCAGGCTCAAGACTTCGTATACAAAATACAAGCAAAGGGTAAGAGGTGTTTTAAATAAACAGTTTTTTGTTGTTTGTGTATACAGTGCTCCTTTGCACAAATCTATGTAGTTTATATGTTGCCCAAGATGGGCCATGAGAGAAAAAAGCTCTCTGACAATATAAGCAGTATAAACCTAAGAACACACTGTGTGTTCATCCTTATTTGTCCCCAAACATTAGGATTTATAAGAATAAATGTAATGAAAGTAATAGCATGCATTCATGTCTAGAGGTTATTAGTCAAGGGCAGTTGGGGTTTCTATTACGTTTCATCAAACACTATTCCAGATGAGAGAGCTAGGTAAAGTTAAACCAGTGACAAATTTGTTTATCGTTGAAGATGGCCTATATTCTGTTACATTATTTTACCAGCAGGATAAATCAAAACAGGAGAACTTTAATGAGAGGATATTAAATTAACAATCATTGGACTGTTGGGATTGCTCCCAGCCATTCAATATTATTTTGTAACATAATACTATTTTACTTCTGTATTTTTACATATTGCCTATCATCCTGATGATTTTATACTCTGGATAATGATTTGAGCCTTTAAACAGCCATGGAATGTGAGAGAGAATTATCCTCATTTTACTAAAGAGAGATTGAGGTTCTTTGCAAAGGATAATATGTGTAACCTTGATCTATGCTTACATTTTGCTGTGCTTGCTTCCCTCCTCAGACCTGGTGAAGAATGCCTTGAATTCAAAAGTGTGTCTAACTGTTCCAATGTGTAGTTGGTCCAATAAAAGATACTCCTTCCCTCAAAAATACTTGCCTTTGCATAATTTCTAGACTTTCATGGTTATAGTGTCACTCTAGCACAGGGGTGGGCAAAATGCAGCCCGTGGGCCAGATGCAGCCTTCCTGGCCATTCTATCTGGCCCGCAGTGCCCCTAAAAAAAATTTAGAAAATATCTTTCTGCCCCTGGTTGCCTGTCATGCAGCCTGCAATGGCTTGGCACAACTCCACCCAAAATAATTGCCCGCCCCTGCTCTAGCACTATCATAACCTTGATTTACATAGGCTCAGAACTGGAAACCAGATACACTGGAGCAGTAACCCCTTCACCACACACCTGCTCTACATCCAGCATATTCTTGAAGTTTTGACTGAATCAGGGTTTCGGACATGATATTATGATATGTTGAGCATCTGTCATTGCCTTTTAAATTAAGACCAGGGTCTTACACGGTTGCATATAAACCCAGAAGGATGTTATAAAGGAGATAGTGATTAAAATACTTAAAAGCACATTAAAATGGCATCATTGCATATGCCTGTTTGTTTATACCTCTGGTTAGAAGATTTTGTTTCTGGATACAGCTTCTGAGTTCTAAATTATATTTGTGGAAAAGGAATGAAAAGAAGCGTCTTATGTTTGTGAAGCTGGAGAAGGTGATGTTACAATGCAATTCAGGTTACTGCTTCTTTTTGAGAGGCAGGGTCGTTACAAAACTTTGAGTTTCTATAGACCCCTAGCTACTGACAGGAGTCTGGCCCAGCCAAAGAACCTGCATGAGGACCACTTCATGGAGAAGCAGAAATTGGATCAATGAAGGGGGCAGCCTTAGTCATCAGTAAGGTTTACTCGGTATTTTTCCAGGCTGACAGTGCAGGCACATGCTTCTAAAATAAATTGTACAGTATCACTTCTTATGGTACCATTCTTTAAACTAATCTTAGCTGCCTCTCCCTCATGGGCAACTGGTGCCACCTTAGGGGGGGCAAGTGCCCCCCAAGCGACCAGTCAGTGACTGGCGGGGTGCTTCATCCAGCACTCCCACTCCCCGGTCAGTGCTCCCAGGGGGGCACTAGTGGGCCCCTTTGCCTGTTGCCTAAGCGAGGAGTGCAGCCTGTCAGGGGGAGCACCAGCTCTCAGGGTGTAAATGCACCCCTGTGGAGCCCCTACACCTTGCCACTGTTCTCCCTAATACATTTACTTTAAACTTTTATAGAAATTTTGCTTTTACATCGGTTTAATCAAAAATGAAACGATTCTATTTTATAGGCTCCTCCCTTTAAGCTGCAGTATGTATGATCTTTGAGTCAGTGCACAAGAACACCTACTAAGGAATATGCAAACCTAAATGTATGTGTTGGAATAGTTTCCTTACCAATTGTGAGAGATTAAGCTACTGCATACTGTATTTTAGTGACAGAAGTAAATAATCCAAGATTTCCATTAGGAGTCGCTTTGATTTTCTTGCATCACTGAAAAGCAGTGGCCTTGTGTATATGTATCTTTAGGCTGCAATAAGACTTCTGGATGAGGAATCAGCCGGAAGGTAAAAGACTGGTGATGGGCACACATTAATTTTTTCATCTATATGTTATAATGATTTTGACTTCACTTGCTCTTCTGTGGTGGTGGTATATCTTCTGTGATCCAAGTGAAGCCAGAATTTTAGATTGTGGTTAGACATGGTATGGAAAGAAGACCCTGAAGTGTGGTACCTTTTCACTCATGACCTGTAGAGCTTTTCTCTGCCTTGCTCCCTCTGGCAAGCAGAGATCCAGATTTGCAAGAGGAAGGGGTAGGAATAGCCATGCTCATTTTCTAACTCAGAAGACAGTAACTGAACTAATCTGTAGCTCCTTGTCCGAATTCTCCATTTGTTCCTGGAACAGCTTCCATTTCTGTCTGAAGATGAACTCAAGAACTGTTTTATTTTTGCGAAAAGAGAAAAGTGAGAGAGGGTGCAAGAAGAAAGCAGAGTAGGGGCCTGACTCCGGGTCTCCCACGCCCAAGTGAGTGCTCTCACTGCTGAGCTGTGGGCTATTCTGGAGTTCCTCTTACTTTGACCAGAAATTGTGTCCTGATCCTGAAAAGCTTTTTTTCTGAAGAGCTTTATGAGAACTAGTTCATTCCTGTGGAAAGTTTGGTCTTTGATTTGGTATATTCCAACAAATAGCTGTTCTGTCAGAAGATCTGTGACCATTGTTGCCATAATTTCCTGCCTGCTGGTGGGACTTTGAGAGAGCATCTCACAACAGATTGCCAAGCTGTCCTGAGACCTGGAAGCTGCATGAGAAGAGGCCTCTGCATAGTTCCCTCCTCCCACGTCCATTGGGGATCTGTAGATTTAAGGAAAGAGATACCCACTGCCTTCAAAGGAGGGAAGGGAAATTATTGCTGCCTCCAAATGGAAGAATGTGGGATTGCTTTCCTTTTTGTGAAAAACAGAGTAAGAGAAGCGGGGCCCAGGAACACTAGGCCTAGCATATTTGCACTACTGCCTGAGGTCAGCTCCAACAGCTAGGTCAAATGGGGTGATTTTATTTGTACCTCTTGCCACTAGATGAAGCAAACCAAATGGAAAGCTTTTAGTCGCATCCTCAAGTAGTGCTGTTTATTTGTCACTGCTAGTAAGTGATTTTGATCCATGACAATGATCAAAAGAGGCTATGCATACTAATATCCATAAAGCTTTTCTACAGAGGTGTCCAAAACTGCTACTTGGGAAAGTGAGAGACATGAACTAAACTAAGAAGTTTGGGGGATTGCTCTTATTTTATTTGTTCCTGAGGTGCAATTAAAATACAGCATTAATTTAATGAATCGGGACCAAATCAGTTTATCAAGATTTTTGCTGACACCTTTTCCCTATAGCATCTCTTAGCAGAGAAGAATAATGTGTTAAACCGCACACGAAGGTAGTTAGCTATGTTAGTCCATAGTCAGGTAGAAGGCAGGGTAAACTATACAAAGCCAGTAGTTCTAGGATCTTTCTATTTAAATAGATTATCCAAATACATTTCTCTTACTTCAAAGTTACTTCTGGTAACTTTTTCTTTGCTCCTAGTTTACAGTTGTCCTCCACTCGTTTAAGTGCCTGTTTTCTTTTACTCATGGACTTAAACACAAGTCATCATTTTTTCTGGTAGTTAATTGCACCTGCTTCTGTTCCAGACCTGAGGAAGGACACTTGCTTGAGAGCTTGTCTAATATATCTCCTTGTTAGAGTTAGTCCAATAAAACATATCACAAAAAAAATAAAAGCCAATGAAATAAAAACAACAACAAATCTTGCATCTTTGTATACATCTGCTGGGACAATCATACCTATTCTTTTCTTTCTTTTTCACTGATCTTTCCCTTTGTTTCTACCTCCATTTTTTTTTTTGTTGCTGTTTGGAGTTGTCTGTAAGAACCAACTCAAAAATAAATTTGAATAAATATGAAAATAAATTCTAAAGACTGAGGGGTGGTTTTGGTGTTGCTGTTCATGGTAAGGGTCACTTCACTTTGATAAGTGTGTCCCCTTTGTGTTCTCTGACATTTTTTTCTTTGATCTGCTGAGTTTTATATCGCTGGTTGTATTACAACATTAGAATACCTTCTAAATAAAGGAAAAGCTCATTGGAGCTATTCATTCAGATAAAGAATTTAAAACAGCCTCATGCCCAAACAACTTGTATTTGCCAAAATTTCTGTTTCAAACAGATGCCCTCTGCAGGTCAGTGTTATCAACCAAGGTGATCTGAATGGCATCCCATTTTACCTTTGCAAATCAAGAACTAGCTGCTCTTAGCAGTCTGAGTCAACATCAAAATGGAAAAAAAAATCCTGGACAGCAAATCTGAGCAAGTAGGAGGTGAATGCCAAAAGAGAAATGCAGGAAGACTGGGTTCTGAGTGATAAGCTTTTGTTTTGTTTCTGAACACCACTTATCAAAGAGGGAGAGAAGGGGAATGAATCTAAGTGACTGAAATGACCTTCAAGCTTCCTCCTACTTCCTCCAATGCTGGTAATGTGAAGTTTGTAATCATGGCTTAGGATCGACTGGCTAAAATCAGTAATCCACGGATAAAGTGGTACAGTTAGCTAACAACATGTGGGGCATTAGATACTAGGAGACAGAACTGGCGATGCAAATCAAGAGAGAAAGAGAAACCACCAAAATCAAATGCAAAGAGAAGATAAAATGAAAGGAGGCTTTCTGTTCCAAAGAGAACAATTTTCCTCAAATAATCAGACTTTCAATTTAAAAAGAGAGAGAGAGAATTTGCTTAATCCTGAGAGAAAGGAAAGAGGCAGTAGGAGCTGTGTTAAACTGGGTAGCAACATGCCACTTGGTTGCATGTAGACCAGGAGTTGTCAACCAGGGGTATGTGTACCACTGGGGGTACTTTGAAAGGTCCCAGGGGGTATGCGGGGGCAGGCCAGAGGGAGTGCTGCCACCCAATGCCACTGCCTCACAGGAGCAGGGCAGCACAGACGCTGATTCCACCCCCCCCCCCCCCGGCTGTACTTCCAACCGCTCACCACCCCTGCTCAGTGTCTGGCTGCTCCCTACTCCTCCCTGGGGTACATTTATTAAAAAGGGGGCTGCCGGGGGTACACTTATTTAAAAAGGTTGAAAACTCCTGATGTAGACAATTGCCTAACACAGTGGTCACCAGCCAGTGGATCTTGATCCCCTGGTAGATCTTGGAGTTGATGGGGCTGGGGTATGGGGCTGAGTGCCTGTGTGCATGCATGCGTGTGTCCCAGCCCAGCAGGTAAGTCCATGGGGGAGGGAAGAGGCTGGGGCTAGATCAAGGCCCCTGTGGTGAGGGACAGTGCTGCAGAGGCAGGAGCAGGTGTAAGTTGAGTGGGGCCCCAGCCGGGTGGGACTTACCTGTTGGAGAGGCATGCCCCCAAATCATTTTTTTTCTCCCTGCCTCTATCTGCCCCCCATAGACTTACCTGCTGGGCAGGGGTGGGGGTGGCGCAGGGTAGATCTTGGGTTACTTTTAAATGCCAATGGTGATCTACTTAAAAAGGTTGGAGACCACTGACCTAACAGATACAAGAGGTACAGCACCAAATTCTACCAAGAAGGCAAATACTTGATGCACGTTATTCACCTTAGATCCCAGTTTTTGTCATTGAGCAACGCGTGTGCAGCTTATGGTGATCAAATATTTTGAGTGGGCTACACAAAGGGCTGCAACCATAACTGAAGGCAGGGCAAGGTGGCAAATTAGGCTAAAATAGATGGAGAAGAGATCAAAAGTTGTTCTTGCTTTATTTTGTTCTGTAATGCAAATTCCTCTTCTGGATGCCAGAAGTGGCAGCAACTCTGCACCTGAACAGTGAGGAAGAGAGGGGAGGAGATAAGCAGCTGGATGTTGCTGCTTTCTGCTCTGCACCTGACGTCACAGTAGCTAGTAATTAAACTTTGCAGCTGGGCAGTAGCTGAAAGCAGAACAAGTTGGGAGAGCAGAAGCAGTAGGTGGGTGGAGGGGAAGCTGCTGTCTGCCCCAGAGGAAATTATTTCTGGCAAACATCACAGGTAGCTAACTAAAGGTGCAAGAGGAAACTCAGCCAGCAACTTTCATCTGAATTTTTTTTCCTTCTTCCCCATCACAGCAGTGACTATCTCTTAGTTGAGCACAGTGTATCATCTCATCCTAAAATGCTTTTCTGGCACACCCAGCCTGAGCCCTATCACCATCACCAGTTTCCCACGAGTAACAACAGCTATCTGCGGTAAGAAAACAGTGATTGGGTTTATTTTTAATATTTTTCCAAACAACAGATATGTACAAGAAGTACATACTAAGAGAATATGGTTTTTGGGAAAGGACCTGGCTGATCCACAAATCTAAGGGTTCACTGAAGGAATCTAGTAAAAGCACCACTTTGCAGAGAGTGTTTCATTACTAGAACTTTGTTTTTACAAATTGTACTACAGGGCATATGTGAATAACAACCACAGTATATTTTTATAGAAACATATTCACCATTGTGAAATCGAATTGGAATAATTGAAACATGCAGTGATGGCTAATTTGGCATGCAATTTATACAAAGTTTGTGTGTTTTATGTACATAAAATAATTATAAACTTTAAGAGACCAACGTGTCTACTGCATTGTGTTTGTTTATTTCTACTTCATCTGAAGGAAAAATGGGGGATTTATAATAGTTAAAGTTTAATATGTGCCAATGAGAATCAAACCTGAAATTGTGACGCACTATGTAATCTATTGCATTGGAATCTGTCCATAAGCTGTGAACTTGCCTTATCTTTTCAGAAATTAAATGCAATGGTTATGATATTCAAGCTGTTACTTAATACTAAAATTATTTTTCTTTATAATATACTCTTCTAAAAGCATTCAGATAAGTTTCAGAATAGCCTTGCCTATTGCATTTAAAATCTTTGTTCATAATTTGATTGACATTAATTTGCATTAATCTTAAATTGACACGTTTGGGCAAATATTTTGCATGCATGTAAGAAACTTTTAATAGCATTTAAAAAATAATGTAAAGTATCACAACAATTTTACTCTTGTCCTTTTAAACTTGTTGAATAGGATGCTTCTATTGGAGAAATACTTATTAACTTACACTATAACAATAACATTAAAACTATATATGAGTTTTGGTGACCCAAACAAATGGAACTTCAGTCCTTTGGTATGAAAGCAATAGAATTGTGCAGCAGAGTTGTATATAACTAAAACTTAATGTTAGTACAGACTTCAGGTAGTATGAAATTCAGACAGGCTAATAAGACTTCTTTTGTACTACATTAAGAGATCATGCCACTTTGACACTAGCATTTAGCTAAAAATCCAAGCTCTTGAATATTCAAATTTGGTGGGGAAACCAAAAAATAGTGTCTTTGCTCACAGTTCCAAATCCCTTTTCCCAATCAGCACTTAATCTAAAAAGTATTTTCAGCACTTGTTCAGATTGGGTGGGTCCTTAAGTTTTTCTCTACTCCTTCCTTGTATTTGTTTCTGCCTTTTCTTATGCACGTCATGTGCACACACTCTCTCACAGTAATGCTTCTACACAAACAGTGACAAATTCAGCCTTACTCAGTGCATTGCCAGGTACAGTTAATGTGATGCAATAAACTCTGTAGCTGTTTGAGCTGGAGGAAACTGTTTCTGGGCGCAGCGTCTACACGTGTGCCCAGAACAGTAGTAATTTGAGCTGGGGTGGAGCAGCCCTGGGCTGGAAGGGGCATAGGAGGTCAGCCCTGGGTGGCTGGGCTGGCTGGGGCATAAGAGTGCTGACAGTCTGGAGCCATGTGGCTGGCTAGAAGGCAAGTGGCCCCTACTCTTTAGCACCCTTGTGCCTCAGCCAGCCCGTCACCATCAACATGTGCATTTCAGTGCAGTTATTCCGCCATAAGATAGTCCTGTCTCCAACAGTACTATGTTACAGAGTAGTTAATTAGTTTACCGCACCCTAATGCCAGCACACATGTAGATGGTGATGCTTTACCGTGGAGCTAATTAGTCAACTCTGTAGTAAAGAACAAGTGTAGATGCACCCTTTGCCTATGTCTTGTGTGTGCCTTTGGGTGATGACATATGGCTGTATTTTGGTTTGGAAGTCTGGTTCAGTGGGACAACTCATGTGAATTAAGTTAAATGTGTATATGTGTTTTCAGAATTAGGACCTAAAATTAGTCTAGATAAGTAATCTAAATAAAAGCAGCATGCTCAAATTTGGGCCTCAATCCTGTAGGCCAGTTATTCTCAACCTGGGTGCTGGGCCATCCTGGGGTTCCAAATGATCTTTTGAAAGGTGATATAAGGTCTGAGAAAATAAGCAGGTGTGAGGAGATGAACATATGCACAGGGTCATCTCTGCCTGGCCACTGGGAAAGGTTACTGGGAAAGAGGCTAGCACTGGGGTAAAGTTTCTGAAATTGGGTGCTGTTCAGTTCACAAAGGTTATGGGAGGGGGATACCTCGAGTCAAACAAGGCATGCATTAAGTCTGAAAAGTTTGAGAATCACAGCTGTTCTTCAGTGGCAGATTTCTATTGAAGTATTAGGCCCCAGACCTTCAGCTGAAAGAAATCGGGTATCTGGGAGGAAACAATAGTCCTAGACTTCGTTGCAAGATCCAGCTATTTTCTTCTGCATAGACACTGCAGAAGTCTGCAATTACATGATCACTTTATTCCTTAAATTCCATTTAGTAGAATCTCCTTGTTAAACTTAAGCATGCCAAATGTAGCAGCCTGTTGTATTAATAACATCTCTGTGTGTGTGTGTGTGTGTTTGTGTGTGTGCGCGTTGGGGGCGGGGTTCTTATGCTTACACTAGAGCTACATTTGTCAGTACACCTTACATTATTTCAGTCTGTATCTCAGCCTGATCCCACACCTGTTGAAATCGGGGTCAATAGAATCAGGCCTACTAGGCAGTCACCAAAAGCTCTGCTTTTGCTTTTCATGATGCCTTTGTTGCACAAACAGCTAGTTTCGTGCCCCTGGAGGCTTTTCCAATACACCTCAAGGAGAGAGTCATACACACGCAGGCCGGGTCCAACTCGAGTTTATTGTTTGCAAACAGGTCGACAAGGGAACTCAATGTTCAAAGCCGAGTCGACTTCAAACTGTGTCTGAAGCTTCTTTTTATAGCCAACGTAAACAATAGATTTCAACGTGTCGTGCAATTATTGGCAGACTTAGCATTATGTCTTGCATCGTATGTCTTAGCAGTTACATGTTTTATGACGGTTTACATATATGTCTCATTTACATCTTAAATCCCCTCCCAGGGGCAGTTCTTAAGCCCCTCTGGTCATCCTTCGGTCAGGGTAAAATTTCTTTGCATCAACATTTTTCCCTGTCCCTCTTCGCTTATCTCTTGTAAGGAGTTATTTATTGCATCCGTTCCTGGCTCTGTCTGCAGAATTTTAGTTCTATTCGTAAATCAATTGTTAGTTTACTTGTCTTAGTGATAAGTGTGGAAGCGAGAGTGAGAACATGCGGAGCGCACAAGCAATTACAAAAGCAGGGTGTATAGATTATGCTGTATTTTTACCACACCTTCTTTAGTCACAAAAAGCTGAAGTAATTGATGGTGCAGTAATTTAACTGTATAATCCAGTGGTTAATATGACAGCAGGTTATCACTATTAAGCTTCCTTATTTTCCCACAATCTGTGCATAACTGACCCCACTTTGGGGTTTGAATTCCTGAACTTCCACCATGAAAAGCATAAGCTTTAGCCACTTAAGGTAATGGAGTATATCTTCAAAGTTTGATGCTGAGCATTGCTATACCTATTTTTTTTTAGAAACCTGGCTTCAGGAGTAGAATCCAGAGCCATGAGTGTGATGCTACACTTGCTATGTGGTGCATGGATAGAATTAAGCATCTTGGGATGGGATTCACAACAGCCAATTTACTCAGTGGAGACCTACTCAAAATATTCAATATAAAATGCTGAACACAAGAATGAATCTTAAATTCATGATGTATGTAGGGGAGAAAGCATGAGCACAAGCTTTTGTGTGTGAGAGAGAGATCTTAGTCTGTAAAGATGCACATCTACCTTGCCTTCTCTAGGCCATGCTGAGAGATGGCTCACATCTCTCGGAGTACAAACTGCGAGAAACAAGAGAAGGTCTCAGCGATGGCAAAACATCTCTTGGAACACAGGGTAGAGATGCACCTTTAGGCTAGGGACAGAAATTACACACAACTCGTATAAGCAATCAGAAACCAGTTCAAATATGTAATACAAAAGAAGTTCAGTGCACACAAATTGCTTTAAAAATGGCTGAGACTAGCTTAAGAAAAGCCTGGATGGATGTAGACTTCACTGATATAGGTTAAATTGGTTTATTGAACTTTTTTGTCCCAGATTCCCTCCAGATTCAAAGTAACTGGCAGTCCCACAGCATCCCAGGATGCTTTGCACCTCTGTGTTGCAGGGTTGGCATCACAGGTGACTGGTACAGTGCGCACGGGAGGACATAAGCCCCCCGATTGCCCCTGACTTGGCACTGGTCAGGGCGCAACAGTTTTTTTTGTTGTGTGGGCTTGTTGTGGGGGCGAGGGGGGCACTAAACTGCGGCACAGAAGTATAGGAGTGGATATGGGGCTTTTGGCCCCTGAGCCACCTCCATCAGGCCTGCCCACAAATGTTGCCTCCACAGACTCAGGAGGCACTAGTCACCCCTGGTGGGCAGCCTAGCCTTGGCCCAAGCTGTCTGCTCCACGGTAGCAGGGAGGCATGCTCTAGTGCCTCCTGTCTTCTGGCCTGGGCCGCTGCAGGCCTGTGGCTACATTTTTAGAATCAAAAGTGGATGTCTGTTCTCTTGCTCATGGGTTCAATCCACACATATGACGAATTAATCGATTCAGTGTCAGGCTTTTTGACAGTAGGCAGTTAGCTTTAAAGATTGAGGTAGACAGAGGAATAGACATCTCATTGAGGTGGATATTTAGTTTGAAGTGAATGTGGTTCACGCAAGCTAGTACTGTACATGTATCTGTCTCTTGATAGGAGCAGGGAGCTTGTGGAAGAAGGCATCAGCTGCAGCCTGACTTTGACCCACAGCCGTAGTCCCTGGTTGACGGGACTCCGGACTCTTCCCTTGCTGCGTGGGTATGTGGTGACCCTCAGCTCAGGAAAGTCTGTGCCTCGTCCATGTCCTGTGCGTGACGTCACCGCGCGTGTCTGTCTGGCACGTGTTTCCGTGCAGCTCCCCTCAGCGCACCTCCAACCTTTGCCTCTGCCGCCCCTCCCCCCACGCAGGGGGCTGCTGGACAGCGTCTGTCCTGGGTCCGCGTCGCCCCGCCCAACGAGCGCTCCTCCGCCGCTGACTGCCTCTTCCATCTCTACTTTCTCACTGGGGCACAGAGTGCGTATAAAGTGTGCGACGCCATGTGGCGCGGCGCAGGGTACGTGAGTCACGGCGCTCGCCAAGTCCTGCCTCTAGCAGTGGGAGGTGAGGCCGCCAGCCGACCACAGCCCCCAGCATGCCTTGCGCCTGCCGGAGGTCTCGCAGGACCCGGGGTGGCGCGACGCTACCTCCTAGGCTAATAGTCCGGCATGAGGCGTGCGGAAGCGCCCTTCCCATTAGCTGTCGCGCCCCCCGTCCCCGCCGCTCCTCCCTGATTGGCTTGCTTGGCCGTCCGTTAGCGTGCGCCGAGCAATCGGCGCGCTGTTCCCGGGGAGCTCGGTCCCGCCCCGGCAACGGCCTCCGGCCGGAGGGGAAGTGCCCGCCATGTTGGCCTAGGAGCCGCTGCCGCTGCCGCTGCCGCTGCCGCGCAGGAGGGAGGGCGGGTGGGGACCCGGCAGGAAGGGGAGGGGCGGCGGCGGCGGCGGGTCCCCGGGCAGGGCGGGGGCGGCGCGGCCGCGTGAAGGATGCGGCGGGCGGCGCCGCGGGGCCGGCTCGGAGCTCGGCCGGTGGCGGCAGCCCCCAGCGGCGGCCGGGCCGAGGCGGCTGGCGGCTCCCGAGCTCCGCGCAGCGCCCGGGTGGGCGCAGGATGCTGAGCGCAGCCGCGCGCCCTGCTGGTGCCGCGGGGCAAGGGGCGCCCCGGGGTTGTGCGCGGATCCCCACACCCCGCGCACGAGCAGCGGCGGGGCCGAGCCGAGCGCTCCCCGGGCGGCGGCGGACGATGGCGTGGGTGCTGAAGATGGACGAGGTGATCGAGTCCGGGCTGGTGCACGACTTCGACGCCAGCCTCTCCGGCATCGGGCAGGAGCTGGGAGCGGGCGCCTACAGCATGAGGTACCGCCGCCACCCCCGACTTCGCTGTCCCTGCCCTTTCCGGGGTAGACTGCCTGCCTCCCCCCGGAAACCTCACCCTGAGCAGGGCCGGCAGGCTGGCCTCTAACAGCCTGGGACGGGCGGCTTCTCTGCCCCCTGTCCTGCTTGTGGCCCCACTGTTCTGTTTAGTCAGCCCTGCTGCCTGCTCCGTGTGCCCCATCACCCTGAAAGAGTAGGACACCCCCCATCTTCCTGGTTTGCACACAAATTGAAGTCTGTGTCCCCCCCCCCCAAATTTTCTTTCTTGACTGGGTCCTGGGTTTTTCTTCTCCACTAAAATAGTTGTAGGTTTAAAGTTGCAGCAAGAGAGGTTTAGGTTGGATATTGGGGAAAAACTTCCTTAGTAGGAGGGTGGTGAAGCATGGGAATAGGTTACACAGTGAGGTTGTGGACTCCCTGACCTTGGAGGTTTTTAAGGCCTGGCTAGATAAAGCCTTGGCTGGGATGATCTAGTTGGGGGTGCTCCTGCTTTGAGCAGGGGACTGGACTAGATCAGTGGTTCTCAACCTTCTTTTGTACCAGGACCCATTTGTGAGCATAGATAGTCAGTCCTGACCCAGTACCCCTCACTCCCACCTTGCTGCCCCCACTGCGTGGGGCAGGGGGAGCCCCGAGCAGGCTGAAACTGTACTAGCCTGCAAGGGAAAAGCCATGGTTTCCCACATTTTTCTCCTTTAAAGAAGAACCCATTTTTAAAACTTGTTCACTATCCTTTCATATATTCTTGTAACCCACTGGTTGAGAAATGTTGGACTGGGTGAGCTCCCATGGTCCCTTCCAACCCTCATTTTTCTGTGGCTCTGTGAGATGGTCCCACACTCTGCAGTACAGGAGGGCATATGCCTGTACTTCTGAAACCACCTTTATTTCAAGTCAGGCTGCACTCCATTTCTCCTCTTTCACGGACTGCACCAACCAGCCTGACCCTTAAGACAAAGCAAGGAGGAAGAGGAAGAATTTGAGCCAGTAGGTGAGGCAAAATGCTGGTAGAGTCCTGAAACTGGCAAGGAAGCTTCAATAGAGAGAGGAATTGTATGGGGCTTCACATGGAAGATCCATTTGGGGTTTTGGTCAGGATATCAGTTACATATAAAAAGCCCTCAGTCCATCAGTATAACTATGTTCATGCATGATACAGAATTCCTGGTTTAGGGCCTGGTATTGAACAGGCTCGATTTTCCATCCTATCTGGAATTTAGCATATTTCATTTATATGCTAAAGTGAGATACTGTGCATAAGAGGAAAGTGATTTTTGGGGATAAGTGGATTATTTCAAGTGTAGTATTTGTCAAGAGGAACTAGTGCCTGGAGTTGCTGTGCAGTGCCAGTACAATACGGCATAGCACACAGAGCACGTGTGTTCACATGCTCAATTCTCAAGGTGGGTTGCAAATCTGCATTTTTGCAGACATTCCTGGTGGCTTTACAGGTTCAGGTATTCCAGCATTCACTTTCTAGGGTGACCCTAATTACATTAAGTATTCGTGTTTGCTTACCTCTACTTTTAAAACATAGAGCCCTAACAACAAACAGCTAAAATCTGGGAAGTGAAAAGCACCTCTTTTTCTTTCTGTCATCAAGTGTACTAATAGCTGTTTCCCCAATTGTGGTAGCTAATAGTTTTGCATCCAGTTTGCCTGTTCTGAAACTGTAACTTCATCTCAATCAAGAAATGAAACAACCCATTTGTAGGACTTTTGTTATGTCTTGTAATGTGGTGATGTACCTGCATGTCTGGCCTGAACCAGTTTGCTTGCTTATCTATTTTTAACAGCTGTATCTAAGGGGGCAGCTCTGGAGGTCTTGGTAAAATTTTTCCCAGGTTCTTTCTATGCTCATATGTATATAACAGCTATAAGTATTAGCTGTTCTTTGTTGTTTTAATGGGACCCACTACTGACAGCAGGTTTGGTCTCTCCTGGTGGTCTCTAATCTCATCTCTTTAGTTAATTGTGGTACCTCCCTATGCCATTGATGTTACATTAAGTTCTGGAGGTTGCCTCAGTCCACCAGGGTGATTCCCTTACCCTTTGGCTCTGTCTTTCTGGACCCTTCACTCCTCAGGCTCAGGTCAGTTCACTGGGCCCTCAGCTCCTCTGGCTGAGTCCTTAATAGTCTTTTGCCAACTGTAGGGCTTTTCCTAGGTGCCCTCAATGGCCTCCTCCCACCATTTTAACCACTCCCAGGCCTTGTATCATTAACATTATTGTCATCCGTCCAACCCAAAACATTATCAGTTGCATCTGGAGTGCTTTTCTCCAGGCCATCCCAGCTCAAACTTGGTCATGCTGGCTTCTCCCAGCTCTAGCCTTCCTGGGCCTACTCACAATTTTAGTTTCCAATGTTGCTAATTCACTCAGTACAGGGAGCTCCTTCAGCAAGTACAGGCTGGGTTAGTCCTCAGTTTCCAGTGCCTTTTTTTTAATTCAACTCCCAGCAAGGAATACCTGCCTCTAGCTCTGCCTAAGTCAGACTGACTGTTTCTGGTGCAGGACTTATGTATATAGCCCCTGGCTCCTCCTCCTGAACTGAGGACACCTCAGCAGGTCATTACCTAATTAGCTGCCAGCTGCTTATTATCTGGGTCTCTCTCTGCAGCTTTCTAACTCTATTGTCTAGCTCTACCCTCAGTAACAGGGCCTGACCCCTGTTACAGTTGATGTACTCTGCTACTGAGTTCCTTAAAACTATTTTTTAAATCTTATTTTTGGAGTACTGTGAACCCATTAAATGCTGTTCTTAAGGCTTTTCTATTCTTAATCAGATTTTCCTTTCCTTCATTACATTCCTTCTGTGGAACAAATGAAAGATTTTATCATTTGTTGGACATGGAAATAATCTCATGTGGAGTATTGCAGAAAAAGTGGTGGCATTTTAACACACGTTTTTAAATTAACCATATATTATGTAAGTTATTAGTTGTGTGATGGAGTGCAGGTTCATCACTGCACACTTTTAGATTGATAAGGCATAAATCAAATAGTTTAGAATGCCCTAAACATATCAGCTATATTTACAATTTAACATCTGCAAACACAAATTCAAAGGAATTATCTAATTGAAATTATGTTGCCTTCTGGGTAAAGATAAGCATCAACTACACAAATAAGCTTCTTTTTTTTTAATTTACCAATAACATGTGTTAGGGGTTGTGTCTGTGAGAAGACATACTATGTTGGAGCAGTGGTGACATCAAAGAAAAAATTAAAGCGAGTGATGTAATATAAAGAATTACCACATCAATCACCCAAGTGTATTCTGTTGTGCCTGTTTTGATAGACTTTCATTATTTGTAATCTCTATAAGGATATGACTTGGGTATGACCATAAACTGCATCCGACTGGAGGGCCTGGTAGCAATGTGGAGGGGCTGCTTTTGGCAGGGTAGCTCCTGTAAAATACCACAATCTTGCAACCTCTGGAGTAAGGCAAGTATAGGACACCTCAAAGCCCTAGCCTCCACTGCCTTGTTGGTACTCTTTGGTTGGAGAAAGGCTAAGGAGCAACACCCTGACAGAAACACACCCTCGTTGAGGCGTTAGGCAGTCAGCAACAGTTCTGATCTGTTGCTGTCTGGGAGAAGCTATAGACATCAATGCATTGAATGTCTGGCCTCAGTCTGGCCTTTGGATTCTGGCTCAGTGGTGTAAAGGGTGGATGGTAGGTGTAGGGAAGCCTTCATTCCTCTGTACTCTTGCATTCTTCAAAGGTCTTGGTGTGATGGTCTCTTGAATATGTGTCAAAGGTCTTGGTGTGATGGTCGCAGGACTCTATCCAAGCAGATTCATCAAGCACCAGACTAGACTCTTACATGTACACCATGATCCAAAGGATTGACGGTTGCCTACTATAAGGATGTGGCGAATTAAAAATTCTTCCTCATTCAAGAGAAGAATAGGCTGCTTTTTTGAAAGAGTAACAAGTCTATCTTCTGCGTCTTTAGATGACTACCATGTATCATCCTCCCCTGTAGTCTTCATAATGTGTTTGGTCAGCTGACCAAGCTTTTTTCTTTCTGGGAAGTATCCCAACCAGGAAGATAGCCAGCTTGTGCCCAGAAGTATTGGAAACAGTGATTACTCTAATATTTGTGCCAGTTAATTTGACTGTCTGTATCTGTTGATTGGGGATCTTGGGTTTTAAAAAGATGCTGTCAACTTGAAATGAATTAGTTTAAAGAAAATTGCAGGTTTTTAGCAGCAATCCCCAAAGTATTTTTAAAGTTTAAAAAAAATAACTACTTTGCTTCTGCGGTTTTAACATTTTCAGCCAGTGAAAAACTGACTGTAAACAGGAAACAGTGATATGCACCCTATACTGTCAAATGTGCAAGTGAAAGAGAAAATGAACTGAAAACATTGTCTTAACTTTCAGTTATTTTAGCTGTTACAGGTAACCTTGGTAACTATAATACTGTCATGCAGAAATGTAGCTCTTTCTGGTGTTTCTACAATTGATCTTTTTAATATGTGCAACTAGAAAAGAAATTTTCAACCACTTCAAGGACTGACTTGATTTCTATGCAGGATTAATGCTCTGAGAGAGAGAGAACATCCAGATACGGTCACTTTTAGAGCAAATTCACTTTAAAAAATGACATCATTCCAGGAGAGAAAAATGTTGATCTAAGAAATACCTTTTTCTGTGCCTGATTTTTTTTTTTTGTTCCGTATTATGAGATCCTGAATTAATACACTCACTTTTAATTGAGCCAGAATCTAGTCTAGTTTTAGCTTTATACTCATACTTCTTTCATAAATGGTTATTTTGGTTGAAAAAGCAGATTTATTGATTTATTTATTGACAGACAGACAGATTCTCCCCCCCCCCCCCCCCAAAATAAAGCCTACTGTTTTCAAACCTCTGTGTTGAAACTGAAAGGCTTTTAACTCTCCAGTTGGGGGAAAAATGCAAGTCAGAAACTTAATTACATATTAAACTTATGCTATTCAAAATTTTGTGTGCAGTAGTAGAGTTAACAGCTTGTCTACACTTGGAAATTAATTGAAACAGGTATTCCAGAATAGTTATTTTGGCAAAAACTTCTAGCTAGGTCTACTCCATTCTGAACAAGAATATCCACATAGGTGTTTATACCAAGCAGTTTGTGTAGCAATACTATTTTGGCAAATTTCCAAGTAAGGAAGTGCTTACAAAATCAAATCAGTTTAACTTTGCTGTAGCTTGGACTGCTTTTTAGGAACTGTTCTTTTCTTGCGTAAATAGGAACCAGATGTCCTACAGTGCCTCATAACATTGGAAACAAAGTGGAGAATATTGTTGTGTCACTAGACCATCATCCATGGTGCACCCACATCTTGAATAATATGTGCAGTTCCAGTCTCCACATCTCAAAAAAAATCTAGAAAAGGTACAGAGAAGGTCAGCTAAGACTATCAGGGCAGTGGAGCAGTTGCTGTATTAGGAGAGGCTGAAAAGGTTAAGAGTCTGGAGTTTGGAAACGAGAAAGCCAGGAGAGAACATAATAAGAGGTTTATAAATCATGAAGGGTGTGGACAAAGTGAATAGGAAGCTGTTATTTACTAGGTCCCAGAATACTAGAACTAGGGACCATGCACTGAAGTTAGCAGGAGGCAGATTTGAAATTAACAAGAGAAGGGATTTTTTTACAGAACATGTTAATTTAACCTTTGAACTCATTGTCAACTCTGCTCAAGTTGTAGAGATGGATAGCATAGCCAGGTTTAAGAAGGGACTAGGCTAATTCATGGATGATTGATCCATTAATAGTTACTAAACACAAAAGTCAGGTTTGTATCCTCTGATATTCCAAAACCTAAAATGGTAGATCCCAGGGAGGGTATGATTACTCTAGATAGATTCTGGTCATATGCTCTCACTCTGAAGCATGTATTGTTACTGATACCATTGAAATTTTGAAAGAATTTCAAGAAAATGTGGAAGAAAGGATGTTCCATCCTCAAAATTAAATTACTAGTTGTAAAGAATCTGATGGATCAAACTGTTGCTTCATCTCATTTTGTTAATGAAAATTATAATTGATTTAAATGAGTTCACTCTTAAGAGGTTTGCCTTTTTTTATGAAGGCTGATTTAATGTTGTGATTAAGGTTTGTCAGCCTTCTGTGACAGTATTTTGGTTCCTTCATTATGGGCACAGGGTTTCAAGTTCTTCCCTGCTTTATCTAAAACCTGTAGGGATCCTGCGAGTGGCAAATAACATTGCTCTTAAAGGAAATAGCATTTCCTCTTAAAGTTACTTAAGAAACTTGTAATGCTAAAATGAAAATTGAATTTGTGCAGAATTTGATATAATGAATACTCCCAATAAACAGATGGTTTCAGGTTGATACATAGACCTTAGTTTATATTGGAGGGAATAGAAATTTCCTTTGCTACGTCTTCTACTTTTCCTTTTCCTAAGTAAGTTATTAGTCTTCCACCATCTAGCTGGTGGGAGCAGTCAGTATGTTTTCATTGAATAGCTATGCAGTTGACCTTTATTTAGAAGTTTTGTCACTGATAACCAATACCACTTCAATTCCAACCTTGTAAGTACCTTTAATTTGATACTATGCTTCTCAGTTTTTCCCAGTAAAAATCAGTGTAGTGCATTTTAAATGAATCCAACTGACTAATGTGTATTTCTCAAAGCATTTGTAAATGGTTAATCACCATCCATTGCAAATAGAGGAAGAAAAAACACTTGGGAGTAATTATCCAGTGGAAAGAATTACGTGGAATTTGGAAGATTCTCCATTAATGAACGTTCAGTTTGAGATTAGATATCTCTCTGAAAAGAGATGCTTTAGCTCAGCCATAATTATGGGTTTGTTGTATATACTATGTTTAAATCTTTGCAGCTAGGTGAATCATTTCTTATCTGTCCTACAAGTTGATATTTCCCTACAATATTTCATCATGTTATTTCTAAATAATAAATCTATCTTACCTTTCAGTTTTGGGTGTGATGTTATTGTTGCTCAGATTTTGCTGGTTTTGCCTTCCAACTTTTTGCCTCAAAAAGCCTGCCTGGCTTGGGGGGTGGAGGAAGTCCTTGCGGATTGTGAGGCAGATGGCCTGTCTGGAGCTTGGACCTTTTAAACTACTGCTTTAAAGTAGGAGTGCTCAAACCCTGGTCTCCGGACCAGAGGTGGCCCGTGGTCCCATGTCATATTGCCTGTGGTCCTACTCACTACATTGGGCACATGGAGGCAGTGTGGGGTCAACGTTTTGAGCACCACTGATTTAAAGGACTCTTTCATTTATTCCCTGTCTTTCAGTGAAAAATGCTTTTAGCAAGAGGTGTTTTAGATCAGGGTGCAGATTTATTAAACACTTCAACTTATGGGCTTGATAGCTGCATTCATATTTTGTGCTGTTTGATGTGTGGTAAGCTCCACTTTCCCATGAATAACCAGTGACAACCTAGGGTCATAAAAATGAGCACGTGGATTATTTTGCATTTAGTATTTTTGCCTGTGACTAAAACTAGCAAGATAAAACAGTTTGTCATGTTAGCATACATGAAATAAAGTAGCTGTAGCAGGCATTAGCTGTAGCAGTTCTCTCTTTTGAATATTAACTTCAAAGCTTTGCCGTCTGACTTCTTTTGGTAATACTTCCTGTCATCTTTGGCTCATGTTTCACTTGTAACTTCCTTTAAAGCACATCTGTGCTACAATTAGTGGAACCAGGAACCCAGTTATAATCTGTTTTCAATGTGTAACATAGTCTTTCTATTTGTATCTCTGGAAGGAGTTCTCTTTCAGCTAGGAAAGGTTTAGTTTTAATGATTTAAATCAGGGGCAGCCAACTTGCAGCACATGTGCTGCAAGTGGCATGGGCATCCTTTATGCAGGCATGTGGCATACTGAGGAGGGAGCAGGCAGCAGGGTAGCAGACTGGGTGGGGAGCAGAAAGAGCCACAGATTGGGTGGGGAACAGAAAGCAGAGCTGCAGGTCAGGCAGGGGAAGGGGATCGGAGTGGTACTAGGGAGGGTATGGGGTTAATTTGTGGTTCTCCTAAAAAGGTTGGCCCCCACCTCTTTAGATAAACTTTCCATTGTAGGAGTTAAGTAAATCTCCTCTTACAATTTCCAGTAGCTTTGAAACTTGTCTTTTGGAGTTCCTTCACTCAGAAGAGTGCATTGAGGATGATCTTATAATAGCTTTCAGAGAATCATGATGAGTAAGCAGTTTCCTGGACCTGGCATTACAGGTGAGGAAATGGAAGTAAAACAAGTGACTTCACAGGATCAAAATGTGTCAGTGGCAGAGAAGAGAACAGATCCCATATATTGTGACTCCCTCTCCCACTGTAGATGTGGAAGAAGGACATTTTTTCTGCAAATACCTTTTAAGTACTGCTGCTCCTGTTTAAGGAGGAGCATCATAATAGACACAGTTCATGGTTTTAAAACGACTGTGCTGTCTAGATCTGCTCTGAACAGTGTTGTAACACCCATGCCCTATCTCTCTGTTAAGGCTGTTGCAGTTAGACTTGCACAATGACTGGAATACTGTTAGTGAAATTACTGATGAATGTTAGTGTAAAACCAGTTTTTGATTAATATTATTTACAGTTGCACTTTGACAGATCACTTATGTAGTCAGATTCTTGGCTCAATAAGAAGGCAGAAATTCTGACTAGGAGTCTAGATATTAGGGTTGTGCAAACCTTCAGTTGCTGATTCAATTCGGAGGAGACTCGGCCCGATTCAGCAACTGAATCCCTGAATTGAATCGGGAGACCAATTAAAAGGTCTGAATCGATTTGAAGCCTCCGAATCAATTCAGAGAAGATTCAGGCAGTCCCCGCTCGTCACTGTAGGGAGCTAGACCTGGTCTACCTGCCATGAAGTAGGGGGGAGGAGGGCTGGAAAAGGAGGGAGGGGACCATGAGGAGACCCCATCCCCTGCCTGCTCCCCCAGCCCTGTCAATGGCTGCCCCGCCTGGCCCCAGCATCCTGGCTCTTAAAAAAGCCCCGCTCTCACTGGTTGCTACAGTGGTCATTGACCTCTGGGGGTTCATGGCAGTGCCTGCTCCCCCCCCCCCCAATGGAGCAGGGGGCAGTGGGGAGTGCCACCCTGCCCGGTGATTGCAGGCTTTTTTTTTTTTTTTTTAAAGAGCTGGGACACTGGGGCCGGGTGGGGGCAGCCATTGACAGGGCTGCCCCCTCTCCAGACACCCCCTGGATGAGCTTCTAGCTCTGTCCTTTGCCCTGGCCCAGCCCCACTCCCTCCTTCACGACAGGGGCCTTGATCTGCTGCCTGCCCCCACCCTTCCCTTCCCCTGCAACAGACTTACCAGCTGGATGCTGCTCTCCAAACTGTCAGGCTGCACATTGTCAGTCGGATCAGTATCAGCTGATATGGCTCATTAATAATCGGCCATCAGTATTGGCCCAAAAAATCTTTATTGGTGCACCCCATCTTAGTTTTCAGATCAAAATATGCATGTCAAAATGTGAAATCGTTGTTGGTAGCATGCTCTGTGAATGAACAAAATCAGATTAGCTGAAAAATACTTGGAGGTGACATGATGGAAAGGAAATTTTAAGAAATTGGGTTTGAGCTATTTTTGCTTCCGAGCAATATTCAAAGGTTCTTCTTAAGGAGGACTTTGTTTTTTAATCTGAAAAAAATATCAGGAATGTTACATTTGGTGTTTTTTAGTTTAGTTGGGAGATTTCTTGGAAGGGTAAATCAAAGTGTGGATTCCCTTTACAGCGTAATTGCAAAGGAAAGCTATCACAGGGTAATGTGTTGATAAGACCATGTTTTAAAACTTACTGAAAGTTTCTTTCTCTCCTAGTTGTTTGGCCTTCAGTATCTTGTCTGTTACAATGTAATTTTACTAGTACTCTAATTACTGTTAACTGTTTCCAAGATAGGAATATTTTTAGCTGTATTTTATATTTAGGAATATTTTTAGCTGTAGAACAAACAGCAAAAAGAGGTGTCTGTAGTTTTATAAAGAAAGCAAACTAAAAAAAAAGGTGGAAGATTATTTGTTTTTCATTTGTGTGTCACAAATCGGGAGACCAATTAAAAGGTCTGCTATGTTTAAGGAAAATGCATAGGATAGCTGAGAATGGCATGATAAGCTGCCATTCTCTGGTGCCCTTTTCTGACCGTTGTTTTGCATGCTTTGGGGCAGGACTGTTCAACTTCTAAGCCCCTGGGAGCTGCATGCTGTGTAGACTGCACCAGGACATTTGTTATCCCGGCTGCTGCAATGCACACCTGTTCATCTGCCCTCCCCCTCAAGTGCTACACCATGGGGATGCAATCCTCCCCCACCTGCGGGTGCAGCCCCAGACTTGTCCTCAGCTCCCTGCCCCGCCCCACTGCCCTGTCCCCCTGGGGTGAAGGCAGGAAGCAGCAGCCAGAAGAGAGAGGGGTCGGGTGTGGACACTGGAAATTCCTGCTGCTATTACAGCCAGAGTGTGAGGGGCAGCAGCAGCCTGGTGAAAGAAGGGGGCTGCACATTAATCCTTTGCAGGCTGCATGTGGCCCATGGGCTGTCTACTGGCAGCCCTGTTCTAGGGTAAGAAAGTCTACCAAGCCATATTCCTGGGATCTTACATCAGGTCTTCAGCCTTTGCTACTGGACTCAATGTATCTTTATGCTTATTGTCTCAGAGTCTCCAATAGTCCTTTACCCTTGGGAATCAGAGATTTCACAACACCTTTGTCAGTAACCAGTAAGTGAATCCAGGCCTTTGCTCTACCCAGGTTTTGAGACCTGGAGCCCTGTTGTTAGCAGTTCAAAACTGCTCTATCAGAATTCCTTCCTCTCTCTCTATGGACAGTTTCCTGCCTTTGCTTTTCTCTGGACCTGGCAGGTTTCTTTGTTAGATATGGTAGAGAATGGCACCCTGTATGGCAGGGGTGGGCAAAATGTGGCCCATGGCCTGGATGTGGCCCGCCAGGCCATTCTGTCCGGCGCGCGGGACCCCTAAAAAATTTAGAAAATTACAATTTATCTGCCCCGGCTGCCTGTCATGCGGCCCTCAATGGCTTGCCAAAACTCAGTAAGTGGCCCTCTGCCTGAAATAATTGCCTGCCCCTGCTATAGCGGAAGGGGAACGCTGATAGAAATATTTTCTCTGTGAAAAAGAAACTATAATGTCAGCTATTACCTCCTGTGGCAGGCATTGGAAAAGGAACAAGGTCCCAGGGAGTGAGCCCTATCAGATCAGTGCTCCAGAAGGCAGAGAGACTATTACATAGAGAGCAGGAGGAAGACCTAAGACAGGGGAGAAAAGCTAAGTCAGTGTTAAGAGATTGCTGGCAAAAGGATGAGCCTTGAAAGTAAACCTAAAGTAAGGAGGCTAGGATCCTTAGAAGGACACCTAGAAGGTAGAAGACTCCAGGAAGTTTTCATGACGCAGGAAAGCTCTGGCATTATACCCAAGTGGCAGGCCTGAAAGAGAAGCTGTGAAAGGACTCCAGGACAATTGTAGGAGACAAGAAACCCACAAGTCGTCTCCCAAGAAGTAATCTTTGGAGGGGAAATGTCAGAAGAAACACTGGGGAGAAAGCAGAGCAGCCCATGGGCAGTTAACTCAGGGCCCATAGTCTTTTGCCCAGGCACCACTCCCACAATTGCTCCTGCTGCAGCTGGGATCTCCAGGGGCCCCACTCCCTCCTCCAATTTCCACTTCCAGCCTGTGCAGCAGAGGGGGCCCCAACTGCTCAAAAGTTGGACATCCTTAAAGTAAAGCAAGCTCATTTTGAGTTGGGATCTGGCTTTTCTATGACATTTTTATAGGGGCAGAAGTCTTAAGATCCAGTTATTCTGGCAAAAAAATACTTGTTTTTAACAGGATAGGTTATTTCCCTTGGGAGCTTGTATAAGCTGGGTTGGCAAAAGTACTGTTGATGGTATAAACCATTTACCTTCAGTTACCTTTTGCTGTTATGGGTCACTGCTTAAACCCATTCCATGCTGCAGGCCTTAAATCTTTGCATCCCAGAGCACCAAAGCCACCATTGATTCTCGTTCCCAGAGACAGTGGGGAAGGGATAAATTCTGCAGTAAGAGAGTAGCAGGAAGAGGGGTACAGTGTAGTTGTGTGCAGCCAATGCCCTGAGCCAGATCTGGCCTGCCTGGAAATTGTACCTGGCCTGCAGGTTGTAGGTTGTCAACCCCTGGTATAAACTATGTATGCAATAGGAGAGGTGACCATTGTAGCTATACAGTTCAGGTTAACTACTGAAGTTATTTTGGGGGGACTCTAAGGAGATTAGGTATCACACTTCCATTGAATTACATCTCTTCCTTCTGCTTTTTTAAAAATCCCAGCTGTAAATCTTGGTGGAAGATGTGTTCATGTCATTTTTAGGCTGTTTCACTTCACTACAAGCTCACACCAAATTTTACTTAATGGTATGCGTTCCATTGGATCTTCTTTTTCATTGACAGAAGTCACTTCCTTTAGTTCTTGAGCCATTCTGCACTCTGTGCAAAATCAAATATCTAATTGATAACTGGATCAATTAGATCACCGGTGCTCATAGTTTTGGCCCCACAGACCATACGAATGGTGTGGGGTTGATCTGCAGGCCTTGCTCAGCCTCACACCACCCCCAGCTAGCTGGTACCAGACTCTGGGGGCCCCACGCCTCCCTGTGTACCCAACATAGTGTACAGGGCTGCAGCCCGCACAGCTTCCCACAGATGGGTGGGGAGCCCCATGAGCCAGATGATGGCTGCAGAGGATGAGCTGGCCTGCGGACTGGGAGTTGAGCACCCCTGAATTAGGTGGGTTTTTAACAATAATAAAATTCTCTGCTATTTGTTCATTTACAAGAATGTAATTCATTGTTTGTCTCAGGCGATTAAGCTTATGAACACAGTAACTAGTCCCAAATGAATAATCTCTACATGTTTTACCCATGTACTGACTTCATCTCCAGTTGCATATTTAAAGGTCATTAACTTAAAGTATTTTTCCTCTATAGGCTATGTTTATTTTAACCTTTCTCTTTGTTTTGTAAGAGATGTTTATGTTTCTTTGATATTTACATTGTGGTGGTTTTGTTTCAGTGATGTTTTGGCGCTGCCCATTTTCAAACAGGAAGATTCCAACCTTCCACCAGAAAATGAGACCAAACACCCACCGTTTCAGTATGTTATGTGTGCTGCAACCTCTCCAGCAGTCAAATTACATGATGAAACTCTTACTTACTTGAACCAAGGTCAGTATGGCTTCTCTTACATACAGTAGGTAACCAGACCTACTGTTAATGTAGCTTAATAAACATTGGCATCACTGACTGTGTCCTATGAATAGATGATGGTCTCCATTAAAAAAAAAAATGTTTTTTTCATAAGAAAAACCAAGGATGCCACCTACAGAAGGTTTCCCCAGGCTGCTTTGTATGCCATTTTCAGTTTTTGCTTGTAGTGCTTTATTTGGTGTATGCCTCTTCTGACCAGTGAATTTGATCCTGCATGATGCAGATTTTCTTCACAGCATGCCAGTGGCCTGAAAGAAACATGTTATTTTTGTTTGCAATACAAAAATGTGTATGTTTAAATTTATCCAGTATAATATGTCATCTTTGCCTCTATTTATAGATTCCTTGATTTCTCTAGGATCATTTCTTTGGTTTGCAGTTATGTGGTGAAAGTGGCCAGCAGTTTCATTTTCTGGATTTATAAATGAATTTACTAAGAAGTTATAAAGAATAGCAGCATGCCAAATGTTAAAGCTAACTTCTATGGGTCTTAATTTGGGTGCTTTTAATCCAAATTAGAAAATCAAGCCAAATATTTAGTTGTCTAACCTCAGACACCAAATTATGAATATCCTCCCCTTTAAAGTCAAGGATATGTGACCTGGAATTTTGGAGTTTTGCTTATTCACCTGCCACAAATATCACCTCATTTAGAGCACACAGAATGTTATTTTAAATAGACTTACCCTCTTAGGATACCTCCTTCCACCTTGGAGCTAAGACCCAACCACTAGATTACAGGAGCTTGTGAGAAAAGATAAATGACAATAAAGTGTATTGAGCAACTTCAGAGGTAGGGATAAGAGAACAAGAGAAATGAGGGTGGTTGCACACAGAGGGAGCATCTACACATAGCCATACAGTGCCTTTGTTACTGCACCATCATTTAGAACTTTCTTTTGGAAGTACCAGCCAGCTGGCCACATGTGGTTATTTTTGGCTGTTACGTCGCTTTAGCAATGTGCTATAACAAGGGAGCATATTGCTAGTGATATAGTGGCAGTTATGGTTTTTGCCAACAGATGCTACAGCACTGTAGTGTGTTGTGTAGATATGCCCAGAAGGTAATAATTAAGTCTCCAGTTAGTTAGGACTGTATTCAAAACACAGAATGTATCTTTTTGACATTATTCTGTGATAAATCATAGTTGGTGCACCAAAAGTCATGGAAGTATTGAGTTCTATAAAAGTGTAATTGCATCTGAAACTACATTTAATTAAAATTTTTAAAAAATGTTTCAATTTTAATTTGATATCCTTTTTTAATGCGGTTGCTATGGAAAGTGGTTTGACTGTGTGTATATATGTGTATAGATGTGTATATATACACATCTATATATATTTTTAATAAGGAATTTGAAGATCAAAATCTCCAATCCTAAAACGTCAATTCAGTAGCCAGCGTTCAAGCAGTTTGTCACAGTGTAGACCACTGGGGCCCAACCATTTTGACAGGCATGCCACAAATTAGCCCTGCACCCTCCCCTAGTGCCACTCCCATCCCTTTTTTCTGTCAGAACTGCAGTTCAGCTTTCTGCTCCCTATTCAGTGTCTCCTGCCCAATCTCCTGCGCACTTTTCTCATTCCTGCCCTATCTGCTGTTCTGCTGCCTGTCTCTTTCCTGATCTGCCATGTGCCACATACTGAGGCTGCTTGTGCCACTTGTGGCACTCGTGCCTCAGGTTGTCCCCACCATGGTGTAAGCTATTGTCCAACAGGCTAGTAGTTATAGGTAGTTATCCACCCTGGGTTTGAGAGGTGTACAGGTAGAATCCTACCCGGGCAGACTTTTTACAAAGTAACATCCCAAAGTGCTGTATTTACCCAAATATAAAATGACCCTGAATTTAAGACGATCCCTCAATAATTAGATTCTATACAGGTAAAATTTATAAAGTTGTTATAATTTTGCATATATGTAATCAAATTATTGGTGGATCATCTTAAATTCATTCCCCCCGCTACTGTAGACAGATGGGGAAGAGGTGATGAGGGGGGCAGTAATGGGGGAACATGATAGAGCAAATCTTGGGGGGCTTTAAGGGGGCAAGTGGTAGGGGGCAGGGAGTGAGAGAAGCAGGCAGCTTTCCCCCTGCTGCCTATCCACCTCCACTTCCACCCCCACTCATTGTGATTGCCCCCCTACGGTCTCAGGCTGCCTCAATCCCCTTTCCCTTGCCCCCCATCTTCCCTGGTCCATCCTTCCCTCACCCTTACGTTTGCTCCGCACTGGTAAGGTCTATCCTTGCTCCAGCCTGGGGCATGGAACATGGCTCCAGCCCAGCCCCGTAGTAGCAGCATGGAACTGGCACTGGCTGCTACAGGACTGGGCTAGAGCAGTGTTTCTCAACCTGTGGGTCAAGACCCAAAAGTGAGTCGCAAGAATATATGAAAGGTTTGCGAACAAACTTTTAAAAATGGATTCTCCTTTAAAGAAGAAAAATGTGGCAAACCATGGCTTTTCCCTTGCAGGCTAGTAGAGTTCCAACCTGCAAGGAGTTATGTGGGGTCCCTCCTGCCCCACATACTGGGGATCTGGGGGTGGGGGACAGCAGGTCAGGAATGAGGGCCACTGGGTTGAGACTGGCTGTCAATGTTTACAAATAGGTTCTGGTATACAAAGGTTGAGAACCACTGGGCTGGAGCACATGCTCTATGCTACAGGTTTCAGTGAGGACAGAGTCTGCTGGTACAGAGCAAAGGCAAGGAGCAGTGCAGTAGGGGTGGGAGGGCTGTTGTGGGGGCGGCAGGGGAGGAGTAACTGGGCATGCAGAGGCATTGTGGGGGCAGCTTTAGCTCTAGCCCTAACTTCTGCCCCCCCACTGCCTCTTGCTCGATTGTAAGGCAAGGGTTCTCCCTCCCATGTTAAATGGGGGAAAAGATCTTAACTTCTAA